>NC_134102.1:16430847-17870847 GCF_000715075.1 Nicotiana tabacum | reverse complement strand
AGAGACGTATGTGCTTATCTTCCAGAGGCTATGAAGTTTAGGAACAAGTTTCACTTCTATTCTTCCTTGTTTTGCAATTTTGCTTTCTTAATACTGATTGAACTCTTCTACTCTTATTCTCTCGTAGATGGCGAGAACACGTACCGCTTCCTCAGCTGAGCAGCAGCCAGATCCTCCAGTGACAGCTCCTACACGGGGCAGAGGTCAAGGCCGAGGCCGTGTCAGAGGCCAGGGCAGGGGCAGGGCTTAGCCTAGGGCCCGAGCATCAGCCCCAGTAGTGGAGCCTTAGATAAAGCTTGAATAGGAGGTTCCAGTCCAGACTATTCTTGTCGGACCAGCTCATATTCCAGAGGGGTTCATTGCTACCCCAGTACTTAAGGACGCTTTGGTCTGTTTGGTGGGCCTTATGGAGAGTGTGGCCCAAACTGGCGCATTTCCCATGGCGCCAGCAGTCTCTCAGGCTGGAGAATGAGCGCATACTCCTACCACTCCCGCTCCAGAGCAGATAGCTCCCCAGTATCAGGCTCCAGCAACTCAGCCAATCAGATTAGTTCAGCTGTTTATTGCGGCGTAGGTTGGAGATGGGCCAGTTATGTCTTCTGAGGCCTTATGGAGATTGGATAGGTTTACCAAGCTCTTTCCTGTTCACTTCAGTGGTGCTCCTTCAGAGGACCCCCAGGAGTATCTTGATAGCTATCACGAGGTTCGACGGAACATGGGTATAGTGGAGACCAATGGGGTCCATTTTGCTGCATTTCAAATGACTGGTTCCGCCAAGAAATGGCAGAGAGATTACTTGTTGACAAGACCAGCTTGGTCGCCTGCACTTACTTGGGACCAGTTCTCTCTGCTCTTTATAGAGAAGTTTATGCCTATCACATTGAGAGAGGAGTGTCGCCGTCAGTTTGAGCGTCTCCAGCAGGGCGGTATGATGGTTACTCAGTATGAGACCTGTTTTGTGGATTTGGCCCGTCATGCTATTCTTCTTCTTCCCACCGAGAGAGGGAGGGTAAGGATGTTTATTGATGGACTTGCTCAGCCTATCAGATTGTAGATGGCTAAGGAGACTGGGAGTGAGATTTCTTTTCAGGCGGTTGCTAATGTCGCCAGACGAGTCGAGATGGTTCTTACTCAGGGAGGTCAGGGGTCTGATAAGAGACCTCGTTATTCCGGTGAGTTCAACGCTGCTTCACCTAGAGGCAGGAGTATTTTTGGTAGAGGCCATCCTCCCAAGCCCTTTCATTCAGCACTACAGACATCCCATGGTGCCTCAGGTGGTCGTGGGCATCAGATGCATTATTCCGACCAGCTAGCCTACAATGCACCACCAGCTCCTATTAGTATACCTCCACTCCAGAGTTATCAGGGTGGTTATTCAGGCCGACAGCGGCAGTTTCAGGGTCAGCAGTCACAATAGCTGACGTTATGTTATACTTATGGTGATCTGAGGCACATTTCTAGATTCTGCCCTCGGGCAACGGGCAGCTCACAACATCAGAGTTCTCGTGCATTGGTTTCGGCACCTCTTGCTGCACCACCTGCTCAGCCAGCCAGAGGCAGGGGTCAGGCAGCCAGAGGTTGAGGCCATACTGTTAGAGGTGGAGGTCAGGCCGTTAGAGGTGGAGACCAGCCAGCTAGAGGTCATCCCAGGGACGTACTTCAGGGTGGTGGGCCCAGCCCCGATGTTATGTTTTTTTCAGCCAGGCCTGAGGATGAGTCATCTGATGCTGTTAGCACAGGTGCTGTTTCAGTTTGCAGTAGAGATGCTTTAGTCCTATTTGATCTAGGATCTACTTTCTCTAATGTGTCATCCTATATTGCTTCCCATTTGGTTGTGCCCCGTGATTCTTTGAGTGCTCCTGTGTATGTGTCCACACCAGTGGGAGATGCTATTTTTGTAGATCATGTTTATCGTTTGTGTGTGGTCACCATTGCGAGTCTTGAGATTCGTGTAGACTTCTCAACATGGTTGATTTTGATGTCATACTGAATATGGATTGGCTGTTACCTAATCATTCTATATTAGATTGTCACGCCAAGATGGTGATCTTAGCCTTGCAGGGGTTTCCTCAATTAGAGTGGAGAGGGAATCTTGGTCATTCTGCCTGCAGGGTTATCTCTTATGTTAAGGCTCGGCATATGGTCGAGAATGGGTGTCTAGCTTATTTGGCTTATATCCGCGATTCTAGTTCGGAGGTTCCGTCCATAGATTCAGTGCCGGTTGTTCGTGAGTTTCCAGAGGTGTTTCCTACCGACCTACCAGGGATGCCACCCGACAGGGATATTGATTTCTGCATTGATTTGGCTCCGGGAACTCAGCCTATTTCCATTCTGCCATATCGCATGGCCCCGCCAGGGTTGAAAGAATTGAAGGAGCAGTTGCAAGATTTTCTTGATAAGGGCTTCATTAGACCTAGTGTCTCGCTCTGGGGTGCACCTGGGTTGTTTGTGAAGAAGAAAAATGGATCGATAAGGATGTGTATAGATTATCGGCAGTTTAACAAAGTCACCATCAACAATAAATATCCATTGCCGAGGATTGATGATTTATTTGATCGGCTTCAGGGTGCCAGGTGTTTTCAGAGATTGATTTGAGATCTGGCTACTATCAGTTGAGGATTAGGGCATTCGATGTTCCTAAGACAACTTTTCGGACTCGGTATGTGCATTATCAGTTTCTAGTAATGTCATTTGTGCTGACAAATGCCCCAGCAACATTCATGGATTTGATAAATCGGGTGTTCAAACCCTACTTTGATTCCTTTGTGGTTGTGTTTATTGATGATATCTTGATCTACTCCCACAGTGGAGAGGAGCATGAGCAACATCTTCGGATCGTTCTTCCGACTCTGAAAGACAGCCAGTTATATGCTAAGTTCTCAAAATGCAAGTTTTGGTTGAGTTCAGTTGCTTTCTTGGGTTACGTTGTATCAGCAGAGGGTATTCAGGTGGATCCTAAGCAGAATGAGGCAGTCCAGAATTGGCCTAGACCCACACCAGCTACAGACATTCGTAGTTTCCTAGGTTTGGCAAGCTATTACCATCTATTTGTGGAGGGGTTTTCATCCATAGCAGCCCTATTTACCAAATTGACCCAGAAGGGTGCCTAGTTCAGGTGGTCAGACGAGTGTGAAGCGAGCTTTTAGAAGATCAATACTACTTTGACCATGACACCGGTATTGGTGCTACCCACAGGTTCAGGATCTTATACAGTATATTGTGACGCATCTCGTTTTGGTCTAGGTGCGTTATTGATGCAGGGTGGCAAGGTTATTGCATATGCTTCATGACATCTGAAGGTTCACGAGAAAAATTACCATGTGCATGATCTAGGGTTGGCAGCCATTGTTCACCCGCGGAAGATTTGTAGGCACTATCTTTACGGCGTGCCATGTGAGGTATTCACTGATCATCAGAGCTTGCAGTATTTGTTCAAGTAGAAAGAACTCTATTTGAGGTAAAGGAGGTGGCTGGAACTATAGAAAGACTATGATATCACCATATTGTATCATCTCGGGAAGTCTAATGTGGTGGCCGATGCTTTGAGTAGAAAATCAGTCAGTATGGGTAGCCTTGCATATATTCCAGTTGGTGAGAAACCACTTGTATTGGATATTCAGGCCTTGGCCAACCAGTTCGTGAGGTTAGATGTTTCTGAGCCCAGTCGTGTTCTAGCTTGTACAATTGCTCGGTCTTCTTTATTTAAGCGCATCAGAGATCGGCAAGATGCCGATCCTTATTTACGTGTCCTTAGAGACACAGTGCGACACGGTGGTGCCAAGAAGGTTACTGTTGGAGATGACGGAGTGTTGAGGATGCAGGGTAATATTTTTGTGCCTAAAGTGGATGGACTTCGTGAGTTAATCCTTGATGAGTCCCACAGTTCCCGGTATTCTATTCATCCAGGCACCGCCAAGATGTATCAGGATTTGAAGCAAAATTATTGGTGGAGGAGAATGAAGAAGGACATAGTTGTCTATGTAGCTCGGTGCCTAAATTTCCAGCAGGTAAAGTGTGAGCATCAGAGACCTGGTGGTTTACTGCAGAGGTTAGATATTCCTGAGTGGAAGTGGGAGCGTATCACTATAGACTTTGTTGTTGGACTCCCATAGACAAAGAGGTAGTTCGATGCAGTTTGGGTCATTGTGGACAGGCTGACTAAGTCAGCGTATTTCATTCCTGTGGCAGTTATCTATTCCTCGGAGCGGTTGGCAGTGATTTATATTTGTTAGATCGTCCATCTTCATGGTGTGCCCGTGTCTATCATTTTTGATCGAGGTACGCAGTTTACCTTACACTTTTGGAGAGCAGTTCTGCGTGAGTTGGGTACGCGGGTTGAGTTGAGCACAACATTTCATCCTCAGATGGACGGGCAGTCCGAGCGTACTATTCAGATCTTGGAGGATATGTTTCGTGCCTGTGCTATTGACTTTGGAGGTTCTTCGGATTAGCTTTTGCCGTTAGTGGAATTTTCCTACAATAACAGCTACCAGTCGAGCATTCAGATGGCTCCCTATGAGGCATTATATGGTAGACGGTGTAGGTCGTTAGTTGGGTGGTTCGAGCCGAAGGAGGCTCGGTTATTAGGTACAAATTTAGTTCAAGAGGCCTTGGACAAGGTCAAGATTATACAGGATCGACTTCGTACAACTCAGTCGAGGCAAAAGAGTTATGCTAACCGTAAAGTTTGAAATATTGCATTCATGGATGAAGAAAGAATAATGCTTCGGGTATCGCCCATGAAGGATGTTATGAGATTTGGGAAGAAGGGCAAGTTGAGCCCTAGGTATATCGGGCCATTTGAGATCCTCGAGAGAGTGGGGGAGGTAGCTTATTAACTTGCATTACCTCCAGGGTTATCCTCAGCTCATCCGGTATTCCATGTGTCTATGCTCCAAAAATATCAAGGTGACCCGTCCCACGTGTTAAATTTCAGCTCTGTCCAGTTGGATAAGGATTTGACTTACGAGGAGGAGCTGGTGGCTATTCTAGACCGGCAGGTTCGTCAGTTGAAGTCAAAGAGTTACCCTTCAGTTCGAGTGCAGTGGAGAGGTCAGCCTATTGAGGCAGCTACTTGGGAGTCCGAGTCCGATATGCGGATTAGATATCTCCACCTTTTCACCAGCCTAGGAATTTTTCTATGTCCGTTCAAGGACGAACGTTTGTTTTAGAGGTGGAGAATGTGATGACCCAAAAGGTCATCTTATGTTTTATAACTCGAATCTGCGCTCTTACGCCTTAAAAATTTCATTTTTACCCTCCTCGATTTGCGTACGCAGTCCGGGCAGGTTTCCAGAAAGCTTTTATGTTGAAAACTAATGAAAATAAGAATTTTTGCCTTAAAACTTTATTTTAGTTGACTTCAGTCAATATTTTTGGTAAACAGACCCGGATCCGTGCTTTGACAGTCCCAGTAGGTCCGTATTGAATTATGGGACCTGGGCGTATGCCCAGAATCGAATTTGGAGGTTCCTAGCTTGATTTATGAATTTTTGGTGAAAATTTAAAGTTTGGAAATTATTTGTTTTTAAAAATTGATTGATATTTGGCATTGTTAGTATCGGGTCCGTATTTTGGTTCCGGATCCCGGTACAGGTTCATTATGATATTTAAGACATGTATGTGGAATTTGGTGAGAAATGGAATTGATTTGACATGATTCAGACGTCCAGTTGAGAAATTAGAAGATTTAAAGTGTTCTTGAGAATTTCATTTGATTTGGTGCTAAATTTAGAGTTCTATTGTTATTTTGGGTGATTTGATCACGCGAGCAAGTCCATATGATATTTTTGGACTTGTGTGCATGTTTGGTTTAGAGCCCCGAGGGCTCGGGTGAGTTTCGGATAGGCCACGGGATGTTTTGTACTTTGGAAATCTGTTTTTTCTGCAGAATTTGTGTTCTGGCATGTCCTTCTTCACGTTCGCGAAGGTCCTCTCACGAACGCGAACAGTAAACTGGGCAGCTGAGGATTTCTTCTTCACGAACGCGAAGACTTGGTCACGAACGCGAAGCGATGGGGGCATTACCCTTCGCAAACGTGGCAAGCCCATCGCGAACGCGTAGAGTTAAGCATTGGGGAGAAGGAGTCAGCCTTTTCTTCATCGCGAACGCGAAGACCAGGGAGGGGTAGCTTATGTGAACGCGAGCACTGCCTCGCAAATGCGATGAACACTGTCGCCCAACACTTAACAGAACCCAAAACGGGATTTTAGCAAAAAACTCATTTTTCTCAAAAACCAAATGGTGAGAGGCGATTCTTCAAGAGTCATTCCTTCTCCAAATTGTTTGTAAGTGATTCTAAACCATTTTCGTTCAATTACCCATTACATTTCTTGAATTTTCAACCTAAAATCTTGAGCTTTCATGGTAGAATTAAGGGTTAGGGTAGAAAATAGGGATTTCGTGAATTTGGGGATTTAGACCTCAATTTGAGGTCGCATTCCAAAACTAATTACATATTCGGGCTCGGGGGTGAATGGGTAAAAGGATTTTGGTTCGAACCTCAGGTTTTGACAAAGCGGGCCCGGGGTCGATTTTTTGACTTTTTAGAGGAAAACATGGGAAATTTAATTTATGCAATATAATTGATTCCTTTAGCAATATTTGATATCATTGAGTCATTTTTGAATAGATACGAGTAGTTTGGAGGTGAATTCCAAAGGAAACGTTGTGATTGTGAATTAAGTGGCCTTCGGAGCGAGGTAAGTGTTGAGGGAATTAGGAACCTTAGATTATTTTCTAAGTGAAATTCATTGAGCGGCGTATATTTGAGGTGACGAGTACTTATGCGCCGCCAATTTACCTATTTTTCCATGTTTCTTCCGTTTTCTTATATTGTCTCTTCCTATGCCTAATTGCTACATGTTTATATTAATGTTGTTAAATTGATCGTCATTATCATGTTTACGGATTTTCTGATGGTAATCGAATATTTATTTAAAAGTTGAGATTTATATTGTGGAACCAAATGTTGATATAAGGTATGTACTTGTTATTATATCTCCCTATTGTTATTTATGTATTGCATTATGGTGAGGGAGAGTGTTAATGCACGAAGGGTGATGTCGTGCATTGATATGAGAGTTAATGCAAGAAGGGTGATGTCGTGCCATGTTGTGAGTGTTAATGCACGAAGGGTGATGCCGTGCCACATTGTGAGTGTAAAAGCACGAAGGGTGATGTCGTGCCATATTGTGAGTGTTAATACACGAAGGGTGATGTCGTGCCATGATATGAGAGTAAAAGCACGAAGGGTGATGTCGTGCATTTTTCCTTATTTTATTGAGATTGAGAGTAAAAGTACGAAGGGTGATGCCGTGCATTTTGCTATACTATATTCACTATTCCTGTTGATTCATGGTATATTGACTGCTCCGGTGATCATTCTGTTGTAGTTCTTTATCTTGTATTCCCCTCAGTATGTCTCCTCTCCCGACATTTCCTGTTTAGTTCTTCATTCCTGTTATTTGCGTATACACTGTTAAATTGTACAGGTTGATTGTAGGTGCCTTGTCTTAGCCTCGTCACTACTTCGTCAAGGTTAGGCTCGACAATTACCAGTACATGGGGTCGGTTGTACTGATGCTGCACTCTGCACTTTCTGTGCAGATTTTGATACCGGCTCAGGTTGATCGAGATTTGCTATTGGTCCACTGTCCGGAGACTCAAGGTAGATCTGCCGGCGTTCACTAACCTTGAATTCCCCGTCTATCTTTTATGTCCTACTGTTTTCATTCATTCAGATAGTTATATTTCTTTCAGACTATTACTTGTAGTAAATTCTAGAATGTTTGTGAATTGTGACTCCAGATCCGGGTGGTAGTAATTAATACCGTTTTATGATATTCCGCACTTATTATATTTCATTTGAGTTAATTATTGATATTTACTAAATCGAAATAAGGAAATGGTTTAATGATTCTCTAACATTTGCTTGCTTGGCAAGTAAAATGTTAGGCGCCATCACGATCCCGTCGGTGGGAAATTTCGAGTCGTGACAACCAGGATCTGCACACAAAACATGTGCGGAAGAGTAGCATGAGTACACCACAATGGTATCCAATAAGTGCCAAGCCTAACCTCGATAGAGTAGTGATGAGGTCAGGTCAGGGCCACTGGTAAATAATAAATAAAACAAGAGAATATACAGTATAATAAGAGACTAGAATTCAACAAAAGAAAACACAGCAAGGCAACAGTAAAACACACAGGGGTAAATAGTAGGGGAACTCCAGAGATACCGTCTTGTAGTCCCAAAATAAATATACAGGGAGCACTCCCGAGGTACTGCCTCGTAGTCTCAAAAGTAAATATACAGGGAGAATGTCACGACCCAAACTAACCCCAGTCGTGATGGCGCCTATCGTGGAACTAGGCAAGCTGGCTCATTTCCAAAACAAATTGATATTTTCATTTCAAATATAATTTCAATGTCATTTAACATAAAAAACTTCATAAATGAGTTCAAATAAATAAAAAAAAGTGCAGAAAGAAAAGCCCGACATCGGGGTGTCACTAGTCATGAGCATCTACTACAATCTGTCGAACAATATCTAGGCTAACTCAGCCTGGAAAATAGCTAAATACAACTAGAGAAAGATAAGAGGAAGAAGAGCAGGGGCTGAGATTGCCAAACAGCTACCTTGCTATCTCAAAGAAAATCGGCAACCAGAACAATCAATAGCCGCTACCATGTCAAGCTACACCTGAATCTGCACACAAGGTGCAGGGAGTAACGTGAGTACGCCAACTCAGTAAGTAACAACAATAAATAAAGACTGAGCAGTAGTGACGACAAATAAAGCATATAACATTCATATCGGGAAATCGCAGTAAAATACCACATGATTTTAAAATAAGGATTTGAATCAACATATCTCGTTTAACCCAGTTCCAGTAAAAATCATTTAAAGATATTTTTCAACAGTTTTCAAACAGAGGAAAAATGCAAAGGTGAGCAAAATGAAGAAATCATAGACAGCCCCTCGAGCAAACCTCACAGTCACTCGTGCCACTTGGGTATACCTCACAATCACTCTTTCCACTCGGGCATACCTCACAATCACTCATGCCTCCCAGTCACTCAGCACTCGGCACTCGCACTCAGTAGGTACCTGCGCTCACTGGGGGTGTGTACAGACTCCGGAGGGGCTCCTTCAGTCCAAGTGCTATATAAAGCCAAATCATGGCATAAATCACTCAGGCCCTCGGCCGATATCAAACATGCTGTGGCGTGCAGCCTGATCCCATAAATATGTAACATGCTGTGGCATGCAGCCCGATCCCATAAATATGCAACATGCTGCGGCGTGCATCCCGATCCCATAAATATCCTTACAAATCAGACGCTCAGCCTCACTCAGTCAAAAACCTCTTAAGCCACTCGGGCATTTCAGTAAAAACAGGGTGCTCATCCCAAAACAACATTTATATGCATCAAAATCGAGTAATAAAACTGAGTTATGCAATAAACAGGTATAACCATGACTGAGTATAGATTTTCAATCAAAAACAGTGAGAGGATAGTAATAAAAGGCCCCTAAGGGTCCAAACAGTACTAGCACAAGGCCCAAACATGGCATTCAGCCCAATTAACAGAAACGCTTTCTGAAAATACATAAGTATCATATAATTTCCATAAAATATGCAATTTTACAGTTGCTATGGGATGGACCAAGTCACAATCCCCAATAGTGCACGTCCACACGCCCGTCTCCTAGCATGTGCGTCACTTCAAAATAGTAGAATGATACGAAATTCGAGGTATCATACCCTCAGGACAAGATTTACAATCGTTACTTACCTCAAACCGGTCAAATCTCTACCCCGCAATGCTCTTGCCTCTGGAGTCGGCCTCCAAATGCTCCAAATCGATTCACAATCAGTACAATACCATTAATATATGCTAATGGAATGAATTCCACAAGAAAAGCTACAAAATTAGACCAAAACCCGAAATTGGCTCAAACCCAGCCCCCGAGCCCACGTCTCAAAATCCGACACAATTCACAAAACTAGAAAGCTCATTCACTCACGAACCTAACCATACCAAATTCATCAAAATCCGACATCGTTTGGTCCTTCAAATCCTTAAATTACTCTCCAAATATTCCAAGCCCTAACCCCTCATTTTCACTAATTACATTGATTAAACAATAGAGAATCACCATATATAAAAGTATTAGGGCTCAACTAACTTACCTCAACAAAAGCCCCTTGATTCCCTCTTCAAATATCTCCCAACATCTCCAAAACCGAATAGAAATGGTGAAGAATGCACCAAAATTCGCGAAGTGTGCAATATGTACCCTCTGCCCAGGCTTCTCACACCCGCGGCCATTTTCTCACACCCGCGCAACTGCACCTGCGCTCCAAGGAGCCGCACCTGTGCAACTCACTTACGCGCCTAGACTCTGCATGTGAGGTAAACCCGTCGTGTCTGTGAAGGCGCACCTGCGCGTTTCCTCCGCTTCTGTGAAGCCTGCCCAACATTTCCCTTTTCCACATCTGCGCCCTAGGTTTCGCACCTGCGGGCTCGCAGATGCGACCTCCAACTCGCACCTGCGCATCTTGCCTAGCCCAGTGTCGCCAGCACTTGCACACTCCCCACGCGGACCAGCGGCCTCACACCTGCGACTCTTCCTTCTGCAGGTGTGGAAATAGCAGAAGCTGCAGCTCCAACTGCAAATTCCAACTTTGACAAATCCGTTAAACACTCGGGATCACCCCGAGGCCCTCGATACCTCAACCAAAAATACCAACAAGTCATATATCAACATGCCAACTTAGTCGAACCTTCAAATCACTCAAAACACTATCAAATCATCAAATTACCCTCGGATTCAAGCCTAAGAACTTCTAAATTTCTAAATTCGGCAACTGATGCCGAAACTAACCAAACCACGTCCGAAGGACCTTAAATTTTGCACACACAATACAATTGACACTACGGACCTACAACAACTTCTAGAATTTCATTCTGATCCCGATATCAAATTTTCCACTACGGACCGAAATTGCCAAATTTCCAATTTTGCCAATTCAAGCCTAATTCTACCACGGACCTCCAAATCACATTCCCGATGCACTCCTAAGTCCAAAATCACCTAACTGAGCTAACAGAAACATCTGAATTCAAATCCGAGATCATTTACACACATGTCAACATCCGGTTGACTTTTCCAACTTTAGTTTCTACTTAAGAGACTTAGTGTCTCAATTCACTCTGAAACCACTCTTGTCCCGGACCAGCTAACCCGATATAATATTATATAGCTGAATAACACAAAAAGAATTAGAAATAGGGAAAACGGGGCTATAACACTCGAAACGACCGGCCGGGTCGTTACATCCTCCCAATCTCAAACATCTGTTCATCCTCGAACGGGTCTAGAAGCATACCTGGAGTCTCGAATAGGCCTGGATATCTGCTCCGCATCTCCCGCTCGGTCTCCCAGTTGGCCTCCTCCACAGGCTGACCTCTCCACTACACCTTCACTGAAGCTATATCCTTTGACCTCAACCTTCAAACCTGCCGATCCAGAATAGCCACCGGCTCCACATCATAAGTCATATCACCCTCCAACTAAACCGTGCTGAAATCCAAACCATGGGACGGATCTCCAATATATTTCCGGAGCATGGAAACATGAAACACTGGATGCACACTCAAAAAGCTGGGTGGCAAGGCAAGCTTATAAGCCACCTCCTCTATCCTATGAAGTACCTCAAAAGGCCCAATGAACTGGGGGCTCAACTTGCCCCTCTTCCCAAACCTCATAACACCTTTCATGGGTGATACATTCAGCAAAACATTCCCCTTAACCATAAAAGACACATCACAGACCTTCCTATCCGCGTAGCTCTTCTGCCTAGACTGCTCCGTGCGAAGCCGCTCCTGAATCAATTTCACCTTATATAATGCATCCCGGACCAAGTCTGTACCTAAGAGCCTAGCATCACCCGGCTCAAACCATCCAACTAGAGATCTACACCTCCTCCCATATAAAGCCTCGTACGAAGCCATCTGAATACTCTACTGATAACTGTTGTTATATGCAAACTCCCGAATGGAAGAAACTGGTCCCATGAACCCCCAAAGTCAATGACACAAGCACACAACATGTCCTCTAATAACTGAATAGTGCGCTCGGACTGCCCGTCCATCTGAGGGTGAAAAGCTATGCTCAACTCAACCTGAGTACCCAACTCTCACTGCACAGCCCTCCAAAACTACGATGTGAACTGAGTACCCCTATCTGAAATGATGGAAACTGGGACACCATGCAGGCGAATGATCTCTCGGATGTAAATCTCAGCCAACCGCTCTGAAGAGTAAGTAGTACCGACTGCAATAAAGTGTGTGGACTTGGTCAGCCGATCCATAATAACCCAAATAGCATCGAACTTCCTCGAAGTCCGTGGGATACCTACTACAAAGTCCAGGGTGATCCGCTCCCACTTCCACTCTGGTATCTCTAATCTCTGAAGCAAGCCACCCGGTCTCTGATGCTCAAACTTAACCTGCTGACAGTTGAGACACCGAGCCACAAACCCAACTATATCCTTCTTCATCTGCCTCCACCAATAGTGCTGCCTCAAATCCTGGTACATCTTCGCGGTACCTGGATGGATGGAATACCGCGAGCTGTGGTCCTCCTCAAGAATCAACTCTCGAAGCCCATCTACATTAGGCACACATATCCGGCCCTGCATTCTCAGCATGCCGTCATCACCAATAGTCACATCCCTAGCATCACCTCTCTGAACCCTATCCTGAAGAACGAGCAAGTGGGGGGTCATCATACTAACGCTCCCTGATACGGTCATAAAGAGAAGACCCGGAGAACACACAAGCCAATACCCGACTAGGCTCCGACATATCCAATCTGACAAGCTGGCCCACTAAGGCCTGAACATCCAATGCCAAAGGTATCTTTATTGTTGGAATATATGATAAACTCCCCAAACTCTCTGCCCGGCGACTCAAAGCATCAGCCACCACATTGTCCTTCCTTGGATGGTACAAAATAGTGATATCATAGTCCTTAAGAAGCTCCAACCATCTCTGTTGATGCAAATTAAGATCCTTCTGCTTTAACAGATACTGCAGACTCCGGTGATCTATATAGATCTCACAACGAACCCCATACAAATAATGGCGCCAAATCTTCAAGGCGTGAACAATGCCTGCTAACACAAGATCATGGACATGATAGTTCTTCTCATGGGTCTTCAACCGGAGCGAAGCATAGGCGATCACCCTACACTTCTGCATCAAATCACATTCAATGCCTATCCTCGAGGCATCACAATACACAATGTAAGAACCTGAAGCTGATGGCAGAACTAACACTACAGTTGTGGTCAAAGCAGTCTTGAGCTTCTAAAAGCTCTCCTGACACTCATCTGACCACCTGAATGGAGCACCCTCTTGGGTAAATTTGGTCAAGGTCAATGCAATAATGAAAATCCCTCCACAAAGCGATAGTAATAACTCCCTAAACCAAGAAAGCTCCTAATCGCTAAGGACGGTCTGGGCCAACTCTGCACCACCTCTATCTTCTTCGGATGGACCTGAATACCCTCACTGGACACCACGTGCCCTAAGAATGCTACTGATCTGAGCCAAAACATGCATTTGGATAACTTTGCATAAAGCTTCTCCTCCCTCAATCTCTATAATACAATCTTCAAATGCTGAGCGTGCTCCTCCTGGCTACGAGAGTACACTAGGATGTCATTAATGAATACAACAACGAATGCGTCCAAATAGGGTCGGAATACACTGTTCATCAAATGCATGAATGATGTTGGGGCATTGGTCATCCCAAAAGACATCACCAAGAACTCATAATGGCCATATCGGGTCCTGAAAGTTGTCTTAAGAATATCTGAATCCCGATTCTTTAGCTGGTGATAACCGGACCTCAAATCAATCTTGGAGAACACCCTCGCTCCCTGAAGCTGGTCGAATAAATCATCAATACGAGGCAAAAGATACTTGTTTTTGACTGCGACCTTATTCAACTACCTTTAATCAATACACATTCTTATGGAACCATCCTTCTTCCTCACAAATAGAACCGGTGCACCCCAAGGTGACAAACTAGGCCGAATAAACCTCTTATCAAGGAGTTCCTGAAGTTGTTATTTCAATTCTTTCAACTCCGCCGGTGCCATACGATACGGTGGAATAGAAATGGGCTGAGTGCCCGGCACCAAATCAATACCTAAGGGAATATCCTTTTCAGGCGGCTTGCCCGACAGGTCTGCAGGAAACATATCTGAAAAATCACGTACCACCGGAACAGAATCAATGACAGGAATCTTTGCACTAACATCCCTCACAAAAGCCAAATAAGATAGGCAACCCTTCTCAACCATACATTGAGCCTTCAAATATGAAATCACCCTACCTGGTACATAATCTGCAGAACCGCTCCACTCAACCCTCGGAATTCCCGGTATAGCCAACGTCACCATCTTAGTATAACAATCTAGAACAACATGACATGGAGATAACCAATCCATACCCAATATCACATCAAAGTCGATCATACTGAGCAGCAAAAGGTCCACTTGGGTCTCCAGACCCCCAATAGTCACCACACATGAGCGATATATGCGGTCCACAATAATAGTATATCCCACAAGAGTAGATACATGTACAGATGAAACTAAAGACTCACGGGGCATATCCAGAAAATGGACAAAATATGAGGAAACATATGAATACGTGGAACCACGGTCAAATAATACTGAGGCATCTCTGTGGAAAACTGAGACAATACCTGTAATCACAACATCTGAAACAATAGCATCTGGTCTCGAAGGGAGGGCATAGAAACTAGCCTGGCTACCCCCTGATCTGCCTCTCCCTCTAGGGCGACCCCTAGCTGTCTGACCTCTACCTTGAGCTGACTGTGCGGGTGGTGAGGTTACTGGTGCTAAAGTCAGAGGCTGACTCCTCTGCTGAGATAGACATCCAAGATGACGAGGACAATGCCTCCACATATGCCCAAGCTCCCCACACTCAAAATAACTCCCTGGTGCTGGTGGCGGAAACTGAAGGGAACCCCTAGCACCGGGATGACTGGTAGAAGAACCTGGCATGGAAAAGCCTTGAACAGGTGGAGCACGGGGCGAACTATGAGCGGGAAGGGCTCTAAGTGATGAGTGGCCCTGATGAGAATTGTGAGAACCATGGGCAGATGACGCTCCCCGATGAAATGGCCGAGTTGGTTGTGCTTGTCTGAAATGACAACCTCTACCGTGCTGGAACTGACCCCCAGAAGGAGCACCGTTGAATCCACCCTAACCACGAGGCCTCTTGGCCTCCCTCTCAGCCCTCTCCGGACCACAAACCATCTCAATCTGCCGAGCAATGTCGACAACCTCATCAATAGTAGCACTCGAAACCTTCTCTCTGGTCATGAGCAACTGTAACTGTTAAGTGAGACCATCAATAAACCTCATAATCCTTTCTTTGTCCGTGGTAATCAACCAGATCGTATGACGGGCCAACCCAGAGAACCGCATCTCATACTGTGTCACAGACATATCACCCTAGCGAAGCCGCTCAAACTTTCTGCGCAGCTCCTCTCTACGGGAACGAGGCATGAATTTCTCCAAAAGGCCACGAAGAACTACTTCCAAGTAAGGGGCGATGCGCCAACAGGCCTGCGCTTCTCGTAGGTCTCCCACCATTTAAGTGCAGCCCCAGACAACTGAAAGGTAGTGAATGAGACCCTACAAGTCTCCAGAATACCAGCAGTATAGAGTATCATATGACACCTGTCCAAAAATTCCTGATCATCCTCTCTCTCTCACCCATTGAAAAGTGGTGGCTGGAGTCTCCCAAACCTCTCCAACCTACGCAGATCATCCTTAGGCATAGCAGGAATCACATAAACCTGAGCAACTGTAACCGGCTGGGCTGGTGGTACCTATGGTGTTTGAAGTCCCTGAATAACCTGCTCGGGTGTGCGAGCGGCGGGAGTCTGAGTGCCTCCCCTGGCCTGAGAAGTGGTTGCGACCGTCGAAATAGAGACCACCTAAGCCAGGCCAGTACACGCTATCAGAATCTGAGTTAGGGCCTCCTGAAGGCCTGGAATCACAATAGGCACAGGTGGTGCCTGAGCTGGTGCATCAACAACTGGAACCTAGTCCTGACCTAGGATAACTGGTAGATCTGCAAGTACTGCCCCAACTGCTATACGGGATGCACCTCTGCCCCTACCACGGCCTATTACGTGGCCTCGGCCTCTCACGGCCCTAGCTGGTGGTACTGGTGGTTGGCCCTCCTGACCGGTAGCATGAGTCCTCACCATCTATGAGAGAATGAAATAACAAATGTTTAATTACTAGAATCAACATATTCGCACGATAAGAATTCAAGAATGTGGAGTTTCCTAAAGGTTCTGACAGCCCCTCAAAGATAAGTACAGACGTCTCTGTACCGATCCGCAAGACTCTACTAAACCCGCTCATGACTCGTGAGACCTATGTAACCTAGGCTCTGATTCCAATCTGTCACGACCCAAACTAACCCCAGTCGTGGTGGCGCCTATCGTGGAACTAGGCAAGCCGACTCATTGCCAAATCAAACCGATATTTTCATTTCAAAGATAATTTCAATTTCATTGAACATAAAAACCTTCATAAATGTGTTCAAATCAAAATAAAAGTGCGAAAAGAAAAGCCTGACATTGGGGTGTCACTAGTAATGAGAATTTACTACAATTTGTCTAACAATATCTAGGCTAACTCAGCCTGGAAAATAGCTAAATACAACTAGAGGAAGATAAAAGGGAGAAGAGCAGGGGCTGCGATCGCCAAACAACTACCTTGCTATCTCCAAGAAAATCTGCAACCAGAATAATCAATATCCGCTACCATGTCCATCTACACCTGAATCTGCACACCAGGTGCAGGGAGTAACATGAGTACGCCAACTCAGTAAGTAACAACAATAAATAAAGACTGAGCAGTAGTGACGAGCAATAAATCAGTAAATGAATCAAAACATCTCGTTTAACCAAGTTCCAGTAAAAATCATTTAAAGATATTATTCAACAGTTTTCAAACAGAGGAAAAATGCAAAGGTGAGCAAAATGATGAAATCATAGACAGCCCCTAGGGCAAACCTCACAGTCACTCGTGCCACTCGGGCATACCTCACAATCACTCTTGCCACTCGGGCATACCTCACAATCACTCATGCCTCCTAGTCACTCAACACTCGGTACTTGGTACTCGCACTTAGTAGGTATTTACGTTCACTGGGGTGTGTACAGACTCCGGAGGGGCTCCTTCAGCCCAAGCGCTATATCAAGCCAAATCATGGCATAAATCACTCAGGCCCTCGGCCGATATCAAACATGTTGCAGCGTGCAGCCCGATCCCATAAATATGTAACATGCTGCGGCGTGCAGCCCGATCCCATATATATCATCACAAATCAGGCCCCCGGCCTTACTCAGTCATAAACCTCTCAAGTCACTCGGGAATTTCAGCAAAAACAGGGTGCTCAGCCCAAAACAACATTTATATGCATCAAAATCGAGTAATAAAACTGAATTATGTAGTAAATAGGTATAACCATGACTAAGTATAGATTTTCAATCGAAAAGAGTGAGAGGATAGTAATAAAAGGCTCCTAAGGGTCCAAACAGTACTGGCACAAGGCCCAAACATGGCATTCAACCCAATTAACAGAAACGCTTTTTGAAAATACATAAGTATCATATAATTTCCATAAAATATGAAATTTTACAGTTGCTATGGGACGGACCAAGTCACAATCCCCAACAGTGCATGACCACACGCCCGTCACCTAGCACGTGTGTCACTTCACAATAGTAGAATGATACAAAATCTGAGGTATCATACCCTCAGGACAAGATTTACAATCGTTACTTACCTCAAACCGGTCAAATCTCTACCCCGCAATGCTCTTGCCTCTGCAGTCGGCCTCCAAATGCTCCAAATCTATTCACAATCAGTACAATACCATCAATATACGCTAATGGAATGAATTCCACAAGAAAAGCTACAAAATTAGACCAAAACCCGAAATTGGCTCAAACCCAGCACCCGATCCCACGTCTCAAAATCTGACAAAATTCACAAAACTAGAAAGCTCATTCACTCACGAACCTAACCATACCAAATTCATCAAAATCCGACATCATTTGGTCCTTCAAATCCTTAAATTACTCTCCAAATATTCCAAGTCCTAACCCCTCATTTTCACTAATTACAATGATTAAACAATAGAGAATCACCATATATAAAAGTATTAGGGCTCAAGTAACTTACCTCAACAAAACCCACTTGATTCCCTCTTCAAATATATCCCAAAAGCTCCAAAACCGAATAGAATTGGTGAAGAATGCACCAAAATTCGCGAAGTGTGCAATATGTAACCTGTTCCCAGGCTTCTCGCACCTGCGTCCATTTTCTCGCACCCGCGTGACTGCACCTGCGGTCCAAGGAGCCGAACCAGTGCAACTCACTTACGCGCCCAGACTCCGCATCTGTGGCAAACCCGTCGCGTCTGCGAACGCGCACCTGCGCGTTTCCTCTGCTTCTGCGAAGCCTGCCCAGCATTTCCCTTTTCCGCATCTGCGCCCTAGGTTTCGCACCTGCGGGCTCGCAGATGCGACCTCCAACTCGCACCTGCGCATCTTGCCTAGCCCAGCGTCGCCCGCACCTGCGTACTCCCATGCGCACTAGCGGCCTCGCACCTGCGACTCTTCCTTTTGCAAGTGTAAAAATAGCAGAAGCAGCAGTTCCTGCTGCAAATTCCAACTTTGACAAATCTGTTAACCACCCGGGATCACCCCGAGGCCCTCGGGACCTCAACCAAAAATACCAACAAGTCATATATCAACATACCAACTTAGTCAAACCTTATAATCACTCAAAACAACATCAAATCATCAAATTACCCTCGGATTCAAGCCTAACAACTTCTAAATTTCCAAATTCGTCAACCGATGCCGAAACCAACCAAACCACGTCCGAATGACCTCAAATTTTGCACACACATCACAACTGACACTACGAACCTACTCCAACTTGCAAAATTGCATTCCGACCCCGACCGAAATCGCCAAATTTCCAATTTCTCCAATTCAAGCCTAATTCTACCACGGACCTCCAAATCATATTCCAGACACACTCCTAAGTCCAAAAGCACCTAACGGAGCTAATAGAACCATCAGAATTCAAATCCGAGATCATTTACACATAGGTCAACATACAGTTGACTTTTCAAACTTAAGTTTCTACTTAAGAGACTAAGTGTCTCAATTCACTCTGAAACCACTCCGGTCACGAACCAACTAACCCTTTATAACATAATATAGCTGAATAACACAAAAAGAAGTAAAAATAGGGAAAACGGGGCTATATCTCTCGAAGCGACTGGTCGGGTAATTATAGAGAACTCCCGAGGTACTGCCTTGTAGTGTCAAAAGTAAATATGCAGGGAGAACTCCCGAGGAACTGCCTCGTAGTCTCAAAAGTAAATGTGCAGTGAGAACACCCGAGGAACCACCTCGTAGTCTCAAAAGTAAATGTGCAGGGATAACTCCCGAGGAACCTCCCCGTAGTCTCAAAAGTAAACACACAACTCAAACGATAAATACAAAAGTTAACATCAAGTTTCTACAGTTATATTGATAAAGAACAAGGAAAAGTAGGAAATCAACTAGGCATGCTTCACAAAATTCAAATGAGCAGTTAAATCACGTAGACATGCGATATTAGACTAAACATGATAACTACAAATATTGGAATAGCTCAATTAAGAATGAAATGACTAATACTCATTTAGACAATATAACTCAAATTAAAGGAAAAGCATGTTGCTACTCAGTAAAATAAATCAAGTTTTACAAAAAATAGCATGTGTACGTACTCGTTACCTCATGTACACGATGCTCACATATCACAATAGTACCACATCCTAAGGGGATTTCCCTTACACAAGGGTAGGCAAGCCACTTATCTCAAACCAAGCTCAATCAATCGGTAACAATGCCTTTTCCACGAATATCCGACTCTGAATGGCCCAAACTAGACAAAATCAATTATATACCATAAATAAAACTATAAGAAATTAATCTAATTAATGAAATCAAAGCTAAAGCAAGAATTTAGAAAATCTTCCCAAAAGGTCGACCCGGGCCCACGTCTCGAAATCGGGTAAAAGTCACAAAATATGAACACATATTCACGCACGAGCTCATTCGTACCAAAATTATCCAAATCCGATATCAAAATCCCAATCAAAACTCAAAAATTTATTTGAAGAACCTTCCAACTTTTTCCCAAATTTCTCAACCAAATTCCTTAATTAAATGATGAATTCAACAATATATTAGTGGAATAAAAGCATAAACGAGTTAAGAATCATTACCCCAAATCTTCATCTGAAAATCACCTAAATTATCGCCCAAATCCAAGCTCTCAGAGTCCCGAAATGAAAAATGAGACCAAAGCCTCAAAATTTCCTCTTTTCTGCCCAGCGATCTGGCAACTGCGGACCACCAGTCGCACCTGCGGAATTTCCATCGTAGGTGCAGAAATGGCTTAAGGTGTCTGGGACCGCTTCTGCAATCAGGTGGTCGCACCTGCGTGTGCGCACTTGCGGACAGTGGTCCACTTCTGCGGTTTTCCCTTCTAGCTCACTCTTCGCATTTGCGGAACTTCAAGCGTATCTGCGGGCTCGCAGATGCGGAAATTCCCTCGCACCTACGACCCCTGGACATCTCCATAATCTCACTTTTGTGCTTGGCCTCTCTCACGTGTGTCTTTGCACCTGCGGTCTCCCCACCGTAAGTGCGAAAACACCAGAAACATCAGCAAACACACAAGTCCAATTTTCGATCTGTTAAGCATCTGAAACGCACACGAGGCCCCCGGGACCTCAACCAAACATACCAACAAGTCCTAAAACATCATACGAACTTAGTCGAGTCCTCAAATTACATCAAACAATGATAAAAACACGAATCACCCTCTAATTCAAACTAAATGAACTTGAAACTTTAAATTTGTACAACCGATGCCGAAACCTATCAAATCACGTCCGATTGACCTCAAATTTTGTACAAAAGTCATAAATGACATTACGGACCTACTCCAACTTCCAGAATTGGAATCCGACCCCGATAGCAAATGTCAACTACCGGTCAAACTTTCCAAAAATTCAACTTTCGCTGTTTCAAGTCTAATTTAGCTACAAACCTCCAATTTACATTCCAGACACGCTCCCAAGTCCAAAATCATCCAAAGGAGCTAACGGAATAGACGAAACTCCATTACAGAGTCATCTTCACACAGTTTCAACTACGGTCAAAATTCTAGAACTTAAGCTTCCGCTTTAGGGACTAAGTGTCCCAAATCACTCCGAAACCACGAACAAAACCTATCGGCAAGTCACATAAGCGGAAAAAGATACGGGAAGAATAGTAAATAGGGGATCTCGGTTATTACTCAAAAAACGACCGTCCGGATCGTTACAGTAAAGCCGCATAAGTTTTGGACGTTAATTTGGGTCAATTAAAACTTTAGCATTTTTAAAGTGACCCCGATACATGTCGAACCCACACAAGAATGAAGGATAAAATGGAGTCGTAATATAGTAACTATAAGGTAGTATAAGGTGAGTTAAAATAGAGGTGAAATTATTTACATCAGAAATGAATTTATTTCAACTACAATTTGGGGCGGCTAAAGAAATATAGTGTCCTAAAGCTAAACTTTATTAAGAGGCCTACAATTTTAAAAATATCATACATATTTTTTTAAAATTATGTTTTTTTAACTTTTTGAAATGTAAAATTATTAATGATATGTATATAATTTATTTTAATCATTGCTTTTCAATTAATAACATATATAATTAATCTATTTAATTTTTTTTGAGATAATTGTTTGATGAAATATTCATTTAGGTTGTATTAATGTTCTAGTAATAATATTTTTAATTTTTGAGTTTCGTTACTCATATCGACATACTTGAACTCCAATGTGGGAGTTTCTGGCGCGAATTCAGATTTAGTCAGGCCCCAATGTAGGTACCGAACATCAGGTGGAAAACCAAAAAAGAAAAGAAAAAATCTCAATAGAGTGTGCCATCCGTCTTTACTTTCTTGAACTGTAATCCCAAAGTAAAAAAATATAATTTTAAAATGGTATGGTAATAAAATTGTTTTAAATTTCAATTCACAGATTATAATTGTACATCATTTCCAAAAGAACACATGACTAATTATGAGTAACCACCGGAGGATGTGGTACCTGTAATAAGTACTCATCCATTCTTAACAAAGACGATCGTGTTAGATCGGCCTTGAGAGTGAAGTTATTTTTTATACAAAGCATTTTACCTCTAAAGTGGGATTTTTCATCGTGACTCCGGATTAATCTGCCCCCAAAGCAGGTATTAAATACCAAGTGTAAAATCGAAAAAAAGAAGAAGAGAAAATAAGAATCTTGTTTACCCTAAAAATCAGATAATAACTAAATTTGCACGTTGTTTTAAGGATACGTGATATAATTTGATACAGATTGATAAAGCAAATCGATTATGGAAATAAAAGATAAAAAGGTAAATTCAAACCACGCAAGTTTGAGCAATCCTAGCCTTGTGAGATTAATCTCCCCCAAGCTATAAATAATATAATTGATGTTGCACTGCAATGAACCATTAAAAAGATAGAAATAACAATATATAGCCTTTTTATATGAGTTACAATGCCTATTACGAATAGTTAAGTCCCCCTTATATATTAGGGGAGATCTACCCTTTGAGATATTATTTTATTGTTCTATAAAAGGCAAAATTCCTTGATTTTCTAACTGTTGGTTCCCTTTTTGAGACGTTCCATGATTTCTGCCACAATGATTGGTTAATGGCGAGAATTACGGACCCCTGTCGGATGAGTTGGCAAAGCTTTCTTCAATACCATTAAAAACAAGATCGGTCATGCCTTCGGCAAAATCGAGGGCCAATCCAATGGTTTCGATGACTAATTTTGATAGTGCTTTGGGTTCGATCATAATTACCATGTGCCGATCTTGGTTGGTGGTTGTTAGTCGTCAGATCGATCTTCGAGCTCGACTTCACCCGATCACAGATATTTTGGCCCTGGCCTAATCAAGGAGTTTGGAAGCTCGATTGAATATCGAGCTCAGTTTTACCCGTATACAGATAGTCCCCTCGCTTTTTTGAAGAGTAGATGACGAGAAACGATATGAGCCTCAGATTCTCATTATGACACAAGTGACAAAAATATGACTTCAAAATCACCTTATTTTTCGGAGACCAAATGATGGCAAACAATTCGAGCTTTCAATTCTTACTTCGATAAAACATGACGATGAATTCTTGACGTAAGTGATAAGAATAGGGGAAACATCCTGTTGGTCCAGTCTTTGAGGCATTAAATGTGTGTCAGTTAACGGTCGGCCATTTTGGGATGTGAACTGTCGTGATGTGAACCGCCGTTTGGGAACACTATAAATACCCTTCAATCCATTCATTAGAACCTTTTCCTTTCCAACTCTTGCTTTTGCTTTTTAAAAGAACTTCATCATCTTCATTTTCTGGTTTTTTGGTTTTAAACATAAGATCTTCCTTCCTTGTGAGTTCTTTGAATTTTCTTCATAAGTTACCTGCTAGTTACAACTCCTCCTTTACCAATATCTTCTTCTCTCCTCTATTTAGAAAAAAATTGCAAAGACTTCAAAATCTATTCCTAAAAAAGAAACCCCTTCTTCCTATAAACCATCGGAAAATGTTTCACCTGTTGCTACTGAGGAACCAAAACCGGAACCTCCTCTAAAGTCGTTTGTCCCTCTGGGGTGCCCAATCGGGGACGACTTCAAGATAACACCCATTTGGTACCGGGTCGGTGCAAGCTGGTCTCGAGGTACATATGCACTATTACTGACAGCATCTTAAATAAGGTCAAAGAGGACTACCACTGGGAAGCTAAACTCGTTGTGATCCCTACCCCCGAGGAATCGATCACCACTTACGTGGAGGGTTTTCTAAGTGTTTACACTTACCATTTCATGATGGGTCCCTTAGAACTAGTGTAACAACCAGACCGGTCGTTTCGAGTATTACAACCCCGTCTTCCCATTTACTGCTCACGTTGTGCTTTTCGATTGTTATTTGAGTTGTCGGGGTAATTGGTTCGGGTCTAGTGAGGTTTTGGAATGATTTGGAACACTTAGTTCCAAGGTTTACTTAAGTGTAACGAACCCGAAAAAGATTTGCTAAGGAAATTAAGGTTTCGTGGTGTCGAACTAGGCTTATGTGTTTGAGAATTGTAGAAATTCTTTGCGGCGAGGTTCGGGAAGGGTGTGTTGTGGTTCGGAAAGAAGGGCAAGTTGAGCCCTCGATATATTGAGTCATTTGAGGTGCTTAAGAAGATTGGAGAGGTGGATTATGAACTTGCATTGCCACCTAGTCTATCGAGTGTTCATCCAGTGTTTCATGTATCTATGCTCCGAAAGTATGTCGGGGATCCGACTCATGTTTTGGATTTCAGCACAATGTAGTTTGATGGTAATTTGACTTATGATGTGGAGCCAGTGGCCATTTTAGACCGGCAGGTTCGAAAGTTGAGTTCAAAGAACATAACTTCAGTGAAAGTGCAGTGGAGAGGCCAGCCAGTCGGAGAAGCTACTTGGGAGGCTGAGCGCGAGATGCAGAGAAAATATCCATACCTATTTAAGACTCCAAGTATAATTCTAAACCCGTTCGAGGACGAACGTTTGTTTAATAGAGTGAGAATGTAACGAGCCGACAGGTTGTTTAGAGTATTATAACCTCGTCTCCCCATTTACTGCTCAAGTTATGCTTTTTGATTTTTATTTAACTTGTCGGGGTAATTGGTTCGGGTCCGTTGAGGTTTTGGAATGATTTGTAACACTTAGTTCCAAGGTTTAGAACTTAAGTTGAAAAGGGTCACCGGATGTTGACTTATGTGTAACGACCCCGAAAAGGTTTTGGTAATGAAATTAAGGTTTCGTGGTGCCGAACTAGGCTCAGACCTTTTGGGTTGAACAATGTGACGGGGAGTAAAAAAAACTTTTTGCCGAAAAAGGTTATTTCTGCGACCCACTATTTGGTCACTGAGTCACTCTACGGAACGCATATGCAACCACATAGTGTGTTTCGGGGCTTCATTTTTCTGGTTTTATAAACCCGACCCCATTCTTATAAAACACTATTAGGGGTCATTTTCAAGGGTTTCATCTAATATTCTACATAGAGGTGAGAGCATCTTAGAGAGAGAAAGTGAAGACCTAGCCATATGCCCATTAATTCTTGTTCAAAGTTTGAAGATTTCACAAGGATCTTGCTAGGGCTTAAAAGAGGTAAGAATTTCTAACCCTAGTTTTCAATTTCGAGTTTGGCTAAAGATGGGTGATTGGGAGTATAATTGTGATGACCCAAAATGTCATATTTAAATTAAATAAGTAATTCTATATTCTAAGACCTCGAATAGCACTATTTATTATTTCTCGACTTGCGTGCGCAGTCCTTAAAATTTTTCGGAAAGTTTTCATGTGAAAAATGGATTAAAATGTGAAATAGAACTTTAAAACTTAACTGAGTTGACTTTAGTCAACATTTTGAACAAATGGACCCGGATCAGTGTTTTGACAATTTCGGTAGGTCCGTATCGTGATTTGGGACTTGGGCGTATGCCCGGAATCGAATTCCAAGGTCCCTAGCTCGAGATATGGAATTTTGATGAAAAATTAAAAGCTTGAAAACTTAATAATTTTTCAGAAATTACTGATGCTGGATTTATTTACCTCGGGTCCGTATTTTGGTTCCGGAGCCCAGTGTAGGTCCACTATAATATTTATGACTTGTCTGCTGAATTTGGTGAGAATTGGAGTTGATTTGACCTGATTCGGACGTCCGGTTGTAAAAATAAAGGTTTTAAAGTTTTCTTGAAAATTTCCTTTGATTTGGTGTCCGATTCAAAGTTCTAGATGTTATTTTGGCGTTTTGATCATGCGAGCAAGTTCGTATGATACTTTAGGACTTGTGTGCATGTTTGGTTTGGAGCCTCGAGGGCTCGGGTGAGTTTCAAATGGGCTACGGGACGTTTTCGGACTTAGGAAATCTGGTTTTCTGCACACTTGAGGCATCTAGAAATGGGGTTTCGACCCATTTTCAACTCCTTTTCATTTTTGAGCTCGGATAAGGCGATTTTTGGGCGATTTTCACGGGAAAATATAGGGGTAAGTGTTCCTTATCCTATATTGATTATATTTCATGATTTCATACTCATTTATATAATGAATCCGTGAATTTATGGAAGAAAATCAGATTTTTTATAAAATCTTCTAAAAACGAAAAGTTAAGATTTGAAGGTCCATTTGACATCGAAATTTGATAATTTTTGTATGGTTAGACTCGTCTCGGAATGGGCATTCGTATTTCGTAAGTTTTTTCGGGATTTGAGACGTGGGTCCTACTGCCGAATATTTTAATTAATTTCAAATTTTTATCCGAAAAATTTGTAAATTCATATGGAATTAATTCCTATAATTCGTATTGAGTATATCGAATTGTTTGTGAAAAGATTTAAAGCTTTTGGAGACAAATTTAACAGGAAAATTTGTGGTGAAGTAATTGATTGAAATTTATAAAGCAAGGTAAGTGTCGTGGTTAACCTTGACTTGAGGGAATAGAACCCTTAAATTATTTATTATGTGAATTGCATGTGAACGACGTATAGGCGAGGTGACAAGTGTCTATACGTCGTGAAATTAATTGCTTGCCTGCTTACTTGAAAAAAATCATAAATTATTTTAAATCATAAATTAATTATTATAATAATTATTTCTCTCATATTCTTTGTCAAATATTAATTCTTGAATTCCTGCATTAATTGTTACATGCTATTTGAATTATGTGTTTTAATTGTTATTTGACATTTAGCATATAAAATATTAAACTGCCTATTTTCTTCCCGATTTCCATGATAATTTGCTATTTTTCATTTGTTGTTTCATAATTAAATCATAATTATTGTATGCTTGTTGTCTTATAATTTTATATTAATTATTGCATTTATTGGGGAAATTTCTTCTATAAGAATTGTTAAATGGATATATTGGAGGATCGGGTTGCACGTCGCAACAGACTTATTAAAAAGTCCATATTGGAGGATCGGGTTGCACGCCGCAACAGACTTATTAAAAGTCAATATTGAGGGATCGGATTGCACGCCGCAACAGACTTATTAAAAGTCAGTATTGGGGAATCGGATTGCACACCGCAACATGATTATTAAAAAGTCCATATTGGAGGATCGGGGTGCACGCCGCAAGAGACTTATTAAAAGTCAATATTGGGGGATCGGATTGCACGCAGCAATAGACTTATTAAAAAGTCTATATATACTTGAATGAAATAAATATATGACATAATTGAATGTGAATATATTGTGAGAGAGGGTTGCACACTGCAACAGAATTGAATGTGAATATATTGTGAGAGCGGGTTGCACGCTGCAACAAAATTGATGGAAATGACAATTGGTTATGACTGCTGTGTTGGCTTCAATTATTATAAATGAATTACCTGATTTATTTCTATTACTGTTGTTGTTACTAATATTGCATAAAGGTAATGTAAGTGACCCGCCTTAGCCTCGTCACTACTTCGTCGAGTTTGGCTCAGCACTTACCAATACATGGGGTCGGTTGTACTGATACTACATTTTGCACTTCTTGTGAAGATTTTGGAGTTGGTCCCAGCGGCGTACCATAGTGAGGTATTTACTGATCATCGTAGCCTTCAGTATATATTCAAGCAAAAGGATCTTAATTTGAGACAGAGAAGATGGTTGGAGTTGTTGAAAGACTATGATATCATCACCACGGAAAGGCCAATGTGGTGGACGATGCTTTAAGTAGAAAGGCTGTAAGTATGGGCAGTGTTGCGGATATTTCGGTTAGTGAGAGGCCATTAGCTGCAGATGTTCAGACTTTGGCTAATCAGTTCATGAGGTTATATATTTCAGAACCTAGTCGGGTTCTAGCTTGCACAATCGCTAGGTCTTCTTTATATGAGCGCATTAGAGAGAGGCAGCAGGATGATCCTCATTTACTTGTCCTTAAGGACACGGTGCAGCACGGTGATGCCAAATAGGTTGATATGGGGGAAGATGGGGTTCTGCGAATAGAGGGTCATATTTGTGTGCCTAATGTGGATGGGCTTCGTGAATGAATTTTTGAAGAAGCACACAGTTCCAGGTATTTTATTCATCCAGGTACCGCCAAAATGTATCAAGATTTGCTGCAACATTATTGGTGGAGGAGAATGAAAAAGGATATAATTGCATATGTAGCTCGGTGTCTGAATTGTCAGCAAGTTAAGTACGAGCATCAGAGTCCTGGTGGTTTGCTTCAGAAGTTAGAAATTCCTGAGTGGAAGTGGGAGTGTATCACTATGGATTTTGTTTTTGGGCTCCCACGCACTCAGAGAAAATTTGACGTTGTTTGGGTCATTGTGGACAGGTTGACCAAGTCAGCACATTTCATTCCAGTGGCAGTTACCTATTCTTCAGAAAGGTTAGTTGAAATATACATTCGTGAGATTGTCCGCCTTGACGGTGCGCCCGTGTCTATTATTTCAGATCGAGGTACGCAGTTTACCTCACATTTATAGAGGGTTGTACAACGTGAGTTAGGCACGCGGGTGGAGTTGAGTACAACATTTCATCCATAGACCGAAGGACAGTCAGAGTGCATTATTCAGATATTGGGAGATATGCTTTGCGCTTGTGTTATAGACTTTGGAGGTTCTTGGGATCATTTCTTGCCACATGCGGAGTTTGCATATAATAATAGCTACCAGTCGAGCATTCAGATGGATCCATATGAGGCATTTTACGGAAGGCGATGCCAATCGCCAATTTGTTGGTTTGAATTGGGAGAGGCTCGGTTGTTGGGTACCGATTTGGTACAGGATGCCTTTGATAAGGTCAAGATTATTCAGGATCGAATTCACACAGCTCAGTCTAGGCAAAAGAGTTATGCCGATCGTAAAGTTCGTGATATTGCATTCATGGTTGGAGAAAGAATATTTCTCCAGGTTTCACCTATGAAAGGTTGAATGAGGTTCGGAAAGAAGAGAAAGTTGAGCCCTAGGTATATCAGACCCTTTGAAATTCTTGAAAGAGTGAGTGAAGTAGCCTACAGGTTTTCATTACCACCTAGTTTATCAGCGGTTCATCTGGTGTTCCATGTGTCTATGCTCCGGAAATATCATGGTGATCCGTCCCACGTGTAAGATTTTAGCTTAGTCCAATTGGACAAAGATTTGACTTACGAGGAGGAGCCGGTGGCTATTCTGGCCCGGTAGGTCCGACAGTTGAGGTCTAAGTGTTATCCTTCAGTTCGGGTGCAATAGAGAGGTCAGCCGGTAGAGGCATCTACTTAGGAGTCCGAGGAAGAACATTTATTTTAGAGGTGGAGAATGTGATGACTCAAAATGTCATCTTTAAATTTAATAAGTAATTTTGTGTTATAAGACCTCAAAAAGAACCATTTATCATTCCTCGACTTGCGTGCGCAGTCCGTAAAATATTCTGGAATGTTTTCATGTGAAAAATGGATTAAAATGTGAAATAGAGCTTTAAAACTCAACTGAGTTGACTTTAGTCAACATTTTGAACATACGGGCCCGGATCAGTGTTTTGACAATTACGGCAGGTCCGTATTGTGATTTGGGACTTGGGCGTATGCCGGAATCGAATTCCAAGGTCCCTAGCTCGAGATATGGAATTTTGATGAAACATTAAAAACTTGAAAGCTTAATGATTTTTAAGAAGTTACTAATGTTGAATTTATTGACCTCGGGTTCGTATTTTGGTTCCGGAGCCCGGTGTGGGTCCACTATAATATTTATGACTTGCCTACCGAATTTGGTGAGAATCGGAGTTGATTTGACCTGATTCGGTCGCCCGGTTGTAAAAATAAAGGTTTTAAAGTTTTCTTGAAAATTTCATTTGATTTGGTGTCTGATTCGTACTTCTAGGTGTTATTTTGGTGATTTAATCGCGCGAGCAAGTATGTGTGATGTTTAGGACATGTGTGCAAGTTTGGTTTGGAGCCTCAACGGCTCGGGTGAGTTTCGGATGGGCTACAGGACGATTTCAAACTTAGGAAATCTGGTTTTCTGTAGACTTTAGACTTCTAGTGCGTTTTTCCTCGCGTTCACAAAGGTACTCTCTCGAACGCGAAGAGCAAATTGGGGCTGGCACGTTTTGTGCTTCGCGATAGCGACAAAGTGACCACGTTCGCGAAGGCTTGAGGTTGAAAGCTTCGCGTTCGCGATCGAAGCCTGGCGTTCGCGAAGGGCATCTCGCCTTCGCGAAGGCCAAGCAAGGCAAGCATCATGTTCGCGAGGTAGCACCGCGTTCGCGAAGAGTAAAATTGGACTGCACAATTTTGTGGTTCGCGAACGCGAGGCACTGATCACGTTCGCGAAGGGTAAAAATCCCAGAAATAGAACTTAAGTTCTGGAAATGGGTTTTCGACCCATTTTCAACTCTTTTCCATTTTTGAGCTCGGGTAAGGCAATTTTTGGACGATTTCCGCGGGAAAACATTAAGATTTGAAGGTCCATTTGACATCGGAATTAGATAATTTTTGTATGGCTGGACTCATCTCGTAATGGGTGTTCGGATTTCGTATGTATTTCCGGGATTTGAGACGTGGGTCCCACTGTCGAATATTTCAATGAATTTCGGATTTTTATCCGAAAAATTTATAAATTCATATGGAATTAATTCCTATGATTCGTATTGAGTATATCGAATTGTTTGTGAATAGATTTGAATCTTTTGGAGACAAATTTAAATGGAAAAGTTGTGGTCGAGTAATTGATTGGAATTTGCAAAGCACGGTAAGTGTCATGGATAACCTTGATTTGAGGGAATAAAACCCTTAAATTATTTGTTATGTAAATTGCATGTGAACGACGTATAGGCGAGGTGACGAGTGTCTATATGTCGTCAAATTAATTATTTGCCTGCTTACTTGAAAAAATCATAAATTAATTATTATAATAATTATTTCTCTCTTATTCTTTTTCAAATATTAATTCTTGAATTCCTGCATTCATTGTTACATGCTATTTGGATTATGTGTTTTAATTGTTATTTGACATTTAGCATATTAAATATTAAACTGCCTATTTTCTTCCTGATTACCTGATATATTTCTATTATTGTTGTTGTTACTAATATTGCGTACATGTAATGTAAATGACCCGCCTTAGTCTCGTCACTACTTTGTCGAGGTTAGGCTCAGCACTTAGCAGTACATGGGGTCAGTTACACTGATACTACACTCTGTACTTCTTGTGCAGATTTTGGAGTTGGTCCCAGCGGCGTACCATAGACATTCTCGGATTTCAGCTACTCAGAGGAGACTTGAGGTATTGCTGCACGGCGTTCGCAGTTCCGAAGTCCTCGTCTACTTTACTTTAGTTGTGTGTTTGTTTCCAAACAGCTTTATTTTATTCAGACCTTTATTTGTATTTATTATAGAAGCTCGTGCACTTGTGACACCAATTCTGGGTTGGTATTTAGACACCGTTGTTTTTATGGATTAATAACTATATTTCAGACCTTACTTTCGCGTTTATTTCTTTGTTATTAATAAATTTAAAGATTGTTTAAAAATTGGTTAATATCATTCTAACGTTGGCTTGCCTAGCAAGTGAAATGTTAGGCGTCATCACGATTCCAAGGTGGAAATTTCGGGTTGTGACAATAATTCTTGAGTGTAAGAGTATTATTTATACATACACGTACCAATAAGGTTTGTGGAAAGATTGTTGAGTTCAAATGGGTAAAGATTGGGTAGAAATGGTAGAAATCTTCAAAGACTTTAATTGAAGATTTGAGGGTCAAGTTTATGTCGGAATTTGGTGAAATTTGTATGGTTGGACTCGTGGTTGGATGGGCATTCATAGTTTGTAATTTTGTCGGGTTCCGAGATGTGGTCCCCATGAGCGATTTTTTAGTGCAATTTCGGATTTTGTTGGAAAATTAGTATTTTCATATGGAAATAATTTCTATAGTTTGAATTGATTGAATCGAATTAATTGTGACTAGATTCGAGGCGTTCAGAGGCCGATTCGCGAGGCAAAGGCTTCTTGGAATAAAGAATTTCTCGGATTGAGGTAAGTAACAATTCTAAATTTGGCCCTGAGGGTATGAAACCCCAGATTATGTGTTATGTGATCGGTTTTTAGGTGACGCGCATGCTAGGTGATGGGCGTGTGGGTGTGCACCGTAGGAATTATGACTTGGTCAAATTCCAGGGAAATGTGTAGTTGAATAATCTGTTGTTATTTGTACATTCTCCATGTAGTAGAGAAATTGAACCACAAATCATGTTTAGATTATGTATTGGTACTGTAGGGACCCACATAGGTTGTGTACATGTTGAATTATCTACTAAATTGATGTTTTGTACTCAGTCACATTTTTCTTGTTTATTTTATCTCAGACTCTATTGTTCATTATTGATGCATCATATCATTGTTGTTTGGGTTGATTTCCATGATTATTGAGAGCCCGAGAGACTGGAGAGATTTATGACTGAGTGAGGTCGAGGGCCTGATTGTGAGATATTATACTATAGCACGTGAGTTGACCGTGCGGATCCAGATATTATACTATAGCACGTGAGTTGTCTGTGCAACACGTGAGTTGTCCTTGTAGCACGTCAGTTGTCTGTACGGATCTAGATATTATACTATAGCACGTGAGTTATCCGTGCAGCACGTGAGTTGTCCGTGCGGATCCAGATATTATACTAGCACGTGAGTTGTCCGTGCATCATGTGAGTTATCCAAGCAAATTATAGCGTTTGGGCTGAAGGAGCCCCTCTGGACTATGTACACACCCCCAGTGAGAGCATGTACCTACTGAGTGACTGTGGTCCTGAGAAGATGCATTTGATTTTCATTATTTTTGCACTTCAGCTGTCATATATCATTGTTTTGAAATTTTTTGAGAGATATTATCTTATGTTTGCGTTGAACATGACATGAAATTACTGTTTTGGCCTTAAATGTTGAACTTGAAAGCATGCCAACCCTGTTATGCTAGAAATTACTGTAATTGGACTCAGTTGTGAAGCTCGTCACTACTTTCAGTTCCTTATTTAGTATTGTTACTTGCTGAGTTGGTTGTACTCATACTACACCCTGCACCTCGTTTTAAGATCCAGGTGCTTCCGGATACGGCGACTGCTAGTTCCTGGAGTTTTATTTATTGGACATTATAGAGGTAATTGTTTGACGTCCGCAGACCTTAACTCTCTTCCCTTTCAATTTTGTACTGTTCTAAATTTTTAGACAGTGTTTTTTAGCAGTCATACTTTGTTATCATTTAGATGCTCATGTATTCAGTGATACCCGGTTTTGGGAGTGTATCTATATTTAGTATTTGTGGAAAGTTTCTCTTAAACTTAACTATTATGTTTTGAGTATTTACAAGGTAAATCTGGGTTATTGATGTTGCCGGCTTGCCTAGTATTTAGGCGCCATCATGACAGGTGTGATTTTTGGGTCGTGACACCAGTCATCATAGCCTTTTGCAAAAGGTACGAGATAGCTCTCGGGAAGATTCATCCCTCGTTTTAGAGGATTACAATTCTTCTGTGTTTCCTCATGAGCAAAATCGAGGGGTGTCCACCTTATGAGCATGTATAGCCCTTAACTTTACTAAGGGGGATTAATCAAGTTCGCACGTCGAGCCATTAAGGCCATATTCTCGAGCATCGACGAGGATCGCGACCGGGGTTGGTTGGGCGTTTCCTCAGACTTGATCCCGCCTGCCGATATGCCATTTCCTGAGAAATGGAATATGAAACGTAAGTATAACTTTGCCTTCAAGATTTCTTTTATTGCTTTTCTTTTTCATCCCTTCTTATCGATGTTATGTGATGATGTAGCTGCTGCCCAGATGCCGGATGTTGTTCCTTTACTCAATGAGTGGGTCGAGGGCATTGTGACACAGAGACCTTATTCCAAGCACTTATAGCGTGAGCTCTCGAAGTGCCAATGGGAGGCCAGTAATCATGGTGAGAATTTCTTCTCTAAGTTATATTTGATCTTACTTTCACATCACCGATATCTGAATAGTTTTATTTTCTCTTTGTAGGTCTACCAAAAGATGTCGAAATTAGGCCTCCATCAGCCGATGATGATATCGTCACCAAGACCCCTGCCTTGGGGAAAGATAAATAGAATAAAAGGAAAAAAGCTTCGAGTTCCCCAGGCCCTGAGAAGAAAAGGCCAAAGAAAAGATTGACTCGTAAACTTAAGGGAAGCACCTGAGGTCGAGCATTGTGTTCGGATTCACACAATCGATTGAGGGACGAATCCGAGAGGGAAGGTGAAGCTTTTTATCTTGTGACCAGTATATCGTCACAGGTCAAAGGGTAAGGGGCCTCCGAACCACGGAGAGGCGAGGCTGAATTTCATCACGTCGGGGAGATCGAGGCGAAGGACAGAGTTGAGGCTCTCTGAGATTATGGCAAAGCCCCATAGGAAGCACTTGGCCCGATAGAGATTATCGACTCACCCTCGTTCACAGAGTCGATGTTTAACGAGGCCCAGGTTGCAAAAGAACGCCTCCTTGAGGGGTTCCATAGATCGAACGATCTTTTTCGTGGGTATTTCGATGGAGTGGATTCGACAACCACTAAGGACGCCATTGGATTTGGAGATCTAGAGATACCGAGGAAGAGCTCTCCCTCAGAAGCAAGTGGGCATTCCTCCAGCCAGAAATTTGTCGATCAATTCCCTACCACAAGTGTATATCCTGATCGGAAGCGCACCATTGTTTTTTCACTTCCGGAGGATGCCTGGGTTCTCTCCGGCCCTGTAAGGGTGGCCAGCTATATTCGGTGCTTTGTGACCGAGGATGATCAATCTATGATTAACGAGGTGGATGCACCCTGCCTTTTCAACGAAGCGCAGCAAGCGCTAAATCGGGTAACTTCTCATTTTTCTATGTGAATATTTGATTTACACTTAGATTATTTCGCAGATGTTTTAGTGTTTCCTCTTTTTCTTGTATGCTTCGGTGCTTCATCACGAGGCCTTTTTCAGGTACCGAGATAACCTTATGCAACTCGAAGCCAGAGTGCGAGAGCTTACCGAGAAGAGAGACGCCTTTAAACTTCTTAGGGAGCAGCTCGAAGTGGAGACTAAGAACCTCCATGCCGAGATGGAAGTGGCCTGGAAGGATCATGCTGACTTGGTCGAGCAGGTAAAAGTTTTTGAAGTAAGTGATGATGAATTTGATTCGGTAACTGATGGTCAAAATCTGCAGGTCCAGCAAAAACTCGATCGGATTGCTTAGCTCCGAGCTGAAATGGACATAATCAAAGCTAATACTGATGAATGGAGAGGCAAAATGGATCTCTTGGCCTCAGAAAAAGAGGCTTTTCGAGCACAACTAGCTTCGATCGAAATTCAGTTGAGAGCAGCAAAGGAAAAGGTTGATGAGCTTCAATATCGGCTCAGTTCGGCCGTCTCAAATTGAGATAATCTTGTCACGGAGCTCAAAACGGCCAAGTCGTAGATCATCGTGGCCAAGTCCGAAGCCACTGAAATGGTGGCCCAGTACAAGGCTGATGCCGAAGCTATTCAAGACCAATCGAAAAATATAGCCGAGCATACAAAGTGTAAATCTCGAAGGCAAGCCCTCGAGAAAATTCACGCTCGGGGTGTTGAATTATTGGCCGAGATCTAGAATGCCAAAGTGCTTGAAGCCGAGGCCAAGAAGCTGGCTTATCCCAAGGAGGAAGATTCTGATGAATCAAGCGGATCCGAGGATGGAGAAGACCCCGGGAATCCAGATGATGAGGCGGGCTCCGACAAAGATCAGGGGGCCTCTTTTGATTTTTTTCTTTTTGCACTTAGTATTTTGTGTCAGGGTTGCTCAGCCTTTGTAAAGACAATCTTCGTAAATATAAATTCTTTATTTTTGATGATTTCTTGAGTTCTTCCTTTGCTTTTCATTTTATGTTTTTGCAAAAGATTGAAATGCCTTAGCTTTAAATTGTCATGTTCGAACAGGCTTTGCTTTTTATTTTATTATCTCTAGAGCATCGTAGGATCTGGTATGTCTGGGAACTCCTCGCGAATACTCATATTTTTTAGGATATGACTCGCTGAGAGTGAGTTTTGTTCAGGTTTTCCTCAGCTTTTGCAACCTCGGGTTTTGTTAACTTGGAACGACTTTAACCTTTAAATTCTGGCTTTGCCAAATATGTTTCATGCACTCGAGTGTTATTAAATCGGAATGACCTTAACCTTTAAATTTAGGCATTTTCCAAATAAGCTTCATGCCCTATAGTGTTATTAACTCGGAAGGTCTTTACCCTTTTAATTCGAGCAATGCCAAATAAACTTCAAGCCCTCGATTTTTATTAATTCGGAATGACCTTAGCCTTTTAATTCAGGAAATTTCAAATAAGCTTCATGCCCTCGAGTTTTATTCACTCGGAATGGCCCTAGGTTTTTAATTCGGGCAATGCCAAATAAGATTTATTCCCTCGAGTGTTATTAACTCGGAACGACCTTAGCCTTTTATTTCGGGCAATGCCAAATAAGCTTTATGCCCTAGAGTTTTATTAACTCGGAATGACCTACAGTACCTGAGTGAAGTGAAAGTTAGAACTCAGATTAAGGTGGCCCTTGGGCTCGATATCTTTAGGAAATTTCTTGAAAGATGTAAGAAATTTCTTAAAGGACAAGATGTTTATGTGCAAGGAAGAATCTTCTTTTTTATTCTTGTGCACAATAGTTGTACGTGTATACATGTTTTGTGCCAGGGTTCGAGCGGTCTGTGTGGGCACAGTTCATTTGACCGTTTGACCCTTACAATAAATCCTATTGATCGAGACCTTTCAATTACGAAGTTTCATTCCTTGTTGAAGTCGATATCCGAAGGTATCCCCCCCCAGTGTTCGGGGAATACTGAAGAGTTGCCTCATCGTCACCGGTTCGTAGTCGGCCTTCAATTCTAAGTTAGCACCATTTACTTGTTGTCTCGTTAAAAACCTTGCCGGAAAACCCATTTGGGACAAAGTCGGTTTAAGAGAAAAAGAGTGCAACATGTACTTTTAGACCTAGGATATCGTATCATCCCTTGTTGATCACCTGCAAGTGTTAGTTTGAAATGAAAAATAAAAGAAAAAATAGTGTTGTACCTTAGCAGTAATATCGCTTTAAGTGAGTTATATTTTAGTTGTTCATTAATTGCTCGCCGTTCATTGTTTCGAGCTTGTAGGACCCTTTTTCGGTGATCTCGATAATTTGATATGGTCCTTCCCAGTTTGGCCCCAATTTCCCTTCGTTCGGGTTTCAGGTGTTCAGTGTGACTTTTCTTAGTACTAAGTCCCCGATATTGATGTATCGAAGGTTGGACCTTCAATTATAATATCTCTTGATTTTCTATTTTTGGGCGGCCAACTGAACAATGGTGGCTTCGCGCCTTTCATGTAGTAGCTCTAGGCTCATATTCATAGCCTCGTCGTTCGATTGCTTCGATGTATATCAGAATTTGATGCTCAGTTCTCCGACCTCGATCGGTATTAAAGCTTCGGTTCCATAGACCAATGAAAATTGGGTGGCCTCGGTACTGGATTTCGAGGTCATATGGTATGCCCATAGGACCTCAGGTAGCATTTCCTTCCATTTTACCTTGGTGTCGACCAACTTTTTTTTGAGGTTTTGGATTTGATCTTATGGTTTTCGAGAAACTTGCTTATTTTGCTGCCAATAAATTATTTTCCGTTGTCGCACACAATCTCGGTCGGTATTCCAAATTGGCACATGATATGGTCCCAGATAAAATCGATGACTTCTTTTTCTCTAACCTTTTCATATGCCCGTGCTTCCACCCTTTATAAAAATAGTCAATCATAAATAAAATAAATTGAGCCTTACCACGTACCCGTGGAAGGGGGCCAACGATGTCCATCCCCTATTTCATGAACGACCAAGGTTACAAAACTGAATGAAGTAACTCCCTAGGTTGATGAATCATTGGAGCGTGTCTTTGGCATTCATCACATTTTCAAACGAACTCCCTTGCATTTTTTTCCATGTCGATCCAGTAGTAACCAACTCTGATTATTTTTCGGACCAGTGATTCAGCGCCCGAGTGATTTCCCCAGGTACCTTCGTGAATTTCTCTCAGTATCCCCCGGACCTAGACATATTATAAGCGGACCATCAAATGTTCTTTTGAATAGGGTTCCATCTTCGGACATGCTAAATCGGGCTGCTTTTATACGCAGGGCCCTAGATTCTTTTCGGTCCGAGGGAAATTTTCCGAAATATTCCACATACTTGTTCCTCTAGTCCCAAGTTAGGCTCATCGAGTTGATCTCGGCGTGGTCTTCTTCCACCGCCAATCTCATGAGCTGCACGACTTTTCCCGAATTGAACTCGTTGTCTTGAACCGATGATCCCAAGTTAGCAAAGGCACAAGCCTTGTTGTTTCGATCCCGAGGTACATGTTGCAAAGTCCATTCTTTGAACCGATGTAATGTCACATGTAATTTGTCTAAGTATCTCTATATTTGTTCTTTCCTGACCTCTAATGTTCCATTAACATGATTTACCACAAGGAGGGAGTCACACTTGGCTTCGATCACCTCTGCCCCTAAGCTTTTGGCTAATCAAGGCCTACAATCATGGCCTCATATTCGGCCTCGTTGTTAGTCAATTTCACAATCTTAATAGATTGTCTAATTATATTACCTGTTGGTGGCTTTAGTACGAAACGAATCCTGGACCCCTTTGTGTTCGAGGCCCCATCTCTAAAGAGGGTCCAAATTCCCGAAGATGTCCCTGAGTTAACCAATAACTCTCTTTTGACCTCAGCTATTAGGGCCGACATGAAGTCGGCCACGAAGTCCGCCAAGCTTTGGGACTTGATGGTGGCCCGAGGTCGGTACTCAATATCGTACCCATTTACTTCCACGACCCATTTGGCCAATCGGCCCGAGAGTTTGGGTTTATGCATAATGTTCCTTAACGGGTAAGTAGTTACGACACATATGGGGTGATATTGGAAGTATGGTTTAAGCTTCCTAGAGGCACATAGCAAAGCGAGCGCCAATTTTTCTAGGTGAGGGTACCTAGTTTCGGCCTCACCTAAGGTCTTGCTCTCATAATAAATTGGAAACTGCGTAACTTGCTCTTCCGGAACCAATACTCCACTTACCGCTACCTCCGAGACCGCTAAGTTCAAACACAGTTATTCGTCTGTCTTTGGTATGTGAAGCAATGGTGGGCTCGATAAGTATCTTTAAAGCTCCTCCAGAGCTCGTTGACATTCCGGAGTCCATGAGAAGTTATTCTTCTTTTTTAATAGTGCGAAGAATCGGTGGCTCTTATCGGACGACCTCGAAATAAATCGCCCTAGAGTGGCTATATGCCCGGTTAGACTTTGCACGACCTTTACATTATCAACGACCATGATATCTTCTATGACTTTAATCTTGTCAGGGTTGATCTCGATTCCTCGGTTATATACTATGAACCCGAGGAATTTACCTAATCCAACTCCGAACGCACATTTTTCCGGGTTCAGCTTCATATTCTACTTCTTCAATATGCTGAAGGTTTCATACAAATGTTTTAAATGGTCATCTGCTTACAGGGAGTTAACCAACATATCGTCAATGTAAACATCCATCAATTTTCCTATTTGTTCTTCGAACATCCGATTTACTAGGCATTGGTATGTGGCACCGTCATTTTTTAATCCAAATGGCATTATATTATAACAATATGTGTCGTTTTTAGTGATGAAGGAGGTTTTTTCCTGAGCACCCGGGTCCATCCGTATTTGGTTGTACCCGGAATAAGCATCGAGAAAATTGAGGATCTCGTGGCCGGTCGCGGCATCGATCATACGGTCGATGTTGGGCAAGGGAAAAGAGTCTTTGGGTCACGATTTATTCAAATCTTTGTAATCTACACACATTCTTAGTTTATTTCCTTTTTTAGGGACTACCACTACGTTTTCGAACGAATCCAGGTATTTAACCTCTCGAATGGACCCTATTTTAAGTAGTTTAGATACCTCGTCCTTGATGAAAGCATGTTTGACCTCGGACTGGGGCCTCCTCTTCTGCTTGGACGGATTGATTTTTGGGTCCATGCTTAGTTTGTGAGTGGTTATCTCTGGTGGGATCCCTGTCATATCAAAATTGGACCAGGCGAAATAATCTATTTTAGCTACAAGAAATTGAATAAATTTTTTCCTAAGCTCGAGAATTAACCACGTACCCAGGTATACCTTCCGATCGGGTAGATGCTCGACCAATACAAATTGTTCCATCTCTTCGACTGTTAATTTAGCTGCGTCGGAGTCATCGGGGTTTTAAAAGATCGGGGGATCCCATAATCATCGTCTTTATAAGTCCCTAGCTCATCCGATTGGGTAGTGGTTGGTGTCGGTGACTGCTATTTGGCATCTTAGTTTGCGCCCGAATTTGGTTCTTTCGATGTTGTGAGTATTGATATTGGAATCACTTCTTCGACCGCAAACATCTCCTTTGTTTCCGATTGTTCCCCGGAGACTGTCTTAATCCCTTTCGGAGTTGGGAAGTTTAACACTTGGTGAAGCGTTGAGGGCACTGCCTTCATGTTGTGGATCCACAGCCTTCCGAGAAGGGCGTTGTACCTCATGTCTCCGTCGATCACATAAAAGTTGGCCTCTCATATGGTTATGGTGATATTGACCGGTAACATTATCTCTCCCTTAGTGGTTTCATATGCCATGTTGAGCCCGTTTAAAATTCGGACTACAAGCATGACTTAGTCTCGTAGACCGAGTTATTCCACGACCCTCTTTCGAAAGATGTTGGCCAAGCTACCTTGATCAATCAACACATATTTTATTCAAGCTCTATTTACTAGTACAGATATTACCATTGCATCATTGTGAGGTTGTATGATCCCTTCCGCTTCTTCGTCGCTGAAAGATAAAATTCCTACTGATACGTAGTATCGAGTTTGTTTCTCCATAGTGATGGATACTTTGGTGAGTTTCAACATCAGCCTTGTGGGATATCGACTCCACCGATGATCATACTTTTGACGTGTTGAGGTTCGGTATCTTCTTGTCCTGTCTGTTTGTTAGAATCCCTGTTTCTAAAGTGGTTCTTGGCTCGGTCGCTCAAGAATTCTCGAAGGTGCCCATTGTTGAATAAACGGGCTACTTCTTCTCTCACTTGTCGACAATCTTTGGTTATGTGACCGCGAGTGCCATGATATTTGCACATCTCGTTAGGGTCCCTTTCAATGGACTTGATTGTAGAGGTTGAGGCCACTTGGTATGTATAAATGATGTGCCCGATAGCTGATACGATGGCGGCAACATCGACATTGAAGTTGTATTCCGATAGCCTCAGCGCTTCTTTAGGCCCGATGGACCTGTCGAAGCTGTTTTGGGTCATGAGCCCCCGAATACTTAGACTTTGAGCATTTCTTATTTCGTTTCTTACGGGGTTCCGCCCGGACCCACTGCTCCTCCGATCTCCATTATATGGTAGATACCAATCCCTGTTCGATCTTGGTTCACTTTCGATGTCTCTTTTGACTCTGTTGAGGGTTCTTGTCACGACCCAAAATTTCCACCTTCGGACCGTGATGGCGCCTAACATTTCACTTGCTAGGCAAGCCAACATTAGAATAATATTAACCAATTTTTTTAAAAAATTAAATTATTAATAATAAAAGAAACAAATGCGGAAGCAAAGTTTGAAATATAGTGAATAATCCAAAAACAACAACGGTGTCTAAATACCATCCCAGAATTGGTGTCATAAGTGCACGAGCTTCTAGAATAAATACAATTAAAGGTCTGAATGAAATAAAGTTGTCTAGAAATAAACACACAGCTAAAGAAAAATAGACGGAGACTTCAGAACTGCGGACGCCATGCAGTTATACCTCAAGTATCCTCTGGTAGCTGAAATCCGAGCAAGTCTATGCTACGCCACTAGGACCAACTCCAAAATCTGCACAAGAAGTGAAGAGTGTAGAATCAGTACAAACGACCCCATGTACTGGCAAGTGCTGAGCCTAACCTCGATGAAGTAGTGATGAGGCTAAGGCGGTTCACTTACATTAACCTGTACGCAATATTAATAACAACAACAAATAATAGAAATAAATCAGGTAACTCATTTATAATAATTGAAGCCAAAACAGCAGTCATAATCCATTATTATTTCAACCAATTCTGTTGCAGCGTGCAACCCGCTCTCACAATATATTCACATTCAATTATGTTGGAGCGTGCAACCCGATCTCCCAATATATTCATTTTTAATCAAGTCTGTCATATATTTATTTCAATCAAGTATATATATAGACTTTTAATAAGTCTGTTGCGGCGTGCAATCCGATCTCCCAATATTGACTTTTAAATAAGTCTATTGCGGCGTGCAATTCATTCCCCCAATATTGATAACTTTAAACATCTCATAATGTAAATAAAATTACTCCAATAAATACCACGTCAAATGAGAAACTATTAAGAATCAAGGCACACAATAATTATAATTTTTCTATGAACAAACAATGGCAATAACAATTTATTTTGGAAATCGGGGAGAAAATAGACAGTTTAATATTTAATATGCTAAATGTCAAGTAGAAATTAGTGCACGTAATTCAAATAAGCATGTAACAATTATTACAGGAATTTAAGAATTAATATTTGGCAAAGAATAGGAAAGAAACAGTTATTATAACAATTAATTCATGTATTAAAATAAATTTATTATTTTCAAATAATTATACAAATAATTAATTTGATGAAGTATATGCACTCGTCACCTCGCCTATACGTCGTTCACATGCAATTCACATAATAATTAATTAAAGGGTTCTATTCCCTCAAGTCAAGGTTAACCACGACACGTACCTCGCTTTGCAAATTCGTCGTTCACATGCAATTCACATAATAATTAATTAAAGGGTTCTATTCCCTCAAGTCAAGGTTAACCACGACACGTACCTAGCTTTGCAAATTCCAACCAATTATTCAACCACAACGTTTCCTTTTAAATTTGTCTCTGAAAGCTTCAAATCTATTCACAAACAATTCGATATATTCAATACTAATCATAGGAATTAATTCCATATGAATTTATATATTTTTCGGATAAAATTTCGAAATTCATTTAAATATACCCACATCTCAAATCCAGAAAAAACTCGCAAAATCCAAACACCCATTTCAATACGAGTTCAACCATACAAAAATTGTCCAATTTTGATATCAAATGGACCTTCAAATTTAAATTTCTCGTTTTTGGACGATTTTAGAAAAATCTGATTTTTCTTCCATAAATTTACGGATTTATGATATAAACGAGTATGGAATCATGAAATATAATCAATAAAGGTTAAGGAACACTTACCCCAATATTTCCCGTAAAAATTGCCCAAAATGCGCCTTAACCGAGCTCAAAATAACCAAAATTAGTAAAAATGTCCAACTCTTCGATATATACACTGCCCAGGCATTTCCGCACCTGCGGTGCCTGGGCTCGCACATGCGAGCTCGCATCTGCGAAATGGGGCTGCCAGGCGAGGCCTCGCACCTGCAGAGGAAAAATGTGCACCTGCGCTGCCTTCGCTTCTGCGATCATTTGGTCTGCTTTTGCGGACGCGCGGGTGCGTGCAGGTTTCCGCACCTGCGTAATTTTCCCCAGCCACGTCCGGGTGCATCTTCGATTGAAGGCTCGCTTCTGCGAGCTCGCACCTGTGAGAAAAATCCGCAGGTGCGATTACCGCAGATTTAAAAATACAGATTTTACTTAAGTCCCTTTCTTGTTCTGATTTTAATCCGTATCACTCTCAGGGTACTCGGGAACCCGTACGAATATACCAACAAGTTCAATAACATAATACGGACTTACTCGGGGTCTCGTATCATGTCAAACAATGTTGAAATTACAATTCACACCCCGATTCAAACTTTGAGTTTTAAACTTTTTAATTTGCAAATCTCGTGCCAAAACATATTAAATGAATCCGGAATGACTTCAAATTTGGCACACAAGTCATAAATAACATAACGGAGCTGTTCAAATTTCCAGAATCGGTTTCCGGCACCGATATCAAAAATGTCAACCCCGTGGTCAACTTGGAAATCTTTAGCCTTTAAATTACTAGTTTCCGTTAAATTGTTATAACTTGAGCTAGGGACCTCCAAATTAAATTCCGGGCATACACCCAAGTCCCAAATCACGTTACGGAGCTACCAGATCTGTCAAAACACCGATCCGGGTCCGTTTGCTCAAAATGTTAACCAAAGTCAACTTAGTTGAGTTTTGAAGCTATATTTCACATTTTAATCCATTTTTCACATAAAAACTTTTAGAAAAATATTACAGACTGTGCACGCAAGTCGAGGAATGATAAATGGTGCTTTTCGAGGTCTTAGAACACATAATTACTTATTAAATTTAATAATGACATTTTGGGTCATCACATTCTCCACCTCTAAAACAAACGTTCGTCCTCGAACGGAGTTAGAAAAAAGTAACTGAGCTAGTGAATAAGTGTGGATATTTACTCCGCATGTCCGACTCGGACTCCCAGGTAGATGCCTCTACCGGCTGACCTCTCCATTGCACCCGAACTGAAGGATAACTCTTTAACCTCAACTGTCGGACCTGCCGGGCTAGAATAGCCATCGACTCCTCCTCGTAAGTCAAATCTTTGTCCAATTGGACTGAGCTAAAATCTAACACATGGGACGGATCACCATGATATTTCCGGAGCATAGACACATGGAACACCGGATGAACCACTGATAAACTAGGTGGTAATGCAAGCCTGTAGGCTACTTCACCCACCCTTTCAAGAATTTCAAAGGGTCCGATATACCTAGGGCTCAACTTGCCCTTCTTTCCGAACCTCATTACACCTTTCATAGGTGAAACCCAGAGAAATATTCTTTCTCCAACCATGAATGCAATATCACGAACTTTACGGTCGGCATAACTCTTTTGCCTAGACTGAGCTGTGCGAAGTCGATCCTGAATAATCTTGACCTTATCCAAGGTATCCTGTACCAAATCGGTACCCAATAACTGAGCCTCTCCCGGTTCAAACCAACCAACTGGCGATCGGCATCGCCTTTCGTATAATGCCTAATATGGAGCCATCTGAATGCTCGACTGGTAGCTATTATTATAAGCAAACTCTACAAGTGACAAGAAATGATCCCAAGAACCTTCAAAGTTTATAACACAAGCGCGGAGCATATCTTCCAATATCTAAATAGTGTGCTTTGACTGTCCGTCTGCCTGTGGATGTAGTGATGTACTCAACTCCACCCGCGTGCCTAACTCACAATGTACATCCCTCTAGAAATGTAAGGTAAACTGCGTACCTCGATCCGAAATAATAGACACGGGCACACCGTGAAGGAGGACAATCTCACGAATGTAAATTTCAGCTAACCTATCTGAAGAATATGTAACTGGCATTGGAATAAAATGCGCTGACTTGGTCAACCTGTCCACAATGACTTAAAATGCGTCAAATTTTCTCTGAGTCCGTGGGAGCCCAACAACAAAATCCATAGTGATACTCTCCCACTTCCACTCAGGAATTTCTAACTTTTGAAGCAAACTACCAGGTCTCTGATGCTCGTACTTAACTTGCTGACAATTCAGACACCGAGCTTCATATGCAACTATATCCTTCTTCATTCTCCTCCACCAATAACGTTGCCGTAAATCTTGATACATTTTAGCGGCACCTGGATGAATAGAATCCCAGGAACTGTGTGCCTTATCAAGAATTAATTCACAAAGCCCATTCATATTAGGAACACAAATATGACCCTGCATTCGCAGAACTCTATCTTCCCCCTCAGCAACCTATTTGGCATCATCGTGCCGCACCATGTCCTTAAGGACAAGTAAATGTGGATCATCATACTGCCTCTCTCGGATGCGCTCATATAAAGAAGACCGAGTAGCTGTGCAAGCTAGAACCCGACTACGTTCTGAAACATCTAACCTCACGAACTGATTAGCCAAAGTCTTAACATCTGTAGCTAATGGACTCTCACCAACCGAAATATATGCAAGACTGCCCATACTCACAGCCTTTCTACTCAAAGCATCGGCCACCACATTGCCCTTTCCGGGGTGATACAAAATGGTGATATCATAGTCTTTCAACAACTCCAACCATCTTCTCTGCCTCAAATTAAGATCCTTTTATTTAAACAGATACTGAAGGCTACGATGATCAGTAAATACCTCACACGAGACACCATAGAGGTAATGCCTCCAAATCTTTAGCGCATGAACAATGGCTGCCAATTCTAAGTCATGAGTAGGATAATTCTTCTCATGAACCTTCAACTGTCGTGACGCATATGCAATTACCTTTCCATCTTGCATTAATACTGCACCAAGCCCAATATGAGATGTGTTACAATATACTGTATACGGTCCTGAACCTATGGGTAATACCAACACTGGTGCCGTAATCAAAGCGGTCTTCAGCTTCTGAAAGCTCATCTCACACTCGTCTGACCATCTGAATGGGACACCTTTCTGGGTAAATATGGTCAATGGCCTTGCTATAGATGAAAACCCTTACACGAACCGACAATAATAACCTGCTAAACCCAAGAAACTCCGGATCTCTGAACTGAAGTAGGTCTAGGCCAATTCTGAACAGACTCAATCTTCTTATGATCTACCTTTATGCCTTCTGCCGATACAACATGCCCCACAAAGGCAACTGAGTCTAACCGAAACTCACATTTTGAAAACTTGGCATATAACTGATTATTCTTCAAGGTGTGAAGCATATTTCGAAGATGCTTCTCATGTTCCTCTCGACTGCTGGAGTAAATCTGATTATCATCAATGAATACAACCACAAAAGAATCCAAATAAGGCTTGAACACCCGATTCATCAAATCCATATATGCTGCTGGGGCATTTGTCAACCCAAATGACATCAATAGGAATTCGTAATGCCCAGACCGAGTTCGTAAAGCTGCTTTAGGGACATCAGATGCCCTAATCTTCTACTGATGGTAAACAGACCTCAAATCGATCTTCAAAAATACCTTGGCACTTTGAAGCTAATCAAATATATCATCAATTCTTGGCAACTGATATTTGTTTTTGATAGTGGCTTTGTTCAACTGCCGATAATCTATACATATCCGCATAGAACCATCTTTCTTCTTTAAAAATAATACCAGTGCACCCCAGGGCGAGGCTCTAGCTCTAATAAATCCTTGATCAAGCAAGTCTTGTAAATGCTCTTTCAATTATTTCAACTCTGGCAGGGCCATACGGTATGGTGGAACAGAAATGGGCTGAGTGCCCGGAGCCAAATCAATATAGAAGTCAATATCTCTGTTGGGTGGTATCCCCAACAAATCTGCAGGAAATACTTCTAGAAATTCATGAACAACTGGTACAGAGTTCATAGAAGGAACACCCGCACTGGGATCGCGAATATAAGCCAAATAGGCTAGACATCCTTTATCTACCATACGCCGAGCTTTCATATAAGAAATAACCGTGCTGGCAGAATGACCAGGAGTTCCTTTCCACTCTAACCGAGGTAACCCCGGCATAGCCAGGGTCACTGTCTTGGCATGACAATCCAATATAGCATGATAATAGGACAACCAATCCATACCTAAGATGACATCAAGAAGTAGAAGATCCATAATAGTCTCAAGATTACCAATACTAACCACATACAAACAATAGACATGATCTACTACAACAGAGTCTCCCACCGGTGTAGATACACATACAGAAACACTTAGAGAATCACAAGGCACAACCAAATATAAAGCAAATTAGGAGGACACATAGGAATAAGTAGATCTTGGATCAAATATAACTATAGCATCTCTATAGAAAACTAGAATAATACCTGTGATCACAGCATCAGATGACTCTGCCTCAGGCCTAGCTGGAAAAGCATAAAATCGGGGCTGAGCCCCACCACTCTGAACTGTATCCTTGGGACGGCCTCTGACTGGCTGGCCTCTACCTCTAATGGTCTGACCTCCACCTCTAATGGCCTGACCTCCACCTCTAATAGCCTGACCTCTACCTCTAGCTGCATGACCCCTACCTCCAGCTGGCTGAGCATGCGGTGAAGCAACCAGTGCCGGTATGATGGCACGAGAATCTTGTCGAGATCTATTACTCGCCAATCTAGGGCAATACCTCATGATGTGACCAATGTTCCCACACTCATAACACCCATCCTAATGTCGTGCTGCTGAAGCTGAAGCTGACCCAAATGTGCTGGATAACTGTTGTAGTAACTCCGGAGTGGTGATGCACCGATAAAAGCTGAATGTGCACTAAATGCTGGCTGCCTAGAGTAAGGCATAATAGGACCGTGACTCCCTGAAGCACTGGGAGATACATGAAGTGCTGAATGAAATAGTGTGGAAGGATGATCCCTACAAAAATTACCTCTGCCTCCAGACGAGGCACCACTAAAACAAATGAATTGACGAGGCCTCTTATCAGACCTCTGCCCTCTCTCTTGTGCAAGAATCATCTCGATTCTCCTCGCGACATTAGCAGTCGCCTGAAAAGAAATTTCACTTCTGGTCTCCTTGGCCATTTGAAACCTGATAGGGTGAGTGAGTCCCTCAATAAACCTCCTCACTCTCTCGCCCTCAGTACGTAGTAAAATGAGAGCATGATGGCCCAAATCCATAAAGTGGGACTCATATTGAAAAACGGTCATACTGCCCTGCTGTAGACGCTCAAATTGCTTGCGGAATTACTTTCTCAGTGTGATAGGGAGGAACTTCTCCAGAAATAGCTGAGAGAACTGCTCCCAGGTAAGTGCAGTCGATCCGACTGGTCGGGTCAATGTATAAACTCTCCACCACCTCTTGGCGGAACCCGTTATCTGAAATACAGCAAAATCAACCCCATGTTGCGCAGCACCTCGTGGCAGCGTTTAAGATAATTTTGTGGGTCCTCAGAAGGTGTACCACTGAAGTGAACTGGAAAGAGCTTAGTGAACTTATCCAGTCTCAATAAGGCCTCAAAATACATGGCTGGCCTATCACCAGTCTGTGCCACAATAACTGGCTGAACTACCCCAACTGGCGGGGCTGCTGGAGCCTGATTCTGGGGAGCCATCTGCTCCGGAGCGGGAGTAGTGGGAGTTTGTGCTCCTCCTCCAGCCTGTGAGATGGCTGGTGCCACTGGAAATGTATCATTCTAGGCCACGCCTGCCATAAGACTTACCAAATGGACTAGGGAGTCCTGAAGTACTGGAGTGGCTATGAATCCTTCCAGGACCTGAACTAGTCCAACTGGTACACTTTGAACTGGAACCTCCTCCTGAAGTTCCACCTAAGGTGCTATAACAGGTGCAGCTGCTCGAGCTCCGAACTGAGCTCTACCTCGGCCTCTGCCTCGGCCTTTGGCACGACCTCGACCTCGACCTCTTCCCCTGGCCATAGTTGCCACCGGGGGTTCTGGTCCCTGTCCATCGGTAGAGGTATTACGTGTTCTCACTATCTGCGAGAGAATAATAGTAGAATGGTTCAATCATCGATGATAGAATAAAATCGCATAACAGAACAAGAAAGAAGTGATATTGTTCCTAAACTTCATAGCCTCTAAGAGATAAGTACAGATGTCTCTGTACCGATCCTTTACACTCTACTAAGCTTGCTCGTGACTCGTGAGACCTATGTATCCTAGTGCTCAGATACCAACTGTCACGACTCGAAATTCACACCTTCGGACTGTGACGGCGCCTAACAATTCACTTGCTAGGCAAGCCAACGTTAGAATAATATTAAAAAATTTATAAACAATTTTTAAATTATTAATAATAAAAGAAACAAATGCGGAAGCAAAATTTGAAATATAGTGAATAATCCAAAAAATACAACGTTGTCTAAATACCATCCCAGAATTGGTGTCACAAGTGCACGAGCTTCTAGAATAAATACAATTAAAGGTCTGAATAAAATAAAGTTGTCTAGAAATAAACACAGAGCTAAAGAAAAATAGACGGGGACTTCAAAACTGCAGACGCCATGCAGTTATACCTCAAGTATCATCTGGTAGCTGAAATTCGAGCAAGTCTATGGTACGCCACTAGGACCAACTCCAAAATCTGCACAAGAAGTGCATAGTGTAGAATCAGCACAACCGACCCCATGTACTGGTAAGTGCTGATCCTAACCTCGACGAAGTAGTGACGAGGCTAAGGCGGTTCACTTACATTAACATGTACGCAATATTAATAACAACAACAAATAATAGAAATAAATCAGGTAACTCATTTATAATAATTGAAGCCAACTCAGCAGTCATAATCCATTATTATTTTAACCAATTCTGTTGCAGCGTGCAACCCGCTCTCCCAATATATTCCTTTTTAATCAAGTCTGTCATATATTTATTTCAATCAAGTATATATATAGACTTTTAATAAGTCTATTGCGGCGTGCAATCCGATCCCCCAATATTGACTTTTAAATAAGTCTATTGCGGCGTGCAATCCGAAATACCAATATTGACTTTTAAATAACTCTATTGCGGCGTGCAATCTGATCCCCCAATATTGATAACTTTAAACAACTCATAATGTAAATAAAGATTACTCCAATAAATACCACGTCCAATGAGAAACTATTAAGCATCAAGACACACAATAATTATAATTTATCTTATGAACAAACAATGGCAATAACAATTCATTTTGGAAATCAGGGAGAAAATAGACAATTTAATATTTAATATGTAAAATGTCAAGTAGAAATTAGTAATTCAAATAAGCATGTAGCAATTATTACAGGAATTTAAGAATTAATATTTGGCAAGGAATAGGAAAGAAATAATTATTATAACAATTAATTTGTGTATTAAAATAAATTTAGGATTTTCAAATAGTTATACAAACAATTAATTTGATGACGTATAGGCACTCGTCACCTCGCCTATACGTCGTTCACATGCAATTCACATAACAGTTAATTTAAGGGTTCTATTCCCTCAAGTCAAGGTTAACCACGACAGTTACCTCGCTTTGCAAATTCCAACCAATTAATCACACTTTTCCTTTTAAATTTATCTTTGAAAGCTTCAAATCTATTCACAAACAATTTGATATATTCAATACTAATCATAGGAATTAATTCCATATGAATTTATAAATTTTCCGGATAAAAATCAGAAATTTATTTAAATATTCGAAAGTGGGACCCACATCTCAAATCCCAGAAAAACTCAAAAAATCCGAACACCCGTTCCGATACGAGTTCAACCATACAAACATTGTCCAATTCCGGTATCAAATGGACCTTCAAATCTAAATTTCTCGTTTTTGGAAGATTTTAGAAAAATATGATTTTTCTTCCATAAATTCACGTATTTATGATATAAACGTGTATGGAATCATGAAATATAATCAATATAGGATAAGGAACACTAACCCTATTGTTTCTCGTAAAAATCGCTAAAACTGCGCCTTAACCGAGCTCAAAATAACCAAAATGAGTAAAAATGTCGGACTCTTCGATATATAGACTGCCCAGGAATTTCCGCACCTGTGGTGCCTAGGCTCGCACATGCGAGCTCGCATTTGTGAGAAAAATCTCGCATCTGCGAAATGGGGCTGCCAGGCGAGGCCTCGCACCTGCGGAGGAAAAATGCGCACCTGCGTTGCCTTCGCTTCTACGATCATTTGGTCCGCTTCTGCGTACGCGCGGGTGCGTGCAGGTTTCCGCACCTGCAGACTTTTGCCCCGCCATGCCCGGGCGGGTCTGCGATCAAAGGCTCTCTTCTGCGAGCTCGCACCTACGAGGAAAATCCGCAGTTGGGATTACAGCAGAAGGAAAAATACAGATTTTTCTTAAGTCCAGTTCTTGATCCGATTTCAATCCGTATCACTCTCGGGACACTCGGTACCCAGTAAAAATATACCAACAAGTCCAATAACATAATATGGACTTACTCAGGGTCTCGTATCACGTCAAATAATGCTGAAATTACAATTCACACCCCGATTCAAACTTTGAGTTTTAAACTTTTCAATTTGCAAATCTCGTGCCAAAATATATTAAATGAATCCGGAATGACTTCAAATTTGGCACACAAGTTATAAATGATATAACGTAGCTGTTCAAATTTCCTGTCCGCAGGTGTGGCCCCAGTTGGCCTAGTCCCTTTTCACAGAAGCGCACATCCTGTCAGCACATGCGGATGCGCAGGTGCGACCAAAGCACCGCAGGTGCGAAGGTCGCTAGGCAGTGAGCATTTAATTCGGACTCCAGCCATTTTTCTTCTCGTTTTCAAAAGGATAGGAGCATTTAATTGTTCCTTAACTCGTTACTTTCAATCTTTTACTTCATTTTACTAGAATTCAACCTAAAAATCTAGGATTTCATGGTAGAATTAGGGGTTAGGGTAGAAACTAGGAATTTCTGGAATTTGGGGATATAGACATCAATTCGGGGTCAGATTCCAAAACTTATTACATATTCGGGCTCGGGGCTGAATGGGTAAGATGATGTTGGCCCGAACCTCAGGTTTTGACCAAGCGGGCCCGGGGTTGATTTTTTTGACTTTTTGGAGGAAAATTTTGGAAATTTAATTTATGAAATATAATCAATTCCTTTAACAATATTTGATATTAATGAGCCATTTTTGTATAGATACGAGTGATTTAGAGGTGAATTCCAAAGGAAAAATTGTGATTGAGAATTAAGTGTCCTTCGGAGCAAGGTAAGTGTGGTGTCTAACTTTGGATTGAGGAAATAGGTATTGTGTGAGTATTTGCTACGTGTTTTGTTGTTGAATACAATGTATAGTTGAGGTGACGAGCATCTATACGTTGTGGTCGAGTCATAGCATGCGAGTGAAATTCCATTTCTTGAAAATTTGTAGTCTTAAATCTTGTTATCCATGCTTATTGTTGTTGTTGAAACGTTGGAAGACTTGTATCCGGTTCCACCAAAAACGATAAAATTGTGAATATTGATTCGAGGTTGAGATGTTAAATTGTGAAATTAATCATTTATGAAATATTGATTTCTTGTGAAACTTCTCACTATCCATTGTTATTGATTCTGTGAATTGTAAGGAACAGTGTAAAGCACGAAGGGTGATGCTGTGTTTAATTTAATTATATTGTTAGGAAGAGTGTAAAGCTCGAAGGGTGATGTCGTTCATAATTTAATTATATTGTGAGGAAGAGTGTAAATCACGAAGGGTGATGCCGTGTATAATTTACTTATATTGTGAGCAAGAGAGTAAAAGCACGAAGGGTGATGCCATGCTTTTTCCTTGCTGTCTTAATTGCTCAATCGTTTAAGGATTTCCGATTTAATTATGTCTTTTCATTATACTCAATCTTTATGTTGTATTCCCCCACTGTATGTTCCCCTCCCATGTCTTTTCATTATACTTAAGGATTTTTGTTGTTGCCTCTAGCATGATTATACTGTTCAGGTTATATGTGGGTGTCTTGTCCTAGCCTCGTCACTATTTCGTCGAGGTTAGGTTCGACACTTACAGTGCATGGGGTCGGTTGTACTGATGTTGCACTCTGCAATTTCTGTGCAAATTTTGATACCGGCTTAGGTTGATCATGATTTTCTTCTGGTCCATTGTCCGGAGACTCAAAGTATATCTGCCGGCGTTCACAGACCTTGAAGTCCCCGTCTATCTTGTATGTTCTGCTGTTTTCTTTCTTTTAGACAGTTGTATTTTTCTTTCAGACTATTACTTGTAGTAAATTCTAGAATGCTCGTGAATTGTGACTCCAGATCCGGGTGGTAGTAATTAATACAGTTTTATAATATTCCGCACTTATTATATTTCATCTTAGTTAATTATTGTTATTTACTGAATAGAAATAAGGAATTGGTTTAACGATTTTCTAACGTTGGCTTTCCTAGCAAGTGAAATGTTAGGAGCCATCACTATTCCGTCGGTGGGAAATTTTGGGTCATGACCGTTGGTATCAGAGCCCCCAGGTTGCTTAGGTCTCACGATTCACGAGCAAGCTTAGAAGAGTATGGAGGATCGGTACGGAGACGTCTGTGCTTATCTTCCAGAGGCTATGAAGTTTAGGAACAAGTTTCACTTATATTTTTCTTTGTCGTGCGATTTTGCTTTCTCAATACTGATTGAACACTTCTACTCTTATTCTCTCGCAAATGGCAAGAACACGTATCGCTCCCTCAATTGAGCAGCAGCCAGAGCCTCCAGTGATAGCTCCTACGTGGGGCAGAGGTCGAGGTCGAGGCCGTGCAAGAGGCCGAGGGAAGTGCAGGGCTCGGCATAGGGGCCGAGCAGCAGCCCCAGTAGTGGAGCCTCAGATAGAGCTTGACGAGGAGGTTCCAACCCAGACTATTCCTTTCGGAAAAACTCAGGTTCCGGAACGGTTCATTACTACCCAGTACTTCAGGTCGTTTTCGTCAGTTTGGTGGGCCTTTTGGAGATTGTGTCCCAGACTGGCGCATTTCCCATGGCACCAGCAGTCTCTCAGGCTGGAGGAGGAGCCCAGACTCCTACCACTCCAGCTGCGGAGCAGATAGCTCCCCAGTATCAGACTCCAGCAGCTCAGTCAGTCGGATTAGTTCAGCCGGTTATTTCGGCACAGGTTGGAGATGGGCCAGCTATGTCTTCTGAGGCTTTATGGAGATTGGAAAGGTTTATCAAGCTCTTTACTGTTCACTTCAGCGGTGCTCCTTCAGAGGATCCCCAAGAGTATCTTGACCGCTATCACGAGATTTTTCGGAACATGGGTATAGTGGAGACTAATGGGGTCGATTTTGCTGCATTTCAGATGAGTGGTTCCGCCAAGAAATGGTGGAGAGATTACTTGTTGACCAAACCAGTTGGGTCGCCTGCTCTTACTTAGGACCAGTTCTCTCAGATCTTCATAGAGAAATTTATGCCTATCACATTGAGAGAGGAGCGTCACCGTCAGTTTGAGCGACTCCAACAGGGCAGTATGACTGTTACTCAGAATGAGACCCGTTTTGTGGATTTGTCCCATCATGCTATTCTTCTGCTTCCCACCGTGAGAGAGAGGGTGAGGAGGTTTATTGATGGACTTTCTCAGCCTATCAGATTGCAGATGGCTAAGAAGACTAGGAGTGAAATTTCTTTTCAGGCGGCTGCTAATGTCGCCAGACGAGTCGAACTGGTTCTTACTTAGGGAGGTCAGGGGTCTGACAAGAGACCTTGTCATTCCGTTTAGTTCAGCGGTGCCTCATCTAGAGGGAGGAGTACTTTTGGTATTGGCCATCCTCCCAGGCCGTTTCATTCAGCGCTCCAGGCATACCACGGTGCCTCAAGTGGTCATGGCCCTCAGATGCATTATTCCGACCAGCTAGCCTACAGTGCACCACCAGCTCCTACTAGTCCACCTCCACTACAGAGTTATCAGGGTGGTTATTCAGGTCGAGAGGGTTAGTTTTAAGGTCATCGGTCACAGCAGCCGAAGTTATGTTATACTTGTGGTGATCCGAGGCACGTTGCTAGATTTTTCCTTTGGGCAACGGGCAACTCACAACATCAGAGTTCTCGTGCCATGGTTCCGGCACCGGTTGCTGCACCACCTACTCTGCCAGCCAGAGGCAGGGGTCAGGCAGTCAGAGGTAGAGGCTAGACTGTTAAAGGTACAGGTCAGGCCGTATTTTGGTTCTGGAGCCTAGTACATGTTCATTATGATATTTAAGACATGTCTGTAAAATTTGGTGTGAAACGGAGTTGATTTGACATGATTTGGACATCTAGTTGAGAAGATAGAAATTCTAAAGTGTTCTTGAGAATTTCATTTGATTTGGTGCTAAATTTAGAGTTCTAGGTGTTATTTTGGCGATTTGTTCGCGCGAGCAGGTCCGTATGATGTTTTTAGACTTGCGTGCATGTTTGATTTGGAGCCCCGAGAGTTTGGGTGCCATTCAGGCGATGCCCGAGTTGAGTTCAAACCTCAACAAGGCTGCTGGTGCACCAAATCTAGTGTGCCCGCACCTGCGAGGCTTTGGTCGCAGGTGCGACCTAGGCCTGGACTTCATTTTTTCCGCAGATGCGGACTTTTATCCGCAGGAGCGGGACCGTAGAAGCGGAACCCTGTCAGCAGGTGCGGCCTCAGTTGGCCTAGTCCTTTTTCACAGAAGCTCACATCCCGTCCGCACATGCGGATGCGCAGGTGCGACCAAAGCACCGCAGGTGTGAAGGTCGCTCGGCAGTGAGCATTTAATTCGGACTTCAGCCATTTTTCTTCTCGTTTTCAAAAGGATAGGAGGCCTAGGAAGATTATTCAAACCCGAACCTCAGGTTTTGACCAAGCGGGCCCGGGGTTGATTTTTTTTGACTTTTTGGATGAAAATTTTGGAAATTTAATTTATGAAATATAATGAATTCCTGTAGCAATCTTTGATATTAATGAATCATTCTTGAATAGAGTGAGGTAAGCGTGGTGTCTTATTTTTGAATTCCAAAGGAAAAGCTGTGATGGAGAATTAAGTGTCCTTCCGAGCGAGGTAAGTGTGGTGTCTAACTTTGGATTTAGGGAATAGGTATTGTGTGAGTATTTGATACGTGTTTTGTTGTTGAATACAATGTATAGTTGAGGTGACGAGCATATATACGTTGTGGTCGAGTCATAGCATGCGAGTGAAATTCCATTTCTTGCAAATTTGTAGTCTTAAATCTTGTTATCTATGCCTGTTGTTGTTGAAATGTTGGAAGACTTGTATCCGGTTCCACCAAGGTCGATAAAATTGTGAATATTGATTCGAGGTTGAGATGTTAAATTGTGAAAGTAATCATTTATGAAATATTGATTTCTTATGATACTTCTCTCTATCCGTTGTTATTGATTCTATGAATTGTAAGGAATAGTGTAAAGCACGAAGGGTGATGTCGTGCATAATTTAATTATATTGGGAGCAAGAGTGCAAAGTACGAAGGGTGATACCGTGCATAATTTAATTATATTGTGAGGAAGAGTGTAAAGCACGAACGGTGATGCCGTGTATAATTTATTTATATTGTGAGGAAGAGAGTAAAAGCATGAAGGGTGATGCCGTGCAGTCTTATTTGTTATTTGGTGAGGTTGAGAGTAAAAGCACGAAGGGTGATGCCGTGCAGTTTTCCTTGCTGTCTTAATTGCTCAATTCGTTTAAGTATTTTTGGTTTAATTATGTCTTTTTATTATACTCACTCTTTATCTTGTATTCCCCCACTGTATGTTCCCCTCCCATTATTTCTGCATTTATTACTTATTGTTGTACCCTCTAGCATGATTATACTGTTCAGGTTATATGTGGGTGTCTTGTCCTAGCCTCGTCACTACTTCGCCGAGGATAGGTTCGACACTTACCAGTACATGGGGTCGGTTGTATTGATGCTGCACTCTGCACTTTCTGTACAGATTTTGATACAGGCTCAGGTTGATCGAGATTTGCTACTGGTTCGTTGTCCGGAGACGCAAGGTAGATCTATCGGCGTTTCGCAGACTTTGAAGTCCTTGTCTATCTTTTATGTCCTGCTGTTTTCTTTCATTCAGACAGTTGTATTTTTTTTCAGACCATTACTTGTAGTAAATTCTAGAATGCTCGTGAATTGTGACTCCAGATTCGGGTGATAGTAATTAATACAGTTTTATGATATTCCGCACTTATTATATTTCATCTTAGTTAATTATTCTTATTTACTGAATGAAAATAAGGAATTGGTTTAACGATTTTCTAACGTTGGCTTACCTAGCAAGTGAAATATTAGGCGCCATCACGGTCCCGTTGGTGGAAAATTTCGGGTCGTGACAAGTATTATCCTAAAGTCAAAGGATTGAGCTGCCTTTCACATTATTAGTTTTCAATAGTAAACTGGTGGTTATCATATATACTATTTTATTACATAAATTGTCTTTGATTGCAATGGATTAGTCGCCTTCACATTACTAGTTTTCAGTAGTAGACAGGTGATAGCACTATTTTATAAATTTTACCTTGTGTTGATTATGTAGAAAAAGCTTTTGCCTTGTGATCTTCCACCTGAAAGGGAAGATGATATGATATGATCTGTAAATGTCACCGCCCAAACTCCCTCCGTATAACGTCGTGACAGCACCTAGTCTCGTGGGCCGGTCCTAGGCTTTGGACCTGCCAGGGACCGGGACCGGACCGGTCCCTTAGCGGGTCAAACGGTCCCAACGGCTATATTTAAAATAAAAGTAATTTTTTTAAAAAAAAAAAAAAATATAGCCCTTGGATATTTATTAAATATCCATGTAACCTCCCCCCCCCTACCCCCTCATTCTTTCATTTTTTCTTACAAAATCATCAATCTATCACAATCTCTCTCTAATTTTCTTCTATAATTGCTACTATTGCTTACTTTATTGTTACTAAGTGTATAATATATAAGCTATATTCGATATATATATATATATATATAGTATACATTTAGTATATATACTATACTATACTATATATACATCTTATATAAGCTATATAAGATGTATATATAGCTTATCGAATATAGCTTATATATATATATATATATATATATATATATATACATCTTATATAGCTTATATACTATACACTTAGTATATATATACTTTTTAGTAGTAACATGAAAGGACCAAAGTATGGTACTTCTTAGCTGGTATAAATATGGAATGATAGAAGATCAAATTTTAGCTCAACTCAAATTACAGTTTCAACTCATTTCCCACTCTTAGATATATTATCCTCTTTATCGGCTAGCTACACTAGTAGCATAGCTAAATATAATGTCTCTTAAAATTACAACAGAGAATTTGGCAGTTGGTGACCCCATTAGCCGAATAAAAGATGTACAATCTTATATCGTAATATACTATATATAATACGGCTAATGGGGTCACCAGCTACCAAATTCCCTGCTGTGATTTAAAGCGACATTACATTTAGCTATGCTACTGGTGTAGCTAGCCGATAAAGAGGATAATATATCTAAGAGTGGGAAATTAGTTGAAAATGTAATCTGAGTTGAGCTAAAACTTGATCTTCTATCATTCCATATTTATACCAGCTAAAAAGTACCATACTTTGGTCCTTTCATGTTACTACTAAAAAGTATATATATACTAAGTGTATAGTATATAAGCTATATAAGATGTACATATAGTATAGTATAGTATAATATATATATATATAGAGGTCAGACCGTTAGAGGTGGAGGTCAGCCAGTTAGAGGCCGTCACAGGGACACAGTTTAGAGTGGTGGGGCCCAGCCCGATTTTATGCTTTTCCAGCTAGGCCTGAGGCCGAGTCATCTGATGCTGTGATCATATGTATTATTCCAGTTTGCCATATATATATATATATATCCCTATAAAAAGACCGTTTAGCCCGGGACCATGTGGCCCGTTTAATTTGTGACCGGCCCACTTACCACCCTTACGTAAGTTATATATAAGTTATATTCTATATATATACTATACTATACTATACGTATATCTTATATACTATACACTTAGTGTGTGTGTGTGTGTGTATATATATATATATATATATATATATATATATATATATATATATATATATATATAAGTAATAAGCTATATAAGATGTATATATAGTATAGTATAGTGTATATATATATATATATAAATAAGTTATATTCGATATTAAATATTGAATATTAAAATTTAGGATGTTAAATAAAATTTAGGTCACAATTCTATAAATAAAGCATTGCCTTAGATATTTTTTTAACATCCTTTTGTCTCTAATATCTATTTAATTTCTTTTAAAAAAAATATCTGTTGGGCCCTCTTAGCCCACTTAGCCCATTTAGCCCGCGGGCTGGGACCGTTTAGCCCGGGACCAAACGGTCCCGGTCCCGGGTCGGTTCCTACAAAAAGACCGTTTAGCCTAGGACCGTTTGGCCCGTTTAATTTGGGACCGGCCCGGGACTAGGACCGGGACCGTTTGGACCATCCCACTTGGCCCGTTTAGGCCCAGGACCGGGTCACTTGCTACCCTTACGTAAGCCTAAAAAATTGAGAAAAATAACAAAACGAAAGAAAAATTTGGCAACTAACAACAGTGGATAACTAAGTAACTAGTAACAATGCCGCTCGACATATACAATATCCAATACTCTATAAATACACAGTCTTCCCGAAATTCGAAACATTGTAAGTCACAAGCTACACAAGAAAACTAGTATCTCTATACGCTAGAGTCTAACAAAAGAAGTACAGAAGGTAAATGATATATGAGAGAATAGAGGGGGACTTCGAGGTCTGCGGACGCGGCAAATATACCTTCAAGTCTCCGTACAATAGCAAACACTCACATCTAGTAGCAAGGCTAATAAGAAGTACCAGTGTGATGACCCAAAAGGTCATCTTATGTTTTAGAACTCGAATATGCACTCTTAAGCCTTAAAATTTTCATTTTTACCCTCCTCAATTTGCGTGCATAGTCCGAACAGGTTTCTGGAAAGATTTTATGTTGAAAACTAATGAAAATAAGAATTTTTGCCTTAAAATTTAATTTTAGTTGACTTCGGTCTATAATTTTGGTAAACGGACCCGGATTTATGCTTTGACGGTCCCGGTAGGTCCGTATTGAATTATGGGACCTGGGCGTATGCCTGGAATCGAATTTGGAGGTGCCTAGCTTGAGTTATTGTAGGTGCCTTGCCTTAGACTCGTCACTACTTCGTCGAGGTTAGGCTCGACACTTATCAGTACATGGGGTCGGTTGTACTAATGCTGCACTCTGCACTTTCTGTGCAGATTTTGATACCGGCTCAGGTTGATAGAGATTTGCTATTGGTCCGCTGTCTAGAGACTAAAAGTAGATCTGTCGGCGTTCATAGACCTTGAGGTCCCCATCTATCTTTTATGTCCTATTGTTTTCATTCATTCAAACAATTGTATTTCTTTCAAACTATTACTTGTAGTAGAGTCTGGAGGATCGGTACGGAGATGTCTCTGCTTATCTTCCAGAGGCTATGAAGTTTAGGAACAAGTTTCACTTCTATTCTTCCTTGTCTTTCAAATTTTCTTTCTAAATACTGATTGAACTCTTCTACTCTTATTCTCTCGCAGATGGCGAGAACACGTACCACTTCCTCAGCTGAGCAGCAGCCAGAGCCTCCAGTGGCAGCTCCTACGCGGGGCAGAGGTCGAGGCCGAGGCCGTGCCAGAGGCCGAGGCAGGGGCAGGGCTCAGCCTAGCAGCCCCAATAGTGGAGCCTTAGATAGAGCTTCACGAGGAGGTTACAGCCCAGACTATTCCTGTCGGACCAGCTCAGGTTCCGGAGGGGTACATTGCTACCCTAGTACTTCAAGACACTTTGGTCAGTTTGGTGGGCCTTATGGAGAGTGTGTCCTAGACTGGCTCATTTCCCATGGCACCAGCAGTCTCTCAGGCTTGAGAAGGAGCCAAGACTCCCACCACTCCTGCTCCGGAGCAGATAGCTCCCCAGTATCAGGCTCCAACAGCTCAGCCAATCAGATTAGTTCAGCCGGTTATTGCGGCACAGGTCGGAGATGGGCCAGCTATGTCTTCTGAGGCTTTATGGAGATTGGACAGGTTTACCAAGCTCTTTCCTGTTTACTTCAGTGGTGCTCCTTCAGAGGACCCCCAGGAGTATCTTGACAGCTATCACGAGGTTCGACGAAACATGGGTATAGTGGAGATCAATGGGGTCCATTTTGCTGCATTTCAGATGACTGGTTCCGCTAAGAAATGGTGGAGAGATTACTTGTTCACAAGACCAGCTGGGTCACCTGCTCTTACTTGGGACTAGTTCTTTCTGCTCTTCATAGAGAAGTTTATGCCTATCACATTGAGAGAGGAGTGTCGCCGTCAGTTTGAGCGTCTCCAGCAGGGCGGTATGACGGTTACTCCGTATGAGACCCGTTTTGTAGATTTGGCCCGTCATGCTATTCTTCTGCTTCCCACCGAGAGAGGGAGGGTAAGGATGTTTATTGATGGACTTGCCGAGCCTATCAGATTGCATATTGCTAAGGAGACTGGGAGTGAGATTTCTTTTCAGGCGGTTGCTAATGTCGTCAGACGAGTCGAGATGGTTCTTACTCAGGGAGGTCAGGGGTCTAACAAGAGACCTCATCATTCCGGTGAGTTCAGCGGTGCCTCACCTAGAGGCAGGAGTACTTTTGGTAGAGGCCATCCTCCCAGGCCATTTCATTCAGCACTACAGACATCCCATGGTGCCTCAGGTGGTCGTGGGCCTCAGATGCATTATTCTAACCAGCTAGCCTACAATGCACCACCAGCTCCTATTAGTATACCTCCACTCCAGAGTTATCAGGGTGGTTATTCAGGTCGACCGGGGTAGTTTCAGGGTCAGCAGTTACATCAGCGGAGGTTATGTTATACTTGTGGTGATCGGAAGCACATTGCTAGATTTTGCCCTCGGGCAACGGGCAGCTCACAACATCAGAGTTCTTGTGCCATGGTTCCGGCACCTGTTGCTGCACCACCTGCTCATCCAGCCAGAGGCAGGGGTTAGGAAGCCAGAGGTAGAGGCCATACTATTAGAGGTGGAGGTTAGGCTATTAGAGGTGGAGACCAGGCAGCTAGAGGTCATCCTAGGGACGTACTTCAGGGTGGTGGGGCCCAACCCCATTGTTATGTTTTTCTAACCAGGCCTGAGGCTGAGTCATCTGACGTTGTTAGCACAAGTGCTATTTCAGTTTGCAGTAGAGATGCTTCAGTCCTATTTGATCTCGTATCTACTTGCTCTAATGTGTCATCCTGTATTGCTTCCCATTTGGTTGTGCCCCGTGATTCTTTGAGTGCTCCTGTGCATGTGTCCACACCAGTGGGAGATGCTATTATTGTAGATCGTGTTTATCGTTTGTGTGTGGTCACCATTGCGAGTCTTGCGACTCGTGTAGACTTCTCGACATGGTTGATTTTGATGTCATACTGCGTATGGATTAGCTGTCACCTTATCATGCTATATTAGATTGTCTCGCCAAGACGGTGACCTTACCCTTGCAGGGGTTGCCTCGATTAGAGTGGAGAGGGAATCTTGGTCATTCTGCCAGTAGGGTTATCTCTTATGTGAAGACTCGTCATATGGTCGAGAATGGGTGTCTAGCTTATTTGGCTTATATCCGCGATTCTAGTGCGGAGGTTACTTCCATAGATTTGGTGCCGGTTGTTCGTGAGTTTCCAGAGGTGTTTCCTGCTGACCTACCGGGAATGCCACCCGATAGGGATATTGATTTCTGCATTGATTTGCCTCCGGGCACTCAGCCTATTTCCATTCCGCCATATCGCATGGCCTCGCCAGAGTTTAAAGAATTGAAGGAGCAGTTGCAAGATTTGCTTGATAAGGGCTTCATTAGACCTAGTGTCTCACCCTGGGGTGCACCTGTGTTGTTTGTGAAGAAGAAAAATGGATCGATGAGGATGTGTATAGATTATCGGCAGTTGAACAAAGTCACCATCAACAATAGATATCCATTGCCGAGGATTGATGATTTATTTGATCAGCTTCAGGGTGCCAAGGTGTTTTCAAAGATTGATTTGAGATCTGGCTACCATCAGTTGAGGATTAGGGCATCCGATGTTCCAAAGACAGCTTTTCGGACTCGGTATGTGCATTATGAGTTTCTAGTGATGTCATGTGGGCTAACAAATGCCCTAGAAACATTCATGGATTTGATAAACCAGGTGTTCGAATCCTACTTGGATTCCTTTGTGGTTGTGTTTATTGATGATATCTTGATCTACTCCCACAGCCGAGAGGAGCACGAGCAACATCTTCGGATCGTTCTTCCGACTCTGAAAGATAGCTAGTTATATGCTAAGTTCTCAAAATGCATTTTGGTTGAGTTCAGTTGCTTTCTTGGGTCACGTTGCATCAGCAGAGGGTATTCAGGTGGATCTTAAGAAGATTGAGGCAGTCCAGAATTGGCCTAGACCCACACCAGCTATAGAGATCCGTAGTTTTCTGGGTTTGGCGGGCTATCACCATCGATTTGTGGAGGGGTATTCATCCATAGCAACCCCGTTGACCAGATTGACCCAGAAGGGTGCCCCGTTTAGGTGGTTAGACGAGTGTGAAGCGAGCTTTCAGAAGATCAAGACTGCTTTGACCACGACACCGGTATTGGTGCTTCCCATAGGTTTAGGATCTTATATAGTATATTGTGATGCATCTCGTATTGGTCTGGATGCGGTATTGATGCAGGGTGGCAAGGTTATTTCATATGCTTCACAACATCTGAAAGTTCACGAGAAAAATTACCATATTCATGATCTAGAGTTGGTAGCCATTATTCACCCTCTAATTTGTAGGCACTATCTTTACGACGTGCCATGCGAGGTATTCACTGATCATCAGAGGTTGCAGTATTTGTTCAAGCAGAAGGAACTCTATTTGAGGCAGATGAGGTGGCTGGAACTATTGAAAGACTATGATATCACCATATTGTATCATCCCGGGAAGGCCAATGTGGTGGCCGATGCTTTGAGTAGAAAATCAGTCAGTATGGGTAGCCTTGCATATATTCCAGTTAGTGAGAGACCGCTTGCATTTGATGTCCAGGCCTTGGCCAACCAGTTCGTGAGGTTAGATATTTCTGAGCCCAGCCGTGTTCTAGCTTGTACAATTGCTCGGTCTTTTTTATTTGAGAACATCAGAGATCGGCAGGATGGCGATCCTCATTTACTTGTCCTTAGAGACATAGTGCGACACGGTGGTGCCAAGCAAGTTACTGTTGGAGACGATGAAGTTTTGAGGATGCAGGGTTGTATTTGTGTGCCTAAAGTAGATGGACTTCGTGAGTTAATCCTATATGAACCCATAGTTCCCGATATTCTATTCATCCGGGTGCCACCAAGATGTATCAGGATTTGAGGCAGAATTATTGGTGGAGGAGAATGAAGAAGGACATAGTTGCCTATATAGCTCGGTGCCTAAATTGCCAGTAGGTAAAGTGTGAGCATCAGAGACCTGGTGGTTTACTTCAGAGGTTAGATATTCCTGAGTGGAAGTGGGAGCGTATCACTATAGACTTTGTTGTTGGACTCTCACGGACAAAGAGGAAGTTCGATGCAGTTTGGGTCATTGTGGACAGGCTGACTAAGTCAGCGCATTTCATTCCTGTGGCAGTTACCTATTCCTCGGAGCGGTTGGCAGTGATTTATATTTGTTAGATCATCTGTCTTCACGGTGTGCCCGTGTCTATCATTTTTGATCGAGGTACGCAGTTTACCTTATACATTTGGAGGGCAGTTCAGCGTGAGTTGGGTATGCGGGTTGAGTTGAGCACAACATTTCATCCTCAGACGGACGGGCAGTCCGAGCGTACTATTCAGATCTTGGAGGATATGCTTCGCGCCTGTGTTATTGACTTTGGAGGTTCTTTCTTCGGATCAGCTTTTGCCGTTAGTGGAGTTTGCCTACAATAACAGCTACTAGTCGAGCATTCATATGGCTCCCTATGAGGCATTATATGGTAGACGGTGTAGGTCACCAGTTGGGTGGTTCGAGCCAGATGAGGCTCAGTTATTGGGTATAGATTTAGTTTAGGAGGCCTTGGACAAGGTCAAGATTATACAGGATCGACTTCGTACAACTCAGTCCAGGCTATCGCCCATAAAAGGGTGTTATGAGATTTGGGAAGAAGGGCAAGTTGAGCCCTAGGTATATCGGGCCATTTGAGATCCTCGAGAGAGTGGGGGAGGTAGCTTATCAACTTGCATTGCCTCCAGGGTTATCCTCAGTTCATCCGTTATTCCATGTGTCTATGCTCCGGAAATAAAATGGTGACCCGTCCCACGTGTTAGATTTCAGCTTTGTCCAGTTGGATAAGGATTTGACTTACAAGGAGGAGCCGGTGGCTATTCTAGACCAGCAGGTTCGTCAGTTGAGGCCAAAGAGTTACCCTTCAGTTCGAGTGCAGTGGAGAGATCAGCCTATTGAGGCAGCTACTTGGGAATCTGAGTCCGATATGCGAATTAGATATCCCACCTTTTCACCAGCCCAGGTATTTTTCTATGTCCGTTCGAGGACGAACGGTTGTTTTAGAGGTGGAAATGTGATGACCCAAAAGGTCATCTTATGTTTTAGAACTTGAATCTACGTTTTTAAGCCGTAAAAATTTCGTTTTTACCCTAATCGATTTGTGTGCGCAGTTTGGGCAGGTTTCCGAAAAGCTTTTATGTTGAAAACTAATGAAAATAAGAATTTTTGCCTTAAAAGTTTATTTTAGTTGACTTCAGTCAATATTTTTGGTAAACAGACCTGGATCTGTGCTTTGACGGTCCCGATAGGTCCGTATTGAATTATAGGACCTGGTGCGTATGGCCAGAATCAAATTTGGAGGTTCCTAGCTTGAGTTATGAATTTTTGATGAAAATTAAAAGTTTGGAAATTATTTGTTTTTAAGAATTGATTGATATTTGGCATTGTTAGTATCGAGTCCGTATTTTGGTTCCGGAGCCCGGTACAGGTTCATTATGATATTTAAGACATGTTTGTGGAATTTGGTGAGAAATGGAATTGATTTGACGTGATTCAGACGTCCAGTTGAGAAATTAGAAAATTTATAGTGCTCTTGAGAATTTCATTTGAATTCGTGCTAAATTTAGAGTTCTAGTGTTATTTTGGGCAATTTGATCGCGCGAGCAAGTCCGTATGATGTTTTTGGACTTGTGTGCATGTTTAGTTTGGAGCCCCGAGGGCTTGGGTGAGTTTCGGATAGGCCACGGGATGTTTTGGACTTTGGAAATCTGGTTTTTCTGCAGAATCTGTGTTCTGGCATATCCTTCTTCGCATTCGCAAAGGTCCTCTCGTGAACGCGAATAGTAAACTGGGCAGCTGAGGATTTCTTCTTCGCAAACGTGGCAAGCCCATCGCGAACGCGTAGCGTTAAGCACTGGGGAGAGGGAGCCAGCCTTTTCTTCATCGTGAACGCGATCAATGTCTCGCGAACGTGAAGACCAGGGAAGGGTAGCCTATGTGAACGCCAGCACTGCCTCGCAAACGCGAAGGCTTGCCAGGACGTACACTTCGCGAATGTGACAGTGCTCTCGCGAACGCGATGAACACTGTCGCCCAGCAATTAACAGAACCCAAAACGGGATTTTAGCCAAAAACTCATTTTTCTCAAAAACCAAATGGTGAGAGGGGATTCTTCAAGAGTCATTCCTTTCGCAAATTGTTGGTAAGTTATTCTAAACCATTTTCTTTCAATTACCCATTACATTTCTTGAATTTTCAACCTAAAATCTTGAGCTTTCATGGTAGAATTAGGGGTTAGGGTAGAAAATAGGGATTTCGGGAATTTGGGGATTTAGACCTCAATTTGAGGTCGCATTCCAAAACTAATTACATATTCGGGCTCGAGGGTGAATGGGTAAAAGGATTTTGGTTTGAACCTCGGGTTTTGACAAAGCGGGTCCGGGGTCGATGTTTTGACTTTTTGGAGGAAAAATTGGGAAATTTAATTTATGCAATATAATTGATTCCTTTAGCAATATTTGATATTATTGAGTCATTTTTGAATATATACAAGTGGTTTGGAGGTGAATTCCAAAGGAAAAGTTGTGATTGAGAATTAAGTGGCTTTCGGAGCAAGGTAAGTGTTGAAGGAATTAGGAACCTTAGATTATTTTCTAAGTGAAATTCATATGAGCGGCGTATATGTGAGGGGATGAGTACTTATGCGCCGCCAGTTTACCTGTTTTTCCATGTTTCTTCCGTTTTCTTATATTGTCTCTTCCTATGCCTAATTGCTGCATGTTTATATTAGTGTTGTTAAATTGATCGTCATTATCATGTTTACGGATTTTCTGTTGGTAATCAAATATTTATTTAAAAGTTGAGATTTATATTGTGGAACCAAATGTTGACGTAAGGTATGTACTTGTTATTATATCTCCCTGTTGTTATTTATGCATTGCATTATGGTAAGGGAGACTGTTAATGCACGAAGGGTGATGTCGTGCATTGATATGAGAGTTAATGCAAGAAGGGTCATGCCGTGCCATGTTGTGAGTGTTAATGCACGAAGGGTGATGCCGTGCCACATTGTGAGTGTAAAAGAATGAAGGGTAATGCCGTGCCATATTGTGAGTGTTAATGCATGAAGGGTGATGTCGTGCCATGATATGAGAGTAAAAGCACGAAGGGTGCTGTCGTGCCATTTATATTAATTTTATGGTGAGATTGAGAGTAAAAGTACGAAGGGTGATGCCGTGCATTTTGCTTTACTATATTCACTATTCCTGTTGATTCATGGTATATTGACTGCTCCGATGATTATTCTATTGTAGTTCTTTATCTTGTATTCCCCTCGGTATGTCTTCTCTCCCGACATTTCCTGTTTAGTTCTTCATTCCTATTATTTGTGTATACACTGGTAAATTGTACAAGTTGATTGTAGGTGCCTTACCTTAGCCTCATCACTACTTCGTCGAGGTTAGGCTCGACACTTACCAGTACATGGGGTCGGTTGTACTGATACTGCACTCTGCACTTTCTGTGCAGATTTTGATACCAGCTCAGGTTGATCGAGATTTGCTATTAGTCCGCTGTCCGGAGACTCAAGGTAGATCTGTCGGCGTTCATAGACCTTGAAGTCCCCGTCTATCTTTTATATCCTACTGTTTTCATTCATTCAGAGAGTTGTATTTCTTTCAGACTATTACTTATAGTAAATTCTAGAATGTTCGTGAATTGTGACGCCAGATTCGGGTGGTAGTAATTAATATCATTTAATGATATTCCACACTTATTATATTTCATTTGAGTTAATTATTGATATTTACTGAATCGAAATAAGGAAAAGGTTTAATGATTCTCTAACGTTGGCTTGCCTGGCAAGTGAAATATTAGGCGCCATCACGATCCCGTCGGTGGGAAATTTCGAGTCGTGACAACCAGGATTTGCACATAAAACATGTGTAGAAGAGTAGCATGAGTACACCACAACGGTACGCAATAAGTGCCAAGCCTAACCTCGGTAGAGTAGTGACGAGGTCAGGTCAGGCCCACTGGTAAATAATAAATAAGACAGGAGAATATAAAGTATAATAAGAGACTAGAATTGAACAAAAGAAAACACAACAAGGCAACAGTAAAACACACAGGGGTAAACAGTAGGGGAACTCCAAAGATACCGTCTCGTAGTCCCAAAATAAATATACAGGGAGCACTCCCGAGGTACTGCCTCGTAGTCTCAAAAGTAAATATACAGGGAGAATGTCACGACCCAAACTAAACTCTATCGTGATGGCGCCTATCGTGGGACTAGGAAATCCGGCTCATTGCCAAAACAAATCGATATTTACATTTCAAAAATAATTTCAATGTCATTTAACATAAAAACCTTCATAAATGAGTTCAAATCAAAATAAAAGTGCAGAAAGAAAAGCCCGACATCGGGGTGTCACTAGTCATGAGCATCTACTACAATCTGTCTAACAATATCTAGGCTAACTCAGCCTGGAAAATAGCTAAATACAACTAGAGCAAGATAAGAGGAAGAAGAGCAGGGGCTGAGATCGTCAAATAGCTACCTTGCTATCTCAAAGAAAACCGGCAACCAGAAAAATCAATAACCGCTAACGTGTCAAGCTACACCTGAATCTGCACACAAGGTGCAGGGAGTAACGTGAGTACGCCAACTTAATAAGTAACAACAATAAATAAAGACTGAGCAGTAGTGACGACAAATAAAGCATATAACATTCATATCGGGAAATCACAGTAAAATACCACATATTTTTAAAATCAGGATTTGAATCAACACATCTCGTTTAACCCAGTTCCAGTAAAAATCATTTAAAGATATTTTTCAACAGTTTTCAAACAGAGGAAAAATGCAAAGGTGAGCAAAATGAATAAATCATAGACAGCCCCTCGGGCAAACCTCACAGTCACTCATGCCACTTGGGCATACCTCACAATCACTCTTTTCACTCGGGCATACCTCACAATCACTCATGCCTCCCAGCCACTCAGCACTCGGCACTCGCACTCAGTAGGTACCTGCACTCACTGGAGGTGTGTACAGACTCCGAAGGGGCTCCTTCAGCCCAAGCGCAATTTAAGGCAAAATCATGGCATAAATCACTCAGGCCCTAGGCCGATATCAAACATGTTGCGGTGTGCAGCCCGATCCCATAAATATGTAACATGTTGCGGCGTGCTGCCCGATCCCATAAATATGCAACATGCTGCGGCGTGCATCCCGATCCCATAAATATCCTCACAAATTAGGCCCTCGGCCTCACTCAGTCAAAAACCTCTTAAGCCACTAGGCATTTCAGTAAAAACATGGTGCTCAGCCTAAAACAACATTTATATGCATCAAAATCGAGTAATAAAACTGAGTTATGCAGTAGACAGGTATAACCATGACTGAATATAGATTTTCAATCGAAAACAGTGAGAAGATAGTAATAAAAGGCCCCTAAGGGTCCAAACAGTACTGGCACAAGGCCCAAACATGGCATTCAGCCCAATTAACAGAAACGCTTTCTGAAAATACATAAGTATCATATATTTTCCATAAAATATGCAATTTTACAGTTGCTACGGGACGGACCAAGTCACAATCCCCAATAGTGCATGCCCACACGCCCGTCACCTAGAATGTGTGTCACTTCAAAATAGTAGAATGATACGAAATCCAAGGTATGATACCCTCAGGACAAGATTTACAATCGTTACTTACCTAAAACCGGTCAAATCTCTACCTCGCAATGCTCTTGCCTCTGGAGTCAGCCTCTAAATGCTCCAAATCTATTCACAATTAGTACAATACCATCAGTATACGCTATTGGAACGAATTCCACAAGAAAAGCTACAAAATTAGACCAAAACCCGAAATTGGCTCAAACCCAGCCTCCAAGCCCACGTCTCGAAATCCGACAAAATTCACAAAACTAGAAAGCTCATTCACTCACGAACCTAACCATACAAAATTTATCAAAATCCGACATTGTTTGGTCCTTCAAGTCCTTAAATTACTCTCCAAATATTCCAAGCCCTAACCCCTCATTTTCACTAATTACATTGATTAAACAACGGAGAATCGCCATATATAAAAGGATTAGGGCTCAAGTAACTTACCTCAACAAAATCCCCTTGATTCTCTCTTCAACTATCTCCCAAAATCTCCAAAATCGAATAGAAATGGTGAAGAATGCACCAAAATTCGCGAATTGTGCAATATGTACCCTCTGCCCAGGCTTCTCGCACCTGCGACCATTTTCTTGCACCCGCGCGACTGCACCTACGCTCCAAGGAGCCGAACTAGCGCAACTCACTTACACTCTCAGACTCCGCATCTGCGGCAAACCTGTCGCGTCTGCGAAGGCACACCTACGCACTTCCTTCGCTTCTGCGAAGCCTCCCCAGCATTTCCCTTTTCTGCATCTGCGGCCTAGGTTTCGCACCTGCGGGCTCGCAGATGCGACCTCCAACTTGCACCTGCGCATCTTTCCTAGCCCAGCGTCGCCGGCACTTGCGCACTCCCCACGCAGACCAACGGCCTCAAACCTGCGACTCTTCCTTCCGCAGGTGCGAAAATAGCAGAAGCAGCAGCTTCAGCTGCAAATTCCAACTTTGACAAATCCGTTAACCACCCGGGATCACCCCGAGGCCCTCGGGACCTCAACGAAAAATACCAACAAGTCATATATCAACATACCAACTTAGTTGAACTTTCGAATCACTCAAAACAACATCAAATCATCAAATTACCCTCGAATTCAAACCTAAGAACTTCTAAATTTCCAAATTCGGCAACCGATGCCGAAACTAACCAAACCACGTCAGAATGACCTCAAATTTTGCACACACATCACAACTGACTCTACGAACCTACACCAACTTCTAGAATTTCATTCCCATCCTGATATCAAATTTTCCACTGCCGACCGAAATCGCCAAATTTCCAATTTTGCCAATTCAAGCCTAATTCTACCACGGACCTCCAAATCACATTCCCGATGCACTCCTAGGTCCAAAATCACCTAACTGAGCTAACAGAAACATCAGAATTCAAATCCGAGATCGTTTACACACATGTCAACATCTGGTTGAGTTTTCCCACTTTAGTTTCTACTTAAGAGACTAAGTGTCTCAATTCACTCTGAAACCACTCCGGTCCCGAACCAGCTAACCCGATATAACATTACATAGCTGAATAACACAAAAAGAAGTGGAAATAGGGAAAATGGGGCTATAACACTCAAAATGACCGGCCGGGTCGTTACATCCTCCTCATCTTAAACATTTGTTCGTCCTCGAACGCATCTAGAAACATACCTGGAGTCTCGAATAGGCGTGGATATCCGCTCCGCATATCCCGCTCGGTCCCCCAGTTGGCCTCCTCCACAGGCTGACCTCTCCACTGTAACTTCACTGAAGCTATATCCTTTGACCTCAACCTTCGAACCTGCCGATCCAGAATAGCCACCGGCTCCACATCATAAGTCATATCACCCTCCAACTAAACCGTGCTGAAATCCAAAACATGGGACGGATCTCCAATATACTTTCGGGGCATGAAAACATGAAACACTGGATGCACACTCGACAAGCTTGGTGGCAAGGCAAGCTTATAAGCCACCTCCCCCATCCTCTGACGTACCTCAAAAGGCCCAATGAACTGGGGGCTCAAATTGCCCCTCTTCCCAAACCTCATAACACCCTTCATGGGTGATACCTTCAGCAAAACATTCTCCCCAACCACAAAAGACACATCACAGACCTTCATATCCGCATAGCTCTTCTTCCTAGACTGCTCCGTGCGAAGCCGCTCCTGAATCAATTTCACCTTATCTAATGCGTCCTGGACCAAGTCTGTACCTACGAGCCTAGCATCACTCGGATCAAACAATCCAACTAGAGATCTACACCTCCTCCCATATAAAGCCTCGTATGGAGTCATCTGAATACTCTACTGATAACTGTTGTTATATGCAAACTCCGCAAATGGAAAAAATAGGTCCCATGAACCCCCAAAGTCAATGACACAAGCACGCAACATTTCCTCTAATATCTGAATAGTGCGCTCGGACTGCCCGTTCGTCTGAGGGTGAAAAGTTATGCTCAACTCAACCTGAGTACCCAACTCTCACTGCACGGCCCTCCAAAACTGCGATGTGAGCTGAGTACCCCTATCTGAAATGATGGAAACTGGGACACCAGGCAGGCGAATGATCTCTCGGATGTAAATCTCAGCCAACCGCTCTGAAGAGTAGGTAGTACCAACTGGAATAAAGTGTGCGAACTTGGTCAGCCGATCTATAATAACCCAAATAGCATCAAACCACCTCGAAGTCCGTGGGATCCCAACTACAACGTCCATGGTGATCTGCTCCCACTTCCACTCTCGTATCTCTAATCTCTGAAGCAAGCCACCCGGTCTTTGATGCTGAAACTTAACCTACTGACAGTTGAGACACTGAGCCACAAACCCAAATATATCCTTCTTCATCTGCCTCCACCAATAGTGCTGCCTCAAATCCTGGTACATCTTCGCGGTACCTAGATGGATAGAATACCGCGAGCTGTGGTCCTCCTGAACAATCAACTCTCGAAGCCCATCTACATTAGGCACACATATCCGGCCCTGCATTCTCAGCATGCCGTCATCACCAATAGTCACATCCCTAGCATCACCTCTCTGAACCCTATTCTGATGAACGAGAAAGTGGGGGGTCATCATACTGACATTCCCTGATACGGTCATAAAGAGAAGACCAAGAGACCACATAAACCAATACCCGACTAGGCTCCGAAATATCCAATCTGACAAGCTGGCCCACTAATGCCTGAACATCCAATGCCAAATGTCTCTCTACTGTTGGAAGATATGATAAAATCCCCAAACTCTCTGCCCGGCGACTCAAAGCATTGTCCTTCCCTGGATGGTACAAAATAGTGATATCATAGTCCTTAAGAAGCTCCAACCATCTCCACTGACACAAATTAAGATCCTTCTACTTTAACAGATACTGTAGACTCTGGTGATCTGTATAGATCTCACAATGAACCCCATACAAATAATGGCGCCAAAACTTCAAGACATGAACAATGGCTGCTAACACAAGATCATGGACATGATAGTTCTTCTCATGGGTCTTCAACTGGCGCAAAGCATAGGCGATCACCCTACACTTCTGCATCAAAACACAACCAGTGCCTATCCTCGAGGCATCACAATACACGAAGTAAGAACCTGAAGCTGATGGTAGAACTAACACTAGAGTTATGGTCAAAGCAGACTTGAGCTTCAGAAAGCTCTCCCCACACTCATCTGACCATCAATGGAGCACCCTTTTGGGTAAATTTGGTCAAGGGCAATGCAATAAATGAAAATCCCTCCACAAAGCGATGGCAATAACTCCCCAAACCAAGAAAGCTCCTAATCGCTGAGGACGGTCTGGGCCAACTCTGCACCACCTCTACCTTCTTCGAATCCACCTGAATACCCTCACTGGACACCACGTGCCCCAAGAATGCTACTTATCTGAGCCAAAACTCGCATTTGGAGAACTTTGCATAAAGCTTCTCCTCCCTCAATCTCTGTAATACAATTTTCAAATGATGAGCGTGCTCCTCCTGGCTACGAGAGTACACCAGGATGTCATTAATAAATACAACAACAAATGAGTTCAAATAGGGCTGGAATACACTGTTCATCAAATGCATTAACGATGCTCGGACATTGGTCAGCCCAAAAGACATCACCAAGAACTTATAATGGCCATATCGGGTCCTGAAAGTTGTCTTAAGAATATCTGAATCCCGAATCTTCAATTGGTGATAACCGGACCTCAAATCAATCTTGGAGAACACCCTCGCTCCCTGAAGGTGGTCGAATAAATCATCAATACGAGGCAAAGGATACTTGTTCTTGACTGTGACCTTTTTCAACTGCCTGTAATCAATACATATTCTCATGGAACAATCCTTCTTCCTCACAAATAGAACCGGTGCACCCCCACGGTCACAAACTAGGCCGAATAAACCTCTTATCAAGGAGTTCCTGAAGTTGTTATTTTAATTCTTTCAACTCCGCCGGTGCCATACGATACGGTGGAATAGAAATGGGCTGAGTGCCCGGCACCAAATCAATACCAAAGTCAATATCCCTGTCAGGCGGAATGCCCGACGAGTCTGCAGGAAACATATCCGAAAAATCACGTACCACCGGAATAGAATCAATGACAGGAATCTCTGCACTAACATCCCTCACAAAACCCAAATAAGATAGGCAACCCTTCTCAACCATACGTTGAGCCTTCAAATATGAAATCACCCTACTTGGTACATAATCTACAGAACTGCTCCACTCAACCCTCGGAATTCCCGGCATAGCCAACGTCACCATCTTAGTGTGACAATCTAGACCAACATGACATGGAGATAACCAATCCATACCCAATATCATATCAAAGTCGACCATACTGAGCAGCAAAAGGTCTACTTGCGTCTCCAACCCCCAAAAGTCACCACACATGACCGATATACGCGGTCCACAATAATAGTATCTCCCACAAGAGTAGATACATGTACAGATGAAATGAAAGACTCACGGGGCATATCCAGAAAATGGACAAAATACGAGGAAACATATGAATACGTGGAACCACGGTCAAATAATACTGAGGTATCTCTGTGGAAAACTGAGATAATACCTGTAATCACAACATCTGAAACAATAGCATCTGGTCTGGAAGGTAGGGCATAGAAACTAGCCTGGCCACCCCCTGATCTGCCTAACCCTCTAGGGCGACCCCTAGTTGTCTGACCTCCACCCTGAGCTGACTGTGTGGTGGTGAGGTTACTGGTGCTGAAGTCGGAGGCTGACTCCTCTGCTGAGATAGACCTCCATGACGACGAGGACAATGCCTCCATATATGCCCAAGCTCCCCACACTCAAAACAACTCCCCGGTGCTGGTGGCGGAAACTGAAGGGAACCCCTAGCACCGGGATGACTGGTAGAAGAACCTGGCATGGAAAAGCCCTGAACAGGTGGAGCACGGGGTGAACTCTGAGCAGGAAGGGCACTAAGTGATGATTGGCCCTGATGAGAACTGTGAAAACTATGGGCAGATGACGCACCTCGATGAAATGGCCGAGTTGGCTTTGCTTGTTTGAAATGACAACCTCTACCGTGCTGGAATTGACCCCCAGAAGGAGCATCGTTGAATCCACCCTGACCACGAAGCCTCTTGGCCTCCCTTTCAGCCCTCTCCTGACCGCGAACCATCTCAATCTGCCGAGCAATATTGACAACCTCATCAATAGTAGCACCCGAAACCTTCTCTCCGGTCATGAGCAATTGTAACTGATAAGTGAGACCATAAATAAACCTCATAATCCTTTCCCTGTCCGTGGGAACCAACCAGATCGCAGTACGGGCCAACTCAGAGAACCGCATCTCATACTGTGTCACAGACATATCACCCTGGCAAACTCGCTCAAACTTTCTGTGCAGCTCCTCTCTACGGGAACAAGGCATGAATTTCTCCAAAAGGCCACGAAGAACTGCATCCAAGTAAGGGGTGATGCGCCAACATGCCTACGCCTCTCGTAGGTCTCCCACCATTTGAGTGCAGCCCCAGAAAACTGAAAGGTAGTGAATGAGACCCTACAAGTCTCCATAATACCAGCAGTACAGAGTTTCCTATGACACCTGTCCAAAAGGTCCTGAGCATCCTCTCTCTCTGTGCCACTGAAAGGTGGTGGCTGGAGTCTCCCAAACCTCTCTAACCTACGCAGATCATCCTCAGGCATAGCAGGAATCACATAAACCTGAGCAACTGCAACCGGCTAGGCTGGTGGTACCTCTGGTGTTTGAAGTCCCTGAATAACCTGCTCGGGTGTGCGAGCGACAGGAGTCTGAGTGGCTCCCCTAGCCTGAGAAGTGGTTGCGGCCATCGAAATAGAGACCAGCTGAGCCAAACCAGTACACGCTGTCAGAATCTGAGTTAGGGCCTCCTGAAGGCCTGGCATCACAATAGGCACAGGTGGTGCCTGAGCTGGTGCATCAACAACTGGAACCTGGTCCTGACCTGGGATAACTGGTGGATATGCAGGTACTGCCCCAGCTACTATACGGGATGCACCTCTGCCTCTACCACGGCCTATACCGCGGGCCTTGGCCTCTCACGTCCCTAGCTGGTGGTACTGGTGGTTGGCCCTCCTGATCGGTAGCATGAGTCCTCACCATCTGTGACAAAATTAAATAACAGATGTTTAGTTACTAGAATCAACAGATTCACACGACAAGAATTCAAGAATGTGGAGTTTCCTAAAGGTTCTGACATCCCCTCGAAGATAAGTACAAACGTCTCTGTACCGATCCGCAAGACTCTACTAAACCCGCTCATGACTCATGAGACCTATGTAACCTAGGCTCTGATTCCAATCTGTCACGACCCAAACTAACCCCTGTCGTGATGGCACCTATCGTGGAACTAGGCAAGCCGACTCTTTGCCAAATCAAACCGATATTTTCATTTCAAAGATAATTTCAATGTCGTTTAACATAAAAACCTTCATAAATGTGTTCAAATTAAAATAAAAGTACGGAAAGAAAAGCCCTACATCGGGGTGTCACTAGTAATGAGCATTTACTACAATCTGTCTAACTATATCAAGGCTAACTCAGCTTGGAAAATAGCTAAATACAACTAGAGGAAGATAAAAGGGAGAAGAGCAGGGGCTGCGATCGCCAAACAACTACCTTGCTATCTCCAAGAAAATCTGCAACCAGAACAATCAATATCCGCTACTGTGTCCATCTATACCTGAATCTGCACACCAGGTGCAGGGAGTAACGTGAGTACGTCAACTCAGTAAGTAACAAGAATAAATTAAGACTGAGCAATAGTGACGAGCAATAAATCAGTATATGAATCAAACGGATGAAAAATGCAAAGGTGAGCAAAATGATGAAATCATAGACAGCCCCTCGGGCAAACTTCACAGTTACTCGTACCACTCGGGCATACCTCACAATCACTCATGCCTCCTATTCACAAAGTACTCGGCAATCGGCAATCGGCACTCGCACTTAGTAGGTATTTGCGTTCACTGGGGGGGTGCAACATGCTACGGCGTGCAGCCCGATCCCATAAATCATGGCATAAATCACTCAGACCCTCGGCCGATATCAAAAATGTTGCGTCGTGCAGCCCGATCCCATAAATATGTAACATGCTACGGCGTGCAGCCCGATCCCATAAATATCATCACAAATCAGGCCCTCGGCCTCACTCACTCATAAACCTCTCAAGTCACTCGGGCATTTCAGTAAAAACAGGGTGCTCAGCCCAAAACAACATTTATATGCATCAAAATCGAGTAATAAAACTGAGTTATGCAGTAAACAGGTATAACCATGACTGAGTATAGATTTTCAATCGAAAACAGTGAGAGGATAGTAATAAAAGGCCCCTAAGGGTCCAAACAGTACTGGCACAAGGCCCAAACATGGCATTCAGCCCAATTAACAGAAACGCTTTCTAAAATACATAAGTATCATATAATTTCCATAAAATATGCAATTTCACAGTTGCTACGGGATGGACCAAGTCACAATCCCCAACAGTGCACGCCCACACGCCCGTCACCTAGCATGTGCGTCACTTCAAAATAGTAGAATGATACGAAATCTGAGGTATCATACCCTCAGGACTAGATTTACAATCGTTACTTACCTCAAACCGGTCAAATCTATACCCCGCAATGCTCTTGCCTCTGGACTCGGCCTCCAAATTCTCCAAATCTATTCACAATCAGTACAATACCATCAATATACGCTAATGGAATGAATTCCACAAGAAAAGCAACAAAATTAGACCAAAACCCGAAATTGGCTCAAACCCAGCACTCGATCCCACATCTCGAAATCCAACAAAATTCACAAAACTAGAAAGCTCATTCACTCACAAACCTAACCATACCAAATTCATCAAAATCCGACATCATTTGGTCCTTCAAATCCTTAACTTACTCTCCAAATATTCCAAGCCCTAACCTCTCATTTTCACTAATTACATTGATTAGACAATGGAGAATCACCATATATAAAATTATTAGGGCTCAAGTAACTTACCTCAACAAAACCCCCTTGATTCCCTCTTCAAATATCTCCCAAAAGCTCCAAAACCGAATAGAAATGGTGAAGAATGCACCAAAATTCGCGAAGTGTGCAATATGTACCCTCTGCCCAGGCTTCTCGAACCTGCGGCCATTTTCTCACACGCGTGCGACTGCACCTGCGCTCCAAGGAGCCGCACCAGCGCAACTCACTTATGCGCCCAGACTTCGCATCTGCGGCAAACCCGTCGCGTCTGCGAAGGCGCACCTGTGCGTTTCCTCCGCTTCTGCGAAGCCTGCCCAGCATTTCCCTTTTCCGCATCTGTGCCCTAGGTTTCGCACCTGCGGGCTCGCAGATGCGACCTCTAACTCGCACCTGCGCATCTTGCCTAGCCCAGCATCGCCCGCACCTACGCACTCCCCACGCGCACTAGTGGCCTCGCACCTGTGACTCTTCCTTCCGCAGGTGCGGAAATAGCAGAAGCACCAGTTCCTATTGCAAATTCCAACTTTGACAAATCCGTTAACCACCCGGGATCACCGCGAGGCCCTCAGGACCTCAACCAAAAATACCAATAAGTCATATATCAACATACCAACTTAGTCAAACCTTATAATCACTCAAAACAATATCAAATCATCAAATTACCCTCGGATTCAAGCCTAAGAACTTCTAGATTTCCAAATTCGCCAACCGATACCGAAACCAACCAAACCGCGTTCGAATGACCTCAAATTTTGCACACACATCACAACTGACACTACGAACAAACTCCAACTTGAAGAATTGCATTCCGACCCCGATATCAAATTTTCCACTGTCGACCGAAATCGCCAAATTTCCAATTTCTCCAATTCAAGCCTAATTCTACCACGGACCTCCAAATCACATTCCGGAGACACTCCTAAGTCTAAAATCACCTAACGGAGCTAACTGAAACATCAGAATTCAAATTCGAGATCATTTACACATAGGTCAACATACGGTTGACTTTTCGAACTTAAATTTCTACTTAAGAGACTAAGTGTCTCAATTCACTCTAAAACCACTCCGGTCCCGAACCAACTAACCCTTTATAACATAATATAGTTGAATAATACAAAAAGAAGTAAAAATGGGGAAAACGGGGCTATAACTCTCGAAACGACCGGTCAGGTCGTTACAGAGAACTCCCGAGGTACCGCCTCATAGTGTCAAAAGTAAATATGCAGGGAGAACTCCCGAGGAACCGCCTCGTAGTCTCAAAAGTAAATGTGCAGGGAGAACACCCGAGGAATCGCCTCGTAGTCTCAAAAGTAAATGTGCAGGGATAACTCTCGAGGAACCGCCTCGTAGTCTCATGAGTAAACACATAGCTCAAACGATAAATACAAAAGTTAACAGCAAGTTTCTACAGTTATATTGATAAAGAATAAGGAAAAGCAGGAAATCAACTAGGCATGTTTCACAAAATTCAAATGAGCAATTAAAGCACGTAGACATGCGATATTAGACTAAATAGGATAACTACACATATTGGAATCGCTCAATTAAGAATGAAAAGATTAATACTCATTTAGACGATATAACTCAAATTAAAGGAAAAGCATGTTGCTACTCAGTAAAATAAATCGGGTTTTACAACAAATAGCCCGTGTACTTACTCGTCACCTCGTGTACACGATGCTCACATATCACAATAGTATTAAATCCTAAGGGGATTTCCCTTACACACGGGTAGGCAAGTCACTTACCTCGAACCAAGCTCAATCAATCGGTAACAATGCCTTTTCCACGAATATCCGACTCCGAATGGCTCAAATCTAGACAAAATCAATTATATACCATAAATATAACTATAAGAAATTAATCTAAATAATGAAATTAAATCTAAAGCAAGAATTTAGAAAATCGCCCCAAAAGGTCGACCCGAGCCCACGCCTCGAAATCGGGTAAAAGTCACAAAATATGAACACACATTCACGCAAGAGCTCATCCGTACCAAAATTATCCAAATCCGATATCAAAATCCCAATCAAAACTCAAAAATTTATTTGAAGAACCTTCCAATATTTTCCCAAATTTCTCTACCAAATTCCTTAATTAAATTATGAATTCAACAATAGATTAGTAGAATAAAAGCATAAACGAGTTAAGAATCATTACCCCAAAGCTTCATCTGAAAATCACCCAAATTATCGCCCAAATCCAAGCTCTCAGAGTCCCAAAATGAAAAATGAGACCAAAGCCTCAAAATTTCCTTAAGCCATTTGTGCTTGGCCTCTCGCACGTGTGTGTTTGCACCTGCGGTCTCCCCACCGCAAGTGCGAAAACACCAGAAACTTCAGCAAACACACAAGTATAATTTTCGATCTGTTAAGCATCCAAAACGCACCCGAGACCCCCGAGACCTCAACCAAACATACCACCAAGTCCTAAAACATCATACAAACTTAGTCGAGTCCTCAAATCACATCAAACAATGATAAAAACACGAATCACCCTCCGATTCAAACTTAATGAACTTGAAACTTTAAATTTCTACAACCGATGCCGAAACCTACCTATCAAATCACGTCCGATTGACCTCAAATTTTGTACACAAGTCATAAATGACATTACGGACCTATTCCAACTTCCAGAATTGGAATCCGACCCCGATAGCAAATGTCAACTACCGGTCAAACTTCCCAAAAATTTAACTTTCGCTGTTTCGAGCCTAATTTAGCTACAAACCTCCAATTTACATTCCGGACACGCTTCCAAGTCCAAAATCATCCAACGGAGCTAATGGAACAAGAGAAACTCCATTCCAGAGTCATCTTCACACTGTTTCAACTACAGTCAAAATTCTAGAACTTAAGCTTCCGCTTTAGGGACTAATTATCTCAAATCACTCCGAAACCACGAACAAAACCTCTCGGCAAGTCACATAAGCGGAAAAAGATACGGAAAAAATAGTAAATAGTGGATCTCGGTTATAACTTTGGAAACGACCATCCGGGTCGCTACAGTAAAGCCGCATAAGCTTTGGACGTTAATTTGGGTCAATTAAAACTTTAGCATATTTAAAGTGACCCCGATGCATTACGAACCCACACAAGAATGAAGGATAAAATGGAGTCGTAATATAGTAACTATAAGGTAGTATAAGGTGAGTTAAAATAGAGGTGAAATTATTTACATCCGAAATGAATTTATTTCAACTACAATTAGGGGCAGCTCAAGAAATATACTGTCCTAAAGCTAAACTTTATTAAGAGGCCTACAATTTTAAAAATATCATACATATTGTTTTTAAAATTATGTTTTTTTAACTTTTTGAAATGTAAAATTATTAATAATATGTATATAATTTATTTTAATCATTGCTTTTCAATTAATAACATATATAATTAATCTATTTAATCTTTTTTGAGATAATTGTTTAATGAAATATTCTTTTAGGTTGTATTAATGTTCTAGTTATAATCTTTTTAATTTTTGAGTTTCGTTACTCATATCGACATACTTGAACTCCAATGTGGGAGTTTCTGGCGCGAATTTAGATTTAGTCGGGCCCCAATGTAGGTACCGAACATCGGGTGAAAAATCCAAAAAAAAAAATCTCAATAGAGTGGGCCATCCGTCTTTACTTTCTTGAACTGTAATCCCAATAAGTAACAAAATATAGGTTTAAAATGGTATGGTAATAAAATTGTTTTAAATGTCAATTTACCGATTATAATTGTACATCATTTCCAAAAGAACACACGACTAATTATGAGTAACCACCGGAGGATGTAGTACCTGTAATAAGTACTCATCCATTTTTAACCAAGACGATCGTGTTAGATCGGCCTTGAGAATAAAGTTATTTTTTATACAAAGCATTTTACCTCTAAAGTGGGATTTTTTGTCGTGACTCCGGATTAATCGGCCCCCAAAGCAGGTATTAAATACCAAGTGTAAAACCGAAAAAAAGAAAAAGAGAAAATAAGAATCTTGTTTACCCTAAAAATCAGATAATAATTAAATTTGTACGTGATTTTAAGGATACGTGATATAATTTGATACAGAGTGATAAAGCAGATCGATTATGGAAATAAAAGATAAAAAGGTAAATTCAAACCACGCAAGTTTGAGCAATCCTAGCCTTGTGAGATTAATCTCCCCTAAGCTAGAAATAATATAATTGATAATATTATTGATGTTGCAGTGCAATGAACCATTAAAAAGATAGAAATAACAATATATAGCCTTTATATATGAGTTACAATGCCTTTTACGAATTGTTAAGTCCCCCTTATATATTAGGGGAGATCTACCCTTTGAGATATTATTTTATTGTTCTATAAAAGGCAAAATTCCTTGATTTTCTAACAGTTGGTTCCCTTTTAGAGATGGTCCGTGATTTACGCCACAATGATTGGTTAATGGCGAGAATTACGTGGCCCTGTCGGATGAGTTGGCAAAGCTTTCTTCAAGACCATTAAAAACAGGACCGGTCATGCCTTCGGCATACTTGAGGGCCAATACGATGGTTTCGATGACTAATTTTGATAGTGCTTTGGGTTCGATCATAATTACCATGTGCCGATCTTGGTTGGTGGTTGTTAGTCGTCAGATCGATCTTTGAGCTCGACTTCACCCGATCACAGATATTTTGGTCCTGGCCTAATCAAGGAGTTTGGAAGCTCGAACGAATATAGAGCTCGGTTTTACCCGTATACAGATAGTCCCCTCGCTTTTTCGAAGAGTAGATGACGATAAACGATATGAGCCTCAGATTCTCATTATGACACAAATGACAAAAATATGACTTCAAAATCACCATATTTTTAGGAGACCAAAAGATGGGAAATGATTCAATCTTTCAATTCTTACTTCGATAAAACATGACGATGAATTCTTGACGTAAGTGATAAGAATAGTGGAAACATCCCATTGATCCAGTCTTTGAGGCATTAAATGTGTGTCAGTTAACGGTCGGCCATTTTGGGATGTGAACCGTCGTGATGTGAACCACCGTTTGGGAACACTATAAATACCCTTCAATCCATTCATTAGAACCTTTTACTTTCAAACTCTTGCTCTTGCTTTTTAAGAGAACTTCATCATCTTCATTTTCTGGTTTTCTGATTTTAAACATAAGATCTTCCTTCCTTGTGCGTTCTTTGAATTTTCTTCATAAGTTACCTGCTGGTTACAACTCCTCCTTTGCCAACATCTTCTTCTCTCCTATATTTAGAAAAAAATGGCAAAGACTTCAAAATCTGTTCCTAAAAAAGAAACCCTTTCTTCCTATAAACCATCAGAAAATGTTTCACCGGTTGCTACTGAGGAACCAAAATCGGAACCCCCTCTAAAGTCATTTGTCCCTCCGGGGTGCCCAATCGGGGCCGACTTCAAAATAACACCCCCTGGTACCGGGTCGGTGCAAGCCGGTCTCGAGGTACATATGCACTATTACTTACAACATTTTAAATAAGGTCAAAGAGGACTGCCACTGGGATGCTAAACTCGTTGTGATCCCTACCCCCGAGGAATCGATCACCACTTTTGTGGAGGGTTTTCTAAGTGTTTACACTTACCCTTTTGTATTGGGTCCCTTAGACCTAGTGTAACGACCAGACCGGTCGTTTTGAGTATTACAACCCCATCTTCCCATTTACTGCTCACGTTGTGCTTTTCAGTTGTTATTTGACTTTTCAGGGTAATTGGTTCGGGTCTGGTGAGATTTTGGAATAATTTGGAACACTTAGTTCCAAGGTTTACTTATGTGTAATGACCTCGAAAAAGTTTTGCTAAGGAAATTAAGGTTTCGTGGTGTCGAACTAGGCTTACGTTTTTGAGAATTGTAGAAATTCTTCGCGGCAAGGTTCGGGAAGGGTGTGTTGTAGTTCGGAAAGAAGGGCAAGTTGAGACCTCGATATATTGAGTCGTTTGAGGTGCTTAAGAAGATTGGAGAGGTAGCTTATGAACTTGCATTGCCGCCTAGTCTATCGAGTGTTCATCCAGTGTTTCATGTATCTATGCTCCGGAAGTATGTCGGGAATTCGACTCATGTTTTGAATTTCAGCACAATGTAGTTGGATGGTAATTTGACTTATGATGTGGAGCCGGTGGCCATTTTAGACCGGCAGGTTCGAAATTTGAGATCAAAGAACATAACTTCAGTGAAAGTGCAGTGGCAAGGCCAGCCAATCGGAGAAGCTACTTGGGAGACTGAGCGGGAGATGCAGAGCAAATATTCATACCTATTTGAGACTCCAGGTATAATTCTAAACACGTTCAAGGACGAACGTTTGTTTAAGAGGGTGAGAATGTAACGAGCCGACCGGTTGTTTCGAGTATTACAACCCCGTCTCCCCATTTACTGCTCAAGTTATGCTTTTTGATTTTTATTTGACTTGTCGGGGTAATTGGTTCGGGTCCGTTGAGGTTTTGGAATGATTTGTAATACTTAGTTCCAAGGTTTAGAACTTAAGTTGAAAAGGGTCACCGGATGTTGACTTATGTGTAACCACCCCGAAAAAGTTTTGCTAAGAAAATTAAGGTTTCGTGGTGCCAAACTAGGCTCGGACCTTTTGGGTTGAACAATGCGCAGGGGAGTAAAGAAAACTTTTTGCTGAAAAAGGTCATTTATGTGACCCACTATTTGGTCGCTGAGTCACTCTACGGACCACATAGTGTGTTTCGGGGCTTCATTTTTCTGGTTTTATAAACCAGACCCCATTCTTATAAAACACTATTAGGGGTCATTTTCAAGGGTTTCATCTAATATTCTTGAGAGAGGTGAGAGCATCTTAGAGAAAGAAAGTTAAGACCTAGCCATTTGTCCATTAATTCTTGTTCAAAGTTTTAAGATTTCACAAGGATCTTGCTAGGGCTTAAAAGAGGTAAGAATTTCTAACCCTAGTCTTCAATTTCGAGTTTGGGTAAAGATGGGTGATTGGGAGTATAATTGTGATGACCCAAAATGTCATATTTAAATTTAATAAGTAATTCTGTGTTCTAAGACCTCGAATAGCACTATTTATCATTCCTCTACTTGCGTGCGTAGTCCGTAAACTTTTCCGGAAAGTTTTCATGTGAAAAATTGATTAAAATGTGAAATAGAGCTTTAAAACTCAACTGAGTCGACTTTAGTCAACATTATGAATAAACGGACCCAGATCAGTGTTTTGACAATTCCGGTAGGTCCATATCATGATTTCGAACTTGGGCGTATGCTCGGAATCGAATTTCAAGGTCCCTAGCTCGAGATATGGAATTTTGATGAAAAATTAAAAGCTTGAAAACTTAATGATTTTTAAGAAATTATTGATGTTGGATTTATTTACCTCGGGTCCGTATTTTGGTTCCGGAGCCCAGTCTAGGTCCACTATAATATTTATGACTTGTCTGCCAAATTTGGTGAGAATTGGAGTTGATTTGACCTGATTCGGACGTCCGGTTGTAAAAATAAAGGTTTTGAAGTTTTCTTGAAAATTTCCTTTGATTTGGTGTCCGATTCGTAGTTCTAGATATTATTTTGGCAATTTGATCGTGCGAGCAAGTTCGTATGATGTTTTAGGACTTGTGTGCAAGTTTGTTGGACGATTCAACTCTTTTCCATTTTTTAGCTCGGATAAGGCGATTTTTGGGCGATTTTCACGGGAAAACATTAGGGTAAGTGTTCCTTATCCTATATTGATTATATTTCATGATTTCATACTCATTTATATCATCAATTCGTGAATTTATGGAAGAAAATCAGATATTTTATAGAAGTTTCCAAAAATAAAAAATTAAGATTTGAAGGTCTATTTGACATTGGAATTGGATAATTTTTGTATGGTTGGACTCGTCTCAGAATGGGCATTCGGATTTCGTAAGTTTTTCCGGGATTTGAGATGTGGGTCCCACTGCCGAATATTTTAATTCATTTCTAATTTTTATCCGGAAAATTTTTAAATTCATATGGAATTAATTCCAATGATTAGTATTGAGTATATCGAATTGTTTGTGACAAGATTTGAAGCTTCTGGAGACAAATTTAAAAGGAAAAGTTATGGTCGAATAATTGATTAGAATTTACAAAGCAGGGTAAGTGTCATGGTTAACCTTGACTTGAGGGAATAGAACCCTTAAATTATTTGTTATGTGAATTGCATGTGAACGATGTATAGGTGAGGTGACGAGTGTCTATACGTCGTCAAATTAATTGTTTGCCGGCTTACTTGAAAAAATCATAAATTATTTTAAATCATAAATTAATTTTTATAATAATTATTTCTCTTCTATTCTTTGTCAAATATTAATTCTTGAATTCCTGTATTAATTGTTACATGCTATTTGAATTATGTGTTTTAATTGTTATTTGATATTTAGCATATTAAATATTAAACTGCCTATTTTCTTCCCGATTTCCATGATAATTTTCTATTTTTCATTTGTTGTTTCATAATTAAATCATAATTATTGTATGCTTGTTGTCTTATAATTTTATATTAATTGTTGCATTTATTGGGGAAATTTCTTCTATAAGAATTGTTAAATGGATATATTGGAGGATCAGGTTGCACGCCGCAACAGACTTATTAAAAAGTCCATATTGGAGGATCGGGTTGCACGCCGCAACAGACTTATTAAAAGTCAATATTGGGGGATCCGGGTTGCACGCCGCAACAGACTTATTAAAAGTCAATATTGGGGGATCGGATTGCACGCCGCAACAGACTTATTAAAAAGTCTATATATACTTGAATGAAATAAATATATGACATACTTGAATGTGAATATATTGTGAGAGAGGGTTGCACGCTGCAACAGAATTGAATGTGAATATATTGTGAGAGCGGGTTGCACGTTGCAACAGATTTTATGAAAATGACAATTGGTTATGACTACTAAGTTGGCTTCAATTATAATAAATGAATTACCTGAGTTATTTATATTACTGTTATTGTTACTAATATTGCATACAGGTAATATAAGTGACCCGCCTTAGCCTCGTCACTACTTCGTCGAGGTTAGGCTCAGCACTAACCAGTACATGGGGTCGGTTGTACTGATACTACATTTTGCATTTCTTGTGCAGATTTTGGAGTTGGTCCCAGCGGCGTACCATAGACTTGCTCGGATTTCATCTACTCAGAGGAGACTTGTGGTATAACTGCACGACGTTCGTAGTTTTGAACTCCCCGTCTACTTTACTTTAGCTGTGTGTTTGTTTCCAGACAACTTTATTTTATTCAGACATTTATTTGAATTTATTATAGAAGCATTTAGACACCGTTGATTTTATGAATTAATAACTATATTTCAGACCTTACTTCCGCGTTCATTTCTTTGTTATTAATAAATTTAAATATTTTTTAAAAATTGGTTAATATCATTCTAATGTTGGCTTGCTTAGAAAGTTAAATGTTAGGCGCCATCACGGTCCCAAGTTAGGATTCTCGGGTCGTGACAGTTGGTATCAGAGCACTAGGTTACATAGGTCTCACGAGTCGCGATCAACCTTAGTAGAGTCTGAAGGATCGGTACAGAGACGTCTGTACTTATCTCTTAGAGGCTATGAAGTTTAGGAACAATATCACTTATTTCTTATTCTGTCGTGCAGATTTATTCTATCGTCGATGATTGAACCATTCTACTCTTATTCTCTCTTAGATTGTGAGAACACGTAATACCTCTACCTATGGACAGGGACTAGAACCCCCAGTGGCAACTATGGACAGGGATAGAGGTCGAGGTAGAGGCCGAGGTTGAGCTCAGTCCAGAGCTCGAGCAGCTGCACCTGTTGAAGAACCTCAGGTGGACCTTCAGGAGGAGGTTACAGATCACAATATACCAGTTGGACCAGTTCAGGTCCCGGAAGGATTCATAGCCACTCTCGTGCCTCAAGACGCCTTCGTCCGATTAGTGAGTCTTATGATGGGTGTGTCCCAGAATGGTACATTTCCAGTGGCACCAGCCGTATCACAAGCTGGAGGAGGAGCACAAACTCCCACTACTCCCGCTCCATTGCAGATGGCTTCCCAGAATCAGGCTCCAGCAGCCCCGCCAGTTGGGGTAGTTCAGCCAGTTATTGCGGCACAAATCGATGATAGGCCTGCCATATCTTTTGAGGCCTTATTGAGACTGGATAACTTTACCAAGCTCTTTCCAGTTCACTTAAGTGGTACACCTTCTGAGGACCCACATGATTATCTTGAACGCTGCCATGAGGTGTTGTGGAATATGGGTATAGTTGAAACCAATGGGGTTGATTTTGCTGTATTTCAGATGACGGGTTTCGCCAAGAGGTGGTGGAGAGTTTATATATTGACCCAACCAATCGGATTGCCTGCACTTACATGGGAGCAGTTCTCTCTGCTATTTCTGGAAAAGTTCCTCCCTATCACACTGAGAGAGGAATTCTGCAAGCAATTTGAGCGTCTACAGTAGGGCAGTATGACTGTTACTCAATATGAGTCCCGTTTTATGGATTTGGCCCGTCATGCTCTCCTTTTCTACCTACAGTGGGATAGAGAGTGAGGAGGTTTATTGAGGGACTCACTCACCCTATCAGACTTCAGATGGCCAAGGAGACAGGAATTGAGATTTCTTTTCAGGCGGCCGCTAATGTCGCAAGGAGGATCGAGATGGTTCTTGCACAGGAGAGAGGGCAGAGGTCCGTTAAGAGGCCTCGTCAATTCGGTGGTTTCAGTGGTGCCTCGTATGGAGGCAGGGGTAATTTTGGTAGGGGTCATCCTCCCAGACCATTTCATTCAGCACTTCATGTATCTCACGATGCTTCAGGGAGTCATGGTCCTATTATGCCTTATTGTGGGAAGCTAGTATTCAGTGTACATCCAGCAGCCACGGCATCAGGATGGGTGTTATGAGTGTGGGAACATTGGTCACATCAGGAGGTATTGCCCTAGATTGGCGAGTAATAGATCTCGACAAGATTCTCGTGCCATCATACCGGCACCGGTTGCTTCACCGCCTGCTAGCCAACTAGAGGTACGGTTCAGGCAGCTAGTGGTGGAGGTCAGGCCATTAGAGGTGGAGGTCAGGCCATTAGAGGTGAAGGTCATACCGTTAGAGGTGGAGGCCAACCAGTTAAAGGCCGTCCCAGAGACGCAGTTCAGAGTGGTGGGACCCAGCCCCGATTTTATGCTTTTCCAACTAGGCCTGAGGCCGAGTCATCTGATGTTGTGATCACAGGTATTATTCCAGTTTGCCATAGAGATGCTTCAGTTCTATTTGATCCAGGATCTACTTATTCCTATGTGTCCTCCTATTTTGCTTCATATTTGGTTGTGCCTTGTGATTCTCTGAGTGCTTCTGTGTGTGTATCTACACCGGTGGGAGACTCTGTTGTAGTAGATCATGTCTATCATTCGTGTGTGGTTACTATTGGTAATCTTGAGACTAGTGTGGATCTTCTACTTCTTGATATGGTAGATTTTGATGTCATCTTGGGTATGGATTGGCTGTCCCCATATCATGCTATATTGGATTGTCATGCCAAGACAGTGACCCTGGCTATGTCAGGGTTACCCCAGTTAGAGTGGAAAGGAACTCCTGGTCATTCTGCCAGTAGGGTTATTTCTTATATGAAAGCTTGGCTTATGGTAGAGAAAGGGTGTCTAGCCTATTTGGCTTATATTCGTGATCCCAGTGCGGATGCTCCTTCTATGGACTTAGTACCAGTTGTTCGTGAATTTCCAGAAGTATTTCTTGCAGATTTGCCGTGGATGCCATTTGTCTCTGGGCTCTCAACCCATTTCTATTACACAATACCGTATAGCCACACCAGAGCTGAATGAATTGAAAGAGTAGTTACAAGACTTTCTTGATCAGGGATTAATTAGACCTAGTGTCTCGCCCTGGGGTGCACCAGTATTATTTGTAAAGAAGAAAGATGGCTCTATGCAGATGTATATAGACTATCGGCAGTTGAACAAGGCCACTATCAAAAACAAATATCCGTTGCCAAGAATTGATGACTTATTTGATCAGATTCAGTGTACCAAGGTATTTTTGAAGATCGATTTGTGGTCTGGTTACCATCAGTTGAATATTAGGGCATCGGATGTCCCTAAAATAGCTTTCGAACTCGGTATGGGCATTACGAATTCCTAGTGATGTCATTTGGGTTGTCAAATGCCCCAGCAGCATTTATGGATTTGATGAATTGGGTGTTGAAGCCTTATTTGGATTCTTTTGTGGTTGTATTCATTGATGATATCATAATTTACTCCAGCAGTCGAGAGGATCATCAGCAGCATCTTCGAAGTGTGCTTCACACTTTGAAGAGTAATCAGTTATATGCCACATTTTCAAAATGTGAGTTTTGGTAAGACTCAGTTGCCTTTTTGGGGCATGCTGTATCGGCATAAGGCATAAAGGTGGATTCTAAGAAGACTGAGTCTATTCAGAATTGGCCTAAACCTACTTCAGTTACATAGATCCGGAGTTTCCTGGGTTTAGCAGGTTATTATCGTCGGTTCGTGGAAGGGTTTTCATCTATATCAAGCCCATTGACTAGATTGACTTAGAAAGGTGTCCCATTCAGATGGTCAGACGAGTGTGAGTTGAGCTTTCAGAAGGTCAAGACCGCTTTGACTACGGCGCCAGTGTTAGTTTTTCCCACCGGTTCAGGATCGTATATGGTATATTGTGATGCATCTCACATTGGGCTTGGTGCAGTATTAATGCAAGATGGTAAGATAATTGCATATGCGTCACGGCAGTTGAAAGTTCACGAGAAACATTATCCTGTTCAAGACTTAGAATTTGCAGCCATTGTTCATGCGATGAAGATTTGGAGGCATTACCTCTACGGTGTCTCATGTGAGTTATTTACTAATCATCGTAGCCTTCAGTATATGTTCAAACAAAAGGATCTTAATTTGAGGCAGAGAAGATGGTTGGAGTTGTTGAAAGACTATGATATCACCATTTTGTATCACCCCGGAAAGGCCAATGTGGTGGCCGATGCTTTGAGTAGAAAGGCTGTGAGTATGGGCAGTCTTGCGTATATTTCGGTTGGTAAGAGGCCATTAGCTGCAGATGTTTAGACTTTGGCTAATCAGTTCATGAGGTTAGATGTTTCGGAACCCAGTTGGGTTCTAGCTTGCACAGTCGCTCGGTCTTCTTTATATGAGCACATCAGAGAGAGGCAGTACGATGATCCTCACATACTTGTCCTTAAGGACACGGTGCGGCACGGTGATGCCAAACAGGTTGATCTGGGGGAAGATGGGGTTCTGCGAATGCAGGGTCGTATTTGTGTGCCTAATGTGGATGGACTTCGTGAATAAATTTTTGAAGAAGCACACAGTTCGAGGTATTTTATTCTTCCAGGTACCGCCAAAATGTATCAAGATTTGCGGCAACATTATTGGTGGAGGAGAATGAAAAAGGACATAATTGCATATGTAGCTCGGTGTCTGAATTGTCAGCAAGTTAAGTACGAGCATCAGAGTCCTTGTGGTTTGCTTCAGAAGTTAGAAATTCCTGAGTGGAAGTGGGAGCGTATCACTATGGATTTTGTTGTTGGGCTCCCACAGACTCAGAGAAAATTTGATGCAGTATGGGTCATTGTGGACAGGTTGACCAAGTCAGCACATTTTATTCCAGTGGCAGTTACCTATTCTTCAGAAAGGTTAGCTGAAATGTACATTCATGAGATTGTCCGCGTTCACGGTGTGCCCGTGTCTATTATTTTAGATCGAGGTACGCAGTTTACCTTACATTTCTAGAGGGTTGTACAGCATGAGTTAGGCACGCGGGTGGAGTTGAGTACAACATTTCATCCACAGACAGTCAGAGTACACTATTCAGATATTGGAAGGTATGCTTTGCGTTTGTGTTATAGACTTTGGAGGTTCTTGGGATCATTTCTTTCCACTTGCGGAGTTTGCTTATAATAATAGCTACCAGTCGAGCATTCAGATGGCTCCATATGAGGCATTATACGGAAGGCGATGACAATTGCCAGTTTGTTGGTTCGAACCGGGAGAGGCTCGGTTGTTGGGTACCGATTTGGTACAGGATGCCTTTGATAAGGTCAAGATTATTCAGGATCGAATTCGCACAGCTCAGTCTAGGCAAAAGAGTTATGCCGATCGTAAAGTTCGTGATATTGCATTCGTGGTTAGAGAAAGAATATTGCTCCGGGTTTCACCTATGAAAGGTTTAATGAGGTTCGGAAAGAAGGGAAAGTTGAGCTCTAGGTATATCGGACCCTTTGAAATTCTTGAAAGAGTGGGTGAAGTAGCCTACAGGCTTACATTACCACCTAGTTTATCAGCGGTTCATCCGGTGTTCCATGTGTCTATGCTCCGGAATATCATGGTGATCCGTCCTACGTGTTAGATTTCAGCTCAGTCCAATTGGAGAAAGATTTGACTTACGAGGAGGAGCCGGTGGCTATTCTAGCCTGGCAGGTCCGACAGTTGAGGTGTAAGTGTTATCCTTCAGTTCGGGTGCAATGGGGAGGTCAGCTGGTAGAGGCATCTACCTAGGAGTCCGAGTAGGGCATGCAGATTAAATATCCACACTTATTCACCAGCTCAGTTACTTTTTGCTAACTCCGTTCGAGGAAGAACGTTTGTTTTAGAGGTGGAGAATGCGATGACCCTAGCTGTTATTTTTAAATTTAATAAGTAATTCTGTGTTCTAAAACCTCAAAAAGAACCATTTATCATTCCACGACTTGCGTGCGCCGTCCGTAAAATTTTCCAGAAAGTTTTCATGTGAAAATTGGATTAAAATGTGAAATAGAGCTTTAAAACTCAACTGAGTTAACTTTAGTCAACATTTTTAACATACGGACCCGGATCAGTGTTTTGACAATTTCGGTAGGTCCGTATCGTGATTTGGGACTTGGGTGTATGCCCGGAATCGAATTCCAAGGTCCCTAGCTCGAGATATGGAATTTTGATGAAACATTAAAAACTTGAAAGCTTAATGATTTTTAAGAAGTTACTAATGTTGGATTTATTGACCTCGGGTCCGTATTTTGGTTCCGGAGCCCCGTGTAGGTCCATTATAATATTTATGACTTGTCTGCCGAATTTGGTGAGAATCGGAGTTGATTTGACCTGATTCGGTCGTCCGGTTGTAAAAATAAAGGTTTTAAAGTTTTCTTGAAAATTTCCTTTGATTTGGTGTCCGATTCGTAGTTCTAGGTATTATTTTGGTGATTTAATCGCGCGAGCAAGTATGTGTGATGTTTTAGGACTTGTGTGCAAGTTTGGTTTGGAGCCCCGAGGCCTCGGGCGAGTTTCGGATGGGCTACGGGACAATTTCGAACTTAGAAAATCTGGTTTTCTGCGAAAGTACTCTCTCGAACGCGAAGAGAAAATTGGGGATGGCACGTTTTGTGCTTCGCGATAGCGACAAAGTGACCACGTTCGTGAAGGCTTGAGGTTCAAAGCTTCGCGTTCGCGATCGAAGCCTGGCATTCGCGAAGGGCATCTCGCCTTATCGAAGGCCAAGCCAGGAAGCATCATGTTCGCGAGGTAGCACCGCGTTCGCGAAGAGTAAAATTGGACTGCACAAATTTGTGCTTCGCGAACGCGAGGTACTGACCGCGTTCGCGAAGGGTAAAAATCCTAGAAACAGAACTTAAGTTCTGGAAATGGGTTTTCGACCCATTTTCAAATCTTTTCCATTTTTGAGCTCGGGTAAGGCGATTTTTGGACAGTTTTCAGGGGAAAACATTGGGGTAATCCGTGAATTTATGGAAGAAAAATTAAATTTTTTATAAAATCTTCCAAAAACTAAAATTTAAGATTTGAAGGTCCATTTGATACCGGAATTGGATAATTTTTGTATGGTTGGACTTATCTCGTAATGGGTGTTCGGATTTCGTAAGTTTTTTGAGATTAGAGACGTGGGTCCCACTATCGAATATTTTAATGAATTTTGGATTTTTATCCGGAAAATTTGTAAATTCATATGGAATTAATTCCTATGATTCGTAATGAGTATATCGAATTGTTTGTGAATAGATTTGAAGCTTTTGGAGACAAACTTAAATGGAAAAGTTGTGGTCGAGTAATTGATTGTAATTTGCAAAGCGAGGTAAGTGTCACGGTTAACCTTTATTTGAGGGAATAGAACCCTTAAATTATTTGTTATTTAAATTGCATGTGAACGACGTATAGGTGAGGTGACGAGTGTCTATACTTCGTCAAATTAATTGTTTGCCTACTTACTTGAAAAAATAATAAATAGTTTTAAATCATAAATTAATTATTATAATAATTATTTCTCTCTTATTATTTTTCAAATATTAATTCTTGAATTCCTGCATTCATTGTTACATGCTATTTGGATTATGTGTTTTAATTGTTATTTAACATTTAGCATATTAAATATTAAACTGCCTATTTTTCTTCCTGATTACCTGATTTATTTCTATTATTGTTGTTGTTACTAATATTGCGTACATGTAATGTAAGTGACCCGCCTTAGTCTCGTCACTACTTCGTCGAGGTTAGGCTCAGCACTTACCAGTACATGGGGCCGGTTGTACTGATACTACACTCTGCACTTCTGGTGTAGATTTTGGAGTTGGTCCCAGCTGCGTACCATAGACTTGCTCGTATTTCAGCTACTCAGAGGAGACTTGAGATATTGCTGCACGGCGTTCGCAGTTTTGAAGTCCCCGTCTACTTTACTTTAGTTGTGTGTTTGTTTCTAGACAGCTTTATTTTATTCATACCTTTATTTGTATTTATTCTAGAAGCTCGTGCACTTGTGACACCAATTCTGGGTTGGTATTTAGACACTGTTATTTTTATGGATTAATAACTATATTTCAGACCTTACTTTCGTGTTTATTTCTTTGATATTAATAAATTTAAAGATTGTTTAAAAATTGGTTAATATCATTCTAACGTTGACTTGCCTAGCAAGTGAAATGTTAGGCGTCATCACGATCCCAAGGTGGGAATTTCGGGTCGTGACAATAATTCTTGAGTGTAAGAGTATTATTTATACATACGCGTACCAATAAGGTTTGTGGAAAGATTGTTGAGTTCAAATGGGTAAAGATTGGGTAGAAAATTGTAGAAATCTTCAAAGACTTTAATTGAAGATTTGAGGGTCAAGTTTATGTCAGAATTTGGTAAAATTTGTATGGTTGGACTCGTGGTTGGATGGGCGTTCATAGTTTATAATTTTATCGGGTTCTGAGATGTGGGCCCCATGGGCAATATTTTTAGTGCAATTTCAGATTTTGTTGGAAAATTAGTATTTTCATATGGAAATAATTCCTATAGTTTGAATTGATTGAATCAAATTAATTGTGACTAGATTCGAGGCGTTCAGAGGCCGATTCGCGAGGCAAAGGCTTATTGGAATAAAGAATTTCTCGGATTGAGGTAAGTAACAATTCTAAATTTGGCCCCGAGGGTATGAAACCCCAGATTATGTGTTATGTGATTGGTTTTAAGGTGACGCACATGCTAGGTGATGGGCGTGTGGGTATGCACCGTAGGAATTGTGACTTGGTCAAATTCCATAGAAATGTGTAGTTGAATAATCTGTTGTTATTTGTACATTCTCCATGTAGTAGAGAAATTGAACCACAAATCATGTTTAGATTATGTATTGGTACTATAAGGACCCACAGAGGTTGTGCACATGTTGAATTATCTACTAAATTTATGTTTTGTGACTTTCACAGTTTTCTTGTTTATTTTATCTCAGTCTCTATTGTTGATTATTGATGCATCATATCATTGTTGTTTGGGTTGATTTCCATGATTACTGAGAGCCCGAGAGACTGTAGAGATTTATAATTGAGTGAGGTCGAGGGCCTGATTGTGAGATATTATACTAGCACGTGAATTGCCCATGCAGATCCAGATATTATACTATAGCACGTGAGTTGTCTGTGCAACACGTGAGTTGTCCTTGCAGCACGTCAGTTGTCCAAGCGGATCCAGATATTATACTATAGCATGTGAGTTGTTCGTGCAGCACGTGAATTGTCCGTGCAGCACATGAGTTGTCCGTGCGGATCCAGATATTATACTATCACGTGCGTTGTCCGTTCATCATGTGAGTTGTTCGAGAAACTTATAGCGCTTGGGCTGAAGGAGCCCCTCTGGACTCTGTACACACCCCCAGTGAGCGCATGTACCTACTGAGTGACTATGGTCCTGAGAGGATGCATTTGGTTTTCATTATTGTTGCACTTCAGCTGTCATATATCGCTGTTTTGAAATTTTTTGAGAGATATTATCTTATGTTTCCGTTGAACATGACATCAAATTACTGTTTTGGCCTTAAATGTTGAACTTGAAAGCATGCCAACCTTGTTATGCTAGAAATTATTGTAATTGGACTCAGCTGTGAAGCTCGTCACTACTTTCAGTTCCTTATTTAGTATTGTTACTTGCTGAGATGGTTGTACTCATACTACACAATGCACCTCGTGTTCAGATCTAGGTGCTTCCGGATACGGCGACTGCTAGTTCCTGGAGTTTTATTTATTGGACATTATCGAGGTAGTTGTTTGACATCCGCAGATCTTAACACTCTTCCCTTTCAGTTTTGTATTGTTCCAAATTTTTAGACTGTGTTTTTTAGCAGTCGGACTTTGTTATCATTTAGATGCTCATGTATTCAGTGACACCCGGTTTTGGGAGTGTATCTATATTTAGTATTTGTGGAAATTTTCTCTTAAACTTAACTATTATGTTTTGAGTATTTATAAGGGAAATCTGGGTTATTGATGTTGTCGGCTTGCCCAGTATTGAGATAGGCGCCATCATGACAGGTGTGATTTTTGGGTCGTGACACCCAATCATCATAGCCTTTTGCAAAACGTACGAGACAACTCTCGGGAAGATTCACCCCTCGTTTTGGAGAATTGCAATTCTTCTGCGTTTCCTCATGAGCAAAATCGAGGGGTTTCCATCTACTATCGACCACCTTATGAGCATGTATAGCCCTCAACTTTACTAAGGGGCATTAACCAAGTTCGCACGTCGAGCCACTAAGGCCATATTCTCGAGCATCGACGAGGATCGTGACCGGGGCTGGTTGGGCGTTTCCTCGGACTTGATCCTGGCTGCGGATATGCCATTTCCTGAGAAATGGAATATGAAACGTAAGTATAACTTCACCTTCAAGATTTCTTTTATTGCTTTTCTTTTTCATCCCTTCTTATCGATGTTATGTGATGATGTAGCTGCTGCCCAGATGCCGGATGTTGTTCCTTGACTCAAAGAGTGGGTCGAGGGCATTATGACACAGAGACCTTATTCCAAGAACTTATGGCATGAGCTCTCGAAGGGCCGATGGGAGGCCCGTAATCATGGTGAGAATTTCTTCTCTATGTTATATTTGATCTTACTTTCACATCACCGATATCTGAATAGTTTTATTTTCTCTTTGTAGGTCTACCAAAAGACGTCGAAATTAGGCCTTCATCAGCCGATGATGATATCGTCACCAAGACCTCTGCCTTGGGGAAAGATAAAGAGTATAAAAGGAAAAAGGCTCTGAGTTCCCCAGGCGCTGAGAAGAAAAGGCCAAAGAAAAGATTGACTCGTAAACTTAAGGGAAGCACCTGAGGTCGAGCATTGTGTTCGGATTCACTCAATCGATTGAGGGATGAATCTGAGAGGGAAGGTGAAGCTTTTTATCTTGTGACCAGTATATCTTCATAGGTCAAATGGTAAGGGGCCTCCGAACCACGGAGAGGCGAGGCTGAATTTCATCACGTCGGGGAGATCGAGGCGAAGGCCAGAGTTGAGGCTCTCCGAGATTATGGTAAAGCCCCATAGGAAGCACTCGGCCCGATAGAGATTATCGACTAACCTCGTTCACAGAGTCGATGTTTAACGAGGCCCAGGTTGCAAAAGAACGCCTCCTCGAGGGGGTCCATAGATCGAACGATCCTTTCCGTGGGTATTTCGATGGAGTGGATTCGTCGACCACTGAGGACGCCATTGGATTTGGCGATCTAGAGATACCGAGGAAGAGCTCTCCCTCAGAAGCAAGTGGGCATTCCTCGAGCCAGAAATTTGTCGATCAATTCCCTGCCACAAGTGTATATCCTGATCGGAAGCGCACCATTTTTTTTCACTTCTGGAGGATGCCTGGATTCTCTCCGGCCCCGTAAGGGTGGCCAGCTATCTTCGGTGCTTGGTGACCGAGGATTATCAAGCTAAGATGAACGAGGTGGATGCTCCCTGCCTTTTCAACGAAGCGCAGAAAGTGCTAAATCGGGTAACTTCTCATTTTTCTATGTGAATATTTGATTTATACTTGGATTATTTCGCAGATGTTTTAGTGTTTCCCCTTTTTCTCGTAGGCTTCGGTGCTTCATCACGAGGCCTTTTTCAGGTACCGGGATAACCTTATGCAACTCGAAGCCATAGTTCGAGAGCTTACCGAGAAAAGAGATGCCTTAAAACTTATTAGGGAGCAGCTCGAAGGGGAGACTAAGAACCTCCGTGCCGAGATGGAAGTGGCCCGGAAGGATCATGCTGACTTGGTCGAGCAGGTAAAAGTTTTCGAAGTAAGTGATGATGAATTTGATTCGGTGACTGATGGTCAAAATATGCAGGTCCAGCATAAACTCGATCGGATTGATCAGCTCCGAGCTGAAATGGACATAATCAAAGCTAAGATTGATGAATGGAGAGGCAAAATGGATCCCTTGGCCTCAGAAAAAGAGGCTTTTCGAGCACAACTAGCTTCGATCGAAATTCAGTTGAGAACAGCAAAGGAAAGGGTTGATGAGCTTTAATATCGACTCGGTTCGGCCGTCTCAGATTGAGATAATCTAGTCACGGAGCTCAAAACGGCCAAGTCGGAGATCATCGTGGCCAAGTCCGAAGCCACTAAAATGGTGGCCCGGTACAAGGCAGATGCCGAAGCTACTCAAGACCAATCGAAAATATAGCCGAGCATACGAAGTGTAAATCTCGAAGGCAAGCCCTCGAGGAAATTCACGCTCGGGATGTTGACTTATCAGCCGAGATCTAGGATGCCAAAGTGCTTAAAGCAGAGGCCAGGAAGCTGGCTTATCCCGAGGAGGAAGATTCTGAGGAATCAAGCGGATCTGAGGATGGAGAAGACCCCGGGAATCCAGATGATGAGGCGGGCTCCGACAACGATCATGGGGCCTCTTTTGATTTTTTTCTTTTTGCACTTAGTATTTTGTGTCAAGGTTGCTCGGTCTCTGTAAAGACAATACTTCGTAAATATAAATTCTTTATTTTTGATGATTTCTTGAGTTCTTCCTTCGCTTTTCATTTTATGTTTTTGCAAAAGATTGAAATTCCTTAGCTTTAAATTTTCATGTTTGCTTTTCATTTTATTATCTCTAGAGTATCGTAGGATCTGGTATGTCAGGGAACTCTTCATGAATACTCATATTTTTTAGGATATGACTCGCTGAGAGTGAGTTTTGTTCAAGTTTTCCTCAGCTTTTGCAACCTCGGGTTTTGTTAACTTGGAACGACTTTAACCTTTAAATTCTGGCTTTGCCAAATATGTCTCATGCCCTCGAGTGTTATTAAATCGGAACGACCTTAACCTTTAAATTTAGTCATTTTCCAAATAAGCTTCATGCCCTATAGTGTTATTAACTCGGAACGGCTTTAACCTTTTAATTTGGGCAATGCCAAAAAAAATTCAAGCCCTCGATTTTTATTAATTCGGAATGGCCTTGGCCTTTTAATTTGGGAAATTCCAAATAAGCTTCATGCCCTCGAGTTTTATTAACTCGGAATGGCCCTAGCCTTTTAATTCGGGCAAGGCCAAATAAGGTTTATTCCCTCTAGTGTTATTAACTCGGAACGACCTTAGCCTTTTATTTCAGGCAATGCCAAATAAGATTTATGCCCTAGAGTTTTATTAACTCGGAATGACCTTAGCCTTTTAATTTAGGTAATGCCTACAGTACCTGAGTGAAGTGTAAGTTAGAACTCAGATTAAGGTGGCCCTTGGGCTCGATATCTTTAGGAAATTTCTTGAAAGATGTAAGAAATATTTTAAAGGACAAGATGTTTATGTGCAAGGAAGAATCTTCTTTTTTATTCTTATGCACAATAGTTGTACGCGTATACATATTTTGTGCTGGGGTTCAAGCGATCTGTGTGGGCATGGTTCATTTGACCGTTTGACCCTTACAATAAATCCTATTCATCGAGACCTTTCAATTAGGAAGTTTCATTCCTTGTTGAAGTCGATATCCGAGGGTATCCCCCCCCAGTGTTCGGGGAATACTGAAGAGTTGCCTCGAATACTGTTGTAATTATTGTCACCGGTTCGTAGTCGGCCTTCAATTCTAAGTTAGCACCATTTACTTGTTGCCTCGTTAAAAACCTTGCCAGGAAACCCATTTGGGACAAAGTCGGTTTAAGGGAAAAAAAGTGCAACACGTGCTTTTAGACCTATGATATCGTATCATCCCTTGTTGATCACCTGCAAGTGTTATTTTGAAATGAAAAATAAAAGAAAGAATAGTATTGTACCTTAGCAGTAATATCGCTTTAAGTGAGTTATATTCCAGTTGTTCATTAATTGCTCGTCGTTCATTGTTTTGAGCTTGTAGGACCCTTTTTTGGTGATCTCGATAATTTGATATGGTCCTTCCCAGTTTGGCCCCAATTTCCCTTCGTTCGGGTTTCAGGTGTTCAGTGTGACTTTTCTTAGTACAAAGTCCCCGATATTGAAGTATCGAAGGTTGGACCTTCGATTATAATATCTCTTGATTTTCTATTTTTGGGCGGCCAACTGAACAATGGTAGCTTCGCGCCTTTTATGTAGTAGCTCTAGGCTCATATTCATAGCCTCGTCGTTCGATTGCTTCGTTGTATATCAGAATTTTATGCTCAGTTCTCCGACCTTGATCGGTATTAAAGCTTCGGTTCCATAGACCAAAGAAAATTGGGTGGCCTTGGTACTGGATTTCGAGGTCATATGGTATGCCCATAGGACCTCAGGAAGCATTTCCTTCCATTTTACTTTGGTGTCGACCAACCTTTTTTTGAGGTTTTGGATTATGGTTTTATTGGTGGATTCTTCTTGTCTGTTCCCGCTAGGGTGGTAAGGAGTGGATAATATCCTTTTGATCTTATGGTTTTCGAGAAACTTGCTTATTTTGCTGCCAATAAATTGTTTCCCGTTGTCGCACACAATCTCGGTCGGTATTCCGAATTGGTATATGATATGGTCCCAGATAAAATCGATGACTTCTTTTTCTCTGACCTTTTCATATGCCCGTGCTTACACCCTTTATAAAAATAGTCAATCATAAATAAAATAAATTGAGCCTTACCAGGTACCCGTGGAAGGGGGCCAACAATGTCCATCCCCTATTTCATGAATGACCAAGGTTACAAAACCGAATGCAGTAACTCCCTAGGTTGATGAATCATTGGAGCGTGTCTTTGGCATTCATCACATTTTCGAACGAACTCCCTTGAATTTTTTTCCATGTCGATCCAGTAGTAACCAACTCTGATTATTTTTCGGACCAGTGATTCGGCGCCCGAATGATTTCCCCAGGTACCTTCGTGAATTTTTCTCAGTATCCCCCGGACCTAGACATATTATAAGCGGACCATCGAATATTCTTTTGAATAGGGTTCCATCTTCGGACATGCTAAATTGGGCTGCTTTTATACGCAGGGCCCTAGATTCTTTTGGGTCCGAGGGAAATTTTCCGAAATATTCCACGTACTTGTTCCTCCAGTCCCAAGTTAGGCTCATCGAGTTGATCTCGGCGTGGCCTTTTTCCACCACCGATCTCATGAGCTGCATGACTTTTCCCGAATTGAACTTGTTGTCTTCGACCGATGATCCCAAGTTAGCAAGGGCACCAGCCTCGTTGTTTCAATCCCGAGGTACATGTTGCAAAGTCCATTCTTTGAACCGATGTAATGTCACCTGTAATTTGTCTAAGTATCTCTATATTAATTCTTTCCCGACCTCGAATGTTCCATTAACTTGATTTACCACAAGGAGGGAGTCACACTTGGCTTCAATCTCCTATGTCCCCAAGCTTTTGGCTAATCCAGGCCTGCAATCATGGCCTCATATTCGGCCTCGTTGTTAGTCAATTTCACAATCTTAATAGATTGTCTAATTATATTACCTGTTGGTGGCTTTAGTACGAAACAAAGTCCGGACCCCTTTGCGTTCGAGGCCCCATCTCTAAAGAGGGTCCAAATTCTTGAAGATGTCCCTGAGTTAACCAATAACTCTCTTTCGACCTCAGTTATTAGGGCCGACGTGAAGTCGGCTACGAAGTCCGCCAAGATTTGGGACTTGATGGTGGCCCGAGGTCAGTACTCAATATCGTACCCATTTACTTCAACTTCCCATTTGGCCAATCGGCCCGAGAGTTCGGGTTTATGCATAACATTCCTTAACGGGTAAGTAGTTACGACACATATGGGGTGGCATCGAAAGTATGGTTTAAGCTTCCTAGAGGCACTTAGCAAAGCGAGCGCCAATTTTACTAGGTGAGGGTACCTAGTTTCGGCCTCACCTAAGGTCTTGCTAACATAATAAATTGGAAACTGCGTACCTTGCTCTTCCGGAACCAAGACTCCACTTACCGCTACCTCCGAGACCGCTTAGTACAAACACAGTTGTTCGTCTGTCTTTGGTATGTGAAGCAACGGTGGGCTCGATAAGTATCTTTTAAGCTCCTCCAGAGCTCGTTGACATTCCGGAGTCCATGAGAAGTTATTCTTCTTTTTTAATAGTGCGAAGAATCGGTGGCTCTTATCAGACGACCTCGAAATAAATCGCCCTAGAGCAGCTATACACCCGGTTAGACTTTGCACTACCTTTACATTGTCAACGACCATAATATCTTCTATGACTTTGATATTGTCGGGGTTGATCTCGATTCCTCGGTTGGATACTATGAACCCGTTGAATTTACCTGATCCAACTCCGAACGCATATTTTTCCGGGTTCAGCTTCATATTCTACTTCTTCAATATGCTGAAGGTTTAATACAAATGTTTTAAATGGTCCTCTGCTCACAGGGACTTAACCAACATATCGTCAATGTAAACATCCATCAATTTTCCTATTTGTTCTTCGAACATCCGATTTACTAGGCGTTGGTATGTGGCACCGACATTTTTTAATCCAAATGGCATTGCATTATAACAATATGTGTCGTTTTTAGTGATGAAGGAGGTTTTTTCCTGATCACCCGGGTCCATCCGTATTTGGTTGTACCCAGCATCAAGAAAATTAAGGATCTCGTGGCCGGTCATGGCATCGATCATACGGTCGATGTTGGGCAAGGGAAAAGAGTCTTTGGGTCATGATTTGTTCAAATCTTTGTAATCTACACATATTCTTAGTTTATTTCCTTTTTTAGGGACTACCACTACCTTTTCAAACTAATCCAGGTATTTAACCACTCGAATGGACCCTATTTTAAGGAGTTTAGATACCTCGTCCTTGATGAAAGCATGTTTGACCTCGGACTGGGGCCTCCTCTTCTGCTTGGACGGATTGATTTTTGGGTCCATGCTTAGTTTGTGAGTGGTTATCTCTGGTGGGATCCCTGTCATATCAAGATGGGACCAGGCGAAATAATCTATTTTAGCTACAAGAAATTGAATAAGTTTTTCCTAAGATCGGGAATTAACCACGTTCCCAGGTATACCTTTCAATCGGGCAGATGCTCGACCAATACAACATGTTACATCTCTTCGACTGTTAATTTAGCTGCGTCGGAGTCATCGGGGATTATAAAAGATCAGGGGATCCCGTAATAATCGTCTTTATAATTCCCCAGCTCATCCGATTGGGTAGTGGTTGGTGTTGGTGACTGCTATTTGGCCTCTTGGTTTGCAACCGAATTTGGTTCTTTCGATGTTGTGAGTATTGATATTGGAATCACATCTTCGACCGCAAACATCTCCTTTATTTCTGGTTGTTCCCCGTAGACTGTCTTAATCCCTTTCAGAGTTGGGAAGTTTAACACTTGGTGAAGCGTTGAGGGCACTGCCTTCATATTGTGGATCCACGGCCTTCTGAGAAGGGCGTTGTACCTCAAGTCTCCGTCGATCACAAAAAAGTTGGCCTCTCATATGGTTATGGTGATATTGACCGGTAACATTATCTCTCCCTTAGTGGTTTCACATGCCATGTTGAGCCCCTTTAAAATTCGGACTACAGGCATGACTTTGTCTCGTAGACCGAGTTATTCCACGACCCTCTTCCGAAAGATGTTGGCCGAGCTACCTTGATCAATCGACACATATTTTATTCGAGCTATGTTTACTAGTACAGATATTACCATTGCATCATTGTGAGGCTGTATGATCCCTTCCGCATCTTCGTTGTTGAAAGATAAAATTCCTTTCGATATGTAGTCTCGAGTTCGTTTCTCCATAGTGATGGATACTTTGGTGAGTTTCAACATCAGCCCTTGTGGGATATCGACTCCATCGATGATCATACTTTTGACGTGTTGCGGTTCGGTATCTTCTTGTCATGTCTATTTGTTAGAATCCCTATTTCTAAAGTGGTTCTGGGCTTGGTCGCTCAAGAATTCTTGAAGGTGCCCATTGTTGAATAAACGGGCTCCTTCTTCTCTCAGTTGTCGATAATCTTCGGTTATGTGACCGCGAGTGCCATGATATTTGCACATCTCGTTAGGGTCCCTTTGAATGGATTTGATTGTATTGGTCGAGGCCACTTGGTATGTATAAATGATGTGCCCGATAGCTGATACGATGGCGGCAACATCGACATTGAAGTTGTATTCCGATAGCCACGGTGCTTCTTTAGGCCCGATGGACCTGTCGAAGCTGTTTTGGGTCATGAGCCCCCGAATACTTAGACTTTGAGCATTTCTTATTTCGTTTCTTACGGGGTTCCGCCCGGACCCACTGCTCCTCCGATCTCCATTATATGGTAGATACCAATCCCTGTTCGATCTTGGTTCACTTTCGATGTCTCTTTTGACTCTGTTGAGGGTTCTTGTCACGACCCAAAATTTCCACCTTCGGACCGTGATGGCGCCTAACATTTCACTTGCTAGGCAAGCCAACATTAGAATAATATTAACCAATTTTTTTAAAAAATTAAATTATTAATAATAAAAGAAACAAATGCGGCAGCAAAGTTTGAAATATAGTGAATAATCCAAAAATAACAACGGTGTCTAAATACCATCCTAGAATTGGTGTCATAAGTGCACGAGCTTCTAGAATAAATACAATTAAATGTCTGAATAAAATAAAGTTGTCTAGAAATAAACAAACAGCTAAAGAAAATAGACGGGAACTTCAGAACTACAGACGCCATGCAGTTATACCTCAAGTATCCTCTGGTAGCTGAAATCCGAGCAAGTATATGGTACGCCACTAGGACCAACTCCAAAATCTGCACAAGAAGTGCAGAGTGGAGAATCAGTACAACCGACCCCATGTACTGGTAAGTGCTAAGCCTAACCTCGACGAAGTAGTGTCGAGGCTAAGGCGGTTCACTTACATTAACGTGTACGCAATATTAATAACAACAACAAATAATAGAAATAAATCAGGCAACTCATTTATAATAATTGAAGCCAAAGCAGCAGTCATAATCCATTATTATTTCAACCAATTCTGTTGCAGTGTGCAACCCGCTCTCACAATATATTCACAGTCAATTCTGTTGTAGCGTGCAACCCGATCTCCCAATATATTCCTTTTTAATCAAGTCTGTCATATATATATTTCAATCAAGTATATATATAGACTTTTAATAAGTGTGTTGCGGCATGCAATCCGATCCCCCAATATTGACTTTTAAATAAGTCTAATGCGGCGTGCAATCTGATCCCCCAATATTGACTTTTAAATAAATCTATTGCGGCGTGCAAACAGATCCCCCAATATTGATAACTTTAAACAGCTCATAATGTAAATAAAATTACTCCAATAAATACCACGTCCAATGAGAAACTATTAAGAATCAAGGCACACAATAATTATAACTTATGTATGAACAAACAATGGCAATAACAATTTATTTTGAAAATTAGGGAGAAAATAGACAGTTTAATATTTAATATGCTAAATTTCAAGTAGCAATTAGTGCACGTAATTCAAATAAGCATGTAACAATTATTACAGGAATTTAAGAATTAATATTTGGCAAAGAATAGGAAAGAAACAGTTATTATAACAATTAATTCATGTATTAAAACAAATTTAGGATTTTCAAATAATTATGCAAATAATTAATTTGACGACGTATAGGCACTCGTCACCTCGCCTATACGTCGTTCACATGTAATTCACATGATAATTAATTTAAGATTTCTATTCCCTCAAGTCAAGGTTAACCACGACGCTTACCTTGCTTTGCAAATTCCAACCAATTATTCAACCACAGCTTTCCTTTTAAATTTGTCTTCGAAAGCTTCAAATCTATTCACAAACAATTCGATATATTCAATACTAATCATAGGAATTAATTTCATATGAATTTATAAATTTTCCGGATAAAAATCTAAAATTCATTTAAATATTCGACAGTGGGACCCACGTCTCAAATCCAAGAAAAACTTGCAAAATCCGTACACCCGTTCCGATACGAGTTAAACCATACAAAAATTGTCTAATTCTGATATCAAATGGACCTTCAAATCTAAATTTCTCGTTTTTGGAAGATTTTAGAAAAATCTATTTTTTCTTCCATAAATTCACGGATTTATGATATAAACGAGTATGGAATCATGACATATAATCAATATAGGTTAAGGAATACCTACCCCAATGTTTCCCGTGAAAATCGCCCAAAAATGCGCCTTAACCGAGCTCAAAATAACCAAAATGAGTACAAATGTCGGACTCTTTGATATATACATTGCACAGGCATTTCCGCACCTGCGGTGCCTAGGCTCGCACATGCGAGCTCGCATCTGCGAAATGGGGCAACCAGGCGAGGCCTCGCGCCTGCAGAGGAAAAATGTGCACCTGCGCTCCCTTCGCTTCTGCAATCATTTGGTCCGCTTCTGCGGATGCGCGGGTGCGTGCAGGTTTCCGCACTTGTGTACTTTTGCCCAGCCATGTCCGGGCGCATCTGCGATCGAAGGCTCGCTTCTGCGAGCTCGCACCTGCGAGAAAAGTCCGCAGGTGCGATTACCGCAGAAGGAAAAATACAGATTTTGCTTAAGTCCCTTTCTTGTTCCGATTTCAATCTGTATCGCTCTCGGGGTACTCGGGAACCCGTACGAATATACCAACAAGTCCAATAACATAATACGGACTTACTCGGGGTCTCGTATCATGTCAAACAACGATGAAATTACAATTCACACCCCGATTCAAACTTTGAGTTTTAAACTTTTTAATTTGCAAATCTCGTGCCAAAAGATATTAAATGAATCCGGAATGACTTCAAATTTGGCACACAAGTCATAAATGACATAACAGAGCTGTTCAAATTTCCAGAATCGGTTTCCAGCATCGATATCAAAAAAGTCAACCCCATGGTCAACTTGAAAATCTTTAGCCTTTAAATTACTAGTTTCCGTTAAATGGTTATAAAATTGAGCTATGGACCTCCAAATTAAATTCTGGGCATACGCCCAAGTCCAAAATCACGTTACAGAGCTACTAGATCTGTCGAAACACCGATCCGGGTCCGTTTGCTCAAAATGTTGACCAAAGTCAACTCAATTGAGTTTTGAAGCTATATTTCACATTTTAATCCATTTTTCACATAAAAACTTTCAGAAAAATATTACAGACTGTGCACGCAAGTCGAGGAATGATAAATGGTACTTTTTGAGGTAATAATTACTTATTAAATTTAATAATGATATTTTGGATCATCACATTCTCCACCTCTAAAACAAACGTTCGTCCTCGAACGGAGTTAGAAAAAAGTACCTGAGCTAGTGAATAAGTGTGGATATTTACTCTGCATGTCCGACTCGGACACCCAGGTAGATGCCTCTACCGGCTGAGCTCTCCATTGCACCCGAACTGAAGAATAACTCTTTGACCTCAACTGTCGGACCTGCCGGGCTAGAATAGCCACCGGCTCCTCCTCGTAAGTCAAATCTTTGTCCAATTGGACTGAGCTGAAATCTAACACATGGGATGAATTACCATGATATTTCCGAAGCATAGACACATGGAACACCGGATGAACCATTGATAAACAAGGTGGTAATGCAAGCTTGTAGGCTACTTCACCCCCCCCCCCTTCAAGAATTTTAAAGGGTCTGATATACCTAGGGCTCAACTTGCCCTTCTTTCTGAACCTCATTACACCATTCATAGGTAAAACCCGGAGAAATATTCTTTCTCCAACCATGAATGCAATATCATGAACCTTACAGTTAGCATAACTCTTTTGCCTAGACTGAGCTGTGTGAAGTCGATCCTGAATAAGCTTGACCTTATCCAAGGCATCCTGTACCAAATCGGTACCCAATAACCGAGCCTCTCCCGGTTCAAACCAACTAACTGGCGATCGGCATCGCCTTCCGTATAATGCCTCATATGGAGACATCTGAATGCTCGACTGGTAGCTATTATTATAAGCAAACTCTATATGCATCAAGAAATGATCCCAAGAACCTCCAAAGTCTATAACATAAGCGCGAAGCATATCTTCCAATATCTAAATAGTGTGCTCTGACTATCCGTCTGTCTGTGGATGTAATGATGTACTCAACTCCACCCGCGTGCCTAACTCACAATGTACAGCCCTCCAGAAATGTAAGGTAAACTGCGTACCTCGATCCAAAATAATAGACACGGGCACACCGTGAAGGAGGACAATCTCACGAATGTAAATTTCAGCTAACCTATCTGAAGAATATGTAACTGGCGCTGGAATGAAATGCGCTGACTTGGTCAACCTATCCACAATGACCTAAACTGCGTCAAATTTTCTCTCAGTCTGTGGGAGCCCAACAACAAAATCCATAGTGATACGCTCCCACTTCAACTCAGTGTAACTTCTGAAGCAAACTACCAGGTCTTTGATACTCGTACTTAACTTGCTGACAATTCAGACACCGAGCTTCATATGCAACTATATCCTTCTTCATTCTCCTCCACCAATAATGTTGCCGTAAATCTTGATACATTTTAGTGGCACCTGGATGAATAGAATACCAGGAACTGTGTGCCTCATCAAGAATTAATTCCCAAAGCTCATTCACATTAGGCACACAATTACGACCCTGCATTCGCAGAACTCCATCTTCCCCCTCAGCAACCTGTTTGGCATCACCGTGTCCTTAAGGAAAAGTAAATGTGGATCATCATACTGCTTCTCTCTGATGCGCTCATATAAAGAAGACCGAGTGGCTGTGCAAGCTAGAACCCGACTGGGTTCTGAAACATCTAACCTTACGAACTGATTAGCCAAAGTCTAAACATCTGCAGCTAATGGCCTCTCACCAACCGAAATATATGCAAGACTGCCCATACTCACAGCCTTTCTACTCAAAGCATCGGCCACCACATTGGCCTTTCCGGGGTGATACAAAATGGTGATATCATAGTCTTTCAACAACTCCAACCATCTTCTCTGCCTCAAATTAAGATCCTTTTATTTAAATAGATACTGAAGGCTACGATGATCAGTAAATACCTCACACGAGACACCGTTGAGGTAATGCCTCCAAATCTTCATCACATGAACAATGGCTGCCAATTCTAAGTCATGAGCAGGATAATTATTCTTGTCAACCTTCAACTGTCATGACACATATGCAATTACCTTGCCATCTTGCATTAATACTACACCAAGCCCAATATGAGATGTGTTACAATATACCGTATACGGTCCTGAACCTGTGGGTAATACCAACACTGGTGCCGTAATCAAAGCGGTCTTGAGCTTCTGAAAGCTCATCTCACACTCGTCTGACCATCTGAATAGGACACCTTTCTTGGTAAATCTGGTCAATGGTCTTGCTATAGATGAAAACCCTTCCACGAACCGACGATAATAACCTGCTAAACCAAGGAAACTCCGGATATCTGAACTGAAGTAGGTCTAGGCCAATTCTGAACAGACTCAATCTTCTTATGATCCACCTTTATGCCTTATGCTGATTCAACATGCCCCAAAAAGGCAACTGAGTCTAACCAAAACTCACATTTTGAAAACTTGGCATATAACTGATTATTCTTCAAGGTGTGAAGCATATTTCGAAGATGCTTCTCATGTTCCTCTCGACTGCTGGAGTAAATCAAGATATCATCAATGAATACAACCACAAAAGAATCCAAATAAGGCTTGAACACCTGATTCATCAAATCCATATATGCTGCTGGGGCATTTGTCAACCCAAATGACATCACTAGGAATTCGTAATGCCCATACCGAGTTCATAAAGCTGTTTTAGGGACATCAAATGCCCTAATCTTCAAGTGATGGTAACCAGACCTCAAATCGATCTTCAAAAATACCTTGGCACTTTGAAGCTAATCAAATAGATCATTAATTCTTGGCAACTGATATTTGTTTTTGATAGTGGCTTTGTTCAACTGCCGATAATCTATACACATCCGTATAGAACCATCTTTCTTCTTTAAAAATAATACCAGTGCACCCCAGGGCGAGACACTAGGTCTAATGAATCCTTGATCAAGCAAGTCTTGTAACTGCCCTTTCAATTCTTTCAACTCTGCGGGGCCATACGGTATGGTGGAACAGAAATGGGCTGAGTGCCCGGAGCCAAATCAATACAGAAGTCAATATCTATGTTGGGTGGTATCCCCAGCAAATCTGCAGGAAATACTTCTGGAAATTCACGAACAACTGGTACTGAGTCCATAGAAGGAACACCCACACTGGGATCGCGAATATAAGCCAAATAGGCTAGACATCCTTTATCTACCATACGCCGAGCTTTCATATAAAAAATAATTGTGCTGGCAGAATGACCAGGAGTTCCTTTCCACTCTAACCGAGGTAACCCTGGCATAGCTAGGTTCACTGTCTTGGCATGACAATCCAATATAGCATGATGAGGGGACAACCAATCCATACCCAAGATGACATCAAAATCTACCATATCAAGAAGTAGAAGATCCACAATAGTCTCAAGATTGCCAATACTAACCACACACGAATGATAGACATGATCTACTACAACAGAGTCTCCCACCGGTGTAGATACACATACAGAAGCACTCAGAGAATCACAAGGCACAACCAAATATAAAGCAAAATAAGAGGACACATAGGAATAAGTAGATCCTGGATCAAATAGAACTGAAGCATCTCTATAGAAAACTGGAATAATACCTGTGATCACAGCATCAGATGACTGGGCCTCAGGCCTAACTGGAAAAGCATAAAATCGGGGCTGAGGCCCACCACTCTAAACTGTATCCTTGGGAGGGCCTCTGACTGGCTGGCCTCCACCTCTAACGGACTGACCTCCACCTCTAATGGCCTGACCTCCACCTCTAATAGCCTGACCTCCATCTCTACCTGCATGACCCCTACCTCAAGCTGGCTGAGCAGGCGGTGAAGCAACCGGTGTCGGTATGATGGCACGAGAATCTGGTCGATATCTATTACTCTCCAATCTAGGGCAATACCTCGTGATGTAACCAATGTTCCCACACTCATAACACCCATCCTAATGCCGTGGCTGCTGAAGCTGAAGCTGACCCAAATGGTCCGGATAACCATTGTAGTAACTCTGGAGTGGTGATGCACCGATAGAAGCTGAATGTGCACTGAATGCTGGCTGCCTAGAGTAAGGCATAATAGGACCGTGACTCCCTGAAGCACTGGGAGATACATGAAGTGCTGAATGAAATGGTGTGGAAGGATGATCCCTACCAAAATTACCTCCGCCTCCAGACGAGGCACCACTGAAACCACCGAATTAACGAGTCCTCTTATCAGACCTCTCCCCTCTCTCTTGTGAAAGAACCATCTCGATTCTCCTCGCGACATTAGCCGTCGCCTGAAAAGAAATTTCACTTCCGGTCTCCTTGGCCATCTGAAGCCTGATAGGGTGAGTGAGTCCCTCAATAAACCTCCTCACTCTCTCTCCCTCAGTAGGTAGTAAAATGAGATCATGACGGCCCAAATCCACAAAATGGGACTCATATTGAGTAACGGTCATACTGCCCTGTTGTAGACGCTCAAATTGCTTGAGGAATTCCTCTCTTAGTGTGATAGGGAGGAACTTTCCCAGAAATAGCTGAGAGAACTGCTACCAGGTAAGTGCAGGCGATCCGACTGGTCGAGTCAATGTATAATCTTCCACCACCTCTTGGCGGAACCCGTCATCTGAAATACAGCAAAATCAACCTCATTGGTCTCAACTATACCCATATTGCGCAGCACCTCGTGGCAGCGTTCAAGATAATCTTGTGGGTCCTCAGAAGGTGTACCACTGAAGTGAACTGGAAAGAGCTTAGTGAACTTATCCAATCTCAATAAGGCCTCAAAAGACATGGCGGGCCTATCACCAGTATGTGCCGCAACAATTGGCTGAACTACCCTAACTTGTGGGGCTGCTGGAGCCTGATTCTGGGGAGCCATCTGCTCCGGAGCGGGAGTAGTGGGAATTTGTGCTCCTCCTCCAGCCTGTGAGATGGCTGGTGTCACTGGAAATGTACCATTCTAGGCCACGCCCTCCATAAGACTTACCAAACGGACTAGAGCGTCCTGAAGTACTGGAGTGGCTATGAATCCTTCCGGGACCTGGACTAGTCCAACTGGTACATTCTGAACTGGAACCTTCTCCTGAAGGTCCACCTGAGGTTCTATAACAGGTGCAGCTGCACGAGCTCTGGACTAAGCTCTACCTCGGCCTCTGCCTCGGCCTCTAGCACGACCTCGACCTTGACCTCTTCCCCTGGCCATAGTTTTCACTAGGGGTTCTGGTCCCTGTCCATCGGTAGAGGTATTACGTGTTCTCACCATCTGCAAGAGAATAAGAGTAGAATGGTTCAATCATCGATGATAGAATAAAATCGCACGACAGAATAAGAAAGAAGTGATATTGTTCCTAAACATCATAGCCTCTGAGAGATAAGTACAAATGTCTCCGTACCGATCCTTCAGACTCTACTAAGCTTGCTCGTGACTCGTGAGACCTATGTAACCTAGTGCTCAGATACCAACTGTCACGACCCAAAATTCACACCTTCGGACCGTAATGGCGCCTAACATTTCACTTGCTAGGCAAGCCAATGTTAGAATAATATTAAACAATTTATAAATAATTTTTAAATTATTAATAATAAAAGAAACAAATGCGGAAGCAAAGTTTGAAATATAGTGAATAATACAAAAAACACAATGTTGTCTAAATACCATCCCAGAATTGGTGTCACAAGTGCACGAGCTTCTAGAATAAATACAATTAAAGGTCTGAATAAAATAAAGTTGTCTAGAAATAAACACACAGCTATAGAAAAATAGACGGGGACTTCAGAACTGCGGACGCCATGCAGTTATACCTCAAGTCCCCTCTAGTACCTGAAATTCGAGGAAGTCTATGGTACGCCGCTGGGACCAACTCCAAAATCTGCACAAGAAGTGCAGAGTGTAGTATCAGTACAATCGACCCCATGTACTGGTAAGTACTGATCCTAACCTCGATGAAGTAGTGACGAGGCTAAGGCGGTTCACTTTTATTAACTTGTACGCAATATTAATAACAACAACAAATAATAGAAATAAATCAAGTAACTCATTTATAATAATTGAAGCCAACTCAGCAGTCATAATCCATTATTATTTCAACCAATTCTGTTGCAGCGTGCAACCCGCTCTCACAATATATTCACATTCAATTCTGTTGCAGCGTGCAACCCGCTCTCCCAATATATTCCTTTTAATCAAGTCTGTCATATATTTATTTCAATCAAGTATATATATAGACTTTTAATAAGTCTGTTGCGGCGTGCAATCCGATCCCCCAATATTGACTTTTAAATAAGTCTATTGTGGCGTGCAATCTAATATCCCAATATTGACTTTTAAATAATTCTATTGCGGCGTGCAATCTGATCCCCCAATATTGATAACTTTAAACAACTCATAATGTAAATAAAAATTACTCCAATAAATACCACGTCCAATGAGAAACTATTAAGCATCAAGACACACAATAATTATAATTTATCAATGAACAAACAATGGAAATAACAATTCATTTTGGAAATCAGGGAGAAAATAGATAATTTAATATTTAATATGCTAAATGTCAAGTAGCAATTAGTGCACATAATTCAAATAAGCATGTAGCAATTATTACAGGAATTTAAGAATTACTATTTGGCAAAGAATAGGAAAGAATCAATTATTATAACAATTAATTCGTGTATTAAAATAAATTTAGGATTTTTAAATAGTTATACAAACAATTAATTTGACGATGTATAGGCACTCGTCACCTCGCCTATACGTCGTTCACATGCAATTCACATAATAATTAATTTAAGATTTCTATTCCCTTAGGTCAAGGTTAACCACGACAGTTACCTCGCTTTGTAAATTCCAACCAATTACTCAACCACAACTTTTCCTTTTAAATTTAACTCCGAAAGCTTCAAATCTATTTACAAACAATTCGATATATTCAATACTAATCATAGAAATTAATTCCATATGAATTTATAAATTTTCGGGATAAAAATCTAAAATTCATTTAAATATTTGAAAATGGGACCCACGTCTCAAATCCCAGAAAAGCTCAAAAAATTTGAACACACATTCCGATACGAGTTCAACCATACAAACTTTGTCTAATTCCGGTATCAAATGGACCTTCAAATCTAAATTTCTCGTTTTTGGAAGATTTTAGAAAAATCTGATTTTTCTTCCATAAATTCACGGATTTATGATATAAACAAATATGGAATCATGAAATATAATCAATATAGGATAAGGAACACTAACCCTAATGTTTCCCGTGAAAATCGCTAAAATTGCGCCTTAACCGAGCTCAAAATAACCAAAATGAGTAAAAATATCGGACTCTTCGATAAATACACTACCCAGGCATTTCCGCACCTGTGATGCCTGGGCTCGCACATGCGAGCTCGCATCTGCGAGAAAAATCTCGCATCTGCGAAATGGGGCTGCCAGGCGAGGCCTCGCACCTGCGGAGAAAAAATGCACACTTGCGCTGCCTTCCCTTCTATGATCATTTGGTCCGCTTCTGCGGACGCGCGGGTGCGTGCAGGTTTCCGCACCAGCGGACTTTTGCCCCTCCATGCCCGGGCGCATCTGCGATCGAAGGCTTGCTTTTGCGAGCTTGCACCTGCGAGGAAAATCCGCAATTGGGATTACAGCAGAAGGAAAAATACAGATTTTTCTTAAGTCCAGTTCTTAATCCGATTTCAATCCGTATCACTCTCGGGGTACTCGGGACCCCATAAAAATATACCAACAAGTCCAATAACATAATACGGACTTACTCGGGGTCTCGTATCACGTCAAACAACGCTGAAATTACAATTCACACCCTGATTCAAACTTTGAGTTTTAAACTTTTCAATTTGCAAATCTCTTGCCAAAATATATTAAATGAATCTGGAATGACTTCAAATTTGGCACACAAGTCATAAATGGTATAATGGAGCTGTTCAAATTTCCATAATCGGATTCCGTCTCCGATATCAAAAACGTCAACCCCGTGGTCAATTTGAAAATCTTTAGCCTTTAAATTACTAGTTTCTGTTAAATGGTCATAACTTGAGCTAGGGACCTCCAAATTAAATTACGGGCATACGCCCAAGTCCCAAATAATGACACGGAGCTATCGGAACTGTCAAAATATTGATCCGGATCCGTTTTGCTTAAAATATTGACCAAAGTCAACTCATTTGAGTTTTAAAGCTCTATTTCATATTTTAATCTATTTTTCACATAAAAACTTTCCGAAAACTTTTACGGACTGCGCACGCAAGTCGAGAAATGATAAATGGTACTTTTTAAGGCCTTAGAATATATAATTATTTATTAAATTTAAAGATGATATTTTGGGTCGTCACAGTTCTGACAGAATAAACAGACACCGAAGGGGCCCCGAGTTGATCATCTTCGACCCTGATTTTTGATTGATATCGATTGTGTACATCGACACAGGTAACAGTAGGGTACTCTATCAGATTCTGCTTCAATTGTTGTGAAACTACCGAGCTTCGAATATTGGGTCCCTGAGTGAAAGCTTAAACGGCCCAATTATCAGCGACCGGTGGCAGATCCATTCGTTCTATTTGAAAACGGGACACGAATTCCCTGAGCATCTCGTTGTCCTTTTGTTTGATTTTGAAGAGGTATGATTTCCTAGTTTCAACCTTGATGGCACCGACATGTGCCTTTACAAAAGAGTCTTCAAGCATAGCAAATGAGTCAATAGAATTAGGAGGTAAGTTCTGATACCATATCATGGCTCCCTTTGATAGGGTCTCCCCAAACGTTTTTAGTAGAACAAACTCGATCTCGTCATCTTCCAAGTCATTTCCTTTGATGGCACATGTATAAGAGGTTACATACCCGTTTGGATCGGTCGTCCCGTTATACTTAGGTATTTTGGGCATACGGAATTTGTTGGGGATCGGCTTCGGAGCCGCTATTAGAGGAAAAGGATTTTGCACAAACTTCCTGGAATACAATCCTTTCAATATCGAAGGTGCTATTGAAATTTGATCTACCCTGGAATTGTAAGTTTCTACCTTTTTTTTGTTTGCTTAAATTTCTTTTCCCCTGATTCTATCTGTTTCATCAACTCCTTGAGCGTCTTTATTATGTCGGTATTAGGGGCCGATTCTTATTCATTCAACCTTACAATGACCGACTCAGGTCTGAAGGCGACTTCTCGGGGCGGATCGGTTTCAACCCTGGCTTGGTGCCTGGCTTTGACTCTGCAACAGAGCTATCGCCACTTGTTGGGCTTGCAGCATTTCAAAGATCATCCGTAGGTTGATCCTGTCTTCTTCAATGTTTTACGTGTTTCTAGTTGCAGATCGGGCTCCACCATGGATGCTATTGTTGGGGCCAGTAGGAAGGTTCGTGTCGATGGACACATGTGAATTAACATCAATCGGATCCGCGGTCCAAATTCCAACGGGGTCAGTGGGTGGCCCTACATTACCGGGCGCCGCGTTGTTATTCTCAATTTGATGACCCAACCCATTTTCGATATGTAGGGGTGCTAATTGAGAGTTTATCATTTTTAGCCTAAAATCAAAGACACTTCAAAGAGCAAGTTTAAAGTAGTGTGTGTTATGGAGATTTGTATCAAATAACCACTATTATCCTTAGTCCCATGGTGGGCGCCAAACCGTTTATCCCAAAAATTGGATAACAATTGAATTTGATGTGGTTTTAAAGATACGTGATATAATTTGATACAGAGTGATAAATCAGATCTATTATGGAAATAAAAGATAAAAAGGTAAATGCAAACCACGCAAGTTTGAGCAATCCTAGTCTTGTGAGATTAATCTCCCCCGAGTTAGAAATAATATAATTGATAATATTATTGATGTTGCAGTGCAATTAACCATGAAAAAGATAGAAATAATAATATATAGCCTTTTGATATGAGTTACAATGCCTTTTACGAATTGTCAAGTCCCCCCTTACATATTAGGAGAGATCTACCCTTTGAGATATTATTTTATTGTTATATAAAAGGCAAAAGTCCCTGATTTGCTGACCATTGAATCTCTTTTTGAGCCGTTCCCTGATTTTCGCCACAATGAATGGTTAATGGTGAGAATTACGGATCCCTGTCGGATGAGTTGACAAAGCTTTCTTCGAAACCGTTAGAAACAGGATCGGTCATGCCATCGGCAAACTCGATGGCAAATCCGATGGTTTCGATATCTAATTTTGATAGTGCTTTGGGTTCAATCATAATTACCATGTGCCGATCTTGGCTGGTGGTTGGTAGTCGTCAGATAGATCTTCGAGCTCGACTTCACCCGATCAAGGAATTTGGAAGCTCGATCGAATATCGAGCTCGATTTTACCCGTATACACATATCAAGACTTAAGAAAAATTATTATCCATTTGCGTCATGTGATTCCACTTGAGGTAGAAAATAATAATAAATTAATTTATAGTGAGCATATATAGAACGAGAAAATGCAAAGTTACCTCTTTGGTTTGGCCGTTAATTTCTTTTTTCGTTGTTCTCTTCAACTTTTGCTTCTTCAAGATTTCTAAGAGGAATGAGATAAGTAATTAAAAAAAAAAAAAAGAATCAGATACCTGGCCTTGTTTTCCCTTTCAACACAAAATAAAGTTGGCCAATAATTACAAAAGTTAATCGACAGTATATGGTACGTAATGAAAAAAAAAAGAATCAGATATGGCCTTGTTTTCCCTTTCAACACAAAATAAAGTTGGCCAATAATTACAAAAGTGAATGAGAAATCCAGTGAATCAAATCAAAGACTTTTTTACTCAATTATTTTCGTTTTGGCACGTTTCTTCTATAGGAGTATTTTCAAAATTTTAAAATAGCCTAGTGTCGAATGGTTTTCACAAGTGACTATGCAAATTTACGGTGTGTCTTCATGCATGGAAGACTAGGTACATTTGTTTATATTGAAGCCAAGTGGACTAATATATTTGGCCAAGTGTTAAAAGAATCTCCAAACTTGTCATACATGCAATTTTCCTATAAATAGGTTGTGGATTAGCCATCATACTAACTCAATTCTCAAACAGAAACCTATTATTATTAATTTTTCTCTCTAATTTTTTGAACCCGGTTGATATTATTTAATTTTGCTGATTTTTGTATCCTCTAAATAAATAGAGGTAGACTTGTTTAATCCTGGGGAAATATTTCACATTGCTGAAATAGTTTCTTAGGACAATGCTCAGCACGACTCAAGCCAATTTGTGTATCTGCTCACAAATAAAATTATTGCATTATTATTATTACTTTTTCCGTGTCATTTCCCTACATATTCCACTATACTATAACAACTTTTAAATTTCAAACCTTTAATAGAATTCTGCAAATCATTATCTTGATTCAATTTAATGGTCATTCTAATAAATAAGGATTATATATTATTTACCCTTAAATGGGATAACAATTGAATTTATATGTGATTTTAAGAATATGTAGATTGATTCAACACAAATAATCAAGCATATTAGATAAATGTGTTAAAGACAAAATGAATGATCAAACTAGTTGTAATGTTACGTCCTAGCCTGAACCTAGGTTGAGCGGTAGTTTGCCCTCGACCGGAGCCTTGGTTTGCACCCAATCGTTAATGAAGAACAAAACATTTAAGTAAGGAACTTTTGCAATACCTAGAAAAAAAGCTCTCTTTTATATAGTAGAAAAGTTTCATCCCTAGTACAAGTCAAAAAAAGATAAAAATCTTCCTTTCTAGTTAATTACTGATTCGTAACCGACATCGAGCGAGATCTGCATCGTGATATCCAGTAAGATACGAATATCACCGCCCTTTATCCGTCGTGCGTAACCGATTATCATATTTTCTGAGGATTTAGACCTCGTTTTTGTTCCGGAGAGCGTCGCTTTATCGCGACTATTGATGAACACATCGTTCTTCTTTCGTGGGTCTCGATACGAAAGTTTCTCGGACTCAATTTCAGTCTTGTGAGTCCATTCCCTTCTTCTGTTTTCTTAACCGAGAAATCAAGGTATGCTTTATCCCCGATTTTACCTATATACAGATAGTCCCTTCATTTTCTGGAGAGTAGGTTTGCCAAAACGACAGGAAACGATGAACACCTATTTCTTCCATCGTATGTTATAACTAAAATGACGGGTAAATCGAAACGTCCCATCAGTCGCGTCGTTCTGACTTTGGATACGTGTCAGTCATTAGCTGGCTGTCTTCGAATGCGAAGCGTCGCGCATTGATTGCCTTTTCCTCTATAAAAGCCTCAACCCTCTTCGCTTCTTCCACTTTTTGAATAGACGCTTTACCTTCGAACATTCTAATACCTTTTAACTTCTCCGGAGGACTAAGACCGAAGCTGGCATGGGAGGTTCGTTTAGGTAAAAATCGAAGACCTGATTCCCCACGAGTTTCTATAGTTCCCCCGAGGAATGGAACACATCATGTAAGTATTGTCTTTCTTGGGTATTTATTTCTTTTTATTATTTCTCTGATTGTTTGTGGTTGTGCAGTTGTTGCCCAAGTTTCTAATACAATCCCATGATTCAAGGAGTGGATCGAGGGGATCTATAAGCAGATGTCTACTCCGAGAGCGCATGGCGCAAACATTCGAAGGGTAAATAGAAGGCTCGTTCTCATGGTGAAGTTCTTCCCAGTATAGTTATCCCCACGCTTTCTCTTTTCTTAAAGGTCTGCCTAAGACCACCAAACTCAGGCCGCTGGATGAGGATGAGGATCCGTCCTTTCTTGCTGAGCCCCTCATTTTGGGGCTGCCTGGGGCTGCCACGAAGGAGGAGAAGAAGAAAAAAAAATAGAAAGTCCTCAGGTTCCCCGGACCCCGAGGCGAAGAGGAAGAAGAGAACGGCCACCCGGGTCCAAAAACCCAAGAAGAGTACCAGGTCCAGGGTACCGGATCCTGATTTCCTCTAACGGCTCAGGGATTAGTCAGAAGAATATGACATCTTCATTGTTCATGGGTCGACCCTTACTAAGGGGGAGCAGGCGACGACCGAGAAAGAGGACCATGAGGTCGATCCCCCTTTAACTCGGGAACCTGAGGGGAAGATATTTGATGCAGCCTCTCAGGTAAGGCCCAAGTGGGCAAAGAAAACTCAAGTGAGGGATGCAGGGTCTAGATGATGCCTTTAATATGTTTTTTGACATCATGGACATGGCCGCACTAAAGGAATATTTTGGGCTTAGTCACCTGGAGGTCCCTAAGAAAGTTGTGCCATCGGGAGCTGACGGGCGAGTTCGATACCAAAGCTAATGAAGCAATTTCCCGCTCCAAGTGTGGACCCCGAGAGAAAGATAATGATCGTTCTCACAATCTCGGAGGATGCCCGGGTCCTGTATGCTCCGGTGGGCATAGACAACTACCTCAGATAGCTTGTGACCGGGGAGGATCAGGCAAAGATGAATGAGGTGGGCACGTCAAGTCTCTTCAACGAGGTGCAGCAGGCACTTAATCAGGTAAGGTGCTAACCCTTTTGTACCCATTTATGAATCCCACTTTGGTTTTTGATGTCCCTGCTAATTTCATTGTTTTACAGGCTTCAGTGCTTCAACGTGAAAGTTTCCTCCGATACCGCTTGGAGATTAGCCAGCTCATGATCGAGCTCAAAGTGCAGGTCCGGAAGAAGGACATATACATGGCTCTTAGTGAGCAACAATATGAGTCCCTTAAAGGCCTCCTGATTCTCTAGGTTGGGCTATAAAAAGCTCAGAAGGAGGCCACAACCCTAAAGAGGGAACATGCCCACCTGGTTGAGAAGGTAAAGATTTTTGAAGCTTAAAACGAGCAGCTAGTCGTGGTGACTAACAACACCACTTCACAGTTTCAGCAGAAGATAGACCTGATCGATCAGTTGTGGGCTGATATGGACAAGGTTAAGGCCACAACCAAAGTGTGGAAGGAAAAGATGGACATGTTGGCCTCGGAGAAGGAAGCTACGAAAATGGAGTTGGCATCAGTCGAGAACCAACTTCGGGTGGCGAAGAACAAAGACAATAAATGGTCTCAGCTAAATGATGATCTCCGGGAACAGCTAAGCCCGCCGTCATAGAACGGGATGCTCTCGGAAAAGAATATGCGACATTGAAGTCTAAATGGGATAAAACGGCTGCTGATGCCGAAGAAATGGTGGCCCCATACAAGGACGATGTGGAGGCAATCGAGACCCACTTAAAGACAAAGACTGAATACATAAAATGGCTATCCCGAATAGAGACCCTGTAAGAGATCCAAACTCGAGGTTTTGACCTATCGGCCGAGTTTGAAGAAGCTGGGAGGCTAGAGGCTGAGTAAAAGGAGATCTATGAGCATGAGGGCCTCGAAGTCTCCGAGGGTTCCAAGGGCTCCGAGGGTTCCGAGCGCTCCGACAGCTCCGACGGTTGTGGCTACGAGTCGGGCCCCGGTGAAGACCAGGCATAAATGCCTTAGTATTTTTCCAGTTTTTTATTTATTCCTATGTATTTTTTTGTTTACTTTGATTCTGTTCTGTTGGGCCTTTGTAAATATATTCTGTAATATATATATAAAACTTTTCCCTTTCTGGAAATATCGTGTCTTTACTTTTCAAGCATCTTCTTGCAATTTTTATTCGTGTATTGTTTTTGATGCCTTAGCATAGAATCGGGTATAGTTTTCGGGCATTCATTTTTCAAAGCATGACTTTGATGTAGCTTTGTTTGCTTGTGGCTTGGAATTCTCGGTGAGAACAGAGGTGTTCAAGATGATTAAGAGTTTTGAGATGATGTTTTTTTCTAGAGTCACCTTTTAGTAGGTTTCGAATTTTCGTAAGGGCCTTACTTTCTGGTCACGGACTTCGGACATCTCCGAGCCGTTTTTAAGGTGGTTGTAGCCTTTTATACTTGGGCACCGCCTAATAGGTTTGGTGCCTCTAGAATTTGGTAGCCCGGGTTTTCATTGGGCGACAGTCCACGAGTAGGGGTAGCCTGTGGGATCGATAGTCTCCGAGTAGGGGTAACCCATAGGCTTTAGGATCGAGGATCAAAGAAACATAAATATGCAGTAACAAAGTGTAAGGGAAGTGAAAATTTCTTTCATTTCTTAGTATGCAAGGTACACGATCGAAAGTACATAAGAACTTATGCCATGGCTTGAGTGGACTATGTAGGTGCAGTTCATATGACCATTTGGCCCTTACAATGAATCCTAACCACCAAGCCTTAGCTTTTAGCACATAAAGTTTCGTTGCTAAAGACCTTAATTCGAGGGTAGTGGACCCAAGTTATTCGAGGTCGAACTTGTGAGGGATCAAATATTGTTGACCCGAAGCAAACGATCATTGATTTAGGTTTGAAACCGGTCTTCAAATCTAAGGTAGTACGTTTTATTGTTTCCTCGTTAAAAACCTTGTCGAAAAACCCATTTCGGGATAAAATCGGTTCAAGAAAAAAAGAGTGTAACGCATGCCTTCAGACCTAATAGGCACATCTGTCCTTAGTCGATTACCTGCATATGTTAGTCCGATTTATAACATGATTAAAAATTAATTAAGTTCATACCTTAGCAGTAGTACCTCTTTAAGTGTGCCACGTTCTAGTTGTTCGGTAGTTGTACGCCGTTTCCCGCTTCGAGTTTATAAGAGCCTTTATCGGTTATTCCGATAACTCAGTATGGTCCTTCCTAGTATGGGCCTAGCTTCCCTTTGTTCGAGTTCCATGTGTGTAATGTAACTTTTCTCAACACCAAGTCCCCAACTTGAAAGTGTCGGAGGCTGGCTCTTTGATTGCAATACCTTTCAATCCGCTGTTTCTAGGCAGCCATCTGGACCAGGGAGGCCTCCCTCCTTTTATCCAGTAGTTCCAGGCTCGTGATCATGGCCTCACTATTTGTCTCTTCGATCGCATACTGGAACCTGAGTCTCGTTTCTCCTACCTCGACTGGTATTAACGCTTCAGCTCCTTAGATCAAGGAAAACGGGGTGGCCCCAGTGCTAGACTTTGAAGTCGTATTCTATACCCACAGGACTTCGGGCAGGATCTCCTTCCATAACCCTTTCGCATTGTTCAACCTCTTTTTCCGATTTTGAAGTATGGTCTTATGTGTTGATTCTGCCTACCCGTTCCCAATATGATGATAAGGCGTTGATAGTATCTTCATGATTTTGTGATCTTTGGAAACTTTATTCACTTTACTGCCAACGAATTATTTTCCATTGTCGCAAATGATCCCGGATGGTATCTCAATTTGACATTTTATATGGTCCTAGATAAAGTCAATGATTTCTTTCTCCCAAATCTTTTCAAATGCTTGAGCCTCGACCCATTTGGAAAAATAATCGATCGTGAATAGTATGAATTGAGCTTTACCGTATGTCGGTGGTAGGGGACCAACAATGCCCATTTCCCACTTCATAAATGGCCATGGAGATGAAACTGAGTGGAGCATTTCTCCCGATTGATGGATCATCAGGGCGTGTCTTTGGTAGTCGTCACATTTTTGTATGAAGTCTTTCGCATCTTTTTCCATATCGGTCCAGTAATAGCCGACCCTAATTAGTTTCCAAACTAAAGATTCAGCCCCCGAATATTTCCTACAAGTGCCTTCATGAACTTCTCTCATGGTGTATTCGGTCTCTCGAGGTCCCAAGCATCTGGTCAGCGGGCCGTCGAATGTTCTCCTGAAAAATGCCCCTTCGACTAAGCTAAATCTAGCAACGTGTGTGCATGATGTTTCTTAGCGGGTAAGAGGTCATGACACAAATGGGGTGGCATGGAAAGTACAACTTTAGCTTTCTGGAGGCGCTTAGCAAAGGGAGGGACAATTGTTTCAGGTGAGGATACCTTGATTCGGCCTCGTCTAGAATTTTACTGACATAGTAAATAGGAAATTGTATACCTTGTTCCTCCCATACTAAGACTCTACTTACCGCCACCACAGAAACCGCCAACTAGAAGTATAGATGTTCGTCTGCCTTCGGAGTGTGCAGCAGAGGCGGACTTGATAGGTACTGTTTGATCTTTTCCAAAGCTTGATGTCATTCTGGGTTCCAGGAAAAGTTATTCTTCTTCTTTAATAGTAAGGAGAATCATTGCCTTTTGTTCGAGGACCTCGATATGAACTGGCCCTGGGCGGATATACGCCCAGTCAATCTTTGAACGACCTTGACGTTATCCACCACGGTGACGTCCTCTATGGCTTTGATTTTGTCGGGGTTGATCTCGATCCCTCGATTGGATACCATGAACTAGAGGAATTTTCCCGATCCTACCCGAATGTGCACTTCTCCGGGTTCAGCTTGATATTATATCTTCAGTTCATCGAATGTCTCCTACAAATGTTTCATATGGTCCTCTACTCGCAGGAACATGACTAATATATCATCAATATAAACTTCCATTGATTTTCCTATCTGTTCTTCGAACATCCTGTTGACTAGGCTTTGATAGGTGGTACCGACATTGTTTAATCCAAACGGCATTACATTATAATAGTAGGTGCCAAATTTAGTGATGAAAGAAGTCTTTCCTTGATCGTCCAGATCCATCCGAATTTAGTTGTACCCGGAATAGGCATCGAGAAAGCTGAGTATCTCATGCCCGGCCATCGCGTCCCTCATCCGATCAATGTTATGCAAAGTGAAAGAATCCTTAGGACATTCCTTGCTTAGAAATTTATAATTTATACACATTCTTAGCTTATTCCCTTTTTAGGCACTACAAATACATTAGCTAACCAGTCCGGGTATTTAATTTCCCGGATGGACCCAATTTTAAGGAGCTTGGATACCTTGTCCTTGATGAATGCATGATTGACCTCGGACTACGGTTTCCTATTCTTCTTAAACAAATGGAACTTCGAGTACAAACTCAGCTTATGAGTGGTTACCTCCGGTGGGATCCTTGTCATTTCAAGATGGGATCAAGCGAGACAATATATGTTAGCTATAAGAAAATCAATGAGTTTTTTCCTGAGCTCGGGGATTAACCTCGTGTCCAGGTATACCTATCGATCCGGTAGTTGTTCGATCAGTATGAATTTCTCCAACTCTTCGACAGTCGATTTGGTTGCGTCGGTGTCATCAGGAGCTATGACCAATCTCCGGACTCTGTAATCATCTTCCTTGTCTATTCCTCATTCCTCCAGTTCGACCGATCTCGGTATTAGTGATTGCAATTTAGTTTCTTCCTTCTGGTCGGCTCTGCATTCCTTTATGTCAGAACTGCAGTGCCGGGATTACCTCATTGACTGCGAACATTTCCTTTTCAGTTGGCTGCTCTCCGTAGACTGTTTTGAATCCTCCCAGTGTAGGACATTTCAACACATGGTGCAAGGTTGAGGGTACCTCCCTCATGTTGTGAACCCAGAACCCAGAATCTACGTTATACCTCATATCCACTTCGATCACGTAGAAATTTGTCTCTTGGATTGTCCCCGCGGTGTTCACCGATAGGATTATCTCTCCTTTAGTAGTTTCGCATGCCATGTTAAATCCGTTCAATACCCGGACTGCTTGCACTATTTGGTCCTGTAACCCTAATTGCTCTACGACCCTCGATCTGATGATATTGGTCGAGCTACCTGGATCGATCAACACATGTTTAATTTGAAATTTATTGATAAGTATGGATATCACCAACACATGATTGTGAGGTTGCATGATGTCTTAGGCAACCTCGTTGTTGAAAGAAATGTTTTCCTCTAGGACATAATCTCGGGTGTATTTTTCCCATGTGATAGACACTTTAGTACTCTTTATCATTGGTCCTTGGGGGACATAAACCTCTCCGATGATCATGTTGATGACATGATGAGGCTCCTCTTTTTCGACCTGTTTGTTGGTGTCCCAGCTCCTGAAGTGGTTTTTGGCCCAATCACTCAAAAACTCTCGGAGATGCCCGTTGTTGATCAACAGGGCAACTTCTTCTCTCAATTATTGGCTATCCTCAGTCATGTGACCATGAGTGTCGTGATACTTACACATTAAGTTATGATCTCTTTGGTAGGGTCGGACTGCAATGGTCGGGGTCAGTTGGTCACTTTGATGTGCCCGATGGCTGACACGATGCGGGCAACATCAACGTTGAATTTATACTCTGATAATCTAGGTGCTTCCCTGTTCCCGAGCGGCCTGGAAAAATCATTGTTGCTCATCAGACCTCGTCTACTGGCCCCTGGATCGCCTCTTTTTTTGTTCTTTGTAGGATGACGCCCAAACCCATTTCCCCTTTGGTCCGTACTGTATGGTTGGTACCGATCATGGACCAGCCTTGGCTCATGATCAACGGCTCTCTTAGACCTTTTGTCAGCGCTGATGGGATAAATATACCCAAAAGGTGCTCCAAGTTGGTCGTCATCGACCCTGATCTTCGACTGGTACCTGTTGTGGACGTCTGCCCAATTCACCACCAGGTACTCTACCAATTTTTGGTTTAGCTGTTATGAAGCCAAGGAGCTTCAATCGGGCAGGTCCATTCATTCTATATGGGACCTTGATACGAACTCCCTGAGCATCTCGTTGTCTCTTTGTTTAACCTCGAAAAGGTCCGACTTTCTGGTCTCGACCTTGATGGCCCCGGCATGGGCCTTCACGAAAGAATCTACAAGTATAGCAAACGAGTCAATGGAATTTCGGGGTAAGTTGTGATACCGTATCATTACTCCTTAGGACAAAGTCTCCCCAAACTTCTTCAGTAACACTGACTCGATTTCATCATCTTCCAAGCCATTCTCTTTTTTTGCGCATGTATAGGAGGTCACATGCACATTAGGATCCATGGTTTAGTTATATTTTGGGATATCGGGCATACGAAACCTCTTTGGGATCGCCTTCGGTGACACACTCTGAGGAAAAGGCTTTTGGATAAATTTCTTGGAATCTGGCCCTTACAATATCGGAGGGGTGACAACGATTTGATCGACCCTAGAATTATATGTTTCCACCTTCTTGTCATTGGATTAAATTGTTTTCTCGCCTGACTCTACCCACTTCGTTAATGCTTCAAACATTTTTATTATTCCGGGATCAAGTTCACCAGGTTTCTCGGTGATCTGTTCGTTTCTTTAGGTGTTTTCCCGGGATTGTTCGGGATCAACCATGCTGGGGGTTGGTTTTGATTTTGTAGCTGTACTATCATCTCTTGTTGAGACTGCAACATTTCGAAGATTAACCATAGGCTTACCCCCTCGCATTCGCCTTCGGGCGCCTCTAAAGTTGTTGGTCGGGGTCCCCCGCAAATGCTATTTTCGAGATCGGTTTGCAGATTGACGTCGATAGCCACCTGTGAGTTAGCATCGATCGCATCAGCAACTGGTACTCCATTGGGATCATCAGGAGGCACCTCATTGCTAGGCACCAGATTATTGTTTTCGCCATGATGGACAGACTAAGCGTCAACATTCAAATGGGCAGACGGAGAATTTGACACTTTTAAGGTAACCTGAAATTAAGACTTTAAAGAACAAGTGTAACATATAGTGTGTTATGGATATTTGGGTCAAATCACCACTATATTCATAGCCCCGCGGTGGGTACCAAACTGTTTATCCTTAAATCGGATAGCAATTGAATTTATACGTGGTTTTAAGGATATGTGGATTGATTCAACACAAATAATCAAGAATATTAGATAAACGAGTTAAAGACAAAATGAATGATCAAGCCAGTTGTAATGTTACGTCCAAACCTGAACATAGGTTGAACAGTAGTTTGCCCTCGATCGGACCCTTGGTTCGCACCCAATCGTTAATGAAGAACAAAACAGTTAAGTAAGAGACTTTGGCAGTAGCTAGAAAGCGGAAAATGAATTTGTATTGCCTTGGTTCGCGTGTCACCATGTCTCTCGAAAAAATAAAAACCTCCCCTTTATATAGTAAGAGAGTTTCATCCCTAGTACAAGTCAAAAAAAAGGTAAAAATTATCTTTTCTCGTTAATTACTGATTTATAACCAACATTGAGCAAGATCCGCGCCGTGATATCCGGTCAGGTGTGAATATCACGACTCTTTATCCGTCATGCGTAACTGATTACCGTATTTTCCGAGGTATTAGAACTTGTTCTGGGTCCGGGGAGCGTCGCTTTATCACTCCCGGTGATGAACACATCGTTCTTCTTTTGTGGGTCTCGATACGAATGGTTCCTGACCTCGATTTCAGTCTCGTTCATCCATACCCTTCTTCCGTTTTCTTCACGGAAAAATTGGTAAATACTCATCATTTTTATGGTGTATTCTTGTTTTTTCTATGGGTATATATATATATAGCTCATCATTTTTAAGGTGTATTCTTCTTCCTTTGAGTTAAAAATCAATATTCAAATACTCATCATTTTTATGGTGTATTCTTGTTTTTTCTATGGGTATATATATATATAGCTCATCATTTTTAAGGTGTATTCTTCTTCCTTTGAGTTAAAAATCAATATTCAAATACTCATCATTTTTATGGTGTATTCTTGTTTTTTCTATGGGTATGAATTTGGTATAAGAGGAAGACAAGTATTAATAGCTCATGTATTTTGAATTTCTTTTAAATATTCATATAGCTATTTGACTCTGGTGATGTAATTAAATAATCCAAAAAAATAATAAAATATACATAATCAATAAAACTACACTGGCACTGCAGCAGTATCATGTGTGACAATATGATATTATAGACACTTAATTTTTCTCCATCCCTTTATTTTACTCTATATCTTTGGTTTTAAATATATGTTTCTAGATTTTGCTTTAATATTTGATTTTGGGTTCATTTTTAGTAGACTTCACTTTTCTGGGAAGTTGAAAATCACGAAAATAGGTACACATTTGTTTAGACACAATACCTCCGGATCATTCTGAATTCAGTATCGTTTATTCAGTACATGATGCCAAAACTAATTTTTGCAACAATTACGGAAAATACAGGTTGTTACTTCCCCAATCAATTTTATCCAATACTCTTTTATCTTACATAGTTTAACCTATTAAATGTATAGTTTGAAACTTCTTTTCACGTAATAATAGGGTATTAAAAGGATCTATATATTAGAAACTAATTTGAGAGTGATATTCAAATTTATCATCATAAATTTAAATATTTTTGGGAGAATTAAAGTGCAAAATAAAAACTCCAATGTTGGATTTTTTAAAAGCTTAAAGACTTATAAATAAATTTTGTAATTTGTTAAAACTTTTGATGATTGGGGTTCGTAGGTGTAACGACCCGGTCGATCGTTTTGAGAGTTAGAGCCCCGAACCCCTATTAACTGCTTTTTTCATATCTATTTCTGCTATTGTGATTTGCCGGGATGATTGATTTTGAGTTTCGGAGTATTTTGGGACACTTAGTCCCTAAATGAGAGCTTAAGTCTTAGAATTTGGACCGTAATCGGAAATGTATGAAGACGGTTTCGGAAATAAATTTCGTCGGTTCCGTTAGCTCCGTTAGGGGATTTTGGACTTAGGGGAGTGTACGGATTGTGTTTTGGAGGTCCGTAACTTATTTTGGCTTGAATTGACGAAAATTGAATTTTTGGAGTTTTGGACCGTTTAGTGAAAATTTTGATATCGGGGTCGGATTCTGATTCTGGAAGTTAGAGTAGGACCGTAATGTTGAATATGACTTGTGTGCAAAATTTAGGGTCATTCGGACGTGGTTTGATAGGTTTCGGCATCGGTTGTAGGAATTTGAAGTTTCAAATTCTTTAAGTTTGAATTGGAGGGTGATTCGTGATTTTAGCGTTAGTTCATGTGATATGTGGAATCGACTAAGTTCGTATGGTATTTTAGGATTGGTTGGTATGTTTGGTTGAGCTCCCTGGGGCCTCGGGTGAGTTTCGAGTACTTAAAGGATCAAAAGTTGGATTTGAGTTGCTTCTGAAGTCTTAAGGCATCTGTCATTTTCGCACCTGCGGTTGAGAGACCGCAGGTGCGTGATCGCACGTGCGGATAGGCAAGCGCAGAAACGAAAAAATGGAGGAGTGCCAGGGGTCACAGGTACGAGGTGAATTCCTCATCTGCGATGCCCGCAGAAGCGTTAGGGTCATCGCAGGTGCGTAATGTCTGCAGAAGCGGAAAGAATTTCCGCAGGTGCAGCCCTTTCATCGTAGGTGCGAAGGCATAGGGGGTAAGTGATTTGCGAAGATGCGCACATTTTGCCGCACAAGCGCACCCGTAGGTGCGAGCCCAGGCTCCACAGGTGCGGAAATACCTGGGCAGTGGTTAAAACCGAAGGTGTTCGCGATTTTTGTCATTATTGGACTTTGCAACTCGGTTTAGGGCGATGTTTGAGAGCATTTTCGAGAGATTTCATGAGGTAAGTCCCTTGTGCTTATTTTTTATCAGTCATCTTGCTTCCTCATGTATTTTTCCACCTAGTTAGTGTGTATTTAAAGTGAAAACTGGGAATTGGAGTCTAGGGATTTGGAAGTTTCATTTGTAGATTTGGTGGACCATTTGGTGTCGGATTTTAGTAAATTTGATATGGTTAGACTCGTGAGTGAACGGGCTTTCGTATTTTATGACTTTTACTCGATTCTGAGACGTGGGCCCCACAGGCAATTTTTGAGTTAATTTCGAAATTTTCGTTAAAATGTTGATTTCGTTAATTAGATTACTCTATTATTGTTGTATTTATGATATGTAATTGCTTTTGGCTAGATTTGGGCCATTCAGAGCCGGATTCGTGGGAAAGGCATTGTGACTGATTGATTGAGCTTGGTTCGAGGTAAGTAGCTTGCCTAACTTTGTGTGGGGGAAATTCCCTTAAGATTTGGAACTATTGTGATATGTGAGCACCGAGTACGTGAGGTGACGAGTACGTATACAGGATAGTTGTGGGAAAACCCGATTTTCTTACTGAGCAGCAACATGTTTTCCTGTTATTTTGAGTTATACCATTTTAATGAGTACTAATCTATTTTCATTCTTAATTGAGTTATTCCAATATGTGTAGCTATCATGTTTAGTCTAATACAACAAGTCTACATGTCTTAATTGTTTATGTGAATTATGTGCAACATGCTTAGTAAATTTCTTTCTTCTTCCCTGAGTGGTACTTAGTCTAAATTGTAAGAATTTCGTGATGTAGTTGTATTTCTACCATTCACGCTGCATATTTACTTTGGGACTACGGAACGGTATTTTGGGAGATACCCCTGTACTGCATATTTACTTTGGGACTACGGAACGGTATTACGGGAGATTTCCTTATCTTGCATATTTACTTTGGGACTACGGAATGGTATTCCGGGAGATCCCCCTGTCTTGCATATTTATTTTGGAACTACGGAACGGTATTCCGGGAGATCCCCCTGCACATTTACTTTGGAACTACGGAAAGGTATTACGGGATATCCCACTGCACATTTACGTTTGGGACTACGAGACGGTATCTCTGGAGATCCTATGTTGTGTTTCTGTGTACTAAGCGGTTACCTTCTATGATTTTATTGCTGTTAAATTGCAGCTTTTATTTTATTGCGGTATTACACTCTATATTATTTTATTATATATTTACCAGTAGGGCCGTGACCTGACCTCATCACTACTCGACCGAGGTTAGGCTTGGCACTTACTGGGTACCGATTGTTGTGTACTCATGCTACTCTCTGCACATGTTTTTCCTGTGCAGATCCAGGTGCACCTCATCAGCCGCACTATCAGTGAGCCGGGACAACTTTGGAGACTTCAAGGTATATCTGTTGCATTCGTAGACCTCGGAGTCCCATTCTACTCTTTCTCATGTCCATTATCTTTTGTATTTTTCCTTTTAGACTCTGATGTATAGAGACACTAGATTTTTCCTTCTGTAGTTTTTGATTCACGATGTTCTGGGTTTTGGGATTTGTTGTGTATTTTTGAATAGTTGGTTAAATTTATATTTTTATTTCATTATTCCGCAAAATGTTAGGCTTACTAGTTATAGATACTATGTTCCGTCACGACTAATTGTAAATTGTTTGAGGAAATAGTAAAAGATTGAAACTTAATATACTCGAATTTTGTGTAAATTATTAAATTGTTAATAGAGATTGAACATCCTACGTGTTAATATTATAATGACTTCTCATTACGGAGGTTCATAAGAAAATGTCCTCCTTTCTTGTGGAGCGGGCCGAACGCCGGCAGTATAGATGCATCTATGGATCGCGCCGCACGTCCCTCGGCAGTGTACACGACACTCTGGATCGGGCCGTACGACCTTGGTAGAAATCGTGATTGCTCAAACAGGTAATGAACATAAGTACAACCAATAATCAAGTCCTTCAAAATATACATCTTTCACCTATAAGTTTTTCAAATAAAAATCTTTAGAATATAATCCTTTTCAATAAATATATTTCAAATATACTTCCTTCAAATAAATATCTTTCCAATATAATTCTTTCGAATAAATATCTTTCAAATATAATTCTTCCAAATAAATATCTTTCGAATATAATTCTTTCAAATAAATATCTTTCGAATATAATTCTATCAAATAAAAGTCACCATGTGACACCTCATTTCATAATCATAAAATACGGGTCTCAACCCACTTTCATATTTCCACGGCACATCGTGCCAATATCTCTATCACAATCGCACGGACAACTCACGTGCCAATATCATCATCACATTTTCCCCGACACCTTGTGCCCATATTTCATATCTGTTGCGGCGTGCAACCCGATCCCATATAACATTAATCATACCTGCTGCGGCGTGCAACCCAATCCCATATAACATAATCCGCCTGGCAATAGCCACATGCTCCCAATTTCAACGTAGATCAGACTATTATCAAGTTTACCGAAACAACAAGACAAGTTGCACAAGAACTCCACATCATCACATATCATCCCTGACAATAACCATTATTATCTCTCCTATAGCTACCCTTATCACTCCGCCCAGTCAATATCCCAACACATATAACCGCAGTGAAATGCCGCCCTTATACTCACATAATATCAACAGTGAAATGCCACCCTTATATCCCCATAATAATAACTCAAATCACACAACAATTTACACGGAATATTATCACGATAACACAACTCAATCAATTCCTATCACAATTTTTCCAACAACCACAACCAATTTCAATGATATAGTAAAATCAATAAATTTCTCAAAAATAGCCCAAGGCTCCACACAATGTATATAAAACCTCAAAACAACAATAAGGAAGGAAAATTAACTCAGCATGACACAACACCTTCTTTAGTCCAGATTTTTGAAAAATATATTAGTACCACAATTTAAACTTTTTAAATAAATTATTTGCATACGAAAAAATTCATAATATAATTATTTCCAGGAAATATCAAATCAACAAACGTACGAAATTCTCATAAAATTCCAAGTCGCAATCACACTAAATTATCAGATAAATACAAATTCAACAAACAAAGAATGAGGTATGACAAATCAAGGATTTACTAAATTTCCACAATTTAATACATAAGGGTGTTTACAAATTTTTAACCGATATAGTTTGCACATATAAACCAAGTACGAAATTGGGTCGTGACAAGTTGGTATCAGAGCTCTAGGTTCATAGGTGTCGTGAGTCACAAACCGGTTTAGTAGAGTCTCGCGGATCGGTACGGAGATGTCTGTACTTATCTTCGGGAGGCTATGAAACTGTTAGAAAAATTTCACTACTTTGATTACTTGTCGTGCGAAACATTTGTTGACTTTAAAGATTATAAAGTTCTGAATTCTATTCTCTCACAGATGGTGAGGACACGTACAAGCGGATCTGATAACTAAGCACATGCGCCCCCTGCTAGAGCCGCGAGAGGCCGGGGACGGGGTAGAGGCCGAGGACGTCCACGTGGTGAAGCCAGAGCACCCGCACGAGCTGCTACAGAGGAGCCCCCAGTAGCTCCAGCTGGAGGGCAGACACCTGAGGCACATGTTCCTGCACCATCCCTCCAGGAGACTTTAGCCCAGTTTCTGAGCATGTTCAGCACCTTAGCTCAGGCTAGTTTGATTCCACTTGCTCCTGCCACATCTTAGGTTTGGGGAAGAGCACAGATTCTCGTGGCCAGTACTCCAGAGCAGCGGGTTCAAGTCGACTAGGTTCCAGAGATTGTACCAATGCAACCGGTAGCTCCAGCTCAGCCCGAGGTTAGGGCAGCAGCTTCTGAGGCGGAGTAGCTCAGACTTGAGAGGTACAAGAAGTACCACCCACCTACCTTCAGCGGATTGGCTACAGATGATGCTCAGGGTTTTCTGGAGGAGTGTCATCGTATTCTCCGTACTATGGGTGTAGCAAAATGAGCGGGGTTTCTTTTACTACATTCAAGCTTAGAGGAGCAACCTATTAGTGGTGGCGTGCTTATGAGTTGAGTAGTCCGACTGAGGCAGCTTCACTTACATGGACTCAGTTCTCGGACATGTTTTTGAGAGAGTATGTCCTTCAGAGCCTCAGGGACTCATGGCACGCGGAGTTTGAGCAGTTGCGCCATGGTGCTATGACTGTGTCAGAGTATGCAGTCCGCTTCAATGATTTGGCCCGACATGCACCGGCCTTAGTTGCCACAGTTCAAGAGAGGGTTAGACGGTTTATTGAGGGTCTCCATCCTAGCATTCAGAGTAGTATGGCCAGGGAATTGGAGATGGATATTTCTTATCAGCAGGTTGTGGGTATTGCCAGGAGATTCAAGGGCATGTTTGCCCAGGATAGAGAGGAGAGGGAGGCCAAGAGGTCTCGAGAGGCTGGTTATTATTCGGGAGCTCGTTCCCCAATAGCTCACCATGGTAGGGGTTATGTGAGCCGCCCCGTTCATTCAGCTCTTCCAAGCTCTAGCGGTGTTCCAGCTCCTTCTAGACCCCCAGGAACCTTATTATGCACAGCCAGTATCTAGTGTGCCTCCTGCACGGGGTGTTCCTAGCGGCCAGTCCAGCAGACCTTGCTCGAGCCATTCATAACAGCCATGCCCTCCCAGAGCTTGCTTTGAGTATGGTGACACTTGCCACATGTTGATGGATTTCCCCAGGATTAAGAGGGTGCACCTCCACAGACTTTTCAGCCACGATGTGCTCTACCGGGTCCTCAGGCTATGATTACAGCACTAGCTGCTACCCCACCTGCTCAACCAGCTCGAGGTGGAGGTCGGGGAGGTAGAGGTCGCCTAGAGTGGGAGGCCAGGCTAGATATTATGCACTTCTTACTCGTACAGAGGTAGTTGCTTCTGATTCTGTCATTACAGGTATTGTTCCGATCTGCCATAGAGATGCGTCGGTATTATTTGACCCAGGCTCTACATATTATTATGTGTCCTCTTATTTTGCCCCGTATTTGGGCGTATCTCGGGATTCTTTGAGTTCCCCTATTTATGTATCTACTCCTGTGGGAGATTCTCTTGTTATGGACCGCGTGTATCGGTCGTGTTTGATTGCTCTTAGTGGTTTTGAGACCAGTGCCGATTTATTATTGCTCAGCATGGTGGACTTTGATATTATTTTGGGCATGGACTGGTTGTCGCCCCATTATACTATTCTTGATTGTCACGCTAAAACCGTAACGCTGGCTATGCCAGGTTTACCATGATTAGAGTGGAGAGGCACCTTAGAGTATACTCCCAGCAAAGTTATTTCTTTTCTTAAAGCTCAACGAATGGTTGAGAAGGGGTGTGACGCGTATCTAGCTTATGTGAGAGATGTCAGTATTGATACCCCTACAGTTGATTCAATTCCAGTTGTGAGGGACTTTCCAGATGTGTTTCCAGCTGATCTTCTAGGCATGCCGCCCGACAGAGATATTGATTTTGGCATTGATTTGTTGCCGGGCACTCATCCCATCTCTATTCCTCCATATCGTATGGCTCCTCCTAAATTAAAGGAGTTGAAGGAGCAGTTATAGGAGTTGCTTGATAAAGGCTTCATTCGGCCCTGTGAAGGACGGTCCTATGCGGATGTGTATTGATTACTGCCAGTTGAACAAAGTCACAGTGAATAACAGGTATCCATTGCCTCGTATTGATAACTTATTTGATCAGTTACATGGTGCCATTGTGTTTTCCATGATTGACTTATGTTCATGTTATCATCAGTTGAAGATTCGGGAGCCGGATATCCCGAAGACTGCTTTGAGGACCAGATATGGTCACTATGAGTTTCTTGTTATGTCTTTTGGGCTGACCAATGCCCCGGCAGCTTTTATGCACTTGATGAACAGTGTATTCCGACCTTATCTTGACTCATTCATCATTGTGTTTATTGATGACATTCTGGTATATTCCCAGAGTCGGGAGGATCATGAGCAGCACCTGAGGACTGCACTTCAGACCTTGAGAGAAAAGAAGTTATATGCAAAATTTTCAAAGTGTGAGTTTTGGCTAGACTCAATGGCATTCTTGGGTCATATAGTATTGAGTGAGGGGATCCAGGTGGATCCAAAGAAGATTGAAGTAGTTTAGAGTTGGCCCAAACCGTCCTCAGCTACAGAGATCCGGAGTTTTCTTGGTTTGGCGGGGTATTACCGTCGCTTTGTAGAGGGATTCTCATCTATTGCAGCACCTATGACCAGGCTGACCCATAAGGGTGCTCCGTTCAGGTGGACAGAGGAATGTGAGGAGAGCTTTCAGAAGCTCAAGACAGCTTTGACTACAGCCCCAGTATTGTTAGTACCTACAGGTTCGGGGTCTTATACTATATATTATGATGCATCGCAGATTGGTCTCGGTCAGTGTTGATGCAGGGCGGTAGGGTGATTGCCTAGCGTCCAGACAGCTGAAGGTGCACGAAAAGAACTATCTTGTCCACGACTTTGAGTTAGCAACTATTCTTCATGCCTTGATGATATGGCGGCATTATTTGTACGGTGTTCCTTGTGAGATTTACACTAATCATCGGAGTTTGCAGCATCTGTTTAAGTAGAAAGATCTTAACTTACGTCAGCGGAGGTGGTTGGAGCTACTTAAGGATCATGATTTCACTATTTTGTACCACCCTGGGAAGGCCAATGTGGTGGCCGATGCTTTGAGTCGCCGGGCACAGAGTTTGGGGAGTTTAGCATATCTACCAGCAACAGAGTGGCCATTGGTGTTAGATGATCAGGCCTTAGCAAGCCAGTTTGTGAGATTGGATATTTCTTAGGCGAGGCGAGTATTGGCTTGTATGATCTCTCGGTCTTCTCTTTATGATCGTATCAGGGAGCGTCAATATGATGACCCCCATCTTTTTGTCCTTAAGGACATGGTCCAACACGGTGATGCTAAGGAGGTTACTACTGGAGATGATGGTGCATTGAGGATGCAGGGCAGGTTGTGTGCGCCCAAAGTAGATGGTTTATGTGAGTTGATTCTTCAGGAGGCTCACAGTTCGTGGTACTCTATTCATTCGGGTGTCGCAAAGATGTATTAGGACTTGAAACAACATTAATGGTGGAGAAGAATGAAGAAGAACATAGTAGAGTATGCGGCTCGATGTCTGAATTACCAGTAGGTAAAGTATGAGCATCAGCGACTAGGTGGATTACTTCAGAAGTTAGAGATTCTAGAGTGGAAATGGGAGCGGTTCACTATGGATTTTGTTGTTGGACTCCCGCGGACTCAACGAAGGTTTGATGCAGCTTGGGTGATTGTGGATAGGTTGACCAAGTCGGCTCATTTCATTCCTGTGATGACTACCTATTCTTCCGAGCAGCTAGCTTGAATCTACATCCGTGAGATCGTCAGGCTTCATGGTATACCGGTATCTATCATCTATGACCAAGGTACACAGTTTACATAACGGTTCTAGAGAGTTGTACAACATGAGTTGGGTACTAGGGTTGAATTGAGCATAGCATTTCACCCTCAGACGGACGGGCAGTCCGAGTGCACTATTCAGATATTAGAGGATATGCTTCGTGCGTGTGTGATAACAGTTATCATTCCAGCATTCAGATGGCACCATATGAGGCTTTGTACGGTAGGCAGTGTCGGTCCCCAGTGGGTTGGTTCGAATCCGGTGAGTCCATATTACTGGGTATGGACTTGGTTCATGATGCCTTGGAAAAAAGTGAAGGTGATTCAGGATAGACTTCGCACAGCCCAGTTCCGACAAAAGAGTTATGCGTACCAGAAGGTTCGCGATGTGGCATTCATGGTTGGAGAGCGAGTCTTGCTCTGGGTTTCGCCTATGAAGGGAGTTATGAGGTTTGGAAAGAAGGGCAAGCTGAGCCCAAGGTTCATTGTTCCATTTAAGGTGTTACGTCGAGTTGGGGAGGTTGCTTATAAGCTTGCCTTGCCTCCCAGTCTAGCAGGAGTTCATCTGGTATCCCATGTTTCTATACTCTGAAAGTATCACGGCGATCCGTCCCATGTGTTGGATTTCAGCTCAGTTCAATTATACAATGATCTACCCTATGTTGAGGAGCTAGTGGCGATTTTAGACAGGCAGGTCAGAAAGCTAAGATCAAAGAGCATTGCTTCCGTGAAGGTTCACTGGAGGGGATAGCCGGCCGAGGAGGCGACTTGGGAGACCGAGAAGGATATAAGTAGTCGTTATCCTCAACTTTTCACCACTTCAGGTATGTCTCTATGCAAGTTCGAGGATGAACGATTATTTTAAGAGGGGGAGGATGTAACGACCCGGCCGGTCGTTTTGAGAGTTAGAGCCCCGAACCCCTATTAACTACTTTCCCCATATCTATTTCTGCTATTATGACTTGCCGGGATGATTGGTTTTGAGTTTCGGATTGTTTTGGGATACTTAGTCCCTAAATGAGAGCTTAAGTCTTATAATTTGGACCGTAGTCAAAACTATGTGAAGACGGTTCCGGAATGTAATTCCTTCGGTTCTGTTAGCTCCGTTAGGTGATTTTGGACTTGGTGGCGTGTCCGGATTGTATTTTGGACGTCTGTAGCTTATTTAGGCTTGAATTGGTGAAAATCAAATTTTTGAAGTTTTGGACTGGTAGTGGAAATTTTGATATCGGGGTCGGATTCTGATTCCGGAAGTTGGAGTAGGTCCGTAATGTTGAATATTAATTGTGTGAAAAATTTGGGGTCATTGGAACGTGGTTTGATAGGTTTCGGCATCGGTTGTAGGAATTTGAAGTTTCAAGTTCTTTAAGTATGAATTAGAGGGTGATTAGTGATTTTAGCGTTAGTTGATGTGATATGTGGGCTCGACTAAGTTCGTATGGTGTTTTAGGATTGGTTGGTATTTTGGTTGAGGTCCCGGGGGCCTCGGGTGAGTTTTGAGTGCTTAACGGATCAAAAGTTGGATTTGAGTTGATTCTGAAGTCTTAAGGCATCTGTCATTTTTGCACCTGCGGTGGAGAGACTGCAGGTGCATGATCGCACGTGCGGAGAGGCAAGCACAGAAGCAGAAATATGGAGGAGTGCCAGGGGTCGCAGGTGTGAGGTGAATTTCTCAACTGCGATGCCCACAGAAGCGTCAGGGTCATCGCAGGTGCGCAATGTCCGCAGAAGCAGAAGGAATTTCCGCAGGCACGCATGCGCAGGTGCGGCCCTTTCATCACAGGTGCGAAGGCAGAGAGGGTAAGTGATTTGCATAGATGCGCATATTTTTCCGCACAAGCGCACCCGCAGGTGCGAGCCCAGGCTCCGCAGGTGCGGAAATACCTGGGCAGTGGTTAAAACGGAAGGTGTTCGCTATTTTTGTCATTTTTGGACTTTGCAACTCGGTTTAGGGCGATTGTTGAGAGAATTTTCGAGAGATTTCTTGAGGTAAGTCCCTTGTGCTTATTGTCGATCAATAATCTTGCTTCCTCATGTCTTTTCCCACCTAGTTAGTGTGTATTTAAGGTGAAAATTGGGAATTAGAGGCTAGGGATTTGGAAGTTTGATTTGTGGATTTGGAGGACCATTTGGTGTCGGATTTTAGTAAATTTGATATGGTTAGACTCGTGAGTGAACGAGCTTTCTTATTTTATGACCTTTACCCGATTCCAATATGTGGGCCCCACAAGCAATTTTTGAGTTAATTTTAGAATTTTTGTTAAAATATTGTTTTCGTTAATTAGATGAGTCTATTATTGTTGTATTTATGATATGTAATTTCTTTTGGCTAGATTTGGGCCATTCGGAACCGGATATTCATGGGAAAGGCATGGTGACCGATTGATTGAGCTTGGTTCTAGGTAAGTGGCTTGCCTAACTTTAGGTGGGGGAAATACCCTTAAGATTTGGAACTATTGTGATATTTGAACGCCGTGTACGTGAGGTGACGAGTACGTACATGGCCTAGTTGTGGTAAAACCCGATTTTCTTACTGAGCAGCAACATGTTTTCCTGTTATTTTGAGTTATACCTTTTTAATGAGTACTAATCTATTTTCATTATTAATTGAGTTATTTCAATATGTGTAGCTATATTGTTTAGTCCAATACAACATGTCTATGTGTCTTAATTGTTTATGTGAATTATGTGCAACATGCTTAGTGAATTTCCTTCTTCTTCCCTGACTGGTACTTAGTCTAAATTGTAAGAATTTCGTGATGTAGTATTTCTCTTATTCGCGCTACATATTTACTTTGGGACTACGGAACGGTATTCCAGGAGATCCCCCTGTACTACATATTTACTTTGGGACTATGGAACTATATTCTGGGAGATCCTCCTATCTTGTATATTTACTTTGGGACTGGGGAACGGTATTCCGGGAGATCCCCCTGCACATTTGAGATCCTCCTATCTTGTATATTTACTTTGGGACTGGGGAACGGTATTCCGGGAGATCCCCCTGCACATTTACTTTGGGACTATGGAACGGTATTCCGGGAGATCCCCTAGCATATTAACGTTTGGGACTACGAGACAGTATCTCGGGAGTCCTCTTTTGTGTTTCTGTGTACTCAGCTGTTACCTTCTATGAATTCAATGTTGTTAATTTTAGCCTTTATTTTATTGCGGTATTACACTCTATATTGTTTTATTATATAGCTACCAGTTGGGCCTTGACCTGACCTCGTCACTACTCGACCGAGGTTAGGCTTGGCACTTACTGGGTACCGATTGTGGTGTACTCATACTACTCTCTGCATATGTTTTTCGTGTGCAGATCCAGGTCCACCTTATCTGCCGCACTATTAGTGAGCCGGGACAGCTTTGGAGACTTCAAGGTATATCTGCCACGTCCGCACACCTCGGAGTCCCCTTCTACTCTTTCTCATGTCCATTATCTTCTGTATTTTTCCTTGTTAGACTCTGATGCATAGAGACACTAGATATTTCCTTCTGTAGTTTGTGATTCACCATGTTCCGGGTTTTGGGATTTGTTGTGTATTTTTGAATAGTTGGTTAAATTTATATTTTTATTTCATTAGTCCGAAAAATGTTAGGCTTACCTAGTTTTCGAGACTAGGTGTCGTCACGACGTCACACGGAGCTCGAGTTATGAATGTTTGATGAAAAGTAAAAGTCTTAAAATCTAATGTCTTTAAAAATTGATTGATGTTTGGCATTGTTAGTACAGGGTCCGTATTTTGGTTCCGGAGCCCGTGAAATTTTTAATATTTAAGACTTGTCTGTGAAATTTGGTGAGAAACGGAGTTGATTTGATGTGATTCGGACGTTCAGTTGAGAAATAGAAATTTTAAAGTGTTCTTGAGAATTTCATTTGATTTGGTGCTAAATTCGTAGTTCTAGGTGTTATTTTGGCAATTTGATCGCACGAGCAAGTTTATATGATGTTTTTAGACTTATGCACATGTTTGGTTTGGAGCCCCAAGGGCTCGGGTGAGTTTCGGATAGGCCACGGGATGTTTGGACTTTGGAAAATCTGGTTCTCTGCAGATTCTGGTATTCTGGCATGTCCTTCTTCGCGTTCGCGAAGGTACTCTCACGAACGCGAAGAGTAAACTGGTCAGATGGAATTTTCTTCTTCGCGAACGCGAGGCGATGGGGAAGATACCCTTCACGAACACAACCAGCTCCTCGCGAACGCGTAGTGTTAGGCACACCTGGGGGAGAGTCAGTGATCCTTCTACGCGAACGCGAGCATAGTCTCGCGAAGACGAAGGCGATGGAGGAGTAAAAATCGCGAACGCGAAAGCTTGGCAGCTCTGCTCTTCGCGAATGCGACAGTGGCCTCGCGAACGCAATGCACACTGTCGCCCAACACTTAACAGAATCCAAACACCGGATTTAGCCATAAATTCATTTTTCTAAAAAAACAAATGGAGTAGAGGCAATTTTCAAGATTTATTTTCTTCCCCAAAGTGTTGGTAAGTGATTCTAAATTATTTTATTTCAATTACCCATTTCATTTCATAAATTTTCAACCAAAAATCTAGAGTTTTCATGGTAGAATTTAGGGTTTGGGTAGAAACTAGAGATTTCAGATATTTGGGGATTTAGACCTCAATTTGAAGTCAGATTCCAAAACCAATTATATATCCGGGCTCGGGGGTGAATGGGTAAATGGATTTTGGTCCGAACCTCGGGTTTTGACCAAGCAGGCCTGGGGTCGATTTTCAACTTTTTGGAGGAAAAATTTGGGAAATTTAATTTATGCAATATAATTGATTCCTTTAGCAATATTTGATATTATTGAGTCATTTTTGGTTAAATACGAGTTGTTTGGAGGTGAATTCTAGAGGAAAAGTTGTGAATGAGAATTAAGAGGCCTTCTGAGCAAGGTAAGTGTTGTGTCTAACCCTGACTTGAGAAAATTAGGAACCTCAGATTATTTGCTATGTGAAATTCATGTGAGCGACGTATATGTGAGGTGACGAGTACTTATGCGCCGCCAACTTATGCCTAATTGTTACGTGTTTAGACTAGTGTTGCTAAATTGATCGTTCTTATCATGTTTATGGATTCTCTAGTGATAATTGAGTATTTATTTCAAAGTTGAGATTGCTATTGTGGAACCAAATATTGAAGTAAGGCTTGTACTGGTTATTCTATCTCCATGTTGTTATTTATGCATTGCATTATGGTTAGGGAGAGTGTTAATGCACGAAGGGTGATGTCGTACCATATTGTGAGTGTTAATGCATGAAGGGTGATACCGTGCCATATTGTGAGTGTAAAAGCACGAAAGGTGATGTCGTTCCATATTGTGAGTGTTAATGCACGAAGGGTGATGTCGTACCATGATATGAGAGTTAATGCACGAAGGGTGATGTCGTGCCGTTTTTATTTTGTTTATGGTGAGATTGAGAGTAAAAGCACGAAGGGTGATGACGTGCATTTTTCCTTTGCTATATTCGTTGTTTCTGCTGATCCATAGTATATTGGTTGTATCAGTTGTTATTCTGTTATAGTTCCATATCTTGTATTTCCCCCAGCATATTTCCCCCTCCCAATATTTCCTGTCTAGCTCTTCATTACTGTTATTTGTATATACATTGTTAACTTGTACAGGTTGATTTGTAGGTGCCTTGAATTAGCCTCTTCACTACTTTGTCAAGGTTAGGCTCGACACTTACTAGTACATGGGGTCGGTTGTATTGATCATGCACTCTGCACTTTCTATGTAGATTTTGGTATCGGCTTGGGTTGATCAATAATTTGCTATTGGACCGCTATTTGGAGACTCAAGGTAGATCTGTCGGCGTTCACAGACCTTGAAGTCCCCGTCTATCTTTTCTGTTCTATTGTTTCTTTCATTCAGACAGTTGTATTTCTTTCAAACTATTACTTGTAGTGAATTCTGGAATGCTCGTGAATTGTGACTGCAGATCCGGGTGGTAGAAATTAATACAGTTTTTATATTATTCCGCACTCACTATATTTCATCTTAGCTAATTGTTGTCATTTACTTAATGGAATAAGGATTGGTTTAGTGATTCTCTAACGTTGGTTTGCCTAGCAAATGATATGTTAGGCGCCATCACGGTCCCGACGGTGGAAAATTCGGGTCATAATAAGTTGGTATCGGAGCCCTAGGTTGTCTAGGTCTCACAATTCACGAGCAAGCTTAGTAGAGTTTGGAGGATCGGTACGGAGATGTCTATGCTTATCTTCAAGAGGCTATGAAGTTTAGGAACAAATTTCACTGCTATTCTCCGCTATCATGCGATATTGTTTTCTCAATATTGATTGAACACTTCTACTCTTATTCTCTCGCAGATGTCGAGAACACATACCGCTTTTTCAGCTGAGCAGCAGCCAGAGCCTCCAATGACAGCTCCTACGCGTGGCAGAGGCCGAGGTAGGGGATGGGCTCAGCCTAGAGCTCAAGCAGCAGCCCCAGCAATGGAGACTCGGATAGAGCTTGACGAGGAGGTTCCAGCCCAAACTGTTCCTGCCAAACCAGCTCAGGTTTCGGAGGGGTTCATTGTACCCCAGTACTTCAAGACGCTTTGGTTCGTTTGGTGGGCTTTATAGAGAGTGTGGCCCAAACTGGCGCATTTCTCATGGCACCAGCCGTCTCTCAAGCTGGAGGAGGAGCCTAGATTCCCACTACTCCCGCTCCAGAGCAGATAGCTCCCTAGTATCAGGCTCCAACAGCTCATCCAGTAGGAGTAGTTTAGCCGGTTATTGCGCCACAGACTGGTGATGGGTCAGTTATGTCTTCTGAGGCTTTATGGAGGTTGGACAGGTTTACCAAGCTCTTCCCAGTTCACTTCAGTGGTGCTACTTCAGAGAATCCCCAGGAGTATCTTGACAGCTTTCATGAGGTGCTACGGAATATGGGTATATTGGAGACCAATGGGGTTGACTTTGCTGTATTTCAGATGACGGGTTCTGCCAAGAAATGATGGAGAGATTATTTGTTGACCAGACCAGCCGGATCGCCTGCTCTTACTTAGGACCAGTTCTCTCAGCTCTTCCTAGAGAAGTGTCTGCCTATCACATTGAAAGTGGAGCATCGCCGTCAGTTCGAACGTCTCCAGCAGAGCAGTATGATTGTTACTCAGTATGGGACCCATTTTGTGGATTTGGCCCATCATGCTATTCCTCTGCTTCCCACCGAGAGAGAGAGGGTGGGGAGGTTTATTGACGGACTTTCTCAGTCTATCAGATTGCGGATGGCTAAGGAGACTGGGAGTGAGATTTCTTTTCAGGCAACTGTCAATGTTTCCAGGTGAGTCTTGATGGTTTTAGCTTAGGGGAATGGTCGGGGGTCAAACAAGAGGCCTCGTCATTTCGGTGGATTCAGTGGAGCCTCATCTGGAGGCCGGGGTACTTGTGGCAGAGGCAATCCTCCTAAGTCATTTCATTCAGCACTCCAGGCATCCCACGGTGCCTCGTGTGGTCGTGGCCCTCAGATGCAATATTCCGACCAGCTAGCCTATAGTGCACCACCAGCTCCTATTAGTGCACCTCCACTCCAGAGTTATCAGGGTGGTTACTCAGGTTGACAGGGTCAGTTTCAGGGTCAGCAGTCATAGCAGCTGAGGTTATGTTATACTTGTGGTGATCCGAGGCACATTGCTAGATTTTTTCCTCGGTCAACGGGCATCTCACAGCATCAAAGTTCTCGTGCCATAGTTCCGACACCAGTTGTTGCACCACCTGCTCAGCCAGCTAGAGGCAGGGGTCAGGCAGCCAGAGGTAGAGGTGGAGGTGAGGTCGTTAGAGGTGGAGACCATCCAGTTAGAGGTCGTCCCAGGGACGTAGTTTAGGGTGGTGGGGCCCAGCCCCGGTGTTATGCTTTCCCATCCAGGCCTGAGGCTGAGTCATCTGACATTGTTATCACATGTATTGTTTCAGTTTGTAGTAGAGATGCTTCAGTTCTATTTGATCCGGGGTCTACTTACTCCTATTTGTCCCGTGATTCTTTGAGTGCTTCTATGTATGTGTCTACACCGGTGGGAGATGCTATTGTTGTAGATTGTGTTTATCATTCGTGTGTGGTCATCATTGGGAGTCTTGAGACTCGTGTGGACCTTCTACTTCACGATATGGTTGATTTTGATGTCATACTAGGTATGGATTGGCTGTCACCTTATCATGCTATATTAGATTGTCATGCCAAGACGGTGACATTAACCTTGCAGGGGTTGCCTCGATTAGAGTGGAAAGGGACTCTTGGCCATTCTACCAACAGGGGTATCTCTTATGTGAAGGCGCGGCATATGGTCTAAAAGGGGTGTCTAGCTTACTTGGCTTATGTCCGTGATTCTAGTGCGGAGGTTCCTTTCATGGATTCAGTGCCGGTTGTTCGTGAGTTTCCCGAGGTGTTTCCTGTAGACCTTCCAGGGATGCCACCCGACAAGGATATTGATTTCTGCATTGATTTGGCTCAAGGAACTACACCCATTTCCATTCTGCCATACCGCATGGCCCCGCCAGAGTTGAAAGAATTGAAGGAACGGTTGCAAGAATTGCTTTATAAGGGCTTCATTAGACCTAGTGTCTCGCCCTGGGGTGTACCTATGTTGTTTGTGAAGAAGAAAGATGGATCAATGAGGATGTGTATAGATTATCGGTAATTGAACAAAGTCACCATCAAGAACAAGTATCCATTGCCAAGGATAGATGATTTATTTGATCAGCTTCAGGGTGCCCAGGTGTTTTCGAAGATTGATTTGAGATCTGGCTACAATCAGTTGAGGATTAGGGCATCTAATGTCCCTAAGACAACTTTTCGGACTCAGTGTGGGCATTATGAGTATCTAGTGATGTCATTTTGGCTGACAAATGCCCCAGTAGCATTCATGGATTTGATGAACCGGGTGTTCAAGCCCTACTTGGATTCCATTGATGATATCTTGATCTACTCCCACAGCCGAGATGAGCACGAGCAGTTATATGCTAAGTTCTCAAAATGCGAGTTTTGGTTGAGTTTAGTTGCTTTCTTAGGTCACATTGTATCAGCAGAGGGTATTCAGGTGGATCCTAAAAAGATTGAAGCAGTTCAGAATTGGCCTAGACCCATATCAGCTATAAAGATCTGTAGTTTCTTATGGTTGGCGGGTTATTACCATCGATTCATGGAGGGGTTTTCATCCATAGCAGCCCCATTAACCAGGTTGACCCAGAAGGGTGCCCCGTTCAGGTGGTTAGACAAGTGTGAGGTGAGCTTCCAAAAGCTCAAGACAGCTTTGACTACGGCACAGCTATTGGTGTTACCCACAGGTTCAGGATCTTATACAGTATATTGTGACACATCTCGTATTCGTCTGGGTGCGGTATTGATGCAGGGTGGCAAGGTTATTGCATATGCTTCACGGCAGCTGAAGGTTCACCAGAAGAATTACCCTGTTCATAATCTAGAACTGGAAGCCATTGTTCACGTACTGAAGATTTGGAGGCACTATCTTTACGGCGTGCCATGTGAGGTATTCACGGATCATCGGAGCATGCAGTATTTGTTCAAGCAGAAGGAGCTCAATTTGAGATAGATGAGGTGGTTGAAGCTATTGAAATACTATGACATCACCCTATTGTATCATCCCGGGAAGGCCAATGTGGTGACCGATGCTTTGAGTAGAAAGTCAGTCAGTATGGGTAGCCTTACATATATTCACATTGGTGAAAGAACGCTTAAATTGGATGTTCAGGCCTTGGCCAATCAGTTCGTGAGGCTGGATGTTTCTGTGTCCAGTCGTGTTCTAGCTTGTACAGTTGCTCAGTCTTCTTTGTTTGAGCGTATCAGAGATCGGCAATATGATGACCCCCATTTGTTGGTCCTTAGGGACACAGTACGGCACGGTGGTACCAAGCAGTTTACTATTGGAGATGATGGAATTTTGAGGATGCAGTGTCGTGTTTGTGTGCCTCATGTTGATGGACTTCGTGAGTTGATTCTTGAGGAGGCCCACAGTTCTCGGTATTCTATCCATCCGAGTGCCGCCAAGATGTATCAGGACTTACGGCAGCATTATTTGTGGTGGCTAATGAAGAAGGATATAGTTGCTTATGTAGCTCGGTGTCTAAATTGTCAGCAAGTAAAGTACGAGCATCAGAGACCTGGTGGTTTGCTTCAGAAGATAGAGATTCCTAAGTGGAAGTGGGAGCGTATCACTATGGATTTTGTTGTTGGACTCCCACGGACTCAGAGGATGTTCGATGCATTTTGGGTCATTGTGGATAGGCTGACCAAGTTAGCGCACTTCATTCCTGTGGTAGTTACCTATTCATCAAAGCGGTTGGCAGAGATTTACATTCGTGAGATCGTCCGTCTTCACGGTGTGCCCAAGTCTATCATTTCTGATCGAGGTACGCAGTTTACCTCGCACTTCTGGAGGGCAGTACAACATGAGTTGGGTACGAAGGTTGAGTTGAGCACAACATTTCATCCTCAAACGGACGAACAATCCGAGCGCACTATTCAGATCTTGGAGGATATGCTTCGCGCATATGTTATAGACTTCGGAGGATCGTGGGATCAATTCTTTCCCCTTGCAGAGTTTACCTACAACAACAGCTACCAGTCGAGTATTCAGATGGCTCCCTATGAGGCATTATATGGTAGGCGGTGTCGGTCGCCAATTGGGTGGTTTGAGCTGGGGGAGGCTCGGTTGTTGGGCACAGACTTAGTACAGGATGCCTTGGATAAGGTCAAGATTATTCAGGATCGACTTCGCACAGCTCAATCTAGGAAGAAGAGTTATGCCGACCGTAGAGTTCGTGATGTTACATTCATGGTCGGGGAGAGAGTGTTGCTTCGGGTATCACCCATGAAGCGTGTCATGAGGTTTGAGAAGAAAGGCAAGTTGAGCCCTAGGTACATCGGACCTTTTGAGATTCTAGAGAGAGTGGGAGAGGTGGCTTATAGGCTTGCGTTGCCACCTAGTTTAGCAGTTGTCCACCCGGTATTCCATGTGTCCATGCTTCAAAATTATCACGGTGATCCGTCCCATGTGTTAGATTTCACCCCGGCAAGTTCGCCAGTTGAGATCAAAGAGTTACCCATCAGCTCGGGTACAATGGAGAGGTCAGTCTGTAGAGGCAGCTACTTGGGAGTCCGAGTCCGATATGCGGAGTATATATCCCCACCTTTTCACCAAATCAGGTACTTTTCTATGTCCGTTTGAGGACGAACGGTTGTTTTTGAGGTGGAGAATGTAATGACCCAAAAGGTCACCTTATGTTTTAGAACTCAATTCTTCTCTCTTAAGCTTTAAAAATCTCATTTTTACCACCTCGATTTGCGTGCACAGTCCATACGTGTTTCCGGAAAGCTTTTATGTTAAAAATTGATGAAAATAAGAATTTTTACCTTAAAAGGTTATTTTAGTTGACTTCGGTCAATATTTTTGGTAAACAGGCCCGGATCTGTGTTTTGACGCTCCCGGTGAGTCTGTATCGAATTATGGGACCTAGGTGTATGCCCGGAATCGAATTCGTAGGTCTCTAACTTGAGTTATGAATTTTTTGTGAAAATTAAAAGTCTTAAAATCTAATGTCTTTAAGAATTGATTGATATTTGGCATTGTTAGTACCAGGTTTGTATTTTGGTTCCGGAGCCTGGTACATGTTCATTATAATATTTAAGACTTGTCTATGAAATTTGGTAAGAAACGGAGTTGATTTGACGTGATTCAGACGTCCAGTTGAGAAATAGAAATTTTAAAGTGTTCTTGAGAATTTCATTTGATTTGGTGATAAATTCGTAGTTCTAGTAGTTATTTTGGCTATTTGATCACACGAGCAAGTTCGTATGATATTTTTAGACTTGTGCGCATGTTTGGTTTGGAGCCCCGAGGGCTCAGGTTAGTTTCGGATAGGCCACGGGATGTTTGGACTTTGGAAAATCTGATTTTCTGCAGATTCTGGTGTTCTGGCATGTCCTTCTTCGCATTCGCGAAGGTACTCTCGCAAACGCGAAGAGTAAACTGGTCAGTTGGAATATTCTTCTTCGCGAACGCGAAGGCTTGGCCGCGAACGCGAAGCGATTGGGGAGTTATCCTTCGCGAACGCGACCAACTCCTCGCGAATGCATAGTGTTAGGCACACCTGGGGGAGAGTCAGTGATCGTTCTTCGCGAACGCGAGCATAGTCTCGCGCGCGAAGGCCAGGGAGAAGTAACAATCGCGAATGCGAGCAGGGTCTCTCAAACGCGAAGGCTTGGTAGCTCTGATCTTTACGAACGCGACAGTGGCCTCGCTAATGCGATGCACACTGTCGCCCAACACTTAACAGAATCCAAACACGGGATTTAGCCATAAATTCATTTTTCTCAAAAACCAAACGGACTAGAGGCGATTTTCAAGAGTTATTTTCTTCCCCAAAGTGTTGGTAAGTGATTCTAAACCATTTTCTATCAATTACCCATTTCATTTCATAAAGTTTCAACCAAAAATCTAGAGTTTTCATGGTAGAATTTGGGGTAGAAACTAGTGATTTCGAAAATTTGGGGATTTAGACCTCAATTTGAGGTCGGATTCCAAAATTAATTATATATCCGGGCTCGGGGGTGAATGGGTAAATGGATTTTAGTATGAACCTTGAGTTTTGACCAAGCGGGCCCGGGGTCGATTTTCGACATTTTGGAGGAAAAATTTTGGAAATTTAATTTATGCAATATAATTAATTCCTTTGACAATATTTGATATTATTGAGTCATTTTTAGATAGATACGAGTGGTTGGAGGTGAATTCTAGAGGAAAAGCTGTGATTGAGAATTTAGTGGTCTTCGGAACAAGGTAAGTGTTGTGTCTAACCCTGACTTGAGGGAATTAGGAACCTCAGATTATTTGCTATGTGAAATTTATGTGAGCATTATATATGTGAGGTGACGAGTACTTATGCGCCGCCAATTTACCTGTTTTCTCTGTTTTCTCCCGTTTTTCTTATATTGTCTCTTTCCTATGCCTAATTGTTACATGTTTAGACTAGTGTTGTTAAATTGATCGTTCTTGTCATATTTATGGATTCTCTGGTGATAATTAATTATTTATTTCAAAGTTGAGATTGATATTGTGGAACTAAATATTGAAGTAAGGCTTGTACTAGTTATTCTATCTCCATGTTGTTATTTATGCATTGCATTATGGTAAGGGAGAGTGTTAATGCACGAAGGGTGATGCCTTGCCATATTGTGAGTGTTAATGCACGGAGGGTGATGCCGTTCCATATTGTGAGTGTTAATGCACGAAGAGTGATGTCGTGCTATGATATGAGAATTAATGCACGAAGGGTGATGCTGTGCCGTTTCTATTGTGTTTATTGTGAGATTGAGAGTAAAAGCATGAATGGTGATGCCGTGCATTTTTCCTTTATTGTATTCGTTGTTTCTGTTGATCCATAGTATATTGGTTGTATCAGTTATTATTTTGTTGTAATTCCTTATCTCGTATTTCCCCGAGCATGTTTTTCCCTCCCGATATTTTCTGTCTAGCTTTTCATTACTGTTATTTGTATATACACTGTTAAATTGTACAGGTTGATTTGTAGGTGCCTTGCCTTAGCCTCATCACTATTTCGTCGAGGTTAGGCTCGACACTTACCAGTACATTGGCACGGTTGTACTGATGCTACACTCTGCACTTTCTATGCAGATTTTGGTACCGGCTCGGGTTGATTGAGAATTTGCTATTGGACCACTATCTGGAGACTCAAGGTAGATCTGTCGGCGTTCACAGACCTTGAAGTCCCCGTCTATCTTTTCTGTTCTACTGTTTCTTTCATTCAGACAGTTGTATTTCTTTCAGACTATTACTTATAATGAATTCTAGAATGCTCGTGAATTGTAACTCCAAATTCGGGTGGTAGAAATTAATGTAGTTTTTATATTATTCCGCACTCACTATATTTCATCTTAGCTAATTATTATCATTTACTTAATGGGATAAGGATTGGTTTAGTGATTCTCTAACGTTGGCTTGCCTAGCAAGTGAAATGTTAGGCGCCATCACGGTCCCGACGGTGGGAATTTCGGATCGTGACAAATAACTATATGGTTGTAAACTTTAAAATATGGCTATATTTGCAAGTGCAATGTGGTGTATTGGACTGTGCTTTTTGTACAAATCTCTCATAACCTTTTTCATAATTACCCCTTAAAGTCGTTAGTTTGATAGTCTTCACTCCTTGGACGACCTCAACCAAAGGAGGTATGGTACAATTACTGCTATGTGAATAGTTTCTGTCAACGGGACGGTGACATGACTTAATAATTAAATATATTTATTGTTTGAATTCATTAATCTTTTAGGATCATTTATTCATCCCAGTTTGTTAAAAAACCTATTTGTAACTCAATTATGTATGCTAAATGTTTTTATTTGGCTTAATATAATGGAGTTTCATTGATTTTTTTTAAAGAAATTTGGCTAAAAAAGAAGATTCAATTAAACAATTAAAACAAATCCCCATTGCATTTAAAGTTGAATAAAATAAATACACGTTTAAAAGTATTTCATTACTCCTATTTTGGTTAAGAATAAAGGAACTCTAGCAAAACATATTCTATAGATTTCGCCCGAAAAAAGTGAACGGTTGGGATATACAGTCGTTGCATCTAAGTAATTAGAAATATTAAAGAAAATTTACAATTGGAATTAAACTTTTTTTGGTTAAAATGCTTTTAAATAATGGAGCTCTAGTCTAATTTTTAATATCTGCGTCAAAAAAGAAAAATTCACAATGAAAAACAAAATATCGATTACATTCAAAGAAGAAATAAAAAGATATACACATTGAAACTCTAATATTTTAGCTAAAACGTTTTATCGCTAAAAATAATTAATTTCAATTGTCTTTTTTTTTTTTTTACATATCTGGCCCGAAAAAGAAGAGATACATACTTGGGCACAATGTATTAATAAAAATTAAGAAGAAATGCGCTATTGGAACAAATTAAATATTGTATATGGCTAAAACTTTAAACCAGATTTTTTTATTTTACTTTACTCTCACACACCTAAAAGGCTAAAAGAGAGTATATTTTGCCATGTCAGCATTCAGCGGGTGAAGGATATCAACGTGCAAAGTTCTTGAAAGTTAATTAAGACTAAAAATAGTCCAGGTATGCACTAAATAAACCGTGTTCCGATGTATTCCGATGTGTTATACATTTATTTTTTTGATATCATATATTGGTATTTTCAGTATTTATTTTATTATCTTTGACTTCAATTATTTTCCAAAAGAAAAGAGAGAAATAAGATTTTTTTTCGTTAGTTTATGCATGTAAATATGACATTTTAGTTAGTTTTTCGTTATTTCATGTTTGTCTAATTAAAACTAATGATGATGAAAAAGCAAGAGAACCAATAAAATTCTTCCACCTCCCAATTAATATTCCGCCCTATCCACCCGTAATAACCTTACATTCACACACTAGCACATTTTAATTTTGATATTTTCCAACAAAGGTTCCCTCACATTGACAGCACACACATTTTTACATACTAGTATCTATGAACGTGCGTTGCACGTTAATAATGGCACGTGACGATTTAAACATTTATTTATATGAAGAACAATAAAATTTAATTAATGAGAGAAATTTTATGTATAATATTACAACAATCATCTAAATACCGATATAGTAGCACCACTCGGCATATACAAAATAGTTTTTCAAAACCCGGAATATCACTAAGTCACAAGCTGCTATAATCTATATAGCTCTATACAAAAGTCTGAAGATAATAAGGAAAGTCTCTAGACGAGGGAGTAGAAAGGGACTCAGAAGATCTGCGGACACAAGCAGAAATACCTTGAAGTCTCCTAGAATCAGCAGCACGCACTAACCCCAAGTGTGATAGCTCGTACCTGGATCTGCACACGAAAAACATGTGTAGGAAAGGGCATGAGTAAATATAATAAATTAAACAGTAAAAGATATAAGTAGAATTTAAGGTAACACAGTTAAAGAAATTCTCGAAAATTTAACAATTAAGGGAGCTCTCGGCTCAAAACAAGGTAAACACAGTGAAAAATCTCTCGGGATACCGTCCCGTAGTTTCAAATGAATATGCAGTACAGGGGGATCTCCCGGAATACGTTTGTAGTCTCAAAGTAAATATGCAGTGCTGGGGGATCTCCCGGAATACGTCCATAGTCCCAAAGTAAATATGCAGTACAGGGGGATCTCCCGGAATACGTCCGTAATCCCAAAGTAAATATGCAGTACAGGAAGATCTCCCAAAATACGTCCGTAGTCCCAATTTAAATATGCAACGCAAGATGAAATGACAGGTATGACATCGAGTTATACAGTTTATACAGGACAAAGATAAGGCAAATAAGAACTTCACTGAACATGACGCACAGAATGTCAATTAGGCAGTTAAAACACGTAAGTATGCTTTTCTAGTCTAAACTACACAGTTAAACATATTAGTACAATTAATAAGAGAAGCAATTTATGATTTTAAAAGGTTAAACATGATTTTTGTAATAATAGCCCGTGTGCGTACTCGTCACCTCACGTACACGGCGCCCACACACCAAATAATATCAAGATATCCTAAGGGGGAAGTCCCCCACACAAGGTTAGGCAAGCCACTTACCTCGAACCGCGTAAATCAACTTGATATCACGTTCTTGCCACGAGTATCCGACTCCAAATGGCCCGAATCTATTCAAAACAGTATAATACCATGAATATGCGCTAATGGAATGAATCCCACAAGAAAAACTACAAAATTAGGCCAAAACTCGAAATTGGCTCAAACCCGCCCCCGGGGCCCACGTCTCAAAACCCGACAAAATTCACGAAACTAGAAAGCTCATTCACTCACGAGTCTAACCATATCAAATTTACTAAAATCCGACACCAAATGGTCCTCCAATCCACAATTCAAACTTCCAAATCCCTAGTTTTCAACTTCCAATTTTCACCTTAAATACACATTAACTAGGTGAGAAAATACATGGAAAGGCAAGATTATTGACCAAAAATAAGCACAAGTAACTTACCTCAAGAAATGCCTCGAAAATGCTCTCAAAAATCACCCCAACTCGAGTTTGCAAAGCCAAAAATGGTAAAAATCGCGAAGCCCTTCGGTTTTAATCACTGCCCGGGTATTTCCGCACCTGCGGAACATGGGCTCGCACCTGCGGGTGTGCTTGTGCGGAAAACGTGTGCATCTGCGCAACTTACTTACCCCATCTTCCTTCGCACCTGCGACGAAAGGGCCGCACCTGCACACGCGCCTGCGGACATCCCTTCCGCTTCTGCGCATCTTTCGCATTTGCGAACAGGCTTGCACATTTGCGGGCATCGCAGATGCGGAACTTCCTCGCACCTGCGACCCCAGGGAAACTCTCGACTTCTCGCATCTGCGCCTGCAAGTCTCTCTTCTATGAGGCCGCACCTGCGGACTCCCCACCGCAGGTGCGAAAACACCAAAACCAGCGAAAATCAGAAATTCCTCTAAGTCCAAGCTTTGATCCGTTAAGCACTCGAAACTCACCCGAGGCCCCCGGGACCTCAACCAAAATACCAACCAATCCTAAAACACCATGTGAACTTAGTCAAGCCCACATATCACATCAACTAACGCTAAAATCACTAATCACCCTCCAATTCATACTTAAAAAACTTGAAACTTCAAATTCCTACAATCGATGCCGAAACCTATCAAACTACGTCCGAATGACCCCAAATTTTTCTCACAATTAATATTCAACATTACGGACCTACTCCAACTTTCGGAATAGGGAAATGACCCCGATATCAAAAATTTCACTACCGGCCCAAAACTCCAAAAATTCGACTTTTGTCATTTCAAACCTAAATGAGCTACGAACCTCCAAAACACAATTCGTACATGCTCCTAAACCCAAAATCACCTAACGGAGCTAACAGAACCGACGGAATACCATTCCGGAGTCGTCTTCACATAGTTCCGACTACGGTCCAAATATTAAGGCTTAAGCTCTCATTTAGGGACTATGTGTTCCAAAACACTCCGAAACTCAAAACCAATCATCCCGGCAAGTCAAAATAGCAGAAAAAGATTTGAGGAAAGCAGTTAATAGGGGATCGGGGATATTACTCTCAAAATGACCGGCCGGGTCGTTACATCCTCCCCCTCTTAAAATAATCGTTTGTCCTCGAACGAGTATAAAAACATACCTGAAACTGTGAAAAGATGAGGGTACTGGTTGCGCATATCCTGCTCGGTCTCCCAAGTCTCCTCCTCCACCGGCTGACCCCTCCAATGGACCTTTACAGAAGCAATATTCTTTGACCTGAGCTTTCTGACCTACTTGTCCAAAATGGCTACTGGCTCCTCAACATAAGTTAGATCTTTGTCTAACTGTAGTGAGCTGAAATCCAATACATGAGTCGGATCACCGTGATACTTCCTGAGCATGGACATGTGGAATACCGGGTGAATTCCTTCTAGGCTGGGAGGCAAGGCAAGCTGATAAGCAACCTCCCCAACTCGCCGCAATATCGCAAAAGGATCAATGAACCTCAGGCTCATCTTGCCCTTCTTCCCGAACCTCATGATACCCTTCATAGGCGATACCCGAAGCAAGACACGCTCACCAACCATAAATGTCAAATCACAAACCTTACGGTCTGCAAAACTCTTCTGCCTGGACTAGGCTGTGCGAAGTCTCTCCTGAATCACCTTCACCTTATCCAGGGCATCCTGGACCAAATCGGTACCCAACAATCGTGCCTCGCCCGGCTCAAACCATCCCACAAGGGACCGGCACCGCCTACCATACAAAGCCTCATACGGTGCCATCTGAATGCTGGACTGATAACTGTTATTGTAAGCGAACTGTGCAAGTGGCAAGTATTGGTCCCATGACCCTCCGAACTCCATCACACGGGCACAGAGCATATCCTCAAGAATCTGAATCGTGTGCTCAGACTGCCCATCTGTCTGAGGGTGAAAGGTTGTGCTCAACTCCACCCTAGTACCCAACTCCTATTGTACGACTCTCCAAAATCGGGATGTGAACTGTGTACCTCTGTCAGAAATGATGGATACTAGAATACCATGAAGGCGGACAATCTCTCTGATATAAATCTCAGCCAATCTCTCTGAAGAGTATTTAGTCAACACTGGAATGAAATGGGCTGACTTGGTCAGCCGATCCATGATCACCCAAATCGCATCAAACTTTCTCAAAGTCCGTGGAAGTCCAACTACAAAGTTCATGGTGATCCGCTACCACTTCCACTCTAGGATCTCTAACCTTTGAAGTAATCCACCTGGCCTATGGTGCTTCTATTTGACTTGCTGACAGTTGAGACACTTGGCCACAAACTCAACTATATCCTTCTTCATCCTCCTCCACCAGTAGTAGTGTCTCATATCCTGGTACATCTTCGCGGCACCAGGATGAATGGAGTACCGCGAGCTGTGGGCCTCCTCGAGAATCAACTCTCGACGCCCATCTACATTGGGCACGCAGATCTGACCTTGCATCCTCATCACACCGTCATCACGAATAGTCACATCTATGGCATCACCTCGCTGAACCCTGTCCTGAAGAACTTGAAGATGTGGATCATCCTACTGGCGCTCCCTGATACGGTCATAAAGAGAAGATCGAGAAACCACACAAGCTAATACCCGACTAGGCTTTGAAATATCAAATCTCACGAACTGGTTGGCTAAGGCCTGAACATCCAAGGCTAAGGGCCTCTCAGCTGCTAGAAGAAATGCCAAACTCCCCAAACTCTCTTCCCGGCGACTCAAGGCGTCGGCCACTATATTGTCCTTCCCCGGGTGGTATAATATAGTGATATCATAGTCTTTAAGTAGCTCCAACCACCTCCATTGGCGCAAATTTAATTCCTTTTGCCTGGACAAGTACTGCAAACTTTGGTGATCAGTGTAAATCTCACAGGGAACACCGTAAAAATAATTACGCCAGATATTCAGGGCTTGAACAATAGCTGCTAACTCGATATCATGAACTGGATAATTCTTCTCATGCACCTTCAACTGTCTAGACGCATAGGCAATCACCCTACCGTCATGCATCAATACCGCTCCAAGGCCAATCCTCGAAGCATCACAATAGACAATGTAGGACCCCGAACCTGTAGGCAATACTAATACTGGGGCTGTAGTCAAAGCTGTCTTGAGCTTCTAAAATCTCTCCTCATACTCCTCGGTCCACCTTAACGGAGCACCCTTCTGGGTCAGCCTGGTCATAAGTGCTACAATGGATGAAAATCCTCACACAAAGCGACGGTAATACCCCGCCAAACTGAGGAAACTGTAGATCTCCGTAGCTGATGACGGTCTAGGCCAAATCTGCACTGCATCCAACTTCTTTAGATCTATCTTGATCCCATCACAAGTCACTATGTGGCCCAAGAATGCCACTGAATCAAGCCATAATTCACACTTAGAAAATTTTGCATACAATTTCTTCTCCCTCAAAGTCTGAAGCACGGTCCTCAGGTGTTGCTCATGATCTTCCCGAGAACGGGAATATACCAGGATGTCGTCAATAAACATGATGATGAAGGAATCAAGATAAGGCCGGAACACACTATGCATTAAATGCATAAAGGCTGCTGGGGCATTGGTTAGCCCAAATGACATGACAAGAAACTCATAGTGACCATATCTGGTCCTGAAAGCAGTCTTCGGGATATTCGGCTCCCAAATCTTCAACTGATGATAGCCAGAACGCAAGTCAATCTTAGAAAACACCCTGGCACCCTGTAACTGATCAAATAAATCATCAATGCGAGGCAAAGGATACTTGTTCTTCACTATAACCTTGTTCAACTGCTGATAATCAATACACATACGTATAGAACCATCCTTCTTCTTTACAAATAAGACCAAAGCACCCCAAGGTGACACACTGGGCCGAATGAAGACCTTATCAAGCAACTCCTGCAACTGCTCCTTCAACTCCTTTAATTCAAGAGGATCCATATGATATGGAGGAATAGAGATGGACTGAGTGCCCGGCAACAAATCAATTCCAAAATCAATATCTTTGTCGGGCGGCATGCCCGGAAGTTCAGATGGAAACACATCTAAGAAGTCCCTCACTACTGGAACTAACTTAACTGTAGGGGTATCAATACTGGCATCTCTCACATAGGCCAAATACGCATCACACCCCTTCTCAACCATTCGCTGATCTTTAAGAAATGAAATGACCATGCGGGGAGTATACTCTAAGGTACCTCTCCACTCTAATCTCGGGAAACCTGGCATAGCCAGCATCACGGTCTTAGTGTGACAATCAAGAATAGCATAATGGGGCGACAACCAGTCCATGCCCAAGATAACATCAAAATCTACCATGCTGAGAAATAACAAATCGACTTTGGTCTCAAAACCACTAAGGGCAATCAAACACGACCGATATACGCGGTCCACAACGAGAATATCTCCCACGGGAGTAGATACATAAACAGGGGAACTCAATGAATCCCGAGATATCCCCAAGTATGGGGCAAAATAAGAAGACACATATGAATACGTAGAGCCCGTGTCAAATAATACTGATGCATCCCTATGACAGACGGGGACAATACCTGTGATAACTGAATCTGAAGCAACGGCCTCTGAATGGGCTGGAAGGGCATAGTGCCTGGCCTGGCCTCCCCCTCTAGGGCGACCTCGACCTCCCCGACCTCCCCGACCTCCACCTCGAGCTTGCTGAGGAGGTGGGGTAGCAGCTGGTGCTGGAAGAAGGGCTGGAGGACCTGGTGGAGCGCGTGGAGGCTGATAAGTTTGTGGAGATGCACCCCTCCTGGCTCTACGACAATCTCTAACCAGGTGACGAGTATCACCATACTCAAAACAACCTCTCGGAGGATGCGGCGGCTGAGACTGACTCGGACTTGGTCTACTGAGCTGGCTGGTAATAGTACCTCGAGTAGGAGGCATACTGGATACTGGCGGTGCATAATAAGGCTCCTGAGGTCTAGGAGGAGCTAGAACACCACTGGCTGCTGGAAGAGCTGAATGAACAGGGCGACTCACAAAACCCCTACCGTAGCGTGTTGCTGGTGCACGAGCTCCTGAATAATGACCAGTCTCTCGAGACCTCTTGGCCTCTCTCTCTGTGTCCCGGGCTAACATGCCATCCACTCTCCTGGCAATGCTCACTGCCTTCTGATAAGTGATGTCCATCTCCAACTCCCTGGCCATACTGGTCCGAATACTGGGGTGGAGTCCCTCAATGAAGCGTTGAACCCTCTCTCTGACTGTAGAAACCAGAGCTGGTGCATAGCGAGCTAACCCACTAAAACGGACTGCATACTCCAACACAGTCATAGAACCCTGACGCAACTGCTCGAATTCTGCGCGCCAAGCATCCCTGAGGCTCTGAGGGACATACTCACACAAGAACATCTCTGAAAACTGAGTCCAAGTGAGTGAGGTTGCCTCGTCCGGACTACTCAGCTCATAGGCATGCCACCACTGATATGTTGCTCCCCTCAGCTGGAAAGCAGTGAAAGAAACGCCACTCGTATCCACAATGCCCATAGTGCGGAGAATACGATGACACTCCTCAAGAAAACCTAGAGCATCATCTGAAGCTAGTCCGCTGAAAGTAGGTGTGTGGTACTTCTTGTACCTCTCAAGTCTGAGCTGCTCTGCCTCAAAAGCAGCTACCCTGATCTCATGCTGAACCGGAGCCACTGGGGACATAGGAATATACTCTGGGGCCTGATCAACCTGGACCCTCTGCTCAAGGGTACGGGCTGCGGGAGTATGTGCCCCTCCCCCGGCCTGAGATATAGCGGGAGCTATCGGAAATAGTCCAGCCTGAGCCAGAGTGCTGAACATGCTCAAGAACTGAGCTAAAGTCTCCTGGAGGGCTGGAGTAGCAATAGGGATCTCCGGCGCTGGACCTCCAGCAGGAGTTGCTGGGGACTCCTCTGACGCAGCTCTCGCAGGTGCTCGGGCTACACTGTGTGGTCATCCTCAACCCCGACTCCGACCTCTGGTGGCTCTGGCAGGGGGCTCAGGTGCCTGATCGTCGGTCCTCCCATTGCGGGTCCTCACCATCTGTGAGAAAGAATAGAATAGAATCATAGAATTTTTTTGGTGTCAATAACTCGCACGACAAAAAAATCAAAGAAATATAATTGTTATTAACAGTTACATAGCCTCCCGAAGATAAGTACGGACGTCTCCGTACCGATCCGCGAGACTCTAATAAACCGGCTTGTGACTCGCGACTCCTACGAACCTAGTGCTTTGATACCAACTTGTCACGACCCAAATTATCCCTCTGAAAGGAGTCGTGATGGCACCTAGTCTTTACGACTATGTAAGCCTAAAACACCATGCGAACTTAGTCGAGCTCTCAAATCCCATCAAACAATGCTAAAATCACGAATCACACTCCAATTCAAACTTAAAGAACTTGAAACTTCAAAATTCTACAACCGATGTCGAAACCTATCAAATCACGTCCGATTGACCTCAAATTTTGCACACAAGTCATAATCAACATTACGGACCTACTCCGACTTCCGGAATCGGAAAACGACCCCGATATCAAAAATTCCACTACCTTCCCAAAACTTCAAAAATTCGACTTTCGCCATTTCAAGCCTAAATGAGCTACGAACCTCCAAAACACAATCCGGACATGCTCCTAAATCCAAAATCACCTAACAAAGCTAATGGAACCAATGAAATTCCATTCCGGAGTCGTCTTCATACAGTCCGACTACGGTCCAAATCCTAAGGCTTAAGCTCTCATTTAGGGACTAAGTGTCCCAAAATACTCCGAAACTCAAAACCAATCATCCCGGCAAGTCACAATAGCAGAAAATGATTTGTGGAAAGCAGTTAATAGGGGATCGGAGCTATTACTCTCAAAACGACCGGCCGGGTCGTTACAATATTATATTAGCATAATACATGAATTTAAAATAAAAGGACATCATCAAAACTTACGCAAATGATCAAATTGTCATGTTAGTTAGATAATTATATATTATAGTTTAAAATTATTTAATGTGATAGTATCTTAACGAACACTTCTTTGTGGACAGTATTATTTTGTATATGTTTCCTCCTAATGCGTTTGTTGCTCTGCTTTAATCAGAACTCTTGTTGTCGATCTTTATATCCCTTTTGAAAGTGCAACATACAGTTGTTCGTGCAAGAAAACATATTGTAGTAAATATAGTCCAATATTTAGAATGTTTGTCCTTATGCTATTTATTATACTTACAAAACATAAACATACTAAAATTATTTTCACACAAATTTAAAAGGACATTCCTTAGTTTCAGAAGATGAAAGTTGAATTGAGGGATAAGAATATACTTAGAAACATATTAACCAGTATCATAAATTTTGCATGTATGGCGTTATAGTCAAAACTTCTATATATCATATGTGTGCTATTACATAAGCTATTCGGCGTATCTAAGTTTTTCAGTAGCATGACAAGCTTATTTTTCTTCAAAATTAACCTATATATACAATGGGAGATCAATTTTAACTTAGTCTACTATATATACAGTGGCACTAACATAAGTAAGAAATAAGAAACTTGACAACAAACATATATGGTGGAAGGTCATTTGGTATTAAAGTATTTAAGTATTCTTCATGCTACTAATTATTAGTATCATTTTCTGCTGAGTCAAAAACTGAAAAACATTTTGTTTTTACTATAAAATTTTACAATCAACCTTTTATTTAGTTGATTAACATATTTATTTTTGTTAGCTATGATATCTTTTTAATTCTATCATGCGATTTGCACAAGTTGCATTTTAATTTAATGATATAATTTTTTCTCTTATTAAATGCACTACTATTACCATTGGGATTGATAACCAAGTGTTCAGGAAGAACCAAATCATCTTTTATTGGATGATCTTCTTCGTTTCCGACACGAAGCAAGAAGACACTGAATATTGGATCTATTCTTACTTTATATTTCTTGTCAGTTGAATATTTTTCGTTGAGGCCAGAAGTATAACTTTGGTAGGCTAGCTTTTACAGTCTCTGCTTTTGTCGATTTCGGAACTACTGGTAATACTTGACAAAATCACCTCCCAAACCATTAATTTTTCACCAAACGGTTCATTAATATCCAATATATGTCTAGAACTCCATGCAATTATTTCGATCGTTTGACACTTAACTATAAGTGCTTCATCCCATATTATCAATTTTGCTTTCCTTATAAATTTAGCACAATTGCGCTGCTTTGATATATTTGTGATGGTTATTTAAGTTGTTTGAAGAGGTATATCAAATCTAAAGTGGGTGGTCTCACAATAAAATCGTTGTTTGTACACCACTTGTTATTATTGCTAACAGTTTCATGCATGTTGCTATGATATTTGCAAGTAATGCATAACATAAAAATATTATTTCGACTCCGCCGGAGGCATCTACAAAGAATAATCCCATTATACCAGAGTCGACTCTTTATAAAATAGTCTTGAAAACTTGTTATTATTTATGATTTAGCTTTGATTGTGCTTCCTCAGACACTTGTATAACATTTTGATTCTTAATAATATATTAACCTTTTTACTTTGTGTTCTAACGCTCTTTTTATGGAATAAATTTATGTACCCGAAGATTTTTTTTAACTTGAATAAAAATTTTATTCATATGATGAATTCAAAAAATAATTGAATTGGATTCTCTTGCTAAATAATTAATTCAACGATTTAATTATTTGGTTTTAGCATAAAAAATAATTTATTCTATATTGATTCAGATCTTAATATTAGTTTATCTCTTATTTTGAATATTTAATTTTAATTATAATATTATCCACCATAAATTTTATTTTTAAAGAGTAAAAGATTGATATGACATTTCACTTTTATATCTTTATGGTTTAGAATCATTAGTGGTATTGACTCTTACCAACCATTTTTTTCTTTTTTTTCACAAATTTATATTCTTAAATATTTTTTTAATTGTTGTTTAATAATTGGGTATTTTTTAATATTACACAACAAATTGATAAAAAAAAATATTATTTGAGTAGGAAAATAGTTCAAATATAATATAAAAATATATTATCGTGGGGGTATTTTTTCCTCACAATTTTAACTCTTTATGTGTTTTATTTAATATTACTTTTATTTTTTCTTCGCATTGGACATTATGTAGTGGTAATGTATTGCCAATACGGAGGATTCTTATAAAATTAATTTTATTAAACCTTCCTACATATTTTTAAAAAGAATTTAATAGACAAAATTTTAATAATTTTAAATATTAAAAATTAGCATAGAAGATATTGTAATCCAAAAAATAGGTTATTGCAGTTATGTCATTTCCTTATGAGTTCTTTCGTTTAATATTTTAGGGCAATTTGATATATTAATATTGTATTTATACTTTTATAATAATATAAGCTCTCATTTTTCTTAATGGATTTGGACAATATAATACATTCTCAAATTAAATTAGTAATAGGACATTATAATACGTTTTTAAATTAAACTGGTAATAGGATTTTTTTATGTATTAGACAACCCGAAAATAATTATACTAATAGGATTCTTAAAGTTAGTCATGTAGGATTCCTAACATGTAGTATTATGTCCTAAAACTTATAGGATTATAAGGCTAATATCTAGAATTCTGGTTAATATCCTTTTATTATGAGCTATTATGCTTAAAATTATAAGGTTATTTTTGTAAAACCGACATTGTATTCATGCTTTTATAATAATATAGATTATTGGTTATTAGCGTTTGAGGAATTTTTTGCTAACGAAAGGCCCATTTCTCACTCTCTATTACTCGATTAATACAGGAGTTAGATTAATACTTGATGTGTTACTGTAATTTATTCTTTAAAAGTATGCTCACAATAAAATTATCTTGAGTTTGCATCGTTATCTTCATTATAATGTGGTTAGTTATCCTCTGTTGCATGAGTCATTTTTTAGTCATCATAAACAACTTCCCTTAGATAAAGTATATGCTCACATAAGCTTGTTTTCCCTAAACATTGCGAGACCCTTATTATCAGTAACGAAAATAGATGGTAAGGATTGATACAACTGACCCAATTACTTTGAGATTGAGGCGTAATAATAGTTGTTTATATTTTTGCTACAAAGAGATAAGAGGTTGATAATTGAAAATCTGCTACTTCTACGAAGACACAATCAGAGAAAAGAAAAGACTTTCATTTTATTATAGTTCTCAGGCCATTAATGCACAAGCTTTGATGCAGTAAATTGCATGTTTGGAGTTGTGAGGAAACTCTACAATGGAGACATTCAAACTACTTAACACCACCTGTGAAAGCTAGAACGGTCTGTATAGCTGTGAGTATGAGGAGTATGACGGCTCCCACAGTTGAAGCTCCCGCCCAAGGACTGTTAAAATAATTGTGCCTCAAACTTGCCTTCATTCGGTTCCATGGTTTTTCACAATGTTGAACTAACATCAAGTATTCTTGTTTGTAATAGAAGTCATAAGAAATGGCAACCCCTTCCCCAATTTTGTTAAAAAGGCTAGCCACTCTTTTGTCCTCTCCTATCTCGTTCTTGATGATTCCTTTCTGGCGAAGCAAACTCACATCTTTGTCCGAGTCGATAAGATAATCCATAAAAATGGAAAAATCACTGAAATATCTAGGATGTACATCAGATGATTGTTGTTCGTATGCTATAAGATTTCTCAGGATCGTCTCTGTACAGTCAAAGACTTCAAAACAAGGAATTGTCATCACTCCATTCTCAAATTTAATGTCAAATAAACTTGTGTTATCTCCAAGGTCGTGATCTTCCTCCAATCTTCTATAGATTTTTCCAATTTTTGAAAATGTAACTCCAGCTTCGCGAAGCTCTGTTGCATTCGGCATGTTAGCATCCCATGTTTGGTGGTCCTTATCATTTGGCATATTTTTCAATCTAACCATTTCTAAAGGATTCCAACATAAGCTTTTCCTGCAATGTTCCATTTCCAAACCAGGGCTTTCAAGAGTAAGACTAGTTTTCTTCTCCAAAGGGTGACATGACATATGTACTAGTTGAAGTAAATGTTTAATGTTTTTGGCATCACTTTCAATCTCAAGAATGGATGCAGGACTCATCTTCAAGAAGGAAGAATTAAAGGTCTCTTTCACCAATTTTATGAATGATACTATTGGATCCAGTGGCGAAGGGAGTTCGGGTGAATACGCTTCCGCCCCCCTAAATCCGCCCTGATTGGATCCATTGTCATGTTGTGAAGCTTAGTGAGGACAAAGAAAGGAAGTTGGTTTTCTAATAATAACAAATCTCGATGTACTTGACCATCTATGCAACTGTAGGGGATAATAATATCTTCTTCTGTTGGCTTCCTTCCACAGCGCTCTCGAATAAACTCAACTATAAAACAACCATCAACCAACAACATTTTCAAAAATTGACCAGTATTGTTTTCACTATAAATATCCTCTATATCATCATAACACTTTAGTGCCTCATCCTTAAATTTCTCCAATTCACTAATGCAAGTTTTCACATCAAGCCCTACTTTTCTCCTAAGAAACCGTTGTAGGTAACGCAATTTATAATTCTCCATTGAGCGTAGTTGTGAATTCTTCTTATGGTAAGGACCAATAGAGACCAACATTGGCTTATAAGCATTTGGATTTGATTCACTTAGCCCCACACTTACTTTGAATATGGTACAAGATTTGGTAGATGAATGGTACAAATCTAAATATATTTCATCAAGAATTTGATTTGTCTCTATTAATTGATCCACATTCCTCCCTTCTTCTATCTGAAATTAATGGAAAAGAGTCATAAGAGTTTCAAGCTAAATTACAAAAGTTTGAGGTTAAAACTGCGTGAAAAGGAAGTGTGGGGCTAAGTGAATCAAATCCAAATGCTTATAAGCCAATGTCGGTTTGACGAAAACACAACAAAACAAAAAGGGCAGTCTGGTGCACAAGGCATTTCATGTTCACACAGGGTTCAGGGAAGGGCCACACCCTAAGGAGTGTGATCATTGTGATGTAGACAATCTACCATAATACCAACCTTAATGACTGTTTTTATGGCTCGAACCCGTGGCATATAAATCATATAAAGACAATTTTAGCGTTGCTCTAAGGTTCCCCTCCACAAAAATAAAATAAGATGAAAAGGTAATGCTTGTACATGTTGAGGGAGAGAGGTGGGGAGATACCTCATGTTCCGTAGTTTGATGAAGCAGTGGAGTTCGACAATTTATTGGGGTAATCTCAATAGTGTGTGCCATCCCTCTTAAATAGCTTTCTTGAACTGTAATTCCTATAAATAAATAAAAACAGACCGGGTTAAAATGGTATGGTATCAAATTCTTTTTAATTTTCTAGACATAGATGGCTATTATTATTAATAATCAAATGACTTGCCATAACCTGTTAGAAATTTTAATTCTTAGATTGAAAGAGCTAAATGGTTCGATAAAAAAAATAAAAACATCAGGAAGGGTACATTAATTTTAATCAGTTGAAAACACATACCTCTATTATCCATATCTGAAACTTTATGTACGTTGTCTTTTTATATCATCCCAAATTAATGGAAATTTGAGGGAGTATTAGACTTTTCTACTCTTTAAGAAAATGTTGTGTGATTAAATTAAAATTATAAAAATTGAGTACGGGCAAGTTTCTAAGAGAAAGTTATCGGGGAAAGTAATTTTACAATCAAGTGGGAAAAACATATTTGGCCACCGCCCTTAGCTATTCTGATCATGAATGTGCGTGTGGTGCCATTTAATTTTCCTTTTTTCTTTGTTGTAATTAGGCCACAAGCCAATAAAAACTGCCATATGTATGTTACAGAATGGGGTATTTGTCGGTCAATACGGTATTTGAATATTTAGTTCGATATTTTTGGTATTTGATTTTTTTAAATGCTATACCAATATTATATTTAATTAATTTGATATGATTCGACTTTTCTCTTTCGGCTACGGTTAGTTTAACCTGAATATTAATTAATGCATAAAGCCTCGAGAAACTAAAAGCACAAACATTTTCAATAAGGTGGATGATGTATAAAAAATTTAAAGTTGTAACCGCATTTTCGAAAGAACACACAATCTAACGATTAGTAAGAGTCTTAAATCTAAAACAAAATTATGAGACAAAATATATCCATTAAGGGCTTGTTTGGCCAAGCCGCCGAAAGTAACTTATTTTAAAAAATATTTTTAATCGAAATTGCTTGTCAAAAGGGTGATTTGAAAGAGTAGCTATTTATGTTTGGATAAATTATTGGAGAAGTACTTTCGTTAGTTAATGGTTTGGCCAATATTTTTGAAAAGTGCTTTTAATCGTCAAATTATGAAAAAGGAAGTTACTACTAGTTAATTTGGTAAAGATGAATTTTTTATTTGGCTAATCTTGTTCTAAAAGAAATTAAAAATACTTATTTTTGGAGAAGCTACTTTTTTAGCTTCCACTTAAAAACTAAAATATATTTTTTATTACTACTCAAAAACACTTATTTATTCGCCATAAACTTGGCCAACACTTTCATTGTGTAAAGTAAGTGCTTTTTAAAAATAATTTAAAAAATACTTTTGACCAATTAGAAACTTGACCAAAGAATATAATTTATTTATATATGTTTAGTATAGAACGAGAAAATTGCAAAAAATGACCTTTTTGGTTTGGCTGTTTCTTCTTTCGTTGGTTTGATCTCTTGCTTCTCCTGAACGATGAGAGCTGGCCTGCAAAGTTATAAGAGGAATCAAATCAAATATTCATATTATATAATACAGATAATCGAAAATATCTGATAGGTAGCCTTGTTTTGACCTTTCAACACAAAATATTGTTGGCCAATGAGAGAAGATAATGAGAAATCCGTTGACTCCAAGTCAATGGTTATTTTCCTTGTTTGCGTCAATGGTCTACGATGATAGAAGCTGGTAGAGAATGAGAAAAGTCAATGATTATTTTCCTCATGTTATGAAAATAATTATTGTGGATGTCCATTTATTACCCCGCTATAAATAATTTTCCTGAAGAAGATTATCCATTTAGTACTCTGTTGAAGTTTATCTACAAGCAACTGATGCATGCAGGTTGCAAGCAGCTCAATGAAATGATTTGCAGCAGTTTCTTATTAAACAGGCAAGTTGCAAGCAGCTCATGCAGACAACTTACAAGCAGCTAAAGAAAAGCCTTGCAGCTACTTCCTGAAAAGCCTCGTAGCTGCTTCCTTTCTTCTATAAATAGAGTAGCTTTCAGTTTATTATGTACAACAGTATGAAGTTGAATAAAAATATCAATCTCCCTCTATACTCGTCTTCGGTTTCTTTACTTTACAGTCTTTATTTTATAACACATTATCAGCACGAGACTCTGCTATTTTGAGCACTTACTTCGAATTTGATTTCTATTTCAGTGTTCATCTCCGATGTAAGGCGACACTCTTATGTCTGTGGTTAGCTCTTGTTCATAACGAGCATCATAAGGCAGATTATATCCTTGAGGTGGTGAGTTTTTCGTCTTGGCAGTAGTGATATAGATACACTTACATCTGGTGTGGCCAAATTTGCATAATTTAATTTGAGCCTTTTGCTTATATTTTAATATCATTATCATCGCTTGCTTGGTTATATGTTACGTATATAGTACCTATTTTGGTATTTGTTTTCATCTTACTTATCTTAATAAAGGATTACAAAGTGGAAAACATTGTTAGATCCACTTAAACTCCAGCAGAGTTTGCAAGAAATATACAACCACCAGAAGTGGTTATGTTTCGTATATCTCATTGTAACTAAATTTTGCTAACCACCAGAAGTGGTATATGCCTATGACCACCAGAAGTGATAATTTAGGCTTTCTATGGTTACAATTAAAAATAAGCTAGAGAAATATTCTTTATATTACATGCACGCCTCGATTTGCTCCTGAAGTAGTAAATATTTTAAAAGAGGTTGAAGCATCACAATTGATGTGATTAATGCACGTTCAGATAATTATATTCGATTTTCTGAAGAATGAGAATTTTTGATAAATATTAATCCATTCTCTGAAGTGAATGTGATAATATTAATAAAGTCGTAAATATGAACGTGCTCTTGATGTAAATATATTATAATTCACCTCCAGAAGAGGTAATATGATTGAGAGAATATATACTCAATTTTTCGTATTTCAATTTGCTCCTGAAGAAGTAACTCAATTGAAATTTTCTCCCGAAGCAGGAAAATATTATGAAACTGTGTCTTTCTGTGCGTAAATAAAATAATGAGCTATTCAAAGTTATTTTTGAAGCACATTTTCATTCCTTGTAGTGAATGAAGAAATACCACAACTCACCTCCGGAAGAGCTAGAATAACATATGATATAAATATTATTTTTATGGCATAAAGATCATTGTCGCACGTACCTGTTGTACGTAAAACATCTTGGATAATTTTATTAAGTATCATTCTAAGGCAAAATCATTCTTGTAGAATGCTTTCTACTACAATCACATTAATATATTATGGTTAGTTATTGAGTTCCCCGAAGGAAATAACAACTCGTATATCTTTCCTTAAAAGATGCAATGAATATTCAGATGTTAATAATATTTCTCCTTGAATGAGATATTTGTCACAAAGTTAGTGGTAGAAATATTAAAATTCTTAATTTTTGTCATTTATAAATTTAGAATAAGTTTTATATTGTTCATTTGATTATGATTTTCTATCATGATATCATAAGTGTTTGAGCAATATTTGATACTACAAAATGTATCAACAACTCCTGAAAAGCTAACATGACACCAGTGGTGTCTAATAAATATTAGATTGTGGATAATAAAGGATGAATTTCGAAGAGCTTATATATAAATTTGTACTACATCATGTATCACAGTATACCAGAAGTTTACTAATGCAAAAGCAGCCACAGTAAATCAAAAATTTACTAATACAAAAGTAGCCACAGTAAATCAGAAGTTTACTGATGCAAAAGTTTATGCCATAGTAAATCAGAAGTTTACTTAGAGATAGCACATGCGATGATAAACTTGAAGTTTTCATTTGCCATTTTTAAATGAGCTATTTGAGAATTCAGATAAGCATATACTGAAAAACTAGAAGATTCTTCAAGAATTCTCTTGTGTTGCTTGTTCTCATAATAACTTGATTATACCAACTAAAGTTCGGACTAAAATCCCCGAATTCTGAAATATATAAAAGGTGAATATGGGCTCATTCACCTATCATGTGAACCACTTATATATGCATATATAAGATGGTTACATGTATGTTTATTGTCAACCTGCAGTTTGACATTTGAAATTGTCTTTCCCAAGTAAGTGCATAATTTTCAGATTATGAAATCAAGATAGTTCATCTTGATGATGCTGGTTTAAATCCAAGCTAGTTTAGCATTGAATATCTCCTATTAATGGCTAAACTATTGCTTATGAGAACAAAATCTCATGTGTTGGTCTAAGATTTTCTAAATTGCATACAACAACACTTGTATGCATCAGACCAACAAAATGTCCTCCCCTCTCAATTGGTTTAGGATCAGAAACCAAATATTTTTATTATCTAATAACTTTTAATGTGTGGTATATGATTAATTTCTCTACCACAATGCACAAAGATATGTTTCCCAAAGAAGATTGGGGATATGAGTTAGTTTTTCTAACATTTGGGAGATGAAATAAACAGCTGAAAAATATGCTATATGAATCGAATTATCATTAATATGATCCTCGCCTAGAAAATAATTCAAGTCAAACGCAAGAAGTATTTGCTGATCCAAAATTAAATATCATATTTCGGCTGCAAATGCTCCTATTAAAATTAAAATCCACGAATGATAAATTTTACTGCATGCATGAAGCGTAGTAAACCAATCGGTTTCAAAGGTAACAATCCTTGAAAAGGATAGGAGGAAATGAGCTCTAGAAGATCCCACGACATAACATTTTATGAAACTCCAGAAGAAATTCAGGTACCTGAAAATAAAGAAAGTGATGAGATCTCAACAAGTTATGTTGCTTAGGAACCGATACAAAATGATCGTCGGTGATATATTTGATACAATATAGTACTCAATATTATAAATGATTGTGAGGATCAGACCTGTAGTCCAGACATCTGAAGATGTCATGCCATCTAAATGCAAGTCATAACCTCTATGACTCATTCGATTAAGTCAAAATGAAGATCCCTGAAGGATTTAAAATGCTTGAAGCATATAATTCAAAGTCTCGAGAAATGTACTCAATCAGATTACAAAAATCTTTGTATGAATTAAAACAATCAGGGCGCATATAGTATAATCGCCTCACTGAATTGATGAATGAAGGTTATATAAATGATGAAATTTGTCCATGCATTTTTACAAAGAAAACAACATCAAAGTTTGTTATACGTGATGTTTATGTTAATGACATAAATCTCACAGGAACTCCAGAAGAGCTCCAAAGGGAAAAACTTTGTCTTAGTCTGCAAATTGAATATTTAACAGACATGATCTATATCCATCAATCTGTCGATACAGAAAATATCTTAAAACTCTTTTACATGGACAAAGCGCACCTATTAAGTACACCAAATGGGTGTTCGATCACTTAAAGTGAATAAGGATCCGTTCTGACCTCCACAAGAGGATGAGGAACTCCTTAGTCCTGAAATACTCTATCTCAGTGCAATTGGTGCACTTATGTATCTTGCTAATGCTAACAAATATAGCGCAGATCATATTGGTTATGCAGATGCAGGTTATTTATTCGATCCCCATAAAGTTCGACCTCAAATCGGGTATGTGTTTACATATAGAGGTACTGTCATATCATGACGCTTCACAAAGCAATCTATTGCTGCTACTTCTTCAAATCATGTTGAGATAATAGTTATTCATGAAGCAAGTAGGGAATGCATATGGTTGAGATCAGTGATTCATTTTATTCGAGCAAAATGTGGGTTGGAGTGTGATAAAAGGCCCATAATTTTATACGAAGACAATGTTGCATGCATAGCCCAATTGAAGGGAGAATTTATAAAAGGAGATAGAACGAAGCACATTTCACCAAAATTATTCTACACACACGATCTTTAGAAAAATGGTAACATTGATGTGCAACAAATCCGTTCAAGTGACAATCCGGTAGATTTATTCACTAAATCTTTGCCAACTTCAACTTTTGAGAAGATGGTATAAAAGACTGGAATGTGGAGACTCAAATATTTGAAACAAAGTTTTCATCAGGGGGAGTAAAATACGCGATGTACTCTTTTTTCCTTACTAAAATTTTTTCCCACAGGGTTTTCCTTATAAGGTTTTTAATGAGGCAGCTAGAAATGCGTATTACTAAATATGTGTACTCTTTTTCCTTCACTAGGACTTTTCCCACTGGGTTTTTCCTAGTAAGGTTTTAACGAGGCACAATACCTTAATGAACATCCAAGGGGGAGTGTTATGAAAATAATTATTGTGGATGTCCATTTATGCGCTATAGATAATCTTCCTGAAGAAGATTATCCATTTAGTACTCTGTTGAAGTTTATCTACAAGCAGCTGATGCAGGCAGGTTGCAAGCAGCTCAATGAAATGATTTGCAACAGCTTCTTATTAAACAAGCAGATTGCAAACAGCTCATGCAGACAACTTACAAGCAGCTAAAGAAAAGCCTTGCAGCTGCTTCCTGAAAAGCCTCACATCTGCTTCCTTTCTTCTTTAAATAGAGAAGCTTTCAGTTCATTATGTACAACAGTTTAAAATTGAATAAAAATACCAATCTCCCTCTATACTTGTCTTCGATTTTTTTACTTTACGGTCTTTATTTTATAACACTTCATTTATTTTCGAGGCTTTGTCGTTCTTCTTTGTTTTGCCTTTTTATTAGGTAGGAGTATTTAATATCTGTTTCTGATGTGGTCCATATTTACTTTCTTTTTTGCCTTGCGTGTGCTGGCTCCGAAGAATGTAAGAAAACGTGGACGTGATTCTTAATTATGGGTCCGAGAGCCTCAATTGCAAAAAAATGACCTTTTTTTGTTTGGCCGTTTCTTTCGTTGGTTCTCTTGCTTCTCCTGAATGGTCCGAGAACCTCAATTGGTCTATATTTAAAAACTGATACACATGTGGAAAAGGTGTGATGCCGACCTATTGTCATATATTGATATGTGTCAAGAATATAAGGAAGAGGTAGAGTTTAGTGAGTGTAACGACTCGACTTATCGTTTTAATAATTAACGCCATGTTCAGTGACTTAAGGTTTCAAGCAGTTTCGCAATATGTATTATGGCCCGCGAGTGTGGTCGAGTTTGATTTACTGAAAATTCGAAATTAAATTAAAAGAACAATCCTTGTTTAAGAAGCTAAAAAGAAAAGAGTTGACCGAAGAGTTAACTTTTGGGCAAACGACTCCGGAATAGAGTTTTGATGATTCCAATAGCTCCGTATGGTGGTTTTAGACTTAGGAGCGTGTTCGAAAAATTATTTGGAAGCCCGTAGCTAAATTAGGCTTGAAATGACTAAAATAGAAATTCAAGTTTGGAAGTTTAACCGGGGAGTTGACTTTTTGATATTGGGGCTAGAATCCAATACTGAAAATTTGGAATACCTATATTATGTCATTTATGACTTGTGCGCAAAATTTGAAGTCATTACGGATTGATTTGATACTTTTCGGCGTAAAACATAAAAGTTGGAAGATTCGAAAACTCATAATTCGATTCGAGGTGCGATTCATAATTTTGACATTCTTTGACGAGATTTGAAGCCTCCACTAAGTTCGTATTGTATTTTAGGACGTGTTGGTATATTTGGTTGAGGTCCCGAGGGGGCTTGGGTGTATTTTTGGATCATTGGTTGAGAGATTAGTAAAGTTAAGAAATTTGAGAGTTTGGCCATGGTCAATATCGGGTCAAGACGACCTCTTTTCAGTATTTAGAGTGCGCGAACAGGTCCGTATCGTGTTTTATGATTGAAATTCATATATGGTTTGTGTCCAGGAGGTTCCAGATGAGTTTCGGGGTGAGTTTTGAGCGAGTTCGGGTATTTTGGCACTCTAATGTTGTTATGGAATTGTTGGAAAAGTGCGGACCGCAGAATTTTGAGTGCATACTCACTTCAGAGGAAATGTGCAGACCGCAGAGGACAAGTGAGGACCACACAATTTTGTGTGCGGCCGCACTTCTCGTGATTTCTGCAGGTTCACTCGTCCGACTTCGGAAGTTTATATCTATTAATCTACAAGGAATTTGAAGATGATTCAAAAATGAAAGTTGTAGCTCTTTGAATCTAGTTTCCAGAACAATTTAGTACAAATAATTTGGACATTTGTACACAAAGTTATGGATATTTTACTGAGGCATAGTAGTGCAGAGTGTTGAAGTACGGCCGCACAATTTGGAGTGCGACCGCAACACATGGAATGTGCGGACGGCACAAAAATTGTGCGGTCAGCACAATGAGGGGTCAGATTGCGTATTATAAAACCGAGGGTTTGGGTATTATTTCACATTTGGACTTTGAGAGCTCGACTTCTGGCGATTGTTCGTGGGATTTTCAAGAAATTCATCGGGGTAAGTGATTCTATCTCAGATTTGGTTAACATACATGGATATATCATTGCTTTCATCATTTAATCAGTATGTTGATATGGAAATTTGGGGAAAATTGTAGAAATTTCATAAAAATAAATTTTTGGGATTTGAATACCGATTCAGAGTCGGATTTGGATAAAATTGGTATTTTTGTAATCGTATCGGATTGGGTATTCGGATTTCATGGAAATTATGTCGGATTCTGATAGGCGAGCCCCGCGTTGACTTTTGTTGACTTTTAGAATAAATTTTTAAGTCGACGTTTTATTATCCAGAATTATTTCCGATGAATTTTAATGAAGTTGTACAATTAATTTGGATAGATTTGAGCTGTCTGGAGGTCAATTCAAGCAAGAGGGCAATTTTGGAATATCGGCATAACTTTTAAAAAAAAGTTGAGTATCTTGCCTAACCTCGAGGGGGGGAATTGTCCCTTAGGCATCGAGAGTGGGATCGCAAGGATTCAAGGTAAAGCTGCTTGGTCGTCGCAGTTCCTTGGAGTTTTTCCATATTATTGTACCGTTATTTATTACTCAAATAGTATGGAGTATTCGATCCTTGTGATCATTTCATGTATTCAGTTAGAGTTCATCACTCAGTTTTGGGAGGTTGTTATATTTATAATTATTTTCCGTTGTTAGTTTCTATTTTTTTTAAAAGAAAAAAAAATGGCTTCGAAATTTAATGGAAATCGGTTACCTAGTCTTAGAGACTAGGTGCCATCATGACGCCTGTGGTGGGATTTTGGGTTGTGACAAGTTGGTATCAGAGCTCTAGGTTTATAGGTTCTACGGGTCATAAACGAGTCTAGTAGAGTCTTGTGGATCGGTACGGAGTCGTCTGTACTTATCTTCGAGAGGCTACATAACTGTTAGGAAATTTCGACTTCTTTCATTCATGTCGTGCTGATTTGTTGATTGTGGAATTTGAGCTTTTATATCTCTATTCTCTCATAGATGTTGAGGACACGTGCTACCGGCTTAGCTGAGCAGGCATCCACACATACTGCTAGGGCTGCAACAGGCCGGGGCCGAGGTAGAGGCCGAGGCAGAGGTCGAGGAGGGGCACGTGCCACGACTGGAGCACCTGTCAGAGCAACAGTCGAGGAGCCGCTAGTAGCTCCAGTTGGGGGACAGGTACCAGAAGCACCTGTTGTTACCCCCAGACTTCAGGAGACTTTAGCACAGTTCCTGAGAATGTTTGGTACATTAACTTAGGCGGGATTGATCTCTGTTGCACCAAATATTTCGCAGATTGGGAGAGTAATTCAGAACCCTACCACAACTCTAGAGCAGCAGGTTCACGTTGGCCAGGTTTCGGGTGTAATACCAGTACAACCTGTTATTCTGGTTCGGCCTGAGGTCAGGCCAGAGGCATCAAAAGAAGAACAAAAGAGACTTGAGAGGTTTAAGAGGTATAGTCCACCTACTTTCAGTGGCACAACTACAGAGGATGCCCAAGGATATTTAGAAAATTGTCACTGTATTCTCCACACCATGGGTATTGTGGAAGTGAGCGGAGTTGCCTTTACTACATTTCAACTGTCAGGCGCAGTGTATCAGTGGTGGCAAACCTATGAAGAAGGTAGACCAGCCGATGCAACACCACCATCTTGGGCCCAATTTTTGAATTGTTCTTGAAAGAATTTGTTTCCCAGACTCTCCGAGATGCGTGGCACACAGAATTTGAACGGTTGCGTTAGGGCACTATGACAGTGTCAGAATATGCTATCAGGTTGAGTGAGTTAGCCCGTCATGCACCTATCTTGGTTCCTATAGTCAGAGAGCGGGTCCGCAGATTCAATGAGGGGCTCGATTATGATATTAAAATATGCATGGCTCGAGAGTTGCAAACTGATACTCTATTTCAATAAGTAGTGGAGATTGCGAGGAAATATTGAGGGTGTTCTAGGCGAGGAAAGGGAGTCAAAGGAGGCCAAAAGGTCTCGAAGCTCTGGAGGGTTCAATGGATTGTTTGAGCAATATTTGATACTACAAAATGTATCAACAACTCCTGAAAAGCTAACATGACACCAGTGGTGTCTGATAAATATTAGATTGTGGATAATAAAGGAAAGATTTCGAAGAGCTTATATACAAATATGTCATTCATATCATATGATTATGGTCAATACATATGTTGTAGTAAACCTAAAGTTTACTAATACAAATGGCTATCATATTGAGACTACAAATGATTAAAAGATTATAAATCTTCATGTTTTCACAATCATATGGGGTAAATATGTATGTGAGAAGTTACCCGCCTTATTCTTCAAATTTGTACTACATCATGTATCACAGTATACCAGAAGTTTACTAATGCAAAAGCAGCCACAGTAAATCAAAAATTTACTAATACAAAAGTAGCCACAGTAAATCAGAAGTTTACTGATGCAAAAGTTTATGCCATAGTAAATCAGAAGTTTACTTAGAGATAGCACATGCCATGATAAACTTGAAGTTTTCATTTGCCATTTTTAAATGAGCTATTTGAGAATTCAGATAAGCATATACTGAAAAACTAGAAGATTCTTCAAGAATTCTCTTGTGTTGCTTGTTCTCATAATAACTTGATTATACCAACTAAAGTTCGGACTAAAATCCCCGAATTCTGAAATATATAAAAGGTGAATATGGGCTCATTCACCTATCATGTGAACCACTTATATATGCATATATAAGATGGTTACATGTATGTTTATTGTCAACCTGCAGTTTGACATTTGAAATTGTCTTTCTCAAGTAAGTGCATAATTTTCAGATTATGAAATCAAGATAGTTCATCTTGATGATGCTGGTTTAAATCCAAGCTAGTTTAGCATTGAATATCTCCTATTAATGGCTAAACTATTGCTTATGAGAACAAAATCTCATGTGTTGGTCTAAGATTTTCTAAATTGCATACAACAACACTTGTATGCATCAGACCAACAAAATGTCCTCCCCTCTCAATTGGTTTAGGATCAGAAACCAAATATTTTTATTATCTAATAACTTTTAATGTGTGGTATATGATTAATTTCTCTACCACAATGCACAAAGATATGTTTCCCAAAGAAGATTGGGGATATGAGTTAGTTTTTCTAACATTTGGGAGATGAAATAAACAGCTGAAAAATATGCTATATGAATCGAATTATCATTAATATGATCCTCGCCTAGAAAATAATTCAAGTCAAATGCAAGAAGTATTTGCTGATCCAAAATTAAATATCATATTTCGGCTGCAAATGCTCCTATTAAAATTAAAATCCCCGAAGGATAAATTTTACTGCATGCATGAAGCGTAGTAAACCAATCGGTTCCAAAGGTAACAATCCTTGAAAAGGATAGGAGGAAATGAGCTCTAGAAGATCCCACGACATAACATTTTATGAAACTCCAGAAGAAATTCAAGTACCTGAAAATAAAGAAAGTGATGAGATCTCAACAAGTTATGTTGCTTAGGAACCGATACAAAATGATCGTCGGTGATATATTTGATACAATATAGTACTCAATATTATAAATGATTGTGAGGATCAGACCTGTAGTCCAGACATCTGAAGATGTCATGCCATCTAAATGCAAGTCATAACCTCTATGACTCATTCGATTAAGTCAAAATGAAGATCCCTGAAGGATTTAAAATGCTTGAAGCATATAATTCAAAGTCTCGAGAAATGTACTCAATCAGATTACAAAAATCTTTGTATGAATTAAAACAATCAGGGCGCATATAGTATAATCGCCTCACTGAATTGATGAATGAAGGTTATATAAATGATGGAATTTGTCCATGCATTTTTACAAAGAAAACAACATCAAAGTTTGTTATACGTGATGTTTATGTTAATGACATAAATCTCACAGGAACTCCAGAAGAGCTCCAAAGGGAAAAACTTTGTCTTAGTCTGCAAATTGAATATTTAACAGACATGATCTATATCCATCAATCTGTCGATACAGAAAATATCTTAAAACTCTTTTACATGGACAAAGCGCACCTATTAAGTACACCAAATGGGTGTTCGATCACTTAAAGTGAATAAGGATCCGTTCTGACCTCCACAAGAGGATGAGGAACTCCTTAGTCCTGAAATACTCTATCTCAGTGCAATTGGTGCACTTATGTATCTTGCTAATGCTAACAAATGTAGCGCAGATCATATTGGTTATGCAGATGCAGGTTATTTATCCGATCCCCATAAAGTTCGACCTCAAATCGGGTATGTGTTTACATGTGGAGGTACTGTCATATCATGACGCTTCACAAAGCAATCTATTGCTGCTACTTCTTCAAATCATGTTGAGATAATAGTTATTCATGAAGCAAGTAGGGAATGCATATGGTTGAGATCAGTGATTCATTTTATTCGAGCAAAATATGGGTTGGAGTGTGATAAAAGGCCCATAATTTTATACGAAGACAATGTTGCATGCATAGCCCAATTGAAGGGAGAATTTATAAAAGGAGATAGAACGAAGCACATTTCACTAAAATTATTCTACACACACGATCTTTAGAAAAATGGTGACATTGATGTGCAACAAATCCATTCAAGTGACAATCCGGTAGATTTATTCACTAAATCTTTGCCAACTTCAACTTTTGAGAAGATGGTATAAAAGATTGGAATGTGGAGACTCAAATATTTGAAACAAAGTTTTCATCAGGGGGAGTAAAATACGCGATGTACTCTTTTTTCCTTACTAAAGTTTTTTCCCACAGGGTTTTCCTTATAAGGTTTTTAATGAGGCAGCTAGAAATGCGTATTACTAAATATGTGTACTCTTTTTCTTTCACTAGGACTTTTCCCACTGGGTTATTCCTAGTAAGGTTTTAACGAGGCACAATACCTTAATGAACATCCAAGGGGGAGTGTTATGAAAATAATTATTGTGGATGTCCATTTATGCGCTATAGATAATCTTCCTGAAGAAGATTATCCATTTAGTACTCTGTTGAAGTTTATCTACAAGCAGCTGATGCAGGCAGGTTGCAAGCAGCTCAATGAAATGATTTGCAACAGCTTCTTATTAAACAAGCAGATTGCAAACAGCTCATGCAGACAACTTACAAGCAGCTAAAGAAAAGCCTTGCAGCTGCTTCCTGAAAAGCCTCACAGCTGCTTCCTTTCTTCTTTAAATAGAGAAGCTTTCAGTTCATTATGTACAACAGTTTAAAATTGAATAAAAATACCAATCTCCCTCTATACTTGTCTTCGATTTTTTTACTTTACGGTCTTTATTTTATAACACTTCATTTATTTTCGAGGCTTTGTCGTTCTTCTTTGTTTTGCCTTTTTATTAGGTAGGAGTATTTAATATCTGTTTCTGATGTGGTCCATATTTACTTTCTTTTTTGCCTTGCGTGTGCTGGCTCCGAAGAATGTAAGAAAACGTGGACGTGATTCTTAATTATGGGTCCGAGAGCCTCAATTGCAAAAAAATGACCTTTTTTGGTTTGGCCGTTTCTTTCGTTGGTTCTCTTGCTTCTCCTGAATGGTCCGAGAACCTCAATTGGTCTATATTTAAAAACTGATACACATGTGGAAAAGGTGTGATGCCGACCTATTGTCATATATTGATATGTGTCAAGAATATAAGGAAGAGGTAGAGTTTAGTGAGTGTAACGACTCGACTTATCGTTTTAATAATTAATGCCATATTCAGTGACTTAAGGTTTCAAGCAGTTTCGCAATATGTATTATGGCCCGCGAGTGTGGTCGAGTTTGATTTACTGAAAATTCGGAATTAAATTAAAAGAACAATCCTTGTTTAAGAAGCTAAAAAGAAAAGAGTTGACCGAAGAGTTAACTTTTGGGCAAACGACTCCGGAATAGAGTTTTGATGATTCCAATAGCTCCGTATGGTGGTTTTAGACTTAGGAGCGTGTTCGGAAAATTATTTGGAAGCCCGTAGCTAAATTAGGCTTGAAATGGCTAAAATAGAAATTCAAGTTTGGAAGTTTAACCGGGGAGTTGACTTTTTGATATTGGGGCTAGAATCCAATACTGAAAATTTGGAATACCTATATTATGTCATTTATGACTTGTGCGCAAAATTTGAAGTCATTATGGATTGATTTGATACGTTTCGGCGTAAAACATAAAAGTTGGAAGATTCGAAAACTCATAATTCGATTCGAGGCGCGATTCATAATTTTGACATTCTTTGACGAGATTTGAAGCCTCCACTAAGTTCGTATTGTATTTTGGGAAGTGTTGGTATATTTGGTTGAGGTCCCGAGGGGGCTTGGGTGTATTTTTGGAGCATTGGTTGAGAGATTAGTAAAGTTAAGAAATTTGAGAGTTTGGCCATGGTCAATATCGGGTCAAGACGACCTCTTTTCAGTGTTTAGAGTGCGCGAACAGGTCCGTAGCGTGTTTTATGATTGAAATTCATATATGGTTTGTGTCCAGGAGCATCCAGATGAGTTTCGGGGTGAGTTTTGAGCGAGTTCGGGTATTTTGGCACTCTAATGTTGTTATGGAATTGTTGGAAAAGTGCGGACCGCAGAATTTTGAGTGCATACTCACTTCAGAGAAAATGTGCGGACCGCAGAGGACAATTGAGGACCGCACAATTTTGTGTGCGGCCGCACTTCTCGTGATTTCTGCAGGTTCACTCGTCCGACTTCGGAAGCTTATATCTATTAATCTACAAGGAATTTGAAGATGATTCAAAAATGAAAGTTGTAGCTCTTTGAATCTAGTTTCCAGAACAATTTAGTTACAAATAATTTGGACAATTGTACACAAAGTTATGGACATTTTACTGAGGCATAGTAGTGCAGAGTGTTGAAGTACGGCCGCACAATTTGGAGTGCGACCGCAACACATGGAATGTGCGGACGGCACAAAAATTGTGCGGTCAGCACAATGAGGGGTCAGATTGCGTATTATAAAACCGAGGGTTTGGGTATTATTTCACATTTGGACTTTGAGAGCTCGACTTCTGGCGATTGTTCGTGGGATTTTCAAGAAATTCATCGGGGTAAGTGATTCTATCTCAGATTTGGTTAACATACATGGATATATCATTGCTTTCATCATTTAATCAGTATTTTGATATGGAAATTTGGGGGAAATTGTAGAAATTTCATAAAAATGAATTTTTGGGATTTGAATACCGATTCAGAGTCGGATTTGGATAAAATTGGTATTGTTGTAATCGTATCGGATTGGGTGTTCGAATTTTATGGAAATTATGTCGGATTCTGATAGGCGAGCCCCGCGTTGACTTTTGTTGACTTTTAGAATAAATTTTTAAGTCGACGTTTTATTATCCAGAATTATTTCCGATGAATTTAATGAAGTTGTACAATTAATTTGGATAGATTTGAGCTGTCTGGAGGTCAATTCAAGCAAGAGGGCAATTTTGGAATATCGGCATAACTTTTAAAAAAAAGTTGAGTATCTTGCCTAACCTCGAGGGAGGGAATTGTCCCTTAGGCATCGATAGTGGGATCGCAAGGATTCAAGGTAAAGCTGCTTGGTCGTCGCAGTTCCTTGGAGTTTTTCCATATTATTGTACCGTTATTTATTACTCAAATAGTATGGAATATTCGATCCTAGTGATCATTTCATGTATTCAGTTAGAGTTCGTCACTCAGTTTTGGGAGGTTGTTATATTTGTAATTATTTTCCGTTGTTAGTTTCTATTTTTTTTAAAAGAAAAAAAAATGGCTTCGAAATTTAATGGAAATCGGTTACCTAGTCTTAGAGACTAGGTGCCATCATGACGCCTGTGGTGGGATTTTGGGTTGTGACAAGTTGGTATCAGAGCTCTAGGTTTATAGGTGTTGAGGACACGTGCTACCGGCTTAGCTGAGCAGGCATCCACACATACTGCTAGGGCTGCAACAGGCCGGGGCCGAGGTAGAGGCCGAGGCAGAGGTCGAGGAGGGGCACGTGCCACGACTGGAGCACCTGTCAGAGCAACAGTCGAGGAGCCGCTAGTAGCTCCAGTTGGGGGACAGGTACCAGAAGCACCTGTTGTTACCCCCAGACTTCAGGAGACTTTAGCACAGTTCCTGAGAATGTTTGGTACATTAACTTAGGCGGGATTGATCTCTGTTGCACCAAATATTTCGCAGATTGGGAGAGTAATTCAGAACCCTACCACAACTCTAGAGCAGCAGGTTCACGTTGGCCAGGTTTCGGGTGTAATACCAGTACAACCTGTTATTCTGGTTCGGCCTGAGGTCAGGCCAGAGGCATCAAAAGAAGAACAAAAGAGACTTGAGAGGTTTAAGAGGTATAGTCCACCTACTTTCAGTGGCACAACTACAGAGGATGCCCAAGGATATTTAGAAAATTGTCACTGTATTCTCCACACCATGGGTATTGTGGAAGTGAGCGGAGTTGCCTTTACTACATTTCAACTGTCAGGCGCAGTGTATCAGTGGTGGCAAACCTATGAAGAAGGTAGACCAGCCGATGCAACACCACCATCTTGGGCCCAATTTTTGAATTGTTCTTGAAAGAATTTGTTTCCCAGACTCTCCGAGATGCGTGGCACACAGAATTTGAACGGTTGCGTTAGGGCACTATGACAGTGTCAGAATATGCTATCAGGTTGAGTGAGTTAGCCCGTCATGCACCTATCTTGGTTCCTATAGTCAGAGAGCGGGTCCGCAGATTCAATGAGGGGCTCGATTATGATATTAAAATATGCATGGCTCGAGAGTTGCAAACTGATACTCTATTTCAATAAGTAGTGGAGATTGCGAGGAAATATTGAGGGTGTTCTAGGAGAGGAAAGGGAGTCAAAGGAGGCCAAAAGGTCTCGAAGCTCTGGAGGGTTCAATGGATTTTACTCTTCAACTAGCACCCATTATAGCGGAGGCTCGAGCAGTCGACCAGCTCAGTCCGCACATCAGATTACTTGGGGTGCTCCAGTAAGTTCTTATAGTGCACCACCGACACGAGATTATTATAGTGGTTATTCCAGCTATCGGGCACATACTCAGTATGAGCAGCCGCGACCTCAGAGAGGCTGTTATGAGTGTGGTGAAACTAGGCACATTATGAGAGATTGTCCCATACTTGGGAGGGGTGAATTTTTTCAGAACACTCAAACTATGGGCCCCAGTGCATATACTACGTGCACAGCCAGTTAGGGGTGGAGGACAGTTTGGTAGAGAGCGCCTAAGAGGTGGAGGCCCGACCCGTTGATATAATCACTATGATTTGGCTGAGGTTGATACACCAGATAGTGTCGTTACAGGTACAATCCTGATTTGTTATAAAAGAATATTTTCCCTTAATTCGATTCGGATCTGAATATTGAGGTGAGACCTCCTATTATGCTCCGCTTATTGGTGAGCTTCGTAATTTTGTGACCCATTTATATGTTTATCCCTATTGGGAGATTTAAAGATGGGAGCCCATGTTTGTCATTTCTATTTTTATGCACCATTGAGGGTTATAAGTCCAAAAGTAATTTTTATTATTCACTACAGTGGGTTTTATGTGGTTCTGAATAATTGATTCCAATTTTATGAATTTTATGCCCAACCGGTATGAGGGTTCATTATGTGTTATGAAAAATATAATGAAATTTATTGAATAGAAGAAAGAAAGGAAATTGAAATTTCAGTTGGCATAATGTGCAAAATACTTGTGATTCTGAGTTGTGGACGAAATCCTCGTATTTTTTTTATATGATGTGAAATATTTAAATCAGGCTACGAGCCGCGGTGGAAGTTATATAAGGACGAGGTCCTTGTGGTAAAATATTTATGAGTTTAAATTCTCCATTTGTGAAGTTTAATTTGTCCTATAGTACTAATAGGGAGTTATGCGTGATAGGCTTATCTGATAATTTTTTATGTGTTTCTGTGCCATAATTGTGCTGTAATTATTGAGTTTTAGCCTACGTGGTGAGTGCTCAGGTGACGTTAAAAGTGACTCGTTAAGTCGGGTAAATAGTTATGAGGTCTTCATGCCTCACATTTTGCTATCAGTGTTGTGGAAATTCGAAATGAGGTTTTTGTTAATATGAGGTTAATTGGCGATGTTGTAATCGATTATGAACATCTATTAAGATCAGAGATGTGGTGATGGGCATACATATGATGTGCTTCATGTCCTGATATCATTATGATAATGCAGTGCTTGTAATGCTGAGATTGGTGTTATTGATATATACATTGTGGTATTTTGTTGGGTTGTGGATATGTTGTTAGGAGTTGTTTTGGTGTTACTCTGGCAGGTGGATAGGCCCAATTACAGGGGAGACTCTGCCAAATGTTCTGAAAAATTTGGGAGTTAGTAAAATTTAGGGGATTGAGACCTGCAAAAGAAGAGATAAGTTATGTTATATGTTTGAGGGCGAATGATCCTAAGCAGGGGAGAATGTAACACCCTAGAAAAATTTGGAAGTACTTCAACACTATCAAGAAAGTTGATGTGTGCGTAGGCACGAGTTGCTATATCCAGTTGAGACTAATATCGTGCGTTGTTGCGAAAATCAGGCCTTTTGAGAATGTTTGGAGTGTAAGAAATTGGTCTTAAAGTTTACAAATACGGATTAAATAAATAATCTCAATTGAGATGGCATTGTTGGGCTTATCTCAAATGCGGTAACGTGGGATCAACCGTGGGTATATGTGTAAAACAAAATCATCAATTTGGTAACCTCAAAATAATTCTTAGCACGATCGAAGACGAACATTTGTTTAGGATGTAGAGAATGTAACGACCCGAGTTGTCATTTTAAGAATTAACACCCCGTTCAGTGACGTAAGTCTCTAGCAGCTTCGCAATATGTATTATGACCCGCAGGTGTGGTCGAGTTTGATTTACTCAAGATTCGGAATTAAATTAAAAGAACAATACTTATTTAAGAAGCTTAAAAGAAAAGAGTTGACCAGAGAGTTGACTTTTGAGTAAAAGACTCCGGAATAAAGTTTTGATGATTCTAATAGCTCCGTATGGTGGTTTTAGACTTAGGAGCGTGTTCGGAAAATTATTTGGAAGCCCGTAGCTAAATTAGGCTTGAAATGGCTAAAATAGAAATTCAAGTTTGAAAGTTTAACCGGGGAGTTGACTTTTTGATATTGGGGCTAGAATCCAATACTGAAAATTTGGAATACCTATATTATGTCATTTATGACTTGTGCGCAAAATTTGAAGTTATTACGGATTGATTTGATACGTTTCGGCGTAAAACTTAAAAGTTGGAAGATTCGAAAACTCATAATTCGATTCGAGGCGCGATTCATAATTTCGACATTTTTTGACGAGATTTGAAGCCTCCACTAAGTTCATATTGTATTTTGGGACGTGTTGGTATATTTGGTTGAGGTCCCGAGGGGCTTGGGTGTATTTTTGGATCATTGGTTGAGAGATTAGTAAAGTTAAGAAATTTGGGAGTTTGGCCATGGTCAATATTGGGTCAAGACGACCTCTTTTCAGTGTTTTGCGTGTGTGAGCAGATCCATATCATGTTTTATGATTGAAATTCATATATGGTTTGTGTCCGGAAGGTTCCGCATGAGTTTCGTTGTCAGTTTTGAGCGAATCTAGGCATTTCGGCACTCTAATGTTGTTATGGAACTGTTGGAAAAGTGCGGACCGCACAATTTTGAGTGCGGCCCCACTTCAGAGGAAAAGTGCGGACCGCATAGGACAAGTGTGTACCGCACAATTTTGTGTGAGGCCGCGTTCCACCTAGTGCGTACCGCACAATTTTGTGTGCGGCCGCACTTTTCTTGATTTCCACAAGTTCACTAGTCCGACTTCGGAAGCTTATATCTTTTAATTTATAAGGAATTTGGAGATGATTCAAAATCGAAAGTTATAGCCCTTTGAATCTAGTTTCCAGCAAGATATAGTACGAATCATTTGGACATTTTTACAGAAAGTTATGGTAATTTTACTGAATCCTAGTAGTGCAGAGTGTTGAAGTGCGACCGCAGCACATGGAATGTGCGGACCGCACAATGAGGGGTCAGATTGCGTATTATAAAACCGAGGGTTTGCATATTATTTCACATTTGGACTTTGGAAGCTCGGTTTGTGGCGATGTTTCATGGAATTTTCAAGAAATTCATCGGAGTAAGTGATTCTAACTCAGATTTGGTTAACATACTTGAATATATCATTGCTTTCATCATTTAATCAGTATTTTGAGATGGAAATTTGGGGAAAATTGTAGAAATTTCAAAAAAATGAGTTTTTGGAATTTGAATACCGATTCGGAGTCGGATTTGGATAAAATTGGTATGGTTGAACTCGTATCGGATTGGGTGTTCGAATTTCATGAAAATTGTGTCGGGTTCTGAGAGACGGGCCCCACGTTGACTTTTAGAATAAATTTTTAAGTCGACGTTTTATTATCTGAAATTATTTTTGATGAATTTTAATGAAGTTGTACAATTAATTTGGATATATTTGAGCTGTCCGGAGGTCAATTCTAGTAAGTAGACGATTTTAGAATATCGACATAACTTCAAAAAACAAAAGGTGAGTATCTTGCATAACCTCGAGTGGGGAAATTACCCCTTAGGCATAGAGTGTTATGTGCCATTTGTGAAATGTGAAAGGACGTGTACGCGAGGTGACGAGTACGTACTCGGGCTTATATGTACAAAATATATTGAGTAAAAGTCTTAGGCATATTGTGTAGTAAATTGGATATTTGTCGGCATTTATTTAATCATCCGTTTTCCATGTTTCAATTCTCATTTATTGAATTTGTTTTTGTATGACAATTTGAGGTGATTATTACTTGTATAATTATGTGGATTCCGTGAATTTGATGATTTGATATTTCTTGGAATTGGTTTGGGTCATTGGGCAAATTGTGATATGAATTGATTTTGTTACATTGCCGTGATAATATTTCATGTAAATTGTTGTACTTTTTGAGTTATTATTTTGAGGATATAAGGGTGGCATTTCACTGTTGTTGTGTGTGTTGGGATATTGCCTGTGCAAAGCGATAAGGGTGGCTATAGGAGGGATAAGGGTGGCTATTGATATTGTCAGGGCGGAGGGTTAAGGAATGCTATTATAGGAGTGATAAGGGTGGCTATAGGAGAGATGAGGGTGGCTATTGTCAGGGAGGATATGTGATGATGTGGAGTGGTTGGATTGGTGATTTTATGTGATGTTGTGATTTTTCTTGGGTTTATTTTTACACCTTGTGCAATTTGTTTTATTGTTAGTAAATTGATAATAGTCAGATTTATGTTGAAATTGGGAGCCTGTGGCTATTGCCAGGCGGGTTATGAAAACAAATGTGGGAACGCGGTGTCGTGAGTAAATAATCACCTTTGGACCATGATGGCGCCTAACATTTCACTTGCTAGGCAAGCCAACGTTAGAATAATATTAGCCATTTTAAAATAATTTTTAAATTAATTAATAACAAAGAAATAAATGCGGAAGTAAGGTCTGAAATATAGTGAATAATTCATAAAAACAACAGTGTCTAAATACCATCTCAGAATTGGTGTCACAAGTGCACGAGCTTCTAGAATAATTCAAATAAAGGTCTGAATAAAATAAAGCTGTCTGGAAATAAAAACACACAACAAAAGTAAAGTAGACGGGGACTTCAGACCTGCGAACGCCGTGCAGTTATACCTCAAGTCTCCTCTGAGTAGCTGAAATCCGCGCAAGTCTATGGTACGCCGCTGGGACCAACTCCGAAAGCTGCACAAGAAGTGCAGAGTGTAGTATCAGTATAACCGATCCCATGTACTGCTAAGTACTGAGCCTAACCTTGACGAAGTAGTGACGAGGCTAAGGCGGTTCGCTTACATTAACCTGTACGCAATATTAGTTGCAACAACAAATAATAGAAATAATCAGGTAACTCATTTATAAAAATTGAAGCCAATTCAGCAGTCATAACCAATTATCATTTCCATCAATTCTGTTGCAGCGTGCAACCCGCTCTCACAATATATTCACATTCAATTCTGTTGCAACGTGCAATCCGCTCTCCCAATATATTCCTTTTAATCAAGTCTGTTTATATTTATTTCAATCAAGTATATATAGACTTTTAAATAAGTTTGTTGTATATTTATTTCAATCAAGTATATATAAACTTTTAAATAAGTCTGTTGCGGCGTGCGATCCGATCCCCCAATATTGACTTTTAAATAAATCTATTGCGGCGTGCAATCCGATCCCCCAATATTGACTTTTAAATAAGTCTATTGTGGCGTGCAATCCGATCCCCCAATATTTCCATTTCAATCAATTTTGTTGTAGCGTGCAACCCGCTCCTCCAACATATTTATTTACCAATTCTTATAGAAGAAATTTCCCCAATATCTGTAACAATTAATATAAAATTATAAGACATCAAGCATACATAATTATGATTTAATTATGAACAAACAATGACAAATAGCAAATTATTATGGAAGTCAAGGAGAACATAGGCAGTTTAATATTTAATATGCTAAATGTCAAATAACAATTAAGACACGTAATTCAAATAGCATGTAACAATTAATGCATGAATTCAAGAATTAACATTTGACAAAAATTAGGAAAGAAATAATTATTATAGTAATTAATTCATGATTTAAAATGATTTATGATTTTTCAAGTAATTATGCAAACAATTAATTTGACGACGTATAGACACTCGTCACCTCGCCTATACGTCGTTCACATGCATTTGACATAACAAATAGTTTAAGGTTTCTATTCCCTCAAGTCAAGGTTAACCACGATACTTACCTCGCTTTTCAAATTCCAATCAATTACTCGACCACAACTTTTCCTTTGAAATTTGTCTCTACAAGCTTTAAATCTATTCACAAACAATTCGATATACTCAATACAAATCATAAGAATTAATTCCATATGAATTTATTAATTTTTCGAATAAAAATCCAATATTCATTTAAATATTAGACAATGGGACCCACGTCTCAAATCCCGGAAAAACTTACAAAATCCGAACACTCGTTCCACTACGAGTTCAACCATACAAAAATTATCCAATTCCGATGTCAAATGGACCTTCAAATCTTAAATTTTCATTTTGGGAAGATTTTATAAAAATCTGATTTTTCTTCTACAAATTCACGAATTCATGATATAAATGAGTATGGAATCATGAAATATAATCAATATAGGATAAAAAACACTTACCCCAATTTTTTTCCGTGAAAATCACCCAAATATTCACCTTACCGAGCTCAAAATGACCAAAATGAGTAAAAGTCTCGGACTTTTCGATTTATACACTGCCCAGGCATTTCCGCACCTGCGGTGCCTGGTCTCTCACTTGCGAGCTCGCTTTTGAGAGAAAAATCTTGCATCCGCGAAATGGGGCTGCCAGGTGAGGCCTCGCATCTGCAGAGGAAAAATGCGCACCTGCACCGATCTCCGCTTCTGCGGATGCCCGGGTGCGTGAAAGTTTCCGCACCTGCGGACTTTTTTCCAGCCACGCCCAGGCGCATCTGCGATGGAAGACTCGCTTCTGTGAGCTCGCACCTGCGCTAAAAAATTCGTAGGTGCGATTACACCACAATGCCAAATTTCAGATTTTTGCTTAAGTCCAATTCTTGTTCCGATTTCGATTCGAATCACACTCGGAGTACTCGGGACCCTGTCTGAATATACCAACAAGTCCCGTAACATAATACGGACTTACTCGGGGTCTAAAATCACATCAACCAACACTGAAATTACAATTCACCCCTCGATTCGAACTTTGAGTTTTAAACTTTTCAATTTGCAAATCTCGTGCCAAAACATATTAAATGAATCCGGAATGACTTCAAATTTGGCACACAAGTCATAAATGAGATAACAGATCTATTCAAATTTTCAGAATCGGATTCCGACTCTGATATCAAAAAGTCAACTGAGTGGTCAAAGATGAAAATCTTTAGCTTTTAAATTACTAGTTTCCGTTAGATGGTCATAACTTGAGCTAGGGACCTCTAAATTAAATTCCGGGCCTACGCCCAAGTCCCAAATCATGATACGGAGCTACCGAAACTATTAAAACACTGATCTGGGTCTGTTTTCTCAAAATATTGACCAAAGTCAACTCAATTGAGTTTTAAGGCTCTCTTACACATTTTAATCCATTTTTCGCATAAAAACTTTCCGAAAATTTTTACGGGCTGCGCACACAAGCCGAGGAATGATAATTAGTAATTTTTGAGGTCTTAGAACACAGAATTACTTATTAAATTTAAAGATGATATTTTGGGTCATCACAACGAGGTGCCGGGGAATATAAGATAATTTTATTATTGCACGTGAACTGTCCGTGCAGATGTGATATGAAAAATGGGTACGAGGTGCCGGAAAAATATGATGATTTAATTATGGGCACGAAGTACCGTAAAAATATAAAAGTGGGCTGAGACCCGTGTTCACGAAAAATATGAAAAGGGTTGAGACCCGTATTTTAATGATTATGAAATGGGGTGTCAAATGGTGACTTTTTATCGAAAGAATTATATTCAAAATATTTATTTGGAAGGATTTTTATTCAAAAAGTATTTATTGAAAAACTTATATTTGAAAGATACCTATTTGAGGAAATTATGTTTGAAAGAGATTTATGGAAAGAATTATATTTCAAAGATATTTATTTGAAGGACTTGATTTAATTGGGTGTACTTGTATTTATTATTTGTTGAGCGATATTATTGGTGTTCTTGTTGCCCTGCTGTGCATAGTATTTGTTGGTTTGTGTTGCCCTTATTGTTATTTGTTTCCTATTATTTTGTATATCATATTGCACAGGTTGTTAGACTAGTGAGTGTCTTGACTGTACCTCGTCTCTATTTCACTGAGGTTAGTCTTGATACTTACTGAGTACCGACCGTGGTGTACTCATACTTCACTTCTGCACATTTTTGTACAGAGCCAGGTATTGGAGATATCGGACTCGAACAGAGTTAGAGTGGGATCGCAAGGATTCAAGGTAGAGCTGCTTGGTCGTCGCAGTTCCTTGAAATCTTTCCATATTATTGTACTGTTATTTATTATTCAAACAGTATGGGGTATTCGATCCTTGAGATCATTTCATGTATTCAGTTAAAGTTCGTGACTCAGTACTACCAGTCTTGAGAGGTTGTTATATTTGTAATTATTTTCGCTGTTAGTTTCTTTTTTTTTTTTTTTAAATAGTTTCGAAATGTAATGGAAATCGGCTTACCTAGTATTAGAGATTAGGTGATATCACGACACCTGTGATGAGATTTTGGGTCGTGACAGTGAGGTGAAGCAGTTGTTAGTTACAGGGCCATGCTTCAGGACAATTAGAAGTTAAATTATTTTGTTGGTTATGTACGATGATGTTATGTAATATCAATAGACATATAAAATAATTATCTTTTGTTGTTTTTGTGATGATTCAGTTATGCCAATGGTTTTACTGATTCTAACCAAAAATATATTTATGTGTCGAATCAGTAAAAACAATCGTGGGTGCTTGACTTCCTTGAAACAAGTTGTGAGCAATTTGTATTTTGCAATTGCAAAGGTCAAATTTCATTGGATGTTTGGGGCGGCAACTTTCCCTATAAAAAGGAGTCTCTACGTTTCATTTCAGACACACCAAAAACAGAGAGAAGCAATAGAAATTAGAGAGAGTAATCCACAAATTATAGTTTGTGAGATAAATAATAAATGTGAGTAATATTGTACTGATGTATTTAAAATAAAGAGTATTATTTTTTTTAAAATTATAGTTGTGGTATTATATTGCTCATCCCTCCAAAGTGCATTATGTTCTCGTAACACTATAATATACTGTCTCTTCCTTCGCTCTTTGTTTCTTCTGAGAAATTGCCTTCTGTAGTGACAAAGCAAGTAAGTGAGAATGTGAAGAAACAATCACAGAAGTACTTGCAATTAGTTGTAGAAGATAAGTTTGAGTTTTGCCTCTCGACATCCTTGAATAGGAGTACAGTCAAAACTTTTCTATAACAGTTTCGTTTTCGTTTGTTCCAAAAAAAATTTGCTGTTATATAAAATGTTGTTATAGATGACATATATTATAATATAATACAATAATAGATTCTGAGAAGAACTCAGCTTTTATAATGAATGTTGTCATAGAGAGGTCTAACGGTACATATCCTATCAATTGTGTAACTTCCGCTTTTTATATTGTTCATTTCTTGATTTGTTTTTTTAATCCATTGAGACGAGAAAGGAACAAATAAAAGAAAGAGGAAACTAAAGACGATAACACATTATTGAATTAAAAATGATGCATCTATCATCTATCATCTATCATCTAAGATTCTCCAATGATGAAAAGGAGACAATTTGAAAATGACTGGGTTGTCTCTCCCAAAGAAAACAAGTTTGTTGTAATATCCTTAGTAAAACAATAAAATTGTAATAATTAGACTGCAACCTCAACTCAATCAATATTTGTACCGGAGCATGACTCTCTCTATGTATATTGATTTCTCACGATGTGCGATATTTGTATTGACGCTCGATTAAAAGGTGAATTTGCACCAAAAGGTATTACATTTGGGAATAAATTACTCCCTAACAAAGGCGATTTCACACGCAAAATTCGACCTCCGATTTAAGGATGAAAGAGTATTTACTACCCTATCACAACCCATATTGGTTATGCATGTTTGCATGTATATATATGTAGTGACATAAGAGAACAGGGGACTCATATTCCCCCAAGCTCCCATAGTCGAAAAAAGAAATAATCATGAATTAATAACTAATTTCCTGTGACGTATCTCTATCCTCGTTTTGAACATAATATTGGTTTATTTCATATTAATTTTAAGTTTTGAGGAACTCATTTTTCGACAGAAGTTTGACCAACTAGCTTGTTGGATAACAAATAATTCGGAAAAACTAATCCAAACACATGACAAAACAATAAAAATACTTTTAAAATAACTAAGTAATTAATTATGCCGTAAGAAGCGTATGAAAATGCATCAGAAAATATAATTATTTTTTTGTGCATAAAATTCATCTTTAAATACTTTTTGTTTCTTTAGATTCTTCAAGGTATTGTCGTCCAAAGGCAAAAGTTTGTCCAATTACGAAACATTACTCAAAAATTTCAAATCATCTGTCACGCGTACGTGGTGTGTTCAACATAAAGTCAGCATAAAATGGCCCACAGATCTTCCTTTACACCTCAACAAGATAAGGTAGATGCTGCCTTAAAGGAGAAGTTAATATAATACAGACAAACACCAGATCTGTTGGCCCTATGCACATATTGAAATCTTTGAGAGTTTATCCGAAACAGCCTGTGAAGATCTGCATACACACTATTTTTGTCACGATTCAATTTTTTCTATAGGTCGTGATGGCGTCCAACGTCGCCGCTAGGCAAGCCAATGATGAACTAGTCATGTATTTATTCCTTTTTATTAATTTCAAAGTGGTTGATTCTTGTTTATTAAATAGGAGAGAAGTGAAAAATTATAGTAAAGTAAAGCGTAAACTAATGAAAGAGTAAATACGGTGAAATAAATACTCAAAACCATAAAGTGTCTACTAGCAGGTTCCCAAAGCTCGATGTCACAAGTGTATGAGCAACTAGTAGAATATACAAACACCTATGCTACTGTCTCAAATAAGATAGACAGAAAGTAAGTACAAAAGAGAGACTGCGGGTGCTGCAGAACGGCCTCAGAGAGCAGCTCACCACTATGCCTCGGGGTAACGAAGGTGCGCGCCTGAAGAAAAAGGATCATGAGAGAAGAGAGCCCAAAAGGAAGAAGAACATGGTCCTCAAGACAGACAGCAATGAATCAAGTGGTGAGGATGCTAATGTGACTTACCTAACAAAGAGATTTTAGAAGATGGTTCGCAGAAATGGGGGCATTTCAAAGAGGGGCAGCTCCAGCACGCCAAGAGGATATGACTTATGTCATCAGTGTAGGAAGCCAAGACATTTCATCAAGGATTGTGCCCTCCTCAAGCAAGACCAGTACAAGCACAACACAGACAAAGTAATCAAGAGCAACCCGGTTCCTGACAAAAGATTTAAGAGAAAAGAAGCTGTTGACAATATTGTGAAACAAGCTCTTACTGCATAGGGGGATTCTTCCACCGAATCTGGAGGAGATGATGCACAAGGTGATACCTCCATGATGTCAGTTGAAAGTGAAGCAACTGATTATGATTCTATCTTTGCCTTGATGGCAAAATCTGACGATGATGAAGACAATGATGATGAGGTAAACTTTCTAGATGTTCAAAGGAATCTGAAATCTTATACTTAGAAAAAGCTTATATCTTTGGAAAATATTTTAATTGATTCTTATCACAAGCTTATAAATGATAAAAATGCCTTAACTATAGAGATAGGAGAGGTAGAAACTGAGAGAGATGATTTGGTAATCGTAGTGGATGACCTAAAAGAAACCATCGAGGTTTTAATAAAAGAAAAGAGCGTTCTAATTAAAAAGGTTGAAAACGTAGAAAAGGAGAGATATTACTTGTTGGTAGTCGTCATGGACCTAAAAGAAGCAATAGAGGAATTAAAAAGGGGAAACAATTCTGGGTCTGTGCAAAAGGGAAAGGAAGTTTGCAAGTGAGGCACACATTAAGCTTGAAAATGAACTCAAATATGTAAAATCTATTATGTGTACTGAACTTGAAAGAAACAGACAGCTTCAAGAAGATCTAGGCAGAGTTAAAAATGACCTAGAAAATTCTCTAAAGTGCACCTGATCTTGAGATACAATTGTTGCCATGCATACAAGCAATGGTGGGAACATGCAGGGAGTCGGTTCTAAAAAAATGATTCCCTACAATCCACATAGCAAGAATGTTACTGTCCCTGATAGCTGGATTTGCACTCACTGTGGAAACACTGGCCACTTTAAAGAAAAATGTAAGGCTAGTATTCATTCCCAACAAAAAAACAAGGTTTTTATTGAAAAGATAACTGCTGCTAAGGAACCTGGTCTCACCGCTGAAAAATGTGTATTGCCTGCCTGGACAAAAAGAAATTTAATTTTTCCTTTTCCTCACTACAAGGGACCCAAACTTGTTTGGGTTCCTAAGTCTAATACTTGATTCTCTTGTGCAGGGAGCAATGAAAGGAAGCAGCCAAAAATGGTACATGGATAGTGGCTGTTCTAAGCACAGGACTGGAAGCATCGATGATTTCCTTTCACTCAAAGCCCTGCAAGGAGGGAATGTGTCCTTTGGCAATGGCAAAAAGGGATACATTCTAGGAGTATGAAGAATTGGGAAGTCACTCACTCACCCAATTGAAAATGTGTACTATGTGAACGACTTGAAATATAGTGTTGCGACCCAATTTCCCCTCCATATGCCGTCGTGACGGCACCTAGTCTCTACGACTAGGTAAGCCTAACTTTTGCGAAATAATAAAATGAAAACATAAATTTAACATAACTGAATACCATGCCGCTTGGCATATACAACAACCAACTCCTCAACATACTACACAACATTTCCCAAAACTCGGAATATCGTGAATCACAAACTACAGAAGGAAAATCTAGTACCTCTATACATCAGAGTCTAACAAAAGAAAAATACAGAAGATAATGGACATAGGGAAGAGTAGAAGGGGACTCTGAGGTCTGCGGAGGCGGCAGATATACCTTGAAATCTCCAAAGCTATCCCTGCTCACTGATAGTGCGGCTGATAAGGAGCATCTGGATCTGCACACAAAAAATATGTACAGAAGAGCAGCATGAGTACACCACAATTGGTACCCAGTAAGCGCCAAGCCTAACCTCGATAGAGTAGTGATGAGGTCCGGTCCGGGCCATAATGTAATATGATAATAAAGCAAGGCAAGAATAAAATATCGCAGAAAAATAAAGACTAAAATATAACAAGAAAGAATTCATAGAAGGTAACAGCTCAATACACAGAAATACAACAGGGGATCTCCTGAAATACCGTCTCGTAGTCCCATACGTAAATGTGCAGGGGGGTCTCCTGGAATACCATTCTGTAGTCCCAAAGTAAATATGCAGTACAGGGGGATCTCCCGAAATACTGTTCCGCAGTCCCAAAGTAAATATGCAGTACATGGGGATCTCCCGAAATACCGTTCCGTAGTCCCAAAGTAAATATGCAACTAACCAATAGAATTCAATAGTCACGACACAAAATTCTACAGTTCAACCTAAGTACCAGTAAAGGAAAAATATGTAAATTCACTAAACACACTGCACGTAGTTCAAGTAAATAGTTAAGACAAGTAGACATGCTATTCTAATCTAGACTACACATGCTGATGAATCTCATATAAGAAAGAAATCAGGTTATTACTTAGTAAAAAATCGGGTTTTTACACAATTAGCCCATGTACATACTCGTCACCTCACGTACACGACGCTCATATATCAAAAACAGTACAAATCCTATGGGAATTTTCCTCACACAAAGTTAGGCAAGCCACTAACCACGAACCAAGTTAAATCAATCGGTAACAATGCCTTTTCCACGAATATCCGACTCCTAATGATCCAAATCTAGCCAAAAATAATTACATATCATAATTAAAACTATAATAGACTAATCTAATTAATGAAATCAAACTTTTAATAAAAATTCCGAAATTCGTCCTAAAAAGTTGACCCGGGCCCACGTCTCGGAATCAGGTAAAAGTCACAAAATACGTACATCCATTCACTCACGAGTCCAACCATACAAGAATCACTCCAATCTAACCTCAAATCGCCTTCCAAAACTCGAAATTATGGCCTATGAGGTTTCTACCATTTTCCCCTAAATTTCCAACTCAAATCCCAAATTTGAAGACAAAAATAATGATATATTCATGAAATATAACCCAATATGAGTTTGAACCACTTACCCCAACAATTTCTTTGAGGAAGCCTCGAAGAATCGTCTCCCACCGAGCTCTCAAACTCCCAAAATCGAAATGGAAAATTAACTCTTGGAACCCCTCTTTTATGCCCACCAAACTCGCTTCTACGAGCCTTCAACCGCACATGCGAAAATTCTATCACAGGTGCGAAAATCACTTAAGGGGGACTGAGTCCGCATATGCGAACAAGGGCCGCTTATGCAAGCCCGCATCTGCGCTCCTCTTCTGCTTCTACGTGTCTGCTTATGCGGATCTATGGCCGCACCTACGGTCCCAGCTGGACAGGGGTCAAAACCGCTTCTACGGCTCCGTGGCCACTTCTGTGGCGCCGCACCTGTGGCCTAAAGTGCGCAGGTGTGATTACACCAGGTGCAGCAGCTCCATCAATTGCATAAGTCCCAAACTTAATCTGTTAAGCATCCGAAACTCACCCGAGGCCCCCGGGACATCGACCAAACATACCAACAAGTCCTAAAATACCATACAAACTTAGTAAAGCCCTCAAATCACATCAAAAAATGCTAAAAACGTGAATCACCCTCCGATTCAAACTTAATGAACTTGAAACTTTAAACTTCTACAACCGATGCCGAAACATATTAAATCACGTCCGATTGACCTCAAATTTTGCACACAAGTCATATTCGACATTACAGACCTACTTCAACTCCAGAATTGGAAACCGACCTCGATATCAAAATTTCCAGTGCCGGTCAAAATCTTCAAAATTTTGACTTTCGCCATTTCAAGCCTAAATGAGCTATAGACCTCCAAAACACAATTCGGACACGCCGCTAAGTCCAAAATCACCCAACGGAGCTAACGGAATCGAAAAAATGCCATTCCAGAGTCGTCTTCACATAGTTCCGACTACGGTCCAAATCCTAAGGCTTAAACCTTCATTTAGGGACTAAGTGTCCCAAAACACTTCAAAAACTAAAACGAAACCTCCCGACAAGTCACAATAGCAGAAATAGATATGGGAGAAGTAGTAAATAGGGGATTGGGGCTATTACTCTCAAAATGATCGACCGGGTTGTTACATCCTCTCCTTCTTAAAACAATCATTCATCCTCGAACGAGTATAGAGACATACCTGAAGTGGTGAAAAGATGAGGATAATGGCTGTGCATATCCTGCTCGGTCTCCCAAGTCGCCTCCTCGACTGGTTGTCCCCTCCACTGAACCTTCACGGAAGCAATGTTGTTTGACCTTAGCTTTCTGACCTGCCTGTCTAAAATAGCCACTAGCTCCTCAAGATAAGATGAATCCTTGTCCAATTGGACTAAGCTGAAATCCAACTCATGAGATGGATCGTCGTGATACTTCCGGAGCATCAAAACATAAAATACTGGATGAACTCCTGCTTGGCTGGGAGGTAAGTAAAGTTCTTAGGCAACTTCCCCAACTCGTCGCAACACCTCAAAGGGACCAATAAACTATGGGCTCCGCTTGCTCTTCTTTTCGAACCTCATAACGCCCTTCATAGGCAAAACCTAGAGAAAGACCCGCTCTCCAACCATGAATGCAACATCGCGAACCTTCCGGTCTGCATAGCTCTTCTGTCTGGACTGGGGTTGCGCGAAGTCGATCCTGAATCACCTTCACCTTATCCAGGGCATCCTGAACTAAGTCTGTACCCAATAATCTAGCCTTGCCCGGATCGAACCAACCCACTCGGGCCCGATACCGCCTACCATTCAGAGCCTCATATGGTTCCATATGAATGTTGGACTGATAACTATTATTGTAACAAACTCCGCAAGTGGCAAAAACTAGTCCCAAGCACCCCACATTCTTTCAAACAAGCGCGAATCATATCCTCTAGTATCTGAAAAATGCGCTCGGATTGTCCATCCGTCTGAGGGTGAAATACTGTGCTCAACTCAACCCGAGTACCAAACTCATTCTGTACAGCTCTCCAGAATCGTGATTTAAACTGCGTACCCCAGTCAGAGATAATAGATACATGCACTCCATGAAGCCTGACGATCTCACGGATGTAGATTTGAGCTAGCTGCTCGGAAGAATAGGTAGTCATCACATTAATGAAATGAGCCGACTTGGTTAGCATATCCACAATCACCCAAACTGCATCATACCTCCGCTGAGTCCATGGGAGTCCAACAACGAAATCCATAGTGATCCGCTCCCATTTCCATTCCAAAATCTCCAACTTATGAAGCAACCAACCCGGCCGCTGATGCCCATACTTCACCTGCTGGCAATTTAGGCAGCGAGAAACATACTTCACTATGTCTTTCTTCATTCTTCTCCACCAATAGAGCTGTCTCAAATCCTGATACATATTTGCGGCACCCGTATGAATGGAGTACCGCGAGCTGTGAGCCTCCTAGAGCATCAACTCACGCGAACCATCTACAATGGGCACACATATTCGGCCCTGCATCATCAACACGCCGTCATCACAAATAGTCACATCTTTAGCATCACCTCGCCGAACCCTATCTTGAAGGACGAGCAAATGGGGGTCATCATACTAACGCTCCATGATATGATCATAAAGAGAAGACCAAGAAACCACACAAGCCAATACTTGACTCGGCTCAGAAATATCCAATCTCACAAACTGGCTAGCTACGACCTGAACATCCAATGCCAACGGCCTCTCTACTGCTGGTAGATATGCTAAACTCCCCAAACTCTATGCCCGACGACTCAAAGCATTAGCCACCACATTGGCCTTCCCAGGGTGGTATAGAATGGTGATATCATAATCCTTAAGCAGCTCCAACCACCTCCTCTGATGCAAATTAAGATCCTTCTACTTGAATAGATGCTACAAACTCCAGTGATCGGTGTAAATCTCACAAGGAACACCATACAAATAATGCCGCCAAATCTTCAAGGCATGAACAATAGTTGCTAACTCATGGTCGTGGACATGATAGTTATTTTCATGCACCTTCAGTTTTCTAGACGCGTAGGCAATAACACTACCGTCCTGCATTAACACCGCGCCGAGACCAATCTGCGATGCATCATAATATGCAGTATAAGACCCCGAACCTGTAGGCAATACCAATACTGTGGCTGTAGTCAAAGCTGTCTTGAGCTTCTGAAAGCTCTCCTCACATTCCTCTGTCCACCTGAACGGCGCACCCTTCTGCGTCAGCCTGGTCATAGGAGCTACAATATATGAGAAACCCTCTACAAATCGACGGTAATACCCCGCTAAACTAAGAAAACTCCGGATCTCTGTAGCTGAGTACGGTCTGGGCCAACTTTGCACTGCTTCAATCTTCTTCGGATCCACATGGATCCCATCGCTTGATACTATATGACCCAAGAATACCACTAAGTCTAGCCAAAACTCACACCTTGAAAATTTTGAATATAACTATTTTCTCTCAAGGTCTGAAGCGCAGTCATCAAGTGTTGCTCATGATCCTCCCCACTCTGGGAGTACACCAGAATGTCTTCAATAAACACAATGATGAATGAGTCAAGATAAGGCCGGAACACACTGTGCATCAAGTGCATAAAAGCTGTTGGGGCATTGGTCAGCCCAAAAGACATAACAAGAAACTCATAGAGACCATATCCGGTCCTGAAAGCAGTCTTTGGGATATCTGGCTCCCGAATCTTCAACTGATGATATCTTGAATGTAAGTCAATCTTGGAAAACACTCTGGCACCCTGTAACTGATCAAATAAGTCATCAATACGAGGCAATGGATACTTGTTCTTCACTGTGACTTTGTTCAACTGGCGATAATCAATACACATCCGCATAGAACCATCCTTCTTCTTCACAAATAAGACAGGAGCACCCCAAGGTGACACACTGGGCCGAATGAATCCCTTATCAAGCAACTCCTGTAACTTCTCCTTTAACTCCTTCAACTCAAGAGGAGCTATACGATATGGAGAAATAGAGATTGGTTGAGTGCCCTACAACAAATCAATGCCAAAATCAATATCTCTGTCGGGCGGCATGCCTAGAAGATCAGCTGGAAATACATCTGGAAAATCCCTCACTACTGGGACTGACTCAACTGTAGGGGTATTAATACTGACATCTCTCCCATAAGCTAGATACGCATCATACCCCTTCTCAACCATTCGTTGAGATTTAAGAAATGAAATAACTCTGCTGGGAGTATACTCTAAGATACCTCTCCACTCTAATCGCGATAATCCTGGCATAGCCAGCGTCACAGTTTTGGCGTGACAATCAAGAATAACATAATGGGGCGACAACCAGTCCATGCCCAAAATAACATCAAAGTTTACCATACTGCGCAATAATAAATCGGCTATGGTATCAAAACCACTAAGATCAATCAAACATGACCGATACACGCGGTTCACATCAAGAGAATCTCCCACAAGAGTAGACACATAAATAGGGAAACTCAAATAATGCCGAGATACGCCCAAATACGGGGCAAAATAAGAGACACATAGGAATATGTAGATCCTGGGTCAAATACTACCGACAGATCTCTATGACAGACTAGAACAATACTTGTAATGACAGAATTAGAAGCAACTGCCTCTGTATGAGCAGGAAGGGCATAATATCTGGCCTGGCCTCCCCCTCTAGGGTGACCTCTACCTCCCCGACCTCCACCTCAGGCTGGCTGAGAAGGTGGGGTGGCAGCTGGCGCTGTAATCATAGCCTGAGGACCCGGTGGAGCACGCCGTGGCTGAGAAGTCTGTGGAGGTGCACCCCTCCTAAATCTGGGGAAATCCCTCACCATATGGAGAGTGTCACCACACTTAAAACAAGCTCTGGGAGGGCGTGTCTGTTGTGGATGGCTCGTGCCAGATCTGCTGGACTGGCCGCTAGGAATACCCCGTGCAAGGGGCACACTAGATACTGGCGGTGCATAATAAGGTTCTTGGGGCCTAGAAGGGGCTGGGACACCGCTGGCGGCTGGAATAACTGAATGAATAGGGCAACTAACATAACCTCTACCACGGTGAGCTGCTGGGGCATGAGCACCAGATTAATAACCACTCTCTCGAGACCTCTTGGTCTTTCTCTCCTCTTTATCCCGAGCAAGGATACCCTCTAATCTCCTGGCAATACTCACAACCCGTTGATAAGAAATATCCATCTCCAACTCCCTAGACATACTAATTCGGATACTAGGGTGGAGTTCCTCAATAAACCGTCGAACCCTCTCTCGAACTGTGGCAACTAAGGATGGTGCATGTCGGGCCAAATCACTAAAACAGACTGCATACTCTGACACAGTCATAGATCCTTGGCACAACTGCTCAAACTATGCGCGTCATGAGTCCCTGAGGCTCTGAGGGACATACTCTCTCAAAAACATGTCCGAGAACTGAATCCATGTAAGCAAAACTGCCTCTTCCGGACTACTCAGCTCATAAGAACGCCAGCTCTGATAGGCTGCTCCTTTAAGATGGAATGTAGTAAAAGAAACTCCACTCATCTCCGATACGCACATAGTACGGGGAATACAATGACACTCCTCCAGAAAATACTGAGCGTCATCTGTATCCAATCCGCTGAAGGTAGGTGGGTGGTACTTCTTATACCTCTCAAGTCTGAGCTACTCCACCTCAGAAGCTGTTGCCCTAACCTCGGGCTGATATGGAGCTACCGGCTGCATTGGTACCATCTCTAGAACCTAGTCGACCTGAACCCGCTGCTCTGGAGTACCGGCGACGGGAGTCTGTCCTCCTCCCTCGGCCTGATATGTGGCAGGGGCAAGTGGAATCAATCTAGCTTGAGCTAAGGAGCTGAACATGCTCAGAAACTAGGCTAGAGTCTCTTGGAGGGCTGGTGGAGAAACAGGTGCCTGAGGTGTCTGCCCTCCAGCTGGAGTTACTGGAGGCTCCTCTATAGCAGCTATTGCAGGTGATCTGGCTACACCGCGTGGACGTCCTCGGTCTCTACCCCGACCCCGGCCTCTCGCGGCTCTAGGAGGGGGTACGAGTGCCTGGTCATCAGATCTGCTTATACGTGTCCTCACCATCTGTGAGAGAATAGAATACAAAAGTTTAGAATTTTTGAAGTCAACAATTTTCGCACGACAAGGAATCAAAGTAGTGAAATATTCCTAACAGTTCCATAGCCTCCCGATGATAAGTACAGAAGTCTCCGTACCGATCCGCGAGACTCTAATAAATCGGCTTGTGACTCATGACACCTATGATTAGAGCTCTAATATCAACTTGTCACGACCCAATTTCCTCTCTGTATGACGTTGTGACGACACCTAGTCTCTACGACTAGGTAAGCCTAACTTTTGCGGAATAATGAAATGAAAACATAAATTTAACAACATAATTGAATACCATGCTGCTTGGCATGTAAAACAACCAACTCCTCAACATACTACACAAAATTTCCCAAAACCCGAAATATCATGAATCACAAACTACAGAAGGAAAATATAGTACCTCTATACATAAGAGTCTAACAAAAGCAAAATACAGAAGATAATAGACATAGGGAAAAGTAGAAGGGGACTCCGAGGTCTGCGAATGCGTAAGATATACCTTGAAGTCTCCAAAGTTGTTTCTGCTCACTGATAGTGCAGCTGATAAGGAGCACCTGGATTTGCACACGAAAAATATGTGCAGAAGAGTAGCATGAGTATACCCCAATCGGTACCCAGTAAGTGCCAAGCCTAACCTTGGTAGAGTAGTGACGAGGTCAGGTCCGGGCCCTACTGTAATATGATAATAAAGTAAGGCAAGAATGAAATATCGCAGAAAAATAAAGACTGAAATTTAACAAGAATGATATCGTCTCGTAGTCCCAAACGTAAGAGTGTAGGGGGATCTCCCGGAATACCGTTCTGCAGTCCCAAAGTAAATATGCAGTACATGGGGATCTCCCGGAATACCGTTTCGTAGTCCCAAAGTAAATATCTAGTACATGGGGATCTCCCAGAATACCGTTCCGTAGTCCCAAAGTAAATATGTAGCTAACTCATAGAATTCAATAGTCACAACATGAAATTCTACAGTTCAACCTAAGTACCAGTTAAGGAAAAAAAAGGTAAATTCACTAAACATGCTGCACGTAGTTCAAGTAAATAGTTAAGGTACGTAGACATGCTATTTTAATCTAGCAGGATACTACACATGCCGATGAAACTCAAATAAGAAGGAAATCAGGTTATTACTTTGTAGAAAATTGGGTTTATACAGAATTAGCCCATGTACGTACTCGTCACCTCACGTACACAATGCTCATATATCAAAAACAGTAAAAATCCTACGGGGAATTCCTCCACACAAAGTTAGGCAAGCCACTTACCTCGAACCAAGCTCAATCAATCGGTAACAATGCCTTTTCCATGAATATCCGACTCCGAATGGCCCAAATCTAGCCAAAAATACTTACATATCATAAATACAACTATAATAGACTAATCTAATTAATGAAATCAAGATTTTAATAAAAATCTCAAAATCTATCCTAAAAAGTCGACCCGAGCCCACGTCTCAAAATCGGGTAAAAGTCCCAAAATACGAACACCCATTCACTCATGAGTCCAACCATACAAGAATCACTGGAATCCGACCACAAATCGCCTTCCGAAATTCGAAATTATGGCCTATGAGGTTTCTACCATTTCACCCCAAATTTCCAACTCAAATACCAAATTAGAAGACAAAAATAACGATATATTCATGAAATATAACCCAATCTGAGTTTGAACCACTTACCCCAACAATTTCCTTGAGGAAGCCTCGAAAAATTGTCTCCCACCAAGCTCTCAAACTCCCAAAATCGAAATGGGAAATTAACTCTCGGAACCCCTCTTTTCTGCCCAGCAAACTCGCTTCTCCGAGCCTTACCGCACCTATGGAATTCCATCGCAGGTGCGAAAATCACTTAAGGGGGACTGACTCCGCATCTGCGAACAAGGGCCGCTTCTGCGAGCTCGAATCTGTTCTCCGCTTCTGCTTCTGCGCGTCCGCTTCTACAAATCTATGGCCGCACCTGCGGTCCTAGCTGGACAGGGGTCAAAACCGCTTCTGTGGCTCCATGGCCGCTTCTGCTGTGCCGCACCTACATCCCAAAGTACGCAGGTGCGATTACACCAGGTACAACAGCTCCAGCAATTGCATAAGTCCCAAACTCAATCCATTAAGCACCCGAAACTCACTCGAGTCTCACGAGACCTCGACCAAACATACCAACAAGTCTTAAAACACCACACAAACTTAGTCGAGCCCTCAAATCACATCAAACAACTCTAAAAACATGAATCACCCTCCGATTCAAACTTAATAAACTTGAAACTTTAAACTTCTACAACAGATGCCAAAACCTATCGAATCATGTCCGATTGACCTCAAATCTTGCACACAAGTCATATTTGACATTACGAACCTACTCCAACTTCCAGAATTGGAAACTGATCTCGATATCAAAATTTCCATTGCCGGTGAAAATCTTCAAAAATTCGACTTTCGCCATTTCAAGCATAAATGAGCTACAGACCTCCAAAACACAATTCGGACATGCCTCAAAGTCCAAAATCACCCAACGGAGCTAACAGAACTGACTAAACTCCATTTCGGAGTCGTCCTTACACAGTTTCGACTACGGTCCAAATTCTAAGGTTTAAACCTCCATTTAGGGACTAAGTGTCTCAAAACACTTCAAAAACCAAAATGAAACCTCACGACAAGTCACAATAGCAGAAATATATATGGGAGAATCAGTAAATAGGGGATTAGGACTATTACTCTCAAAACGATCGGCCGAGTCATTACATATAGCCTACTGAGTGTTTCCCAAAACTGCGACAAAGGAAACAAAGTAGAATTTGTGTCAAAATTCTACACAGTCACAAATCTTGTGCCCGGTGAAGTGGTCCTGATGGCAAAAAGATACAAAAACATCTATGTTTCTGATTTTGAGTCCCTCCATAATAGAGATCTCACTTGTCTGAGTGACATTGACGATGATGCAGAACTATGAAACAAAAGATTAGGTCATGCAAGCTTTACGTTGCTAAACAAATTGGTCAGGAAGGACCTGGTTCGTGGCCTGCCTAAGTCAAGCTTCAAAGATCACAAGGTGTGTGATGCATGTGTAAAAGGAAAGCAAGTCAGATCCTCCTTCAAGCCCAAAAAGGAAGTTAGTACCTCAAGGCCACTTGATCTTCTCCATATGTATCTGTTTGGACCTTTGAGGGTGTCAGGTAGAGGATGAAAGAAGTACATTTTTATTATAGTGGATGACTATTTTAGATTCACCTGGACCTTGTTCCTTAGAACCAAGGATGAAACTTTACAACTGTTTGTTTCCTTCGTGAAGAAGATCCAAGTGAAGTTGAGTCACAATGTTGTGTGTATAATATCTGGTCATGACATAGAGTTCGATAATGCAAAATTTGATGAATTCTATGCTAAAAATGGCATAAGTCATAATTCTTTAGCTCCAAGAACACATCAACAAAATGGTACTGTGCAGAGGAAAAATAGGACTCTTGAAGACATGGCAAGGACAATACTGATTGACAGTGACATTGCTAATAATTTCTGAGCAGAAGCAGTTAACACTGCATGTTATTTGGTGAACAAGTGCATGATCAGGTCCCTACTGAACAAGACTCCGTATGAACTGCTGAACGGGAGGAAACCCAAGCTAACATATTTGAGAACATTTGGCTGAAAATGTTTTGTCCTCAACAATGGTAAGGAAGCACTTGGAAAATTTGATGCTTAAGTGATGAAGGAATCATTTTGGGCTATTCATCAAAAGAAAAACCTACAAAGTCTACAACAAAAGAACTCAATGTGTTGAAGAAAACATACATGTGATATTTGATGAATCACAACACCTATGTGGGAAAGATTCACATGATAAGATTGATCAAGACGGAGAGCAGTCAACAGTTCTTGATGAAGTCATTGAGATGGAAAATGGAAAGGCTGACATGATGAGTTACGTCAAGGAATCAAATGATGATGATGCAGCTGTATCTCCAGTTGATGTAGAGGAACTTGGCCCTTCAATCACAACAATTGTAGCTAAGAATAGAGTTGTTGATGTTGTGCAAGGAACCCCAGATGCTGAGCTGAGAACTGGGACTCACGTCAACCAGAAGTACCTGGAACCTCTCACAATGAGATTCAGGTGTCTAACTGGAAGCACAAACGTTCACACCCTCTTCAAAATATGATCACTCCTCTTGACTCAAGGATTCAAACTAGATTAAAGTCAAGAAACTAACTTGCCTTCTCAGCCTTTCTCTCTCGAGTTGAGCCCAAAAATATGATGGAAGCATTGAAAGATGCTGACTGGATTACTGTTATACAAGATGAACTCCATCAATTTGAGAGGAACTTCGTATGTCACCTGGTTCCTCGACCTGCTGACAGAACTGTTATAGGAACCAGGTGGGTGTTTAGAAACAAACTTGATGAGTTTGGGAACACAATAAGGAACAAGGCAAGGCTAGTAGTTCAAGGCTACAATCAAGAAGAATGGATTGACTATGATGAAACTTTTGCTCTAGTTTCTCGAATGGAGGCCATCAGAATGCTCATTGCCTTTGCATCTTATATGGAATTGAAAGTGTTCCAAATGGATGTCAAAAGTGCATTTTTGAATGGCTTTCTAAAATAAGAAGTCTTCGTCAAGCAACCACCTCACTTCGAATGTCATGAGCATCTTGAGCATGTTTTTAAACTTAAAAGGCATTATATAGGCTGAAGCAGGCTCCTCGTGCATGGTATGAAAGGTTGTCCAAATTTCTCCTAGAAAATGGCTTTACAAGAGGAAAAATTGACAACACCTTATTTCTGAAGAAACAAGGGAGGAACCTGCTCATTGTGCAAGGTTATGTTAACGACATCATCTTTGGTGAAACAAATGATTCTCTGTGTGAGGAGTTTGAAAAGTTCATTGGAAGCGAGTTTGAAATGAGCATGATGGGGGAATTGAATTTCTTCTTGGGTCTGCAAGTCAAGCAAACTCCTAAGGGCACAATGATAAGTCAACAAAAGTACATCAAAAAGCTTCTGAAGAGATTTGAAATGGAAAGCTCAAAAATCATTGATATTCCTATTGCCACTCATCTGGACATGGATGAACCTGGTTCCCTTGTGAACGAGACCATGTACAGAGGTATCATTGGTTCACTCTTGTATCACACAGCAAGCAGACCATATATCATTTTCAGTGTGGGATTATGTGCCAAGTTTCAATCAAATCCAATGGAATCTCATCTGAAGGCTGCCAAGAGAATCCTGAGGTATCTAAAAGGAACGCAGGATCTGGTTCTCTACTATCCCCCAGGAGATAATTTCGACTTGATCGGGTATGCTGACGCTAATTATGCTGGTTTTCTGGTAGATAGGAAAAGCACTTATGGCGTGGCACACTTTCTTGGATCGTGTCTAATTTCATTGGATACAAGAAAACAAAACTCAGTGGCTCTTTCAACTGCAGAAGCGGAGTATGTGGCAGCTACCTCTTGCCGTGCTCAATTATTTGGATCAAGAAGCAGTTAGAGGATTTTGGAATATTTTTTGATTGTGTGCGATTACTGTGTGATAACACCAGTGCTTTCAACATGGAAGAGAACCCAGTTCAGCATAAGAGAACAAAGCACATTGATGTGCGACATCATTTTCTCAAAGAGAATGTTGAAAAAAAGCTTATATGCATGAAGTTTTGCAGCACAGAAGATGCAATTGCAAACATCTTTACCAAAGCACTGAGTAGAGAGCACTTTGAAAAGAATCGTTTGGAACTTGGATTGATAACATCAAGCTGATAACCTGGTCCCTCGATGATTGTCTATGAAAGAAATGAATAGGTAAAATAGCTAAAAAAGTATTTTCTGGCAAGGTCTAACTCATTTCTATACTGTTACAGGTAGACACGCATGGTGATTACAGAGCAAACATGGAACCTGGTTCCTTCAACACAGGTTAGTAGTTCCTTTTTACTCTCATGAACAACTTTTTAAACGGCTAAAAAGGGTGCCACATCATTAAAATGTCAATTTCTTGTTTTTCCCTTTTTAGAACCCAAGCAAACTACCCGTTATGAAATGATTCGTATACCCAGAAAATAAATACCCTTTCCTAACTCGTACATCACCCCCTTTAAATAAACCCAAACATTATCACTTTTATAACTGTTCACATCAAAAGCCAAAATTTCCCTTTTCTCTCAACAACCAAACACTCTCTTATTCCATAAACTCATCACCATGTCTTAGAATCTCGAAGCCTCAAATGTTCCAAGTATTATCCCCACTGTATCTTCATCTCTTGAAGCATCTGTGAGAGAGTCTAAGTATCATACGACACCCAGTCCAAACCCTAAGCAAGATTCCCAACGACTCACTGCCTCTTCTCCAACCCAATCATGTTCTGGTTCTCATCGAAGTCGCAAAACTTCGAATCCAAAGAGGTTTGTGGCTACGACCTCTCCTTATACGTCGCCGAAATAAATGGCTGCGGGAGAAACAGTAGAGGGAGAATAAAATCTGGAAGTCTCCAATCTACAAGTGGAAGAGAGTTATGAGGCACAACAGAGTGTTGTTCGCAATGGTGATGAATCAACAATGACTACCCCATGCCTCGATTTGAATGTTGCCAATTCTACAGGTAATATTCTTCTTGTACCTTCTTAGTCTACTTTGGGGTTACAAGAACAAGAGGCCATAGAGAATATATTGTCACTAGCTACTTAGGGAAGTTTGGTTGGTGGTTATGAAGGTGTGTCTGAAACCTATGGGTCTCAGGGGAGGGTGATAGTCTACAGGTAGAGGGTAGGGTACTATTGGGGAACCACATGAGGGAACTGATCCCTCTGCCCAAGAGGATCCCTCTGCTCCTACTTGGGATGAAACCCCCTGTTCTTCAAAATAACCCAAGCCAAGACCGATCCCGCTTCCTCTCATCATTTCTATGCTGAGCCATTGACCATTGTTTCTCTTGAGATGAGATCTCTGTCTAAGGAAGAGAATGAGGATAGTGAAGAAGAGTATTATAATGTGGCTCTTATAAGATTTATTAGTGCTAGGAGTAGAAGGGAAACTCCCAAAATACCCACTCCTAAAAGACCTACTACTAGGCTGCAAAATGAGGAAGCTCTTGAGTCAATTCTGAGGAAAAATAAGGAAGAAAAGAAAAGAAGAAGGTTGGTGAAGGGTGGAAAGTTAGTACATGAAAAGGTAGGGCCTACAACACTTGTTGTTGACGTTAATGACGAGGTGGATGAGAAACCCAATCCCTTAATTCGTAAGTCCTCTAAGAAACCTACTACTCCAAAATTTGGGAAAGAGTCACATGTGAGAGTGATGGAGGTTAGCAATGCTGAAGTGGGTGAGTCTGGCGAGAAAGTGGTTGAGGAGTCCGGTGAGAAAGCATCTGAAAAATCTGTGTCTGAGAAGGTGTCTGACAAATCTGCCGAAAAAGGGGAAAGTGTGAGAAAATCAGTGAAACGGAAGGCTGGTGCTAATGAGGAACCTGGTTCCTCCAAGAAGGCCAAGGTGTGTGGCCAAGAATGAAGGAAGGGAAAATCTGAGAAACCAGAAGGTGTTGTGGGGCAATAATGCGCCAATTGGTTGATATCTCTGAATTTGAACAGTGGACACATCTGTTTACAATTGAGAGTCCTAAGGTGTATGAGGCAAAAGTGCGCAATTTCTATGCCTACTTTTTCACAGTCGAGGATGATAATATCTGCATGAAGGTGAATGGTGTTCACTTTGTGATGGATGAGGCTGTGTTGGGGACCATCTTGGGAGTGCCTACCGACGGAATATCCTCCATTGAGGGGACTTTTTCTTCAAACTTCAGAAATCCCATTTTGAAAGATGATGCAGTACATCAGGGGAACGGGTACACAAGAAGGCCCTCCTTATAGTGTACCAATTGTTATTCGAGATAGTGAACAAGGTTTTTCTCCCTTGTGCAGAAAGGCATTCTATTACGTCACAAGCAGACATGTTCCTCATGGTAGCACTAGATGCATACTCTACTATCAATCTGTCGGGTATCATGATTGAGCACATGAATAGAGTGACATATTTCAAGGATAAAAATCATGGGCTGCCCTACGGGTATGGCTGTGCATGGATCGGATCAGATCGGATTTAGCACATTTCAGATTCGAATTTCGGATTGTGCAAAATGCAATCTGAATCTGATCCGAATTAATATCGGATCAGATTGGATTTTAAAGTTTGGATCAGATCAATATTTTGGATTTCGGATCGGATTACATGTATTATTAAGGCTATTTCTAATTTAATCCACTAATGCATCTTCCTTATCTGCTTCTTCTGTGTTATGTGCTAATACAAACATCTCTTTTCTTTTCATCCCTTTTATCAGCATTGCATCTCTAAGAAAATATTTCTCTGGAGGTTCGAGTTGTTATGCCTCAGAGTTGCAAACTCATACATATATTTTCTTTGTAAAAGAGGCAATACAGCAAGAAAAATTCATGTTTCTGCAATTATGAGGGTACTATGGTGCCAATATAGCTAAATACAATAATTGTAAAGGTAATAACTTAGAGGAAGATATAAAGGAAGTACTAACTATGCGAAATTAAAGTTTAGTGTTTATGCATGCCATAATAATTTTAGATCGGGTTAAAATTATACCAATCCGAATCTGATCCGAATATCCGAAATTTTAATAAACATAATTTGAAATCCGATCCAAATATCTGAAATCCAAAATTGAGCGAATCGGTTCGGATTTCGGATATCCGATTCAAATGAACAGCCCTACCTATGGGGTTCTACTCACCAAAGTATTTGAGTTCTTCAAAGTTGCTTTGGGAAAGGCTATAGTGGGTGAGTGCAAGCAGACCTTCTCCAAGACCACCTTAGAAGAATGCGAGTGCATCGATAAGAAAATAGGGGGTGGCAGCAATTCCACTATTTCTCAACTGATTGAAGCTCAAAATATTGCCAACGAAGAGATAAGGAAGTTGAAGGCACAAAATATTATTCTTGAGGGATAGCTTAGTCAGGCCCAGGAGGCACCTGGTTCCAGCAGCAAACAAGGTGAAGAGGTTGCCCGTCTGACCAAGGAGAATGCTGATCTCAGGAAACAAGGCGAAGAACTGAAGGAGAGGTTACTCAATGAGCAAGGGTCCGCAAATGCTCGAATGGATATCCTCCATAGAACTCTTGCTTCTTCAGCTCTGTCTCCCTTTTCCAGTGCTCCTTAAAATCGTTCCCTTCCCAGTGTATGTCCTCTGTTTTGGTCTCTCTTGTTTGGATATGTTTAGTGGCTGGTACCCTTTTTGTTATTTTATTTTGTGGATGATTATGTAACAAATGGCACTGCTCCCTGTTTATTTCCAAAGTTAATGAATAACCCATCCTCTTTCTATGCATGCTTTGCTCCTCTACTCTGTTTTTAGTCATGATTGTGTGCACACATGAGGCATAGTTAATCAGGCTAGACTTCTTTTTGCTTAGTGCTTCTTTGTGACTAATCTTTTTATGATGCCAAAAGGGGAAAAATTAATTGAGGGGGAACATGCTCAAGGGAAATATTTATGGTACTTTGGTTCTCAGGGAGAATTTCAATTACAAGTTTGTCATCATCAAAAAGAGAGAAATTAATAAGTTATGTGTCTTGTTATGTTTTGATGATCTAACAAATTTAATGTTAAGAACCAGATGGGGAACCTGCTCCACATCCTCAAAATGCTCAAGATCAACAAGTCTCAAGTCTGGGACATGTTCCAACATTCAGAGTCAAATAAACAATAGAGGGAAAAGATGAACATCAGTTCCCTTGCTGACTGTACCATTCAACCCCCACAACTGTAAAGTGGCTCCAACTGTTTCTCAGCACACATGTAACAGTGTAACAGTCACTTTAGGGGGAATACCCTTGTACCAAACATGCTTACATCATTCAAGTGATGTCACTTATATAATATTAACATAAAGCAAATGCAAAACATAACACTTGCACATTCCAAATTTCATCAAGTTTTCTCTCAAGTGTGATGATCCAAAAGGTCATCTTTAAATTTAATAATTAATTCTATATTCTAAGACCTCAAAAAGCATTATTCATCATTTCTCAACTTGCGTGCGCAGTCCGTATAACTTTTCAGAAGGCTTTTATGCGAAAATTGGATTAAAATATGAAATAGAGCCTTAAAACTCAATTGAGTTGACTTTGGTCAATATTTTGGGCAAACGGATCTGGATCTGTGTTTTGACAGTTCCCGTAGATCCGCATCATTATTTGAAACTTGGGCGTATGCCCGGAATTTAATTTGGAGGCCCCTAGCTCAAGGTATGACCATTTAACGGAAACTAGTAATTTAAACGCTAAAGATTTCAAAAAGTTTGACCATGGATTTGACTTTTTGATATCGGGGTCGGAATCCGATTCCAAAAATTGGAATAGCTCCCTTATGTCATTTATGACTTATGTGCCAAATTTGAAGTCATTCCGAATACATTTAATATGTTTTGGCACGATATTTGCAAATTGAAAAGTTTAAAACTCAATGTTCGAATCTAGGAGTGAATTATAATTTCAGCGTTGTTTGACGGAATATGAGACCCTGAGTTAGTCTATATTATGTTATGGGACTTGTTGGTATATTCGTACGGGGTCCCGGGTACCCCAAGAGTGATTCGGATTGAAATCAGATAAAAATTTGGACTTAAGGAAAATCTGAAATTTGGCCTTCTGGTGTAATCGCACCTGCAGATTTTTGACCGCAGGTGTGATCTCGCAGAAGCGAGCCTTCAATCGCAGATGCGTCCAGGCCATGGCTGGGGCTTCGATCACAGAAGCGGACAGCTCCTCGCAGAAGCGTGTCCGCAGATGCGCAAAAAATCTCGCAGAAGTGGGGGCTGGGCAAGTGAGGTTCGCAGAAGAGAAACTCCTTCCGCAAAAGTGGATGCGCAGGTGCGAGCCCAGGCACCGTAGGTGCGAAAATGCCCGGGCAGTGCATAAATTGAAGAGTCCGATATTTTTCTCATTTTAGACATTTCAAGCATGAATTTAGGTGATTTCAAAGGGAATTTTCACGACTTTGAATTAGGTAAGTGTTCTATAACCAAAAGTGATTATATTTTATGAATCCATGTCCATATTCATCCTTTATTTCGGATTTAGATGCAAGAAATTGGAATTTTTGTAAAACTTTCCAAAAATGAAAAATTAAGATTTGAAGGTCCATTTGACATCGGAATTTGGTAAATCTTGTATGGTTAGACTCGTCTCTGAATGGGTGTTCGGATTTCATAATGTTTTCCGAAATTCAAGACGTGGGCCCCACTGATGAATTTTTAGATGAATTTCTAATTTTAATCTTGAAAATTAGTAAATTCATATGGAATTAATACCTACGATTTATATTGAGTATATTGAATTATTTATGACTAGATTTGAGGATTTCGGACACGAATTCCCAAGGCAAAGGTTTATTGGATTCTTGAATATTGGTTGCAAAGTGAGGTAAGTGTCGTGGTTAACCTTGACTTGAGGGAATAGAACTCTTAAATTATTTGTTATGTGTAATGCATGTGAACTCTTAAATTAAGATGACGAGTTTCTATACGTCGTCAAATTAATTGTTTGCATAATTACTTGAAAAATCATAAATTATTTTAAATCATGAATTAATTATTATATTAATTGTTTCACTCATATTCCTTGTCAAATATTAATTCTTGAATTCCTGCAATAATCCTTACATGCTTATTTGACTTATGTGTCTTAATTACTATTTGACATTTACCATACTTAATATTAAACTACCTATTTTCTTCATGATTTCCACAATTAATTGCTAATTGTTATTGTTTGTTCATAAATAAATTATAATTATTGTGTGTCTTGATGCATAATAGTTTCTCATTGAACGTGATATTTATTGGAGAAATGTTTATTACATTTATGAGTTGTTAAAATATATTGGGGGATCGGGTTGCACGCCGCAACAGACTTGTTTAAAAGTCTATATTGGGAGATCGGGTTGTACGCTGCAACAAACTTATATAAAAGTCTATATTGGGGGATCAGGTTGAACGCCGCAACAGACTTATTTAAAAGTCTATATTGGGGTATCGGGTTGTACACCACAATAGAATTATTCAAAAGTCTATATTGGGGGATCGGGTTTTACGCCGCAACAGACTTGTTTAAAGTTTATATTGGGGGAACGGGTTGCACGCCGCAATGGAAACACGTTGAGGGGTTGTGACTGCCGAGTTGATTTCAATCATTAATATTATTTAATGGCCTTACTAATATTCCCATTATTATTAATGTTATATTACTACTATTGCATACAGGTTAATGTAAGTGACCCGCCTTAGCCTCATCACTACTTCGTCGAGGTTAGGCTCAACACTTACAATTATATGGGGTCGGTTGTACTGATACTACACTCTGCACTTCTTGTGCAGATTTAGGAGTTGGTCCTAGCGGCGTACCATAGTCTTGCTCGAAATTTAGCTACTCAGAGGAAACTTGAGGTATAACTGCACAACATCCGCAATTCTGAAGTTCTGGCCTACCTTATTTTAGGTGTGTGTTTGATTTCAAACAGCTTTATTTTATTCAAACCTTTATTTGTATTATTCTAGAAGCTCGTGCACTTGTGACACTAATTCTGGATGGTATTTAGACATCGCTATTATTATGGATTATTCACTATATTTCAGACTTTCCTTCCGCATTGGTTTCCTTATTATTAATTAATTTAAAATTATTTAAAAATGGCTAATATTATTCTAAAGTTGGCTTGCCTAGCAAGTGAAATGTTAGGCGCCATCACGGTCCCAAAGGTGGGAATTTCGGGTCGTGATAGTTGGCATCAGAGAACTAGGTTACATAGGTCTCACGAGTCATGAGCAAGCTTAGTAGAGTCTAAAGGGTCGGTACGGAGACGTCTGTACTTATCTCTCAGAGGTTATGAAGTTTAGGAACAATATCACTTCTTTCTTATTCTGTCGTGCGATTTTATTATTTCATCGATGATTGAACCATTATATTCTTATTCTCTCGCAAATGGTGAGAACACGTAATACATCTACCGATGGACAAGGACCAGAGCCCCCGGTTGCAACTATGGTTAGGGGTAGAGGTCAAGGCCGAGGTCGTGCTAGAGGCCGAGGCAAAGGCAGAGGTAGAGCTCAGTCTAGAGCTCGAGCAGTAGCACTTGTTGTATAAACTCAGGAAGATCTTCAGGAGGAGGTTCCAGTTAAAACTGTACCAGTTGGACCAGTTTAGGTCTTGGAAGTATTTATAGCTACTTTAGTGCTTCAGGACGGTCTAGTCCGTCTGGTAGTCTTATGGAGGGTGTGGCCCAGAATGGTACATTTCTAGTGGCACCAGCCATCTCACAGTCTGGGGGAGGAGCACAAACTCGCACTACTCCCTCTCCGGAATAGATGGCTCCCCAAAATCAGGCTCCAGCAGCCTTGCCAGTCGGGGTAGTTCAGCCAGTTGTTGCGGCATATACCGGTGATAGGCCCGCCATGTATTTTGAGGCCTTATTGAGACTGGATGAGCTTACTAAGCTCTTTCCAGTTCACTTCAGTGGTACACCTTCTGAGGACCCACGTGATTATCTTGACCCTGCCATGAGTTGCTGTGGAACATGGGTATAGCTGAGACCAATTGGGTTGATTTTGCTGTATTTCAGATGACGGGTTCCGCCAAGAGGTGGTGGACAGATTATACATTGACCAGACCAGTTGGATCGCCTGCACTTACTTGGGAAAAGTTCTTGCAGCTATTTCTGGAGAAGTTCCTTCCTATCACACTGAGAGAGGATTGCCATAAGCAATGTGAGCGTCTACAGCAGGGAAGTATGACTGTTACTCAGTATGAGTCCCGTTTTGTGGATTTAGCCCGTCATGCTCTCCTTTTACTACCTACTGAGGGAGAGAGAGTGCAGAGGTTTATTGAGGGACTGACTCACCCTATCAAGCTTCAGATGGCCAAGGAAACTAGAAGTGATATTTCCTTTCAGGCGGCTGCTAATGTTGCGAGGAGGATCGAGATGGTTCTTGCATAGGAGAGGGGGCAGAAGTCTGATAAGAGGCCTCGAAAGTACGGTGGTTTCAGTGGTGCCTCGTCTGGAGACAGGTGTAATATTGGTAGGGGTCATCCTCCCAGACCATTTCATTCAGCACTTCAGACATCTCCCGGTGCTTCAAGGAGTCACAGTCGTATTATACCTTACACTGGACAGCCAGCATTTAGTGCACATTCAGCTCCTATCAGTGCACCACCACTTTAAAGTCACTACAATGGTTATCCAGCCCGTTCGGGTCAGCTTCAGCTTCAGCAGCCACGACATCAGGATGGGTGTTATGAGTGTGGGAACATTGGCCACATTAGGAGATATTGCCCTAGGTTGTTGAGTAACAGATCTCGGCAGGATACTCGTGTGCCATCATACCGGCACCGCCTGCTCAGCCAGTTAAAGGTAAGGGTCAGACAGCTAGAGGTGGAGGTCAGGACATTAGAGGTGTAGGTAAGACCGTTAGAGGTGAAGGCCAGCCAGTTAGAGGCCGTCCTAGAGACACAGTTCTGAGTGGTGGGGCCCAACCCCGATTTTATGCTTTTCCAGCTAGGCCTGAGGCCGAGTTATTTGATGTTGTGATCATAGGTATTATTCCAGTATGCCATAGAGATGCTTCAGTTTTATTTGATCCAGGATCTACTTATTCCTATGTGTCCTCCTATTTTGCATCATATATGCTTGTGCCTTGTGATTCTCTGAGTGCTTCTGTGTATGTATCTACACCGGTGGGAGACTTTGGTGTAGTAGACCATGTCTATCGTTTGTGTGTGATTACTATTGGTAGTCTTGAGACTAGTGTGGATCTTCTACTTCTTGATATGGTAAATTTTGATGTCATCTTGGGTATGGATTGGCTGTCACCTTATCATGCTATATTAGATTGTCATGCCAAGACAGTGACCCTAGCCATGTCGGGGTTACCTCGATTAGAGTGGAAAAGAACTCCTGGTTATTCTACCAGCATGGTTATTTCTTATATGAAGGCTCGGCGTATGGTCGAGAAGGGTGTCTAGCCTATTTAGCTTATATTCGCGATTCCAGTGGGATGTTCCTTCTATGGACTAAGTACTAGTTGTTCGTGAATTTCCAGAAGTATTTCCTGCTGATTTTCCGGGGATGCCACCCGACAGAGATATTGACTTCTGTATTGATTTAGCTCCGGGCACTCAGCCCATTTCTTTTCCACCATACCGTATGGCCCCGCAAGAGTTGAAAGAATTGAAGGAATAGTTGCAAGACTTGCTCGATCAGGGATTCATTAGACCCAGTGTCTCGCCCTAGGGTGCACCAGTATTATTTGTAAAGAAGAAAGATGGTTCAATGCGAATGTGTATAGATTATCGGCAGTTGAACAAGGCTAGTATCAAGAACAAGTATCCGCTGCCAAGAATTGATGACATATTCGATCAGCTTCAGGGTGCCAAGGTGTTTTCAAAGATTGACTTGAGGTCTGATTACCATCAGTTGAAGATTAGGGCATCTGATGTCCCTAAGATAATTTTTCGGACTCGGTATGGGCATTACGAATTCTTAGTGATGTCATTTGGGCTGACAAATACCCCAGTAGCATTTATGGATTTGATGAATCAGGTGTTAAAGCCCTATTTGGATTGTTTTGTGGTTGTATTCATCAATGATATATTGATTTACTCCAGCAGTCGAGAGGAGCATGAACAACATCTTCGGAGTGTGCTTCAGACTTTGAAGAATAATCAATTATATGTCAAATTTTCAAAATGTGAATTTTGGTTAGACTCAGTTGCCTTTTTGGGACATGTTGTATCGGCAGAAGGCATAAAAGTAAATCCTAAGAAGATTGAGTCTGTTCAAAATTGTCCTAGACCTACTTCAGTTACAGAGATTCAGAGTTTCATGGGTTTGGCAGGTTATTATCATCGGTTCTTGGAGGGGTTTTCATCTATAGCAAGCCCATTGACCAGACTGACCCAGAAAGGTGTCCCATTCATATGGTCAGACGAGTATTCGTTGAGCTTTCAGAAGCTCAAGACTGCTTTGACTACAACACCAATGTTGGTATTACCCACAGGTTCAGGATCTTTATACAATGTATTGTGATTCATCTCACGTTGGGCTTGGTGCAATATTGATGCAAGATGGCAAGGTGATTGCATATGCGTCGTGGCAATTGAAAGTTCACGAGAAGAATTATCCCGTTTATGACTTAGAATTGGAAGCCATTGTTCATACACTTAAGATTTAGAGGCATTACCTCTACGGTGTCTCGTGTGAGGTATTTACTGATCATCGTAGCCTTCAGTATCTACTAAAACAAAAAGATCTTAATTTGAGGCAGAGAAGATGGTTGGAGTTGTTGAAAGACTATGATATCACCATTTTGTATCAACCCGGAAAGGCTAATGTGGTGGCCGATGCTTTGAGTAGAAAGGCTGTAAGTATGGGCAACCTTTCTTATTTTCTGGTTGGTGAGAGACCGTTAGCTGTAGATGTCCAGACTTTGGCTAATCAGTTCGTGAGGTTAGATGTTTCAGAGTCCAGTCGGGTTTAAGCTTACACAGTCGCTCAGTCTTCCTTATATGAGCTGATCAGAGGATGACAATATGATGATCCTCACTTACTTGTCCTCAAGGACACGGTGCGGCACGGTGATGCCAAACAAGTTGTTGTGAGGGAAGATGGAGTTCTGCGAATGCAGGGTCGTATGTGCGTGCCTATTGTGGATGGGCTTCGTGAATTAATTCTGGAAGAGGCCCATAGTACCAAGTATTCTATTCATCTAGGTGCCGCTAAAATGTGTCAAGATTTACGGCAACATTATTGGTGGAGGAGAATGAAGAAGGATATAGTTGCATATGTAGCTTGGTGTCTAAATTTTCAACAAGTCAAGTACGAGCATCAGAGACCTGGTGGTTTGCTTTAGAAGTTAGAAATTCCTGAGTGGAAGTGGGAGCGTATCACTATGGATTTTGTTGTTGGACTCCCATAGACTCAGAAGAAGTTCGATGCAGTATGGGTCATTGTGAACCGGTTGACCAAGTCAGTACATTCGTGAGATTGTCCGCCTTCACGGTGTGCCTGTGTCTATTATTTCAGATCGAGGTACACAGTTCACCTCGCACTTCTAGAGGACTGTACAATGTGAGTTAGGCACGCAGGTTGAGTTGAGTACAACATTTCATCTACAGACAGTCGGACAGTCAGAGCGCACTATTCAAATATTGGAAGATATACTTCGCGCTTGTGTTATAGACTTTGGAGGTTCTTGGGATCAATTCTTGCCACTTGCGGAGTTTGCCTATAATAATAGTTATCGGTCGAGCATTGAGATGCCTCCATATGAGGCATTATACGGAAGGCGTTGTCGTTCGCCAATTGGCTGGTTTGAACCAGGAGAGGCTCGGTTGTTGGTACCAATTTGGTACAGGATGCCTTGGATAAAGTCAAGGTTACCCAGGATCGACTTCGCACAGCTCAATCTAGGCATAAGAGTTATGCCGACCGTAAAGTTCGTGATATTGCATTCATAGTTGGAGAAAGAATATTGCTCCGGGTTTCACTATGGATTAGGTTGTTGGACTCCCACAGACTCAGAAGAAGTTCGATGCAGTATGGGTCATTGTGAACAGGTTGACCAAGTCAGCACATTTCGCTCCAGTGGCAGTCACATATTCTTCAGAGCGGTTAGCTAAAATTTACATTCGTGAGATTGTCCGCCTTCACGGTGCACCCATGTCTATTATTGCAGATCGAGGTACACAGTTCACCTCACACTTCTAGAGGACTGTACAATGTGAGTTTGGCACGCAGGTTGAGTTGAGCACAACATTTCATCTACAGACAGCCGGACAGTCAGAGCGCACTATTCAAATATTGGAAGATATACTTCGCGCTTGTGTTATAGACTTTGGAGGTTCTTGGGATCAATTCTTGCCACTTGCGGAGTTTTCCTATAATAATAGCTATCGGTCGAGCATTTAGATGGCTCCATATGAGGCATTATACAAAAGGCAATGTCGTTCGCTAGTCGGACGGGTCCCGAGTACCCCGAGAGTGATTCAGATTGAAAAAGGATAAAAAATTTGGACTTAAGGAAAATCTGAAATTTGGCCTTCTGGTGTAATCGTACCTGTGGAATTTTGACCGCAGGTGCGAGCTCGAAAAAGCGAGCCTTCCATCGCAGATGCGTCCAAGCGTGGCTGGGGCTTCGATCGCAGAAGCGGACAGCTCCTCGCAGAAGCGTGTCCGCAGATGCGCACAAAATCCGCAGAAGCGGGGGCTAGGCAAGTGAGGTTCTCAAAAGAGAAACTCCTTCCGCAAAAGCGGATGCGCAGGTGTGAGCCCAGGCACCGCATGTGCGAAAATGCATGGGTAGTGTATAAATCGGAGAGTCCGAGATTTTTCTCATTTTAGACATTTCAAGCACGGATTTAGGCGATTTCAAAGGGAATTTTCACGACTTTTGAATTGGATAACTGTTTTATAATGAAAAGTGATTATATTTCATGAATCCATGTCCATATTCATCCTTTATTTCAGATTTAGATGCAAGAAATTGGAAATTTTGTAAAACTTTCAAAAACAAAAAAGTAAGATTTGAAGGTCCATTTGACATCGGAATTTGGTAAATCTTGTATGGTTAGACTCGTCTCGGAACGGGTGTTCGGATTTCGTAAATATTTCCGAGATTCGAGACATGGGCCCCACTGATGATTTTTTAGATGAATTTCGGATTTTAATCCGGAAAATTAGTAAATTCATATGGAATTAATTCCTACTATATATATTGAGTATATTGAATTATTTATGACTAGATTTGTGGATTTCGGACATGAATTCCCGAGGCAAAGGTTTATTGGATTCTTGAATCTTGGTTGCAAAGCGAGGTAAGTGTCGTGGTTAACCTTGACTTGAGGGAATAGAACCCTTAAATTATTTGTTATGTGAAATGCATGTGAATGACGTATAGGCAAGGTGACGAGTTTCTATACGTCGTCAAATTAATTGTTTGCATAATTACTTGAAAAATCATAAATTATTTTAAATCATGAATTAAATATTATATTAATTGTTTCACTCATATTCCTTGTCAGATATTAATTCTTGAATTCCTGTAATAATTGTTACATGTTTATTTGACTTATGTGTCTTAATTTCTATTTGACATTTACCATACTAAATATTAAACTACATAGTTTCTCCATAATTTCCACAATTAATTGCTAATTGTCATTGTTTGTTCATAAATAAATTATAATTATGGTGTGTCTTGATGCATTATAGTTTCTCATTGAACGTGGTATTAATTGGAGAAATTTTTATTACATTTATGAGTTGTTAAAATATATTGGGGGATCGGGTTGCACGCCACAACAGACTTGTTTAAAAGTCTATATTGGGGGATCGGGTTGTACGCTGCAACAGATTTATATAAAAGTCTATATTGGGGGATCGGATTGAACGCCGCAACAAACTTATTTAAAAGTCTATATTGGGGGATCGGGTTGTACACCACAATAGACTTATTTAAAAGTCTATATTGGGGGATCGGGTTATACGCCGCAACAGACTTGTTTCAAGTTTATATTGGGGGAACGGGTTGCACGCTGCATTGGAAACAAGTTGAGGAGTTGTGACTGCCGAGTTGATTTCAATCATTAATATTATTTATTGGCCTTACTAATATTCCCGTTATTATTATTGTTGCATTACTACAATTGCGTACAGGTTAATGTAAGTGACCCACCTTAGCCTCGTCACCACTTCGTGGAGGTTAGGCTCGGCACTTACCAGTACATGGGGTCGGTTGTACTGATACTACACTCTGCACATCTTGTGCAGATTTCATAGTTGGTCCCAGCGGCGTACCATAGACTTGCTTGAATTTCAGCTACTCAGAGGAGACTTGAGGTATAACTGCACAGCGTCCGCAATTCTGAAGTCCCCGTCTACCTTATTTTAGCTGTGTGTTTGCATAACTCATAGAAGCTCGTGCACTTGTGACACCAATTCTGGGATGGCATTTAGACATCGTTATTATTATGGATTATTCACTACATTTCAGACTTTACTTCCGCACTGGTTTCCTTATTATTAATTAATTTAAAATTGTTTAAAAATGGCTTATATTATTCTAACGTTGGCTTGCCTAGCAAGTGAAATATTAGGTGCCATCACGGTCCCGAAGGTGGAAATTTTGGGTCGTGACATCAAGTGTGTTGCCAACTTGCAAGTGACATTCAAGGCGTCAAGAACAAAGAACAACATAACGAAGGACCAGTTTGCTGCATTGAGTCATTATATGTCCTTAGTTATGTTGCACCTTTGTTAAAGTGATTTACTTGTGATTCCTACTTAACTTAGTTAGAAGCATTGTGTAGGAAACCTTTTGTAAAATCATAAATCTTGTGTTTGTGTCTTGGCTAGAGTTAGTCGAATTGTAAGCTTTGTAATAGAGTTATTACAAAGGGGCTTGTAATAGAGTTATTACAAGTTAGTGAGAGATTAAGAGTTTAATTCCTAGGTTACAATAGTTTGTAATCTGAAGTTTGCTCAGTAATGAAGTTGAAATCCTACGAGTGTAGGTCGTAATTTTTAATCCCGTGAGTTGGGAGTTTTTCACGTAAAACTCTATTGTGTTGTTTAATTACTGTTGTGTGTGTGTATTCTGTGGAAACTAATAGAGAACCTGATTTTATATATAGTTTGGTGGACCCTTAATTTCTATCACATGCCAACTTATTGTCATATATTGATATCGGCCAAAAATATAAGGAAGAGCTAGGGTTTAGTAAGGTGAAGGAGTTGTTAGTTACGGGGCCAAACTGAAAGCTTAAAGGGCCATGCTTCAGGACAATTAGAAGTTAAATTATTTTGTTGGTTACGTACGATGATGTTATGTAATATCAATAGAAATATAAACTGATTATCTTTTGTTGTTTTTGCGGTGAATAAGTTAAATTTAAACAAAAATATATTTATAGTTTGAGATAGTTGAGAATAGGTGCACAACCATTTTGTAGTTTTACGTTGCACGGAAATGTCTATTCCATACCAAAACAGCTTGGTAAAAAACAAATGGATATAGTCCTCTTGTATTTTAAGATACCTCCATTAACATACTAACTACTTAACTTCAAATCTGCAGTATTACATAAAAATTATTACTTTAAGGGTGTGTTTGGTGCGAAGGAAAATATTTTCCATGAAAAATGAGTGGTTGTATGACTTATTTTCTCTTGTTTGGTTGGTGAGTGAAAAACTTTTTTCGGAAAATATTTTCTAGTGTTTGGTTAGAGAATAGAAAATATTTTTTTATGCTACTCTCATCACTCACCCCTTCCCCAAGTCCCCATGTTTCATGTGCTCTCCTCTCCCCTCCAAATACCCAACGTTTTCATAATTATATTTTTCTTCAAGAATTCTATTATCCTTCTAAAAATTCATACAAACCCAAATGTGCTACATTATTTTTTACCAAAAATAATGTTAAAATTTATGCTCCATAACTAAAAAGAAAATACTCTTTTTTGGTTAAAAATGAAAGTACTCTTTCTACAACATGAAAATAATGTACTTATTTTATTGAAATGAAAGAAAATATTTTTTCTACATCATGAAAAAAAATTGAAATAAAATACTTTTTTACATAGTGAAAGAAAATACTTTTTTTGTTTAAATGAAAGAAAATATTTTTTCTACATCACAAATAAAACTTTTCTTGTTGAAATGAAAGAAATTACTTTTTACTACATCATTTTGTTGAAATGAAAGAAAATACCATTTTTACATCATGAAAAGAAAGTATTTCTTTTTGTTAAAATAGAAAAATACTCATTTGTTGAAATGAAAAGAAAAGTACTCTATCTATAACATAAAAAAAAGAACCATTAGTAATATTTCTATTTAGGGTAGGGGTTGGGGGCGAGAGTGGGGTGGGGATGGGGGTTGGGGTGGGTGGGTTTGTGGGGAAGGTTAAAAAAGAGTTTTGGAAAATATTTTCCCTTCTCTTTATAGAGAAAATATTTTCTTCCAACTAGAGGAAAATGAGTTCATGAGAAAAATATTTTCCAAAACATTTAAGTCAACCAAACATAGGAAAATTGAGAAATATTTTCTTCGTACCAAACACACACTAAATCTGTAGTTTTACATAACTTTAAATCTGAATATTACATAGCTACTAATCACCATTGCATCACGTTAGCACCTACAAAACCAACAAATATGCACCACGACACCAGCAGAAAATCTTCATTCTCTGCACTTTCTTCTCAAATATATGTGGGGTCAGCCTCACTAAAATAAAGAAAAGGAAAAATAATGAAAAATTGTGATTGGAGGAAGTATAAGCAATTGTGGGCGCCTGACTTCCTTGAAACAAGTTGTGAGCAATTTGCATTTTGCAAAGGCCAAACTTCATTGGCTGTTTGGGGCGGCAACTTTCCCCTATAAAAGGGAGTCTCTTGGTCCATCTCAAACACACCAAAAACAGAGAGAAGCAATAGAAGTTAGAGAGTGTAATCCACATATTGTAGTATGTGAAATAAATAGTGAGTGCGAATAATATTATAGTGAGGTATTTAAAACAAAGAGTGTTATTTCATTTAAAATTATAGTAGTCTCTTGACACTACAAAGTTGTAATATTATAGTGGTATTATATTGCTCCTCTCGGATATTTTATTTTACCCCGTTGAAAGATTTGGTGTCATTGTTACTCTCTTGTGTTATTTTTATTTTTCATGGATATTATTCCTGGGCGAGATATTTATTTTTCCAACAGTTTGGTATCAGAGCCATGGCGAATAATGGTTCGTTGTCTCCCCAGTACCCCCGTCTCACATAAGATAATTATAAGAAATGATGTCTACGTATGAATGCCATTCTTGGATACCAGGATGTGTGGAAAATCGTAGATATAGGGTATGCAAAACCCAATAATGAGGAAACTCTGCCTCAAAATGAAAAAGATGTCTTGGCAAAAATAAGAAAAAATAATAAACAAGCCCTCATGCTCATCCACCAATGTTTGGATGATGTTATGTTTGATAAAGTGGAAGATGCTACCACCTTAAAGGAAACTTGGGAGATTTTACAAAATTCTCTTCAAGGGGTTGATAAGGTGAGGAATGTAATGGTAGGCAAGAATCTCGCATTTTAGTCCTAGTTTGCATTCTAATTATTGTATTTTACTTGTGTTTGATCTTAAATGATGGTGATTTGCACTTATTACGTATTTTATTCTTTGTAGGAGATGATTCCGAGTTAAAAAGATAAATTGAAGATAAATAGAATAATATTGAGCTTTAAAGTCTGAGTAAAAACCAAGGAATTAAATCGGGATTGCGTCCGGGGCACGTGGGCTGGCAATGCATACGAAAGTTGCACGAAAGCACAAGGGTTATGATATTTATACTAATGTTTCGCATAATGCGTAGCACAGTGCGTCGCATCAATGCAAATGTGTGTCAGAAATTTGAGAAGTTCAGAGACTTGTAGTTTTTGGGTCTGAAAGAAAAATACACTAATGCTAGGCATAGTGCGTAGCATCAGTACAAAATTTTGTTAGACAAGCTAAGTTCAGAGAGTTTACAACCGAGCAAATTTCACTAATGCTACGCACCCTGCGTGGCATAGTGCGACGCATGAAGTGTAAAAAGTTAGTAGATTTTCCCACTTCGGCTCAAAGAGGGTCCGGATTCGTTCCTACTTGGTATAAATATACTAGAAACACATTTTTATGGAACTTTTTGACATACTTTCGACCGATGAAAGCTAAGGAAGAGTTGGAAGAAAATAGGCACATGGATTTTATCATTCCTTCCTCACTCAAGACCCGAGTTTGGATCAAATCTATATTTTTCTATATTTTAATTATATTTGTGATGAATTTCTCCATGTCTATGGAGTAGTTCCCCTTAGGGTTTGATGGATTTGTTGTATTGATAATTATTTGTGGATTATAACTCTAGTTTTATGTATTGAATTATTTTTGAAGATTTAATTGTTGCATCTATATTCACTAGTTAATGTAATCGAGAGAGGAATAACTTGTGATATCTTTGCATTATATTGGTGGTTGAGTTTACAGATTTTTCCAAGTAATCAAAATTTGGTTTCCTAATGACCAATCCACTACGCATTCTTGCATATCTTCACAATGCTTAATTTGGTTCATCTCCTGAGGTTGAGACTTAATCGAGAGAGGAGTTTCTGCTGAACGTTTGAACTAATAATTGAGTGAATTCAAGAGACTCACTTGAACATTAGAAGTGAATTATCTTGAGTTAGAGCCCGAACAATTATCTTGCACCTATCCTGTCCAAACCTTATCTTCTCCCACTGATAACCTGATTTACTTATTCCTTATCGCGATAGTCACTAGTCAATAACTTTAGATTCTTAATTAATTTTAATTATTAACCATATAAATCTCAATTGTTGATCCTTCTGAATAGCCATCAAGCTAGAAACTACGAGAATACTGTTTAGATCTAATCCAGTGGATACGATATTATGCTATATTATCTTTGATTAGCAAGCATAATTTAAGTATGTGTTTTGCGCTCGTTAAATTTTGGATCCGTTGCCAGGGATTGGCAATCAATAGTGTTCAAAATAGATTTGGGTGTTAATTCAGGAATTTATTTATTTAGCTTTATTTTATTTTTTTCTTCACGAGTTTCCTCTTCCGTATGCAGACAATAGATTGACTTCTCTGGTGTATGACTCGAGCGTCTTTAAAGGAATTGATTCCATACAATCCAGAGGTAGAAAAGAGTTTGCGACAGATGAGGAAAGAGAGAGAACTCATCGGAAAGTTATTGGGGCAACCTTCCACCCAAGAACATATGGCTAAAGACGGTGAGGACGAAGTAGATTTAACTGCAAGAGAGGCAGCATAACAGAGACAAAAAGATGCATGGATAGCAGCTGAGGCAGCTTGTAGAGCTGCTGAGGAGACCGTAAATGATGATGGGGGTCGAAGGTTCAATTTAAACCGACCCTTGATTGAAGACCAGTTCGAGAATGCAGTACCCAGGTCTGGTAGAGCATTGGTTAATTATGCCAGATCAGTCTACAATCAGGGATTGTCCAGTGTCAGACCCCCACCAGTAGCAGCAAATAATTTCGAGCTGAAGCAAGACTTGCTTCAAACTATTCAGAACAACTATGTCTTCAAAGGGAAGGTGAATGATGATCCTAACACACACTTGATGGATTTCGAGGAAATCATGAACACCTTCCAATACAATGGAGTGTCAAAAGATGCAGTATACTTAAGATCATTCCCCTTTTTACTGAAGGATTACGCGAAGCACTGGCTTCGTAGCTTTCCAACAGGTTCAATCAGAAAATGGGAAGATATGACTAGAAAGTTTCTTGACAAATACTTCTCAGCTGCAAAAATAGTGAAATTCAGAAGGGAGATTCACAACTTCTGCAGACTTACACTAAAATAGTTTTTGAGGTTTGGGAAAGATTTAAGGAGATAGTGAGGAAGTGCCATCATAATGTGATTGAATTGTGGATGAAACTCCAGGATTTTTGGGATGGACTGACACATCCCTCACGACGAACTCTGAACACAGCAGTTGGAGGTCCTTTAATGAAGAAGACTCCTGAGGAAATTGTGTCAATACTTGATGAGTTCTCTGAAGATACTAAGCAGTGTCCTGCTGAGAGTAATGAGAGAAGAAAATCAGTAGGCGTTCATCAAGTAGATTCTAACACAACAATGCAAGCCCAACTAGAAGCCATAACCAAGGAGATACGAAAGTTGACCTTAGCCAAGGTCTAGAGCCAACCATCACCAGTTTGTGATTTTTGTGCAATGGGTCATCTAACGTATGAGTGTCAGGCCGTAGCTGCAGATGAAGTGGTAAATGTTGTAGTAAGCTTTGATAGATGCAACTAACATATTGGTAATAATTTCAATCTTATGGGACAGAGGCACCCAGGCTTTTCGTGGAACTCACCAAGTTGTAGCTTGAACTCATGGCAACAAAGTAACTCTATACCCTAGAGACAAGGAGCTTCAGATTATTAAAATCATCAGAGGCAACAGTATCAACCACCACAGTCTAATCAGTCTAGCATGGAACATCTAATGAAGGCCTTCATTATCAAGATAGATGAGAGGCTTGATGCCCATTGTGTAGCTATCAAAGAACTAGGCACATCTTTTCGAAACTTGGAAAGATAGGTTGGGCAACTAGCTACTCTAATGTCTGAGAGGGTTCCAAGAATGCTCCCTGCTGATACAGAAAGAAATCTAAAAGAGACAATAAATGCAGTGTCTTTGAGGAGTGGTCACAAGTTGGTGGATCCCATAGCAAAGCAAAATGATGAGATGATTGAGAAACATGTGGAGATTGTGGGCCAGCAGATAAATAACAACATTGAAGAAGGAAAAGTGATGGTAGATGAGGATTTGAAGAAGAAGGGGAAGATTGGAGCTCAGAAAAAAGAAAATGATAATTCAACAAATAATGAGATGGAAGAGAGCAAATACATGCGAGCTCTACCTTTCCTCCCAAAAGCTAAGTAGAGAAAAGCTGGACAAGCAGTTTGAGAGATTTCTGGATGTGCTGAAACAGGTTCATGTAAACTTACCATTCACAGAAGTGCTCTCACAGATGCCTACTTATGCTAAATTCTTGCAAGAGATACTTACGAAGAAGAGGAAAATTGAGGAGACCTCAGTGGTAAAGCTCACAGAGCATTGCAGCGCGATATTGCAAAATAAACTCCCACAAAAGTGTGGAGATCGAGAGAGTTTTACTATACCTTGCTCTTTAGGAATGATTAATTTTGATAAATCCTTATGTGATTCTGGTGCTTCAATTAATTTAATGTCTTTATCTATCTACATGAAACTAGAAATGGAGATTGGAGAGATAAGGTCTGCACCCATATCTTTGCAGCTGGCAAACCAAACGACTATAACACCCGAGGGGATAGTGGAAGATGTGCTAGTTCGGGTGGATAAGGTCGTATATTTTGTGGATTTTATAGTGGTAAATATGGGGGAAAACAAGGAGGTCCCCTTCATCATAAGAAGACCATTCTTAGCGACGGGTAGAGGTATATTAGATATACATGAGAGAAAATTCATGCTTAGAGTGGGTGAAGAGACTCTGACTTTTAAGATTAACGTAGCAAAGGGGGCACAAAAGGACAAACCAGTTATGAGTGTTAAGGGGAAGTAAAGGTCTCGAAAGAAAGGTTTGCGGTGAGCGAGAAAGAAAAGTGTGGGGTGTACCCAAAGAAGGCTGAGAAGAAGTTGTCCGCATGGATGTGTGCTTTAGTTCGGGCTCGAGGAATGGAGCCCGACTTCGACTCAGACCCCGACTAGATGTTTAGGAAAATTTCCTTTACCTTATACTTTTTAATTGTGTGCCACGGGAACATTCCACAACTTAAAGTTTGGGGTGGGGGATATTTGTATGTATGCATGTATATTAGTTTTATTTTTGTTAGTTGTAGAAGTTAGAGATAGAAAAGGTTGTAAAGAAAAAAGAAGATTTTTTTAAAAACATTATCGATTTTTTTCCTGATGATGGATATCATCGACAGGTTTCTTGAGGGATTCTAGTCGAAGGAAAAAAACAAAAATATTTTCTTTTATTTGTTTTTTTTTCTCTTTTCTTTTTTCTTTTCTTTTCTTCTTTTGTTAGGTAGTGTAATGATTCCCCCTTGATTTTCTTTTGTGTCGCGGTTCTTTTCCAAGAGTTTTTACTTGAACCAGGTGTAGTTAGTTCTCTTTTCCTTTCTTAGGAGTAGAACTATTGTATCGTTGTGCTAGAGGAAAGTAATATATCTTGACTTTATTATGCCTTGATAATAGTAAGTGCTTTAGTTGTGACGCTTATGCTCAGTTTTTGACTCATGTATAAGTACCTTAATTGGTATGATCTTAACTTTGCTTAACTACTTTGACTAGAGTGTCTTGACGAGTACGGTCCTAAGTGAGTTACGTGCTAGGTGTGTATGAGATTTTGTGTTATTCTGTGCATGTCAGTTGATGTCTAGAACTTGCCATGTGTGTTTGCAAAGCGAAATAATAGTTTCATTCAGTTTTGGAAGTGATATAGGAATTTTCTTGTTGAGCCAATTATATGCTTTTACCCACCTAATTGTTATGTATCTTAGTTAACTCCTTTGAGCCTGTAATCTTGTTTCTTTGGTAACCGCATTACAAGCCTTACCTATTTGTTTGGATTGACCATCTATTTGAACCTTTTACCTCTCGTGAGTACGTAAATTTGTTATGAACTTTGTAAAAGTAAAGTGTGGGGTTTTATTTTTTGCTAATGAAGTAAAGTATGGGGTGTTGGTTTGGCTTTTGAGTGGTACTATTGAAATAGGAGAAAGGGGCATTGTTTTGAAGAAGAGAAACTTGAATTGAAAAAGGAAAAAAAAGTAGTTGTATTGTTGTGAAAAATATTCCTTGATAGTGGTAACTCTTGATGTATATGTGCTTAAAGATATTTGGAGCTTGATGCTATTATGAATGAAGGTGGAGTTATGGTCTGACATAAGTGTGGGGTTTGAATTGCTAATGTATATGTATTTAAATGCTTAGGGAGGTGTAGTCACTATATCAAAATGTATCCTACCCAGCCCGCATCCTACATTATAACCAAATAAAGTCCTACTTAATTCTTGACTGAATGAGCTCAATTAGTAGAGTAGTACACTACGAAAAAGCCAATGGTACGTCTTCTGTGGCGCATGGATTTTATTTCTGAGAGTGAGTTAACTCTCTCTATCTTAAGTTCCTAATTGTTCTTGAACAATATTTTGTGTGGAACTACTCTCTATTATTTATGTGAGGGAACATGATTTACGAAGGTAAGGTAACGCCTTTGACCTCTATGTTAGAGTAAGTGAGCAGGTTGTGAAAAATACGTGGTGCTTTTGTGTTGAGTGTTGAGGCTAGGATGTTATGATATGGTGCTTAGTTTGTTTTAAATATTGTTGGCATGATGTGTTAGGGAGGTTGTCTGATAAAAAGGTCGTCTCTATGTGAAGTGCAGTTTGATTTCTTGAGGATGAGCAATGGTTTAAGTGTGAGGTGTTGATGGTAGGCTAGAATCTCATATTTTAGTCCTAGTTTGCACTCTAATTACTGCATTTTACTTGTGTTTGATCTTAAATGATGGTGATTTATACTTATTACATGTTTTATGCTTTGTAAGAGATGATTCCGAATTAAAAAGCTAAATTGAAGCTAAATAGAATAATCTCGAGCTTTAAAGTCTGAGTAAAAGCCAAAAAATTAAACCGAGATCGCGTCTAGGGCCCGTGGATCTGTGTTGCATACAGAAGTTGGAAGAAAGCATAAGGGTTATCACATTTGTACTAATGTTTTGCATAATCCGTAGCACAGTGTGTCGCATCAGTGCAAATGTGCGTCAGAAATTTGAGAAGTTCGGAGACTTGTAGTTTTTGGGTCTGACAGAAAAATACACTAATAAATAGGCATAGTGCATGGCATAGTGCGTATCAGTACAAAATTTTGTCACACAAGCTAAGTTCAAAGAGTTTACAACTGAGCAAATTGCACTAATGATACGCACCCTGTGTTTCATAGTAGGATGCATGAAGTGTAAAAAGTTTGTAGGTTTTTCCACTTCGGTTTAAAGAGGGTAGTTTCGTCCGGGTTAGTTCCTACTTAGTATAAATACACGAGAAACACATTATTTATGGGACTGTTTGACATACTTTCGATCGAAGGAAGCTAAGGAGGAGTTGAAAGAACACAAACACAAGGATTTCATCATTCCTTCCTCACTCAAGACCCAAGTTTGGATCAAATCTATGTTTTCATATACTTTAATTATATTTGTGATGAATTTCTCCACGTCTATGGAGTAGTTCCTTTTAGGGTTTGATGAATTTGTTGTATTGATGATTGTTTGTAAATTACAACTCTAGTTTTATGTATTGAATTAATTTGGAAGATTTAATTATTGCAGCTATATTCACAACTCTAGTTTTATGGTGGATGAGTTCATAGATTCTTCTAAGTAATCGAAAGAGGCTAGTTGAATCATTAATTAAACCTAGTTAGGAGAATAATCAAAAGATGTTTTCCTAAGGACTAATCCAGTACGCATTCTTGCATATCTTCACAGTGCTTAATTTGGTTCATCTCGTGAGATTGAGACTTAATCGAGAGAGGAGTTTCTGCTGAATGTTTGAACTAATAATTGAGTGAATTCGAGAGACTCACTTGAACATTAGAAGTGAATTATGTACAGTTAGAGCCCGAATAATTATCTTGCACATATCATGTCAAAACCCTATGTTCTCCCACTGATAACCTTATTTGCTTATTCCTTGTCTCGATAGTCACTAGTCAATAACTTTAGATTCTTAGTTAATTTTAATTATTAATCATATAAATCTCAATTATTGATCCTCCTGAAAAACAATAAAGCTTGAAACTACGAGAATACTGTTTAAATCTAATCCTTGTGGATACGATATTATACTATACTATCTTTCATTAGCGAGTATAATTTAAGTGTGTGGTTTTCCCTCGTTAGAAGGTAAAATTTCAAACTCTAAGGGCTGATTTTGATGTTTAAAAAATAAAAGAATCCGAATGCATTTCGGATTATTGTTCAAAATTGAAGGTTGTTGTGAATAAATTAAGAAGATACGGTGAGGATATAGAAGTTGTCTGTATGGTAGAAAATATCCTTCACACTTTAACACCTAAATTTTATTTTGTGGTGTGTGCTATTGAGGAGTCTAAAGATTTAGACTTTATGATAGTGGATGAAGAGCGCAAAACACACACTTAAGTTGTGCTCGCTAGTCAAAAATAGTATTAGATTAATTATCGTCTCAACAGGGATTGGAATTAAACAGTGTTTGAATAATCTTAAGTTGATTACTATCTAGAAAAATTAACACTTGATTGGATATCTATTACTACGATTAACTATTTAAGTTCAAGCAAATAACAATTTATCACTAAAAAGAGCAAGTGAGCACGAAGAAATATTTATGAGAAAAATACGGGTAATTGACTAGATAGGTGCATTATAACTGACTCGAGATCCAAGTCTTGAGTTAATCCACTCTATAGTACGATCGATTCTTACGAATTTAATCGATTATCAGATTACACTTGAAGCTAATATTCCTCTTTCGATTAAACACTAGTTTCAGTAATTAACCCAATTGAAACATGGTAAACAATTGCAAGAATAAAAATGATGTTTATGATCTAACGGATAATTTCTCACGAATATTCCCTAATTTCTCGTTCAATCAACAATTCAAGAGGCTCCTTCGATTACCTATTTGAATCATGAATTTAAACTAGAGCATAAGATGTGCAGAAATTTAATATCAAACTTCTCTTTCAATTAAGCAAAATACTAAATAACTCCACAATACAAATCAAGCTCCATCAATTAATTCTAGCAAGTATCAAGAATCGAATCCCTAATCAAGTTATTGAAACACCATATATATCAACACCCAAATGGAAATTACTCCATAACAATGGAGTAGGATATCTCAAATAAGTTTAAGAACAAAGAAACCATCAACTCTAAAGATTTGAAACAAACTCTCATATTGCACTGATTGTAGATTGAAATCTTGATGAATTCTTGAGTCTTCTCCCTCGGTGGCTCTCCAATCTTCCCTGGGTCAAAAGATACTGAAAAGGGGTATTTTTGGTGCATTTAAGTCAAACCCCCAACAACCCCAGGACAAAACTACCCTTATTTAGCGTAAATAGAAAGTAGTCTAAATATTTTGGGCTATTGCGCCGCACGCCAACCTCCTCGCTGGCTACTAGAGGCAGCTTCTGAGGAACCTGTGTTAGAACGTTTGCTAGGGTGTCGAGACATTGTACCTAACGGGAACGTGCATATGGTCTTCTCAATATCTTTTGGGCAACGGGTATCTGATTGTAGCCTGGGTACCTATCCAAGAAGCAGTACCATCCATGTCCAGCCACTTTCTCTAGCATTTGATCAATAAAGGGGAGTGGGAAGTGGTCCTTCCTTGTTGCATCATTCAGCCTTCTATAGTCAATGCACACTCTCCACCCAGTGACTGTTCTTGTAGGGATCAATTCATTATCTTCATTTCTCACCACTGTCATGTCGCCCTTCTTAGGTACAACTTGTACTGGACTAATCCACTAGCTATCAGAGATGGGAAAAATCACTCCCACATCTAGCAATTTGATAATCTCCTTATGCACTACCTCCTCCAAATTTTTGTTCAGCTTACGTTGGGACTACAAAACTAGTTTGCTATTTTCTTCCAATAGAATTTTCTGCATGCAAATTGCTGTACTGATTCCTTGAATATCTACTATACTCCAGCCAATGGCTTTCTTGTGGTTCTTTAGTAGCTCCACCAGCTATCGCTCCTGTGTACCTGTCAAATCAGCAGAAATAATCATAGAAAAATTGTGAGTTTCAAGAAAAACATATTTTAAGTGAGTGGGGAGGACTTTCAGTTCCACATTAGGTTTAGACGCCTCATCTTTTAATTTCTCCTCATCAACCACTTGATTCTCAATATCAAGAGTTTCAACCTCTCTCTTTATTTCTGTATCATCATCCTCCACTTTGCTAGACTAAGTAATACACCTCTCTAAAGTATCCTCCACAACCTTATCAAACTTGTAATTTTCAGCCAATTCTTCAACCACATCCAGCTTGAAACACGAGTAGGCGGACGCCTCATCACTGGGGTATTTCATCATCCTATTCATCTGAAATACCACTTTTTTACTACCAACTCTGAGCATAAGCTGCCATTCATAGATATCAAGGATAGCTCTTCCTGTACATAAGAATGGCTTCCCCATGATTAGAGGCACTTCCTTGTTCACCTCCATATCTACCACAATAATGTCTACGGGGAAAACCAATTTGTCCACCCGCACTAAAATATCCTCAATGATTCCCTCAGGCAAAATGGTGGTCTAGTTAGCCAGTTGTAGAGATACTGATATTTATTTAATCACTCCAAGCCCACCTTCCAGTTTTTTGAATACAGATAGAGGCATGAGGTTTATAGACGCACCAGAATCGCAGAGGGCCTTATCGAATTTTTCACTCCCCAACGAGCATGGTATGGTGAAGCATCCTGGGTCCCCACACTTTTGGAGAATTTTATTTTGTAATATGGCACTGCAGTGGGCATTCAACATGACAAAGGTTTTCTCTTCCAATCTTTTCTTGCTAGATAAGATTTCCTTCAAGAACTTTGTATAATCAGGCATTTGAGTGAGTACTTCCGTGAAGGGAATGTTCACATGGGGTTACTTGAGCATTTCCAAGAATCGCCCAAAACATTTGTCAAGTTTTTCCCGCGTCATCCTTTAGGGGAATGGAAGAGCTGGCATATGTCTACTTTCTTCAATCTCCCTTTGTACCCCACTACTATGGCCTTTATTCTCTTCACCTATTTTCTACACTGGTGTTTCCGCCTGCTTGCTCACAATCTCGGGCCTATCCTTCACCACTAGATCAGCCAATGTTTTGCCACATCTCATAGATACAACTTTGATTGTTTCTTTTGGATTCTTTTCAGTGTCAGAGGGCAAAGTCCCAGGAGTCCTCTCAGATAACATATTTGCAATATGTGCCAAATGTCTTTCTAAATTCCGAATGGTCGTGACCTGCTCTCGAATGGTTGTCCCCTGAATTTCAAATTTTTCATCTGATTTGTTGATGAATGCCTTCATGAGATCTTCCATACTAGACTGATTTGGTTATTGTGGCAGGTATTGCTGCCTCTGCTGGTTTTGGAAACCTAGTGGTCCTTGACCTTGGGGCCTGGGATTATTTTGCTGCCATGAATTCAAGCTTTCACTTGGTGAACTCCACGAAAAATCTGGATGTCTTTGACCCATAGAATTATAGGTGTTCCCACCTTGGTAGTTTCCTCTATTAAAGTTCCCCACTGCGTTGACTTCCTCAGTTGTTGCTTGACAATCATGTGTAGGGTGTCCCAATCCACAGAAGTCACATTCTGTTTGTGTCTCACTTTGTACCTTAGTTAATGTCAATTATCTTATCTCCTTAGCCATTATGTCTAGCTAGGCTTGCATAGATGTGTTAGAGTCCACCTAGTGAACCCCAACTGGTTTACTTCTGTCATTACTCTCGGTCGGCCACTGCTTAGCATCCTCAGATAATTCATCAAGGATTAAGACAACCTCCTCTGGTGTTTTCTTCATTAGTGGACCCCCACATGTCGTATTCAGAGTTCGTCATGAGGACGGTGTCAGTCCATCCCAAAATCCTGGAGTTGCATCCATAAATCAATTCCATTGTGCTGACACTTTTTTGACTATTTCCTTGAATGTTCCCAAGCTTCAAAAACCATTTTTGTCTCCTTCTAGCAGAAATTATGGATTTCCCTTCTGAACTTTCCTGTTTTTGCAGCCGAAAAGTACTTATCAAAAAACTTGTTGGTCATATCTTCCCATGTCCTGATAGAACCTGCGGGAAAGCTACGAAGCCATTGCTTCACATCATCTTTCAGTGAAAAGGGAAATGCCCTTAAGTAGACAAAATCCTTTGATACTCCATTATATTGAAAGGTGTTCATTATATCGTCTAAGACCATCAAGTGAGTATTAGGATCTTCGTTCATCTTCCCACTAAAAGTGCAGTTGTTTTGGATAGTTTGAAGCAAGCCTTGCTTCAATTTGAAGTTGTTTGCTGCTAAGGGTGGGGGTCTGACACTTGACAATCCTTGATTATATATGGGCCTAACATAGTCAGCTAATGATCTCCTAGTCCTAGGTGCTGCATTCTCGAACTGATCTTCAACCAAGGGTCGATTTAGATTAAATCTTAGAACCCATCATCGTTGACAGTCTCATCAGTGATTCTACGAGCTTCTTCTTGTTGTGGTGCTTCTCGTGCAGCTAAGTCTACTCCCTCGTTCTCTCGGTTTGCCATGTTATCTTGATTCAAAGGTTGAACCAAGAATTCTTCTGTTAAGTCTCTTTCTTTTGCCTGTTGTCGCAGCCGTCTTTCCAACTCTGGTTCATAGGGTATCAATTCCTTTGAAGAGGATCGCGTCATACACTAGATAAATCAACTTGTATCCTGCACAAAAGTGAGAAACACGTGAAGAACGAATTAAAAGTAAAAACAACAAAAAATTAAATTAAATTCCTGAATTAGCACTACAAACTATTTCAAACACTATTGATTATCAATCCCCGACAACGACTCCAAAATTTGACGAGCGCAAAACACACACTTAAGTTATGCTCGCTAGTCAAAGATAGTATAGATTAATTATCGTCTCCACGAGGATTGGAATTAAACAGTGTTTGAATAATCTTCAGTTGATTACTATCTAGAAACATTAATACTTGATTGGATATCTATTACTACGATCAACTAATTGTGTTCAAGCAAATAACAATTTATCACTAAAAAGAGCAAGTGAGCACGAAGAAATATTTATGAGAAAAATAAGGGTAATTGACTAGATAGGTGCACGATAACTAACTTGGGATCCAATTCTAGAGTTAATTCACTCTATAATACGATTGATTCTTACGAATTCAACCGATTATCAGATTACACTTGAAGCTAATATTCCTCTTTCGATTAAATACTAGTTTCAGTAATTAACCCAATTGATACATGGTAAACAATTGCAAGAATAAAAATGATGTTTATGATCTAAAGGATAATTTCTCACGAATATTCCCTAATTTCTCGTTCAATCTACAATTCAAGAGGCTCCTTCAATTACCTATTTGAATCATGAATTTAAATTAGAGCATAAGATGTACAGAAATTTAATATCAAACTTCTCTTTCGATTAAGCAAAATACTAAATAACTCCACAATACAAATCAAGCTCCATCAATTAATTCTATCAAGTATAAAGAAGCGAATACCTAATCAAGTTATTGAAACACCATATCTATCAACACCCAAATGGAAATTACTCCAGAACAATGGAGTAGGATATCTCAAATAAGTTTAAGAACAAAGAAAACATCAATTCTAAAGATTTTGATACAAACTCTCGTATTGCATCGATTGTAGATTGAAATCTTGATAATTCTTGAGACTACTCCCTTGGTGGATCTCCAATTTTCCCTTGGTCAAAAGATACTGAAAAGGGGTGTTTTTGGTGCATTTAAGTCGAACCCCCGGATGAAACTACCCTTATTTAGCGGAAATAGAAAGTACTCTAAATATTTTGGGCTACCGCGCTGCGCCATGCGGTGCACTTATAACAGTTTCAACAACAAGTTGAAATTTCGATTTTGGGCATATTTTGCACTGTCGTGCCGCGCCTTGCAGCGCCCCATGCGGTGCGGCTGTGAATGTTTCTCCGAGTGATTCTGTTTTCTCCAATTTATTACATTCGGACTTGGTCTTCGACCCCGAACGTGATCCCGGCTCAGTTGTTTCGTCTTCTACTCACAGTTCAAAGCTCCAATTAGCTCTAATTAGCTCCACAACATCTACATAACTCGGAATCACTCCTATAAGGCATAAAACAAACAATAAGTACAAAAATACTACCAATTAAAGTTCAACACAAGTAAAATGCAGCAAATTTGAGTGCAATACTATGGATAAAATACGAGTTTCTAGCCTACCATCAGTGGAGAAATTTGAGGGTTCTTTATAAGCACATGAAGAAAAGATCAAGAGGAGACAAGAAGTGTCGTTGGAGAAACTTCTTAAAACTCAGGCATCCTTTAAGGAGTATGTAGGTGAAAAAAGCTATCGAGGAACAGACGAGGAGGAGGACGTGGCGGTCATGGAAGAGGGAGAAGTAACTGTAACAAATTTAACAATGAAGTTAAAATACACCAAATATTCAGAGATCGTGGTCATGAACAAAGAGGATGAAGAGGACGTGGCTACTACCAAGAAAATAATAGACAAAGGTATGACAAATAATAAGTTGAGTGATATAATTGTCATAAATTTGGCCATTACTCTTGGAAAAGTCATAGCAATGTTGAAGAAAAAGCTAACCTTGTTGACGGAAAGAAAGAAGAAGATGAGTCAACGTTATTGATGGCACTCAAGGAAGAAGGTAGGGATGATTGTAGCTCGTGGTATTTGGAAAATAGAGCAAGCAATCATATGTGTGAATGCAAAGAGAAGTTTTTGGAGATCAATAAAACGGTGAGAGGATATGTGTCTTTTGGAGAAACCTCAAAGATTCAAATTGAATGGATATGTATGATTATGATCTCCTGTAAAAATGGTGGCCACAAGTTAATTCAAGATGTTTATACTGTGCCAAAATTAAAAAGTAATATTTTGAGTTTGGGGACAACTTCTTGAAAAGGAATATGACATTCACATGAAAAATATGCATCTTTGGCTTAGAGATTCAAGTGGAATTCTAATTGCTAAAGTGCATATAATAAAGAATAGATTATTTTCTCTGAATCTTAAGACAATTTATGCAAAGTGTTTGAAGGCTAATGTGCAAGATGAATCATGGTGTTGGAACATGTAATTTGGGCACTTGAATTTTGAAGCACTCAAATCAATGGGATAAAAGAACATGGTGCATGGAATACCATCAATCAACCATCCCAATCAAATGTCTGAAGCTTGCCTTCTTGGAAAACATAAAGGAGGAGTTTTCCAAAGGAGGCCATGTCAAGATCAACCAGGCCGCTCCAGCTTGTTCACACTGATGTGTGTCGACCAATAAATCCACCTTCCTTTGGTAAAAGTAAATATTTTCTTCTCTTCATTGATGAAAATTTGAAGCTTTTGCTGCTTTTAAAATTTTCAAAGTACTTGTAGAAAAAGAAAGTAACTATGAAACAAAAGCTTTGAGGTCTGATAGAGGAGGCGAATTCACTTCAAACGAATTTAATGACTTTAGTCAGTCTCATGGAATTCATTGTCCTCTAACGGTACCTTATTCACCCCAACAAAATAGAACTGCAGAGAGAAATAATCAAACGATTCTTAATATGGCTAGATGTATGTTAAAAGCTAAAGGTATGCCCAAGGATTTTTGTGACAAAGCTATTTCTTGTGCAGTTTATTTGAACAACAGATCTCCAACAAGAAATGTTAGAGATCAAACCCCTCAAGAAGCATGGAGTGAAATAAATTCAAGTGTCAAGCATTTGAGAATCTTTAGGAGCATAGCCTATGCTCATGTGCCACAACAAGGGAGAGCGTAGCTGTACGATCGAAGTGTCAAGCATGTGTTTCTTGGCTATGGTACGAGTTCAAAAGTCTACAAGTTTTACAACCCAAACAGAGGCAAGGTGGTGGTAAGTCGCGTTGTTGAATTTGATGAAGCATTTTCATGGAATTGGGAAGCTCAGGAATAAACTTCATATGATTTTCTTCCATACTTTGGTGATAAAGAAGAACCAGAGACCGTGGAACCTGAAGAAAGTTCAAATAAACAGCTGGAAAGGACACGAAGTCTTCAAGAGCTCTATGAGGACACAAAAGAAGTTACTAATTTTGATTTTTTATATTGTCTCTTTGCTGACAGTGAACCAATGAACTTTGATAAAGATGTTACAGAAAAAGGTAGATACAAGCCATGGAGGAGGAGATCGAGTCAATAGAGAAGAACAACACTCGGGAGCTAATAACTCTTCCCAAGGGCCATCGAGCAATTGGAGTGAAATGGGTATACAAGACAAAGAAGAATGTTGATAGAGATGTGGAGAGATACAGGGCACGACTTGTGGCTAAAGGCTACAATTAAAGACAAGGCATTGACAATGAAGAAGTCAATGCTAAAAAAATCAGGTTTTAGTGACGGACAAATTCTGTTGCTAAACAGAAAAATCCGTCGCTAATCTCATTTAGCGACGGATTAGTAATGTATTATCAAGAAATTGTGCTAGTTACGAGCATTTTAGCGATAGATTAGCGACGACGTTCATAGCTAATTCCAGTTTTTTTTGTAGTGAGTCTATGCACCTGTTGCTCGCATGGAGACGATTCATTTGCTGATCTCTTTGGCGATGCAAATGAAGTGGAATATCCATCAACTAGATGTCAAGTCAGCCTTATTGAATGGATATCTTAAAGAAGAAGTCTATGTTGAACAAACATTGGGATTCGTGGTCCAAAACCATGAAGATAAAGTGTTGAAGTTGAACAAAGCTTTATATGGATTGAAGCAAGCCCCGCGAGCGTGGAATAGTTGCATCGACAAGTATTTTCAAGAAAATGGGTTTACTCGTTGTCTCCATGAATATGCTCTTTACCATAAAGTTCATATTAATGGAGATATCTTGCTTGTTTGTCTTTATATTGACGATCTTAGTTTCACGAGTAATAACCCAAGTTGGTTTGAAGCTTTTAAGAAAGATATGTCCCGTGAGTTCAAGATGACGGATGTAAGGCTCATATCATACTACCTGGGCCTAGAAGTAAAGCAGATGGAGGATGAAATTTTATATCTCAAGAAAGCTATACAAAAGAGAAATTGAAGAAGTTCAATATGCTCAATTGCAACCCCGTGAACACACCGATGGAGAATGTGACAAAATTGTCCAAGTTTGATGAAGGAGAAACCGTGGATCCCACAATTTTCAAAGGTCTTGTGGGGCATTTGGGGTACTTGTAACGACTCGACTTATCATTTTAAGTATTTACCACTCATTTAATGACTTAAGGTCTCGAGCAGTTTCGTAATATGAATTATGACCCGCGAGTGTGGTCGAGTTTGATTTTCGGAAGATTCAAAATTTAATTAAAAGAACAATTCTCATTTTTGAAGCTTAAATGAAAAATAATTGATCGGAGATTTGAATTATGTGTAAACGACCTCAGAATCGAATTTTGATAATGTCAATAGCTCTGTATGGTGATTTTGGACTTAGGAGCGTGTCCGAAAAATTATTTGGAGGTCCGTAGTGGAATTAAGCTTGAAATGCCTAAAGTTGAATATTTGGGAAGTTTTAGCGGGGGTGACTTTTTGATATCGAGGTCGGAATTCGATTATGGAAATTGAAATAGCTTTGTTATGTCATTTATAACTTGTGTGCATAATTTGAAGTCATTCTGTATTGATTTGATGTATTTCGGCACAAGATATAGAATTTGAAAGTTCATAGTTTATTAGGCTTGAATTAAGGTGTGATTCGTGGTTTTAGCGTTGTTTGATGTGATTCGAGGCTTCGACTAAGTTCGTATGATGTTTTAGGACTTGTTGGTATATTTGGTTGAGGTCCCAAGGGGCTCGGGTGAGTTTCGGACTATTTCTAGGCCATTTTAAATTGCTGGTTTCTGCCTACAGAGGTGTGCATCGCGATCGCAAACTTTTGGTCGTGTTCGCGAAGAGAAAACATCAGTTTGGGGCCTTGCGAATCGCGATCGCGGAAGCTCCTTCGCGATCGCGTAGAATAAATCTCCGTTGCACTGACCCGAATTTGGAAGCTTATATCTCGCAATCTATAAGGAATTTGGAGATGATCCAAAAACAACAGTTGTAGCCCTTGATGTCTCATTTTCAGAAAAGTAAACCATTTGTCATTTGGAGCTGTATAGCAAAAGTTATGGTAAATACACTGTAGGCTATCTAGGAAGAGTTTGGAAATCTCTATTGCACAGGGTTGACTTTGGAAGCTTATATCTAGAAATCTATAAGGAATTGGGAGATGAGCAACAAATGAAAGTTATAGCCCTTGGTGTCTAGTTTGCATAAAGTTAAACCATTTGCAATATGGAGTTTTGTATAAAAAGGTATGACCATTATACTAGACGTTGTCTGGAAGAGTTGGGGGAGTTTGTTCTTCGCGATCGCAATTGGTTTTCCGCGATCGCGAAGAGCAATTTTGGGGTAGAAAAGTTTTGCAGTAGCAATATTTTGAGGTATCAGCCATTTTTGACATATTTGGAGCTATGGAGCTCGAATTGAATTGATTTTTGAGGCGATTTTCACCATATGGATTAGGATAAGTGTTCTATATCCTAAAGTATTTATATTTCATGAATCTATGATTATATTCATCGTTTAATTCGGATTGTAATGGAAGAAATCAAGATTATTTTAAAATCTTCCAAAAATGAAAATTTAAGATTTGGAGGTCGAGTTGTTATTGGAATTCAATAAAATTGGTATGGTTGAACTCGTTTCGGAATGGGTGTTCTTATTTCATGAAAATTATGTAGGGTTCCGAGGGGCGGGTCCCGCGTTGACTTTTGTTGACTTTTTGAAATAAATTTTTAAGTCGACATATTATTATCCGAAATTATTTCCGACGAATTTTAATGGAGCTATACAATTAATTTGGATAGATTTGAGATGTCCGGAGGTCAATTCAAGAAAGAAGGCTATTTTGGAATATCGGCCTAACTTTAAAAAGGTAAGTGTCTTGCTTAACCTCGAGTTGGGGAGTTACCCCTTAGGCATTGAGTCTTATGTGTCATTTGTGAAATGTGAAAAGCCGTGTAGGTGAGATGACGAGTACGTACTCAGGCTTATACGTGTAAAATTCATTGACTTAAAGTCTTAGGCATTATTGTGTAGTAAATTGCAAAATTGTGGAAAAGTATTAAATCATCTGTTTGCCATGCCTAAATCCTTATTGTTGAATTTATGTTTATATGATAATTTGATGTGATTGTTACTTGTTACTTGAAATATTGGTTTAATATTTCTTGGAAATTAATTCCAATATGAATTTTCTTATGCAAATAATTAATTTAAGCGAGCTTAAGAATAAGTGTTAATATAAATATCTAAATTTGCATTAATGAAGGTTTTACTTTATGCTGAGTAATTTCTATCTCTATTGATTGTTTTTGGGTGTTATATACATTCTATGGAGCCTTGGGCTATTTATTATGAAATTAATTGATTTTTGTTATATCTTTGGAATTTGGTTGTCGCCATTGGGTAAATTGTGATATGAATTGATTTGATTATGTTGCCGTGTTTATTAGGTAAATTGTTGTGTTGTGTGAGTTGTTATTTTAGGGAGATAATGTGATGACCCAAAAGGTCATCTTATGATTTAGAACTCGAATTTGCGCTCTTAAGCCTTAAAAATCTTATTTTCTTTATCCTCCTCGATTTGTGTGCACAGTCTGGGCAGGTTTCTGGAAAGCTTTTATGTCGAAAACTAATGAAAATAAGAATTTTTGCCTTAAAAGTTGATTTTAGTTGACTTCGGTCAACATTTTTGGTAAACGGGCCCGGATCCGTGCTTTAACGGTCCCGGTAGGTCCGTATCGAATTATGGGACCTGGGCATATGCCCGGAATCGAAATTGGAGGTCCATAGCTTGAGTTATGAAGTTTTGATGAAAATTAAAAGTTTGGAAATTATTTGCTTTTAAGAATTGATTGATATTTGGCATTGTTAGTATCGGGTCTATATTTTGGTTCCGGAGCTCGGTACATGTTCATTATGATATTTAAGACATGTATGTGAAATTTGGTGAGAAATGGAGTTGATTTGAAGTGATTCGGACGTCTAGTTGAGAAATTAGAAGTTTTAAAGTGTTTTTGAGAATTTCATTTGATTTGGTGCTAAATTTAGAGTTATAGGTGTTATTTTAGCGATTTGATCGCGCGAGCAGGTCCGTATGATATATTTAGACTTGCGTGCATATCCAGTTGGCCCATTCCTTCTCTGTAGAAGCGCATATCCAGTCCGCACATGCGGATGCGCAGGTGAGATCAAAGCACTGCAGGTGCGAAGGTCGCTGGGCAGTGAGCATTTATTTCGTACTCCAGCCATATTTCTTCTTGTTTTCAAAAGGATAGGAGGCCTAGGGAGATTGTTCAAAGACATTTTCTTCCCTAAATCATAGGTAAGTGTTCCTTTACTCGTTTCTTTCAATCGTTTACTTCATTTTACTAGAATTCAACCTAAAAATCTAGAGTTTCATGGTAGAATTAGGGGTTAGGGTAGAAACTAGGGATTTCAGGAATTTGGAGATTTAGATCTCAATTAAAGGTCGGATTCCAAAACTAATTACATATTCGGGCTCGGGGGTGAATTGGTAAAAAGATTTTGGTCCGAACCTCGGGTTTTGACCAAGCGGACCCGGGGTCGATTTTTTGACTTTTTGGAGGAAAATTTGGAAAATTTAATTTATTCAATATAATTGATTCCTTTAGCAATATTTGATATTGTTGAGTCATTTTTGAACAGATACGAGTGGTTTGGAGGTGAATTCCAAAGGAAACGTTGTGATCGAGAATTAAGTGGCCTTTGGAGCGAGGTAAGTATTGTGTCTAACCCTGACTTGAGGGAATTAGGAGCCTTAGATTTCTTGCTAAGTGAAATCCATGTGAGCGGCATATATGTGAGGTGACGAGTACTTATGTGCCGCCAAATTTACCTATTTTTTTCCATGTTTCTCTATTTTTTCTTATATTGTCATTTCCTATGTCAAATTGATACGTGTTATGCTAGTATTGTTCAATTTATCGTTCTTATCATGTTTACGGATTTTTTAGGGATAATTGAGTTCTTATTTCAAGTTGAGATTGATATTATGGAACCAGGTATTGAAGTAAGGTGTGTACTTATTATTCTGTCTCCCTGTTGTTATCTATACATTGCATTATGGTAAGGAAAAGTGTTAATGCACGAAGGGTGATGTCGTGCCATATTGTGAGTGTTAATGCACGAAAGGTGATGCCGTGCCACATTGTGAGTGTTAATGCACGAAGGGTGAGGTTGTGCCATGATATGAGAGTAAAAGCACGAAGGGTGATGCCGTGCCGTTTTTATTAATTTTATGGTGAGATTGAGAGTAATAGAACGAAGGGTGATGCCGTGCATTTTTTCTTACTGTATTCACTATTTCTGTTGATGCATGGTATATTGACTGCTCCGGTGATCATTCTATTGTAGTTCTTTATCTTGTATTCCCCTCAGTATGTTCCGCTCCCGACATTTCCTGTTTAGTTCTTCATTTCTGTTATTTGTATATACATTGTTGAATTGTACAGGTTGATTTGTAGGTGCCTTGCCTTAGCCTCGTCACTACATCTTCAAGGTTAGGCTCGACACTTACCAGTACATAGGGTCGGTTGTACTAATAATCCACTCTACACTTTCTATGCAGATTTTGATACCGGCTCTGGTTGATCGAGATTTTGCTATTGGTCCGCTGTCCGGAGACTCAAGGTAGATCTGTCGGCGTCCACAGACCTTGAAATCCCCGACTAACATTTCTGTTCTACTGTTTCTTTTATTCAGACAGTTATATTTCTTTCAGACTATTACTTGTAGTAAATTCTAGAATGCTCGTGAATTGTGACTCCAAATCCAGATGGTAGTAATTAATACAGTTTTATGATATTCTGCACATATTATTTTTTATTTGAGTTAATTATTGTTATTTACTGAATCGAAATAAGGAAATGGTTTAATGATTCTCTAACGTTGGCTTGCCTGGCAAGTGAAATGTTAGGCGCCATCACGGTCCCGTCGGTGGGAAATTTTGGGTCGTGACTGATAAGGGTGGCATTTCACCGTTGATATTATATGGGTATAAGGGTGGCATTTTACTGTTGTTGTGGTTGTTAGAATATTGTATGGTGGGAGCGATAAGGGTGGCTATAGGAGCGATAATGGTGGCAATAGGAGCAATACGGGTGGCTATTGATATTGTCTGGGCGGAGCGATAAGGGTAGCTATTATCAGGAATGATATGTGATGATGTGGGGTTGTGTTGTTGATAATTTTCATGTGATGTTGTGATTTTCTTGTGTTTACTTTTATACCTTGTGCAATTTGTCTTGTTATTGGTAAATTGATAACAATCTGATTTATGTTGAAATTGAGAGCATGTGGCTATTGCCAGGTAGATTATAAATTGAAATGTGGGCACGAGGTGCCGTGAGTAAATAATGAGGATATTTGGCACGTGAATTGTCCGTGCAGTTGTGATATGAAATATGGGCACGAGGTGCTGTGATGAAATGATGATGATAATTGGTACGTGAATTGTCCGTGCAGTTGTGAAATGATTTAATTATGGGCACGAGGTGCCATGGAAATATAAAAATGGGTTGAGACCCGTGTTTACGAAAAATATGAAAATGGGCTGAGACCCATATTTTTTATGATTATGAAATGAGGTATCACGTGGTGACTTTTTAATTGAAAGAATTATATTCGAAATATTTATTTGGAAGGATTTTCATTTAAAAATAATTATATGAAAGAATTGTATTTGAAAGATAATTATTTGAGGAAATTGTATTTGAAAAGATTTATTGAAAGAATTATGTTTGAAAAATAATTATTTGAGAAAACTACATTTGAAAGAGAGTTATTTGGAAGAATTTTATGTGAAGGATATTATTTTGAAAAACTTGAATTAATTGGGCGTAGATGTATTATTAATTGTTGAGTGATGTTTATGGTATTCTTGTTGTCTTGCTGCGCATACCACTGGTTGTTTTATCCTGCCCTTATTGCTATATGTTTCCTAGTATTTTGTATATTATATTGCACAGGTTATTAGACTAGTGAGTGTCTTGATTGTACCTCGTCTCTACTCCATTGAGGTTAGTCTTGATACTTACTGGGTACCGACCGTGGCGTACTCATACTACACTTCTGTACATTTTTGTGCGGAGCCAGGTATTGAAGATAAAGGACTTGAGCAGAGTTAAAGCGGAATCGTAAGGATTCAAGGTAGAGTTGCTTGGTCATCGCAGTCCCTTGGAGTCTTTTCATTTCATTGTACTGTTAACTTGTAATCAAACAGTATTGTATATTCGGTCCTCGTGATCATTTTATGTATTCAGTTAGATTTCATGACTCAGTACTACCAGTATTGGGAGGATGTATATTGTAATTATTTCCATTGTTAGTTTCATAAATAAAAAATGGCTTCAAAAATGTGATGGAAATCGCCTTACCTAGTCATAGAGACTAGGTGCCATCACGACTCCTGTGGTGGGATTTTCGGTCATGACAAGTTGGTATCAGAGCTCTAGGTTCATAGGTTCTACGAGTCACAAACGAGTTTAGTAGAGTCTTGCGGATCGGTACAGAGACTTCTGTACTTATCTTCGAGAGGCTACAAAGCTAGTAGGAAAAATTTGCTTCTTTCATTCCTTATCGTGCGACATTTATTCAGCTTGAAGCATATATCTTATGTTCTTTTGCATCCACTCGTGTATGAAATTGCACACTCGGTATCAACTATGCGCCAACGGTTTATGATACTACAGATTGGTTATAAGGGCACCAGGGTTGTTCAACTATGGCTACAACGTGTCATCCAGATCTTGGATGCGGAAGTATTTAGAGATCATTCAACTATGCACATGGGGGTGCAGTAGGTTCTGACATCCGGTTAATAAGTATGATCTTAAGAAGGTTTAATTAATTGCCTAATCATCACAATTGTGGTAGGGTCATGAGGTGGATGTAGATCTGAAATAGTTGGTGGTATTAGAGACTACGTAGTTCGTATGTGATTTCTATTTAGTGAAGGGTACATACGCAACCGGAGGAAGCAAGTTTAACTGTCACGGAGATGACATGCGCCAAATAAATGGCTTGAGTTGTCTTATGACCAGTGTCCTACGAGCGATGAAGGTTAGTATTGTGGATCATCGGAATGTATCCTGTGGCTTCGCGCCAAGTGGGGGGAGTCCACTATCAACGATCAGATTGCGGGGTCATGTGCTATATCAGTTGGGACTTGAGATATATTTATGTGGTATTGAAAGGTTCTCCGAAACTTGTATATGATTAAGAGGTGAGATTGTATGGGATGATGTTGGGGCTTGAGACATTTCCGCGTCCTTATTAATTCTACATGTTAGTATCAGCGGGGTCACAAAAACAATTTCAGTAAGTTCTTACAATGCACTACCAGCACGAGATTCCTGTAATGGTTAATCCAGTTATCTGGCACATATTCAGTGTGAACATCCGAACTCGCAGAGGGGTTGTTATGAGTGTGGTGATACTAGGCACATCAGGAGAGATTGTCCCAGACTTGGGAGGGGTGGATTTCATCAGATCACTCCACCTACAAGCTTTATTCCAGTTAACACTCCATTTGCACAGTCAGTTAGAGGTGGAGGACAGGCGGGTAGTGGGCGCCTAAGAGGTAGAGGCCCGACCCATTGATTTAATCACAAGTACGATCCCGATTTTTATTATAAAAGGATATTTTCCTTAATTTGATTCGGTTCTGAATATTGAGGTGAGTCCTCCTATTATACTCCACTTATGGGTGAGCTTCGTAAATTTGTGACCCACTTATATGTTTATCCCTGTTGGGAGATTTGAAGGTGTGAGCCCGTGTATGTCATTTATTTTTGTACACCATTGAGGGCTATAAGTCCAAAAGTAATTTTTATTATTCATTATAGAGGGTTTAATGTGTTTCGGAATAATTAATTCTAATTTTTATGAATTATACGCCCTACCGGTATAAGGGTTCATTATGTGTTGTGAAAATTGTTTATGAAATATATTGAAAATAAGAAAGAAAGGAAAATTGAAATTTCAGTTGGCACAATGTGAAAAATACTTGTGATTCGGAGTTAAGGACGAGATCCTCGCATTTTATATATGATGTGAAATATTTAAACCGGGCTACAAGTCGCGGTGGAAGTTATAAGGACGATGTCCTTGTGGTGAAATATTTATGAGTTTAAAATTATCCCTTTGTGAAATTAATTTGTATAATAATATCAATAGGGAGTCATGCCTGTTAGGCTTATTTGATAATTCTTGTATATTTTTCTGTTCATATTCAGCCATTTTCGTGCAGTAAATATTGAGTTTTAGCCTATAAGGTGAGTGCCCAGGTGGCGTTAAATATGACTCATTAATCCGAGTAAGTAATCATGAGGTCTTCATGCCTCACATTCCGTTGTTAGTGTTGTGAAAATTAAAAATGAGGTGGTGGTTAATATGAGATTAATATATGATGCTGGAATTAATTATGAACAACTTTTATGACCAGAGATGTGGTGATGAGCATACATATGATGTGCTTCATGTCCTGATATCATTGTGATAATGCAGTGTTTGTAACGCTGAGATTGTATTTTTGATATATACATTGTGGATGTGTTGTTAGGAATTATTTTGGTGTTACTCTGGCAGGTGGTTAGGCCCAATTACGGGAGAGACTCTGCCGAAATTTCTGAAAAATTTGGGGGTTAGAAAATAATTTGGGAGATTGAGACGTGCAAAGAAGAGACAAAATTACGTTATGTGTTTGAGGGCGAATGATCCTAAGCGGGGAAAAATATAACACCCCGGAAAAATTTTGAAATACTTTAACACTATCAAGAATGATCCTAAGCGGGGAAGAATATAACACCCCAGACCTTTTGAAATGTTTGGAGTGTAAGAAATTGCTCTTAATATTTACAAATATGGATAAAATAAATAAACTCAAAAGAGATGATGTTGTCAGGCTTATCTTAAATGCGGTAGCGTGGAATCAACCGTGAGTATATGTGTAAAAGTAAAATCATCAATTTGGTTACCTTAGAATAATTCTTAGAACGTTCGAGGACGAACGTTTGTTTAAGAGGTGGAGAATGTAACGACCCGACTTGTCATTTTAAGAATTTACGCCCCGTTCAGTGACTTAAGGTCTAGAGCATCTTCATAATATGTATTATGACCCGCGAGTGTGGTCGAGTTTGATTTTCGGAAGATTCGGAATTTAATTAAAAGAACAATTCTCATTTTACAAGCTTAAATAAAAAAATGACCGGAGATTTGACCTATGTGTAAACGACCTTGGATTCGAATTTTGATGATTTCAATAGCTCCGTATGGTAATTTTGGACTTAGGAGCGTGTCCGGAAAATTATTTGGAACTCCGTAGTGGAATTAAGCTTGAAATGTCGAAAGTTGAATTTTTGGAAAGTTTGACCGGGGGTGACTTTTTGATATTGAGGTCGGAATTCGATTCTGGAAATTGGAATAGTTTTGTTATGTCATTTATGACTTGTGTGCAAAATTTGAAGTCATTCCGGATTGATTTTATGTATTTCGGCACAAGATATAGAATTTGAAAGTTCAAAGTTTATTAGGCTTGAATTGAGGTGTGATTGGTGGTTTTAGCATTGTTTGATGTGATTCGAGGCTTTGACTAAGTTCGTATGATATTTTAGGACTTGTTGGTATATTTAGTTGAGGTCCCGAGGGGCTCGAGTGAGTTTCGGGGTGTTTTCGGACAATTTTTAGGCCATTTTTAATTGTTGGTTTCTGCCTACAGAGGTGTGCATCGCGATCGCAAACTTTTGGTCGCGTTCGCGAAGAGCAAACAGCCATTTGGGGCCTTGTTAATCGCGATCGCGTAGAATAAATCTCTATTACACTGACCCGACTTTGGAAGCCTATATCTCGCAATCTATAAGGAATTTGGAGATGATCCAAAAACAACAGTTGTAGCCCTTGATGTCATTTGAAGTTGTGTACAAAAGGTTATGGTGGATACACTATACGCTGTCTGGGAAGAGTTTAGAAATCTCTATTTCACAGGGCTGACTTTGGAAGATTATATCTAGAAATCTATAAGGAATTGGGAGATGAGAAACAAATTAAAGTTATAGCCCTTGGTGTCTAGTTTTCAGAAAGTTAAACCATTTGCAATTTGAAGTTTTTTACAAAAGGTTATGACCATTATACTAGAGGCTGTATAGAAGAGTTGGGGGAGTTTGTTCTTCGCGATCACGATTCGTTTTCCGAGATCGCGAAGAGCAATTTTGGGGCTAAAAATTTTTGTGCTTTGCTATCGCGAAGAGTAAATACCTGAACAGTAACTATATTTCGAGATTTCAGACATTTTTGATATATTTGGATCTATGGAGCTCGGATTGTAGCGATATTTTAGGCGATTTTCACCATATGTATTAGGGTAAGTTTTCTATATCCTAAAGTGTTTATATTTCATGAATCTATGATTATATTCATCGTTTAATTCGGATTATAATAGAAGAAATCAAGATTTTTGTAAAATCTTTCAAAAACGAAAATTTAAGATTTGGAGGTCGAGTTGTTATTGGAATTCAATAAAATTGGTATGGTTGAACTCGTATCAAATGGGTGTTCGGATTTCATGAAAATTATGTCAGGTTCCGAGGGGCGGGTCCCGCATTGACTTTTGTTGTCTTTTTGGAATAAATTTTTAAGTCGACATATTATTATCCGGAATTATTTCCGACGAATTTTAATGGAGTTATACAATTAATTTGGATAGATTTGAGTTGTCCGGAAGTTAATTCAAGCAAGAAGGCTATTTTGGAATATCAGCCTAACTTCAAAATGGTAAGTGTCTTGCTTAACCTCGAGTTGGGGAGTTACCCCTTAGGCATTGAGTCTTATGTGTCATTTGTGAAATGTGAAAAGCCGTGTAGGTGAGGTGACGAGTACGTACTCGGGCTTATACATGCAAAATTCATTGAATTAGAGTCTTAGTCATTATTATGTAGTAAATTGGAAAATTGTGAAAAACTATTAAATCATATGTTTGCCATGCTTAAATCCTTATTGTTGAATTTATTTTTATATGATAATTTGATCTGATTGTTACTTGAAATATTTATGAAATTTCATGAGTATTGTTGGTTTAATATTTCTTGGAAATTAATTTCAATATGAATTTTCTTATGCAAATAATTAATTTAAGCGAGCTTAAGAATAAGTGTTAATATAATTAACTAAATTTGCATTAATGAAGGTTTTGCTTTATGCTGAGTAATTTCTATCTCTATTGATTGTTTTTGGATGTTATATACATTGTGTGGAGCCTTGGGCTACTTGTTGTGAAATTAATTGATTTTTGTTATATCTTTGGAATTTGGTTGTGGCCATTGGGCAAATTGTGATATGAATTAATTTTATTATGTTGCCGTGTTAATTTCCTGTGTAAATTATTGTGTTGTGTGAGTTGTTATTTTGGGGAGATAAGGGTGGCATTTCACCGTTGATATTATGTGGGTATAAGGGTAGCATTTCACTATTGTTGTGGTTGTTAGAATATTGTCTGGGCAGAGCGATAAGGGTGGTTATAGGAGCGATAATGTAACGATCCGGCCGGTCATTTCGAGAGTTATAGCCCGTTTTCCCCATTTCTACTTATTTTTGTGTTATTCAGCTATATTATGTTATATCGGGTTAGCTGGTTCGGGACCGGAGTGGTTTCAGAGTAAATTGAGACACATAGTCTCTTAAGTAGAAACTTAAGTTGGAAAAGTCAACCGGATGTTGACCTATGTGTAAACGATCTCGGATTTGAATTCTGATTGTTTCGTTAGCTCCGTTAGGTGATTTTGGACTTAGGAGTGCATTCATATTGTGATTTGGAGGTCCGTGGTAGAATTAGGCTTGAATTGGCGAAAATGAAAATTTGACGATTTCAGTCGGCAGTGGAAAATGTGACGTGTGTGCAAAAATTTGAGGTCATTCGGACATGGTTTGGTTAGTTTCGGCATCGGTTGCCGAATTTGAAAATTAGAAGTTCTTAGGCTTGAATCTAAGGGTAATTTGGTGTTTGGACATTGTTTTGAGTGATTTGAAGGTTTGACTAAGGTTGTATGTTGATAGATGGCTTGTTGGTATTTTTGGTTGAAGTCCCGAGGCCTCGGGGTGATTCCGGGTGGTTAACAAATTTGTCGAAGTTGGACTTTGCAGCTAGAGCTGCTGCTTCTGCTATTTCTGCACTTGCGGAAGAAAGGGTCGCAGGTGCGAGGCCGCTGGTGCCCGTGGGTAGTGCACAGGTGCGGGAGACACTGGGCCAAGGCTGGGAACGCATGTGCGAAGAATTGGCCGCATCTGCGAGCCCGCAGGTGCGAGGCCTTGAGCGCATATGCGAAGATGAGGAGTTTGGGCAAGTTTCGCAGATGCGCACCTGGGACCGCAGATTTGAGTCCGCAGGTGCTGAAGATGGGTGATTAAGTGAGTTGCACAGGTGCGGCTTCTTGGACCGCAGGTGCGGTCGCGCGGGTGCGAGAAAATGGTTGCAGGTGCGTAAAACCTAGGCAGAAACCATAAATAGAACCCTTCTCGAATTTTGGTCATTCTTCACAATTTCAACTCGGTTTTTGGAGCTTTTGGGAGAGATTTGAAGAGGAAATCAAGGGGATTTAGTTGAGGTAAGTTACTTGAGCCCTAATACTTGTATATATGGTGATTTCCCGTTGTTGTAATCATGGTAATTAGTGAAAATAAGGGGTTAGGGCTTGAAATTTTTGGAGAGTAATTTAAGGATTTGAAGGACCAAACGATGTTGAATTTTGATGAATTTGGTTTGGATAGACTCGTGAGTGAATGAGGTTTCTAGTTTTGTAAATTTGGTCGTATTTCGAGACGTGGTTCCAGGGGCCGGGTTTGAGCCAATTTTGGGTTTTGGTCTAAATTTGTAATTTTTCTTATGGAATTCATTCCATTAGCGCGTATTGATGGTATTGTACTTATTGTGAATAGATTCGGAGCATTTGGAGGCCGAGTCCAGAGGAAAGATCATTACGAGTTAGAGATTTGACCAGTTTGAGGTAAGTAACGATTGTAAATCTAGTCCTGAGGGTATGAAACCCCGGATTTTTGTATCATTCTACTATTTTTAGTGACGGACATGCTAGGTGACGGGCGTGTGGGAGTGCACTGTTGGGGATTTGTGACTTGGTCTGACCCGTAGCAACTGTAAAGTTGCATACTTTATTGAAACCATATGATACTTATATGTTTTAGAAAGAATTTCTGTAAATTAGGCTGAATGCCATGTTTGGGCCTTGCTCCAATGCTGTTTGGACCCTTAGGGGTTGTTTCTTACCATCCTCTCATTCTTTTCGATTGAAAATCTATACTCAGTCATGTTTATACTTGTTTATCGTATAACTCAGTTTTATGACTTTATTTTGATGTCCGAGTGGCTTGAGAGGTTTATGAGCGGGTGAAGCCGAGGGCCTAATTTGTGAGGATGAGTGTGGATCGGGGCTGCCCGCCTGCCGCATATTTATGACTGAGTGAGGCCGAGGCCCTGATTTGTGAGGATGAGTGTGGATCGGGGCTGCCCGCCTGCAGCATACTTTATTATTATGGCACGTGAGTTATCCGTGCAGATTATAGCGCTTGGGCTGAAGGAGCCCCTCCGAAGTCTGTACACACCACCAGTGAGCGTAGGTACCTACTGAGTGCGAGTGTCGAGTGCCGAGACCTGAGTGACTGGGAGGCACGAACGATTGTGAGGTATGCCCGAGTGGCAAGAGTGATTGTGAGGTATGCCCGAGTGGCAAGAATTATTGTAATGTATGCCCGAGTGGCAAGAGTGATTGTGAGGTATGCCCGAGTGGCACGAGTGACTGTTAGGTTTGCCCGAGGGGCTGTTTATGATTTCATCATTTTTGCTCACCCTTGCATTGAGCCTTTGGTTGAAAAACTGTTGGAAAAATGTCTTTAAATGATTTTTACTGGAACTGGGTTTAAACGAGATGTTTGATTCAAATCCTGATTGTTAAGAGCATGTGGTATTTTTTTGAGATTTTCTGATATGAACGTTATATGCTTTATTGCTCGTCACTACTGCTCAGTCTTTATTTATTGTTGTTACTTACTGAGTTGGCGTACTCAAGTTACTCCCTGCACCTTGTGTGCAGATTCAGGTGTAGCTGGACATGGTGGCGGTTATTGAGTGTTCTGGTTACAGATTTTCTTGGAGATAGCAAGGATGTTGTTTGCCGATTACAGCCCCTGCTCTTCTCCCTCTTATCTTCCTCTAGTTGTATTTAGCTATTTTCCAGGCTGAGTTAGCCTTGATATTGTTAGACAGATTATAGCAGATGCTCATTACTAGTGACACCCTGATGTCGGGCTTTTCTTTTCCGCACTTCTATCTTTCTTTGATTTGAACTCTTTAAATAGAGGTTTTATGTTAAATAACCTTGAAATTATCTTTGAAATGAAAATATCGGTTTGTTTTGTAAATGAGTCAGCTTGCCTAGTTCCACGATAGACGCCATCACGACAGAGGTTAGTTTGGGTCGTGACAGATTGGTATCAGAGCCTAGGTTACATAGGTCTCACGAGTCATGAGCGGATTTAGTAAAGTCTTGCGAATCGGTACGGAGACGTCTGTACTTATCTTTGAGAGGCTGCAGAACCTTTAGGAAACTCCACATTCTTGAATTCTTGTCATGTGAATTTGTTGATTCTTATAACTAAACATCTGTTCTTTCATTCTCTCATAGATGGTGAGGACTCGTACTACCGATCAGGAGGGCCAACCACCAGTACCACCAGCCAGGGCCGCGTGAGGTTGAGGCCGCGGTAGAGTCCGTGGTAGGGGCAGAGGTGCAACCCATACAATAGTTGGGGAAGTACATACAGATCCACTGGTTGTCCCAGATCAGGACCAAGTTCTAGTTATTGATGCACCATCTCAGGCACCACATGTGCCTATTGTGATTCCAGGCCTTCAGGAGGCACTAGCTCAGATTCTAACACCGTGTACTGGCCTTGATCAGGTGGTCTCTATTTCGACGGCTGCAACCACTTCTCAGGCCAGGGGAGGCACTCAGACTCCCGTTGCTCGCACACCCGAGTAGGTTATTCAGGGACTTTAGACACCAGAGGCACCACCAGTCCAATCGGTTACTGTTGCTCAGGATTATGTGGTTCCTGCTATGCCTGAGGATGATCAGCGTAGGTTGGAGAGGTTTGGGAGACTTCAGCCACCACCTTTCAGTGGCACAAAGAGAGAGGATGCTCAGGACCTTTTGGACAGGTGTAAGAGGATACTCTGTACTGCTGGTATTTTGGAAACTTGTGGGGTCTCATTCACTACCTTTCAGTTTTCTGGGAATGCACTCAGATGGTGGGAGACTTACGAGAGGCGTAGGCCTATTGGCGCAGCACCTCTTACTTGGCAGCAGTTCTCCGTGGTCTTTTTGGAGAAGTTCATGCCTCGATCTCGCAGAGAGGAGCTGCGTAGATAGTTTGAGCGGCTCTGCCAGGGTGATATGTCTGTGATGCAGTATGAGATGCGGTTCTCCGAGTTGGCCCGTCATGCTATCTGGTTGGTTTCCACGGACAGAGAGAGGATCATGAGGTTTATTGATGGCCTCACTTATCACCTACAGTTTCTCATGACTAGGGAGCGGGTTTCAGGTGCTACCTTTGATGAGGTTGTTGACATTGCTCGGTAGATTGAGATGGTTCGCGGTCAATAGAAGGTTGAGAGGGAGGCCAAGAGGCCTCGTGGTCAGGGTGGATTCAGCGGTGCTCCTTTTGGGGGTCAGTTCCAGCACTGTAGAGGTCGTCATTTCAGACAGTCTCAGTCAGCTCAGCCATTTCATTGGGGTGCATCATCTGGACATGGTTCTCACAGTTCTCATCAGGGCCACTTATCACTTAGTGTCCTTCCAGTTCATAGTTCGTCCTGTGCTCTACCTATTCAGGGCTCTTCCATGCAAGGTTCTTCTACCAGTCATCCCGGTGCTAAAGGTTCCCTTCAGTTCCGCCGCCATCACCAGGGAGTTATTTTGAGTGTGGGGAGATAGGGAATATGTGGAGGCAGTGTCCTTGTCGTCATAGAGGTCTATCTCAGCAGAGGAGTCAGCCTCCGACTACAACACCAATTACCTCACCACCTGCCCAGTCAGCTCGGGGTGGAGGTCAGTCAGCTAGGGGTCGCCCTAGAGGGGGAGGCAGATCAGGGGTGGTCAGGCCCGTTTCTATGCTCTACCTGCTAGACCAGATGCTATTGCTTCATATGCTGTGATTACAGGTATTGTCTTAGTTTTCCATAGAGATGCCTCAGTATTATTTGACCCTGGTTCCACGTATTCATATGTTTTCTCGTATTTCGCCCATTTTCTGGATATGCCCCATGAGTCCTTAGTTTCATCTGTATATGTATCTACTCCTGTGGGCAATACTATTATTGCGGACCGTGGATATCGGTCATGTGTGGTGACTATTGGGGGTCTGGAGACCCGAGTGGATCTATTGTTGCTCAGTATGGTTGACTTTGTTGTGATATTGGGTATGGATTAGTTATCTCCATGTCATGTTGTTCTAGATTTTCACGCTAAGACGATGACGTTGGCGATGCCGGGAATTCTGAGGGTTTAGTGGAGCGGTTCTATAGATTATGTACCAAGTAGGGTGATTTCATATTTGAAGGCTCAACGCATGATTGAGAAGGGTTGCCTATCTTATTTGGCTTTTGTGAGGGATGTTAGTATAGATACTCCTGTCATTGATTCTGTTTCGGTGGTACGTGATTTTCTGGATGTATTTCCTGCAGACCTACCGGGCATGCCGCCTGATAGGGATATTAACTTTGGTATTGATTTGGTGCCGAGCACTCAGCCCATTTCTATTCCATCGTATCGTATGGCACCGGCGGAGTTGAAGGAATTGAAAGAACAGCTTCAGGAACTCCTCAATAAGGGGTTTATTTGCCCTAGTGTGTCACCTTGGGGTGCACCAGTTCTGTTTGTGAAGAAGAAGGATGGTTCCATGAGAATGTGTATTGATTACAGGCAGTTGAACAAGGTCACAGTCAAGAACAAGTATCCTTTGCCTCGTATTGATGATTTATTCAACCAGCTTCAGGGAGCGAGGGTGTTCTCCAAGATTGATTTGAGGTCCGGTTATCACCAGCTGAAGATTCGGGATTCAGATATTCTTAAGACAGCTTTCAGGACCCGATATGGCCATTATGAGTTCTTGGTGATGTCTTTTGGGCTGACCAATGCCCCAGCAGCGTTCATGCATTTGATGAACAATGTATTCCATCCCTATTTGTACTCATTCGTCGTTGTATTCATTGATGACATCCTGGTGTACTCTCGTAGCCAGGAGGAGCGCGCTCAGCATTTGAAGATTGTATTTCAGAGATTCAGGGAGGAGAAGCTTTATGCGAAGTTCTCTAGATGTGAGTTTTGGCTCAGTTCAGTAGCATTCTTGGGGCACGTGGTGTCTAGTGAGGGTATTCAGGTGGACCCGAAGAAGATAGAGGCAGTGCAGAGTTGGCCCAGACCATCCTCAGCCACAAAGATTAGGAGTTTTCTTGGTTTGGCGGGTTACTACCGTCGCTTTATGGAGGGATTTTCATCTATTGCATCGCCCTTGACCAAATTAACCCAAAAGGGTGCTCCATTCAGGTGGTCGGATGAATGTGAGGAGAGCTTTCAGAAGCTCAAGACTGCTTTGACCACAGCTCCAGTGTTAGTTCTGCCATCAGCTTCAGGTTCTTACACCGTGTATTGTGATCCCTCGAGGATAGGCATTGGTTGTGTTTTGATGCAGGAGGGTAGGGTGATTGCCTATGCCTCGCTCCAGTTGAAGACCCATGAGAAGAACTGTCCTGTCCATGATCTTGAGTTAGCATCCATTGTTCACGCCTTGAAGATTTGGCGTCATTATTTGTATGGGGTTCATTCTGAGATCTATACTGATCACCGAAGTCTGCAGTACCTGTTAAAGAAAAAGGATCTTAATTTGCGTCAGCGGAGATGGTTGGAGCTTCTTAATGACTATGATATCACTATTTTGTACCATCCGGGGAAGGCCAATGTGGTGGCCGATGCTTTGAGTCGTCGGACAGAGAGTTTGGGGAGTTTAGCATATCTTCCAACAACAGAGAGACCTTTAACATTGGATGTTCAAACCTTAGTGAGCCATCTTGTCAGATTATATATTTCGGAGGCTAGCCGAGTATTGGCTTGTGTGGTCTCCAGGTCTTCTCTTTATGACCGTATCAGGGAGCGTCAGTATGATGACCCCCACTTGCTCGTTCTTCAGGACAGGGTTTGGAGAGGTGATGCTAGGGATGTTACTATTTGTGATGACGGTGTGCTAAGAATGCAGGGCCGGATATATGTGTCTAATGTAGATGGGCTTCGAGAGTTGATTGTTGAGGAGGCCCACAGCTCGCGGTATTCCATCCATCCGGGTGCCGCGAAGATGTACCAGGATTTGAGGCAGCACTATTGGTGGAGGAGGATGAAGAAGGATATAGTTGGGTTTGTGGCTTGGTGTCTCAATTGTCAACAGGTTAAGTATGAGCATCAGAGACTGGGTGGCTTGCTTCAGAGATTAGAGATCCCAGAGTGGAAGTGGGAGCGGATCACTATGGACTTTGTAGTTGGGCTCCCATGTACTTCGAGGAAGTTCGATGCTATTTGGGTTATTTTGGATCGGCTGACCAAGTCCGCGCACTTCATTCCAGTTGGTACTACTTACTCTTCAGAGCGATTGGCTGAGATTTACATCCGAGAGATCGTTCGCCTGCATGGTGTCCCAGTTTCCATCATTTCAGATAGGGGTACTCAGTTCTATTGCAGTTTTGGAGGGCCATACAGTGAGAGTTGGGTACTCAGGTTTAGTTAAGCACAACTTTTCACCCACAGACGGATGGGTAGTCTGAGTGCACTATTCAGATATTGGAGGACATGTTGCATGATTGTGTCATTGACTTTGGGGGTTCATGGGACTAGTTTCTGCCACTCGCAAAGTTTGCATATAACAACAGCTATCAGTCGAGTATTCAGATGGCTCCATACGAGGCTTTGTATGGGAGGAGGTGTAGATCTCCGGTTGGATGGTTTGAGCCGGGTGAGGCTAGTCTCTTAGGTACAGACTTGGTCCAGGAAGCATTAGATAAGGTGAAATTGATTCAGGAGCGGCTTCACACGGCACAGTCTAGGCAGAAGAGCTACACGGATAGGAAGGTCCGTGATGTGTATTTTATGGTTGGGGAGAAGGTTTTGCTGAAGGTATCACCCATGTTGGGTGCTATGAGGTTTGGGAAGAGAGGCAAGTTGAGCCCCCGGTTCATTGGGCCTTTTGAGGTTCTTCAGAGAATAGGGGAGGTGGCTTATAAGCTTGCCTTGCCACCCATCTTGTCGAGTGTGCATCCAGTTTTTCATGTTTCCATGCTCCAGAAGTATATTGGAGATCCGTCCCATGTTTTGGATTTCAGCACGGTTCAGTTGGAGGGTGATATGACTTATGATGTGGAGCCGGTGGCTATTTTGGATCGGCAGGTTTGAAGGTTGAGGTCAAAGGATATAGCTTCAGTGAAGATGCAATAGAGACGTCAGCCTATAGAGGAGGCCACCTGGGAGACCGAGCAGGAGATGTGGAGTAGATATCCATGCCTATTCGAGACTCCAGGTATGTTTCTAGACCAGTTCGAGGACGAACGGATGTTTAAGAGGGGGAGGATGTGACGACTCGGCCGGTCATTTCGAGCATAATAGCCCATTTTCCCCATTTCTACTTCTTTTTGTGTTATTCAGCTATATTATGTTATATCGGGTTAGTTGGTTCGGGACCGGAGTGGTTTCAGAGTGAATTGAGACACTTAGTCTCTTAAGTAGAAACTTAAGTTGGAAAAGTCAACCGGATGTTGACCTATGTGTAAATGATCTCAGATTTGAATTCTGATGGTTCCTTAGATCCGTTAGGTGATTTTGGACTTAGGAGTGCGTCCGGAATGTAATTTGGAGGTCCGTGGTAGAATTAGGCTTGAATTTGCGAAATTGAAAATTTGACGATTTCAGTCGGCAGTGGAAAATTTAATATCGGGGTCGGAATGGAATTCTGGAAGTAGGAGTAGGTTTGTAGTGTCATTTGTGACGTATGTGCTAAATTTGAGGTCATTCGGACATGGTTTGGTTGGTTTCGGCATCGGTTGCCGAATTTGGAAATTATAAGTTCTTAGGCTTGAATCCGAGGGTAATTTGGTGTTTGGATGTTGTTTTGAGTGATTCGAAGGTTCGACTAAGTTTGTATGTTGATACATGACTTGTTGGCATTTTTTGTTGAGGTCCCGAGGGCCTCGGGGTAATTCCGGGTGGTTAACGGATTTGTCGAAGTTGGACTTTGCAGCTGGAGCTGGAGCTGGTGCTTCTGCTATTTCCGCACCTGCAGAAGAAAGGGTTGCAGATGCGAGGCCTCTTGTGCGCGTGGGGAGTACGCAGGTGCGAGAGACTCTGGGCCAAGGCTGGGAACGCAGGTGCGAAGAATTGGCTGCATCTGCAAGCCCGCAGATGCGGAGATGAGGAGTTTGGGCTGGTTTCGCAGATGCGCACCTAGGACCGCAGATGCGAGTCCGCAGGTGCGAGGAAGGTGTCCGCAGGTGCGGAAGCTGGGTGATTAAGTGAGTTGCGCAGGTGCGGCTTCTTGGACCGCAGGTGCGGTCGCGCGGGTGCGAGAAATTGGCTGCAGGTACGAAAAACCTAGGTAGAAACCATAAATAAAACCCTTCTCGAATTTTGGTCATTCTTCACAATTTCAACTCGGCTTTTGGAGCTTTTGGGAGAGATTTGAAGAGGGAATCAAGGGGATTTCGTTGAGGTTAAGTTACTTGAGCCCTAATACTTGTATATATAGTGATTTCCCATTGTTTTAATCATGGTAATTAGTGAAAATGAGGGGTTAGGGATTTGAAGGACCAAATGATTTAGAGAGTAATTTAAGGATTTAAAAATGAGGGGTTAGGGATTTTAATCATGGTTAGACTCGTGAGTGAATAAGCTTTCTAGTTTTGTAAATTTGGTCGGATTTCGAGACTTGGGCCCGGGGGCGGGTTTGAGCCAATTTCGGGTTTTGGTCTAATTTTGTAGTTTTTCTTGTGGAATTCATTCCATTAGCGCGTATTGATGGTATTGTACTGATTGTGAATAGATTCGGAGCATTTGGAGGCTGATTCCAGAAGCAAGATCATTGCGGGTTAGATATTTGACCGATTTGAGGTAAGTAACGATTGTAAATCTAGTCCTGAGGGTATGAAACCCCGAATTTTTGTATCATTCTACTATTTTTAGTGATGCACATGCTAGGTGACGGGTGTGTGGGCGTGCACTATTGGGGATTTGTTACTTGGTCCAACCCGTAGTAACTGTAAAGTTGCATACTTTGTTGAAACCATATGATACTTATATGCTTTAGAAAGAATTTCTGTAAATTAGGCTGAATGCCATGTTTGGGCCTTGCGACAATGCTATTTGAACCCTTAGGGGTTGTTTCTTACCATCCTCTCATTGTTTTCAATTGAAAATCTATACTCAGTCATATTTATACTTGTTTATCGCATAACTCAGTTTTATGACTCTATTTTGATGCACATAAATGTATTGGGCTGAATGCCTTGTTTTACTGAAATGCCCGAGTGGCTTGAGAGGTTTATGACTGAGTGAGGCCGAGGGCCTGATTTATGAGGATGAGTGTGGATCGGGGCTGCCCGCCTGCAGCATATTTATGACTGAGTGAGGCCGAGGGCCTGATTTGTGAGGATGAGTGTGGATCGGGGCTGCCCGCCTGCAAGATACTTTATTATTATGGCACGTGAGTTCTCCGTGCAGATTATAGCGCTTGGGCTGAAGGAGCCCCTCCGGAGTCTGTACATACCCCTAGTGAGCACAAGCTCCTACTAAGTGCGAGTGCCGAGTGCTGAGTGACTGGGAGGCATGGGCGATTGTGAGGTATGCCCGAGTGGCAAGAGTGATTGTGAGGTATGCCCGAGTGGCAAGAGTGATTGTGAGGTATGCCCAAGTGGCAAGAGTGATTGTGAGGTATGCCCGAGAGGCACGAGTGACTGTGAGGTATGCCCGATGTCACGACCCAAAACTAACCCTGTCGTGATGGCGCCCATCATGGAACTAGGCAAGCCGACTCATGACCCAAAACTAACCCCCTGTCGTGATGGCGCCTATCGTGGAACTAGGCAAGCCGACTCATTTCCAAAACAAAATGATATTTTCATTTCAAAGATAATTTCAAGGTTATTTAGCATAAAAACCTCCATTTAAAAAGTTCAAATCAAAGAAAAACAGAAGTGCGGAAAAGAAAAGCCTGACATCGGGGTGTCACTAGTCATGAGCATCTACTATAATCTGTCTAATAATATCAAGGCTAACTTAGCCTTGAAAATAGCTAAATACAACTAGAGGAAGATAAGAGGGAGAAGAGCAGGGGCTGCGATCGCCAAACAGCTACCTTACTATCTCCGAGAAAACCTGCAACCAGAACACTCAATAACCGCTACCGTGTCCAGCTACACCTGAATCTGCACACAAGGTGCAGGGAGTAACGTGAGTACGCCAACTCAGTAAATAACAATGATAAATAAAGATTGAGCAGTAGTGACGAGCAATAAAGCATATAACGTTCATATCATGAAATCTCAGTAAAGTACAACATGCTTAAAAATCAGTGTTTGAATCAAATCGTCTCGTTTAAACCCGGTTCCAGTAAAAATCATTTAAAGATATTTTTCCAACAGTTTTTCAAACAAAGGCTCAAAAAATGTGAGTAAAAATGATTTAATCACAAACAGCCGCTCGGGCAGACCTCACAGTCACTCGTGCCACTCGGGCATACCTCACAATCACTCTTGCCCCTCGGGCATACCTCACAATCACTCTTGCCACTCGGGCATACCTCACAATAACTCTTGCCTCCCAGTCACTCAGCACTCGGCACTCGCACTCAGTAGGTACCTGCGCTCACTGGGGGTGTGTACAGACTCCGGAGGGGATCCTTCATCCCAAGCGCTATAATCTGCACGGACAACTCACGTGCGATAATAATAAAGTATGCTACAGGAGGGCAGCCCCGATCCACACTCATCCTCGCAAATCAGGCTCTCGGCCTCACTCAGTCACAAGTATGCTGCAGGCGGGCAGCCCCGATCCACACTCATCCTCACAAATCAGGCCATCGGCCTCACTCACTCACAAGTATTTCAAGCCACTCGGGCATTTCAGTAAAATAGGGCATTCGACCGAAAATATTTATATGCATAAAAATAGAGTCATAAAACTGAGTTATGCGGTCAACAAGCATAAACATGACTGAGCATAGATTTTACAATCAAAACCAATGAGAGGATGGTAAGAAACAGCCCCTAAGAGTCCAAACAGCATTGGCGCAAGGCCCAAACATGGCATTCAGCCCAATTTCCAAAAATTCTTTCTAAAACATATAAGTATCAAATGGTTTCAACAAAGTATGCAACTTTATAGTTGCCACGGGACGGACCAAGTCACAAATCCCCAACAGTGCACGCCCACTCGCCCTTCACCTAGCATGTGCGTCACTTTAAAATAATAGAATGATACAAAATCCGGGGTTTCATACCCTCAGAACTAGATTTACAATCGTTACTTACCTCAACAAGATGAACCCAACGTCGAGCAAGCTAATCAATACTCAGGAAATTTCCACTCCGTGCGTATCCACCTCTGAATGCCTTCTTGTCTCCTCAATTCAATGCCAACGATCCGAAACTGAAATTCACCCCTTAATGATAATACAACGATCTACTACACTAAGAAACTTCAATCTACAATATCAACATCCATTGGGACCAACATTAGTAACCCATTCAATAGTTTCATTGTATTCATAAATTTCATCGCCAAGATTACCATTCACCTTCTCTTTTATTTTCTCAAAAGTACTATTCATGCCATGAACTAGAGTTTTATAGTCCAATCTTTCAACCATTAAAACTTGTAACAAATGCTTCAAATACTTCTAGCTACTCATAATAAACGAGTTTGAAGCATTGGAATTACCTCTAGTAGATCAATCTTGAAAAATCACAACTTTGGTGATTTTTGTGTTCTTGAGGATTTGATGATGAAATCTTGTATTTGGATGTAAGAATGATGTTTAGAAATCATGTATATTGAGTAATAATCAACCCAAAACATCATTAACAGCTTACCTTGGTTGATTGGACTTGATTTGAGCTCAAAATCGTCCCTTCACCTCAAGAACCCTAACCCCCAAATACTCAAAATATCCCCTTTCCCCGACCTTGTATTTATAGGCCCAGATTTCTGGGTTTCGGATGCGGCCCTGGATGGTTCGCATCCCCACTTCACTCCTCTTTGAAGGTCAGATGCGGACCTGGACGCTATGGCAGCACTTCACTGCCAGCCTTTTTTTCGGACGCGACCTCGGATGCTTCGCATCCGTAGGCTCCTCCGCTAGCCTTTGGTAATTTGGTCATAACTTCTTGTAGGAATGTCCAAATGACAAACGGTTTGAAGCGCTAGAAACTAGACTCAAAGATATTTCATTTGATAGGTAATAAACCATATAACACTTTGTATAATGAGAGTTATGCTCAATGGATCTTAGGTCTTATGCGAACTAACTTGAAACTTTAATCTTATGAAATTTCCAACTTCCAAACTTCTCATTAACCATCCAAAATCATCCCGAGCCCCTCGGGACCTTAACCAAATATACCAACAAGTCCTAAGATATCATACGGAGCTATTGGAATTATCAAAATTAAATTCCGAGGTCGTTTACACATAGATCCATATCCGGTCCACTTTTCTAACTTAAATTTCTCAATTATGAGACTAAGTGTCTTATTTCACTCCGAGTTCCTTTCGGACCCGAACCAACTAACCCGATACAACTCAACACAGCTGAACAACACATAAATAAGGATAGATGGGGGAAACGGGGCTATAACTCTCAGAACGAACGACCGGGTCGTTACATCCTCCCCCACTTAAACATACGTTCGTCCTCGAACGTGCCCAGAGTTGTTCCAAAAGCCATCAAATCACTGTGTAACTTTCCCATGCACATACCCAGGGCTGATCCCACGTCACCCTATCCCATACAGGTCCGATAGCACAGCATAACTAAAATTTCTCAATTCAACCTAGCGTACAAGCCTTCGAATCAAATTTCCAACATCCGAAATTTCCTATAAGATGAAAAGTTTGCATCTACATACCGTATAAGTCTGAACAATCTGTACCAAAAGCTGTAACCATAACTCAAATACTCAAATTCAAATACCGCATAGCTCGAATGCTCGAAGCAATGATTTCAAATTACAGTATCGACTCAAATCAATCTAGTGCGAGTAATAAACCTCGTATCAACCAAACCCTCGTTCTAAAACCTTCGTACAATGCCGATGATGAAAGAAACATACCAAATTCATAACCATTCATTAGACCATCAGGCCATGGAGCTTTCGTTCCTTCTACAAGAACTATAGCCAATTTTAAAGCCGACTTCCAATATTATCCTCCTAATTATACCACAATCAATCTGATAGCATCCATTCTAGGCCCAATGACCTCGTCTCCTCCAACACGACCACTCTAGTGACATGACACATCAATATAATTTAAAGCCATAACCCGTGCAATCCGTGCACCAGATAACAACATTCCAAATGTACCCAATCTTAATAATAACCCAAATAGGAGAACCGTTCCGCAAGCTCGACGAGTACCACCCTGACGCAATGCTAATAACCCATCACACACTGCAGAACCATAACATACGAATCTTACACAAGGGATCATATTTCCACATAACCCTGCTGCAATACGCGACCCTATCCAAATACTGGTCCATATGAAACACCTCAAGCCACCCTGCTAAAATCAATAACCATGCGCAATTCGACATCAAGTACCCAAAGTACATTACTATAACTACAGAGAAGCAAACGACACCATGCCACATAAAATCTGAAAGAACATGACCAATACGTCATCAACCAAGCAATATCCAATACTATTCTCGCTCAAATTCCTCTATAAGGCCATAATAGAACCGCACCATATGTGCATATAACCAACGAATCACAACTCTTCGTAGCATAGAAGAGTAACTCACAGATCATTCCAGAACACGAATAAGCTTCACATCAACCGAATGGCACATCCTTCAACAATAGTAGTATAGAGCTAATCAATCCGGCTCGGTATAGAATACACATCCTAATTGGGCCTACCAATGGGCCCCGAATCAACTATGGTCAGCCACCAATAGATAAATAACCTCCGAACGTCCACAATGATGAAATCCTAACACCTTCTATCATCTGGCTAGCTCCGGCCACAACTTCACAGTCCACCACCATGAAACAATCTGCTCATGAGAACTCCCAATCTTCAATTCCATAGAATACATGAATCACCCTATTTGATTCCACCTCCATCGCCTGAATGCCTAACACCTCTCTCATACACAATCCTCCGACGAGAAATACTTTGAAACTTCTTCCGTGCCACCTAATCATCGGAAACCATTCATGCTGCCTAAAAATTTATGTCCTTCCCTTCAAAACTGAACTGTGACCTGGTACATGTAAATCATATTCCCGCACAACACACGACATTTGTTATGCCATCATGTGACAAGCATAAGAATTCCATTATCAACTCTGAGTCACTAGCAAATTACATACATTATTAGTCACAAAACTCTTTCTTGCTTCTTTCTAGGAGAAAATCATAACACATAACACGCTCCGTACATCGGTAGAAATTATCCGGCTTAAACCATGGTAGAACCCATCATGAACACTTTGAGATCTATTTGCACATAATCAAGCTATCTGAACCAAATTCCTCTAACTTCACCAAGCCACACAGGTTGCCAAATACGGGAGCAATTCCACGAAGCACCTATAGATACTAGCCATGTCATAAATACACAAATAACCGATCATACCCATTACTGTGCTACCCCAAACTACTTCTAAACTGTCCTATTTCCCCAAGTCCTTTCCAAATTGCCTTCAAATTGCTATTTTATTTCCTTATTAGAACACTACTATCCTTAACTAAACCTTGCCCCATGAACTCTAGCATAGAATCACACCGCCCTAAGGCTTATAAGCCGCCGAATTCCCTTTTTATGTATTCCAAAGGTTCCACAATCAAAAATGCTTACCCCGAAGAGACTTTAGGTGAATCTAAAACAGTTTTCTTTACCTTCTTGATACTGAAATGCATAATTCACAATGATATAAGATACAACGAGTCTCAACACCGTTCAATGAAACTCCCAGTTTTCTAGCCATATTTATAAATCTTGAATCCATTGTAACCATTCTCGAATTAACCGACCAAACAGACCGAAACGACATGTGCCCCATTAGCACACCAACACCCAAGGGAATAAAGAGTAACCCACACTCCTACGTAACCGAGCAAATTCCCGCTCCATGTACACTATATTTTCTGTGAATAACCACTCAATTATTTTATGGTCCTCCTATAACCATAGAGCGTAATACAACTTATGTCCAGAAATTTCTTTACCCGAGTCATCCTCGACCTCGACCTTTGCATGTCATAACTGATTCAACGGTATACCCCAAACCGAAACTAATACGACCTATAACCGTGCAATCAACTTGTCGATAGCAGACTCCCCCACTTAGCATTGAGCTGCAATTATATAAAATTAGAACCCGTAAGGATTTCTCCTTCTCTGTTACCAAGGTCTCGCACCGTTAACCTGCCAGACTTCTTGAAGTCTTTTATTAAGACTTTCATGAACATTCTGAATCTCCAACCAAAATCACATACGCGAACTCCTACCGGGTAGCGAGTAATATTCCTGGCAAACGCTTCATCAACATCACACCACCGCTAGCTGCACACAGGAGATAACCTATATGTGGAATTCCTTACTGACATCTTCCAATGACACTGCACTGAGTGCAACGACCATTAAATCCGTAAATTCTCCTGAGTTCATGCTCGCCCACCATTTGTATAAGTCTGCACTTTCCATATTGACATCAATTGTATATCAACAATACTTTCCAAACTCAAGTCATATTGCACCTGACACGATAATCAGATCTTCACGCCTCTATTCATTTCAAACACACTCCTTTCTACCATATTCAATTTACCTTTGTACACTAACCATCACTCCAAATAGAGTCCGCATGCCTATTCACATACTAACACGATTCCAAGCCATTCTACACTTCCTCAAGGCGCATGACTACCCTACTAGTGAATTCATATGCTAATTTGCCACTCTTACGTCGGTTAAATCATCTCTTTTAAGAAACTTCTCAATCGCTACTTCTCCTACTTGACCTGTTAGTACTTCAACCACAGCGAAATACTTACCGTCATGTCTTCCTTCATAATTTGCTACCCAACTGCTGCATCAAATCGAAATGTATCTCTGTCGCACCTGAACCAATAAAATGTTACCCACTCTAAGTCTCTTCGAAGATCAGCTTTCTCGAGCCATCAATATCAAAAATACCCATTGGCAACCACAATACACAATCACTTACTCTTCTTGAGTCCAAACTCATTGACAAGACGTGAGAATTTAATTTGCCCCAACATTTAACAACGTGAAAGATCCTTCAAACATCCACACACGAGACCGTACGTCACATCAAAACAAAAATCAAGCGCCCAATGGCCTTCCTTTACATTTCAAGGAAACACTTCTCATCACATTCAAATCGTCTTAACATATCCCGCAGTTACATCATACTCAACACAAAGCCATTCCACCGCTCATTGAGCCACGAATTACACTCGTAGGGGCATTACCGGACATATGAGTCCAAATGTACAGGTTACAACTGAAGCTACCGAACCAAAACTATGATTTAAACCTGGCCTCAAGTCCTCCAGACTAGCCCATCACCAAAACACATAATACACAACTCGAACCTCGTTCATTGAATCACAAACCGGCAATGCACAAAAGATACCGAGCGCTCATGTGCGCACACGAGATGCGAGGAAGGAATTAAAAGAGTTATGTCTCAAACTGAATAAATTTCGCACGATAGAATAAAAGAAAGTGAAATTTTCCTACTAAACCCGCTCATGACTCGTGAGACCTATGTAACCTAGGCTTTGATACCAATCTGTCACGACCCAAAACTAACCCTGTCGTGATGGCGCCTATCGTGGAACTAGGCAAGCCGACTCATTTCCAAAACAAACCGATATATATATATATGTATATTTTCATTTTAAAGATAATTTAAAGGTTATTTGACATAAAACCTCCATTTAAAGAGTTCAAATCAAAGAAAAACAGAAGTGCAGAAAAGAAAAGCCCGATATCGGGGTGTCACTAGTCATGAGCATCTACTATAATCTGTCTAACAATATCAAGGCTAACTTAGCCTTGAAAATAGCTAAATACAACTAGAGGAAGATAAGAGGGAGAAGAGCAGGGGCTGCGATCGCCAAACAGCTACCTTACTATCTCCGAGAAAACCTGCAACCAGAACACTCAATAACCGCTACCGTGTCCAGCTACACCTGAATCTGCACACAAGGTGCAGGGAGTAACGTGAGTACGCCAACTCAGTAAGTAACAACAATAAATAAAGACTGAGCAGTAGTGACGAGCAATAAAGCATATAACGTTCATATCATGAAATCTCAGTAAAGTACAACATGCTTTAAAAATCAGTGTTTGAATCAAATCATCTCGTTTAAACCCGGTTCCGGTAAAAATCATTTAAAGATATTTTTCCAACAGTTTTTCAAACAAAGGCTCAGCAAATGTGAGTAAAAATGATTAAATCACAAACAGCTGCTCGGGCAGACCTCACAGTCACTCGTGCCACTCGGGCATACCTCATAATCACTCTTGCCACTCGGGCATACCTCACAATCACTCTTGCCACTCGGGCATACCTCACAATAACTCTTGCCTCCCAGTCACTCAGCACTCGGCACTCGCACTCAGTAGGTACCTGCGCTCACTGGGGGTGTGTACAGACTCCGGAGGGGATCCTTCATCCCAAGCGCTATAATCTGCACGGACAACTCACGTGCGATAATAATAAAGTATGCTACAGGAGGGCAGCCCCGATCCACACTCATCCTCGCAAATCAGGCCCTCGGCCTCACTCAGTCACAAGTATTTCAAGCCACTCGGGCATTTCAGTAAAACAGGGCATTCGGCCCAAAACATTTAAATGCATAAAAATAGAGTCATAAAACAGAGTTATGCGGTAAACGTTAACATGACCGAGCATAGATTTTACAATTGAAACCAATGAGAGGATGGTAAGAAACAGCCCCTAAGAGTGCAAACAGCATTGGCGCAAGGCCCAAACATAGCATTCAGCCCAATTTCTAGAAATTCTTTCTAAAACATATAAGTATCAAATGGTTTCAACAAAGTATGCAACTTTACAGTTGCCACGGGACGGACCAAGTCACAAATCCCCAACAGTGCACACCCACACGCCCGTCACCTAGCATGTGCGTCACTTCAAAATAATAGAATGATACAAAATCCGGGGTTTCATACCCTCAGGACTAGATTTACAATCGTTACTTACCTCAACAAGATGAACCCAATGTCGAGCAAGCTAATCAATACTCAGGAAATTTCCACTCCGTGCGTATCCACCTCTGAATGCCTTCTTGTCTCCTCAATTCAATGCCAATGATCCGAAACTGAAATTCACCCCTTAATTATAAAACAACGATCTACTATACTAAGAAACTTCAATCTACAATATCAACATCCATTGGGACCAACATTAGTAACCCATTCCATAGTTTCATTGTATTCATAAATTTCATCGCCAAGATTACCATTCACCTTCTCTCTTATTTTCTCAAAAGTACTATTCATGCCATGAACTAGAGTTTTATAATCCAATCTTTCAACCATTAAAACTTGTAACAAATGCTTCAAATACTTCTAGCTACTCATAATAAACGAGTTTGAAGCATTGGAATTACCTCTAGTAGATCAAACTTGAAAAATCACAACTTTTGTGATTTTTGTGTTCTTGAGGATTTGATGATGAAATCTTGTATTTGGATGTAAGAATGATATTAGAAATCATGTATATTGAGTAATAATCAACCCAAAACATCATTTACAGCTTACCTTGGTTGAGTGGACTTGATTTGAGCTCAAAATCGTCCCTTCACCTCAAGAACCCTAACCCCCAAATACTCAAAATATCCCCCTTCCCCGACCTTGTATTTATAGGCCCAGATTTTTGGGTTTCGGATGCGGCCCTGGATGCTTCGCATCCCCACTTCACTCCTCTTTGAAGGTCGGATGCGGACCTGGACTCTATGGCAGCACTTCACTGCCAGCCTCTCTTTCGGACGCGACCTCGGATGCTTCGCATCCGCAGTCTCTTCCGCCAGCCTTTGGTAATTTGATCATAACATCTTGTAGGAATGTCCAAATGACGAACGGTTTGAAGCGTTAGAAACTAGACTCAAAGATATTTGATTTGATAGGTAATAAACCATATAACACTTTGTATAATGAGAGTTATGCTAAATGGAATTTAGGTCTTATGCGAACTCACTTGAAACTTTAATCTTATGAAATTTCCAACTTCCAAACTTCTCATTAACCATCCGAAATCATCCCGAGCCCCTCGGGACCTATACCAACAAGTCCTAAGATATCATACAGAGCTATTGGAATCATCAAAATTAAATTCCGAGGTCGTTTACACATAGATCCATATCCGGTCCACTTTTCTAACTTTAATTTCTCAATTATGAGACTAAGTGTCTTATTTCACTCCGAGTTCTTTTCGGACCCGAACCAACTAACCCAATACAACTCAACACAGCTTAACAACACATAAATAAGGATAGATGTGGGAAACAGGGCTATAACTCTCAGAACGAACGACCGGGTCGTTACATCCTCCCCGGCTGGCTATGAGTGATGTTTTGCCCGAGGGGCTGTTTAAGATTTCATCATTTTTGCTCACCCTTGCATTGAGCCTTTGTTTGAAAAACTGTTGGAAAAATGTTTTTAAATGATTTTTTACTGGAACTGGGTTTAAGCGAGATGTTTGATTCAAATCCTAATTTTTAAGAGCATGTGGTATTTTACTAAAATTTCCTGATATGAACGTTATATGCTTTATTGCTCGTCACTACTGCTCAGTCTTTATTTATTATTGTTACTTACTGAGTTGGCGTACTCACGTTACTCCCTGCACCTTGTGTGCAGATTCAGGTGTAGCTGGACACAGTAGCAGTTATTGAGTGTTCTGGTTGCAGATTTTCTTGGAGATAGCAAGGTAGTTGTTTGCCGATCGCAGACCCTGCTCTTCTCCCTCTTATCTTCCTCTAGTTGTATTTAGCTATTTTCCAGGCTGAGTTAGCCTTGATATTGTCAGACAGATTATAGCAGATGCTCATGACTAGTGACACCCTGGTGTCGGGCTTTTCTTTTGCGCACTTCTGTCTTTCTTTTATTTGAACTCTTTAAATGGGGGTTTTATGTTAAATAACCTTGAAATTATCTTTGAAATGAAAATATCAGTTTGTTTTGGAAATGAGTCGGCTTGCCTAGTTCCACGATAGGTGCCATCACGACAGAGGTTAGTTTGGGTCGTGACTGATAAGGGTGGCAATAGGAGCGATAAGGGTGGCTATTGATATTGTCTGGGTGGAGTGATAAGGGTGGCTATTGAAGTGATAAGGGTGGCAATAGGAGCGATAAGGTTGGCTATTGTCAGGGACGATATGTGATGATGTGGGGTTGTGGTGTTGATAATTTTCATGTGATGTTGTGCAATTTGTTTTGTTATTGGTAAATTGATAACAATATGATTTATGTTGAAATTGAGAGCATGTGGCTATTGCCAGGCAGATTATAAATTGAAATGTGGGCACGAGGTGCCGTGAGTAAATAATTAGGATATGTGGCACGTGTATTGTCTGTGCAGTTGTGATATGAAATATGGGCACGAGGTGCTGTTATGAAATGATAATGATAATTGGCACGTGAATTGTTCGTGCAGTTGTCAAATAATTTAATTATGGGCACGAGGTACCGTGGAAATATGAAAATGGGCTAAGACCCGTGTTTACGAAAAATATGAAAATGGGCTGAGACCCGTATTTTTTATGATTATGAAATGAGGTGTCACATGGTGACTTTTTAATTGAAAGAATTATATTCAAAATATTTATTTGGAAGGATTTTTATTCAAAAAGAATTATATGAAAGAATTGTATTTGAAAGATAATTATTTGAGGAAATTATATTTGAAAAGATTTATTGAAAGAATTATATTTGAAAAATAATTATTTGAGAAAACTACATTTGAAAGAGAGTTATTTGGATGAATTTTATGTGAAGGATATTTATTTGAAATAATTAGTGTTTATGGTATTCTTGTTGTCTTGCTGCACATACCACTGGTTGTTTTATCCTGGCCTTTTTGCTATCTGTTTCCTAGTATTTTTGTATATTATATTGCACAGGTTATTAGACTAGTAGTGTCTTGACTGTACCTCGTCTTTACTCCATTGAGGTTAGTCTTGAGACTTACTGTGTACCGATCATGGCGTACTTATACTACACTTCTGCACATTTTTGTGCAGAGCCAGGTATTGAAGATAACAGACTTGAGCAGAGTTAAAGCGGGATCGTAAGGATTCAAGGTAGAGCTGCTTGGTCGTCCCAGTCCCTTGGAGTCTTTTCATTTCATTGTACTGTTAACTTGTAATCAAACAGTATTGTATATTCTGTCCTCGTGATCATTCTATGTATTCAGTTAGAGTTCGTGACTCAGTACTACCAGTCTTGGGAGGTTGTATATTGTAATTATTTCTGTTAGTTTAAAAAAATGGCTTCAAAAATATAATGAAAATCGGCTTACCTAGTCTGAGAGACTAGGTGCCATCACGACACCTGTGGTGTGATTTTGGGTCGTGATAGTACTTGACTTGTACCAGGCCAGATATACTCTTTGCACTTGGAGTAGTAAGTCGCTTCATGGAAGCTCCTACATCCACTCACTTGAAGGTCACTAGAAGAATTCTTTGTTACCTAAAAGGTACGATCGACTTTGGGTTATTTTATTCCTCTTCTAATCATTTCAACCTTGTGGGATTTTGTAATAGTGATTATGTGGGAGATATTGATGATAGAAAAAGCACAACCAATTTTATATTTTTCTTGGGTGACTGTGTTATTTTTTGGAGTTCAAAGAAACAATCAATTTCTACTCTCTCAACTTGTGAAGATGAATATATAGCAGCAACAACTTGTACGTGTCATGTTATTTGGATGAGAAGATTATTGAAAGAGCTCAATTTGCAACAAATTGAAGCTACATAGATTTGTGTTGACAACTGGCCAAGAATCTAATGTATCATGATTGAATCAAGCATATTGACAAAAGGTATCACTTCATTACAGAATGCATTTCCAAGAAATAGCTTGACCTCAAATATGTGAAATCTGATGACCAAGTTGTAGATATCTTTACAAAGCCTCTCAAGTTTGAAGACTTTCATAGATTGAGATCAAGTCTTGGAATGAAAAAGAAATATCAAAATTAAGGAAAAGATTTGTGGGGTCAGCCTCACTAAAATAAGGAAAAGAAAAAATAATGAAAAATTATGATTGGAGGAAGTAAAAGAAATTGTGGGCGCCTGACTTCCTTGGAGCAAGTTGTGAGCAATTTGCATTTTGCAATTGCAAAGGTCAAATTTCATTGGTTGTTTGGGGCGACAACTTTCCCTATAAAAGGGAGTCTCTCGTTCCATCTCAAACACACCAAAAACAGAGAGAAGCAATAGAAATTAGAGAGAGTAATCCACCTATTATAGTCTGTGAGATAAATAGTGAGTGTGAGTAATATTGTAGTGAGGTGATTAAAATAAAGAGTGTTATTTCTTTCAAAATTGTAGTAGTCTCTACTACAAAGTTGTAATATTATAGTGGTATTATATTTCTTCTCCCTCCAAAGTGCATTATGTTCTCGTAACACTATAATATATCTGAGTGGCATATTGTTAGGCTTCTCAATGCTACTTATCAATAACAACAGGTCCAATTGCAGGTAGGGGGGAGCTAGAATACAAGTTACGGGTGTGGCCAAACCTAGTAACTTTAATATAAACCCTATATTTGTCTTAAGAAATTTATTGAATATGTGTAAATTATTAATTTACAACCCAATAACTTACACATACTAGATTCTCAAAATCATAAACTTTAAATTCTAACTTTGCCTCTTATTGTATGCCTTCGCTCTTTGTTTCTTATGAGAAAATTTCCTTATACAGTTTCACGACCCGAAATTCACACCTTCAGGACCGTGATGGAACCTAACATTTTACTTGCTAGGCAAGCCAACGTTAGAATAATATTAGCCATTTTAAAATAATTTTTAAAATTTAATTAATAACAAAGAAACAATGCGGAAATAAAGTATGAAATAAAGTGAATAATCCATAATAATAGTGATATTTGAATACCATCCCAAAACTGGATTAACAAGTGCACGAGCTTCTAGAATAATACAAACAAGGTCTGAATAAAAATAAAGTTGCCTGGAAGAAAACACATAGCCAAAATAAAGTAGAAGGGGATTTCAGAGTTGTGAACCCCGGGCAGCTATACCTCAAGTCTCCACTGGTAGCTGAATCCGAGCACAATCTACAGTACGCCGCTGAGATCAACTCCAGAATGTGCACAACAAGTGCAGAGCGCAGTATGAGTACAACCGACCCCATGTACCTAGTAAGTGTCGAGCCTAACCTCGATGAAGTAGTGACGAGGCTAAGGCATGTCACTTACATTAACCTGCACGCAATAATAATAATAACAACAATAATGGAAATAAATCAGGTAACTCATTTAAACAGTTGAATCCACTCGACGATCATAACCAATTATTATTTCAATCAATTTCCGTTGCGGTGTGCAACCCGCTCCAACAATATAATTCTTCAATAAATTTTCATTGCGGAGTACAACCCGCTCCAACAATATAATTCTTCAATAAATTTTCGTTTCGACGTGCAACCCGCTCCAACAATATTACTTAAAAATATAATTTATTCCGGCATGCAATCTGATCCCCCAAAATATTCCTTTTCATTTTCGTTGCGGCGTGCAACCCGCTCTAACAATATAATTTAACAAATCTTAAATATAATACAAATACTCCCATAAATACCACATTCAGTAAGAAATTATTTGGCAACAAAGCACACAATATTTATAAATTATTTAGGAAACAGTAATGACAAGTAGCAATTAATTGTGGAAATCACAGAGAAAATAGGCAATTTCATATTTAATATGCTAAATGTCAAGTAGCAATTAAGACACATAAATCAATTAAGCATGTAACAATTATTGCATGAAACAATAATGAATATGAGAGAAACTTATATTATAACAATTAATTCGTGTCTTAAAATAATGAATTCACGGATTCATGATGTAAATGAGTATGGAATCATGAAATATAATCAATAAAGAATAAAGAACACTTACCCCAATAAATTTCTTCAAAAATCCACGAAACATCGTCACAAACCGAGCTCCGAAAGTCCAAAATGTGAAATAATACCCAAACCCTCGGTTATAAAGTACAAAATTTGATCCCCATTGTGCTGACCATGCATTTTCTTGTGCGGTCGCACTCCAAATTGCGCGGCCGCACTTCAACACTTTGCACTACCAGGCTTCAGTAAAATACCCATATCTTTCTGTACAAATGTCCAAATAATTAATGTTATACCTTTCTGGTAACTAGATTCAAAGCGCTACAACTTTCGTTTTTGTATCATCTCCAAATTCATTGTAGATTAAAGGATATAAGCCTCCGAATTCGAACTATCGAACCTACGGAATCCCTGAAGGGCGGCCGCACTCAAAATTGTGCGGTCCGCACTTTTCCTCTGAAGTGTCATCGCGTCAAGAATTGTGCGGTCCACACTTTTTCTCTGCGGTCCGCACTTTTCCAAATGTTGTGCTGAAATGCCCGAACTCGCTCAAAACTAACCCCGAAACTCACTGAGCCACTCGGGATCCCATTCAAATATATCAACAAGTCCCGTAACATAATACAGACGTACTCGTTATTTCAAATCATGTCAAACAACATCGAAATTATAATTCACACCTCGATTTGGACTTATGAGTTTCAAACTTTTCAATTTACAAAACTCGTGCCGAAACATATTAAATGAATCCAGAATGACTTCAAATTTGGCACACAAGTCAATAATGACATAATGGAGCTATTCCATTTTTTGAAAATCTCAATCTGAGTCCTATATCAATAAAGTTAACTCTGCGATCAAACTTTGAAAACCTTTAGCCTTAATATTTCTAGTTTCCGTTAAATGACTATAACTTGAGCTAGGGACCTCCGAATTCAATTTTGGGTATACGCCCAAGTCCTAAATCAAGATACGGACCTACCCGAACTGTCAAAATATTGATCCAGATCTGTTTGCTCAAACTGTTGACCGAAGTCAACTCAGTTGAGTTTTAAAGCTATATTAAATATTTTAATCAATTCTTCATATAAAAACTTTTCGGAAAATTTAAGGACTGTCCACGTAAGTCGAGAAAAGTTGAATGGTGCTATTTGAGGTCTCAGAACACTAAAATAATTATTAAATTTAAAGATGACATTTTGGGTCATCATATTCTCCACCTCTAAAACAAACTTTCGTCCTCGAACGGAATTAAAAAAGTACCTGAGTTGGTGAAAAGGTGTGGACATTTACTCCGCATGTCTGACTCAGACTCCTTGGTAGCTATCTCAATTGATTAACCTCTCCATTGCACCCGAACTGAAGGAGAACTCTTAGACCTCAACGGTCGGACCTTCCACGCTATAATAGCTATCGGCTCCTCTTCGTAAGTCAAATCCTTATCCAATTGGACTGAGCTGAAATCTAACACATGGAACGGATCACCACGATATTTATGGAGCATAGACAAATGGAACACCGAATGAACCGCTTATAAACTAGGTGGTAATGCAATCATGTAGGCTACTTCGCCCACCATTTTCAAGAATTTTGGAGGGTCCTATATTCCTAGGGTTCAACTTGACCTTCTTTCCGAACCTTATTACACCTTTCATAGGTGAAACCCGAAGCAATGCTCTTTCTTCAATCATGAATGAAATATCACAAACTTTACGGTCGGCATAACTCTTTTGCCTTGACTGAGCTGTGCGAAGTCGATCCTGAATATTTTTGACCTTATCCAAGGAATCCTGTACCAAATCGGTACCCAAAACCCGAGCCTCTCCCGGTTCAAACCAACCAACGGGCGAACGACACCGTATTCCGTATAATGCCTCATATGGAGCCATCTGAATGCTCGGCCGGTAGTTGTTATTATAGGCAAACTCCGCAAGTGGCAAGAACTGATCCCAAGAACCTCCAAAGTCTATAACACAAGCACGAATCATATCTTCTAATATCTGAATAGTGCGCTCTGACTGTCCGTCTGTTTGTGGATGAAATGTTGTACTCAACTCAACCCGCATTCCTAACTCACGATGTACACCCCTGCAGAAGTGCGAAGTGAATTGCGTACCTTAATCAGAAATGATAGACACTGGCACACCGTGAAGGCGGACAATCTCATGAATATAAATTTCAGCTAACCGCTCTGAAGAATAGGTAACTGCCACTGGAATGAAATGTACTAACTTTGTCAACCTGTCCACAATGACTCAGACTGCCTCAAATTTTCTCTGAGTCCGTGGGAGCCCAACAACAAAATCCATAGTGATATGCTCCTACTTCCACTCAGGAATTTCTAACTTCTGAAGAAAACCACCAGGTCTCTGATGCTCATACTTGACTTGATGACAATTTAGACACCAAGCTACATACTCCACTATATCTTTTTTCATTCTCCTCCACCAATAATGTTGCCACAAATCTTGATACATTTTGGCGGCACTTGGATGAATAGAATACATGGAACTATGTACCTCTTCAAGAATTAATTCACGAAGCCAATCCACATTAGGCACAAAAATATGACCCTGCATCCGCAGAACTCTATCTTCCCCCACAACAACCTGTTTCGTATCACTGTGTCGCACCATGTCCTTAAGTACAAGTAAATGAGGATCGTCATAGTGTCGCTCTCTGATGCGCTCATATAAAGAATACCGAGCGACTGTACAAGCTAGAAACCGACTGGGCTCTGAAACATCCAACCTCACAAACTGATTGGCCAAAGTCTGAACATCTGCAGCTAGCAGCCTTTCACCAACTAGAATATGCGCAAGGCTGCCCATACTCACAACCTTTCTACTCAAAGCATCGGCCACCACATTAGCCTTTCCGGGGTGATACAAAATGGTGATATCATAGTCTTTCAATATCTCCAACCATCTTCTCTGCCTCAAATTGAGATCTTTTTGTTTGAACATATATTTTAGGCTACGATGATCAATAAATACCTCACACAAGACATCATAAAGGTAATGCCTCCAAATCTTCAATGCATAAACAATGGCTGCCAATTCTAAGTCATGAACAGGATAATTCTTCTCATGAACTTTCAACTGTCGCGATGCATAAGCAATCACTCTGCCATATTGCATTAATATTGTACCAAGTCCAATACGAGATGCATCACAATACACCATGTAAGATCCCGAACCTGTAAGTAATACAAATATTGGGGTTGTAGTCAAAGTTGTCTTGAGTTTTTGAAAGCTATCCTCACACTCTTTGGTCCTCCTGAACGGAGCACCCTTCTGGGTCAATCTGGTCTTAATAGTTGTTTATAATCAGTTACAGAATCGTCAATTAACTCCATGTTAACAAAAATCTAGTTTCAAACCTTCACAATACTGATAACGAGATGCGAGGCATGAAGACCTCATAATTATTTACCCGAATTAACGAGTCATATTTAACGCCGCCTGGGCGGGCACCTACCTCGTAGGTTAAAACTCAATAATTATAATACGAATTTGGCAAGTATGCACAGAGAATTTCATACAAGAATTTTTAAATAAGCCTAACAGGCATGACTCCCTATTAGTATTATAGTACAAATTTAATTTCACAAGGGAGAACTTAAACAAAAGAATTATCATCACAAGGATCTCGTCCTTATATAACTTTCATCGCAGCTCGTAGCCCTATTTAAACATATCAATTTATATTAAAATGCGAGGATCTCGTCCTCAGTTCTGAATCACAAGTAATATGCACATCATGCCAATCAAAACTTTCCATTTTATCCTTTTAAATAATTTCCATTAAATAAAATCAGAACACATAATGAACCTCACACCGGTAGGGCATATAATTCATAATTTGTAATTAATTATCTGGAAATTACATCAAAACTTACCGAAATGAGTAATAGAAAGCAACCTTTAGCCTCGCAGCTCTTATTAGTGACCAATATGGAATGATAGGTGTAGTTATCTCCATAGAATCTTCCAACATGAGTAAACACATAAGTAGATTATAGAATTACGAAGCTCACTCATAAATGGAGCACAATAGGAGGACTCGTCTTGATACTCAGAACCAAATCAAGTTAAGGAAATTATTCCTTTATATTAAATCGAGGTCGTACCTATAACGACACCATCTAATGTAACGACCTCCACCATACCATAAAACAAATATAACAACGGCTGGGTCTCTACCTCTAGGACGCCTTCTACCCGCCTGTCCTCCACCCTTAACTGATCGTGTGAGTGGTCATGTGGATGGCATAGTAACTGCAATGGGGCACGTAGCATGAGTGCTTTGATGAAATATGTCTCTCCCAATTCGGGGACAATTTTTTCATGATGTGCCCAGTATCACTACATTCATAACAACCCCTTTGCGGGTTTGGCTGCTCATACTGAGTCTGTGCCAGATAACTAGAATAACCATTGTAGGAAACTCATGTCGGTGGTGCATTAAAAGAATTTACTGGAGCACCCCGAGTAAGCAGATGTGCGGACTGGGCAGGCCGACTACCCGAGCCCCCGCCATAATGATTCATACTTGCAGAGTAGAATCCACTGAATCCTCCAGAATGTCGAGACCTCTTGGTCTCCTTAGTTTCCTTTTTTCCTCACCCCGAACACATACAAATATCTTGGCAATTTCTACCACTATCGGAAATGAAGTATCACCCTGTAGCTCCCGAGTCATACAAAATTTTTACGATCATAATTGAGTCCTTTAATGAGTCTGTAGACTTGCTCTTTGGCTGTAGGAAGCAAAGTAGGAGTATGACGGGCTAACTTATTGAACCTGCTGGCATATTCTGACACCGTCATGGTGACCTGACGCAATCGTTCAAACCTTATGCGCCACGCATTACGGAGAGTCTGGGAAACAAACTCTTTCAAAAGCGTTTCTAAGAACTGAGCCAAGTGGGCGGTGTTGCATTGGCTGGTCTGCCCTCTTCATAGGCTTGCCACGAACACCAGTAGAGAATTATCTCTCCCAAGGCTAATTTCTTTTGTTGTTATGCTGACTCAACACTGCTAAGCAGACTCATTTCTTAACATACTCTTCGATTCTTCTATTGGGGTAACCCTTACCCCTATTTATACACAACGATCACAAAAGTAGAGCTCTATACAGACAAATCTTGGCACGAACCACATAGTCCAAAATCTCGTCAACCACTGTAATTCTTTCGAAGCACCCCAAAATCCACAACCATGACGTCCACGCTGAGTAGACCTTCTGTAAATTTAATGTTGTTTCTCCAACTACTTTGGTACTGAAGTATCAGATTATTAAGGAGGCGGACATACCGTAAGTTCCAACCTTATCCTCTACAAAATCTCAGGCCTTAAACATGTGTAAATTTTGGGGAACCTTTCAGTACCACATATATACATTTCAGGCCAAAACTGATATAACAGATGACCCCGCAATCTATCCATTGATAATAGACTCCCCCACTCAGCGCGAAACCATAGGTCACAACGTCCGATGATCCACAATATTAACCTTCATAGTTCGTATAAATCAACCAGATGCCAAGGTCCGTTGCACCCCCACATGATTCACTGGGTGATCTCTCAATAAGTCTGCATCTTCAGTCGAAACCACACGTTGAGGCAATGATTGAGCATCTCTGGCTCCCTAGTAGTCCATCTGCGGCATCACAAACCGTCGACGCATAACTGATACCAAGTGCGCAATGTCATACACGAGTGGACACAAAGGAATATGAGATATATGTTTCAAGGTAAATCAATGTCGCACGATAAAGAATGAAAGAAGTGGAATTATTTCTAAACTTTGTAGCCCTTGGAAGATAAGTACAGACGTCTCCATACCGATCCTTCAGACTCTACTAAGCTTGCTCGTGACTCGTGAGACCTATGTAACCTAGTGCTCTGATACCAACTTGTCACGACCCGAAATTCCCACCTTCAGGACCGTGATGGCGCCTAACATTTCACTTGCTAGGCAAGCCAACGTTAGAATAATATTAGCTATTTTAAAATAATTTTTAAAATTTAATTAATAACAAAGAAATAATGCAGAAATAAAGTATGAAATAAAGTGAATAATCCATAATAATAATGATGTTTGAATACCATCCCAGAACTGGAGTCACAAGTGCACGAGCTTCTAGAATAATACAAACAAGGTCTGAATAAAAATAAAGTTGCCTGGAAGAAAACACACAACCAAAATAAAGTAGAAGGGGACTTCAGAGCTGCGAACGCCGGGCAACTATACCTCAAGTCTCCACTGGTAGTTGAATCCGAGCACAATCTACAGTACGCCGCTGGGATCAACTCTGAAATCTGCACAAGAAGTGCAGAGTGTTGTATGAGTACAACCGATCCCATGTACCTAGTAAGTGTCGAGCCTAACCTCGATGAAGTAGTGACGAGGCTAAGTCATGTCACTTACATTAACCTGTACGCAATAATAATAATAACAACAATAATGGAAATAAATCAGGTAACTCATTTTAACGGTTGAATCCACTCGGCCATCATAACCAATTATTATTTCAATCAATTTCCGTTGCGGCGTGCAACCCGCTCCAACAATATAATTCTTCAATAAATTTTCGCTCCAACAATATAATTCTTCAATAAATTTCCGTTGCGGCGTGCAACCCGCTCCAACAATATAATTCTTCAATAAATTTTCGTTGTGGCATGCAACCCGCTCCAACAATACAAACTTAAAAATATAATCTGTTGCAGAGTGCAACCCGATCCCCCAATATATTCCTTTTCATTTCCATTGTGGCATGCAACCCGCTCCAACAATATAATTTAATAATTCTTAAATATAATAAAAATACCACATCCAGTAAGAAATTATTTGGCAACAAAGCACACAATATTTATAAATTATTTAGGAAACAATAATGACAAGTAGCAATTAATTGTGGAAATCAGGGAGAAAATAGGCAATTTCATATTTAATATGCTAAATGTCAAGTAGAAATTAAGACTCATAAATCAAATAAGCAAGTAACAATTATTGCATAAATTCAAGAATTAATATTTGACAAGGAATATGGGAGAAACAAGCATTGTAACAATTGATTTGTGTCTTAAAATAATTTATGACGTTTAAATAATTATGCAAATAAATTTGACGATGTATAGACACTCGTCACCTCGCTTATACGTCGTTCACATGAATTTCATATAACAAATCATTCAAGGGTTCTATTCCCTCAAGTCAAGGTTAACCACGACACTTACCTCGTTTTGCAACCAAATTCAAGATTCCAATACGCCCTTGCCTCGTGAATTAGTGTCTGAAATCCTCAAATCTAGTCATAAACAATTCAATATACTCAACACAAATCGTAAGAATTAATTCCATATGAATTTACTAATTTTTCGGATTAAAATCTGAAATTCATCTCAAAAAATCAATAGTGTGGCCCACGTCTCGAATCTCGGAAAAACTTACGAAATCCGTACACCTGTTCCGAGACGAGTTCAACCATACAAATATTGTTGAATTCTGACATCGGATTGACCTTCAAATCTTCATTTTACATTTTTGGAAGATTTTATAGAAATATGATTTTTCTTTCATAAATTCACGGATTCATGATGTAAATGAGTATGGAATCATTAAATATAATCAATATAGGATAAGGAACACTTACCCAATGAATTTCTTGAAAAAACTCACGAAACATCGTCACAAACCGAGCTCCCAAAGTCCAAAATGTGAAATAATACCCAAACTCTCGGTTATATAGTACAAAATCCGATCCCCATTGTGCTGACCGCACATTGTATTGTGCGGTCACACATCCCAGGAGCTGCAGTCGCACTCCAAATTGCGCGTCCGCACTTCAATACTCTACACTATCAGGCTTCAGTAAAATTACCATAACTTTCTGTACAAAGGAATACAACTTTCGTTTTTGAATCATCTCCAAATTCGTTGTAGATTAAAAGATATATGCCTCCGAAGTCGGATCATGGAACCTACAGAACCTCTGAAGTGCGGCCGCACTCAAAATTGTGCGGTCCGCACTTTTTCTCTGAAGTGCGGCCGCACTCAAAATTGTGCGGTCTGCACTTCTCCTCTGAAGTGCGGCCGCGAGAAGAATTTTGCGGGCCGCACTTTTACAAAAGTTCCAGAACAACATCAGAGTGCCAAAATGCCCGGACTCGCTCAAAACTCACCCCGAAACTCACCGAGCCACTCGGGATCCCGTTCAAATATACCAACAAGTCCCGTAACATAATACGGACATACTCGGGGTTTCAAATTATCTCAAACAACATCAAAATTATAATTCACACCTCGATTCGGACTTATGAGTTTCAAACTTTTTAATTTACAAAACTCGTGCCGAAACATATTAAATGAATCCGGAATGACTTCAAATTTGGCACACAAGTCATAAATGACATAATGGAGCTATTCTAATTTTTGAAAATCTCAATCCGAGTCCGATATCAATAAAGTTAACTCCGCGGTTAAACTTTGAAAACCTTTAGCCTTAAGATTTCTAGTTTCCGTTAAATGGTATAACTTGAGCTAGGGACCTCCGAATTTAATTCCGGGCATACGCCCAAGTCCCAAATCACGATACGGACCTACTGGAACTGTCAAAATACTAATCTAGATCTGTTTGCTCAAAATATTGACTGAAGTCAACTCAGTTGAGTTTTAAAGCTATATTACACATTTGAATCAATTTTTCATATAAAAATATTTCGGAAAATTTACAGACTGCGCACGCAAGTTGAAGAAAGCTGAATGGTGCTATTTGAGGTCTCAAAATACATAAATAATTATTAAATTTAAAGATGACCTCTTGAGTCATCACATGTAGTGACAAAGCAAGTAAGTGAGAATGTGAAGAAACCATCACAGAAGTACTTGCAATTAGTTGTAGAAGATAAGTTTGAGTTTGCCTCTCGACATCCTTGAATAGGAGTACAGTCAAACCTCTTTATAACAACCTTGTTTATTCCGAAATATTTTGGCTGCTATAGTGAAGTGTTGTTATAGAGGGCATATATTATAACTTAATACAATAATAGGTTCCGAGAAATACTCAGCTTTTATAGAAAATGGCAATTATATATGCATGTTTTTATAGAGAGGTCTGACTGTACATATCTTATTAATTGTTTAACTTTCGCTTTTTATATTGTTCATTTGTTGATTGTTTTTTTCAATCCATAGAGACGGGAAAGGAACAAAAAAGAAAGAGGAAACTAAAGACGATAACACATTATCTATACTATATTAAAATCACGAAGGCCCTTAGCTAAATGTTGTTCACCTTTTTTACTCTTTAAACATAGAGTTTATAACGGATAAAATAGTCATTTAATAAATTTTTCCTAATATATAGGACATTGAAAACAACTAAAATCGTAATTACTATATCCTTCCTTGTTTGAATTATGTACAAAAAAGTTTTGAGGTCTTTAAAATCAATAAAACAAATTCCTTATTTAAAGTATGTTATCACAAACTATATTTACGAATCCTCATATTACGACTTTGAAGTCAATTAAGATGTTTATTCAAAAGAAGCTTTATCTATCGTATATTTATATTTTTCAATATTAAGAATCAATTATATTCCTTAACAAAATAATATCTCGACATACAATATTCTAGATTAAAAATTAAAGTCCAAAAAAGTCGTACAAAATCTAAAAGGACTTACATAATCCGAAAGTATTCCTACTCAATCTTTTTTTAAGAACTTGTTTTGTACTAGAATAATGCCATTAACAAATAATATCTCGACATACAATATTCTAGAATTATGCAGATCGTGTGCGGATATATATATATATCATAGCGAAATTTATAAGTACCTTTTTGGTTGGATAAAATTGTAAATAGAAGTACAGTTTAATTTTACAAAAAAACAAAATTGCCATATGACAAAAAATGAAAAAGAAGAAGAGAATAAGTGTAAACTTCTTCAATAACTATATCCCTAACAAAGAGCAATTGTAGTTGGTTTAAAAAGGGAATAGAAACTAGTTAACATCCCTATTAAGAAAATTCAAAATTGTCGTAGGTTCAAACGGGAAATTGAATAAGAGAACAAGAAGATAATTTACATGCATTATATTTATAAAATATCTTCATAGAAAATCGTCGGTTGATATCTCAATTTTTAATTTGCTCTCCATGCATGGACACTAAGGTTTAGTTTCCTTGTTGGTTAATGCATTCATCAACTTAATTTGATTTTTAATGAACTTCTTAAATTAGGATTTTAAAAACGTTATCTGCCGAAATTGCGAAGGAAGAATGATAATTTTTGAATTTTAAGTGATGAAATTACAAAATTAGAACAACTTTTTAACTGAATACATTGACGAATTACTAAGAACTTACATGGAGCAACTTCTTCTTTTATTGAGCTAAGTAGGAAAATAAACTTTTATTTTATAGCTTAAACAAAATATTTCAATATAATACCTATACGCCTTTTTAGAATTCTTTTATCCATTGAGATAGTGCGCGTATCGTAAGACTAGTTGAATTAAAAATTATGCATCTATCATCTCTGAGCTTTAAATCTAAGATTCTCAAATGATGAAAAGGAGACAATTTGAAAATGACGGGGTTGTCTCTCCCGAAGAAAACAAGTTTGTTGTAATATCCTTAGTAAAATGTTAACAACACAATAAATTTGTAATAATTAGACTGCAACCTCAATATTTCTTACACGATGTTCGATATACGTATTGAGGGTCGATTAAAAGTTGAATTTTCACCAGAAAGCATCACATTTGGGGATAAAGTACACCCTAACAAAGGCGACTCAAAACGCAAAGTTCGACCTCCGAATTTAAGGATAAAAGAGTACTTGCTACTCTATACTACCAATATTGCTTATGCATGTTCGCGTGTATATATCTAGCAAGTAGTGAAATAAGAGAGCACGGGACTCATCCCCCAAGCCTCCATACGAAAATAAATCATGTGTTAAATCAAGTTAAATACGACTTACCTTGAAATCGAGAAGAAGTGAGTGATTTCATCTTCTTGGACCGAGTTTGAAGTGTGGGAGTTGAGAAAAGTGATAAATTGTTGTAGTTGCACATCTGAATAGCTTTGCTGCGATCGCAAACCTTATGCAAGGAACTCAGCACAGGAAGAAAGCCATGATCCCGGTCCTTGGCGCACATTCGTAATTTTGTGAACTGGGCCCACGATCGCTATCGCGATTTTACAATGGAGAAATCACTAATGTTGTGATCGCGGCTCCCTTATTGCGATCATAGCACCATGCTCACGGATGCCTTGTGCAAGATGTATACGGTCGAAATAGATTTCGGCCTTCGTACATCCGATCGAGTTCGAACGATAATCTATCGAAGTAAGATCCCGAAGATGGAACAAACTAACCCCGAACCCCGGGGGGTCGATCCGTGTCGAGTTCGATATCGTTATCTAGCTCGAGTCCAAATCGAACCATGATGCAGATCTATCATGCTTGTAATCCAGAGACCAACCAACATTAACCTCGAACCAATTCGAGGGCTCGAACCAAGATCAAGAGCTCGAGTCGAAATCAAGCTCAAACCAAAATCGAGGGCTCTAAGCAAGATCGAGCTCGCAGACAAAAGCCGTTGCAATCCCACTAGAGAGAATCTTGACAGAAATTGTGGAAAAGCTGGCCTATCATGGGTCTCCCACTGGATGTTTATTTTATTATGCTTAGAGCCAAATCCCTCTACTATAAAAGGGCTTGGTTACCATTTTTGTAGGACAGGTTTTTTCTGAAGCTTACATTGTAATAAAAACGCTATATTCCTCTACCATAAAGAATCGTTCTTTCAGATTTCTTAAATTGATTCTATTTGTTGAGTCCTAAGATTCATTGTTCCTTACAACCTTATCTACTTCGCATTCTCTGCAATCCATATTTATATTTATATTTATCCTTACAATTTGTATTAAATTACGCCACATATCCTCGGAACTACGTATAAATTCAACTCTATCTATTTTTCGGGTAAACAATTTAGCTCCCACCGTGGGGCCGAGGATAACAGTGGTAATTTGATACAAATCTGAAAAATACGCCATTGTGCTTTGCGCTTATTTCCGAAAACATCTTGAATTTCGGATCTGCTATGAATAACCATCAATCAAATGGCTTCACTGATCGATAACGGGGCCGGTCTTCAAGACGAAAACAACTTAACACCCAGTACCGGAAGACCGCTTGTGAACACCGTTGGAGTTCGAATCGGAGCACCAATTGATATCAATTCTCATGTAGCCATTGAGGCGAACTTACATGCTGAACCCGAGAATAGCATCCATGGTGGGACTCGGTCTGCGGTTCGAGATACTCATAACATCGATGAAAATGGTGTTAGCTTGCGTATGATTTTTGAAATGTTGCAAGCCCAACAGGCAACAATAGCCCAGTTGCAAAGCCAAACCCAGCTACAAAGCAGGCCGGAGCCCAATCCACCCCGAGAAATTACCCACAGAATGGAAGCAGCCATACTGAAGTCAATTGAGCAAGAATCGGGGACTACTCCCGAAATTGCTAAATTGCTCGAGGAACTCACAAGCGAGTCGAAGGCAACGATAAAGAAGTAGAAACTTATAACTCTAGGGTCGATCAGATCCCGGAAGCTCCATCAATGATAAAAGGGCTGGATTCGAAAAAATTCATACAAAAGCCTTTTTCCTCGAGTGCGGCCCCAAAACCAATCCACAAAAAATTCCGTATGCCCGAAATTCCCAAATATAACGCTACGACCGATCCTAAAGAACACGTCACCTCTTACACATGTGCCATCAAGGGTAATGATTTGGAGGACGATGAGATCGAATCCGTCTTGTTGAAAAAGTTTGGGGAGACCCTCTCGAAGGGAGCAATGATCTGGTATCACAATCTACCGCCAAATTCCATCAATTTTGGTGCCATAAAGGTTGCAACAAGGAAACTAGACCTCTTCAAAGTAAAGCAAAGGGGTAATGAAATGCTAAGGCAATTCGTATCCCGATTTCAAATGGAACGCATGGAATTGCCACCGGTCACAGACGATTGGGTCGTACAAGCTTTCACCCAAGGGTTGAACGAGCAAAGTTCGACAGCATCACGTCGGCCGAAGAAAAATTTGATCGAGTATCCAGCAATAACTTGGGCAGATATACACAATTGATATCAATAGAAATTTAGGGTCGAAGATGACCAGTTGGGAGCTCCGTATGGACCCGTGCATCAGAACAGGACAGCTACTAAAAACCAAAGGGAGATCGACAGAGAATAAAGGTTGAACAGATACCGATTTCAACCGTACGTCGCAGATCGAATGAACAATGGTTCAACACGCAATACAGTTCGGAACAATCAAAGGATTGATCGAGGGCAAAATTCTCGGGGACTTATGAGCAAGAAAGGCTTTGATAAATATACAGATCCTATAGAAGCACCTCGGTTATTAGAGTATAACTTCAGTGTTGATGCATCCACCATCGTGTTGGCTATCGGATACATCAAAGACACTAAATGGCCTCGACCTATGCAGACTGATCCTGCCCAAAGGAATCCCAATCAAATGTGCGAATATCATGGCACCCACGGCCACAGAAAGGAAGATTGCAGGCAACTAAGAGAGGAAGTAGCCCGCTTATTTAACAAAGGGCACCTTCGGGAATTTCTGAGTGATAGGGCGAAGAACCATTTTTAAAATAGGGATTTCGGCAAGAAAAATGAGAAAGAAGAACCGCAACACGTCATTCACATGATCATCAGCGGCGCCGATATGCCTCAGAGACCAGTGCTTAAACACACTAAAACATCGATTGTGAGGGAAAAGCGATCTCGAACTCAAGATTACGCACCTATAGGGACTTCGTCCTTCGATGATAAAGATGCATAAGGAGTCATCCAACCTCATAACGATGCACTGGTAATATCCGTACTTATGAATAAAGCTAAAGTTAAGAGTGTGTTAATCGATCCAGGTAGCTCGGCCAACATCATCAGATTGAAGGTCGTACAACAGCTCGACCTACAGGACCAGATCGCACCCGCAACTCTGGTTCTAAACGAATTCAATATGGCATGTGAAACAACCAAAGGCGAGATAATCCTACCAATAAATGTGGCCGGAACCATCCAGGAAATGGAGTTTCATGTGATCGAAGGTGACATGAGATATAACGCCCTTTTCGGAAGGCCATGGATCCACAACATGAGAGTTGTACCTTCGACCCTACACCAGTTCCTCAAATTCCCGACATCGATAGGTGTCAAAATAGTGTACGGAGAACAACCAGCCGCAAAAGAAATGTTCATCGTCGAGGAAGCAAAATCAATATCCTCGCCTTTGCCGATAAAGGGATCGGGCTCAGATGGAGAACGGGACACCAAATAGCAATCACAGATGTCAGCTTCAACCCAGCTAGATAACCAGAAGATCGAAGAAGATGATGATCAAATGGTCCCTCGATCTTTCATGGTTCCCGATAACTCCGACGCCACCAAATCAACAATTGAGGAACTAGAGCAAGTCACACTAATCGGGCACTGGCCCGAGCGAAAGGTATAATTGGGGACGGGGTTGAGCCCCGAACTCAGGAAGAAACTTGTTTAATTTCTTATCGATAACATTGATTGTTTTTCCTGGTCCCATTTAGATATAACAGGGATCCCACCAGACATAACGACGCATCGGCTAAGCTTGGACCCTAGGTTCAGACCGGTGAAGCAAAAGAGAAGACCCCAGTCCGAGGAAAAGTACACATTCATAAAGGACGAGGTAACCAAACTTCTCAAGATAGGGTCCATTTGGTAGGTGAAATATCCCGAATGGTTAGCCAATGTAGTTGTAGTACCTAAAAAAGGGAACCGCTGGATCACAAAAGGAGGAGTGTCGATGAGAGAAGAAATTAAAGAACAAAGTAGAAGTAACAGCAGGATCACACTTACATTTCATATTCCACTCCTCGGGAAAGGGCATCTTTTCAGTCGGAATCAGGTCCGAAGTCCTTACCCGAACGAACCTGCTCATCCAACCCCGATCCCTGTCATCGTCAATACTCAAGAACAGAGCCTTGGTAGCCTGACGCTGAAGTTTTATTAACCCTCCTCGAAAAAGTCGAGGACGGTATAATCGTATAAGATGGTCGAGGGTGAACGGCATCCCCTCGATTTTGCTCACAAAATATCGGATCAGGATAACGATCCGCCAAAAAGTAGGATGGACTTGGCCTAGGATTATTTGGTATTGACGACATAAATCAATGATAACGGACTCGAGGAGACCCAACGTGAAAGGATAAGAATATACATTCAAAAATCCTCACGTGCGAAGTGATATCTTCGTCAGAAGAAAGAATCATTATTTCTTTTTTATCCCAATTGCAATCTTTCTTTAGCTGTTAGAGGTGCTTCTCGGTTATCGAACATATATACCTCGATACCGGTTCATATCGACCAGGGACCGATGAGCCTTTATCGACCATTAAATCAGAAGTAAGGACGCATGCCCCGGGAACGCACTCCTCAGGTCGTGGTTCTGCCAGCGTATCATCGACGGCACACTGAGAAGATGAAGCTTTCTCTTTCTGAGGGATGGTTTGCGACGTTTTCGCCATTTTCGAGATCAGAAGTGAGGAATAGAGAAAATTGACAAAGATTTGGTAGAATTGAAGAGGGGCTTTAGCAAAAAGAAATCACAGATTTACTGGTAAGTTGGAGAGTACGAAGAAGGACTTGAAAAATTTGGAAGATAGAAGATGTAAAAGTGGTAAAGGATAAAAGAAAGGGTTATTTATAGGTTCAAGCGATGGCGGTTCAGTATCAGCAGTAGCCGACCACCGCCTGGCATGCATTAAATGTCTTGAAAGATTAAACCAACGGGACAGCTACCAGATGCATCATGGTCGAACCCGATGGAAACGTCAGGTTATAATCCGATCGAGCCGTTAAAAAATTATATCGTTTCTCACCACATTCTTTTTGAGAAACGAGGGGACTATCTGTATACGGTCGAAATAGATTTCGGCCTTCGCACATCCGATCGAATTCAAACGATTATCTATCGAAGTAAGATCCCGAAGGTGGAACAAACTATCCTTGAACCCGGGGAGAGGGGGGTCGATCCGTATCGAGTTCGATATCGTTATCAAGCTCGAATCCAAATCGAACCATGATGCAAATCTATCATGCTTATAATCCAGAGACCAACCAATATTGACCTCGAACCAATTCGAGGGCTCGAGCCAGGATCGGGCTCAAACCAAGATCAAGAGCTCGAGTCGAAATCAAGCTCAAACCAAAATCGAGGGCTCTAAGCAAGATTGAGCTCGTAGAAAAAAGCCGTTGCAATCCCACTAGAGAGAATCTTGACAGAAATTATGGAAAAGCTGACCTATCGTGGGTCTCCCACTGAATGTTTATTTTATTATGCTTAGAGCCAAATCCCTCCACTATAAAAGGGCTTGGTTACCATTTCTGTAGGACAGGTTTTTTCTGAAGTTTACATTGTAATAAAAACGCTATATTCCTCTACCGTAAAGAATCGTTCTTTCAGATTTCTTAAATTGATTATATTTGTTGAGTCCTAAGATTTATTGTTCTTTACAATCTTATCTACTTCGCATTCTCTGCAATCCATATTTACATTTCTATTTACCCTTACAATTTGTATTAAGTTACGCCTCATATCCTCGGAACTACGTATAAATTCAACTCTATCCATTTTTCGGTTAAACACAAGACAATCCATCCTTTCTCCAAGTTTGTTCATCTTATCAATTACAGATTTTCCTGCACATACAAAATATCCTTCTTAGTGATCTCTTCATTCATTAATAGTACTCCCTCCGTTCCAATTTATGTGAACATGTTTGACTGGGCACGGAGTTTAAGAAAAAAATGAAGACTTTTGAAATTTGTGGTCCTAAACAAATCAAAAAGGAACCTAGAGTGTTTGTGTGGTTATAAAAGCTTCTCATTAAGGATATAAGTGTAAGTTCACGTAAACTGGAACGGAGGTGTACTATTTATAAATACTGAAATAACAGGGGAATTACTCACTTTGCTTTATTTTAGACAAGTTCTTTGAAGATCGTTGCAGATGGACGAATATGGTCTTGGCAAGCAGATATGGACAGTAGTCTTTTTGGCTGCCTTTCGAATGAGCATACTGCGGAACTCATGGGAATACCACCCACCACATGTCCACTGAGTAAGTTCTTCATTGTGACTTCCGATTTTGAAGAGGATTACTGTATTGTGAAGGTCGGTGAGAAATAAGTCTTTGGTTGATGGTTTAAGAACAATCCTTGTATCACTGTATATATATGTAGGAGTTTGGTAGAAGTTGATGAATCTTTTAACTAATTGTTGCATCCATGAGTCAGCTATGGGTCATCAGAAACAACCATAAAAGAAGATCATGTGCTTTTTTAGAGTATGTCAGGAACATGTAGTGTCTACTAATTTCAAAAGTTTCAATTTCTTTGATAATCCTTCTGTTGTTTGATATTTGAAATTGTCAAATATCAAAGTGCAGTACATGTACAACCTCTCCTTTCTTTTCTTTGTTTTTACCCTTTGCTTGCGATCCATTATAACGGTCGTGTTTGGGGAAGTTTGTGCACACCTTTACTATTTCACTAGGTATCCGCGACCTTCCACTAGAACATGCATTATGTAACTCTGCCCATCAAAGCTTAGGCAGTTAAGAAGAGATCACCTTATATTTTCTTACTTCTGCTGAAATTTGAATGCTGCATGATTTTAGTAATCCATGTCTTTCTCTTGCTGAAAAGGTTTCGGAAAATGTCTTTCTTTTAGTTGTCTGGGCAATTACAGTAATTACAGTATAACTAATCTCACCATTTGGTGATCAAGATTTGTGTGGTGTTTTCAACTTTTGACTTGGCAGATTTGCTTTGTGATGCAACCTACTTTTATAAGTTTAGCAATAGTAAGAGAAGTCTTTGCTTTTTGAAGTCATCTTGTCAAAACTGGTAAGGTAGTTTGATTCACCCTAAACGTCCTTTTTCCTTTTCTACGCAAATAGACTCATGCATTCCATTCATGGGCCACGTTTCTCGACAGTCGCATGTAATTTTTTTTTATAACCATAATCTTATCTAGTTTCTTCTAAAACTTAAAGTTTCAGTTGGTATTATCATATGGCACTTTATTGGTTCTGAGTCGATAATTTTTATATAGAAAAGGATTGAAAAGCATTTTCTATATAGGGACGATGTTATGACTCTGAACTTGAAATTGCTAGGAGAAAGTTGAACTATCTTTATTGAGAAGCAAACTATAAGATTGATGATCGCATAACTATTTATGTATAGTATTTATGAAAAAGTTGTTTTCTTATAGATTAGGTTAAAATTTCCTCCCAATATTGATACAACAGCAACAACAACAAACCAGTGTTACGTTGGTCGGTGAGAAATAAGTCTTTGGTTGATAGTTTAAGAACAATCCTTGTATAGCACTATATATATATGTAGGAGTTTGGTAGAAGTTACGTTGATGAATCTTTTAACTAATTGTTGCATCCATTAGTCAGCTATGGGTCATCAGAAACAACCATAAAAGAAGATCATGTGCTTTTTTAGAGTTTGTCAGGAACATGTAGTGTCTGCTAATTTCAAAAGTTTCAATTTCTTTGATAATCCTTCTGTTGTTTGATATTTGAAATTGTCAAATATCAAAGTGCAGTACATGTACAACCTCTCCTTTCTTTTCTTTGTTTTTACCCTTTGCTTGCGATCCATTATAACGGTCGTGTTTGGGGAAGTTTGTGCACACCTTTACTATTTCACTAGGTACCTGCGACCTTCCACTAGTACATGCATTATGTAACTCTGCCCGTCAAAGCTTAGGCAGTTAAGAAGAGATCGCCTTATATTTTCTTACTTCTGCTGAAATTTGAACGTTGCATGATTTTGGTAATCCATGCCTTTCTCTTGCTGAAAAGGTTTCGGAAAATGTCTTTCTTTTAGTTGTATGGTCAATTAGAGTAATTACGGTATAACTAATCTCACCATTTAGTGATCAAGATTTGTGTGCACATGTGGTGTTTTCAACTTTTGAGTTTTGTGATGCAACCTACTTTTATAAGTTTAGCAAAAGTAAGAGAAATCTTTGCATTTTGAAGTCATCTTGTCAAAACTGGTAAGGTAGTTTGATTCACCCTAGACTCATGCATTCCATTCATGGGCCACGTTTCTCGACAGTTGCATGTAATTTTTTTTAATAACCATAATCTTATCTAGTTTCTTCTAAAACTTAAAATTTTAGTTGGTATTATCATATGGCACTTTATTGGTTCCGAGTCGATAATTTTTATATAGAAAAGGATTGAGAAGCATTTTCTATATAGGGACAATGTTATGACTCTGAACTTGAAATTGCTAGTAGGAAGTTAAACTCTCTTTATTGAGAAGCAAACTATAAGATTGATGATCGCATAACTATTTATGTATAGTATTTATGAAAAAGTTGTTTTCTTATAGATTAGGTTAAAATTTCCTCCCAATATTGATACAACAACAACAAAGTGAAATCCCACATGTGGGGTTTGGGAAGGATAGTGTGTACGCATACTTTATCCCTACCTTATGAGGGTAGAGATTATTAATATAGGAGGGAAAGACAAAAGTCAATCCTTCTTGAATATTAAAAAGTATACAAAATTACCTCTTTCACAAGCTTTTAGTGCATAGTAAAAATACCTCAAGCTAGTTTTTCTAGTCTTATATGATTAAAGTTGACAGGATAACTATTCGAATTTATGACATTACAGTTTAGTAGTGATCAATATTTAATCACAAATTAACTAGTTGATTGTCCCCTTTGAAACATGAGTGTGTCATCCATTAACTTTAAAGTGTTGCTTAATACATTAGGCAAGGGAAAGTGGGTAGTCATTCAAAGATTTCAATCTGCTATGCAGGGCCAACTCTGGATTATGTATATTGCATTCTCTTTTAAGGCAGTTGTCTCATCTTGCTTTTTCGTCCATGTCAAATGATTCAATTTTTTTGAGTAAACTAACTTATTTTCTTGATACTTTGACCAACTTTTGGCCTTTGGTTGTCGACAATACTTTAAAAAAATTAGAGAAATAAAAATATTTAAAAATGAAGCACAAAACATAATTATATTTTCTGATACATTTTCATATGTTTCATTCATATTACTTAGCAAGTTTTTAAGAAATTATTTTTAATACTCCCTCTATTCCATAATTATGTGGCATTATTCTTATTAGTCCTTTCCAAAAGAATGACACCTTATATTTGGAAATAATTAAACTTAATTTTTTTAATGTACCCCTAGTGTCATGTTTTTATAGTCTAAAAATCTTATGGTAGGTTTAAGACTCTTAAGTTCCAAATGTTCAGTCTTTCCTAAATTTAGTGTCAATTCAAACTCCATCGCATAAATTGAAACGGACAAAATAATACTTTTAGATTTGTGTAATGTGTTATCATTCGTTTTAAGAATTATATTATCCAACAAGCTGTTTGGTCATTTTTTGTTGGAAAGTGAGTTTAGCTACTCAAAACTTAAATAAAATGAATAAACCTCTGTTATGTCCAAAACGAGAAGAGCGATAACTGTTACAGGAAAATCTCAAGAAAGAAGTAGTTTTACTCAAATCAAAATATAAAAAGCCTTATGCTTATTCTTTTTTTGGATTGTAGAGTTTAGGGGTATGGTGGCCTACTGGCCTACTCTCTTGCTTTCACTAGTTCATGTATATATAAAGATATATGAGAAACACGTGAAGCAGTGAATTCAATCTGATAATTTGATTTGATTGAGGTTTCAGTCTAATTGTATAACTTCATCATGATGTTAATATTTTACTAAGGATATTATGACGAACTGCTTGTTCAAAATTGTATCTCTCTATGTTGGAGGCATTTGAGATGTTGTATGCATGCTTGGGACTAAATTATAAGTTAGTTGGAGTGTTTTAAACATGGCTACAAGTATTGCCTTAAGGTTGTTCGCTCGCTCGCTACGGGGATCAAAATGGACTGTGGGTGAGAAAAGGGCAACACTGGTCAAAATAAACTAGTGTTGTGATCGCAGTTAGGGAGCCATGATATTAGTGATTTCCACATGGTATAGATCAATACAGAGAAGCTGCGATCGCGACACATGACTCACGATCACAGCAGGCTAGGGCCGGGAGACAATAATTAAGCCCAAGCTCAAAAATAACGATTGTGAGCCTGGTTGCTGCGATCGCCACTCTATGGGGCTGTTGAGGTGAGCTCTTTATAGATTATGGTTGGCGTGTGATTATGCTGTGGCCTGTGGGAATGATGTGAAGGGGATTTGATGAATCAAGCCTAGCTTTCATGAAAATGGTTGGATGACTATGGCCAAGAACTAAAACATGAATTAGCCTTCCGTTTACTTTAGTTTTACAATAAATCTGTACATCCGTATTAACTACCAAGGCTCAAGGCCTACAAAACCTAAAACCTTCTCCGAGAAATGGAACTAGTTACAAGTTTGAACAGATCCAATTCGTTTTCCATCAACATTTTACATTGATGAAAGGCCAATTTGGAAACAAAATGAAAAAAGAAAAGGAAAAAAAGCTATCTTCTTAGCTTGCTTGAAGAACTAGAAATTTCCTGCTGCAGATATTTCAGAGTTTTTTGATGATTAAGGAATCCCATAAACCAGAACTCAAAATCATCCTCTGTAACTACTTGTATATACTTCTGTGATGGAATTTTCATATTTTCACTCTCTTTTGCTTTCTTTATCTTACTTATTGGGATCGATACCTGCAATAGTGAACTGGGCTATTAGATTATGCTTTACATGGCTAGAAAATTAGAGATGAAAGGAAAACAAAGCAGATAGGTACCTTGTAACAGATTCTAAGAAACTTTCCTGTTGGAGATAAGAGCTTTATTGATAGCTCGCTGCAGAAAGCAATCTTATGTGTAAAGATGAAGAGAAGGCCTGCTACTGGACCGGTCCAGCTGTCGTTGATAAATAGCATTGAGAAACCTTCAATAGCTTTTCATCATCTCTAACATTAAACTTCTGCTTGAATATTCTCTCCAACCCTCCTACTTGAAGAATTTTTACCCCTAGGCTCAATTTTCCTTTCACAATTTTTATCCCGATCCTAACAAATTGGTATCAGAGCCGGATCTAACCGGGTTAGTTTCAATAGCCAAAATGAATCTAACAAAGACATATATTGAGAAATTTAACCGAAGTGCAAACTTCGGAATATTGTGGCAATTAAAGATGAAAGCTATCCTAATTCAGGATGGCTTAGACTTGGCGTTGCAAGGAAAGGAGAAGAAGCCGGGTAAAATGACGGACGAGGAGTTTACCGTCATAGATAAAAAGGTAAAATCATGTATCATCTTAAATCTCTCAAATGAGGTTTTACGTAAAGTTTCTAAAGAAGCCACAGCCAAAGGCGTGTGGGGAAAATTGAAAACCTTATATATGAAGAGGACAGTGAAAAATAGACTTTACCTAAAGCAGAAGCTTTATACAGTTCGTATGGGTGAAAGTACCTCTATTCTCTCTCATCTTGACACATTTGATTCCATTCTTATGGATTTGAGCAATATAGATGCTGAAATTAAAGATAAGGATCAAGTCGTGTTACTGCTTTATTCTCTACTCCCATCTTTTAAGCATATAAGAGATACTATGCTTTATGCAAAGGATAATATTTTTTATAAGGATATTAAATCTATCTTAAAATCAAAAGAACAGATAGATAGTGATATTACTAGGGAAGCTAGTGGAACTCAAGCGGAAGTTGGCTTGTTTGTTAGGGGCAAATCCGACTCCATATCCAGACACAACAATTTAGAGTGTCACTATTGTCATAAGAAATGTCACATTATCTCTAAATGCTATAAACTAAAAAATAAAGAAAAGCATAAAGAAAGAAAAAATGAGCACAAAAATATTGACACCGCCGAAACTAGTGTAGTAACTGATGAGATTGAGGAAACTATATTTTTAGCAACTGAAACTAGTTTTAGATCAGAAAATGAGTGAATTTTAGATTCCGGTTGTTCATATCATATGTGTCATAGCAGAGACTTATTTTCTACATATGATTCAGTTGAAGGTGGAATTGTCCAACTGGGTAACAATGTTACTTGTAACGTTATTGGAAAAGGTACAATTCGGATCAGAATGCACGATGGTGTGGTGAGAACTCTCACCGATGTTAGATATGTTCCTGAGTTGAAGAAAAATCTCATCTCTTTGGGCACTTTTAGAATCCCTTGGGTGCAAATTCACTGGTGAAGGTGGAGTTCTAAAATTTTTTCAAGGTGCTCTTATGATCATGAAAGCACACAAATCTTGTTATAGGCCCTACTACCGTTTCGGTATCAGACAACTTATCGGATTTTGGAGAGTAAATTGTGTACGCAGATCTTACTCCTACCTTATGCATGTCGATAGGTTGTTTCCGATAAACCATCGACTCAGGTCAAGCATAGTGTAATTATGGCCAATATTTTGGCTAGTGGAGTTCATCTCACATAAGCATAAGCTTATTTGCAAAGTAGACTTTGTTGTCAATATTCTTTGGGGGCAATATTCTTTGGGACCCAAAAATATTGCATTGTGTGGTGGATATCATTTGCACAAGTTGTATCTTTTCTTTTACAACAAAGAGGCCAAAGCTTTTTTGCCTATAAAAGGAAAGACCATTAGTTCATTTTAAACACACCAACAAGACTTGAGTCTTCATTTCTTGTTTCTTCTCCTCCTTTAGTAATTGAGAGTATTTTGTAAGAGAGTTGAGTGTTGGAAAATACTTGTGTGATCCCCTTTATTTGGAGTGATTTTGTGAGGTTATTCTCTCGGGGGTATTTGGGATTAATTAGAGTATTTACTCTAATTTTGTACGCTCTTTTGTACTCTTGTTACTATAGTGAATTTGGTCCTCTCCGCTTGTGCACGTATGTCACACTAACCGAACCACGTTAAATTAGTGTCTTCTTTTTATGCTTTAATTGTCATTGTTATTAACTTGCATTGTCTTTGTTATTGTCATTATAACATTGTTTGGCTAAATTTTGTACTACCCAAGTTCCCGATCCTAACAAATCTGATAATTTGATTTGATTGATGTTGCTTCCTAACTATTATTACTTCATCAGGATGTTACTATTGTAATGAACTTGTTTCTTTTTTATTTTTTTATGTGTGTTCAATTAGTGCCTATGATGTGTAGAATACTAAGTGTTGATTGTATTTGTTGAAAATTGTATCTGCCTAAGTAGGAGGCATTTGAGATGTTGGATGCATGCTTGGGCCTAAATTGAGTTAGTTGGATGGTGTGAGTGTTTAAAACGTGGCTATAAGTTTTTCCTTAAGGTTGTTCGCTGGCTCGCTATGGGGATCAAAATGAAGTGTGGGTGAGAAAAGGGCAACGCTGCTCAAAATGAACTGGTGCTATGATCGCAATATGGGAGTCGCGATCACAACATTAGTGATTTCTGCATAGTAACAAAGGAAGTTGCATCACAACACGACTCGCGATTGCAGCAAGGCAAGGTCTGGGAGGCAGTAAGCCCAAGCTCAAAAATAATGATAGTGAGCCCGGTTGCTGCAATCGCCACTCTATGTAGCTGTTGAGGTATTGAGCTCATCTTCATAAATTGCAAAGGTAGGCCGAGGACAACGATCGCGGTTTTCTTCCAGTGCTCCCAAATCTTCAGTGCTGCGATCCCTGCGGTCCCTGCAGAAGGCCTGCGATCACAACAAAGCTATTCAGATGTGCAACTACAATGATTTATAACTTTTCTCAACTCCCACACCTCAAACTCGATCCAAGAAGATGAAATCATTCCCAGCTTCTTCTTCATTTCTAGGTAAGTCGTATTTAACTTGATTTAACCTATTCCTTTTATAATAACATATCCAAAATATTAGCCTTTTGTTTACATTAGTTTTACAATAAATATGTTCATCAGTATTAACTCCCCAGGATCAAAGCCTACAAACCTAAAACCTTCTTTGAGAAATGGAGCTAGTCACAACTTTGAACAGATCTGTAAATTCATGTTGCATCAACATTTTGCATTGATGAATGGGCGAATTTGGAAACAAATGAAAAAAGAAAAGGAGAAAAAGCTATCTTCTTAGCTTGCTCGAAGAACTTGAAATTGCCTGCTGCAGATATCTCAGAGTCTTTTGATTATTAAGGAATCCCATAAACCAGAACTCAAAATCATCCTCTGTAACTACTTGTATATACTTCTGTGATGGCTTTTCCGTATTTCCACTCTCTTTTGCTTTCTTTGTCTTACTTATTTGGATCGATACATGCAATTATGAACCGGCCTATTAGATTATGCTTTACATGGCTAGAAAATTAGAGATGAAAGTAAACCAGAGCAGAGGTGTACCTTGTAGCGGATTATAAGCAACTTTCCAGTTGGAGATAAGAGTATAACGACCCGGCCGGTCGTTTAAACTATTACAATCTTGTTCCTCCATTTACTACTCAAATTGTGATTTACGGTTGTTATTTGGCTTGCCAGGATAATTGGTTCGGGTCCGGTGAGGTTTTGGAATGATTTGGAACACTTAGTTCCAAGGTTTAGAATTTAAGTTGAAACGGTTGACCGGATGTTAACTTATGTATAACGACCCCAGAGAAATTTTGCTAAGGAAATTAAGGTTTTGTGATGCCGAGGTAGATCAATTAGTACAAAGATTACAGAAATTAAGGCTCGGACTTTTTGGGTTGAACAATGCACTGATGTGTAAAGAAAACATTTTGCCGGAAAAAAAGGTCATTTCTGCGACCACTATGTGGTCGCAGAATCACTCTGCAGACCGCATAATGGTCGCAGAGTGGATCAGGAGAGGGGAAAGATTTGAGAAAAATCTACAGTGCACTATGCGACTGCAGACCTGTTTTGCGGTGCATTATGCGACCGCAGAACAGGTATGTGGGCCGCATAATGACCGCAGACCGGGTTAGTCACGCCCAGTTTTAGAGGCCAAATTATGCGGCAGGTATGCGGACCGCATACCTGTTATGCGATCGCATATGCGATCGTATAACTGCGTCGGAGCTTCCATTCTTTTTAATTTTTGACCCGACCCAACTTTGATTTATAGCCCTTGAAGCTCATTTTTTGAGCCAAAATCTGACATTTTAGAGAGAGGTGAGAGCATTTTAGAGAGAGAAAGTGAAGACTTAGTCATTTATCCATCAATTCTTGTTCAAGGTTTGAAGATTTCATAAGGATCTTGTTAGGGTTTCAAAGAGGTAAGAATTGCTTTTCCCAATTCTTCAATTTCGGGTCTGAAGTAAAGATCGGTAATTAAAAGTATGATTCTTGAGTGTTAGAGTATTATTTATACATATACATACCAATAAGGTTTATGGAAAGATTATTAAGTTCAAATGGGTAAAGATTGGGTTGAAAATGGTAGAAATCTTCAAAGACTTTAATTGAAGATTTGAGGGTCGAGTTGATGTCGGAATTTGGTGAAATTTGTATGGTTGGACTCGTGGTTGGATGTGCGTTCATGTTTTGTAAATTTTGTCGGGTTCCGATACATGGGCCCCACGGGCGATTTTTGAGTGAATTTCGAATTTTTATTGGAAAATTAGTATTTCCTAATGGAATTAATTACAATAATTGGTATTGACTGAATCAAATTAATTGTGGTTAGATACGAGGCTTTCGGATACCAATTCTCGGGGCAAGGACATAACGGAATAAAAAATTACACGGTTTGAGGTAAGTAACAGTTCTAAATTTGGTCCTGAGGGTATGAAACCCCGGATTATATGTTATGTGATTGGTTTTGAGGTGAGGCACATGCTAGGTGACGGCGTGTGGGCGTACACCGTAGGAATTGTGATTTGATCAAATTTCATGGGACTGTATAGTTGAATAATCTATTGATATTCGTACATTCGCTGCGTGTTAGAGAAAATTGAGCTGAGACTCGTATTAAAAATCATGCTTAGCCATATGTTGTTATTTTTGGTACCCATTGGGGTTATTTTTGTAGTTGAATAATATGTTCAAATTGTAATTTTTCACCCGGTCATGTTTATTCATTTTATATCATACCTCAGTCTCTTAATTATTATTGATACATCATATCTAGGGCTGCATGCCCATTATATCATACATTCATTTTTAGGCTGCTTATCATGATTTCTGAGAGATCGAGAGACTGGAGAGGTTGATGACTGAGTAAGGCCGAGGGCCTAATTGTGAGGATATTTATGGATCAGGCTGCACGCCGCAGCGTGTTTATTGATTTATGCCATGATTGGCTTGATATAGAGCTTGGGCTGAAGAAGCACCTCCGGAGTCTGTATACACCCCTAGTGAGAGCAGGTACCTACTGAGTGCGAGTGCCGAATGCCGAGTGATGAGTGACTGTGAGGAATGAGTGACCGTGAGGAAAGAGTGACTGTGAGGTTGAAGTGAATGGGAGGACTGAGTGACTGTTACTCTGAAAGGATGCATTGATTTCATTATTTGCTGCACTTCAGCTGTCATATATCACTATTTTGAAGATTTTGGAAAAATATTATTTTCAGTTTCGGTCAAACTCGATATGAAATTTCAGTGAAATCTTAAATGTTGAACCTACGAGCATGCCTACTCTTTTATATTGGAAAGTACTGTATTTGGACTTAGCTGAGAAGCTCGTCACTACTTTTAGTTCTTTATTTATTATTGTTACTTACTGAGTTGGTTGTACTCATACTACACCGTACACTTCGTGTGCAGATCCAGGTGTTCCCGAACATAGCGTGTGTTGATTCTCTCGCACAGTTGATTTTTTAGAGATTTAGAGGTAGCTGCCGTGTTTCGCAAACTTTGTCTCTCCTTCCCTATTTCCTTATTTACAGTATTTGGTCTCAGACTATTATGGACCATATTTTCTAGATTTGTATTCATATTAGATGCTTATGTACTCAGTGACACCGGATTTTGGGAGTGTTTATATATGTATTTATGAATTTTCTTTCGCTGAATTTAATCATTTTGTTTTTAAACATAAAAGATATGGGAGTTTATTGAGATTGTCGGCTTGCCTAGTATTGAAATAGACGCCATCACGACAGGTGAGATTTTGGGTCGTGACAAGTTGGTATCAAAGCCTACGTTACATAGGTCTCACGAGTCATGAGCAGGTTTAGTAGAGTCTTGCGGATCGGTACAGAGAAGTCTATACCTTTCTTCGAGAGGCTGCCAAACCTTTAGGAAAATTTCACTTTCTTGTAATCTATCGTGCGAACTTGTTGATTCTAGAAAACTAAAATTTTGTTATTCTATTCTCTCACAGATGGTGAGAACACGTACTACCGGATCAGACGATCAGCCACCAGTGCCACCAGTTAGGGCCGCGAGAGGTCGGGGCCGTGGTAAAGGCCGGGGCCGATGTAGAGATCGAGGTCTCGCTCGTATAGCAGTTGGAGCAGCACCTGTAGCACCACCAATTGCTCCACCTCAGGAGCAGATTCCAAATGTAGTTGAGCTGGCGGGACCCACTCAGGCACCAGCTGTGCCCATTGAGATTCCAGGCCATCAGGAGACTTTGGCCCAGATATTGACAGCTTGCACTGGTCTTGCTCAGGTGGTTTCGGCTCAGGCCGCACCTGCCACTTCTCAGGCCGGGGGAGGTACTCATACCCCTGTTGCCCGTACTCCAGACTAGGTAGTGCAGGAACTTCAGATACCGGGGGAACTATCAGCCCAACCGGCTGCAGCTGCTCAGGCCCAGGTATTTCCTGTTATGGTAGAAGATGAGCAAAGGAGACTTGAGAGGTTTGGGAGGCTTTGACCTCCATCATTTAGCGGTGCTGAGTCAGAGGATGCTCAGGAATTTCTGGATAAGTGCCAGCGGATGCTGCGGACAGCGGGTATTCTGGAGACCAGTAGGGTCCCATGAGGTAAGCGAATTACCAACAAACCAATTTCAATAATAATTATTAAAGCAATTTAAGTGAATAAATATCATGATCTTATACAATCCCCAAGAACTGGTAGTACAAATCATGGGCTTCTAAGAATAGAGTATACAAAGCGGAAATGAAATAAATACATAGTCTGTTTGAATAATACATAAACAGAGCTTTTATAAATCTAAGGCTACCCTGAACAAGAGGCAGCTACAACATGAATGCAGGTACATCTTCAAATCCCACAACCATCGAGCACAGCAACAACAGCAGCCAACATCTGCACGCAATGTGCAGAAGTGTAGTATCAGTACAACCGACCCCATGTACTGAGTAAGTAACAAACCTAGTCGTAGGTTGAAAGTAATGACGAGCTTCCACCAAGGTCGGGTCCAAAACCAATAGTCCACAACAATCCATAATAACATAAAGCAAATAATACCAGAAGTAACTCAGGGATAAAATACTCATCCAAATCATGATTTTAATAAAATAGTAGTTCTTTTTTTCAAATACATCACTGAAAACCCAAATCGTTTGCCGAAGTTGCCAATAAAATGAATAGTTTGAAAACAATAAATTTCTCCAAAAATCTTTTCAATAATAAATAGGATGTTTCATTTTCCTTCCGGATAACCCGTGTAAAACAAAAGCATCATTATGCCCATCTGTCAAAATGTGTGAGAAACCATGAATGATGTGATATTGTACAGCATGAGGAAATATACATCTCTATGCTTGTATGTCATGTGTTCATGCCAATGTGATGCAACTCAGTAAAGCAAATCATAAACACCCCCTCGGGCAGAACATCATTCATATACAGCCCCTCGGGCAAACCTCACATTCACTCGTGCCACTCGGGCATACCTCACAGTCACTCGTGCCACTCGGGCATACCTCACAATCACTCTTGCCACTCGGACATACCTCACAATCACTCTTGCCACTCGGGCATACCTCACAATCACTCATGCCTCCAAGTCACTCAGCACTCGGCACTCGCACTCAGTAGGTACCTGTGCTTACTGGGGGTGTGTACAGACTCCGGAGGGGCTCCTTCAGCCCAAGCGATATAATCTGCACGGACAACTCACGTGCTGCATGGACAACTCACGTGCTATAATAATAAAGTATGCTGCAGGCGGGCAGCCCCGATCCACACTCATCCTCAAAATCAGGCCCTCGGCCTCACTCACTCATTAATCTCACCAGTCTCTCGGGCTCACAATGTCATAAAAAATAGCCCAAAAATAATGGTATGATGTATCAATAAATAACAACACGGACTGAGATAGTATATGCAATGAAATGAATATGTTTGAGTACGAATTTTCAATTTAACACAATAATTCAAAGCAATATGACCTCTGTGGGTCCTAATAATACTGGCACATAACCTCAACATGATTTTTAATATGCTTTTCATCTCAATTTCTTTAACACATAAAACCGCATGGAAAATGCCAAGATTATTTAACTATAAAATTCCACAGAAATAATTATGTCACAATTTCTATAGTGCACGCCCACACGCCTGTCACCTAGCATGTGCGTCACCTCCCAACAATTCACAAAATACATATATTCAAGGTTCATACCTTCAACCCCAAGATTAGAAGAGTTACTTACCACGAACAAGCCAAATCCAATGTCGAGCAAGCTAAGTAATGCTCCAGAAATTCCATTCTGCGTGTATCAACTTCCAAATGGCTCGAATCTAGTCACAATAATTTGACTCAGTCCACACAATTTATAAGAATTAATTTCATATCAAAATGCTAATATTTTCCATAAAATCCGAAATTACGCTCCAAATATTACTTGTGGCGCCCACGTCTCGAAATTCGACGAAACACACAAAACACGACAACCCATCCAATTACAAGTTCAACCATACTAATTTCATTCAAATCCGACTCCAAATCGGTATTCAAACTTGAAAAAGTCATTTTGTGACATTATAGAAATTTCCTTCTATTTCTCTTGAAGATTCAATAATCTTACACCAAAAATGAAGATTATTTCATGGAATATAATCACAAGGGAGTTAAGAATACTTACCCCAAGTTGTGTGAAAAATTTCCTCTCCAAAATCGCCCAACCCGAGCTCCAAAATACGAAAAACAAATAGGCGAAAATGTCGAACCCTTGAATTTAAGGTTCTGCCCCAGTGATTTCCGCATCTGCGGACAAGATTTGCGCACCTACGCATCCGCTTGTGCGAGCAAAATGTCGCATTTGCGGACTCCACTCGCCTGCCCAGTTTCCACTTCTGCGCGCATCCGTCCTCATCTGCGCTCATGCAGGTGCGGAATTGTCCCTCGCACCTACGACCAATGCCTCACAGTCCTCTGCCCGCATCTGCGCTCCTTCTAGCGCAGGTGCAATTCCGCACTTGCGAAGCATCTTTCGCACCTGCGCACCTCGCTTCAACGCACCCCTGCTTGCACCTGTGACTACTTTTCTGCATGTGCGATTACACCAGAAAGCTTCAGTTCCAGCAGTCTTCCAAATTCAAAAATCAATCCGTTAACCCTCCGAAACTCACCCGAGGCCCTCGGGTCCCCGTCCGAACATACCAACAAGTTCCATAACATAACACGGACCTACTCGAGGCCTTAAATCATACCTAACAACCTCAAAAATACGAACTACACACGGATTCAAGCTTAATAAATTTTCAAATTTTCAAATTCTACAAATGACGCTGAAACCTATCAAATCACGTTCGATTGACCTCAAATGTTGCACACAAGTCACATTTCACATTACAGACCTATTCAAATTTTCAGAATCGGATTCCGACCCCGATATCAAAAAGTCAAACCCCCTGTCAAACTTCCCAAAAATTCAACTTTCAGCAATTCAAGCAGTCTTCCAAATTCAAAAATCAATCCGTTAACCATCCGAAACTCACCCGAGGCCCTCGGGTCCCCGTCCGAACATACCAACAAGTTCCATAACATAACACGGACCTACTCGAGGCCTTAAATCATACCTAACAACCTCAAAAATACGAACTACACACGAATTCAAGCCTAATAAATTTTTAAATTTTCAAATTATACAAATGACGCTGAAACCTATCAAATCACGTTCAATTGACCTCAAATGTTGCACACAAGTCACATTTCACATTACAGACCTATTCAAATTTCCGGAATCAGATTCCGACCCCGATATCAAAAAGTCAAACCCCCGGTCAAACTTCCCAAAAATTCAACTTTCAGCAATTCAAGCAGTCTTCCAAATTCAAAAATCAATCCGTTAACCATCTGAAACTCACCCGAGGCCCTCGGGTCCCCGTCCGAACATACCAACAAGTTTCATAACATAACACGGACCTACTCGAGGCCTTAAATCATACCTAACAACCTCAAAAATACAAACTACACAAGGATTCAAGCCTAATAAATTTTCAAATTTTCCAATTCTACAAACAACGCTGAAACCTATCAAATCACGTTCGATTGAGCTCAAATGCTGCACACAAGTCACATTTCACATTTCACATTACAGACCTATTCAAATTTTCGGAATCGGATTCCGACCCCGATATCAAAAAGTCAAACCCCCGGTCAAACTTCCCAAAAATTCAACTTTCAGCAATTCAAGCAGTCTTCCAAATTCAAAAATCAATCTGTTAACTATCTGAAACTCACCCGAGGCCCTCGGGTCCCCGTCCGAACATACCAACAAGTTTCATAACATAACATGGACCTACTCGAGGCCTTAAATCATACCTAACAACCTCAAAAATACAAACTACACACGGATTCAAGCCTAATAAATTTTCAAATTTTCAAATTCTACAAACGACGCTGAAACTTATCAAAATCACATTCGATTGAGCTCAAATGTTGCACACAAGTCACATTTCACATTACACACCTATTCAAATTTCCGGAATCGGATTCCGACCCCGATATCAAAAAGTCAAACCCCCGGTCAAACTTCCCAAAAATTCAACTTTCAGCAATTCAAGCCAAATTTCACTACGGACCTCCAAATAATTTTCTGGACACGCTGCTAAGTCCAAAATCACCATACGGAGCTATTGGAATCATCAAAATTCGAATCCGAGGTCGTTTACACATAAGTCTGCATCCGCTCACTATTTTAACTTAAGCTTTAAACCTTGGAACTAAGTGTTCCAATTCCTTCCAAAACCTCACTGGACCCGAAACAATTACCCCGGCAATTCACACAATAATTATAAAGTACAATTTGAGAAGTAAATGGGGAACCGGGGTTGTAATACTCAAAATGGCCATCCGGGTCGTTACATTCTCCCCCTCTTAAACATACGTTCGTCCTCGAACGTGCCAAGAGTTATTTCCAAGCCATCAAATCACTGTTCCATCTTACCACACATGTACCCGGGTGTGAACCCACGTCACCATATCCCATATAGGCTTGACTACACAATGCGACTGAAAATTATTAATTTAACCTTAGCCCATAAACCTTGAAATTTAATTTCCAACCTTTAAAATTTCTTTCAAGACACAAATCTTACATTTACACACCGCATAAGTCCGAACAAGTTGCATCGAGCTATAACTATAACCACAGATATAATTAACCAACATGTTACACAACTTGCATGCTCGTAACACCATTCTTGATCGCAGTGACTACTCCAAAACCAACTGCATACTAGTATTAAACCCATATCGAACCAAACCTCATCCCAAAACCCTTGTACAATGTTGATAATAAAAGAAACACGCAAAATTTCATGACCACTTACCAGATCAACAAGTCACGGAGCCCTCTCGCCCCAACTAGAACCATAATCCTTTTCTGAGCCGACTTTCAATATTATACTCCCGAATATACCAAAATCAAACCTGATAGTACCCATTCTAGGTCCAATGACCTTATATTACTAAACACAACTGTTCCATAGACATGACTCACCAATACAACTCAGAGCCACAACTCGTGCCATCCGTGCACCAATACCCAACAATTCAAATGTACCCAGTCATGGAAAATAACTCAAATGAGAGAACTGCCCCGCCAGATTAACAAGTACCTCCACAACGAAATGCTGAAAATCCATCATACACCGTAGAACCATCACCCGATTCTTACACGAGGTTCATGTTATATACTCCGAGCCACCCTGCTCCAAATTAATAACGACGGAGAGGTAAATGACAAAAATACCACACAAAACCTGAAAGGACATAACCACTACGCTATCCATCATGCAATACCCAAGTACTCATCACACTCAAATTCTGCTATAAAGCTCAATAGAACCGCACCATCTGTGCACATAACCAATGAATCACAACTCCTCGTAGCATAAAGGAGTAACTCACAGATCATTTGAGAACACAAATAAGTTCAACATCAATCGAATGACACATCCCTCAATAATAGCAGTATGGAGCCAACCATTCCGACTCGGTGTAGAATGCACATCTTAATTGGGCCTACCTATGGACACCCAAATCAACTCGGGTTACCCACAAATAGATAAAAATCCCTCCAAAAATCCATAATGACTGAATCATAACACATTTCATCATCTGGCTAGCTCCGGCCACAACTTCACAGTCCACAACCATGAAACTATCTGCTCCTGGGAACTCCCAATCTCCAAATCCATAGAACACGCGAATCACCATATTTGATTCCATCTCCACCACCCGAATTCCTAACACTTCTCTCATGCACGATCATCCCACGAGAAATACTTTAAAAGTTCTTCCGTACCACTTGACAAAATTTGAATATCAACAGTCTATCAACCATGTGAGTACCGCAATACTAATTTATACATCCGTAAGTCAAAATACAATGCGCCTTCTGAAGTCCGCCGATTTCTCATACAACACCAAGTAGTAATAGTATTCATCTAGTTATTTGAAACCGTCCATGTTGTCCAACATTCTTTACCTTTTTTCAAGATTGTACTGCCACCTTGTACATGAAAATCTAGCTTTCGTACAACACATAACATCTATCTTGCCATCATGTGAAAAACACAAGAATCTTATTATCAACTTTGAGTCACCAATAATTTACATACCATTTTAGTTAGAAACCTTTCTCTTGCTTATTTTCAGGAGGAAATCACAATACACAACACGTTCTCCACACCGATAGAAACCATCAAGAATACTTTGGAATCTATTTGCACATAATCAAGCCCTTAAAACTAAATTCGTCTAACTCGACCAAGCCACGCAAGTCGCCAAGTCTAGGTGTATTGCCACAAAGCACCTGTAGAAAACCCCCACATCATATGCATCCAAAGAATCGATCTTATCTGTTACCATACTGATCCAACCTACTACCCAGTTGTCCTATTTTCTCTGAGTCCCTTCCGAATTTGTCTTCAGATTGATACTTCTTCTTGCTAAAATACCATGATCTTTAACCACAACTTACCCTACAAACCTTAGCATAGAACCACAATGCCCTACGGCCCATAATCAACTGTATTCTTCTTAAGCACCTTAAAAAAATACCACAACTATAACACTCACTCTGAGAATACATTATGTGAATTTTAAATTGTTCTTCTTACCTTCCTTATACAAAAATGTAAAATCCATAGTCATATAGAATTTTGGCAAGTCCAGGCACCATCAAACGCAAATCTCATATTTTATCCATACACAAGTCCGGAAACATTCTCAATTGCTATATATAATTCTCAAACCCACTAAACATTTCTCGGGAGTCACCCACTTTGCTCAAATTTAATTGTACCGCCCAAATGGGCCAAAAGACATGTGCCCCATTAGCACCACAACACTCAAAGAAGTAACTCTACTTTAACATCACATATCAAATTCATACTCCTGCGCACTACATCATTCACCAATAACAACTCACTCATCCCGCGAATTTCATTTACTCATACGTGCAATATAATCCTTAACCAGGAATTTCCTTATTCGAGTCATCCTCGATCTCAACTTCTGCAAGTCATAGCTAACCCACAAGTATGCCTCAGACCAAAATTAAAATTTACTATATAACCATGAAATTAAGCCATCTGCAGCAGGCTCCCCCACTTGGCTCAAAGCTATAGATCATTTCATTCAATAAATCACAACACCCATACCGTATTACTGCCATGATACTAATTTGAGTTCAACAAAAAGTTTTCTCAAGCTCATGCAACACCAACCATAAAATACCTCAATCATTCGCTAAGCATGCGTTTATTTCTCTTGACAGTCAATTCAACTTTCTCAACCAGTTTCAAATTCAAATCTAAACACATACCCTCAGCTGGTAGAAAAGAAACTCTCCACTCAACATTATAAGGAACACACCTACGTAGATTACTCTGCAGGAGATAACCCCCCTGCTCAGCCTCAAATTGGCATCTTGTTATACCCTTTCGCAACCATAATTACTATGCAATCACTTAATCTTTCTGAGTCCAAACTCATTAACAAGAAATGAGAATTTAATTTGTCCCACAATTTAACAACGTGAAAGATCCTTCACAATCCAAATAACCCGAGACTAATCACAACACCCATACCGTATTACTGCCATGATACTACATTGAGTTCAACGAAAAGTTTTCTCAAGCTCATGCAACACCAACCATAAAATACCTCAATCATCCGCTAAGCATGCGTTTATTTCTCTTGACAGTCAATTCAACTTTCTCAACCAGTTTCAAATTCAAATCTGAACACATACCCTCAGTTGGTAGAAAAGAAACTCTCCACTCAACATTATAAGGAACACACCTACGTAGATTACTATGCAGGAGATAACCCACCTGCTCAGCCTCAAATTGGCATCTTGTTATACCCTTTCGCAACCACAATTACTATGCAATCACTTAATCTTTCTGAGTCCAAACTCATTAACAAGAAATGAGAATTTAATTTATCCCACAATTTAACAACGTGAAAGATTCTTCACAATCCAAATAACCCGAGACTAATCACAACACCCATACCATATTACTGCCATGATACTACATTGAGTTCAACAAAAAGTTTTCTCAAGCTCATGCAACACCAACCATAAAATACCTCAATCATCTGCTAAGCATGCGTTTATTTCTCTTGACAGTCAATTCAACTTTCTCAACCAGTTTCAAATTCAAATCTGAACACATACCCTCAGCTGGTAGAAAAGAAACTCTCCACTCAACATTATAAGGAACACACCTACGTAGATTACTATGCAGGAGATAACCCACCTGCTCAGCCTCAAATTGGCATCTTGTTATACCCTTTCGCAACCACAATTACTATGCAATCACTTAATCTTTCTGAGTCCAAACTCATTAACAAGAAATGAGAATTTAATTTATCCCACAATTTAACAACGTGAAAGATCCTTCAACATACTCATAACCCGAGACTATAAGTCACATCTAGACAGAAATTAAGCACCCAATAGTCCTTTTAACATCCCAACAAACTCATCTGGACACATTCTGTAGTCACATCATGCTCATCATATAGCTATTCAACCGTTCATCAAGCCACAAATTCCACTCATAGGGACACTACTGGACATATGAGTCCAAATGTATAAGTTCACACAACTAAAGCTACCGAACCTAAGCTGTGGTCTAAATCTGGCCTCAAGTCCTCCAGATTGGCCGATCACCAGAACACAGAATACACATCTCCAACATCGTTCATTGAATCACAAGCCGGCGATACACAACTGATACTGAGCGCTCATGTGCGCATACGAATACGTGGAAGGAATTCAAAGATTTTTTGTCTCAAGTTGAATCATTCTCACACCATAAGGAAAGAAAGATGGGAAGTATATATCCTAAGTGCCCTGTAGCCTTTCGAAGATAAGTATGGACGTCATCATACCAATCCGCAAGACTCTACTAGACACTTTCTCATGACTTGTAGAACCTATGAACCTAGAGCTCTGATACCACCTTGTCACGACCCAAAATCCAACTAGTCGTGATGACACCTAACCCATCCTGTTAGGTAAGCCAATTACCAAATAACCAATTTCAATAATAATTATTAAAGCAATTTAAGTGAATAAAGATCCTGATCTTATACAATCCCTAAAAACTGGTAGTACAAATCATGAGCTTCTAACAATAGAGTATACAAAGCGGAAATGAAATAAATACATAGTCTGTTTGAATAATACATAAATAGAGCTTTTATAAATCTAAGGCTACCCTGAACAAGAGGCAGCTACAACAGGAACGCAGGTACATCTTCAAATCCCGTAACCATCGAGCACAACAACAACAACAGCCAACATCTGCACGCAATGTGCAAAAGTATAGTATCAGTACAACTGACCCCGTGTATTGAGTAAGTAACAAACCTAGTCGTAGGTTGAAAGTAGTGACGAGATTCCACCAAGGTCGGGTCCAAAATCAATAGTCCACAACAATCCATAATAACATAAAGCAAATAATACCAAAAGTAACTCAGGGATAAAATACTCAGCCAAATCATGATTTAAAAAAAAATAGTAGTTTTATCTTTCAAATACATCACTGAAAATCCAAATCGTTTCCCGAAGTTGCCAATAATATGAATAGTTGGAAAACAATAAATTTCTCCAAAAATCTTTTCAATAATAAATAGGGTATTTCATTTTCCTTCAGGATAACCCGTGTAAAACAAATGCATCACTATGCCCATCTGTCAAAATGTGTGAGAAATCATGAATGATGTGATGTTGTACAGCATGAGGAAATATACATCTCTATGCATGTATGTCATGTGTGCATGCCAATGCGATGCAACTCAGTGATAAAATCATAAACAGCCCCTCGGGCAGAACATCACTCATATACATCCCCTCGGGCAAACCTCACAGTCACTCGTGCCACTCGGGCATATCTCACAATCACTCTTGCCACTCGGGCATACCTCACAATCACTCTTGCCACTCGGGCATACCTCACAATCACTCATGCCTCCTAGTCACTCAGCACTCGACACTCGGCACTCGCCCTCGGTACTCGCACTAACTAGGTACCTGCGCTCACTGGGGGTGTGTACAGACTCCGGATGGGCTCCTTCAGCCATAAAGCTATAATCTACACGGACAACTCACGTGCAGCACGGACAACTCACGTTCTATAATAATAAAGCATGATGCAGGCGGGCAACCCCGATCCACACTCATCCTCACAATCAGGCCCTAGGCCTCACTCAGTCATCAATCTCTCCAGTCTCTCGGGCTCACAATGTCATAAAAAAAAGCCTAAAAATGATGATATGATGTATCAATAAATAACAATAGAGACTGAAATATGATATGCAATGAAATGAATATGAGTGAGTATGAATTTTTAATTTAACATAATAATTCACAGCAATATGACCTCTGTGAGTCCCAATAATACTGGCACATAGTCTCAACATGATTTTTAATATGCTTTTCATCTGAATTTCTTTAACACATAAAACCGCATGGAAAATGCCAAAATTATTTAACTATAAAATTCCCCAGAAACAATTATGTCATAATTTCTATAGAGCACGCCCACATGCCCGTCACCTAGCATGTGCGTCACCTCCCAACAATTCACAAAATACATATATTCAGGGTTCATACCCTCAACTCCAAGATTAGAAGAGTTACTTACCTCGAACAAGCCAAATCCAATGTCGAGCAAGCTAAGCAATGCTCTAGAAATTCCATTATGCGCGTATCAACTTCCAAACGGCTCGAATCTAGTCACAATTAATTTGATTCAGCTCACAAAAATTATAGGAATTATTTCCATATCAAAATATTAATATTTTCCAAAAATCCAAAATTACGCCCCAAAAATCACCCGTGGGCCCACGTCTCGGAATCCGACAAAACTCACAAAATACGATAACCCGTCCAATTATAAGTTCAACCATACTAATTTCACTTAAATCCGACTCCAAATCGGTATTCAAACTTGAAAAAGTCATTTTGTGACATTATAGAAATTTTCTTCTATTTCTCTTGAAGATTCAATAATCTTACACCAAAAATGAAGATTAATTCATGGAATATAATCACAAGGGAGTTAAGAAAACTTACCCCAAGTTGTGTAAAAAATTTCCTCTCCAAAATCGCCCAACCCGAACTCCAAAATCCGAAAAAGAAAATGGGTGAAAATGTCGAACCCTTGAATTTAAGGTTCTGCCCCAGCGATTTTCGCATCCGCAGACAAGATTTGTGCACCTGCGCATCTGCTTGTGCGAGCAAAATGTCGCATTTGCGGACTCCACTCGTCTGCCCAGTTTTCGCTTCTGCGCGCATCTGTCCGCATTTGCGCTCACGCATGTGCAGAATGTTCCCTCGCACCTGCGACCAATGCCTCACAACCCTCTGCCCGCATCTGCGCTCTTTCTCGTGCAGGTGCGATTCCGCACCTGCGAAGCATCTTCCGCATCTATGCACCTCGCTTCAGTGTACCCCTACTCGCACTTGCGAGGTCGCACCTGCGACTACTTTTCCGCAGGTGCGATTACACCAGAAGGCTTCAGTTCCAGCACTCTTCCAAATTCAAAAATCAATCCGTTAACCATCCGAAACTTATCCGAGGCACTTGGGTCCCCGTCCGAACATACCAACAAGTTCCATAACATAACACAGACCTACTCGAGGCCTCAAATCATACCTAACAACCTCAAAAATATGAACTTCACACGGATTCAAGCCTTATAAATTTCAAATTTTTAAATTCTACAAACGACGCCGAAACCTATCAAATCACGTCCGATTGACCTCAAATTTTGCACAAAAGTCACATTTCACATTAAAGACCTATTCAAATTTCCGGAATCGTGACCCTGATATCAAAAAGTCAAACCCCCGGTCAAACTTCCCAAAAATTCAATTTTCGGCAATTCAAGCCAAATTCCACTACGGACCTCCAAATAATTTTTTGGACACGCTCCTAAGTCCAAAATCACCATACGGAGCTATTGAAATCATCAAAATTTGAATCCGAGGTCATTTACACATAAGTCTGTATCCGATCACTATTTTAACTTAAGCTTTAAACCTTGAAACTAAGTGTTCCAATTCCTTCCAAAACCTCACTGGACCCGAACCAATTACCCCGGAAATTCACACAACAACTTTAAAGTACAATTTGAGAAGTAAATGGAAAAACGGGGTTGTAATACTCAAAAAGACCGGCCGGGTCGTTACAGTGCCAACGGATGCTACGGACAGCGGGTATTCTGGAGACCTGTGGTGTCTCGTTCGCTACATTTCAGTTTTCTGGGGCTGCCTTCAGATGGTGTGAGGCTTATGAGAGGTGCATGCTAGTTGGTGCAGTACCACTTATATGGCAGGAATTCTCCGTTCTCTTTTTGGAGAAGTTCGTGCCGCAGTCTCGCAGAGAGGAGCTGCGCAGAAAGTTTGAGCAGTTAAATCAGGATGGCATGTGTGTGACACAGTACGAGATGAGATTTTTTAAGTTGGATCATCACGCAATTTGGTTGGTTCCCACTGATAGGGAGAGGATTAGGAGGTTCATTGATGGCCTTACATATCAATTGTAATTATTTATGAATCGGGAGAGAGTACCGGGTGCTACGTTTGATGAGGTAGTTGACATTGCTCGACAGATAGAGATGGTTCGTAGCCACGTACGTGGAGTGAGGGAGGCCAAGAGGCCTCGTAGACCAGGTGATTTTAGCGGTGTTCCTTCAGAGGGTCAGTTTTACTGTGGTAGGGGTCGTCCTTATAGATACACTTAGACGGGTCATCCAGTTCACCATGGTGCATCATCCAGCCATGGTTCATACAATTCTCATCAGGGTCAGCCATCTCTCAGTGCCCTTCCAGTCCAGAGTACGCCCCGTGCTGTTTAGTTCAGGGTTAATTTGCACCGGGTGCTTCTAGTAGTTATCCTGATTCTTAGGGCCCGATTCAGTCTATACCACCATCAATACCGGGGAGCTGCTTTGGGTGCGGGGAACTTGGGCATATGTGGAGACAGTTTCCTCGTCACTCGGGAGGTCCAGTGCAGCAGAGGAGTCAGACTACGACTTCAGCACCAGTTACTTCACCACCCGCCCAGCCAACTCGGGGTGGGGGTCAGTCAGCTAGGGGTCGCCCAAGAGAGGGAGGCCGATCAGGTGGCGGTCAGGCCCGATTCTATGCTTTTCCTGCCAGGCCAGATGCTGTTTCCTCAGATGCAGTGATCACATGTATTGTCTCAGTGTGCCATAGTGAGGCTTCTATATTATTTGACCCTGGTTCTACTTATTCGTATGTGTCATCATACTTTACTCATTATCTGGATATGTCCTGTGAGTCCTTAGTTTCACCTGCTCGTGTATCTACGCCGGTGGGCGATACTATTATTGTGAACCGTGTGTATCGATCATGTGTGGTAACTATTGGGGGACTGGAGACTAGAGTTGATCTGTTATTGCTCAATATGGTTGATTTCAATGTAATTCTGGGTATGGATTGATTGTCTCCGTGTCATGCTATTCTGGACTGTCACGAAAAAAACTATGACGTTGACAATACCGGGGTTGCCAAAGGTTGAATGGAGAGGTTCTCTAGATTATGTTCCTAGTAGGGTAATTTCTTATTTGAAAGCCCAACATATGGTTGGGAAGGGGTGTTTGTCATACTTGGATTTTGTGAGAGATGTTGATGCAGATACTCCTACTATTGATTCAGTACCGGTAGTGAGAGACTTTCCTGATGTATTTCCTGCAGACCTGCCGGGTATGCCGCCTGATAGGGATATTGATTTCGGTATTGACTTGGTGTAGGGCACTCAGCCCATTTCTATTCCCCCGTATCTTATGGCACCAGCTGAGTTAAAGGAATTGAAAGAGAAACTTCAGGAACTTCTTGATAAGGGGTTTATTAGGCCTAGTGTGTCGCCTTTGGGTGCACCGGTTCTATTTGTGAAAAAGAAAGATGGTACTATGTGGATGTGTATCGATTACAGGAAGTTGAACAAAGTGACAATCAAGAATAAGTATCCTTTGCCGCGTATTGATGATTTATTTGACCAACTTCAGGGAGCGGGGGTATTCTCCAAAATTGATTTGAGATCTGGGTACCACCAGCAAAAAATTCGGGATTCGGATATTCTAAAGACGACATTTAGGACTCGTTATGGTCACTATGAATTTCTTGTGATGTCTTTTGGGCTAACAAATACCCTAGCAGCATTCATGCACTTGATGAATAGTGTATTCCAACCATATATTGACTCATTTGTCGTAGTATTTATTGATGATATCCTGGTGTACTCACGTAGCCAGGAGGAGCATGCACGACACTTGAATATTGTACTATAGAGACTGAGAGAGAAGAAACTTTATGCCAAATTCTCTAAGAGTTCTGGCTTAGTTCGGTGGCATTTTTGGGACACATAGTGTCCAGTGAAGGGATTAAGGTGGATCCAAAGAAAATAGAGGCAGTTCATAGTTGGCCCAGGCCATCTTCAGTTACTGAGATTCGGAGTTATCTCGGCTTGGCCGGTTATTATCGTCGTTTCATGGAGGGTTTCTCGTCTATTGCATCTTCTATGACTAAATTGACCCAGAAAGGTGCTCCGTTCAGGTGGTCAGATGAATGTGAAGAAAGCTTTCAGAAGCTCAAAACAACTTTGACTACAGCTCCAGTATTGGTGTTGCCTACAAGTTCAGGGTCTTATACTGTGTATTATGATGCATCGCGTATTGGTCTCGGCGCAGTGCTTATGCAAGACGGTAGGGTGATTGCCTATGCGTCCAGACAGTTAAAGGTACATGAGAAGAATTATCCGGTCCACGACCTTGAGTTAGCAGCTATTGTTCATGCCTTGAAAATTTGGCGGCATTATTTGTATGGGGTCCATTGTGAGATTTACACTGATCATCGGAGTCTACAGCATTTGTTTAAACAGAAAGATCTTAATTTGCGGCAGCGAAGGTGGTTGGAGTTGCTTAAGGATTATGATATCACAATTCTCTATCATTTCGGAAAGGCCAATGTGGTGGCCGATGCCTTGAGTCGTAAAGCGGAGAGTTTGGGCAGCTTAGCATATTTACCGGTAGCAGAGAGGCTTTTAGCCTTGGATATTCATGCCTTGGCTAACCAGTTTGTTAGATTGGATGTTTCGAAGCCGATTCGAGTTTTGGCTTGTGTGATTTCTCGGTCTTCTTTATATGATCGCATTAGGGAGCGCCAGTTTGATGATCCTCATCTGTTTGTCCTTAAGACACGATTCAGCACGGTGATGCTAATGAGGTCACTATTGGGGATGACGGTGTATTACGGATGCATGGAAGGCTATGTGTGCCTAATGTAGATGGTTTGCGTGAATTGATTCTCCAGGAAGCTCACAGTTTGCGGTACTCCATTCATCCAGGTGACGCAAAGATGTATCAGGATTTGAGGAAGCACTATTAATGGAGGCAAATAAAGAAAGATATAGTTGGGTTTGTAGCTCGGTGTTTAAATTGTCAACAGGTAAAGTACAAGCATCAGAGACTGGGAGGATTGCTTCAAAGACTTGAAATTCCAGAGTGTAAATGAGAGCGTATTACCATGAACTTCGTAGTTGGGCTTCCACGGACATTGAAGAAGTTTGATGCGTCTTGGGTGATCGTGTAGATCGGTTGATCAAATTCGCGCATTTTATTCTAGTTGGTACTAATTATTCTTCGGAGCGGTTGGCTGAGATTTATATTCGCGAGATTGTTCGCCTACACGGTATGCCGGTGTCCATCATTTCATATCGGGGCACGCAATTTACATCACAGTTTTGGAGAGCAGTGCAACGATAATTGGGCACACAGGTTCAGTTGAGTACAACATTTCACCCTCATTAGACGGGCAGTCCGAGCGCACTATTCAGATATTGGAGGATATGCTACGTGCTTGTGTCATTGATTTTGGAGGTTCTTGGGATATATTTCTGCCACTTGCGGAGTTTGCTTACAATAACAACTACCAGTCGAGTATACAAATGGCTCCGTATGAGGCATTATATGGGAGACAGTGTCGATCTCCGGTTGGTTAGTTTTAGCCGGGTGAGGGTAGGCTATTGGGTACTGACTTGGTTCAGGATGCTTTGGAGAAGGTTAAAGTGATTCAGGAGAGGCTTCGCACAGCGCAGTCTAGACAGAAGAGTTATGCCGATAGAAAGGTCCGTGATGTTGCTTACATGTTCGGGGAGAAGGTTATGCTCAAAATTTCACCAATGAAGGGTGTGTTGAGGTTCGGGAAGAAGGGCAAGTTGAGCCCTCGGTATATTGGGCCTTTTGAGTTACTTAAGAAAATTGGAGAAGTGGCTTATGAACTTTCTTTGCCTCCCAGTCTATCAGGTGTTCATCCAGTGTTCCATGTATCCATGCTCTAAAAGTATGTCAGGGATCCGTCTCATATTTTGGATTTTAGTACAGTGCAACTGGGCAGTAATTTGACTTATGATTTGGAGCTGGTGGTCATGTTAGACCGGCAGGTTCGAAAGTTGAGATCAAAGAACATAGCTTCAGTGAAGGCGTAGTGGAGAGGCCAGCCTATCGGAGAAGCTACTTGGGAGATTGAGCAGGAGAAGCAGAGCAAATATCCACACCTATTTGAGACTCCAGGAATGATTCTAAGCCGTTCGAGGATGAACGTTTGTTTAAGAGGGGGAGAATGTAATTTACTACTCAAATTGTGATTTACGGTTATTATTTGGCTTGCCGGGGTAATTGGTTCGGGTCCGGTTAGGTTTTGGAATGATTTGGAACACTTAGTTCCAAGTTTTAGAATTTAAGTTGAAACGGTTGACCGGATATTGACTTATGTGCAACGACCCAGAAGAAATTTTGCTAAGGAAATTAAGGTTTTATGGTGCCGAGGTAGATCAATTAGTACAAAGATTGTAGAAGTTAAGGTTGCCATTTTTGGGTTGAATAATGCACCGATGTGTAAAGGAAAATTTTTCCCGGAAAAAGGGTTATTTTTTGGTCGCAGAGTGGATTAGGAGAGGGTCAAGATTTGAGGAAAATCTGCAGTGCACTATGTGACCGCAGACCTGTTTTGCGGTGCATTATGCGACTGCAGAATAGGTATGCGGGCCGCATAATAACCGCATGCCGGGTCAATCATGCCCAGTTTTGGAGGCTAAATTATGTGGCCGGTATGCGGGCCGCATAACTGTTATGCGATCGCATATGCGATCGTATAACTTCGATTTATAGCCCGACCCAACTTCAATTTATAGCCCTTGAAGCTCATTTTTTAGCCAAAATCTGACATTTTAGAGAGAGGTGAGAGCATTTTAGAGAGAGAAAGTGAAGACTTAGTCATTTATCCATCAATTCTTGTTCAAGGTTTGAAGATTTCACAAGGATCTTGCTAGGGCTTTAAAGAGGTACGAATTTCTTTCTCCAATTCTTCAATTTCGGGTTTGGAGTAAAGATGGGTAATTAAAAGTATGATTCTTGAGTTTTAGAGTGTTATTTATATATACACATACCAATAAGGTTTATGGAAAGATTATTGAGTTCAAATGGGTAAAGATTGGGTTGAAAATGGTAGAAATCTTCAAAGACTTTAATTGAAGATTTGAGGGTCGAGTTGATGTCGAAATTTGGTGAAATTTTTATGGTTGGACTCGTGGTTGGATGAGCGTTCATGTTTTGTAAATTTTGTGGGGTTATGATACTCGAGCCCCACGGGCGAGTTTTGAATTAATTTCGGATTTTTATTAAAAAATTAATATTTTCTTATGAAATTAATTACAATAATTGGCATTGACTGAATAAAATTAATTGTTGCTAGATACGAGGCTTTCGGAGACCAACTCGCGGGGCAAGGACATAGCGGAATAAAGAATTACACGGTTTGAGGTAAGTAACAGTTCTAAATTTGGTCCTGAGGGTATGAAACCCCGGATTATGTGTTATGTGATTGGTTTTGAGGTGACGCACATGCTAGGTGATGCCGTGTGGGCATGCACTGTAGGAATTGTGATTTGGTCAAATTCCATGGGACTGTATAGTTGAATAATCTGTTGATATTCGTACATTCTCTACGTGCTAGAGAAAATTGAGTTGAGACTCGTATTAAAAATCATGCTTAGGCATATGCTGTTATTGTTGGTACCCATTGGGGTCATTTTTGTGGTTGAATAATATGTTCAAATTGTAATTTTTCACTCAGTCATGTTTATTCATTTTATATCATACCTCAGTCTCTCTTAATTATTATTGATGCATCATATCACTATTTTTGGGCTGCTTATCATGATTTCTGAGAGCCCCAGAGACTGGAGAGGTTGATGAATGAGTGAGGCCGAGGGCCTAATTGTGAGAATATTTATAGATCGGACTGCACGCCGCAACATGTTTATTGATTTATGCCATGATTGGCTTGATATAGCGCTTGGGCTGAAGGAGCCCCTCCAGAGTCTGTACACACCCCCAGTAAGAGCAGGTACCTACTGAGTGTGAGTGCCGAGTGCCGAGTGCCGAGTGATAAGTGACTGTGAGGAAAGAGTGACTGTAAGAAAAGAGTGACTGTGAGGTTGGAGTGAATGGGAGGACTGAGTGACTGTTACTCTGAGAGGATGCATTGATTTCATTATTTGCTGCATTTCAGCTGTCATATATCACTATTTTGAAGATTTTGGAAAAATATTATTTTCAATTTCGGTCAAACTCGATATGAAATTTCAGTGAAATCTTAAATGTTGAACTTGCGAGCATGCCTACTCTTTTATATTGGAAAGTACTGTATTTGGATTTAGCTGAGAAGCTCGTCACTACTTTCAGTTCTTTATTTATTATTGTTACTTACTGAGTTGGTTGTACTCATACTACACCCTACACTTTGTGTGCAGATCCAGGTGTTCCCGGACATAGCGGGTGTTGATTCTCTCGCACAGTTGATTTTTCAGAGATTCAGAGGTAGCTGCCGTGTTTCGCAGACCTTGTCTCTCCTTCCCTATCTCTTTATTTACAGTATTTGGTCTCAGACTATTATGGACCATAATTTCCAGATTTTTCAGTGACACCGGATTTTGGGAGTGTTTATATATGTATTTATGAATTTTTTTCCGCTGAATTTAATCATTTTGTTTTTAAACATAAAAGATATGGGAGTTTATTGAGATTGTCGGCTTGCCTAGTATTGAGATAGGCGCCATCACGACAGGTGAGATTTTGGGTCGTGACAAAGAGCTTTATTGATCGCTCACTGCAGAACGCAATCTTATCAGTAGAGATGAAGAGAAGGCCTGCCATTGAACCAGATGTCGTTGATAAATAGCATTTAGAAACTTTCAATAGCTTTTCATCATCTCTAACACTAAACTTTCCCTTGAATATTCTCTCCACCCCTCCAACCTGAAGAATTTTCACCCCAAGGCTCAATTTTCCCTTCACAGTTTCTGTTAGCTTCGGGCTTAGGCTCACTGCATAATTTAAGTTGAAACGTTAATGTCATTACAATCAATACCTTCTATCGTATATACATTTAAATAGTGCTTTCTTGCCTGGTTTTGTACATCATGACTCACCAATCTGTGCTCTTTATATTTACATTCTTTGCGTTTGGCCATGCTTCACTTGCAACTACTGAAATCATGACATGCAAGTTGAAATTTGATTACCAATATTTCCAATATTGAAAAACTTGGTTTGATGAGTATGTCAAGTGAAAATTGGTTTTAAGACACTAAACATCAATTTTTTTCCAAGTTCGTTTATGTCCAAACACAACTGAATCAAATGCTCTTTTTCATCTTCAATTTTTAATACTTTTTTTACTGTTATATATCAAAAATATAACTATGTAAGTGCTTACCATGTTCGAGGATGCCTTGTGCAAGACAGTCCATCCTTTCTCCCAGTTTGGTCATCTTACCAATCACAGATTTTCCTGCATATTCAAGAATATTTATCTTTAAGATTTCTTCGTTTGAGGGTTATTAATACTCCGTACTAGTACAAGAACAAGTTGATTATTCTTCCTCAAGAGACAACGTAAATGCTCACTTTGCTTTAATTTAGATAAGATCTTTGAACATATGGTCTTGGCAAGAAGATAGGGATAGTAGTCTTTTTGGCTGCCATTCAATTGAGCATACTGCTGAATTCATTGGAATATCCACCACATTTTCATTGAGTAATTTCTTCATTGTGACTTCTGCTTTTGAAGTGGATTGCTGTATTGTAAAGGTCACTGATAAATAAGTCTTCCGTTGATGGCTTAAAAGCATTCCTTCTAGACTATGTATAGGAGTTTGGGAGAAGTTGATGAATCTTTCAACTAATTGTTGCATGAGTCACCTATGGGTCACCACTAACAACCATAAAAGATATTGCATGTGCTTTTTGGAATTTTCTTTTGTTCCAAGAAGAAAAGGTTGTCTGGAAGGCTGAGATTTACAAAAGTTGTAGTGTTTTCCATAATCATTTTTTATATTGAAATTTGAAATATTCAAAAATCAAAGTGCAGTGCATGTTCAACCTCTTCTTTCTTTTCTTTGTTTTTCCCTTTGCTTTCTGTCCGTTAATCTCTCTCTCTCTCCCATAACGGTGGTGTCCGTGTTAGTTTGTATGCACCTTGACTATTCCATCAGGTACTTGCGATCTCCCATCAGTATAGGTATCGGATAACGCTACCCATCAAAGCTTAGGCTTATGAGAAGAAATCACCTAGCGTTTTTACTTTTTGCTTGAATTAAACCCTGGTCTCTCATGGTTTTTATCTATGTCTTCTATTGCTGCAAGGTTTGAAAATGTCTTTCTTTTAGTTATCTAGTCAATTACAGTAAACTAATCTCATTGCTGACTTATTTTGTTATCAAGATTTGGGTGCACATGTGGTGTTTATAACTTTTGAGTTGGCACATTTGCTTTGTGATGCAACCTACTTTTGTAAGTTAAGTAAGAGTAACCTATGCATTTTGAAGTCATCTTATCAAAACCTAAACGACCTTTTTACTTTACTATGCAAATCGACTCATAAATTCCTTTCATGGGCCACATTTCTCTACAGTCGCATGTAATATTTGTTTTTCTAACCATAATCTTATTTAGTTTCTTCTAAAACTTCCCTTCCAGGAGTAGGGGTAAGGCTGCGTACATCTTACCCTCCCCAGACCCACTTGTGGAAAACTATTGGGTTTTTTGTTGTTGTTGTAGGTTCTTCTAAAACTTAAAATTTCAATTAGTATTATCGTATGTCCCTTCTTTGTGGTTCTGAGTTGATAATCATTTATGTGTAAAAGGATTGAATAAGCATTTATTTAAAATAAAGCTAATAGTTGGATTGTTTTCATACTACTGAAGTAAAAAAAAGTGACATTTCTTCTCCAATTAATCTTGCAATTCCAAGTAGGAGGCATTTGAGATTGGATTGCATGCTTGGGCCTAAATTGAGTTAGTTGGATGGTGTGGGTGTTTAAAACATGGCTATAAGTTTTGCCTTAAGGCTGTTTGCTGGCTCGCTACGGGGATCAAAGCGGACTGTGGGTGAGAAAAGGGCAACACTTGTCAAAATGAACTGGTGCTATGAGCACAATTGCGGAGCCACGATCACATTATTAGTGATCTTTGCATGGTAACAAAGGAAGTTGCGATCACAACACATGACTCACGATCGCAGCAAGGCAAGGTCTGGGAGGTAGTAAGCCCAAGCTCGAAAATCACAATCCCGAGCCCGGTTGCTGCAATCGCCACTCTATGAGCTGGCTGAGGTATTGAGCTCAGCTTTATAAATTGTGAACACGGCCCCAAGGACCGCTATCACAGCTTTCTTCCTGGGATCTCAAATCTTCAGTGTTTCTATCACTGCACAAGGCCTGCAATGGCAGCAAAGCTATTCACATGTTCAACTATAACGATTTATCACTTTTCTCGACTCCCACACCCCTAACTTGGTCCAAGAAGATGAAATCACTCCCCACTTCTTCTGAATTTCAAAGTAAGTCGTATTTAACTTGATTTAAGCTATTCCTCTTATAATAACAGTCACGACCCAAAATTTCGTCAGTCGTGATCACGCCTATCTCAATCTTAGGCAAACCTACAATCTTTCTTTTAAATTTGAAAAAAAAATAATTAAATTCAGCGGAAGAAATCTCACAAATACAAATATAACACTCTTAAAATCCGGTGTCACTGAGTACATGAGCATCTAATATGAATACAAAGTCTGACTGATAAAATCACTGTCTGAAAATATAGAACAATACAATAATTAAACAGGAAGGGAATCAAGTCTGCAGACGTCAAGCAGCTACATTGATAGTCCCCAAAAGAATTAACTTCGAAATCTATCAGCCGCCGTATCCGGGAGTACCTGGATATGCACACGAGGTGCAGAGTGTAGTATGTGTACAACTAACTCAATAAGTAACAAGACTAACCTCTGCCCTGAAAGTAGTGACGAGCTCCGCAGGTACAGTCCAGTATAAATAATGGTACAACAATGTAGGCATGCTTTCAAGTTCAACAGTTAAACTCAGTACAAGTGAAATAGATCAATACTTCATGATATGAGGAATACGGCATCTCAGTAGAAAGACCTCAAGTAAATACTGGTCACCAATTATTCGGTCACTCGGTACAGTTTATGGCCAATCTAGCCCAGGGGTGTTCCAACCCGTACATATATACACATCGACTGACAGTGAGTTACTCGGTACCATATAAGGCCAATCCAGTCCTGGGGTAATTTATCCCCAAATGTAAATGATACGGACAAGATCCATGTCCAGGTGAATTCATTACAATATAAATAAGTAACGCAAGTCCATGCCCTGGGAAATCCATCCTGAATATATATAATCATCTACGCTCACTGGGGGTGTGTACAGACTCCGGAGGGGCTCCTTCAGCCCAAGCGTGATATAAAGCCTATATGGCCTACTGCAGGCGGGCAGTCCCGATCCGTATAATAACAAAGCCTATAAGGCCTGCTGCAGGCGGGCAACCCGGATCCATAAAATATTAAAGCCTATAAGGCCTGCTGCAGGCAGGCAACCCGGATCCATAAAATAGTAAAGCCTATAAGGCCTGCTGCAGGCGGGCAGCCCCGGTCCATTTATTGATAACATATATAAAGCCAATATGGCCTGCTGCGGCGTGCAGCTCGATCCCATAAATATCCTCACAATGGACGAATATGACTGAGTGTGAAATGTATATTTTTGAAACAATTAATTCAACAGGAACACGGCCTTATGGGTCCCAAAATATTGGCACATAGCCTAAACACGATATTTAATAAGAGTCTCGGCTCAATTTCTCTAACACGTGGAACATGTTCAGATAATAACATGATTCATTAATTTTACAACTACACATGATTTATTCAAGACATAATTTTTGTGGTGCACGTCTACATGCTCGTTACCTATCGTGTGTATCACCTCCAAACAATTTATATCATACCAAATTTCGGGGATTCATACCTTCAGAACCAAGTTTAGAAGTGTTACTTACCTCAAACCGTGTAATTCCGCTATGCCTTTGCATTGTGAATTGGCCTCCAAACGCCTCGAATCTAGCCACAATTAATTCGATTCAGTCAATAAAATTTATTGGAATTAATTACATAAGAAAATGCTAATTTTTCATAAAAATCCAAAATTTAGCTCAAAAAACGCCTGTGAGGCCCACGTCTCAGAATCCAATGAAACTCACAAAATCCGACAACCCATCCAATTAAAAGTTCAACCATACTAATTTCACTCAAATCCGACTCCGAATCGGTGTTCAAATCTCGAAAATTTATTTTATAAAATTGTAGAAATTCCTCCGATTTCTCTTGAAAAATCAATAATCTAGCGCCAAAAATGAAGATTAATTCATGGAATGTAATCACAAGGGAGTCAAGAACACTTACCCCAAGTTGTGTGGAAAATTTCCTCTCCAAAGTCGCCAAATCCGAGCTCCAAAATCTGAAAATGGAGAAAAAAACAAAAACCCACGATTTTACCTTCTGTCTAGTCTTTTACACTTCGCGATCGCGAAGCACAAAAATTTCCAACCCAAAATTTGCCTTTCGCGATCACGAAGAACAAGGGCCCAGCTCTTCCAGATAGCCTCTAGTATAATGGTCATAACAGTTTGTACAAAACTTTAAATTACAAATGGTTTAACTTTCTGAAAGCTATACACCAAGGGCTATAACTTTCATTTGTTGCTCACCTCCCAATTCCTTATAGATTACGAGATATAAGCTCCAAAAATCAGCCCTGTGCAACAGAAATTTCCAAACTCTTCCCAGATAGCCTATAGTATATCCACCATAACCTTTTGTACACAACTCCAAATGACAAATGGCTTACCTTTCTTAAGACTAGACACAAAGGGCTACAACTTTTATTTTTGGATCATCTCCAAATTCCTTATAGATTGCGAGATATAAGCTTCCAAAGTCGGGTTAGTGCAGCACGATTTTCCTCTACGCGATTGCGAAAAGGCTTCTGCGATCGCGATTCACAGTGTCCAAACAACAAAATTACTCTTCGCAATCGCGATCATTTGTCCGCGATCGCGATGAATACCTCTATGGCCAAAAACAAACAACTAAGAATGGCGTAGAAATGGTCCAAAACCACTCCGAAACTCACCCGAGCCCCTCGGGACCTCAACCAAATATACAAATAAGTCCTAAAATATCATACGAACTTAATCGAAGCCTCAAATCACATCAAACAACGCTAAAACCACGAATCATGCCCCAATTCGAGCTTTATGAAACTAAGAAATTCCAACTTCTACATTCGATGCCGAAACCTATCGAATCAAGTCCGATTGACCTCAAATTTTGCACACAGGTCATAGTTGACATAACGAAGCTATTCCAATTTTCAGAATCGGATTCCGACCCGATATCAAAATGTCAACTCCCCGGTCAAATTTTCCAAAAATTCATCTTTCGCCATTTCAAATCTAATTCCACTACAGACCTTCAAATATTTTTCCGGAAATGCGAGGTCGTTTACACATAAGTCCACATCCCGATCAACTTTTCTAACTTAAAATTTTTAATTATGAGACTAAGTGTCTCATTTCACTCCGAATTTCCTCCGGACTCGAACCAACTAAACCGGTAAGTCTTAAAACGACTATGAAGCATAAATTGAGCAGTAAATGGGGGAACGGAGCTGTAATACTCAAAACGACCGGCCGGGTCATTACAATAACACATGATTTAACTCTCAAATCTTAGATTTTTGTTGGATACCCTATTCTGCCAAATTTCACCCAAGTACTAGGGTTTGAACTATTGAGGTAGTTTGAGATATTTGACACTACCCAACTATTAGATAGACTCTGTATAGATTATGGTTGGTGTGTGATTATGCTGTAGAGATGATGTGAACGGGATGGTTGAATCAAGATTCACTCTAGGTTTCATGAAAATGGTTGGATGACTATGGCCAAGTCCCAAAACATGAATTATCCTTCCGTTTGCATTAGTATTACAATAAGTCTATACATCCGTATTAACTCCCAATGCTCAAAGCCTACAAAACCTACGACCTCCTTTGAGCAATGGAGCTAGTTACAAGTTTGAACAAATCTGTAAATTCGTTTCTGCATCAACATTTTACATTGATGAATGGGCGAATTTGGAAACAAAATGAAAAAAGAAAAGGAGAAAAAAACTATCTTCTTAGCTTGCTTGAAGAACTTGAAATTGCCTGCTGTAGATATCTTAGAGTCTTTTGATGATTAAGGAATCCCATAAACCAAAACTCAAAACCATGCACTGCACTTTGATTTTTGTTAGTTTCGGGCTTAGGCTCACTGCACAAATAAAGGACATTACAACCAATACTTTCTACGGTATATACATGTAAATTGTGCTTCTTGCACGAATTTGTGTACTTCATTGACTCACATATCTGTGTTCTTTAGATTTACACTAGTGTTTGGCCATGACTTCACTTGCAAATACTGAAGGTGAAGTTTGGCCATCCGTATTTGCAGATAGTGGAACTTTTTAGCATTTGAAAGACGGGTGAAATATTGAAAAGCTTGTCTGAGTAGCATTTCAAGTGAGATAATTGTTTTTTACTCACAAAACCGTAATTATTTTTCCACGGAGAACTAATGTCCAGACACAATTAATCTTTTGAAGTATTTAATGGAGAATATAAGTGCTTACCATGCTCCCGGATGCCTTGTGCAAGACAGTCCATCCTTTCTCCGAATTTATTCATCTTACCAATGACAGATTTTCCTGCATATTCAAGAATATTTTTATTTTTATGATCTCTTCATTCTAGGGTCATACGACAAGATCAAGTTGATTCTTCATCATGAGACAGATGAAATACTCACTTTGCTTTATTTTAGATAAGTTCTTTGAAGTTGCATATGGAATAATATGGTCTTCACTTGCAGATAGAACCAGTAGTCTTTTTGGCTGCCTTTCAAGTGAGCATACTGCTGAACTCATGGGAATACCCACCACAGTTCCCATGCATGTGCTTTTTAGAATTTTCTTTTGTACCAAGAAGAAAAAGGTTGTCAGGAAGATGGGAGTGTTTTCAATAAATCTTTTTATTGATTGAAATTTGAAATATTCAAAAATCAAAGTGCAGTGCATGTTCAACCTCCCCCTTTATTTTTTTTTTTTTTTTTATCCCTTTGCTTGCATCAGTCCATCAATATATATCTTTTTTTCTTGCTCTTAAAGGTATTGAAAATGTCTTCTTTTAGCTGTCTGCTCAATTACAGTAAACTAATGTCATTGCTGACTTATTTCTTTATCAAGATTTGTGTGCATATGTGGTGTGTTTAACTTTTGAGTTGGCAGATTTGCTTTATGATGCAACCTACTTTTGTAAGTTGAGCAAAAGTAAGTGTTCTGATACATTTTTCATTTGTTTCTTCCAAAATACTTAGCAAGTTATAAAGAAGTTATCTTTAATACTCCCAATAATACATATTATGTGGCATTATTCTTATTAGTCCGTTCAAAGAGAATGACACATTTTTTTGGAAATAATACAACTTAAAAATTTTCATTTTATGCTAAATGGCAATATGCTTTTATGGTGACAAAATTTTTGTTGTAGGTTTAGGACCATAAGTACAAAATTTTTTTTTTTCTTAAACTTCATGTCGAGTCAAACTCTATCACATAAACTGGCTCAGAGAGAATAATATTTTTGGAGGTTTGCACTGTGTTTTCATTCGTTTTTCGAATTATACTATCCAACAAGCTAGTTGGTCATTTTTTGTCAGAAAATGAGTTTAGTTACGGAGAACTTAAATAAAATGAAGTGAACCTCTATTACATGCAAAACGAAGAGCATACATGTTACACGAAAAAAATCTCAAGAAGGATATTATAATTAAATTAAAATATAATAAGGCTTATGCCTTTTTCTTTTGGATTGTAGGGTTTAGGTATATGGTATCCTACTCTCTTGGTTTCACTATATATGAGGCTGCTGAGATATTGAGAATGATGTGAAGGGGACGGATGAATCAAGATTCACCATAGATTTCATTAAAATGGTAGCATGACTATGGCCAAGTCCCAAAAGATGGATTAGCCTTTCGTTTGCATTGTTTTTACAATAAGTCTATACATCCATATTTACTATTAACTCCTAAGGCTCAAAGCCTACAAAACCTAAGACCTCCTTGAGCAATGGAGCTAGTTACAAGTTTGAACTGATCTGTAAATTCCTTTCTTCATCAACATTTAACATTGATGAATGGGGGAATTTGGAAACAAAATGAAAAAAGAAAAGGAGAAAAAAACTATCTTCTTAGCTTGCTTGAAGAACATGAAATTGCCTGCTGTAGATATCTTAGAGTCTTTTGATGATTAAGGAATCCCATAAACCAGAACTCAAAATCATCCTCTGTAACTACTTGTATATACTTCTGTGATCGCTTTTCCATATTTTCACTCTCTTTTGCTTTCTTTGTTTTATTTATTGGGATCAATACCTGCAATTGTTAACCGGCCTATTAGATTATGCTTTACATGGATAGAAAATTAGAGATGAAAGAAAACCAGAGAAGAGGGGTACCTTGTAACGGATTTTAAGCAACTTTCCAGTTGGAGATAAGAGCTTTATTGATCGCTCACTGCAGAAAGCAATCTTATCAGTAGAGATGAAGAGAAGGCCTGCCATTGGACCAGCTGTCGTTGATAAATAGCATTGAGAAACCTTCAATAGCTTTTCATCATCTTTAACCTTAAACTTCTGCTTGAATATTCTTTCCAACCCTCCTACTTGAAGAATTTTGGCCCCAAGGCTCAATTTTCCCTTCATAGTTTCTGTTAGCTTCGGGCTTAGGCTCACTGCACAATTTAAGTTGAAACATTGTCATTAAAATCAATATTTTCTATCGTATATACATGTAAATAGTGCTTCTTGCATGGTTTTGTACATCAACACTTTAGATTTACATTCTTTGCGTTTGGCCATGCTTCACTTTCAAATACTGAAATCATTATATGCAAGTTGAAATTTGATTACCAGTATTTCCAATATTGAAAAACTTGTTGGATGAGTATGTCACGTGAAAATTGGTTTTAAGACACTAAACATCAAAAACAAATTCCAAGTTCGTTCATGTCCAAACACAACTGAATCAAATACTCTTTTTCATCTTCAATTTCTTATACTTTTTTTAATGTCGTATATCAAGAATATAACTATATAAGTGCTTACCATGTTCGCGAATGCCTTGTGCAAGACAGTCCATCCTTTCTCCCAGTTTGGTCATCTTACCAATCACAGATTTTCCTGCATATTCAAGAATATTGTTATCTTTAAGATTTCTTCATTCAAGGGTCATTAATACTCAGCACTAGTACAAGAACAAGTTGATTATTCTTAGTCAAGAGACAGCGGAAATACTCACTTTGCTTTAATTTAGATAAAATCTTTGAAGTTGCAGATGGAATATGGTCTTGGCAAGGAGATAGGGATAATAGTCTTTTTGGTTGCTTTTCAAATGAGCATACAGCTGAATTCATTGGAATATTCACCACATTTTTACTGAGTAAGTTCTTCATTGTGATTCTGATTCTGCAGTGGAATATTGTTGTATTGTAATGGTCAGTGAGAAATATTTAAGTTTTGGTTGATGGTTTTAGAACATTTCTTGTATCATTATATATAAGGGTTTGAGGAGAAGTTGATGAATCTTTTAACTAATTGTTGCATGAGTCACCTTTGGGTCATCAACAACCATAAAAGATAATGCATGTGCTTTTTTAGAATTTTCTTTTGTACCAAGAAGAAAAGGTTGTCTGGAAGATGGAATATCGGCTGAGATTTTCAAAAGTTACAGTGTCTTCCATAATCTTTTTGTGAATTGTAATTTGAAATATACAAAAATTTAAGTGCAGTGCATGTTCCCCCTTTCTTTCCTTTCTTTGTTTTTTCCTTTGCTTTCTGTCCATCTCTCTCTCGTAATAGTGGTGTCCCGGGCAGTTTGTCGGCACCTCAACTATTCCTTCGACTAGTACCTACAATCTCCCATCAACATAAGTACTAACTAGTCGTTTGGTACCTGGACTATATTATTCCAAGATTATCTCACCTAGACTAATTTATCTAACCTCGGAGGTGGGATAAAATAATACCAAGTTTGATGGGATAAATGTGGGATAAGATAGGATATCTAGGATTAAGTCTGTGACTAAGTTTATACTATGTTTGATTGACGGTATAAATTTATGCCGCATATCAAACGACCCTAATGCTACCCACCAAATAGCTAGATGAGAAGAAATCAAGTTGCGTTTTTAGTTTTGCTTGAATTAAATCCTCGTCTCTCATGGTTTTAATCTATGTCTTATTATTGCTGCATATGTTTTGAAAATGTCTTTCTTTTAGTTGTATGATCAATTACAGTAAACAAATCTCATTGCTGACTAATTTTGCTATCAAGATTTGGGTGCGTTTCTAACTTTTGAGCTGGCAGATTTGCATGCAACCTACTTTTGTAAGTTGAGCAAAAGTAAGAGAAACCTATGCGTTTTGATGTCATCTTGTCAAAACCTGAGCGATCTTTTTACTTTTCTATGCAAATCGACTCGCGTGTAATTCATTTTTTAACCATAATCTTATTTAGTATCTTCTAATGGTTAAAATCCCAATTGGTATTATCATAAGGCACTTTAACTTTTATGGATCCGAGTTGATAATTTTTTATTTGTAAAAGGATTGAATAAGCATTTATTTGAAATAAAACTAATAGTTTGACTTTATACATGAGTGGCGGAGCCAGAATTTTCACTAAGAATGTGAAAATATAAATAAGTAAATTCACGAAAAAATTATGGGGTGTCAATATAATATATATACATAAAAGTCTTTTATCTATCTATACAATGTAATTTTCCTACGAAGATGTTGAATTGTCTTTAGTGAGAAGCAAGTTGTTTTGGTTGGATGTTAATGTTATTTTATCCGTTAAAACTTACCCGTACACAGTGTTATGACACATGTCTTCACATATGTTGTTATCATTAAACCGTAGTTGATTAATGCACATTATCAACAACAACAATAAATTCAATGTAATTTTATAAGTGAGGTAAGAGGAGAATAGTGTGTAGGCAGATTTTATCTCTATAGTGTGAAGTTAGAGAAACTGTTTTGAATAGACTCTCGTTGCACATTAAAAGATTTCAATCTGTGCGTAGGGCCAACAGATCTTGTGCTTGTCTGTATTATATTAACTTCTCTTTTAAGGCAGCAGTTACCTTTTTTTTATATCATCTTGTTGAGGTGTAAAGGCAGATCTGTAGGCCATTGTATGCTGACTTTATGTTGAACCACGTACGCATGACTAGTGATTTGAAATTTCTGAGTAATGCTTTGTAATTTGACGTACTTTTGCCTTTGGACGACAATAACTTGTAGAATCTAAAGAAACAAAAAGTATTTAGAGGTGAACTTTATGCACAAAAAATAAGTATATTTTCGGATGCATTCTCATACGCCTCTTTCGGCATAATTAATAAGTTACTTTAAAAGTATTTTTATTGTTTTGCCATGTGTTTGGATTTGTTTTTTCGAATTATGTGTTATCCAACAAGCTAGTTGGTCAAACTTTTATCGAATGTGTAAGTTACTCAAAACTTAAAATAATATGAAATCAACCTCTATTATGTACAAAACGAGAATAGAGATACACAAGTGTCATAGGAGATAGTTATTAATTCATAATTTAGTAGATCTTATAATTATTTATTTTCGACTGTGGGGGCCTTGGGGATGAGTTCCCTTCTCTCTTATGTCACTACTTGCTAGATATATACAAATGGACATGCATAACTATTTGATAGAGTAGTAAGTACTTACTCATTCTTAAATCGGATGTCGAGTTTGGGTGTGGAGTCGCTTTTGTTAGGGAGTACTTTACCCTCAAATGTGAAACTTTCTGACTTCCGGTACAAATTCAACTTTTAGTCGAGTCACAATACAAATATCAAACGCTGGATAGAAAATATATCGGTCCCAATACTAATATTGGTTGAGTTGAGGTTGCGGTCTAATGATTGCAAATTTATTGTGTTAGTTAACATTTTACTAAGGATATTACAACAAACTTGTTTTCTTTGGGAGAGACCACCCCGTCATTTTCAAATTATCTCCTTTTCCACACATCTTGAATGATCTTTTCACAATTTAAAAGTGGTTCCTTTTCTCTTACCAATTTATTAAATGAGATAAAGCTTAGTTTAACGTTTTAAAATTTTGATATAAGATCATTTGAGAATCTTAGATTTAAAGCTCTTAGATGATAGATGCATCATTTTTTATTCAATAATGTGTTATCGTTAGGAGGTCATAGGTTCGAGCCGTGAAAATAATCTCTTTCAAAAATGCATGTTAAGGTTACGTACAATAGATCTTTGTGGTCCGGTATTTACCCGTACCTAGCGCATAACAGGAACTTAGTTCACCGGGCTGCCCTTTTAATGTGTTATCGCCTTTAGTTTCGGTTTTTTTCCCCTTTCTCGTCTCAATGGATTAAAAAAACATTCAAGAAATGAACAATATAAAAAGCGGAAGTTACACAATTGATAGGATATGTGCTCCTATTCAAGGATGTCGAGTGGCTGGTTTCTTCACATTCTCACTTGCTTTGTCACTACAGAAGGCAATTTTCTCATAAGAAACAAAGAGCGAAGGCCTATGAAAGCAGAGCCGGAATTTAAAGTTTATAGGTTCAGGAATCTAGTCCGTTTAATTTACTGAGTTCTAAATTAATAATTTACACATATTCAATAGATTGTACATATTCAATGGATTAAAGTTACTGGATTCGGCCAAACCCGTAACATGTAAGTTCTAGCTCCGCCACTGCCATGCAATTGAACCTGCTGTTGTTGATAAGCATTGAGAAACCTTTAACAATATACCACTTAGATATATAGTAGTGTTACGGGAACATAATGCACTTTGGAGGTGTTTTTTTTTTTTTGGGGGGGGGGGGGGGGGGGGGGGAAATTATGCACTTTGGAATTGTAATCTGTGATGATTGTGCTTGTGCTCACCATATTCCAAAATTCCAATTTTATTTTTGAATTAATAAGGATTTAGTTGGATGATTTTTAAGTGATAAAATTAAAATAGTGATTTTTGTGTGATAACAGATGATTTTTTATCCACAAGCATGGCAAATATTTTTTGTATACTTGATCACGCCCAAATATGCCTCCTAAAAGGTCTGGCGGTCGTTGCAAATATAATCCGGTTTACAACTCCGAAGTCGAATGTCACAGGGAATTAACCTACTAATTACAACCACTAGTTCCGCACGAATTCAAGTATTCAACCTTCAGAAATTTTAAATAACGATTTGAATGTTTACTAACTAAGAGCAAAGTAATTAAAATGCAGTAGTTTATAACTAACAGAGTAAATATTGTAGACAAGAATTGGAAAAGTCTAGGGTTATAATTTTTTCTATTGTCGGAATCTCCCCCACCACGTTACCTATAAATTCATCTAAGTATTCTCTACCAATCGTGAGTACTTTGGGTGTCGTAGCTCTCTCTCGTGTAACTACCACAATTTAATAGACGTATTCTCTCTAACTACGCTAGCTGACTCTAATTCACCGCTCACTGTGATCGCACTAAGGTTTTGTTATCTATAATCCCGTCTTTAAACCCTCTGTATTGATCTCTCAAATACGTTAGGAGTGGTGTTATTTGACAGCTACCTAAATGTGTACTCTCTCTCTCGAGCAATATACACACTAAATAGGCTCAGTTAATTGAGAGTTCTTCAATCAACAATAATGAAAATATAGTTGAAAAAGTAAAGAAAAATCAAAGGCAAAAATATATTAAATGTAGTAGAAATCATCGTCCAATTAGTTCCATCAAACCCTAGATTAGAAAGTTTAGCTACTCATAAATGTATCAACAATCAACATGATGTTTAAAGGCATTAAACTATAAAGTATAGAGATGAACGGAAGGGAAACTCGTTTTGCTTCTTGCTCCACCGTACTATCTCGCCTTTTTCTTCTCCAAAATAGTGTACCGCCCTTTCTCAACTCATATGGAAAGTATTTATATGTTAGGGTCAAAGTCCTTGAGTCCAAATCCGGGTCAGAGTCTTTTAACCCGCGACTTTTAATCACCTGGCTATAGACCTCGCGAAGCCTGGTCTATAGCGCGGTCTACCTGGCTATATACCTCGCGAAGCCTGGTCTATAGCGCGGTCAACCTGGCTATAAACCTTGCGAAGCCTGGTCTGTAGCACGGTTTGGGTACTTGATACTTTTGCACTCTTTTCTTGTATTTTTGTCCTCTTTTTGTGCAACTTTCATTCGACTATTTCTTTCGATATTTCTACACATAAAATAACACAATTTAGTTCAAATGTCGCACAATAATTCACTAAATCAACAAAATATAGGGCGAGTAATGTGCTAAAGGTATAGCATTTTGGCCGAACATCACTACCCCACACTTAAACGTTGCTCGTCCTCGAGTCAACCACCAATTCACACTAACATTGAGCACTTTATTTTCTTTTAGCACATCTGAAGCACACCATACCTATGACTATGGTTGATAGCAACAATTAAACTTTAGAATATGCCTTCAATACACACTTCCCTTTACTTTATGCCATACTTTAAAAATTTATTCAACAACAAGGCAACATGCTTATAACAATCATAACCTCACACACCGACTTAATATCACAATACATTCATGACTTGAACACTTAACATCATAGAGAAATCTAATTAATAATGTCACTTATCCCTTGCAAAATCATGTGCCCTCACAACAAGAACAAGAGAGTAAGTTGAATCCACACATTCGAATCAAATGGTCAAATATATTTTAAGGACTCACATATATCAAAAACACCCCGCACTCTCGCAAAGAAGTCACATGCAAGCACAAAGTACCATACACGTGCCCATTATGTAAACTTCTACTAATGTAGGCTTGCTCGATATAAAATCAATTAGGACTTTTTCTGATTATAATGTGGGCTAAAGGACGGGTAGGATAAATTTGAGAATAGTGACTGACCCTCCTAAGTATTTTAACACATCACAAAATTAACTTAAGCGCATATTTCTTCAACCCAACTGCAATTTTACAAATAATATCATGCCCAAAGTATTTCCTCTTTCTTTAAGCACTACTTTACTTTATACCCACTAACAGGGGCAAGATATTCTTATTTTCTTTTGCTACATTTATTTTCTTTTCAACAATACTTTTTTTCTCTACCATTCCTGCTAGTGGTGTATTCTTTACAATATAAGTGTACCTTTCATTCATTCATTGGTTCCACTCAAAAGCCACCCAAATTCCCTCCTAACTTCTTTTAGCGCTCATTTTACAATTAAAGTACTTTAAGAGGTAAAAAGATCAAAACAATGATAATTAAGAACAAAGGGGTATAGGCTTGTAATGTGGTTGCCAAATAAAAGTTTATAGGCTTAAAAGGGTTGACTATGGATAAATATTATTTGTGGTAAGCATTAAGCTCAAACAAATCAAAGAAAACCTAAAATTATTTTTCAAACCGAGGAAAACCTAAAGTTTCGCTTCAACTCACATACCGGACAAGTTCTAGACTCTAATGCAATGATACATACTATACAATTTCTCACCACACATGGCACATGACTCGCTAAGGACGGTTCCATTCTGATTCTCAAACAATTGCAAGTATTCACAGAGCCACAAAATATTAAGCATCAAGCACAAAGTGACACAAGCCAAGAAAACGAGATATAGGCGTTAATAAACATGTTATCTACTTAACAAGGCATCATAAGCATTTTCAAACCATAGCGAAGGTACTACACATGCTAGAGCCTAAATATGCTACTATCAAATTAGTCAAAGGCGCCTAGTACATCTCATTTTCCCCATCCTTTTAATCCCTAAATCCTACTCTACTCTAAAGATAAAAAACTACTATCGGGTTCAACTACATCACGTGAAAAAGAACCGAGGCACAAACAAAAACCATAAGGGATTATTACTACCTAAAATAATAAAAATATATACTTTTGGATTTTTTATTTTTTTTGTTAGACTTTAGTCCCTCAAGAAAACTGTCAAGGAGATCCATCGTCGGTAAAAGTCCAATCATTTCTATTTTTTTAAAAAGATTTATATTCTATGCTAAAATAGAAAAGATGTAGATAAAAAAAAAAAAAAAAAGAAGAAGTAATTAGTGTATCTAATATTTACAAGTCACAGAGAATATAACCTCCCACCCCACACTTAATTCATGCAACGTCCTCAGTGCATATATAAATTCATAAAGAAAATCAAGTTGGGTGGTAGGAAAAACTCCTTGATCAGTCATCGTCATCGCCTTCATCTTTGAAGGCCCCATCTGCAGCTGTCCACTCTTCATCCTCTGCTCCCTCCTCCGCATCATCATCATCCTCCTCCTCGAACTGCTCTGGCTCGGCCTCGGAACACTCTGGCCCATTGACATCCTCATCCTCTGGGAGTCGTTGGCCATTGCAAGCCCAACCAACTGTTGGGCATGAGCATTGGGCGGGAAACGCTCCTCCAAGATGGCCCTCTCCTCCGTAGTGGCCGTCCTCCCTCCAATCCTAAGCTGCAAGTCCATCATCGCATATAAATGGGCCATAAAGCTGTCATCTCGAGCATTGCGCTCGGCCCCTGTCAGTGAGGCCATTGCACTCTCCTCTTTCGCCCGAATGCTGGTGATGTCTTTCAGTCAGAGGGGTGGTGGAATGACTACATCAAAAGCTTGCTCCTCCTCCACATCCTTTTTTCTCAGATACTGAGTCAGCATGTTACCGAAGGACAATCTATCAATTCTCTTGCTTGTTCTCACATGCGCCATCTGGTAGCGTATCAAGCGGCACACATTCACTTTTTTGGCCAGTCATTAGGAAGTACAAATGCATACCCTTTCACGGCTAATAAGAGTCTCATGGTTGCATGGTAGTAAGCATGTGTTGATCAATTTCAACCACACTTGAGCTTCCGGCTTCATTTCTTTCTTTGGAAATTTCATATGACCTTTGGTCTTCTTGTCACGAACCCAAGCGGCCACATAATTGACACTACAAAGAGTGTGTCTCAGTGCAAGATATGTTGGTCGGGTAATGAAGTTATCCAGGGGCTCCTGGGGAACATCCGGATCTCCCAACTAATTGCATATAGCTGATGCAAAAAAATCAATCAACTTCCCCCGAATAGGCACTAGCTGCTCAGGATCATTCGGATTCGGCGTAAAATTCATGGACAAGGTTTACATTGATATCCTCAGTATTTATAAACACGTAGCTCAATCCAAGATCATGAATACCCTTCCAAATTGAGTGATACTTAGCTTTTAGACGGCGCTCATGAACAGCCAACTCAAAGTGTATATGTTTCGGCTGACAAAGCTTGTACCAGTCCTTGGCAGATGTGGGTATACTCTTAAGACCAAATTCTCGTTGTCCTGCCTATTGTGGGATGTGAGGCTGCTAGAGCTGCAACTGCTTGCAATCCCTCAACTTGGCTTGAAGTGGCTTCCCCTCCTTTTCTTTTTTTCGGTGGAGGTGCGGAGGAAGCCTTAGCTTTGGTGGGAGCAGTGGCTTTGCCCTTTCCTTTACCGTTATCCTTCTTAGGAGGCATATTCGTACCTACACAAGTAGACATTAGTCAGACAAGGAAGCATTGAATCACTTCAAAACATGGTCTTGCGACCCCACACTTAAGAGTTCATCACATGATGTTCAACAATTTTCGAGGCTACTCAGACTTCACCTCTTTATTTTAGCATGATAATCAAGTAATGATACAATGATGTCTACTACAATGGTGAAGCATATGGCTACTAGTAAGCCATTCCAAACTTAAAATTTCAAGTGGTGCAAGGCGACATATCGCTATTATTACAATCCTGGAGACTCGGGCAAGGCGACATATCGCTATTATTACAATCCTGGAGACTCGGGCTCCAATGGGGACAAAGAATGCCTTTGAGGCATTTTGACAAACACTTAGCGTGCACTAGTGCCATGGAAGTACTTGTAGGAATGAGGGATTGCCTCACCCTCCCAAATCGGCTTGGAAATTCCGTGCTACCACTTTTTGTACATAACAACAATACCATTCCTACGGGATTTATGGGGTTAGGACAAACAAGCACATTGTTACTATGAATCACAAACCCAAAAGTTATCTGATTTCATTACTTTCCACAATTCGAAATTTGGCAAAGAAAAGAGTTAGAGACCATACCTTAGATACTTAGGAGGAGAAATTGCTCTTCAATTTATGTTGCTGGTGAGTGAATGAATGGATGAATGAATGGCTTTAATGGAGTTTGTGTGTGAATGGGAGGGGAAAATTGGAGCGGGCAGTAGGGTGATTTATGAGATTGAGGAGTAGGGTGTTTTGTGAGATGGGAGATTAGGGCGGGCAGTGTTGTTTAAATTAAGGTGTGCGTGTGTGGTGTTTTAGTAAAAAGAAAAGCAAACTAAAAAATAAATAAAAAATTACCACTTACCTGGCGTCGCGAGGTCTGCAACGAGATAGATCTCGCTATAGCCCAAGCGACGCGTGCTTTACAGTGTGGTGGAACATTGGTGACGCGAGAGACAAAGCCTGGCCTAGCGCGCTAGGAACCTGGCACCGCGAGGTCTGCTGCCCGGTCCACTAGTGCTGCATGCTGTGCGACACGAGGTAGGAAGTGCGGTCCGGAGCATACTAAAGTGATTTTTTTTATTGCATTTTGTGAACGACTCCAAGCACTACGACCTCCCAGTGTGCTCTAGTACCTGTTCACACACCAAGACTTAACTAAAAACTTGTTAGTGTCCGCAAACGAAAAGAAAATTCTAGTTACGCTAAAATAAACTACAAGTTGGGTTTCCTCCTAACGAGCGCCTTAGTTAACGTCACGACATGACGAATATAACATTACAATAGGTTGCCTCCCACAAAGCGCCTGATTTAACGTCGCGGCACATCGCAGGCTATCGAACTTAAGGTTCACTCAACATTTGAGGCTCCTACAAATGAGTAACGGATACAACCTTTTCCTCATCCATGCCGAGGTATTATTTCAACCTTTGCCCATTGACTTTAAACCCGTTCTTTCCATCCTCAGATTCAATTTCTACAACTCCACTTGAGAATACTTGTACAACTCTAAATGGTCCCGGCTATCTAGATTCCAGCTTACCCGGAAATAATTTTAATCTTGAATTATACAACAACACGACATCTCCGGGTTTGAAAATCCTCTCTTGAATATGCTTATCATGCATCATCTTCATCCTTTCTTTGTACAACCTGGTGCTCTCAAAAGCATGGTAATGGAATTCATCAAGTTCATGAAGCTCTGTGACTCTACTCGTACCAGCGGCCTCCATGTCAAGATTTAATTGCCTTAATGCCCAAAATGCTTTATGCTCTAACTTCACCGGTAAGTGACACACCTTTCCAAACACCAATTTATAAGGTGACATACCAATCAGAGTTTTGAATGCAGTGCGGTAGGCCAATAGTGCATCATCCAATTTTTTCGTCCAATCAGTTCGAGTAGCATTTACATTCATGGTCAAAACACTCTTGATTTATCTGTTCGACACCTCCACTTGCCTACTTGTTTGTGGGTGATACAGAGTGGCGACCTTATGGCGAATGCCATATATTTCCAACAACTTTGCAAAGGCCAGGTTGCAGAAGTGGGTGCCTCCATCACTGATGATCACTCTTGGAGTACCAAATCGGGTGAAGATATTCTTTCTTAGAAAACCAATAACTCCATTTGCATCATTTGTTAGGAGTGCCACGACTTCTACCCATTTGGAGACATAGTCCTTAGCTACAAGTATGTACTTGTTGCTATATGAGCTGACAAATGGTCCCATAAAATCGATTTTCCATACATCAAATACTTCCACCTCTTGAATTGGGTTTATGGGCTTCTCATGTCGACGGGAAATATTCCCCGTCCGTTGGCACTCATCACATCTTTTTACCCAAAAGTGTGCATCTTTAAACAATGTCGGCCAATAAAAGCCCGACTCCAGCACTTTAGCACCTGTCCTTACTCCTCCAAAATGGCCTCCATACGAGGAAGCATGATATGCCTACAAAACAGAAGGTTGGTCTATCTCGAGAATGCATCTCCAGATCATGTTATCAATATAAATCCTAAACAAATATGGTTCATCCTAGAAATACATGCGACAATCACAAAAGAACTTCTTCTTTTGCACAGAGGACAAGTCATAGGGAACAATACCGCTCGCCAGGTAGTTTGCAATATCTGCATACCATGGCGCTACCTCAAGGCTTGTGGCTAAATGTTGTTCATCTGGGAAAGTCTACACGATCTCTTCCACCTCAACCCTCTTTTCAGCTCCTTCAATCCTGGACAAATGATCAGCAACTTGGTTTTCCGTTCCCTTTCGGTCATGGATTTCCAAGTCGAACTCTTGCAGCAATAGCACCCATCGAATCAGGTGCGACTTTGACTCCTTCTTCTCAATTAAGTACCTGAGAGCAGCATGGTCAGTATAAACAATTACCTTTGAGCCTATTAGATAGGACCTGAATTTGTCAAATGCAAACACAACTGCTTGCATCTTTGTCACGACCCAAACCGTAGGGCCGCAACGGGCACCCGATGCCTAACTCAACCGAATACCAACGTAACGTATCATTCTTATCATACTATCATGGGTAAATGAACCAGAAAGGCTGTCATGAGATAACTAGAATAAAACATAAGGGAATACTAGACATAGGACGACCCAACATGATATAGAAACTTATACATGTGACATACGAGCCTATAAGGACGACATAATCATTTGTATACTCAAGACATAGGTCGATAAGGCCATAAAAGTATCCATATACATGTCATCTCTCTACAAGCCTCTAAGAGTACATAAATTTCATAAAGGCCGGGACAGAGCCCTGCCATACCAATCAATACATATTCAAATCATAGTGACCAAATAGGCAATTTCGGAGCAAGTGGAGTGCACAAACACCTTCTGCTGAGCTGATAGCCTGCTAGGAGAACTCTCAACCTATCTATCGGGACCTGCGGGCATGAAACGCAGCGTCCCTAGGAAAAAGGGATATCAGTACAAATAAAGTACCGAGTATGTAAGGCATGAAAGAAACATGGAGTAAGGAACTCAACCTGTAAGTCTGAATAGCTCTATGAATCATGAAAATATTTATAATGTCATGCATGTGCGTATAAATGCCATACCATGCATAAGTATATGCGTACATAACATCATCAAGCCTCTGAGGGCATCCCATCATATTATCTCAGCCACTGTGGGCGAAATCATCAACTTATACCAGCTGATCAGGTGGTGGTGCGTATATAATTCCATTACCTTTCCCCATAAACCATATATATATACTATACGCGTATATAATATCATCTGGTCATGGATCAATATACATGTATAAATGAATGCAGTGCATAATGAAATAAGTCAATAGATCTCTCGGAATGTCATGAGACCCATGAACAGACGATATGATAGTAGGACATATGGGTAATCAAGAACATAGGTAACCCTAGTACTTCTAGGAATAGAATCATTCGTGAAAGTGGCGTGCTTGCTCGTTTCGTTGTATCATATAGATCATGCCAAAAGGAAAGAAGGGAAAGCCTTAACATACCTTATCACAATCTTTCCAATCACTAAGTTGAACTCTCCTCTTCGTACCTTAATCTAAAACAACAATAATTATACTATCATAAAGTTACGAAAGATACAACTATCGCACAACGAACGACAAACTTATTTCGTATTAAAACAGGCAACATCTCCCCTATAATCCTTACTTCCTTAAAATTCAAGATAACACCAATCACAACAATATCAAAATGTATACATTATTTTCCAACCTTATATATACCACAAAATACTATAAAATAGCCCAACATACCCCAATCTCTTCATACACAAAACGACCACCGTAGTAGTGTCAAACGGCCCGAAAATGTTACGACCAGCCTACCACCCTGTATTTATGTAGTGTTTATCAACCACCTTACTCCTCCAAAACTCAACAAAATAGTAGTAAAACATGCATACCAACAACAACACAAAACAATCCACAAAACAGTTCGCTACAAGTGAATAACTCGAACTCACGGCTTCGATCACCGTTCCGTGAGTTCTAACTATTAGGAAACGAATTTATCAACCTTCCTTGATATTTAAAAACTTAAAAACAGAAAGTACATGTTTTCTTAACTATGAAATACCTTCCAAAACTCAAAATACAAAGAAAATGAGAGGCGATATAGCGATACTTACGTCGTAGGAATCGTTTTAATGTTATCGCTTCTTGATTCCATGCCCGGGATGATAATCTTATTTGAAGCTCTTGCAGAGAGCTTAAGAGTAAATTTAGGGGTCTTATTGGGTTGTGTGTTCTGTAAAATAGAAGAAATAAACGAGATAAGGATATAAATATGCATTTTGTTTGAAAAGTCAAAAGGTGCTACTTGGCACCCTCGCATTGGTTCTTCTTTCAACGTTTATAACTTTTTATCCGGGTGTCATATGAATAAATGGTTAAGAGAGTTGGAAACTAAATTCCAAGACCTTCAATTTGGTATATAATATGTCCCAAAAAGACCTCATATAGAATACAACTTTTATTTCTCAAAGAAGTCTGTTACAAGGCAAATCCTTAGTCGTTTTTCCGCAACTTTAATCTAATTTTTCCCAAACTTCATATTTTCTATACAAACATAATATATAGCCATATTATGAATTTAAAATTATTTAAATCATGATTAACAAGTCTCATATTCATTACGTCACCTTGGGATGAACATGGTGTAACAATCTTCCCCCCTTAGAAACATTCGTCCTCGAATTTTAAACTCCCAGAAATCTATATAAATTTTGGCAGAGTCTCCTCTGTAACGATACTAGTACCAACTTGTCACATAGCAAACCCAACAATACAAAGCCAAACAGTGCCACAATTATCAATAACACCAATGGCCTCACACGACCAATAACAATAACTAACATAAGAATCAAGTATCATATACGTACCTAAAGGCTGTGATGTCTCAGTCTGATCCTCCTTCGGAAGTGGAAACAAGTGAGGATACCTAGTCTTCATTTCTTCTTCAGCTTCCCAAGTCATCTCCTCCACATTATTGTTAGTCCAAAGTACTTTAACCGAAGCTACATCCTTAGTTCTTAATCTTCGAACTTGTCTATCTAGTATAGCAATGGGAGCTTCCTCATATGATAGCTGCTCTATAACCTGAACATCGTCAACTGGAATGGCTTTATAGGGATCTCCAATACACCTATGGAGCATAGACACATGAAATTCTGGATGTACAGACTCCAATTTGAAAGGCAAGTCTAACTCATATGCTACTTGGCCTACTCTGCGTAATATCTTATAAGGTCCAATGTACCGAAGGCTAAGATTTCCTTTCTTACCAAATCTCATAACACCTTTCATCGGTGATACCTTTAGGAATACCCAGTCATCTACCTGAAACTCCAAGTCTCGTTATCGATTATCTGCATAGGACTTCTGATGACTATGAGATGCTAATAGCCTTTCCCATATAAGCTTAATCTTCTCAACTGCCTGTTGTACCAACTCTGGTCCTACTAACTTAGTTTCCCCAACCTCGAACCATTCGATAGGTGACCTACACTTTCGTCTGTAAAGATCTTCGTATGGAGCCATCTGAATGCTGGAATGATAACTATTATTATATGCAAACTCAATAAGTGGAAAATGATCATCCCAACTACCCCTGAAGTCCATCACACAAGCCCGTAGCATATCCTCTAGTATCTGAATAGTACGTTCAGCCTGACCATCTAACTGGGGATGGAATGTTGTACTAAGACTTACCTGAGTCCCCAATCCTTTTGGAAGGACCACCAGAAATTAAATGTAAACTGAGAACCTCTATATAAGATAATAGATATAGGGACACCATGAACTCGTACTATCTCCCTAATGTAAAGCCTTGCATAATCCTCTGCTGAGTAAGTAGTCCTGACAGATAGAAAATGGGTTGCTTTTGTAAGTCTATCGATAATAACCCATATAGAATCGAACTTATGTTGGGTACGAGGTAAGCCTATGATGAAATCCATATTAATCACTTCCCATTTCCAAGTCGGAATCTCTATAGCTTGTAATAATCCACAGGGTTTCTGATGCTCAATCTTAACCTGCTGACAATTTGGGCACTGAGAAACAAACTCTGTTATATCCTTCTTCATTTCGTCCCACCAGTATATTCCCTTGATATCATGATACATCTTCGTCGCTCCTGGATAAATAGAATAACGAGAATAGTGAGCTTCTCCCATAACCTGTTGGCGCAACCCTGCCACATTAGAACACATAATCGACCTCGATATCTGAGAACTCCATTTCCTGTAATCTCAAATGGTGTATTCTCCTTTTGAGGGGATGTATCTCTATAATGAGATAGCACATGATCCTCATACTGGCGTTCCTTCACTTCAGTTACTAAAGAGGATGTTGTCGTGTCCTGAATAGTAACTCCAGAAATACCTGAGTCCAATAATCGAACTCCAAGACAAGCTAGCTGATGAATCCCATGGGCTATCCCACACTTCTCTAGCTGTAAATATGACAGGCTACCCATAGATCTACGGCTGAGGGTGTCGGCTACTACATTCGCCTTCCCCAGATGGTATAAAATATCAACGTCATAGTCTTTCAGTAGCTCCGACCATCTCCTTTGGCGTAAATTCAATTCCTTTTGATTGAAGATATATTGAAGGCGCTTATGATTAGTATAGATATCAACATGAATGCCATACAAATAGTGCCTCCACATATTTAGTTCATGAATCACAGCGGCTAACTCTAAATCATGGGTCAGATAATTCTTCTCGCGCTTTCTTAGTTGTCTTTAAACATAAGCAATTACTTTTCATGGTCGTTCTGCCACTTGTTGCATGAATACATGGCTTATCTCATTGCCCACAAATACTAGAATTTCCTGTAACCCATATGATCTCAAATTTCATCTTTTGATTTTTTTTTATTCCCGTTCATTAGCCACGATAGGTGCCACTTTCTTATGGAGTGCATACAATATTGTTGTGAGGCTATTGTTACAAGACCATTTCTTCCTTATGTCACAATACCTAAGTTGAAGCCTTCTTCCTTATTCCCTTAGCTAGTCTTTCTTTGTAGTACTTAAGAGAGACTGCGAGCTTATTACATCGTATAACCGAAAGAATTTTTGACGTTCTTACTCTCCTATAATTATCCTTAATTACTTACCTCCGTACCCTTGTGCTCGTGAGGTTGATTCTGAACTAAAATTTTGATTGTCTTCTCAGTGGCACTATTTTTACCTTTAACAACCCCAACTCCTATATGAATATTTCTCAAGGATTACGATGTCATCATATTTGTGAGACTGAATTCCCTATGTTGGGTTTCGCTATGTTTATCTTGCACAACCTGCTGATTTGTCGGTACCCTCTTCTTTAGCCATGGTTAGGCTCTTCCTGAATCAACCACTAACTACACGTTAGTCCATTATCATATCTATATTCTGCATAATCTCTCGTGGGTTATATCATTTATCTTAACTTACCCCGCACACTGGCTCCTTATGTATCTAGTGTTCATTTGCACTTATTTATCAATAACATCTAGTGATGGAACCCTTTCTACCTCTCCCCGTCGTCATGCTTACATAATGTTCTGGAGTCGTATTATATCCGTAGGATCTGAATAAATGCAATCTCATTCCTTTCATCATTCTACCACATTATTTTTTTACTATTCCATAGTTACCTTAACCACATAACTCTGACTTAATACCATATCAAACCATCTTCCCCTCTTTAGGGGAGTACTAACATTTATTGCTATGAAGATTTACCTATAAATGTTTCACCTCTTCATATTTGGCGTCTTTTCACATCTTCATGGACTCTTACTTGTCTTGCGGTAACCCTTCTGTACTAGGGATAATTGAATTTCTTACACACAAAGGTGACACCTAGTATAACTTGTACACTTAGTCCCTTAAGCTTAACTCTGCTCACAATGCTTGTTTTAGGGAAACGTCTTCCTGAATGACCTTTAAAAGTTATTCTTCTGTTGTCCATTCAATTATCGCCCCTAACGCGATCTCGCAAATTCTCACAATGTCAACTATTATCAAATCCTTCGGTCCCGAATTCATGTTCAGTTTATCTTATTCACCAGCCCATACTAATTTCTATTACTCCGGGGGTCTAACTTTTCCTTCAGGTACTCACGTATGAGTCACCAACTCATTTCTCGAAATGGGGACATGAATTTATGGCTTATACTCTTTTATTGTCTCAAGGCATGTAACTTCTTGTCTTTTCCTTCACTTGACTATAGAATCTGTAGTCCTGTCATATTTTGATTTATCTTTATCATCCATTTATCACATCTTACTTATAATGCTTTATTTACTTTCTTCTTATTCTCCTGCTAATATTTTTGTCTATCACCTTATTATGAAAACTTCTTCAAAACTTTCTGTCACTTTTAGCCCCCATTGATTCAAATCACTGGCTCTTCGGGTTTCCTAACACTCTCTCTTTACTAGGGACGAGAGCCATACAAAGGTAAATATTTATCCCTTCTAGGATTCCAATGCTAATCTTTTGAAATTTTTGAACATTCTAGTATTCATATCTGATTGTACTATTCTAGAGTGCACCATCTGGGTGTCTCACAAGGAGAACCATTACCACATTTGCAATATCCCTCGGAAATATGAGCTAATGATAACAATCCATCCACAATTTTGGGTTACTCTAACCCCAGCTGGATGCTGATATCCCATCCTTGTCTTAAATTATAACTGTTATCTCCCACAAGGCATAATTGAAATGGGTGCTGTCAAGTAATATATATATATATATATGTTGTCTAGTGAATATATCTTTGTTATTGTTGAAAGTAACTCAGAATACTTATATTTCTCTGCCTGAATTGTAAATACATATAATATTCACGAATTGGGTACCTCGTATCCTTCTTCACCTTGCTTCTTTTACTTATTGAAACTTATATCTACCTTCTGATTCTCTCGTTGCTTTTTACCATAGGGGTAGATAGATATTCATGCCTTAGGGCTCCTTATCAAGAAGCTTCAACGTATACCAGCTGATCAGGTGATGGTACGTATATAACGCCATAACCTTTTCCCCATAAATCATATACATATACTATACGCGTATATAACGCCATTTGGTCATGGGTCAATATACATGTTTAAATGAATGCAGTGCATAATGAAATAAGTCAATAATATCTCTCAGAATGTCATGAGACCCATGAACATACGATATGATAGTAGGACATATAGGGAATCAAGAACATAGGTAACCCTAGTACTTCTAGGAATAGAATCATTCGTGAAAGTGGCATGCTTGCTCGTTTCGTTGCATCATATGGATCATGCCAAAAGGAAAGAAGGGATAGCCTTAACATACCTTATCACAATCTTTCCAATCACCAAGTTGAACTCGCCTCTTCGTACCTTAATCTAAAACAACAATAATAATACTATAATTAAGTTACGAAAGGTACAACTATCGCACAACGAACGACAAGCTTATTTTGTATTAAAACGGGCAGCATCTCCCCTATAATCCTTACTTCCTTCAAATTCAAAATAATACCAAACACAATAATATCAACATGTATACATTATTTTCCAACCTTATATACACCACAAAATACTACAAAACAGCCCAACACACCCCAATCTCTTCATACACAAAATGACCATCGTAGTAGTGTCAAATGGCCCAAAAATGTTACGACGAACGACCAGCCAACCACCCTGCATTTATGTGGTGTTTCTCCACAACCTTACTCCTCCAAAACTCTACAAAAAAAGTAGTAAAACATGCATCCCAACAGCAACACAAAACAATCCACAAAACAGTCCGCTACAAGTGAATAACTAGAACTCACGGCTTCCGATCACCGTCCCGTGAGTTCTAACTATTAGGAAACGAATTTATCAACCTTCCTTAATATTTAAATACTTAAATACAGAAAGTACACGTTTTATTAACTTTGAAGTACCTTCCAAAACTCAAACTACAAAGAAAAAGAGAGGCGATATAGCAATACATACATCGTAGGGATCGTTTTAATGTTATCGCTTCTTGATTCCATGCCCGGGATGATAATCTTGTTTGAAGCTCTTGCAGAGAGCTTAAGAGTAAAGTTAGGGGGTCTTATTTGGTTGTGTGTTCTGAAAAATTGAAGAAAGAAACGAGATAAGGATATAAATATTCATTTTGTTTGAAAAGTCAAAAGGTGCTACTTGGCACCCTCGCATTGGTCCTTCTTCCAACGCTTATAACTTTTTATCCGGGTGTCGTATGAATGAACAGTTAAGAGCGTTGGAAACTAAATTTCAAGACCTTCAATTTGGTATATAATATATCCCAAAAAAATCTCATATAGCACACGAAATGTATTTCTCAAAAAGCTCTGTTACAAGGTAAATCCTTAGTCGGTGTTTCCGCAACTTTAATCTGATTTTTTTCAAACTTCATATTTTCTGTCCAAACATCATATATATCCATATTATGACTTTAAAATTATTTAAATCATGATTAACAGGTCTCATATTCATTACATCACCTTGGAACGCACATGGTGTAACAATATCTTTCTCTGTCACAGTAATTTAGTTGGGCACCACTCAAGGTTTTACTTGCATAGTAGATTGGGTGCATGACTTTATCTTTTCTCTGCCCAAGAACTACTCCCACAGTATAGTCGCTTGCATCACACATCAGCTCCAAAGGTTGTACCCATATCTGTGAAAATGGCCATCATGCACCTTTGGAATGTGGCGGGTGCATTGCATAGGCCAAACGGCATTCTCCGAAAGGCATAAATGCCATACGGACAGGTGGACGACGTTTTCTCTCTATCTTCTAGGGCAATAGAGATCTAGTTATACCCCGAGTATCCATCCATGAAGCAAAAGTGGGACCTCCCCACCAATCTATCTAGCATATGATCAATGAATGGCAGCGAAAAATGGTCTTTTCGGGTGGCCTTGTTTAATCTTTTGTAATCCATACAGATTTGCCATCTCGTGACTGTTCTTGTTGAGATTAACTCGTTGTTCTTATTTTGCACTAAAGTCATTCCACCCTTCTTTGGCACACATTAAACTGGGCTGATCCAGTTGCTATCAGAGATGGGGAAGATGATTCCCGCATCTAAACACTTGATCACTTCTTTCATATTGGGATTCAGCCTTCTTTGATGTTATCTGGAAGGTTTGTGCCCATCTTCTAGTATAATCCTATGTATACAAAACGTTGGGATGATACCCTTTATGTCTGCAATGGTCCATCTAATTGCAGTCTTGCACTCCTTTAGAACCTGCAAAAGTTGTTCTACTTGCACATCTAACAAACCAGATGAGATAATAACATGCAATGTCGAACTAGGTCCTAAGAAAGCATACCTGAGGTTGGACGGCAAGGATTTCAGCTCCAACTGTGGCGGCTCTTTGATTGATGGCTTAGCTGAAGGGGTCGTTCTTTCTTCTAAGTGTGGAGGCTCGAATTCGAGCTCTCTTTTCCAGTACCCTTGGCCTTTAAGGGCCAACACCCACTCCGCCAAGTTCTCACCATCTACCTCTTCTAGGTTCATCAGGCAGGCTGCTAGGGGGTCTTTTGCATTCAGTGCCTCATTTTTCTCCTCCAAAATCACATCCACAACTTCTATAATAGAGTAGTCAGCAAACTCACTGGGTCGCCGAATAGACTTCTGTACATTGAACGTTATCTCTTCATCGTTCAGTCTCATCTTTAGCTCCCTAGTTTCATAATCAATCAAAGCTCTCCCAGTAGCCAAGAATGGCCTTCCCAAAATTATGGAAATCTCCTTGTCAACCTAGCAGTCTAGAATGACAAAATCTGTCAGAAACACAAACTTTCCAACCTGCACAAATACATCATAAAATATACCTGATAGCCTCTTCACCGTTCGGTCGGCTAGCTGTAGTAACATGGATGCGGGTATTGCTCTTCCAATGCCTAACATTTTATAGATAGACAAGGACATCAAGTTTAAACTCACCCCCAAATTAGTCTCATCTTTGTAGTGCTGGCGGTCGCTTCTTTCCTGCGACTTGAGTTTGATCCTTCTCGGGCACTTTTTCTAATGCCTTTCTCTCGCACTTCCTCAGCCTCCTTAGCAACCTCTTTTTCCTTGTTTATTTCCTTCTGGGCTGGCTGGATTCTTATTTATGTTAGCTTAGTTGACTCATCTATCTTAATTGGTACTGGCACGAGTATCTCAGTTGGTCGGCTTTCACGAGCAATTTCTTGCTCTAGATCAAGATCTCTACCATTTCACAAACTCATAGCCATCAGCTACTTCGGGACTTGCTCTTTCGGGTTAACATGTGTGTCCGCAGGTAATGTCACGTGAGGACGATTATTAAGGGCCATGGATATTTGCCCTAGTTGAATCTCAATGCCCTTGATAGCTGAGTCGTGAGATACTACCTTTTCGTGCATCTGGTGGACCATTTCTTTCATTTTCCCGCTGGACCCAATGAGTTGTTGCCGCATTCCTTTTATTTCAAAAAACCCATCATCTTGTCGTACTATCTGTTACTGTTGAGGTTGTTGATAAACTAGTTGATTCTGCTGATTGTACCCTTGCTACCTTTGTTAAGGCACAGCCTGACCCTGTGGTCGTGCAGCTCCAAGATTATTGCTATTATTGTACTGCTGGTGTGCTGGTCTATACTGCTGGCCCCAATTCTGACCACCTTGCCTCTGTCCTCCATAGTTTCCCACACAGTTCATATTTTCCTGATAGTTCTGGTTGTCACTTTTACCACTCCACGAGCACACATATGGTTGGTTAATGCATGGTGTACATAAGCCCCCATTAGTTGTATCAACTATGTGTACCTGCTTCTGGCCTGATCATCAATCTTCTTGGTAAGGATACTCATTTGCGTCATCAGAGTGGCCATATTCTCGGCTATGGAGTTGTTTGGGTCCAAAGCTACCGAGTTAACTACAAGGGTGATTGTAGTGTCTCTTGTCATCCATCCTGAGTTTTGAGCCATTTTATCTAGCAGGACCTTACACTCTCTAAATGATTTTCTCAAATATGCTCCACCTGCTGAAGCATCAATATTGGCCTTCAAGCTATCTGCCAATCCCATGTAAAACCTTTGTCCCAATATCTCATCTGGAATGCCATGATGTGGACACTTAACCAGCATCCCCTTTAACCTCTCCCACGTTTCTTGTAGTGTTTCAACTGGTTTCCGCCTAAACCTCAATATCTCATCAACTTGCTTGGCAGTCTTATTGGGTGGGTAGAACTTGTTCAAAAATGGCTTGACTAATTCCACCCAAGTGGTGATGGAGTTTATGGGGAGCGAATTTAGCCAAGTCTAAGCTTCTCCAATCACTGAGAATGGAAACAATAACAGTCTAATTGCTTCCAGTGTCACATTCGGTTGCCTTTGAGTGACACAAATTGACAAAATGTTTTTCATATGCTGTTGTGGATCTTCAATGTAAGACCCGGAGAATAGTCCCTTGTTCTGCAGCAGATGTAGCATGTTGTTTGTGGTTTGGAAGGACTCCGCTTGTATCTGAGGGACTGCAATAACGGATGCCATATTTTCAGAGGTGGATTTTGCCCAATCATACAAAGCCGCTTCTGGCACAAGAGGTACCACACTCTGATTGTTCGGGTCATTCACATTATTTTGGTTGTTTATTACGTCACCCATGTCTAGTTCGATTCGTTCCGTTGAGTTCTGTTGTCGTTTGTCTTTCTTGTTTGCTCGATTTAGTGCCTCAAAAACTTTCTCAGGGTCCGGTAATACTTCGCACAATTCACCAGTTCTTGAGGAGTTTCTAGGCATGCACCTGTAACACACAAACCTACAAACGTTAGAGTTTCAATATAATGAATTTCAGTCGAGAAAGTGAAATAGACTACGAATTCTAACAATTCTTTTAGCCGTGTTTAATAACACCATTAATTTCCCGGCAACAGTACCAAAATTTGATCACGCTCAACTATGCCACCTAAGAGGTCTAGCGGTCGTTGCAAATATAATTCGATTTACAAGTCCAAAGTCGAATCTCACAGGAAATTAACCTACTAATTACAACCACTAGTTTCGCACGAATTTAAATATTCAACCTTTAGAAATATTAAATAACGATTTAAATGTTTACTAACTAAGAGCAAAGTAATTAAAATGGAGTAATTTATAACTAACAGAGCAAATATTGTAGACAAGAATTGAAAAAGTCTAGGGTTATGATTTTCCCTAATGTCGGAATCTCCCCCACCATGTTACCTATAAATTTGCCTAAGTATTCTCTACCGATCGTGAGTACTTTGGGTGTCGTAGCTCTCTCTCGAGTAACTACCACAATTTACTAGACATATTCTCTCGAACTACGCTAGCTGGCACTAATTCACCGCTCACTACGATCGCACCAAGGTTTCGTTATCTCTAATCCCACCTTTAAACCCTCTGTATTGATCTCTCAAATATGTTAGGAGTGGTGTTGTACAACAACTACCTAAATGTATACTCTCTCTCAAGTAATATACACACTAAATAGGTACAGTTAATTGAGATCTCTTCAATCAAAACCAATAAAAATATAGTTGAACAAGTAAAGAAAAATCAAAGGCAAATCTATATTAAACGTAATAAAAAATCATCCTCCAATCGGTTCCATCAAACCCTAGATTAGAAAGTTTAGCTACTCATAAATGTATCAACAATCGTCATGATGTTTAAAGACATTAAACTACAAAGTATAGAGATGAACGGAAGGGAAACTCATTTTGCTTCTTGCTCCATCGTGTTATCTCGCCTTTTTCTTCTCCAAAATAGTGCCTCGTCCTTTCTCAACTCATATAGGAAGTATTTATATGTTAGGGTCGAAGTACTTGAGTCCAAATCCTGGTCGGAGTCTTTTAACCTGCGACTTTTAATCACCTGCTATAGACCTCGCGAAGCCTGGTCTATAGCGCGGTCGATATGGCTATAGACCTCTCGAAGCCTGGTCTATAGCGCGGTCAATCTGGCTATAGACCTCGCGAAGCCTGGTCTATAGCGCGTTCAACCTGGTTATAGACCTCGCGAAACTTGGTCTATAGCGCGGTCAACCTGACTATAGACCTCGCGAAACCTGGTATGTAGCACAGTTTGGGTAATTGATGCTTTTGCGCTCTTTTCTTGCATTTTTGTCCTCTTTTTATGCAACTTTCATTCGACTAATTATTTCGATGTTCCTACACATAAAACAACATAATTTAGTTTAAATGTCGCACAATAATTCACTAAACCAACAAAATATAGGACGAGTACTGTGCTAAAGATGTAGCATTTTGGCCGAACACCAATACTATGAGTGTAACTTGTTGTACTATTTTTACTATCTATATTTTTCTTTTGTTCAATATTTTCATCTTAGATTTTATACTTTTGTATTTTTTATATCTGTTTTGAAAATGCTTTTTTTGGGACCGAGGGTCTAAGAAACAATATCTCTACCTCACACAAGGTAGGGATAAGGCTGCGTACACCCTATTCTTCCTAGAGCCGATTTGTGGAATCACATTGTGTATGTAATGATTTTTGTTGTTGGGTGTAACTTGTTGTAATAGCTTGACTTATTTTCTGGGTTGTTATGAATATAAGTAGTAAGTAATAGGAAAAATGACTGTATAGCCGCTCTCAAATTAATAACCGAAAATATGTATAGTTTTTGTGTGTGTATATATATATATTATATATTCTGTATATTATATACAAAAATTATACATATTTTATATACTTTTTTGGCTACCAAATATAAATAGTTTCTGATGCGGGCTAAAAGTGATAATACCCCATAGTAATATGTAATTATGTTATAAGTGACATGATACTAGGAACGGATAAGAGAGCGTTGTACTTTCAATGCGGGTGTTTTTCACGAATTCAGATTTTGTCGCTCCAATGTGGATATTAAATACGTAATAAAAAAGCAAAAAAAAAAAAAAAAAAAAAACCACAAAGCCTCGAAAAAAATTGAGGAAAATAATCATTGAGTTTTCTCATTCTCTATTAGCTTCTATCACCGGAGACCATTGACGCAAACAAGGAAAATAACCATTGACTTGGGGTCAACGGATTTCTCATTATCTTCTCTCACTGGCCAACAATATTTTGTGTTGAAAGTTCAAAACAAGGCCATATATCAGATATTTTCGATTATCTGTATTATATAATATGAATATTTGATTTGATTCCTCTTATAACTTTGCAGGCCAGCTCTCATCATTTAGGAGAAGCAAGAGATCGAACCAACGAAAGAAAAAACAGCCAAATCAAAAAAGGTCATTTGTTTTTGCTATTTTCTCGTTCTATGCTAAACATATAAATAAGTTATATTCTTTGGTCAAGTATCTGATTGGCCAAAAGTATTTTTTTAAAATGTTTTAAAAACCACTTACTTTAGACAATGAAGGTGTTGGCCAAGTTTATGGTGAATAAATAAATGCTTTTGAGTAGAATAAAAGTTATATTTTAGTTTTTAAGTGGAAGCTAAAAAAGTAGCTTCTCCAAAAATAAGTATTTTTAATTTCTTTTAGAACAAGATTACCCAAATAAAAAATTCATCTTTACCAAATTAACTAGTAGTAATAACTTCCTTTTTCATAATTTGACGATTAAAAGCACTTTGCAAAAATGTTGGCCAAACCATTGACTGACGAAAGTACTTCTAAAATGATTTATCCAAACATAAACAACTACTCTTTCAAATAACCTTTTGACAAGCAATTTTGATTTAAAAAAAATCTCAAAATAAGTTACTTTCGGCGGCTTGGCGAAACAAGCCCTTAATGGATATATTTCGTCTCATAATTTTGTTTTAGATTTAAGACTCTTACTCGTCGTCAGTTTGTGTGTTCTTTCTAAAATGCTGTTACAATTTTAAATTTTTTATACAACATCTACCTTATTGAAATCGTTTGTGCTTTTAGTTTCTCGAGACTTTATGCATTAATTAATATTCAAGCTAAACTAACCGTAGTTACTGACCGAATAAACTGAAACTCAAAGGAGAAAAGTCGAATCATACCAAATTAATTAGGTATAATATTCATATAGCATTTTAAGAAATCAAATACCAAAAATACTGAAACGAAATGTTTAAATACAATATCGTATTGACCTCTGTTTTAAAAGGCGTTTCTGGGGCGTGCTCCGGGGCGAGGCGTACCAAAAACGCCCCGGGGCGATGGTGTGGGGCGAAAGTCTCAAGAGGCGTACGCCCCGCAATTTGGGGCGTACGCCCGGGCGTTCGGGGCGCGTTTTTTTAGTAAGGAGTAAGCCCCAGAGACTTTTTCAAATTAAAACAAAATTTGTTGAATTAATCCTTCATATAATACCCAAATTCTCAAAAGTGAGTTTGGTAATTACTCAAAAGGTTTAAAAAGGAACTCAAAAGTATTAAATTTAAAAGTAAAGACCTTTTTTATTGATTTAAGCCCTAATTCATGATTTTTTTAAATTTTTATCTTGTCCGCTAGTCTGCTAATATCTCCCAAAAGCAACAAATATTTAATTTTTTTTACAAATACAAAGAGAATTATATTTTTCTTCATAGCAGCAAATTCAAAGTTCAAATTGCAGGTTAATCATCCTTTTTGTTCCTCCATATAGAAAATTTTATTCTTTTAGACTCAAATTACTTGTGCTTGTAAGTAACGTATAATAGATTGTTTTGATTAGTTTTTTGTGGGGATGGAGCACACATATATATAGTTTTCTTCAATTTTTATGCAATTTTACCTGTTTATAAATATTAATTGTCATTATATTATTTTATAAAATATTAAAAATTAAATACCTATGGGGCTTACGCCCCGCTGAGGCATATGTAAAACGCCCCGCCTTACACCCACGCCTTTTAAAATACTGGTATTGACCGACAAATACCCCACTCTCTAACATACATATGATAGTTTTTATTACTCCCACGTGTTTTCATTTTCTTAAAGAGTAGAAAAGTCTAATACTCCATCAAATTCCCATTAATTTGGGATGATATAAAAAGACAAAGTGCATAAAGTTTCAGATATGGATAATAGAGCTATGTGCTTTCAATTAATTAACAATTAATGTACCCTTCCCGATGTTTTTATTTTTTTATAGAACCATTTAGTTCTTTCAATCTAAGAATTAAAATTTCTAACAGGTTATGGCAAGTCATTTGATTATTAATAATAATAGCCATCTATGTCTAGAAAATTAAAAAGAATTTGATACCATACCATTTTAACCCGATCTGTCTTTAATAGGAATTACAGTTCAAGAAAGTTATTTAAGAGGGATGGCACACTCTATTGAGATTACCCCAATAAATCATCGAACTCGGCTGCTTCATCAAACTACGGAACATGAGGTATCCCCCCTCCCCCCACACACACACACTCTCTCCCTCAACATGTACAAGCATTACGTTGTTACTTTATTTTTGTGAAGGAAAACCTTAGAGCAACGATAAAGTTGTCTTTATATGACTTATATGTCACGGATTCGAGGCATGAAAACAGTCACTAAGGCTGATATTAGGGTAGATTGTCTACATCACAGTGATCACACTCCTTAGGGTGTGACCCTTCCCTGAACCCTGTGTGAACATGAAATGCCTTGTGTACTGGGCTGCCCTTTTTGTTTTGTTGTGTTTTCGTACAAAAAGTAGGAAATGTTTAGGAATTTGATTTTTGATTTTGATTTGGTTTATAGATTTAGCAAACGAACATAATTCGTTTGGTTTGATAAATGAAAAAATTTCACCAAACCGACCTATGTACATCCAACTTTGTCATATAAAGAAGTTTTGCTCATACTTCTTTTTCACGCAGTTTTAACCTCAAACTTTTGTAATTTAGCTTGAAACTCCTATAACTCTTTTCCATTAATTTGAGATAGAAGAAGGGAGGAATGTGGATCAATTCGAGACAAATCAAATTCTTGATGAAATATATTTAGATTTGTACCATTCATCTACCAAATCTTGTACCATATTCAGAGTAAGTGTGGGGCTAAGTGAATCAAATCCAGATGCTTATAAGTCAATGTTGGTCTCTATTGGTCCTTACCATAAGAAGAATTCACAACTACGCTCAATGGAGAATTATAAATTGCGTTACCTACAACGATTTCTCAGGAGAAAAGTAGGGCTTGATGTGAAAACTTGCATTAGTGAATTGGAGAAATTGAAGGATGAGGCACTAAAGTGTTATGATGATATAGAGGATATTTATAGTGATAACAATACTGGTCAATTTTTGAAAATGTTGTTGGTTGATGGTTGTTTTATAGTTGAGTTTATTCGGGAGCGTTGTGGAAGGAAGCCAACAGAAAAAGATATTATTATCCCCTACAGTTGGCATAGATGGTCAAGTACGTCGAGATTTGTTATTACTAGAAACCCAACATCCTTTCTTTGTCCTCACTAAGCTTCACAACATGACTATGGATCCAATCAGGGGCGGATTTAGGGGCGGAAGCGTGTTCACCCGAACCCCTTTCGTCACTGGATCCAATAGTACCATTCCTAAAATTGGTGAAAGAGACCTTTAATTCTTCCTTCTTGAAGATGAGTCATGCATCCTTTCTTGAGATTGAAAGTGATGCCAAAAACATCAAACATTTACTTCAACTAGTACATATGTCATGTCACCCTTTGGAGAAGAAAACTAGCCTTACTCTTGAAAACCCTAGTTTGGAAATGGAACATTGCACGAAAGGCTTATGTTGGAATCCTTTACAAATGGTTAGATTGAAAAATATGCCAAATGGTAAGGACCACCAAACATGGGATGCTAACATGCCGAATGCAACAGAGCTTCGCGAAGCTGGAGTTACATTTTCAAAAATTGGAAAAATTTATAGAAGATTGGAAGATCACGACCTTGGAGATAAAACAAGTTTATTTGACATTAAATTTGAGAATGGAGTGATGACAATCCCTTGTTTTGAAGTCTTTGACTGTACAGAGACGATCCTGAGAAATCTTATAGCATACGAGCAACAATCATCTGATGTACATCCTAGATATTTCAGTGATTTTTCCATTTTTATGGATTATCTTATCGACTCGGACAAAGATGGGAGTTTGCTTCGTCAGAAAGGAATCATCAAGAACGAGATAGGAGAGGACAAAAGAGTGGCTAGCCTTTTTAACAAAATTGGGGAAGGGGTTGCCATTTCTTATGACTTCTATTACAAACAAGAATACTTGATGTTAGTTCAACATTGTGAAAAACCATGGAACCGAATGAAGGCAAGTTTGAGGCATAATTATTTTAACAGTCCTTGGGCGGGAGCTTCAACTGTGGGAGCCGTCATACTCCTCATACTCACAGCTATACAGACTGTTCTAGCTTTCACAGATGGTGTTAAGTAGTTTGAATGTCTCCATTGTAGAGTTTCCTCACAACTCCAGACATGCAATTTACTGCATCAAAGCTTGTGCATTAATGGCGTGAGAACTATAATAAAATGAAAGTCTTTTCTTTTCTCTGATTGTGTCTTCGTAGAAGTAGCAGATTTTCAATTATCAACCTCTTCTCTCTTTGTAACAAAAATATAAACAACTATTATTACACCTCAATCTCAAACTAATTGGGTCAGTTGTATCAATCAGTAACACATCAAGTATTAATCAAACTCGTGTATTAATCGAGTAATAGAGAGTGAGAAATGGGCCTTTCGTTAGCAAAAAATTCCTCAAACGCTAAAAACCAATAATCTATAAAAATGTGTGTGCTGTCAATGTGAGGGAATCTTTGTTGGAAAATATCAAAATCAAAATGTGCTAGTGTGTGAATGTAAGGTTATTACGGGTGGATAGGGCGGAATATTAATTGGGAGGTGGAAGAATTTTATTGATTCTCTTGCTTTTTCATCATCATTAGTTTTAATTAGACAAACATGAAATAACGAAAAACTAACTAATTACTTAGATGCAACGACTGTATATCCCAACAGTTCACTTTTTTCTGGTGAAATCTATAGAATATTTTTTGCTAGAGTTCCATTATTCTTAACCAAAATAGGAGCAATGAAATAGTTTTTAAACGTGTATTTATTTTATTCACCTTTAGATGCAATGAGGATTTGTTTTATGTCACGACCCAAAATCCCAACCTGTCGTGATGACGCCTATCTCAATACTAGACAAGCCGATAATCTCAATAAATCAAAACTTCTCTTTAAGGTTGAAAATATAATATTTAAATATAATATAAAATTCCACAATTACTAATACAAACACTCCCCCAAAACCTGGTGTCACTGAGTACATGAGTATCTAATATGAATATAAGTGTGGAAAATACGATCCATAATAGTCTGATACCAAATACCGTAAATAAGGAGATAAGGAAGGAGAGGCAAGGTCTGCGAAATACAGCAGTTACCTCTGAATCTCCGGAAAATTAACTGTGCGAAAGAATCAACACCCGCTATGACCGTGAATACCTGGATCTGCACACGAAGTGCAGGGTATAGTATGAGTACAACCAACTCAGCAAGTAACAATAATAAATAAGGAACTGAAGATAATGACGAGTTACACAGTTACATTTCATTTCTAGTAATTCCAGCAAAGAATAGACATGCTTTCAAATCCGACAATTTAAGCCAAATCAATTTTATATTGTTCAAATTCATGTAATCCGGATAGAAAATCTTTCAGAGAATTTCACAACAATGACAGATAGCAACTAAGTACAACAACAAATGAAAAGCAAGTACTGCCTCTCAGGCCAATAATTACACCACTCGTCACAACAACTCATACACTCGGCTCTCAGCCCTTAGCACTCACACTCAATGGGTACCCGCGCTCACTGGGGGTGTACAGACTCCGGAGGGGCTCCTACAGCCCAAGCGCTATAATCTGCACGGACAACTCACGTGCCATAATATAAATATCTAGATCTGCACGGCCAACTCACGTGTTGCACGGCCAACTCACGTGCTATAGTATAATATAAGGATCCGCACAGCCAACTCACGTGCTGCACGGCCAACTCACGTGCAATAGTATAATATAAGGATCCGCACGACCAACTCATATGTTACACGGTCAACTCACGTGCAACAGTATAATATAAGGATCCGCACGGCCAACTCACGTGCAATAGTATAATATAAGGATCCGCACGGCCAACTCACGTGCTGCACGGTCAACTCACGTGCAATAGTATAATATAAGGATCCGCACGGCCAACTCACGTGCTGCACGGCCAACTCACGTGCTGCACGGCCAACTCACGTGCAATAGTATAATATAAGGATCCGCACGGCCAACTCACGTGTTGCACGGCCAACTCACGTGCTATAGTATAATATCTCACAATCAGGCCCTCGGCCTCACTCAATCATAAAGCTCTCCAATCTCTCGGGGCTCTCAAAAATCATAAAAATCAGCCCAAACAACAATGATATGATACATCAATAATGAACAATAGAAACTGAGATAAAATAATCAAGTAAGCTATGACTGAGTACAAAACAATAATTTAAACAGATAATTCAATATGTACACGACCTATGTGGGTCCCAATAATACCAACATATAGCCTAAACATGATTTGTAGCAAGACTTATAGTCAGGTTTCCATAACACATAGAGAGCACATAACTATCAACAAGTTATTCAGCTTTACAGTTTCCACGGGTCGGATCAAGTCACAATTTCCTCGGTGCACGCCCACACGCCCGTCATCTAGTATGTGCGTCACCTCCAAAATAATTTCATGATACCAAATTCCGAGGTTTCATAACCTCAGGACCAGGTTTAAAAATGTTACTTACCTCCAACCGTGAAATTCTTATTCCTCTAAGCCTTTGCCTCGTGAATTGGCTTCCAAACGCCTCGAATTTAGTCACAATTAACTCGTTTCAGTCAATAAAATTCATTGAAATTATTTCCATAAGAAAATGCTAATTATCCATAAAAATTCGAAATTTAGCTCAAACATCGCGACCACATCTCAAAACCCGATAAAAGTTACAAAACCCGATAACCCATTCAATTACGAGTTCAACCATACTAATTTCACTCAAATCCGACTCCATATCGGTGTTCAAATCCCAAAATTTTATTTTTATGAAATTTCTACAATTTTTCCCAAATTTCCATCTCAAAGTACTAATTAAATGATGAAATCAGTCATATATTCATGTATATTAACCAGATCCGAGTTAGAATCACTTACCCCGATGAATTTTTTGAAAACCCCACGAAAAAGCGTCTCAAACCGAGCTCCCAAAGTCTAAAAATAAAATAATAACCTAAACTTCGGATATATAGTACATCCTCTGAACTTCCAAGGTGCGTTCCGCACAAAAATGGCATGGCCGCACATCCCCAGCTCCTGCGGTCGCACAAAAATGGTGCGGCCGCACTTCACAACCTTCTCATCTACCAGGCTTGAGTAAATTGGTCATAACTTTCTCTATAGATGTTTGAATCATTTTGACTTTTAGAACCCCGTTCCCTAAAATAAAACTTTTCGTATGTGCTTTTAATGATTTATGACTTGCGGGGATGATTGGTTAGAGATTTGAAAGTGTTTGGACTGAAATCGAAACACTTGGTTCCTTAAGTTAGCCTTAAAAGGGCCAAGTTTGACTTTGGTCAACATTTTGAGAAAACGACCCTGAAATCGGGATTTGACGGTTCCAATAGCTCCGTATGATGATTTTGGACTTAGGAGCGTATTCAAAATTTAATTTGAAAGTCCGTAGTTGAATTAGGCTTGAAATGGCTAAAACAAGAATTTAAACTTGAAAGTTTGACCGGGGAGTTGACTTTTTGATATCAGGGTCAGAATCCAGTTCTGAAAATTTTTGCAGCTCCGTTATGTCATTTATGACTTGTGTGCAAAATTTAAGATCAATCGGACTTGATTTGATAAGTTTCGACATCGAATGTAGAAGTTGGAAATTCTAAGTTTCATTAAGCTTGAATTGGAACATGATTCGTGATTTTAGCGTCGTTTCATGTGATTTGAGGTTTCAAATAAGTTCGTATGATGTTTTAGGACTGGTATATTGGGTTGAGGTCCCGAGGGCCTCGGATGAGTTTCGAATGGTTAACGGATCAAAAATTGGACTTAAAAAGCTGCTGCAATTTTTCTCTTTTGCTGAATATTCTTGGCTGTGATCGAGCCCAAGATCGAGCCCAGGGTCGACGGCCAGGGTCGAAGCCAGGGACGAGGCTCAGGATCGAGCCCAGATATCGAGCCATGATCGAGGCCATGATTGAAGGCCCAGGCTCGATGCCATGATCGAGGCCATGATCGAACGCTCAGGCTCGATGCCATGATCGATGCCATGATCGAAGGCCCAGGCTCGATGCCATGATCGAGGCCATGACCAAGGCCCAGCCTCGATGCCATGATTGAGGCGACGATCGAGGCCAGGCTCGAGGTCCATGATCGAAGCCACGATCGAGGCCCAGTTCCGAAGGCTGCTTGGGAAGATCTATAAAGGAGGAAATTTCGTCCCATTTGCCATTTTTGACGAACTTGAGCTTGAGCAGAGGCGACTTTTGTCAGATTTTCAAGGAAAGACATTGGGGTAAGTTATTCTAACTCGGATTTGGTCTTTATACACAATTATATTATTGTTTTCACCATTTAATTAGTGTTTTGAGATTGAAATTTTGGAAATTTTTAGAAATCTCATAGAAATAAATTTTTGAGATTTCGGTATCGATTCAGAGTCGGATTTTAGCAAAACTGGTATGGTTGGACTCGTAATTGAATGGGTTATCGGATTTCATAACTTTCATCGGATTCCGAGACGTGAGCCCCACAGATGAAATTTTAATTAATTTCGAAATATTTATTGAAAATGTAGTATTTTATTATAGAATTGATTCCTATAAATTTTAGTAATTGTATCAAATTATTTTTTGTTAGATTCGAGCCAATCAAAGTTGGATAATCAAGGAAAAGGCCTACTAGTGGACTAAACTGGAGCAAGACGAAGTAAGTCTCTTGTCTAATCTTGTGAGATGGAAATTACTCCATACGTAATTAAAGTAATAATTGTTGCTAATTGTGGGAGCTACGTACGCACGAGGTGACGAGAGTCCGTGCGTAGCTACTATTAATGCTAAAGTCCGGGTAGTTTAGGACTCAAAGCATGAATTACTTGTGTAAATTGTATTCTTTGTTTAATTAATATTATATGATATATATATATTGTGAATTGTTAGATAAAAATATTAAAGGATGAAAATCTCATATAATGGAAATCTCATATGCTTAATGTTCTGTGTAAAATAATTAATTGTTAAGAGAAATTGTTCATCCTCTCGAATTGATCTTATAATAAATATACTCTCCTTCCGGAGGTACATAAGAAAATGTCCTCCTTTCTTGTGGAGCGGGCCGAACGCCTCGGCAGGATAGATGCATCTATGGATCGTGCCGCACGTCCCTCGGCAGTGTACACGAAACTCTGGATCGGGCCGTACTACCTCGGCAGAAATCGTGCCTAATAATAATTATTACATGATACTTTGATAGTTTATTGCAGCTTGTGAAGCTACTTGATAAATTGAAAATCCTTGGAATTTAAAGAATTATTATCCCTGCTTGCTAAGGAATGATTGTTATTCCTGTAAATGAGATTATTTTTATAAATTATAAATTTATTGGAATTGAAGGAATTTAATTACTTCTGCTGGTTAAATAAATTATTGTTATATTCTGTGAATCATGCTGATTTAGATATTCTAGTTTTATTTAAATTATTATTATTGACCCATAGTGAGTGTCAAAGTTTGCCATCTCGTCTCTACCACTTCGAGATTAGGCTTGATACTTACTGGGTATACATTGTTTACGTGCTCATACTACACTTGCTGCACTTTTTGTAGAGGACCTGAGGCAAGTACTAGTGGGGGACTTATTGTCTTACACCCACGTTATCTAGAGGCATAGTGGTGAACTGCCTTTTTGAGCTGTTCTGCATCTACCAATGTCTCTTCTTGTATTTACATTCTGTCTATTTTATTTCAGATATTATTTAGAGTTTTGTATAATCTACTAGATGCTCATACACTTGTGACACCAGGTCTTGGCACACACATTTATAGAATTGGGAGTTGATTATTTATCTTGGATCTAAATTAATCGGTATCTTTTCTATTTTCATTAATATTGCTAGGAAAAAGAACAGAATTACTTGGAATTTTTTTAAAGAATGATTGATATACGTTTAATTTATTAGTTGGCTTGCCTAGCTGTAATGTTGGGTGCCTTCACGACCTATAGGTGAAATTGGGTCGTGACAACATGGTATCAGAGCACTAGGTTCATACAGGACTTACAAGTTATGAGCAGACCTAATAGAGTCTTGCGGATCGGTACGGAGATGTCTGTACTTATCTTCGAGAGGCTATAGGGTGTTAGGAAACTACCTTTCTTCATATTCCATCGTGCAATTAATATAGTACTAAATATCCTTATCTTATTCTCTCACAGATGGTGAGAACGCGCTCTAATAGGGTTCCAGACCAGGGAAGAGCTACTCCCCCAGTTGCTAGAGGTCAAGGCCGAGGCCGAGGGAGGGCTCCAGCCCGTGGTAGGGGAAAAGACGTCCCGGGACTGTTCCAGTTATGCCGCCAGTGGGTCCAGCAGAGAATCCCATTATTGAGGAGCAGGGTGAGGTGCCTGTGGCAGAACCAGCTCCGGTGGATTTTACATCTGCACCGGGATTTCAGGATGTCATGGGTCGTATGCTGCGGTTCATGGACAATATGACTCAGGCCGGTTTATTTCCGGTAGACCCAGCCACATCTCAGGCAGGCGGGGGAGCACAGACCCCTACCGCACAGGCTCATGGACAGGCAGCTACTGTATATCAGACCCAGGGTGTACTACCCGTGGGTGGAGCCCAGCCAGTGGCAACAGCTACACCTGAGCCCAGGCCAGTTGCAGCCGCTGATCCTCAGAAACTATTGGACAGATGGACTAGACTACATCCTCCTGTCTTTGGGGGTGAGCGACATGAGGATCCCCAGGATTTCATTGATCGGTGCAAGGATAGACTGTACAACATGAGGATATTGGAGTCTCATGGGGTAGACTTTGCTACTTTTCAGCTAGAGGGCAGAGCCCGTAGATGGTGGCAGTCTTATGTTCTTGGCAGACCAGCAGATTCTCCTCCCATAACTTGGGACAGGTTCACCCGTATCTTCCTGGACAGATATATTCCACCCTCCCAGTGGGAAGAGATGCGGTTTCAGTTTGAGTAACTCCAGTAGGGTCAGATGTCAGTAACCGATTATGAGGTTTCTGAATTATCTCGCCATGCACGTATGATACTCCCTACTTAGGCGGAGAGAGTGCAGAGGTTTGTTGCAGGTTTACATACTGGCATTCAGGCCACTATGGCTCGACAGGTTGAGATGAGTACTTCTTATGAGCTAGTCGTAGAGATAGCCCGCAGGATTGAGGGTGTACGTTAGTGTAGCCGAGAGCATGTTACTAGAGATAAGTGGTTTAGGTATTCTGGAGAGTTCAGAGGTGCTCCGTCTGGGGGCAGAGGTCAGTTCGTGAGAGGGCAGTCCAGCAGGCCCCCATATCCAGTACCACCGCCTCCTTGAGGTGCTCCAGTGCGATACTATCTCAGTGCTACACCAGAGAGTTCTTATCGCCCACCGGCTATTCAAGGTCCTCCCAGTGGGTATTCAGTTCCCCAGGGCCAGACTCTTAGTCAACAGCCCATCACACCGAAGAGAGTTGTTACGAGTGCGGGGATCCCTGTCACATACGGAGATTTTAGGGTCAGCAGCCTATGATTACCGGACCAGTTGCTCCACCAGTTGTCCGACCACCAAGAGGTGGAGGATAGGTGGGTAGGGGCCATCCTAGAGGTGGAGGTCAGCCAGGTGGAGGCCAGCCAGGTGGCGCTCCAGCTCGGTTCTATGCTTTTCTGGCCAGACCAGATGTAGAGGCCTCAAATGCGGTGATTTCAGGTATTATTTTTGTTTGCGGCAAAGATACCTCAGTATTATTTGATCCAGGATCTACGTATTCATATGTGTCATCTCTATTTGCTCCATTCCTGGGTATTTCTCGTGAGTCCTTGAGTACTCTTATTTTTGTGTTCACTCCTGTGGGCGATTCTGTTGTTGTGAACCAGATCTACTAGTCCTGTATTATTACATTCTGTGGTTATGAAACTAGAGCAGATCTCCTATTTCTTGAGATGACCAATTTTGAAATTATTTTGAACATGGACTGGTTATCTCCATATCATGCTATTCTAGATTGTCATGCCAAGACTGTTACCTTGGCTATTCCAGCATTGCCTGAGTTGGAGTGGAAGGGTTCGTCTGTTAGTGCATTTAATCAGGTTATTTCTTTTATAAAGGCTCAACACATGGTTGAGAAGGGTTATTTAGCTTATCTAGCTTATGTTCGGGATATTAATACAGAGACTCCTACTATTGATTCAGTGCATGTAGTTCGGGAGTTCTCTGATGTATTTCCTTCAGATCTTCCAGGTATGCCACCTGATCGTGATATTGATTTCTGTATTGACTTGGCTCCAGATACCCAGCCTATATCTATCCCACTGTATCGCATGGCTCCGAAAGAATTGAAAGAACAGCTTGAAGAGTTACTAGCCAAAGGGTTCGTCAGACCGAGTGTATAGCCTTGGGATGCACTGGAATTATTTATGAAGACGAAGGATAGAACAATGCGGACTTGTATTGATTATCGCCAATTGAACAAAGTCACTATTAAGAACAAGTACCGGTTGTCATGTATTGATGATCCATTTGACCAGTTGCAGGGTGCTAGGTTGTTCTCTAAGATCGACTTGAAGTCGGGGTACCATCAGTTGAAGATTCGGGATTCGGATGTTCCGAAGACTGCTTTCTAGACTAGATATGGTCATTATGAGTTTCTGGTAATGTCTTTCAGTTTAACTAACGCCTCGGCAGTGTTTTATGGATCTGATGAACATGGTATTCAGGCCATATATTGATTCGTTTGTCATTGTCTTCATTGATGACATTTTGCTCTACTCGCGCAGTAAGGAGGAGCATGAGCAGCATATGAGAGTAGTGCTTCAGACGTTGCGGGAACAAAAGCTATATGCTAAGTTCTCTAAATGTGAGTTTTGGCTAGAGTCTGTAGCATTTTTGGGGCATATTGTATCGGGCGAGGGCATCGTCTCACTTCGGCGAATGGCATCGTCCCACTTCGGCGACTGAGATCAGGAGTTTTCTGGGTTTAGCAGGTTATTATCGTCGGTTCGTGGAAGGTTTTTCATCTATTGCAGCACCTTTGACCCAATTAACTCAGAAGGGTGCTCCGTTCCGATGGTCCGGTGATTGTGAGGTGAGCTTTCAGAAGCTCAAGACAGCATTGACTACATCACAAGTGTTAGTGTTGCCTTCCGGTTCGGGGATGTATACAGTGTATTGTGACGCTTCACGCGTTGGCTTGGGTTGTGTATTGATGCAGGAAGGGTGAGTTATTGCATATGCTTCACGTCAACTGAAGCCCCATGAGAAGAATTATCCAATACATGATTTGGAGTTAGCTGCGATTGTTCACGCTCTTAAGATTTGGAGGCATTATCTTTATGGGGTGTCTTGTGAAGTTTACACAGATCATCGCAGTTTGCAGCATTTGTTCAAGCAGAGGGACCTAAATTTGAGACAACACAGATGGCTTGAGTTACTAAAAGATTATGATATTACTATCCTGTATTATCCGAGCAAAGAAAATGTGGTTGCAGACGCCTTAAGTAGAAAGGCGGAGAGTATGGGTAGTTTGGCTTTCATTTCAGCAGAGAAGAGGCCGCTAGCTTTAGATATTCAGTCCTTGGCCAACAGACTTGTGCGGCTGGATATTTCAGATCCCAGTCGATTTCTTGCATGTGTTGTAGCTCAGTCTTTACTATTTGAACAGATCAAGGCTCGCCAGTATGATGATCCACACTTAATGGTTCTTCGAGAAACGGTACTACGGGGTGGTGCCAAGGAAGTTACTATTGGCATGGATGGTGTTCTACGACTCCAGGATCGTCTATGTGTTCCTAATGTGGATGGACTGAGCAAAAAGATCCTAGAGAAAGCACACAATTCCCGGTATTCTATTCATCCAGGTGCTACAAAGATGTATCGTGATTTGAGGTATCATTATTGGTAGAGACGAATGAAAAAGGACATAGTTGAGTATGTAGCTAGGTGTCTAAATTGTCAGCAAGTTAAATATGAGCACCAGAGGCCAGGTGGCGTACTTCAGCAGATGACTATACCGGAGTGGAAATGGGAACGCATCACTATGGACTTTGTAGTTGGGTTGCCGCGGACCTTGCGGAAGTTTGATGCAGTTTGGGTCATTGTTGACAGGTTGACCAAGTCGGCACATTTTATTCCTGATGTGACTATGTATACTTCAGAGAGGTTGGCTCAGATATATATTCAGGAGATAGTTCGGTTGCACGGTGTTCCAATTTCTATCATATCAGATAGAGGCCCTCAGTTTACTTTACATTTATAAAGAGCAGTACATAGTGAATTGGGGACCCGTGTAGAGCTCAGCACAGCCTTTCATCCGCAGACCAACGGGTATTCAGAGCGGACAATTCAGATTTCTGAAGATATGCTCAGGGCATGTGTGATTGACTTTGGAGGTCAGTGGGATCATTTTTTACCTTTGGCCGAGTTTTCTTATAATAACAGTTACCAATCCAGCATCAAGATGGCTCTATTTGAGGCTTTATATGGTCGGCGATGTCGTTCACCCATCAGGTGGTTTGATCCCGGTGAGGCTAAGTTATATGGTACTGATTTGGTGAAGGATGCCTTGGAAAAGGTTAAGTTGATTCAGGAGCGACTTCGTACAGTGCAGTCCAGACAGAAGAGTTACGCAGATAAGAAAGCGCGAGATTTATCATTTAGGATGGGTGAAAAAGTTCTCTTGAAGGTTTCACCGATGAAGGGAATCATGAGATTCGGTAAGAAGGGCAAGTTTAGCCCAAGGTTTATAGGCCCATTTGAGATGTTGAGACGAGTTGGGAAGGTTGCATATGAGCTTGCATTGACTCCTAATCTGTCAGGAGTTCATCCGGTTTTCCATGTATCTATGCTCCGGAAGTATCATGCCGACCTATCACATGTGTTAGACTTCAACACAGTTCAGCTAAATAATAGCTTGGGTTATGAAGAAGAACCAGTTGCCATTGTTGATAAACAAGTTTGCCAGTCGAGGTCCAAGAGGATTTCTATAGTAAAATCCAATGGAGAGGCCAACCAATCGAGGAAGCAACTTGGGAGGCCGAGGAAAACATGCGGAGCAAATATCCACACTTATTCAGCACTCCAGGTACAATTCTAAACCTGTTTGAGAACGAACATTTGTTTAAGAGGTGGAGAATGTAATGACCCCATCGGTCATTTTGATTTTTAGAATCCTGGTCCCTAAAATAAAACTTCTCGTATGTGTTTTTAATGATTTATGATTTGCGGGGATGGTTGGTTCGGATTTGGAAATGTTTGGGTTAAAATCGGAACACTTGGTTCCTTAAGTTAGCCTTAAAAGGGCCAAGTTTAACTTCGGTCAACATTTTGAGAAAATGACCCCGAAATCGAGATTTGACGGTTCCAATAGCTCCATATGGTGATTTTGGACTTAGGAGTGTGTTCGGAATTTTATTTGGAAGTCCGTAGTTGAATTAGGCTTGAAATGGCTAAAACAAGAATTTAAGCTTGGAAGTTTGACCGGGGAGTTGACTTTTTGATATCGGGGTCGGAATCCAATTCTGAAAATTATCACAGCTCCATTTTGTCATTTATGACTTATGAGCAAAGTTTAAGGTCAATCGGACTTGATTTGATAGATTTCAACATCGAATGTAGAAGTTGAAAATTCTAAGTTTCATTAAGCTTGAATTGGAACATGATTCATGATTTTAGCGTTGTTTTATGTGACTTGAGGTTTCAAATAAGTTCGTATGATGTTTTAGGACTTACTGGTATATTTGGTTGAGGTCCTGAGGGCCTCGGGTCAGTTTCGGATGGTTAACGGATCAAAAATTGGACTTAAAAAGCTGCTGCAATTTTTCTCTTATGCTGAATATTCTGGGCTGTGATCGAGCCCAGGGTCGACGGCCGACGGCCAGGGTCGAAGCCAGGGATGAGGCTCAGGATCGAGCCCAGATATCGAGCCATGATCGAGGCCATGATCGAAGGCTCAGGCTCGATGCCATGATCGAGGCCATGATCGAAGGCTCAGGCTCGATGCCATGATCGAGGCCATGATTGAACGCTCAGGCTCGATGCCATGATCGATGCCACGATCGAAGGCCCAGGCTCGATGCCATGATCAAGGCCATGACCGAGGCCCAGCCTCGATGCCATGATCGAGGCCACGATCAAGGCCAGGCTGGAAGGCCATGATCGAAGCCACGATCGAGGCCTAGTTCCGAAGGCTGCCCGGGCAGATCTATAAATGAGGGAATTTCGTCCCATTTGCCATTTTTACGAACTTGAGCTTGAGCAGAGGCGACTTTTGTCAGATTTTCAAGGAAAGACATTGGGGTAAGTGATTCTAACTCGGATTTGGTATTTATACACAAATATATCATTATTTTCACCATTTAATTAGTGTTTTGAGATTGAAATTTGGGAAATTTTTAGAAATCTCATAGAAACTAATTTTTGAGATTTCGGTATCGATTCGGAGTCAGATTTGAGCGAAACCAGTATGGTTGGACTCATAATTGAATGGGTTATCGGATTTCGTAACTTTCGCCAAATTCCGAGACATGGGCCCCACAGACAAATTTTTAATTAATTTTGGAATTTTTATTGAAAATGTAGTATTTTCTTGTAAAATATATTCCTTTAAATTTTAGTGATTGTATCAAATTATTTTTAGTTAGATTCAGGCCAATCAAAGTTGGATAATCGAGAAAAAGGCCTACTAGTGGACTAAATTGGAGCACGACAAGGTAAGTCTCTTGTCTAATCTTGTGAGGGGAAAATTACCCCATAGGTAATTAAAGTAATAATTGTTGCTAATTGTGGGGGCTACGTACGCACAAGGTGACGAGAGTCCGTGCGTAGCTACTATAAATGCTAAAGTCCGGGTAGTTTAGGACTTAAAACATGAATTACTTGTGTAAATTGTATTCTTTGTTTAATTAATATTATTTGATATTTATATATATATATATTGTGAATTATTAGATAAAAATATTAAAGGATGGAAATCTCATATGCTTAATGTTCTGTGTAAAATAATTAATTTTTAAAAGAAATTATTCATCCTCTCGAATTGATCTTATAATAAATATACTCTCCTTCCGGAGGTACATAAGAAAATGTCCTCCTTTCTTGTGTAGAGGGCCGAACGCCTTAGCAAGATAGATGCATCTATGGATTGTGCCGCACGTCCTTCGGTAGTGTACATGACACTCTGGATCGGGCTTTACGACCTTGGCAGAAATCATGCCTAATTATAATTATTACACGATACTTTGATAGTTTATTGCAGCTTGTGAAGCTACTTGATAAATTGAAAATTCTTGGAATTTAAAGAATTATTATCCCTGCTTGCTAAGGAATGATTGTTATTCCTGTAAATGAGATTAACTGATAAATTAAAAATTTATTGGAATTGAAGGAACTTAATTATTTCTGCTGGTTAAATAAATTATTATTATATTCTGTGAATCATGCTGATTTAGATATTCTAGTTTTATTTCAATTATTATTATTGACCCATAGTGAGTGTCAAAGTCGGCCATCTCGTCTCTACCACTTCGAGATTAGGCTTGATACTTACTGGGTACACGTTATTTACGTACTCATACTACACTTGCTGCACTTTTTGTGCAGGACCTGAGGCAAGTACTAGTGGGGAACCTATTGTCTTACACCCACGTTATCTAGAGGCGTAGTGGTGAGTTGCCTTTTTGAGCCGTTCTACAGCTACCAATGTCTCTTCTTGTATTTACATTCTGTCTATTTTATTTTAGACAGTATTTGGAGTTTTGTATAATCTAATAGATGCTCATAAACTTGTGACACGGGGTCTTGGCACACACATTGGTAGAATTAGGAGTTGATTATTTATCTTGGATTTAAATTAATTGGTATCTTTTCTATTTTCATTAATATTGCTAGGAAAAAGAACAGAATTACTTGGAAAATTTTTAAAGAATGATTGATATACGTTTAATTTATTAGTTGGCTTGTCTAGCTGTAATTTTGGGCTCCATCACGACCTATAGGTGAAATTGGGTCGTGACATGGACAAAGATTTGACTTATGAAGAGGAGCCGGTAGTTATTCTAGCCCGGCAGATCCGACAGTTGAGGTCTAAGAGTTATCCTTCAGTTAGGGTACAATGGAGAGGTCAACCGGTAGAAGCATCCACCTGAGAATCCGAGTCGGACATGCGGAGTAAATATCCATACATTTTCACCAGCTCAGGTACTTTTTCTAATTCTGTTCGAGGACGAACGTTTGTTTTAGAGGTGGAGAATGTAATGACCCAAAAGGTCATATTTAAATTTAATAATTATTTCTATGATCTAAGACCTCGAAAAGCACTATGCATCATTCCGTATAATTTTTCGGAAAGTTTTTATATGAAAAATTGATTAAAATGTGAAATAGAGTCTTAAAACTCAATTAAGTTGACTTTGGTCAATATTTTTAGTAAACGGACCCGGATCAGTATTTTGATAGTTCCGGTAGGTCCGTCTTGTGATTTAGGACTTGGACGTATGCCCAAAATTTAATTTAGATGTCCCTAGCTCAAGTTATGACCATTTAACGAAAACTAGAAATTTAAAGGCTAAAGATTTCCATATTTGACCACGGAGTTGACTTTTTGATATCGGAGTCAAAATTCGATTCAGGAAATTAGAATAGGTCCATTATGTCATTTATGACTTGTGTGCAAAATTTGAGGTCAATCGGACTTGATTTGATAGGTTTCGGTATCGAATGTAGAAGTTAAATATTTTTAAGTTCCTTAAGCTTGAATTGTGGTATGATTTGTGATTTTAGCGTTGTTTGATGTGATTTGAGATTTAGATTAAGTTCATATGATATTTTAGGACTTGGTTGTATATTTGGTTGAGGTCTCGGGGGCCTCGGGTGAGTTTCAGATGGTTAACGAGTTGAATTTTGGACTTGGAACTTTGCTGGAATTTTTCTGAATGCACTGTCTGGTTTCCTTCTTCGCGTTGGCAATAGGGGTCTCGCGTTCGCGAAGAGGAACTGGAGACACGTGAAATTTACTCTTCGCGTTCGCGAAGGGGTAAAGGGCAGTGTACATCATGAACGCGTGGGAGCGTTCGCGTTCGCGTTCGCGTTCGCATAGAAGGGCGAGGCCTGGCCGGGCACCAGGCGATAAGGCTTCACGTTCGCGTAGGGGAGACCGTGTTCGCGAAGGACAAGTTTGGCAAGGCATCGCGTTCGCGAGACTGCCCTCGCATTCGCGAATAAGAAATTTGGGGCAGCACAAAAAATGTGCTTCGCGAACGCGAGGGTGCTATCACTTTCGCGAAGAAGAAATTCATGGACAGCAGAACTTACGTTCTGGAAATGGGATTTCGTCCCATTTTTCAAGATTTTGAGCTCGGGTAAGGCGATTTTTGGGCAATATTTTACGAAAAAATATTGGGTTAAGTGTTACTTATCCTATATTGATTGTATTTCATGATTCCATACTCATTTACATCATGAATCCGTGAATTTATGGAAGAAAAATTAGATTTTTATAAAATCTTCCAAAAATATAAAATGAAGATTTGAAAGCCAATCCGATGTCGGAATTCGATAATTTTTATATGGTTGAACTCATGTCGGAATGAGTGTTCGAATTTCGTGAGTTTTTTCGAGATTCGAGACGTGAGTCCCACTGTTGATTTTTGAAATAAACGAAAAATTAGTAAATTCATATGGAATCCATTTCTACGATTTGTATTGAGTATATTGAATTGTTTATGACTAGATTTGAGGATTTCGGACACGAATTCGCGAGGCAAAGGTTTATTGGAATCTTGAGTTGGATGCAAATCGAGGTAAGTGTCGTGGTTAACCTCCACTTGAGGGAATAAAACCCTTGAATTATTTGCTATGTGAATTTCATGTGTAACGATGTATAGGCAAGGTGACGAGTGCCTATACTTTGTCGAATTAATTATTTGCTTAATTATTTAAACATCTTAAATTATTTTAAGACACTAATTAATTATTATAATAATTGTTTCTCTCCTATTCCTTGTCAAATATTAATGCTTGAATTCTTGTAATAATTGTTACATGCTTATTTGATTATGTGTCTTAATTGCTACTTGACATTTAGCATATTAAATATTAAACTGCCTATTTTCTCCCTGATTTTCACAATTAATTGCTACTTGTCATTGTTTGTTTCATAAATAAATTATAATTACTGCATGCCTTGATGATTAATAGTTTCTCATTGAACGTGGTATTTATTGTAGTATTTTTATTACATTTAAGAGTTGTTAAAATATATGGGGGAACGGGTTGCACGCCGCAACAGATTTATTTAAAGTTTATATTGGGGGATCGGGTTGCACGCCGCAACAAATTTATTTAAAATTTATATTGGGTGATCGGGTTGCACGCCGCAACAGATTTATTTTAAGTTTATATTGTTGGAGCGGGTTGCACGCCGCAATAGAAATAAGTTGAGGGACTAAGACTGCTAAATTGACTTCAATTATTGATATTATTTACCAGTCTTACTACTATTCCTGTTATTATTATTATTATTATTATTATTATTATTATTATTATTATTATTATTATTATTATTATTATTATTATTATTATTATTATTATTATTATTATTGTGCACACGTTAATGTAAGCGACCTGCCTTAGCCTCGTCACTACTTCGTCGAGGTTAGGCTCGGCACTTACAGAGTATATAGGGTCAGTTGTACTCATACTACACTCTACACTTCTTGTGCAGATTTTGGAATTGGTCCCAGCGGCGTACCATAAACTTGCTCGGATTTCAGCTACCCAGAGGAGACTTGAGGTATAACTGCACAGCGTCTGCAGTTCTGAAGTCCCCGTCTACTTTATTTTAGCTGTGTATTTTTTTCAGACAACTTTATTTTATTCAGACCCTTATTTGTATTATTCTAGAAGATCGTGTACTTGTGACTCCACTTCTGGGATGGTATTTAGATATCGTGTTTATTATAGATTATTCACTTTATTTCAGACTTTATTTTCGCATTTGTTTCTTTGTTATTAATTAATTTAAATTGTGTTAAAATGGCTAATTATATTCTAACATTGGCTTGCCTAGCAAGTGAAATGTTATACGTCATCACAACCCCGAAGGTGAGAATTTCGGATCGTGACAAAAACATTTAGCATGCATAATTGAGTTACAAATAGTTTTTTTTTAACAAACTGGGATGAATAAATGATCCTAAAAGTTTGATGAATTCAAACAATAAAAATATTTAATTATTAAGTCATGTCACAGTCGCGGTGACAGAAACTATTCACATGGCTGTACCACACCTCCTTTGGTTGAGGTCGTCCAACTATATAGTCATTATTCTTTTACAACAGTATTTATACATACGATAAACAATATAAACTTATTATAATGTTATATATAAAAACATGATTTTGTCTCCTACAAACTTTAACCGATGAAAAGCATCACCAAATAACTCAAATCTTCACCAAATAGCCTTAAAATAATATCCCTACGAACCCCAATCATCAAAAGTTTTAACAAATTACAAAATTTATTTATAAGTTTTCAAGCTTTTAAAAATTCCAACAATGGAATTTTTACTTTTCACTTTAATTCTCCCAACAATATTTAAATTTATGATAATAAATTTGAATATCACTCTCAAATTAGTTTCTAATACAGATTTTTTTAATAACCTATTATTACGTGAAAAGAAGTTTCAAATTATATAATACCCTATTATTACGTGAAAAGAAGTTCCAAATTATATATATAATAGGTTAAACTAGGTAAGATAAAAGAATATTGGATAAAATTGATTGGGGAAGTAACCACCTGTATTTTCCGTAATTGTTGCAAAAATTAGTTTTGGCGTCATGTACTGAATAAACGATACTGAATTCAGAATGATCCGGAGGTATTGTGTCTAAAACAATGTGTAACTCTTTTCGTGATTTTCAACTTCCCAGAAAATTGAAATATACTAAAAATGAACCCAAAATCAAATATTAAAGCAAAATCTAGAAACATATATTTAAACCCAAAGATATAGAGTAAAATAAGGGGAAGTAGATAAATTATATATATATAGTATACGGGTAAAATCAGGGATAAAGCATACCTCGATTTTCCGGTGAAGAAAACAGAAGAAGGGCATGGACGCACGAGACTGAAATCGAGGTCGGGTACCTTTCGTATCGAGACCCACAAAAGAAAAACGATGGGTTCATCACCGGGCGTGATAAAGCGACGCCCCCCGGACCCAGAACGAGTTCTAAAACCTCGGAAAACACGATAATCGGTTACGCACGACGGATAAAGGGTCGTGATATTCGTACCTGACCGGATGTCACGGCGCGGATCTCGCTCGATGTCGGTTACGAATTAGTAAGTAACGAGACAGGAAGATTTTTACCTTTTTAGACTTGTACTAGGGATGAAACTCTCCTACTATATAAATGGGAGGTTTTTTATTTTCTTTCGAGAGACATGGTAACATGCGAACCAAGGCGATACAAATTCATTTTTCGCTTTCTAGCTACTGCCAAAGTCTCTTACTTAAGTGTTTTGTTCTTCATTAACGATTGGGTGCGAACCAAAGGTCCGATCGAGGGCAAACTACTGTTCAACCTAGGTTCTGGTTAGGACGTAACATTACAACTGGTTTGATCATTCATTTTATCTTTAATTCGTTTATCTAATATTCTTGATTATTTGTGTTGAATCAATCTACATATCCTTAAAACCACGTATAAATTCAATTTTTATCTGATTTAAGGATAAACAGTTTGGTGCTCACCGTGGGGCTATGGATAATAGTGGTGATTTGATACAAATCTCCATAACACACTCTATTTTACGTTTGTTCTTTAAAGTCTTAATTTCAGGTTACCCTAAAAATGTCAAATTCTCAGTCTGCCCATTTGAATGTTGATGCTGAGTTTGGCCATCATGGCGAAAATAATAATTTGGTGCCTAGTAATGATGTGCCTCATGCCGATCCGAATTGTGTCCCAGTTGCCGATGCGGTCAATGCTAACTCAGAGGTGGCCATCGACGTCAATCTGCAAGCTGATCTCGAAAATAGCGTTTGCAAGGGACCCCAACCAACAGCTCGAGAGGCGCCCAAAAGCGAAGGCGAGAGGGTCAGCTTACGGTTAATCTTCAAAATATTGCAGGCTCAACAGGCGGCGATAGCGCAACTACAAAATCAAAACCACGCCCCCAGCTGTCACGACCCAAAATCTCACCTGTCGTGATGGAGCCTATCTCAATACTAGGTAAGCCGACAATCTCAGTAAACCACCATATCTTTTGAGTTTGAAAACAAAATATTTAAATTTAGCGAAAGAAAATCTCATAAATACAGATATAAAACAATCCCAAAACCCGGTGTCACTGAGTACATGAGCATCTAATATGAATACAATGTCTGACTGATAAAAATCACTATCTGAAAGTATAGAACAGTACAATAACTGAAGGAAAGAGAGACAAGGTCAGCGGACGCCAAGCAGCTACCTTGATAGTCTCCAACTGGTGACACACTGAGGTCTAACAGTCGTTGTGTCCGGAAGCATCTGGATCTGCACACGAGGTGCAGAGTGTAGCATGAGTACAACCAACTCAATAAGTAACAAGACTAACCTCTGGGCTGAAAGTACTAACGAGCTCCACAGGTACAGTCCAGTATAATTAATGGTACCGAAATGTAGGCATGCTTTCAAGTTCAACCATTAAACTCAGTACAAGTGAAATAGATCAATACTGCATGATATGAGGAATATATCATCTCAGTGGAAAGACCTCATGTAATATTGGTCACAAATCATTCGGTCACTCGGTACTATTTATGGCCAATCTAGCCCAGGGGTATTCCATCTCGTATATATATACACATCGACTGACAGTTAGTCAATCAGTACTGTATAAGGCCAATCCAGCCGTGGGTAATTTATTCCCCAATGTAAATGATACAGACAAGATCCATGTCTAGGGAAAATCCATCCCTCAATATAAATGCTTCGGGCAAGATCCATACCCAGGGAAGATCCATCCCTCAATATAAATGCGTCGGGCAAGATCCATGCCTAGGGAAGATCCATCCCTCAATATATATATATATATATATATATATATATATATATATATATATATATATATATATATATATATATATATATATATATATATATGTAGCAAGATCCATGCCACAGTTACTCAGCACTCGCACTCAGTAGGTACCTACGCTCACTGGGGGTGTATACAGACTCCGGAGGGGCTCCTTCAGCCCAAGCGCTAATATAAATCCGATATGGCCTATTGTAGGCGGTCAATCCCAATCCATATAATAATAAAGCCTATAAGGCCTGCTGCAGGCGGGCAGCCCCGGTCCATATAATAGTAAAGCCTATAAGGCCTGCTGCAGGCGGGCAACCCCGATCCATATAATAATAATGTATAAAGCCAACATGGCCTGCTACAGGCGGGCAACCCCGTTACATATAGTAATCATATATATAAAGCCAATCTGGGGATATGACTGAGTGTGACTGAGTGTGAGATGTATATTTTTGAAATAATTAATTCAACAGCAATACGACCCCATGAGTTCCAAAATATTGGCACGTAGCCTGAACACGATCTTTAATAAGAGCCTCATCTCAATCTTTCTAACACGTGGAACATGTTTAGATAATAACATGATTCTTTAATTTTTACAACTTCACAGGATTTATTCAAGTCACAATTTCTATGGTGTACGTCCACATGCTCGTCACATATCGTGTGTGTCACCTCCAAACAATTTATATTATACCAAATTCGGGGATTCATACCCTCAGAACCAAGTTTAGAAGTTATTTCCAAGCCATCACATCACTATTCCCTCTACCACACACATACCCGGGGGTGATACCATGACACCCTATTCCATATAGGCCTGACAACACAATATAACTGAAAATTACTAATTTAGCATTAGCCCATAAACCTTGGAATCCAATTTCCAACATCCAAAAATTTATTTTCATGACCCGAATCTCACATTTACGCATTGTATAAGTCTGAACAAGCTGTATCAAGCCATAACCTCGTTCCAAAACCTTTATAGACTATTGATATTTAAAGAAACACACGGAATCTCATAACCACTTATTAGATCAACAAGTCGTGGAGCTCTCTCGCCCTAATCGGAACCATAATCACTTTCTTAGCCGACTTTCAATATTATCCTTCCGAATATACTGTAATCAAACCTGATAGTACCCATTCTAGGTCCAATGACCTTACATTATTAAACACAACTATTCCACTGACATGGCACACCAATACAACTCAAGCCACAACTGCGCAACTTGTATCCAAAATGGAAGATGTCTCAAAGTAGCGATCCGTATTGCAAGTTCAACAAGCACCACAACAACTGCAATGCTATAAGCTCATTATATATAGTAGAACCAAGACACATGAATTTAATAACAGTAAACAGCTCTTCTAAAGCTCACATTAACATCACTCGCACGGACAACTCACGTGCTATAGTATCAATATCTGGACCCGCAGGACAACTCACGTGCCAATAACATAATCCGCCTGGCATGGTCACAGGCCTCCAGTCCAAGCATATCATACATGAGCAATCAAATAAGTACACATGTACATGATAAATGAAGTAGAATTCATATGCACCTCGACTGGTATAAATAACACGAAATAGAGTAGGCATGTGCAAAGTGCGCTATGAAAAATCAAATCGGCAATTAACGCAGAAATAGTAACTACCCAATTTAGTTAGGGAATTAGCCTCTTTGTAACCTCAAGTATAACCCAGATAGTTCTCAACAAAGGTACGAAGAAGAGAAACGTCATAACTTTACGCTTAACCGTCAACTCTAGGCATATCATAGCCTAAACATTTTCCCGAATCTGAATACTTGCCCCGATGCCCGCACATGGGCTCACACACACACACACACACACACACACACACACACACACACACACACATATATATATATATATATATATATATATATATATATATATATATATATATATATATATATATATACACGAACTCGTAGCGCGTAGTCATCACAAATAATTAACGCAACTAGTACCTCTACCGTGTTTAAAAAAAATACTCACCTCAAACAGGCCGCAACCCTGAATCAAAATGCTTCTGAGAACTCCCAGTTCCCCAAATTCATAGAACACATGAACCATCATAACTGATCACAACTCCAGCACTCGAATGACTATCACATCCTTCATGCACGGCCATCTCACTAGTAATATTTTCATAATTCTTCTGTGCCATATATCAATAATTTGAATATCAACAGTCTATCAACTAGGTGAGTATCGCAATACCGATGAGATCCGAAAGTCAAAACACAATGCGCCTTTTTGAAATACGCACCCTTCTCAGGGATTACCAAGCAGTTATAACATTCATCTAAATATATAAAACTGACCATTCTGTCCAGAATTCGTGACTTTCCCTTCAAGAATGAACTGCCACCTTGTACATGTAAATCTTAATCCCGCACAACACAACACATCTATCATGCTATCATGTGACAAGAACAAGAATCTCATTATCAACTTTGAGTCACCAGCAATTTACATACCCGGTTAGTTAGAAACCTTTCTCTTACTTCCTTCCAGGAGAAAATCACAATACACAATACGTTCCCCACACCGGTAGAAAATATCTGGTTCAAACCATGGTAGAAACCATCAAGAACACTTTGAAATCCATTTGCACCTAATCAAGCTATCAGAACTAAATTTCTCTAATTCGACCAAGCCACGCAGGTCATCAAACCCAAGAATATTGCCACCGAAATATCTGTAAAAATCTCACCACATCATTATTACCAAAAGAACCGAGCATACCATTACCATACTGATCCAACTTGTTACCCATTTGTCCTATTTTCTCCGAGTTTCTTCTGAATTACCCTTAAGTTAGACATTTCTCCTTGTCAGAACACTACTATCCTTACCCACAACTCACTACAAGACATCCTAATATAAAACCATACCGCCCTAAGGCCCATAAGCCACTGTATTCTTCTTAAGCACCACAAAAGTACCACAATCGAGACCCCCACATTGAAAAGACCTTATGTGGACTTAAAATTTTTCCCTTAACCTTTCTTGCACTGAAATGTAGAATCCATAGTCATACAGAATTACCGCAAGTCCTAGCACCATCCAGTGTAAATAACCGATTCTAGCAATATACGAATCTGAAAAATTTTAAATTACCACATATACATTTTGAATCTATTAGAACCCTCTCGAGAGTCACGCACTTTGCTCAAATCCAAATTGTACCGCCCAAACGGGCCGAAAGACACATGCACCCTTAGCACAACAACACCCAAATAAGTAACCCTGTCTTAACACCACTGATCAAATTCATACTACGTTCGTACTACATCCTTCACAATAACAACTCACTCATCCCATAATTTCAATATACTTATAAAGTGCAATATAACCTGTATCCAGGAATTTCCTTACTCGAGTCATCCTCGATATCAATCTTTGCAAGTCATAACCGAATCACATGTATGCCTCAAACCGAAACCAGTACAACACATAACCGTGAAATCAAATCGTCAATAGCAGGCTCCCCACTTGGCTCAAAGCCATAGAACAAAATATTCTATAACTCACAATATCCATACTCTATTACTGCCATAATACTGCAGTCAGTTCAACGAAAATTCTTCACAAGCTCAGGTAACACAAACCATAAAATACCTCAATTCATTTGCTAAGATCTCCTTCATTCTCGTGATAGTCAAGTCAACTTTCTCAACCAGATTCAAATTCAAATCTTAACACTTACACTCCGCTGGTAGAAAAGAAACTCTCCACTCAACATTATAAGGAACACACCTACGTAGATTACTCTGCAGGAGATAACCCACCCGCTTAGCCTCAAATTGGCATCTTGTTATACCCTTTCGCAGCCACAATTACTACGCAATCACTTAATCTTTCTGAGTCCAAACTCATTAACAAGACATGAGAATTTAATCTATCCCACAATTTAACAACGTGAAAGATCCTTCAATACACTCATAACTCGAGACTATACGTCAAATCAAGACATAAATCAAATACCCAATAGCAAACTCTTGAGTCACAAGTAAACTTCATTCGTCACATTCAACCCATCTGAACACATCCTGCAATCACATAATACTTATCATATAGCCATTCAACCGCTCATCGAGCCATAAATTCCACTCATAGGGACACTACCGGAAATATGAGTCCAAATATACAAGTTCACACAACTGAAGCTACTGAGCTTAAGCTGCGGTCTAACCCTGGCCTCAAGTCCTCCAGACTGGCCCATCACCAAAATACAGAATACATTTCATGAACCTCGTTCATGGAATCACAAGCCGGTGATGCACAACTGATACCGAGCGCTCACATACGCACACGAATGCGTGGAAGGAATTCAAAGAGTTATGTTTCAAGCTGAATCAATTCCGCAGGATAGAATACAAGAAAGTGAAATTTTCTAAGGGTTTGGCAGCCTCTCGAAGATAAGTACTGACGTCTCGTACCGATCCGCAAGACTCTACTAAACCTGCTCATGACTCGTGAGACCTATGTAACCTAGAGCTCTAATACCAACTTATAACGACCCAAAATTTCACTTGTCGTGATGACGACTATCTCAATACTAGGCAAGCCGACAATCTCAGTAAACCACCATATCTTTAGAGTTTGAAAATAAAATATTTAAATTTAGTGAAAGAAAATCTCACAAATACAAATATAAAACACTCCCAAAATTCGGTGTCACTGAGTACATGAGCATTTAATATAAATACAATGTTTGACTGATAAAAATCATTGTCTGAAAGTAATAGTACAATAACTAAAGGAAAGAGAGACAAGGTCAGCGGACGCCACCCAGCCACCTTGATAGTCTCCAACTGGTGACACACTGAGGTCTAACAGTCGCCGTGTCTGGAAGCACCTGGATCTGCACACGAGGTGCAGAGTGTAGTATGAGTACAACCAACTCAATAAGTAACAAGACTAACCTCTGGGCTGAAAGTAATGACGAGCTCCGCAGGTACAGTCTAGTATAATTAATGGTACAGAAATGTAGGCATGCTTTCAAATTCAACAGTTAAACTCAATACAAGTGAAATAGATCAATACTGCATGATATGAGGAATATGTCATCTCGATGGAAAGACCTCATGTAATATTGGTTACAAATCATTCGGTCGCTCAGTACTGTTTATGGCCAATCTAGCCCAAGTTATATTCCATCCCGTATATATACACATCTACTGACACTCAGTCACCTAGTACCGTATAAGGCCAATCTAGCCCTGGGTAATTTATTCCCTAATGTAAATGATACGGACAAGATCCATGTCCAGGGAAAATTCATCCCACAATATAAATGCTTCGGGCAAGATCTATGTCCAGGGAAGATCCATCCCTCATATATATATATATATATATATATATATATATATATATATATATATATATATATATATATATATATATATATATATGAAAATATCCATTCCCAGGAAAGATCCATCCCATATATATGTATATCAACTACGCTCACTGGGGGTGTATACAGACTCCGTGATATAAAGCTGATATGGCCTGTTGCAAGCGGTCAGTCCCGATCCATATAATAATAAAGTCTATAAGGCTTGATACAGGTGGGCAACCCCGATCCATATAATAGTAAAGCCTATAAGGCCTGCTGCAGGCGGACAGCCCCGATCCATATAATAATAATGTATAAAGCCAATATGGCATGCTGCAGGCAGGAAGCCCCATTCCATATAGATCATATATATAAAGCCAATATGGCCTGCTGCGACACGTAACTCGATCCCATAAATATCCTCACAATGGACGAATATGACTGAGTGTTAAATGTATATTTTTGAAATAATTAATTCAACAGCAACACGACCCCATGGGTCTCAAAATATTGGCATGTAGTCTAAACACGATCTTTAATAAAAGCCTTAGCTCAATTTCTCTAATACGTGGAACATATTTAGATAATAACATGAATTTTTACAATTTCACAGGATTTATTCAAGTCACAATTTCTATGGTGCACGTCCACATGCTCGTCACCTATCGTGTGTGTCACCTCCAAACAATTTATATTATACCAAATTCGGGGATTCATACCCTCAGTACCAAGTTTAGAAGTGTTTCTTACCTCAAACCGTGTAATTTCTTACTTTGCAATGCCTTTGACCCATGAATTGGTCTTCGAAAGCCTCGAATCTAGTCAAAATTAATTCAATTCAGTCAACACAAATTATAGGAATTAATTCCATATGAAAATATTAAGTTTTCCAACAAAAGTTACAAAATATGAACGCCCATCCAACCACGAGTCCAACCATACAAATTTTACCAAATTCCGACATCAACTCGACCTCCAAATCCTCAATTAAAGTCTATGAAAATTTCTACCATTTTTAACCCAATTCACTGATTTAGGGATAAAAACAACAATGGATTCGTGTATTTTAAGCGCCTCTCCCCGAGCTCCAAATCGTTAAAAATGGAAAATGGGACGAAGTCCCATTTTCAGATCTTAAACATTCTGTCCAGGTTTGCATTTGCGGACCAAAACTTCGCATTTGCGAATGAAAAGTACCTCCCATGAACATTGTTCTCAAATGCGATAAATTGTTCGCAATTGTGAGTGAACAGTGTTTTCGCAATTGCGATAAATGGTCCGCAATTGCGAATGAACAGTGTTTTTGCAATTGCGGTAAATGGTTCGCAATTGCAAATGAACAGTACATCACGAGAAACTAGCAAACTCAAACTTCTCTGAAATGATCTGAAACTACCCTGAAACTCATCCGGAACCTCCCGGACACAAACCATATATGAATTTCAATCAAAAAACATGTTACGGACCTGCTCGTGCACTCAAAACACTGAAAAGAGGTTGTCTTGACCCGATATTGACCATGGTCAAACTCCCAAATTTCTTAACTTTACTAGTCTCTCAACCAATGGTCCAAAAATACACCTCAAGCCCCTCGGGACCCGTCAAAACATACCAAAAAATTTTAAAATATCATACGAACTTATTCGAAACTTCAGATCACGTCAAACAACGCTAGAATCACGAATCATACTCCAATTCAAGCCTAATGAACTTTGAAACGTCCAATTTCTACAAACGACGCTGGAAACTATCAAATCACGTCCGATTGACCTCAAATTTTGCACACAGGTCATAAATGACATAACGGAGCTATGAACATTTTCAGAACTGGATTGCGACCTTGATATCAAAAAGTCAACTCCCCGGTCAAACTTTCAAAAAATTTAATTTTCGCCATTTCAAGCCAAATTCCACTACGGACTTCCAAATAATATTCCGGACACGCTCCCAAGTCCAAAATCACCATACAGAGCTATTGGTATCATCAAAACTCCATTACGAGGTCGTTTACACATAAGTCGACTTCCGATCACTATTTTAACTTAAGCTTTAAACCTTGAAACTAAGTGTTCCAATTCAATCCAAAACCTCACCGGATCCGAACCAATCACCCTGGCGAGTCACATAACAACCATAAAGCCTAAATCGAGCAGTAAGTGTGGAAACATGGTTGTAATACGCAAAACGAATGAATGGGTCGTTACACCAGCAGGGTTGAGCCCGAACAGTCCCGGGAAAACACCCGAAGAGACAAACAGATCACCGAGAAACCAAGTGAAACTGAGCCCGGGGTCAATCCCGAAATAATGAAAATGCTTGAAACATTAACAAAGCGGGTAAGGTCAGGCGAGAAGAAAATTGAGGCCAATGACAAAAAGATGCAAACATACAATTCCAGGGTCAATCAAATCCCAGGAGCACCCCCCGATATTGAAAGGGCCGGATTCCAAGAAATTTATCCAGAAGCCTTTTCCTCCGAGTGTGGCACCGAAGACTATCCCAAAGAAGTTTTGTGTGCGGGATATCCCAAAATATAACGGAACCACGGATCCGAATGAGCATATGACCTCATATACATTCGCAATAAAAGGGAATGACTTGGAAGATGATGAAATCGAGTCGGTGTTACTGAAGAAGTTTGGGAGACTTTGTCCAAAGGAGCAATGATATGGTATCACAACTTACCCCCAAATTCCATTGACTCATTTGCTATGCCTGCAGATGCTTTCATGAAGGCCCATGCCGGGGCCATCAAGGTCGAGACAAAAAATTCAGACCTTTTCAAGGTTAAACAAAGAGACAATGAGATGTTCAGGGAGTTTGTGTCAAGGTATCATATGGAACGAATGGACCTGCCTCCGATTGCAGATGATTGGGCCGTTCAGGTATTCACTCAGGGGCTGAACCCCCGAAGCTCCTTGGCTTCCCAATAGCTAAATTAAAATTTGGTAGAGTACCCGGTGGTAACTTGGGCTGATGTCCACAACAGGTACCAATCAAAGATTAGGGTCGAGGACGACCAACTCGGAGCCCCTTCTGGGTCTATTTATCCCACCATGGCCGACGACAGGTCTAAGAGAGCCATTAATCACGAGCCAAGACCAGTCCAAGATCGGTACCAACCATACAACATGGACCAAAGGGTAAATAGGTTTGGGCGTCACCCCATAAGGAACGAACAAAAAGGCGATTGAGGGCCTAGTAAACGAGGTCTGATGAGCAAAAATGATTTCTCCAGGCCGCTCGGGAATAGGGAAGCACCGATATTATCAGAGTATAACTTCAACGTTGATGTTGCGACTATCGTGTCAATCATCAGGCACATCAAAGTGACCAAGTGACCCCGACCATTGCAGTCCGACCCTACCCAAAGAGATCCTAACTTGATGTGTAAGTATCACAACACTCAAGGTCACAAGGCCAAGGATTGCCCAGAATTGAGAGAAGAAGTTGCCCAGTTGATCAACAACGGGCACCTCCGGGAGTTTCTGAGTGATCGGGCTAAAGACCATTTCAGGAACAGGGACGCCAAAAAATAGGTCGAATAAGAGGAGCCTCAGAACATCATCAATATGAATCGGAGGGGTCGATATCCCCCAAGGACCAATGATAAAGCACACTAAAGTGTCTATCACAAGGAAAAAATGCACCCGAAATCATGTCATGAAAGGAAACATTTTGTTCAACAACGAGGATGCCTAAGGCATCGTAAAACCTCACAATCTTGTGGTGGTGATATTCGTACTTATCAATAAATCTCGAATTAAACATGTGTTGATCGATCCAGGTAGCTCGGCCAACATCATCAAATCGGGGGTCGTATAGCAATTAGGGTTACATGACCAAATAGTGCCAGCAGTCTGGGTGTTGAAAGGATTTAACATGGCATGCGAAACTGTTAAAAGAGAGATAACCCTACCTGTGAACACCGCGGGGACAATCTAAGAGAGAAATTTCTACGTGATCGAAGTGGACATGAGGTATGATGCTCTATTCGGAAGGTTGTGGGTTCACAACATGAGGGCGGTACTGTCGACCTTGCACCAGGCGTTGAAATTTCCTACACCGGGAGGATTCAAGACAGTCTACGAAGAGCAGCCGGCTGCAAAGGAGATGTTCGCAGTTGACGAGATAATCCCAGTGTCACAGTTTTGACATAAAGGAATGCGGAGCCGACCAGAAAGGAAGAAATTAAATTGAAATCACTAATGCCGATCTCGGTCGAACCGGAGGAAGGAGAAATAGACGAGGAAGATGATTATGGAGTCCCAATATTGTTCATAGCTCCTGATGACACTGGCACCACCAAATCGACGGTTGAAGAGTTGGAGAAAGTCATGTTGATCGAACACCTACCAGATCGAAAGGTATACCTAGGCACGGGGTTAACCCCCCGAGCTCAAGAAAAAACTCATTGATTGTCTTATAGCTAACATAGATTGTCTCGCTTAATCCATCTTGACATGACAAAAGTTACATTCAGTTAAGTAGAAGATGAGAACGCAGTCCGAGGTCAAGCATGTGTTCATTAAGGACAAGTTATCCAAGCTCCTTCAAATTGGATCCATCCGGGAAGTTAAATACCCGGACTAGTTAGCTAATGTAGTGGCAGTGCCTATAAAAGGGAATAATCTAAGAATGTGTATAAATTACAAATATCAAAACAAGGCATTCCCTAAGGATTCTTTCCCTTTACCTAACATTGATCGGATGATCGACGCGACGGCGGGCATGAGATACTTAGCTTTCTCGATGCTTTTTTCCAGGTACAACCAAATTTGGATGGACCTGGACGATCAAGGAAAGACTTATTTCATCACTAAATTTGGCATCTACTATTATAATGTAATGTCGTTTGGATTAAACAAAGTCGGTGCCACCTATGAATGCCTAGTAAACGGGATATTCGAAGAACAGATAGGAAAATCAATGGATGTTTATATTGACGATATGTTAATCACGTCTCTGCGGCTAGAGGACCATTTGAAACATTTGCAGGAGACCTTCGACGTACTGAAGAAATACAATATGAAGCTGAACTCGGAGAAGCGCACATTCGAGGTCGGATCGGGAAAATTCCTCTGGTTCATGGTAGATAACGTCAAGGCTGTTCAAAGATTGATCGGGCGTATAGCCGCCCTTGGCCGGTTCATATCGAGGTCGTAGAACAAAAACCAACGATTCTTCTCACTATTAAAGAAGAAGAATAACTTTTCCTGGACCTTAGAATGACATCAAGCTTTGGAGGATCTCAAACGGTACCTATCAAGTCCGCACCTGCTGCACACTCCAAAGGCAGACAAACAACTATACCTTTACTTGGCGGTTTTTGAGTGGCGGTAAGTGGAGTCTTAGTCTGGGAGGAACAACGTACACAATTTTCTATTTACTATGTCAGTAGAACTCTAGGCGAGGCCGAATCAAGGTATCCTTACTTGGAAAAATTGGTGCTCTCTTTGCTAAGTGCCTCTAGAAAGCTGAGGTCGTACTTTCAATGGCGCCCCATATGTGTCGGGACCTCTTACCCGCTAAGGAACGTCATGCAAAAACTCGAGCTCTCGAGCCGATTGGCCAAATGGGACGCCGAAATTAGCGGGTATGATATCAAGTATCGACCCTGAACTGTCATAAAATCTTATATTTTGGCAGACTTCGTGGCCGACTTAACGTCAGCCTTAATACCCGAAGGCAAAAAGGAATTACTATTAACCCCGGGGACCATTTTAGGAATCTAGGCCCTTTTCATGGACGGTGCCTCGACTGCGAAAGGGTCTGGGCTTGGCATAGTACGGAAAATGTAATTAGGCAATATATTAGAACTGTGAAACTGACTAACAATGAGGCCGAGTATAAGGCCATGATCGCAGGCCTAGAATAGGCTAAGAGCCTTGGGGCCTAGGTGATCGAAGCTAAGTGAAACTCCTTTCTTGTGGTAAATCAAATTAATGGGACGTTCAAAGTAAAAGAAGAACGGATGCGAAGGTACTTGGACAAACTACAGGTAACCCTGCATCAATTCAAAGAATGGACCCTGCAGCACGTACACCGAGATCCGAACAACGAGGCTGATGCACTAGCTAACTTGGGGTCGTCAGTCGATGTCGATGAATTTGATTTAGGAATAGTAGTGCAGCTAATGAAGCCGGTGATAGAAGAAGGCCACTCCGAAGTAAACTCAATGAGTTTAACTTGGGATTGGAGGAACAAATATATAGACTACTTGAAGACCGGAAATTTGCCTTCGGATCCCAAAGAATCGAGGGCCCTGCACACCAAGGCTGCTAGATTTAGCTTGGTCGAAGGGGCATTGTTCAGGAGAACCTTCGACGTCCCACTGGCCAGATGCTTGGGACCTGGAGAGACGGAATACACCATGAGAGAAGTTCACGAAAAAAGATGCGAAAGACTTCGTATTTAGGGCTGAATGTTTGGTTCAGAGTCTATTTAGGGCCGGCTATTACTGGACCGAGATGGAGAAAGATGCGAAAGACTTCATATGAAAATGTGATGACTGCCAAAGACATACCCTGAAGATCCATTAACCGGGAGAAATGCTCTACTCGGTCTTGTCCCCATGGCCATTTATGAAGTGGGAAATGGACATCGCCGATCCCCTGCCACGGGCACCCGGTAAAGCTCAATTCATACTATTCACGACCGATTATTTTTCCAAGTGGATCGAGGCTCAAGCATTCAAAAATTTTTGGGAGAAAGAAGTCATTGACTTCATCTGGGACCATATAAAATGTCAATTCAGGATATCGGCCGCGATCGTTTGCAACAATGGAAAATAATTCGTCGGCAGGAAAGTGAATAAATTTTTTGAAGATCACAAAATCAAGAAGATACTATCAACACCTTATCACCCTGTTGGGAACGGACAGGCATAATCAACAAACAAGACCATACTTCAAAATCGGAAAAACAGGTTGAACAGTGCAAAAGGGAAATGGAAGGAGATCCTGCCCGAAGTCCTGTGGACATACCATACAACTTCAAAGTCTAGCACTAGGGCCACCCCGTTTTCCTTGGTTTAAGGAGCCGAAGCTTTAATACTAATCGAGGTGGGAGAACCGAGCCTTAGGTTCCAGTATGCGACCGAAGATCTAAATGTCGAGGCCATGATCTCGAGCCTTGAACTACTGTATGAAAGGAGGGAGGCCTCCCTGGCCCGGTTGGCCGCCCAAAAACAATGGATTGAAAGGTATTGCAATAAAAGAGCCAGCCTCAGACACTTTCAAGTTGGGGACTTGGTGTTAAGGTAAGTAACATTACACACCAGGAACTCGAACGAAGGGAAGCTGGGCACAAACTAAGAAGGACCGTACCGAGTTTTTAGAATAACCGACAAAGGCTCTTATAAACTCGAAGCGGTAAAAGGCATACAATTACCGAACAATTGGAACGTGACACACTTAAAGTGATATTACTGCTAAGGTACGAACTCAATTATTTTTTAATTATTTTATAAATCGGACTAACGTATGCAGGTAATCGGCTAAGGACGGATGTGGCTATTAGGTCTGAAAACATGCGTTGCACTCTTTTTCCCTCGAACCTATTTTATCCCGAAGTGGATTTTTCGGTAAGGTTTTTAACAAGGCAACTATAAAATGTGCTACCTTAGATTTGAAGACTGGTTTCAAACCTAAATCAATGATCGTTTACTTAGGGTCAACAATATTCGAGCCCTCACAAGTTCGACCTCGAATAACTGGGGGCCATTACCCTCGGATTAAGGTCTTTAGCAAGGAAACTTTATATGCTAAAAGCTAAGGCTTGGTGGTTAGGATTCATTGTGAGGGCCAAATGGTCATATGAACCATGCCTACATAGTCTACTCTAGCCATAGACACAAGTTTTTATGCGCTTTCGATCGTGTACCTTGCATACTAAGAAATGAAAGAAATTTCCACTTCCCTTACACTTTGTTACTGCACATTTTTGTTTCTTCGATCCCGGATCCTAAAGCCTACGGGTTACCCCTACTCGGGGACAATCGAGCCCACGGGCTACCCCTAATCGGGGACTGTCGCCCGATGAAAACCCAGGCTACTAAATTCCGGAGGCACCAAACCTATTAGGCGGTGTCCAGGTATAAAAGGATACTGCAACCCTAAAACAGCTCGGAAACATCCGAAGTCCGTAACTAGAAAGTAAGGCTCTTATGAAAATTCGAAACATACTAAAAGGTTACCCTCGGAAAAAACATCATCTGAAAGCACTTAAATATCTTAAAAATCTATGTTCTCACCGAGGATTCGAAGCCACAAGCAAACAAAGTTGCAACAAAGTCGGGCTTCAAAAAATGAATGCCCCAAAACTACACCTGATTCTATGCTAAGTCATCAAAAACAATACACAAATAGAAATTGCAAGAAGATGTTGGAAAAGTAAAGACACAATATTACCAGAAAGGGAAAATTTTTATATATATTCCAAAATATATTTACAAAGGACCGATAGAACGGCCACAAAGCAAACAAAAAGATACATAAGAAACAATAAAAAACTAAAAAAATACTAAGGCATTTACACCTGGTCTTCATCGGAGCCCGACTCGTCGCCAGAACCGTCGGAGCCCTTGGAACCCTCAGAGCCCTCCGAACCCTCAGAGCCTTCGGGACCATCAGGCTCATAGAGCTCATTTGTTTCGGCCTCTAGCCTCCCAGCTTCTTTAATCTCGGCCGATAGGTCAAAACCTCGAGCGTGAATCTCTTCGAGGGTCTCTCTCCGGGATAGCCGTTTTATGTATTCAGTCTTTGTCTTTAAGGGGGTCTCGGCTACCTCCACATCGTCCTTGTATCGAGCCACCATTTCTTCGGCATCAGTAAAGGTTGTATCCAATTTTGACCTCAGTGCCGCATATTCTCTTTCGAGAGCATCCCATTCTGTGACGGACGGGCTTAGCTGTTCCCAGAGATCATCATTCAGCCGAGACCATTTATCGTCTTTGTCCTTTGCAGCTTCCTTCTCTGAGGCTAGCAAGTCCATATTTTCCTTCCACACTTCGGTCTTGGCCTTGACCTCGCCCATCTCAACCCGCAGCTGATCGTTTAGGTCTATCTTCTGTTGGACCTGCGAAGTGGTGTTGTTAGTCACCATGACTAGCTGCTTGTTTTTAGCTTCAAAAATCTTTACCTTCTTAACCAGGTCGGCGTGTTCCCGCTTTAGGGTCGAGGCCTCCTTCTAAGCTTTTTCTAGCTCGGCCTAGAGAATCGAGAGGTCTTTAAAGGCCTCGCCATGTTGCTCACTAAGAGCCCTGTATATGTTTCTTCTTCCGGACCTGCTCTTTGAGCTCGATCTCGAGCTAGCTAATCTCCAAGCTGTCACGCCCCAAACCTAGGGGCATGACAAAAGTGGTATCAGAGCAGTTCTGTCCTAGGGAGTCTACAAGTCGTGTCTAGTAGAGTCTTATTTATGGGTGTGTCGTGCACCACACTTATAAACAGGAGGCTATAGGGCATTTAAAACTGTCACTCTTTCTTCTTACTCTATATCGTGTGGTAGAGCTCTGTTGTAAGAACTAAATTTCCTAAACTCTATCTTATTCATGATACGACGATACCTACATTCCGGAAGATGATTGGTAGAGATATAGCTGTGGAAGAGTTGAGTTAGAAAAACTCGAGTTTGTATCATTCCTATGATGGATAAATGTGAGGTCTTCAGTAGAACATGTGTGTACCTTACGTGTAAGCTTCTTGATAAGGAGCCTTAAGGCAAGAATATGTATCCACCTCTATGGTGAAAGGCAATGAGAGGTTCAGAAGATAGATACAAGCTTGAACAAGTAAAAGGAGCAAGATGGGAAGGATACGAGGTACCCAGTTAATGAAGATTACTGGTATTTTCAACTCCGGTAGAAAAGTATAAGCATTGTGACTTACCTTCAACAGTAACGGACGTATGTAGAATTGGCCACACCCATCTCAGTTATACCTTATTGGGGGCTAACATGTGTAGTTTAAGAAAAGGACAGGATATTAGGATCCAGCTGGGGTTAGAGTAACCCAAAATGGTAAATGGATTGTTTGTGTTAGTTGGCATTTCTGAAGGATATTACAAAGGTGCTAATAGATCTCCTTGTGAGGTACCCAGATGGTTCACTCTAGAATATTACAATTAGATCTGGTACGGAATATCTGGAAGGGATAAATATTACCTTAGTATGGCTCGCGTCCCTAGTAGAGCGAGAATGTTAAGCAACCCCAAGAGCCACTGGATGGAGCAAGGGGAGCTAAAAGCAAAAGAATCTCTTGTTCGAGTTTTCAGAATAAAGTCATAGACATAAATGTTAGCGGGAAATAAGAAAAGAGTTAATGAAGCATTATGAGTAAGATATGATACATGGATGACAACGGTGGATCAAAAGGATGACAATATTATAGAGTCTATAGTCAATTGAAGGGAAAGACGAGAGGTGATAGGCCTTGAGACAACAAAAGAGTATAGGCCATAAAGTCATATCCTCATTTCAAGAAATAAGTTCGTAACTCCAACGCGACTACCAGAAGGAAAGGTTAGACTCCAGAACAATAGAAATCAGTATGGGCTGGTGAACAAGATAAACTAAACATGAATTAGGGACTAAGTGATTGGATAATAGTCAGCATCATGAGAATTTCATATTTCGTTCCAGCGATAATAGAGTGGACAACAGAAGAAGATTCATGAGAAATTCAGAGAATGGTCATTCAGGAAGACGCTTCCCTAAAGCAAGCAAGGTGAGTAAAGTTAAGCTTAAGGGACTGTATATGCGAGTTACACTAAGTGTCACCCTCGTGAGTGAGGAATTTCTTTATCCTTGTTACTGAAGGATTACCGCGAGGCAAGTAAGGATCATCGATGATGTGAAAAGATGCCAAAGATGAGAGGGTAAAACATCTATACGTAGATCATCATAGCACTAAATCTTAGTGCTCCCCTAAAGGGGGGAATATGGTATGATGTGGCATTAGGTCAGAATTAAGTGGTTCTAGTAACTATGGAAATGGTAAAGGAAGAATGTGATAAGAATAAAAAAGGGATAAGATTGCACTTATTCAAGTCCTGCAAATACGCTACAATTCCAGAACATTATGCAAACACGATGTCAAGGAGAGGAGGTAAGGGTTCCTGCCCGAGATGTTATTGATAGATAAGGAGCTAGTGCGGGACGTAAGTTAAGATAAAGGAAATGACCCATGAAAGACTACGCAGAATATTGATATGAGAATTAGCCAATGAGTAGTTAGTAGTTGATTCAGGAAGAGCCTAGTTATGGCTAGACAAGAGAATACAGACAAACCAATAGATCGTGCAAGATAAACGGAGTGAACTCCAACATGGGGATTTCAGTTTCACAGATATGACATCGCGACCTTAAGAAATATTCGGATAGGAGTTGGGGTAGTTAAAGATACCGTATGAGTGTTAAGGGAAGACAGTCAAAACTTCAGTTCGGGAGCAACCGTACAAGCATATAAGTATGGAGGTAAGTAACTAAGGAATTTTATATGTGAGTACGAACATCAAAAATTCCGTCGAGTATACAATGTAATAAGCTCGCAGCCTTGCAAGAATCAGAGGGTCCTCCCTAAGTACTACAATGAAAGACTAGTGGAGGAAATAAGGAAGAAGTCTTTAACCAAGCATAGTCACCTAAAGAGGAAATGGTCATGTAACAACAGTCTCACAACAACATTGTATGCACTCTATCAGCAAGTGGCACCTATCGTGGCTAATGAACGGGAAGAAAAAAAATTATATCAAAATCAAAAGGTGATATTCAAGATCATATGGGTTGTATGAAATTCCAATATGTGTGGGCACTAAAATAGGCTAAGTATGCACGCAACAAGGAGGCAGAACGACCAGGAAAAGCAATTGCTTGCATTTAAAGAAAGTTGAGAAGGAATGAAAGGAATTATTCGATCAATGATCCAGAGATAATTATATAATGAATGTACCTAAGATTTCGGAGTATTATCCATGCGGCATATATGTTGACAATCATACAACCGTAGAAGATTCCGGTATAGGTTAAAACAAAGAATTGATCCTAGGTCATAGACAAAAGATTAAATTGTTATAAAATTGTATCATGTATATTCCATAGCGTCCATGAAGGGCTAAAGTAATAACTACTGCCATGAGCCGAAGATCGGAAGATAACTTAAGACTACATAAAGTTTGATCAGAAGGAAGAGGAAACTAAAGAGTTACAACAACGAAGTAAATCAGGAGTCTGATTATTGGACCTAGAAAATTATAGAAATTGTGCTTGAGAACATGGCAGAATCACTCTTAATATCAGAGGTGCAAGAGAGATAATACAACAATCATATTTTATAATGGCTCTATAAGGAAGCCAGTTAGAAGAAGTACCAACCTTATAAGAAGTCAGTATGAAGCTCTCACCGGATTGTGTATACACCAGAGGTGCAAGTACTATAATAGAGCTTTAAGTTGTGAATATGAATTATACCTATGTGGAAAGGAGGTCATGAAAGAGATAGAAGATGTGATGCGAGATTTTAAGGTAAGTAAGGTAAAAGTGAACAACATACGAGATACTCAGATGCAGAAGGTTGGGAATAGTCCATACTTCGGATGAAGGCTAGAACTGTGGGGATTCAATATCCAGGAATGATAGTGGCATCATCAGTGGTATATCTTATAGCCTATGGTTTCTAGGTAGAGAGAGGTCTGGTTAAGAAAGTAAAAGAAGAGTTAGAGATGATGTGATGTCTCACTTGATGTTCCAAAATAACACAAGGAAATCTATGGTTCAAGGAAGTTGAAGGAAGGCTGCGAGTAGTATAAATGGATATGTATGGGTCGCAAGCTAAAGTATTGTAGAGCGACAAGATTGTAGGAAGATAGGAGTAAGGATAAGAAAGGGCGAGTGAGAAGGTGACGAGAATGGATAAGCCTTCGGGATTAAGCCCACGAAAATGAGAGAGAGTTGATGGGTGCCTGAATAAGCTCAAAGAAGTCTATGACTAGTAGCATTTAGAAGAGATAGAATGTTGCCCTGGTAGTAAATTAAAGGTGTGATTGCGATAGATAAAGGAAGATGTTTAGGCCTTCGAGTGAATAATGATTTGAAGAGGATTTCATGGATTGTACGAGATTAAAATACCCACGTAAATGAATCACATTGGGATGCTATAAAATATGGTCATTGAAGTACAGTATCACCCCTAAGTGGATTAGGAAAGTCACTTCAAATGTTCCCCTAATGAGACGTGAGCCCTAGCGGTAGTGTTACATAAGAGGCCAAGTTATCGGTATTAAGATGAATCAACAATGGATGGACAAAGGTCACAAAGTATGAGATGAGATTAGGCCGTCATTATTAAGATGAACAGTAATGAGGGGGCATTAAAGGACTTAGCTTATTGCATATAGGATAAGCAACGAAAGTAATCTGGAGTTCGGTAGCAGCCCTCAATAATGATAAATCAAAGTAAGAGTTATGATAGTAAAGTCATACGGATGGATAAACGGATCTATGACAGAAGGTAGCAACAGTTACGAGATTAGAAAGATTCCGACTACAAGTCGTGGTGTGAGAAAGAAGCTTAAAGGGGGGAATGCCCTAGCCCTTAGAATTATTCACAGAACAGTTGTTTAGATGGCAAGGAAAGTACTAAAGTATTCAGAGGACATAAGTTATGAAAACGATAAGTATATCAGTCAACATTCGAGGACGAATGTTCCAAAGAGGGGAATGATGTTACATCCTGTATTTTCGTATGATAAAGTTTCGTCATAAGTTAATCGACGCAAATTCGGGAATGAAATTATTTCGTGATTATAAGCATTATGCTATTTTTAAACAAGTGATGAGTAAATTGGTGAAGATGAGAGGGTAAGCAAATCGAAGAAAATGAATTTCGTCGAAGTTTGACATTTTGGGATAAAATATGGCCCGAGCTAAAATACCCGGTATTTATGGACTAGTACCATACAAGGTACAACATGGCCATGATAGTGAGGTGTATAAGGTATGCTAAAAATGAGCAATATTTTAAGTAATTTGGGATAATTCTTAAGTATGTGGGTAATTGGTTAATTATTGGTTAATGAAAAAACTAACAAAGTTAATTATTAATTAGTGGTTAATTAAGGTCTTTTGGATAAAGACCAAAGATGTCACGTGGCAGCAAGGCCATGTCCAAATTGTAACTCTTACAATTGAGTGGATAGGTGGCAAATTTTTTAATATGTGGCTTAGTCCTTAGTCATAACATAAGCCTTGTAAATTCAAAGATCTACATATCTTTTAGCAATTAAGAGATACATATCTTTCAAGCAATTCATGGCAGACTCTCTAAAGTACAATAGATTTTGCAATTCAACTAATTCATGCAATTCTAAGCAATTTCAAGCAATTCACGGATAAAGCAATTCAACAAAGATTTCATAACATCTTAAGCAACGTGAGATTTTGCGATTCTAAGGGAGTACGGTGCAACCTTTTTCAAGAATATCATACGGATTTTTCCCTACTCCAGGTATGTTAAGGCTAAGCCTATGTTAAGGCTAAGCCCTTTCTTAATTTTGGCATGATCTCATAATTACACGAGTTTGATAACGAGGCATAAAGAAAAATTCATATCCCGGAATTTACGTATATTTTTCTAGTCTTGTAAGTTACAATATTCTCCTTATCGGGACTTTATGTTCAATTGAGTATTATCTTCTTCCAGTCAAGAGAGCATAGAATCTATATATACAGTATTACAGTATTTTCATTACCATCGAGCTATAATCGATGGGCAGGCCCCTATTGGGAAACCTCTGATCAGATGGTAAGTTATATACCGAGCCTACTGTGGCCGAGCGCCTATGAGCGAGCCCAGATGGCCGAGATACAGAGCCTAGTATGGCTGAGCGCCTATGAGCGAGCCTACTACGGCAGAGCAGTTATATATATACCGAGCCTTATAAGGCCGGACAACTATTTTACTTACTATATTGAGAGAGTTGAGTCAGTATCAGCAGGTAAGCATATCTTCAGATTATCATTGACTTCCAGTTGCTTTCAGTTATTATATTATCAGTTCAGTTTCAGCTTTCAGTATAGTGCCTTACATACTTGGTACATTATTTCGTACTGACGCCCTTTTTTTGGGGGCGTTGCATTTCATGCATGCAGGTTCAGACAACAGACGGGTAGACCTCCTTATTAGGTGTTGCCCAAGTTCAGCTTGATCGGTAAGCTCCATACCCTTCGGAGTTGCCGGGTCTAGAGCTTTACGTACATATATATATATATATATATATATATATATGTTATGAGTAAGTGGGAGCCTTGTTCCAATCACAGTATATCCATCAGTAGAGGCTTGTAGACATATCCTGTCAGTTAATGCAGTATGTTGGGCTTGTTGGATTGTCAGCTGTAGTAGTTATGACGGCCTTATCGGCCCAGCTTTTTATTGATATTTAGTCAGTATTCGCAATTATCTTGCAACGTGGCCCATGGCCAAAGTATGACATTATATGTCCAGAGTCCCTTAGTCGCAAGTTGGTACGCGAGGATAGGTGAGGCACCGAGTGCCGGTCTCGCCCCCAGGTTCGGGGCATCACACAAGCGGTATCAGAGGAAGCTTTCATGGTGAAGCACTGAAGCCTGTAAAACAACGAAATTAGTAGGAGACATCAAAAACCTAAGTGGGATTCACAAAGGGGTACAAAAGGGTTAACACCTTACCCGGTTCAATGCCTGTTGCGCCTCTTTGAAAAAACTTGACGTGCCTACCTCGTTCATCTTTGCCCAATCCTCCTCAGTCACAAGCTATCGGAGGTAGCTGGCTATGCCCACCAGAGTAGACAGGACCCGGGCATCCTCCAAGATTGTGAGAACGGTCGTTCTCTTACGCTCGAGGTCCACACTCAAAGCGGGAAATTGCTTCACTAGTTTAGGGCTCGAACTCGGCCCGTCAGCTCCCGAAGGCACATCCTTCTTTGGGACCTACAGGTGACCAAGCCCGAAAAACTCCTCCAGTGCAGCTATGTCCATGACGTCGAAAAATGTATTAAGGGCATCATCTGGACCCTGCACTCCCTCACTTGATTTTTCTTTGCCCTCTTGGGCCTATTCGAGCATGGACTCGGTATATGAGGGTGTCATCATGATGTCAATGATATCGGTTGCCTCCTTCGGAACAGGAGAGACTTCCTAAGACGCCGCATCATCCATCTCCCCCTCATGTTCCCAAGTTAAAGGGGAATCAACCTCATGGTCCTCTTTCTCAGTCGTCGCCTGCTCCCCCTTAATAATGGCTGACCCATGAGCAACAAAGATGTCATATTCTTCGGGCTCATCCCTGAGCCGGTACAGGAAGTCAGGATCAGGTACCCTGGACCTGGTACTCTTCTTGGGTTTTCGGACCCAGGTGGCCGTTCTCTTCTTCCTCTTCGCCTCGGTGCCCGGGGAACCCGAGGACTTTCTCTTTTTTTCTTCTTCTTCTCCTCCTTCACGGCAGCCCCGGGCAGCCCCGAAATGGAGGGCTCGGCAAGCAAGGACGGATCCTCATCCTCATCCAGCAGCCTAAGTTTGGTCATCTTAGGTAGACCTATAAGAAAAGAGAAAGGGTTAGCACTATGTAAGTTAAGAGCGTGGGGATAACTATACAGGGAGGAACCTTACCATGAGAACGGGCCTCCTATGTAAGTTAAGAGCGTGGGGATAACTATACAGGGAGGAACCTTACCATGGGTACAAAGCTCTTCATGGGGGGCTCCTGAGCCACCTCGGGAACGGCCACCTCGGCATCTGCGGCCGGGTGGGAAGATGAAGGGGCAGCCTGCTGAGGTACCGACTTGGAAGTTTTTGCCATTATAATTTGGAAAATATTGGTCTGAAGAAAAATATGAAGATTTGAAGATGGTATGAAGGTCTAGGATGAAGGTTCAAAGAAGATGTATGAAGATGAAGAAACGAAGGCTCAATGAATAATGTATGAAGGTCTGGAGAAGTTAAAATCCATTAGAATATTCGAAGGTAAAGTCTGGAATCGAAAAGTGGAAGAAGTGAAGAGGGTTGAGGTTATAAGAGAAAAGGCAATCAATGCGCGACGTTTCGCATTCGAAGACAGCCAACCGATGACTGACACGTGTGCGAAGTCAAAACGACGCGACTGATGGGACATTTCGATTTACTCTCCATCTCAGCTATAACATACGATGGAAAAAACCGGTGTTCATCTATCGTTTCCCGTCGTTTCGGCAAACCTACTCTCCAGAAAATGAGGGGACTATCTGTATACGGGTTAAATCAGGGATAAAGCATACCTTGATTTCCCGGTGAAGAAAACAGAAGAAGGGCATGGACGCACGAGAATGAAATCGAGTCCGGGAACCTTTCGTATTGAGACCCACGAAAGAAGAACGATGTGTTCATCAACGGTCGTGATAAAGTGACGCTCCCTGGACCCAGAACGAGTTTTAAAACCTCGAAAAATACGATAATCAGTTACACACGAAGGATAAAGGGCCGTGATATTCGCATCTGACCAGATATCACAGCGCGGATCTCGCTCGATATCGGTTACGAATCAGTAATTAGCTAGAAATGAAGATTTTTACTTTTTTCGACTTGTACTAGGGATGAAACTCTCCTACTATATAAAGGGAAAGTTTTTTTCTTTTGAGAGATATGGTAACACGCGAACCAACGCAATACAAATTTATTTTCCGGTTTCTACCTAGTGCAAAAGTTCCTTGCTTAACTGTTTTGTTCTTCATTAACGATTGGGTGGGAACCAAGGGTCCGATCGAGGGCAAACTACTGCTCAACCTAGGTTCAGGTCAGGACGTAACATTACAACTGGTTTGATCATTCATTTTGTCTTTAACTCGTTTATCTAATATTCTTGATTATTTGTGTTGAATCAATCCACATATCCTTAAAACCACGTATAAATTCAATTGTTATCCGATTTAAGGGTAAACAATATATAATCCTTATTTATTAGTATGACCATTAAATTTAATCAAGATAATGATTTTCAAAATTCTAATAAAGGTTAGAAATTTAAAAGCTGTTATAGTATAGTGGAAGAAACGTGCCAAAACGAAAATAATTGAGTAAAATAGTCTTTGATTTGATTCACTCTATTTCTCATTCACTTTTGTAATTATTGGCCAACTTTATTTTGTGTTGAAAGGGAAAACAAGGACAGATATCTGATTTTTTTTTTCATTACGTATCATATACTTTCGATTAACTTTTGTAATTATTGGCCAACTTTATTTTGTGTTGAAAGGGAAAACAAGGCCAGGTATCTGATTCTTTTTTTTATCATTGCGTATCTCATTCCTCTTAGAAATCCAGGAGAAGCAAAAGTTGAAGAGACCAACGAAAGAAGAAATTAACGGCCAAACCAAAGAAGTAACTTTCTGCATTTTCTCGTTCTATATATGCTCGCTATAAATTAATTTATGAGTATTATTTTCTACCTCTAGTGCAAATCACATGACTCAAATGGATAATAATTTTGTTTGAGTCTTGAGATTCTTATTGTCTCTTCTTCTTTTGTTTTCGGTTTTACACTTGGTATTTAATTCCTGCTTTGGGGCCAGTTTAATCCGAAATCACGACGAAACATCCCACTTTAGAGGTAAAATACTCCGTATCAAAAATAACTTCATTCCCAAGGCCGATCTAACACGATCGCTTTGGTTAAGAATGTATGAGTACTTATTACTGGCACTGTTTTAAAAGGCATTTTCGGGGCGAGGCGTACCAAAAACGCCCCGAGGCGATGCTATGGGGCGAAAGTCTCAAGAGGAGTACGCCCAGCAATTTGGGACATAAGCCCGGGCGTTCGAGGCGTATTCCCGGGCGTTCGGAGCGTACGCCCGGGCGTTCGGGGCGTATGCCGGGACGTTTAAGGCGCGTTTTGTTAGTGAGAAGTAAGCCCCAGAGACTTTTTCAAATTAAAATAAAATTTGTTGAATAAGTCCTTCATATAATACCCAAATTCTCAAAAGTCAGTTTGTTAATTACTCAAAAGGTTTAAAAAAGAACTCAGATGTATTAAATTTAAAAGTCAACACCTTTTTTATTGATTTAAGCCCTAATTCATGGTCTTTCCCAATTTTTAATCTTGTTTGCTAATATCTCCCAAAAGCAATAAATATTTAATTTTTTTTATAAATACAAAGAGAACTACATTCTCCTTCGTAGCAGCAAATTCAAAGTTCAAATTGGAGGTTAATCATCCTTTTTGTTCCTCCATATAGAACTTTATTTTTTTAGAATCAAATTACTTGTGCTTGTAAGTAGCGCACACACACACACACACACACACACACACACACACACACACACACACACACACACACACACACACACACACACACACACACACACACACACATATATATATATATATATATATATATATATATATATATATATATATTTTTCTTCAATTTTTATGCAATTTTACCTGTTTATAAATATTTACTGTCATTATATTATTTTATAAAATATTAAAAATTAAATACCTATGGGGCTTACGCCCCGTGCCTCGGGGCTTACGCCCTGCTGAGGCATATATAAAACGTCTCGCCTTACGCGCACGCCTTTTAAAACACTAATTACGGGTACCACATCCTCCGATGGTTACTCATAATTAGTCTTGTGTTCTTTTGGAAATGATGTACAATTACAATCTGTGAATTGAAATTTAATTCAATTTTGTTACCATACCATTTTAAACCTATATTTTGTTACTTATTGGGATTACGGTTCAAGAAAGTAAAGAGGGATTGCGCACTCTATTTCTTTTTTGGTTTTTTACTCGGTGTCCAGTACCTACAGTGGGCCCGACTAAATCCGGCGCGGGAAGTCCCACATTTGAGTTCAAGTATATTGATATGAATAAAGCTACTCAAAAATTAAAAAGATTATTTCTAGAACATTAATACTACCTAAAAGAAGATTTCATTAAACAATTATCTCAAAAAAGATTAAATAGATTAATTATTTATGTTATTAATTGAAAAGCAATGATTAAAATAAATTATATACATATCATTAATAATTTTTCATTTCAAAATATTTAAAAAACATAATTTAAATAAGAATATGTATGATTTTTTTAAAACTTAAGGCCTCTTAATAAAGTTTAGCTTTAGGCCACTATTTTTCTTGAGCCGCCCCTAATTGTAGCTGAAATAAATTCATTTCTGATGTAAACATATTTCACCTCTATTTTAACTCACCTTATATATATATATATATATATATTAAAGGAATAAAGTTACCATATATAATTGGCATTATGATTAAGCCAAGTGGCAAGTCAATAAATGTCAATAGTATATGGTAACTTTATTCTATATTTGACTATGTTAGTTAAATACAAATATACTCTCTCTCTCTCTCTCTCTCTCTCTCTCTCTCTCTCTCTCTCTCTCTCTCTCTTTATATATATATATATTGAATTTGAATTAAAGAATAATTTTGAATTTATAGATAAAGCTTTAAAATTCGAATTTAAATTAAAAATAAAAATATATCCTTTTTTTATCATGTTATCATACTTAATTTGGTTAATGATCATATGCAATCGTGTTAGGAACTTTTGTTATCTTTTCTAATTATTTAAATACTACTTTGCCTCTGGCCAAAAAAAAAAAACTTCTCCATATAACTATAAATCTCTTTCACATTCAAGACCCTATAATTATAGTTCTTTAAAACACTGTAGCTAGATTTGAATAAAGCGAATTTCTTTTAAAATAAATATAATATATAGGATACACGTCTATGTTTATCCAAATAACAAAAAAAATTAAAAATCGAGTAAAAGTTTACTTACATATATAATGAAGTAAATATACATGCTGGAGAAAGAAACATCACAAAAATCAGTCAATATTAAAAAAATATAAAAGGGCCAGAACTGTCCCTGAAGTATTAGAATTGATACAAAAATGCACTCCATCCATCTATTTGAATAAAAATACCCCTACCGTTATTTTTTTGGCTCAACATTACCCTTATTACCAACATAAAATTCTGAAAAAAAAATAAAATTTAATTAATATTCATGTGTCATCGTCCGATTGACCTAACTTAAATCCTAAACCAAATTTTAATTAAACCCACCCGTAACCCGCCCGATTATCGACCCGCCCCAATTTTAAAACATAACTCTTTCTTTCTTTCTCTCTCTCTCACCTCTGCCTCTTCGCCATTTCGTTTTAGTGAGTATTTTGTTACGAGTGTATGTCTATGATTATTCATGAGGCAAACTCAAGATTGAGTTCTCTATTAGAATAATTTTTATGGAAGATGAAAGGAATTGTCATATTCTTCTTAATGCAAAAAGTTTAGATTCTTTTTGTTGATGTAATGGATATTCTTTATTATATAATTTTTTTATTTGAAATTTCTGAAAGTTTTCTTCACTATTTTGTCATTCCTTTGTGAAAATTTGAGGATTGTTTTTGATTTTTTACTATTTATGTAATCTGTATTTCTATTTTTAATTTATTTCGCTATTTGTTCTATTAATTAATATGTAAGCTTTTCTGCTATGGGGAATTGGTATTGTGCAATTTCATACATATTGGGTTCATATGATGTACTAATAATAGTTGTCAATTTTTTTACTAGAGAGAGAGAGAGAGAGAGAGAGAGAGAGAGAGAGGAGTTAAAACTTAAAATCGGAGCGGGTCAATATTTGGACGAGTTACAGGTGAGTTTAATTATATTTTAGTTGATGTTTAAGTTATGGTAATAGAACAGTGACACGTGGATATTAATTAATTATTTTTCCTCCAGAAATTTCTATTAGTAATAAGGGTAATGTTGAGCCAAAAAAATAATGGTAGTGGCATTTTTATTCAAATAGGTGGACGGAGGGCATTTTTGTGTCAATTCTAATACTCCAAGGACAGCTCTGGCCCTTTTCCGTTAAATTATTTTTGTTTTTTTCTTTTTCTTTTGAAGAATATTTGTTTGAAGAGTCAATTTGTATAAATGGACATCAAACAAATAACAAAACTTTGGCTATACAATTGCTATTATTAATTTTAATTTAGCACATTTTAGGAATTGAAGGGTATAAGCTGAAACCCCTCCTTTTAGCTATAGTCAAACCAATATTGCAAGGGCATAATATTTTTTTCGTTGAAGAATATTATTTTTGAATCATTAGATTTTGTGAAATATTTTTTTTTTCTCGAACTCAACAAGAGAGATATTGGTTTCTAATTGATAGTTTCTATAACGATTTTTAAGTGTAACAAAGAGTATAATTTTAAAACAATATTGGTATGACATGAAATATTTTATTTTTTTTAAATGTAAATAAATTATTTCGAAAAACACTCTTTACTTTTTTCCACTTCAAAGATAATAAAAAGATAAGATATTTTTTAACATTAGTAGAGAGTTTTTAAAATTATTATAATAGAAGTCATATCATGGATAAACTCAAAAAACCGAAATCTTATGAAATATTTACATAAATATCCTGCCAAATTTATTCTTTACTTTTTATAACTAATATAAATAGATAATATAACGACAACACACGATTATACACATATTATATATGGATTATATATAAATTATACATCCTTCAATTTTTTAATTTAAGTGGTCGGGTGAGCACCTATTTAGGCTGATTAGCTAAAGCCAAATGAAAAATATGAAAGAATTTTAACCAAAGACTAAAAATATAAATAAAGTTCTTATGTAGACAATTTATATTAAAACTCATCCTTTTATAGTGAAATAGTAATTTTTTGTAACAAAAGAAAGAATGACATAAAAAATAATATAAAAGAAAATAAATATTGAAAAAAATGTATGAAAGATCTAAATACCAGAAATAAGAGATGACAACAACTTTCTTCTTATATTTTATCTTTGTTGAGTATAAAAAATTTGGAAGTTAATCTCATCGATTTCAAATATTTTTTTCAACTCAAATACATAGAATGTAAGATAAGAGTATTTTAGAATATTTTTTTTATTTACATTGTGTGTCATTTTTAAAAAATTACTATTACTAACAAACTGATATGATATTCGAATTTGAATTTAAATGCAATTTGAGTAGTTTGCATTGAGGTTAAGCCAAGTATGGTGTCAAAAAACAAACTACTTGGCAATTTTAAGACAATATATGCAATGTTATATAATAACAATCAACTAATTTAACATTTAATGATTCAAAGAACAGATTTTTTTATATATATAGGTTATTAAAAATTCAAAATCTGTGGCTAGAGATATCGATAAACTTAAAATGGAGTCATAATGAAATAAAGTTTTTCCGGCTAAAGAATTAATTAAATTTTTAGATAGTCGATTGAAGTGAATTTTAAATTAAGGATAACATTTTCACTCGTATCATTATAAAGATAATTATTATTGAAATATATATAAAGTTTTAGAAATTGGAATTTCAAAATAGAAATATTTTTGAAAGATAATATCATACCAAATAAGAGTTCAAGTCGTAGCAAAAAAGTCACGTCGTAATCAAAAGATCGTTTATATTGTGTCAACCTTTTGTGCTTTGCCATAAATATGAGTTATTATTTTGCTTTGTGGCTATTTTTAGGTTCCAATGACACCAATGAGAATAGTGCAAAAATAAAATCATTACTATGAGATTTGAGAAAATGTTAGTATTTTTTCATATAGTGTTTCCTAATTAATATCTAACGATTATCTATAATTATTTAGAAGGTTTAAATTTTAAGGTTATTTACATAGTATAATTCAAATAACTCAGATATTTAACATGGTTAATGTCAAATATCAAAATGGAGTCATACTGGGGAAAAACATCACTCGCTAAAGAATTTTTAAATTTTTTAGATAGCCAACTAAAATGAGTTTTGAATTAAGGATAATATTTTCACTTACATTATTATAAAAATAATTATTATGGAAAAATAAAATTTTAGAAACTGAAATTTTAAAAAAGAAATATTTTTAAGAGATATCAATACACCAAATAAGAGTTCAAGTCGTACTAAAAGAGTCAAGTCATACCTAAAGAGTCATTCATAGTCTCAATACTTGATTATTTTGCCATAAATATGAGTTATTATTTTACTTCCTGACTATTTTGAGGATCCAATGACACCGGCGAGAATGGTATCAAAAAAAATAAATAGAAAAAATGGTTAATTTTTTTCATGTAGCGATTTTTATTAATATCCAATGACTATCTATATTTAACGAGAAAGTTTAAATTTTAAGATAAGTTACATATAATCCAAATAACTTAAATATTTGACATGATTAGTGTCCGCGCATCCGCGCGGGTGCTAATACTAGTACTACCTTATAGTTACTAAATTACGACTCCATTTTATCCTTCATTCTTGTGTGAGTTCCACATGCATCGGGGTCACTTTAAATATGCTACTAAAGTTTTAATTGGCCCAAATTATCGTCCAAAACTTACGCGGCTGATATCATCTTCCCTTTCAGGTGGAAGATCACAAGCCAAAAGCTTTTTCTACACAATCAACACAATAGTGCTATCACCTGTCTACTACTGAAAACTAGTAATGTGATTATAGTCAAATCGGCACCATTATTATATATATGCCAAAGTCATTTTATAATAAAAACTCATTTCCATCATTAGGCATTATCAATAGTCGACTTTCGCTCAATTATTATTCCAAATTCATTTTATAATCAACACACGTTCCTATCATTAGGCAATTGGCAGGGAAGTTTCTGGTACAGAGCGAGTCAAAAAAGGAAAAGGTTTGATTGTTACATAATAATATAATAATATATAAAGAAAGACTTCCAATTGACCATAGTAATCACATTCTCTTATAAATCTGATGCCTCACTTCTCATCCTAATTAATTCAGGACAAGCAAGAGGTTAGTACTTCTGCATTTCTCATTCTATATATGCCTTGCAAAAGAACTTTTTTTCTTTCATTCTTTGCGATCATTTTACACGAAAAGATCTTTTTAGAGTATATTGTATACCGTGGGAACTGTGTAACATGACGATTTTAAAAAATTTCATATAATATACACTTTGTAGAAATGGTAATTTTTGCTAGTTTTTAGAGGAACAACTGCAATTATGTACGCTGCAATCCCAAGATAACTAGAATCAGCTATATAAATCATCACTATCTATTTTTTCACTTTATGGCATGTCAATCTTTTGTGTTTCCATTTCTTAAAATGTATTGTATTTTCTTTTTTCATTTTTTGGCAAAAGAGTAGAAGTTAATACAGCTCCAAATTGTAATTACTTTGGGTTGATACAATAAAGTCTTAACCCTTATTTCCCCGTCTCTCTCTGTTGTAGGAATTGCAGTTTCAAGAAGAATGGCACATCATATTGAGATTACCCAAATGGATCATCAAATTCCACTACTTGTTCAAACTTCTGTAAATGAGGTCTCTCTCACACACCACGCTATACTTCTTTAATTCAAAAATAAATGAAGTAATATATATTGTCCTTCACTTTATGCTATCCTTTAAAAGTTATTTCCTCATCTATCACCTTTTTCTTTTACACGTTTCTTAAGAAAATATTAAATAGAAGATATTTTTAACTGTTTTACCCTTATTTATGTTTTAAGATATAATCTCTCATCATTTAGTATTTACTCATAATTGAGGTATTTGTAGTGTTATAGAATAATTAATATTAAGGGTAAAATAGAAAAAAAAATAATTAATTAAGTCTTGAACTTCTAAAATAAAAATTAATTTGAGATAACTATTTTTAGAAATCACAAGAGTAAGTAATATAACCCAAATATAAATTCATCTTTATTACTTTTGGGTAACGATCTCCGCTCTTCTTAAGGCATTATAGACTTTCTATTTTCTCTACTCACTGCTTATTTTTAGTAAATTTATTTTATTTTATTTTGGAATTGCGTTTTTCTTGTTTCTTTTTGTTTGTTTTTATTTCTTGTTACTTGTTATTTCAATTGTTTTTGTTTTCTTTTAGTTTTTGACTTTGATATAACTTAATCTAAGTGAAATGTTAAGAAAATCAAAAACTAGAATTTCGCATGCGTGTACACTTCTGGAGCTCACCCACGCATTTTTCTTTATTTAAGCATTAATAATTAATAGAATAAGTTAAAAAAAATAGTAGTAAAAGATGTTTATTAAATTAATTAAACAAAAGAGAATATTAGTAAGGGAAGATATCAAGCAATAATTATTTATATTAATGATAAATGGGGTTAAAAGTATAGAAAATCAAAGTGAGAGGTAATCGTAATATCGTAAAATACAGGGAAGGTTAGTGTAATAAAGCAAAATGTGAAGAGAAATCTCTGAAATAATTTTAATTTTTATTTTGGACAATTTTCAGTCTTGATTGGAAAAAGATGAGTGTTGGCATAATTGGTAAAGTTGTTGTCATATAACCAGCAAGTCACGGGTTCGAGTCGTGGAAAGAGTCTCTTGCAGAAATTTGGTCTAAGTCCGCTTAAGATAGAATCTTGTGGTCTGACCCTTCCTTGGACCCCGCACATAGCGGAAAATCGAAAAATGAGGAGAAAATCTTTCTTCAGATTTTTATTTTATCTGATCATTATTTATTGACAATTTATGTAAAGAAAAGAAACACAAAAGAAGGAAAAAAATATGACTCGTTAATTTCCATTAATTACAGATAGAAGAAGGGAGGAAACTGGATCATTTAATTGAGATAAAGGAAACAAATGGTCAAGATCTGTCAGGACTGAAAACAAACAAACCTGCAAATGAAATCCTTGATGAAATATTTGCGGATTTCAACGATTCATCTACCAAATGTTGTACCATATTCAAAGTAAGTGCGGGGTTACGTGAATCAAATCCAGATGCTTATAGGCCAAATGTGATCTCCATTGGTCCTTACCATAAACACAATCCTGAACTTCGCTACATGGAAAAGTATAAACTGCGTTACTTACAGCGTTTCCTCCGCAGGAAAGAGGGGATTGACGTGGAAAGTTGCATTAGGGAATTGGAGGATGAAGCATTAAACTGTTATGATGATATAGAAAACCTTGACAGGGATATTGTTGACAAATTTTCAAAAATATTGTTACTTGATGGTTGTTTTCTAGTTGAATACATTCGAGAGCGTTGTGGAATGTGTCCAGAAGGAGAATGTTGGATTATCCCTGAAAATTGCATAAATAATCAAGTATGTCGAGATCTGTTGTTAGTAGAAAACCAACTTCCTTTCTTTGTCCTCACAAAGCTTCATCACTTGACTATGGATGAGGAAGATGAAATACCATTCACAAAAATGGTGAAGTGGATCTTTTTTCCTTACTTACCGAAGATGACCCCTGCATCCTATCTTGAGAGTGAAGGTAATGCCGCAAAATTCAAACATTTACTTCAAGTTGTACATATGTCATGTCACCCTTTAGAGATTAAAAGTAGTAGCCTAACTGATCATGAGAATCCTAGTTTGGAAATGGAACAATATTGCAGGAAGAGCTTATGTTGTAATCCGTTGCAAATAATTAGGTCAAAAGATAAGCCAATAGATAAGGACCACCTAACAGGGCATAACGTCATGCCAAATGCAACGGAGCTTTCCGAAGCTGGAGTTAGCTTCGTAAAAGTCGGATATATTTATGATTACTTGGAGGAAGAAAACTGTGGAGATAACACAAGTTTATTTGATATCAAATTTGAGAATGGGTTAATGAAAATTCCTAGTTTTAGAGTCACTGATGAAACGGAGGCTCTCCTGCGGAATCTGATAGCGTATGAGCAGCGGTCGTCTCATGTACATGGTCCTACATATTTTAGTGATTTTGCAATTTTCATAGATTATCTAATCGACTCAGACAAAGATGTGAGTTTGCTTCGCCAAAAAGGAATTATCAGGAATAGGATAGGGGAGGACAAAGAAATAGCTACCCTTTTTAACAAGATCGGGAAAGGGGTCGGCGTTTCATCTAAGAACTTCTATTACAAAGAAGAATGCAGAAAATTAGTTCAACATTGTGAACAACCATGGAACTTAATGAAGGCAAGTTTGAGGCACAATTATTTTAACAGCCCGTGGGTAGGAGCTTCAACTGTGGCAGCTGTCATACTCCTCATACTCACAGCTATGCAGACTGTTCTAGCTTTCACAGGTGGTATTTAAATAGTTATTGTTCTAATTATACACAATGGTTGTTTGATTTTGTTAATCCTTCCAGTTTGGTTTTCCTTACTATTATTTGTGTATCCAATACAAGTTTAAAATGTCTTCTACATATATATACGTCTATGAGGAATCTTCTAAATCATCAGGCGTATAAATTAAATAGAGGTGTAATGAAAAATGAAAATTAAACTAACAAGTTTTTCAAGTTACAATCCTCTGCCTTTTCTTCCTTCTAACTTATGTTTTAAGTCAAATCTTATATGAATTTATGGTAATATTCAGACATTTCTTTAATTTTCGCAATATAATCATAGCAAGGCGTGTCTATCTTGGCCTTCTGACTAAAATCTAGTTAAGGTCTCAAGCAAAGGAATCCACTCTTCCCATCTCTTTTTATTTTAGGGGCAGAGGTGCTTTTCAAACTCCTTAAAACCTTATGCAATGATAAAAGTGTATAAAAAAGAAATGGCAAAAATAGGACACCATAATTTGTCTTTGGGGCAGGTCACTTAATCAAATTGGACAAAATTTTAAGGTCAAAAGTTAAAAGTTTTCCCATGGTTAAGTGTCCTTAAGTGTCCCGCCCCAAGGTCAAAAGTTTAAGACCAGGTAAATTCTACCGATACTCATTTAAATTAAGTTTTGTAACACAAAAGCCACTTTTTTTTTTAACACAAAATCATCTTTCTAAAGCCTAGTTAATAAATATATAAAAGTGGCTGGAAGATGCTATTTTTGGCCTGAAAATGATGTGGCTATCTTAATTTGCTTAATAAGAAAGTTAGTTTCAGAGACCTCCCTTCATGTTTTGGCTTGTAATACTAACTTCCGTTGTGGTTAACGATATTTACGCTTATTTTTTAATTTTAATTGTTTTTAATCTCACTTATTTTTTTAATAATTATCTTAGCCTATTAAAAAAGTTAAAATTTAACTAGTTTACTCTCATAATAACTCTTTTGTTAAATTGATTTTATTAATATTTTAAAATTCTGTAAAATAAAGACAACGAAAAAGTGAAAATCAAAGAAATCAAGAATTGAACATGGAGAAGAAGAGGACAGAAAACAAGATAAATATCTAGAGGAAAGAAACGAATCAGAATAGAAAAAAACAAGTGAAGAAAGAAAACATCTAATATCTGAAGTATATGAGTTAAAGTTGATCATGCCTAAAATTTTCATATGTGAAGAATTAAAGATTGCAAAGAGCCCTTTAATTAGGAGAATTTATGATTCATCAAATGCTGATTGTGATGATGATCAGGCTCAATATCCTTCTAGTGATACTTAATCACATTATTGATTCAATTCCAAACAAAAAATCCGTGGAGAGGAATTCCTGAATAAGATGGTAAGTTTAGAAGATAATCCTGATATCGTTTAGCAACTGGATAGAGACACTTTCGATGTCCCGCATGTTGATCGAGAAAATATTATTGTGAAATGTGATTATGAAGGAATTCTTCTAAATAAAAATATATTTATAAAAATTAATTTAACAGAAGTATATATCAGTAAGGTAAATTAATTAGTCTAGTTAGTAGTAATTTATAAATAGGTTAAGACAATTGCTACAAAAAAGAATATGTGAGATAAGCGTAATATCATAAACTATAAGAGAATTTATTGTTACGAGGCGAAATCTGAAGCAGACTTCTGTGAAATTAACCCTTTTTAAAAAAGTTAAGAAGCCATGTTGCTTTTCCGGGCAAAAAAAAGCATATTTCGACTATTGTTATATTTGTGTTAATTATGCTTTGGAAAGATGATTTTTATGTTACAAACAAAGGAAAAATGACTTTTATATTACAAAGCTTAACTTGAATGATTATGTAAAATTTACCTTTTAAAACCAGCTCCTTTCAAGGCCATATGTAAACTTATGGGAAGAAAGTCAACAATGAGAAAAGTTTTTCATGAGTTAGGTGACTTTATTATATCTATATTTTGGTGCAAGAATTACTCGACACATATGCTGATAGGATACAACATATCTGATGAATTAATCAATATGTGCACCAACGTACTGATCTAAACAATTTAATTCCCTATGTCTTTGTAAGATTTTTTTGGTTAATTAGATTGGTTCTAGACATCAACTTAAAGTGACTTTAGGTTTTCACATTTCTGCCAAGTTTTATTCTTTGGGGTTTTGACTTAATCCCCTATGATTTTGTATTTGTTTTTCTGTTCAATAAATTCAACCACCTTGAAGTGGACTTTTTTCTCTCAGCCTGAGAAAAATTATTTTTTTTCTCTGCATATCTTAAAAAAAACAAGTACTTTAAACAAATTCTCACTTTTGTCAGTTCATATTATCCCCACAAGTAGGGCGGCAAACGGTCGGATCAGGTCGAATAAGGGTGGGTCGAAAATGAGTAATGCAAAAACGGATAAATTATCTAACCCGACTCATATTTAACACGGATAGAAAATGGGTTAACCGACAATAATTGCTTCTTGAATAGGATCACTTTTAGGAGAATTCCTAGTTTTCCAAACTTAAGGAACCCCTAATTTGAGTCTTTACAAATGTTTAAGTTAAACTCATTAGTTATCCATTTGTTATCTATTTTCTAATTGGATAATATGATTTTTATCCATATTTGACTCGTTTTTAAAAAGTTTATTAGCCAACCTTTTTTTAGTAAATAATATAGATAAATAGATGTACTTTTATCCATGTTGCCACCACTACCCACAAGATGGCCATAAATCTGCGAATTCGCTGTTATGTGACTGATAGAATCATATCACATGCACTGCAGTTGCTTCACGGCCAAGGCACCCACATTGTTGGAAAAAGAAAAATATTCTCAATCACCAGAAACTATAAAATATATTATTTGGATCGGGAACCCGGGTAGTGCGGAATATAGCCAAACAACAGTGTAATGACAATAACAAAGACAATGGAAGTTGATAACAACGACAATTAAAGTAGATAAAGAAGACACAAATTTAACGTGGTTCGGTCAAAGTGACCTACGTCCACAAGCAGAGAGGAGCAATTTACTATAACAATAAGAGTACAAAAGAGAGTACAAAATTAGAGTAAACACTCTAATTAATCTCAAATACCCTAAGGGAATAACCTCACAAGATCACTCCAAAGAAAGGTTCACACAAGTGCTTCCCAATACTTAACTCTCATACAAAACACTCTTAATAAAGGAAGAAAGGAAGAAACAAGAAATGAAGATTCAAGTCTTGTTGGTGTGTCTAAAATGAACTAATAGCCTTCCCATTTATAGGTAAAAAAATCTTGGCCTCTTAAGTGTAAAAGAAGAGATACAACTTGTGCAAATGATGTCCACCACATAATGCAATATTTTTGGGTCCCAAAGAATATTGCCAACAAAGTGCAAAGATGCTTATCTGATATCTGAAGTATATGAGTTAAAGTTGATCATGGCTAAAATTTTCATATGTGAAGAATTAAAGATTGCAAAGAGCCCTTTAATTAGGAGAATTTATGATTCATCAAATGCTGATTGTGATGATGATCAGGCTCAATATCCTTCTAGTGATACTTAATCACATTGTTGCTTCAATTCCAAACAAAAAAATACATGAATGAGATGGTAAGTTTAGAAGATAATTCTGATATCGTTTAGGAACTGGATAGAGACACTTTCAATGTCCCGCATGTTGATCGAGAAAATATTATTGTGAAATGTGATTATGAAGGAATTCTTCTAAATAAAAATATATTTATAAAATTAATTTAACTGAAGTATATATCAGTAAGGTAAATTAGTCTAGTTAGTAGTTTTTTATAAATAGGTTAAGACAATTGCTACAAAAAACGTATATGTGAGATAAGCGTAATTGTCACGACCCAAAATCTCACCACAGCAGAGGCGGATCCAGGATTTAAATTCTGTGGGTTCAATTTTAAGATTTTTAACATTGAACCCATTATATTTTTAAAGTTATGGATTCATATCTACTATTTTTGCAATTTTAATGAATTTTTACATACAAATTTTTACTCCGCGTCGAAAGTTATGGGTTCAATTGAACCCGTAGCTAATACGCTATATCCGCCTCTGCACCACAGGCGTCATGATGGCACCTAGTCTCTAAGACTAGGTAAAGCTGATTTCAATTACATTTCCAAGCCATTGTTTTTTTTGAAAATAGAAACTAGCAGCGAAAATAGTTATGAATACAACAATCTTCCAAGACTGGTAGTACTGAGTCACGAACTCTAACTGAAAATATGGAATGATCTCGAGGATCGAATGTACAATATTGTTCGAATAAGAAATTTACAGTACAATAAAATGGAAAGACTCCAAGGGACTGCGATGACCAAGCAGTCTTACCTTGAATCCTTGCGATCATACTCAAATCTTTGTCCGAATCCAATATCTTCAATACCTGGCTCTGTACAAAAAAGTGCAGAAGTATAGTATGAGTACACCACGGTCGATACCCAGTAAGTGTCAAGACTAACCTTAGTGGAGTAGTGACGAAATACATTCAAGACACTCATTAGTCAAATAATCTGTGATTTAATAGAAGTGATAGCAAAAATAATAGAAAACAAATAGTAGTGATAGCAACACCAATCAACTAGTGATTTAAACAGCAAGGCAACAGGAACACCATAAATATTACTCAAACGAATAATAAATACAGGTACAACCAATTAATCAAGTCCGTCAAAATATACATCTTTTATCTATAAGTTTTTCAATAAAAGTCTCTAGAATATAATCCTTTTCAATAAATATATTTCGAATATACTTCCTTCAAATAAATATCTTTCCATTATAATTCTTTCAAATAAATATCTTCCGAATATAATTCTTTCAAGTAAATATCTTTCAAATATAATTCTTTCAAGTAAATATCTTTCAAATATAATTTTTTCAAATAAATATCTTTCAAATATAATTCATTCAAATAAATATCTTTCTAATATAATTCTTTCAGATAAAAGTCACCATGTGACACCTCATTTAACTTTTCTCGCGTGAGAAATATATTCAACATATCACATCAAATGGCACGGCAATACCTTCGTGTACTTGTCTCATTCTCACCCAATACATATATGTAGATCAAATCAATTGGCACGGTAATACCCTTCGTGCATTTATATCTTTCTCACCATGCATACATATAACAGTACCAACTAGGTGGGAGAAATGTCAATAACAATAAAAGAAATAAAGTGGAGGCACACATGAAGCAACAACGACTACAAGTCACATAGAAAACATAGGTGTACAATAACATCTCAAGATAAAGGCATGAATATATACACAACAAAATGATATCACAATATAATGTATGTCTCTCGTCCTCACCTCCATGGAAACACCCTTCGTGCCATGAATATATGATAATGTGATGACCCAAAATGTCATCTTTAAATTTGATAATTAATTCTGTGTTCTAAGACCTTGAAAAGCACTATTTGTCACTCCTCGACTTACGTGCGAAGTCCGTAAAAATTTTCGAAAAGTGTTTATGTGAAAAATGGATTAAAATGTGAACTAGATCCTTAAAACTCAATTGAGTTAACTTTGGTCAATATTTTGAGCAAACGGACCCGGATCAGTATTTTGACAGTTCTGTATCGTGATTTGGGACTTGGGCGTATACCCGAAATTTAATTTGAAGGTCCCTAGCTCAAGTTATGACCATTTAACGGAAACTAGTAATTTAAAGGCTAAAGATTTTCAAGTTTGACCACGGGGTTGACTTTTTGATATCGGAGTCGAAATCCAGTTCCAAAACTTTTCATAGCTCCGTTATGTCATTTATGACTTGTGTGAAAAATTTGAGGTCAATCTGACTTGATTCGATAGGTTTCGGCATCGAATGTAGAAGTTGGCAATTTTACAAGACTAAAGTTTCGAGTGAGTTCGCACAAGATCTAACTTTAAATGAGCATAACTCTCATGATACGAAGTGTTATATAGTTTATTACCTATCAAATGAAAACTCTATGAGTCTAGTTTCAAACGCTTTAAACCGTTCGTCATTTGGACATTCCTACAAGAAGTTATGACCAAATTACCAAAATCTGGAAAAATATAATTTTGCAGCAAATTGTGCGATCGCATAATCATTATGCGATCGCAAAATACATTGTGCGACCGTAAAATGGGTCGCAGACCTATCCAGTGCAGCCCAGATTTCGGCATCGATTTTGCGGTCCATTGTGCGACCCGCATACCCATTGTGCGGTCCATTGTGCGACCGCATACCTGAGTTCGGAGGGTCCATTTACCTATTTTCATAACCCGACCCCATTTTGATAAATAGGTGTTCGGGCATATTTTTGGGCAATTACCTGATGATTTTATAGAGAAGTTAGAGTGTTTTTGAGAGAGGAAGAAGCTCAAGTGCTTTGTTCATCAAAAATCTTGTTCAAGCTTTGAAATCCAACAAGAAATCCCTCAAGTTCTTCATCAAAGAGGTAAGGTTCTAACCCCTAATCTTCAATTTCGAGTTTGGGTAATGATGAGTGATTAAGAGTATGATTCTTGGGGTAAATATTTCTTATCCTATATTGATTATATTTCATGATTCCATACTCATTTACATCATGAATACGTGAATTTAGGGAAGAAAAATCAGATTTTTATAAAATCTTCCAAAAACACAAATTTAAGATTTAAAGGTCCATTTGATATCGGAATTGGATAATTTTTATATGGTTGAACTCGTAGCGGAACGGGTGTTCGGATTTCGTAATTTTTTCTGGGATTTGAGACGTGGGTCCCACTGTCGAATATTTAAATAAATTTCGGATTTTTATCCAGAAAATTAGTAAATTCATATGGAATTAATTCCTATGATTCGTATTGAGTATATCGAATTGTTTGTGAATAGATTTGAAGCTTTTGGAGATAAATTAAAAAGGAAAAGTTGTGGTAGAGTAATTGATTTGAATTTGCAAAGCAAGGTAAGTGTCGCGGTTAAACTTGACTTGAGGGAATAAAATCCTTAAATTATTTGTTATGTGAAATGCATGTGAACGACATATAGGCGAGGTGACGAGTGTCTATACGTCGTCAAATTAATTGTTTGCCTACTTACTTGAAAAATCATAAATTATTTTAAATCATGAATTAATTATTATAATAATTATTTCTCTCCTATTCTTTGTCAAATATTAATTCTTGAATTCCTGCATTAATTGTTACATGCTATTTGAATTATGTGTCTTAATTGTAACTAAAAAGTCCATATTGGAGGAACGGGTTGCACGCCACAACAAACTTATTAAAAAGTCCATATTGGAGGATCGGGTTGCACGCCGCAACAGACTTATTAAAAGTCAATATTTGGGGGATCGGATTGTACGCCGCAATAGACTTATTTAAAAGTCAATATATACTTGATTAAAAATAATTATATGAGAGGATTGAAAATGAATATATTGTGGAAGCGGTTTGCACGCTATAACGAAAATTGGTTGAAATAATAATGAATTATTACGGTTGAGTTGGCTTCAATTATTATAAATGAGTTACCTGATTTATTTCTATTATTTGTTGATGTTACTAATATTGCATACAGGTTAATGTAAGTGAACCGCCTTAGCCTCGTCACTACTTTGTCGAGGTTACGCTTAACACTTACCAATACATGGGGTCGGTTGTACGGATACTACACTCTGCACCTCTTATGAAGATTTCGGAGTTGGTCCAAGCGGCGTACCATAGACTTGCTCGGATTTCAGCTATCAGAGGAGACTTGAGGTATAACTGCATGACGTCCGCAGTTCTAAAGTCCACGTCTACTTTACCTTAGTTGTGTGTTTGTTTCTAAATAACTTTATTTTATTCAGACCTTTATTTGTATTATTCTAGAAGCTCGTGCACTTGTGACACTAATTCTGGGATGGTATTTAGACACCGTTATTTTTGTGGATTATTCACTACATTTCAGACTTTACTCCCGCATTTATTTCTTTGTTATTAATAAATTTAAAAATTGTTTTAAAATGGATAATATTATTCTAAAGTTGACTTTCCTAGCAAGTGAAATGTTAGGCACCATCACGGTCCGAAGGTGAAAATTTCGGGTCGTGATAGATAATATAAAAATAATTGTACGGCATCACCCTTCGTGCTTTTACTCTCATCCTCACCTGATAATATAAATGAAATGGCACGGCATCACCCTTCGTGCTTTTACTCTCATCCTCACCTGATAATATAAATAAAATGGCACGGTATCACCATTCGTGCTTCACACTCTCAATGGCACGACATCACCTTTCGTGCTTTACACTCTCAATAGCACGGCATCACCCTTCGTGCTTTACGCTCTCCCTCACATGATAATATAATTCAAATGGTACGGCATCACCCTTCGTGCTTTACACTCTTCCTTATCAAGCATATGTATATCATTAACAAGCAAAGTAGGAAGCATAAATAATATCAAGGAGAGTGTTTAAACCACAACACAATACAACAATTCATATCACAATTTGCCACTTGCCACAACCAAATTCCAAATATGTAGCAGAATCAATATATTTCTCAACAAATAGCCCAAGGCTCCACACAACGTATATAAAACCTCAAAACAATCAACAGAGGTAAAAAAAATACTCAGTATAGGGCAACACCTTCATTAATCCAAATTCTTGATTTTTATATTAACTCCTCAATTTAAACTTATTTAATAAATATTTTTAAGGATTCCATCATGAATTTAATTCCATGAAAAATATCAAATCAACAAACACACAGAATTCACATAAAATTCAAGTGACAATAACACGAAATTATTATATAAAATACAAACTTGACAAATAAGGAATGAGGCATGATAATTCAAGGATTTGCTAATGCCAACAATTATCCAATTTAATACATAAAAATGCCTAAAACTTTAAACCAATAAAATTTACACATATAAGCCCGAGTAAGTACTCGTCACCTCGCGTACACGGCTTCCAATTATCCAATGTCCACATAAGACTCAATGCCTAAGGGGTAATTCCCCCACTCGAAGTTAGGCAAGATACTTACCTTTTTGAAGTTATGCCGATATTCCAAATTCGCCTTCTTGCTTGAATTGACCTCCGTACAGCTCAAATCTATCCAAATTAATTGTATAACTTCATTAAAATTCGTCGGAAACAATTCCGGATAATAATATGTCGACTTAGAAATTTATCCTTAAAAGTCAATGCTAGGCTCGCCTTTCGGAACCCGGCATAATTTTTACGAAATCCAAACACCCATTCCGATACGAGTTCAACCATAACAATTTTATCAAATTTCAATAACAAATCGTCCTCCAAATCTTGAATTTTCCTTTTTGGAAGATTTTTCAAAAATCTTGATTTCTTCCATTTAAATCCGAATTAAATAATGAATATAACCATAGATTCATGAAATATAATCACTTTCGGTATAGAACACTTACCCCAGTCGAAGTTGTGAAGAAATCCTCAAAATCGCCCAAGAACCGAGCTCCAAAAATCCCAATCGAAAATGAAGAAATGACATATTTTCAAACCTTAAGTTTCTGCTCAGGTTCGCATTTGCGGACAAAAACTTCGCATTTGTAAATGAACAGTGTTTTCGCATTTGCGGACACAGACTTCGCATTTGCAGATGAAGAGTATTTTCGCATTTGCGGACATAGACTTCGCATTTGCAAATGAACAGTATTTTCGCATTTGCGGATAAAATTTCGCATATCTTCTCCGAAATGATCTGAAACTCATCCGGAACCTCCCGGACACAAATCATATATGAATTTCAATCATAAAATATGCTACGGATCTGCTCACATACTCAAAACACTGAAAAGAGGTCGTCTTGACCCGATATTAACCATGGTCAAACTCCCAAATTTCTTAACTTTACTAGTCTCTCAACCAATGATCCAAAAAATACAACCAAGCCCCTCGGGACCCGTCAAATCATACCAACAAGTCCTAAAACATCATACGGACTTAGTCGAAACCTTCAAACTACATCGAACAATGCTAGAACCACGAATCATACCCAATTCAAGCTTAATAAAACTAAGAAATTCCAACTTCTACATTTAATGCCGAAACCTATCAAATCACGTCTGATTGACCTCAAATTTTGCACACAAGTCATAAATGACATAACAGACCTATACAAATTTTCAGAACTAGATTCCGACCCCGATATCAAAAAGTCAACTCCCCGGTCAAACTTCCCAAAAATTCTATTTTTGCCATTTCAAGCCAAATTCCCCTACGGACTTCCAAATAATTTTTCGGACACGCTCCTACGTCCAAAATCACTATACGGAGCTATTGGAATAATCAGAATTCAAATTTGAGATCGTTTACACATAAGTCAAATCTCCGGTCAACTCTTTCCATTTAAACTTCAAAAATGAGAATTGTTCTTTTAATTAAATTCTGAATCTTTCGAAAACCAAACTCGATCGCACATGCAAGTCATAATACGCATTACGAAATTGCTCGGGATATTAAGTCGTTGAACGGGATATAAATTCTTAAAATGACAAGTCGGGTCATTACAGTAATATCATAAACTACAAGAGAATTCATTGTTACAAGGCAAAATCTGGAGCGACTTCTATAAAATTAACCCTTTTTATTAAGAAATTAAGAAGCCATGTGTAACGACCCGGCCAATCATTTAGAGAATAATAGCCCTGATCCCCTATTTACTGCTTCTCCCATATCTATTTCTGCTATTGTGACTTGCCGAGAGGTTTTGTTTTGATTTTTGGAGTGTTTTTGGACACTTAGTCCCTAAATTGAGGTTTAAACCTTAGGATTTGGACCATAGTCGGAACTGTGTGAAGAAGACTCCGGAATGGAATTTCATCGGTTCCGTTAGCTCCGTTAGGTGATTTTGGACTTAGGGGCATGTTCGGATTGTGTTTTGGAGGTCCGTAGCTTATTTAGGCTTGAAATGGAGAAAGTCGAATTTTTGGAGATTTTAACCGGTAGTGCACTTTATGATATCGGGGTCGGATTCTGATTCCGGAAGTTGGAGTAGGTCTGTACGGTTGAATATGACTTGTGTACAAAATTTGAGGTCATTCGAACGTGGTTTGATAGGTTTCGGCGCCAGTTGTAGAAGTTAAAAGTTTCAAGTTCTTTAAGTTTGAATTGGAGGGTGATTCGTAATTTTAGCATTGTTTGATGTGGTTTGAGGGCTAGACTAGGTTCGTATGGTGTTTTAGGACTTGTTGGTATATTTGGTTAAGGTCTCGGGGACCTCGGGTGTGTTTCAGATGCTTAACGGGGTTGAAATTTGGACTTAGGCCATTGCTGAAATTTCAGACATCTACTGTTTTCGCACCTGCGATGGGGATACCGTAGGTGCGGGCTCGCAAATGCGAATAAGCAAGCGCAGAAGCGGATTTGGGCAGCTCAGTCTAGGATCGCAGGTGAGAGGTTAGTTCCGCATCTACGATGCCCGCAGATGCGAGAGAGGAATCGCATATACGGTGAAGGACCGCAGAAGCGGACAGGTATCCACAGGCGCACTCACGCAGGTGCGGCCCCATTGCCGCATATGCGTACCCAGCCTTCATAAGTGACTTTCGCACCTGCGATGCTTTTCCCGAAGGTGCGGTACCGCAGGTGCGATGATGAGGTCGCAAGAGGGTTCGTTGTGCAGAAAAGAGAGAGTTTCGAGGGTTTGATTCATTTCTCCATTTTTGGACTTAGGAGCTCAGAAATTGGCGATTCTTTGAGGGATTTGCAGAGAGATCTTTGGGGTAACGATTCCTTACTCGTTTTTGGTTGTATTTCATTAATCTATAGTTGTTTTCTCCATTTAATTTCGGATTTAGATTGAAAAGTTGGGAAAATGGGGAAAAAGTTCCCCAACCGAATTTCTCAGTTATGATTGGGAATGGGTGTTCGTATATTGTGACTTTTACCCGATTCCGAGACGTGGGCCCGAGTCGACCTTTTAGGACGAATTTCGGAATTTTTGTTAAAGTCTTGATTTCATTAATTAGATGAGTCTATTATAATTGTATTTATGATATGTAATTGCTTTTGGCTAGATTTGGGCCATTCGGAGCCGGATATTCGTGGGAAAGGCGTTGTGACCGATTGATTGAGCTTGGTTAGAGGTAAGTGGCTTGCCTAACTTTGTGTGGGGGAAATAAAATCCCCTTAAGATTTGGAACTATTGTGATATGTGAGCACCGTGTATGTGAGGTGACGAGTAGGTACACGGTCTGGTTATGGAAAAATCCGATTTTCTTACTGAGCAGCAACATGTTTTCCTTTTTATTTTGAGATATACCATTTTAATGAATATTAATCTATTTTTATTCTTAATTGAGTTATTTCAATATGTGTATCTATCCTATTTAGTCTAATACAGTATGTCTACGTGTCTTAATTGCTTATGTGAACTCTGTGCAGCATGCTTAGTGAATTTCCTGCTTCTTCCTTGACTGGTACTTAGTCTAAATCGTAAGACTTCGTGATGTAGTTGTATTTCTATTGTTTGCGCTGTATATTTAATTTGGGACTACGGAACGGTATTCCGGAAGATCCCCATGTACTGCATATTTACTTTGGGACTACGGAACGATATTCCGGAAGATCCTCCTGTACTGCATATTTACTTTGGGACTATGGAACGGTATTCCGGGAGATCCCCCTGTCTTGCATATTTACTTTGTGAATACAGAACAGTATTCCAGGAGATCCCCCTGCACATTTACGTTTGGGACTACGAGACGGTATCTCGGGAGATCCCCTGTTGTATTTCTGTGTATTGAGCTGTTACCTTCTATAAATTCTTTCTTGTTAAATTTCAGTTTTTATTTTACTGCGATATTTCATTTTTGGCCTTGCTTTATTATTATATTCCAGTAGGGCCCGGACCTGACCTCGTCACTACTCTACCGAGGTTAGACTTGGCACTTACTGGGTATCGATTATGGTGTACCCATGCTACTCTTCTGTACATGTTTTATGTGTAGATCCAGGTACTTTTTATTAGCCCCGCTACTAGCTTAGAGTGCTTGCTGCTGTACGGAGACTTCAAGGTATATCTGCCGCATCTGCAGACCTCGGAGTCCCCCTCTATTCCCTCGTATGTCATTTACCTTTCTTACTTCTGTTATTAGACTCTGGTGTACAGAGATACTAGTTTCCTTTTGTAGCTTGTGACTTATGATGTTCCGGGTTTTGGGATTACTATGTATTTTGAACAGTTAGTTGTTTAATTCATGTTTTTATTTCATTATTCCGCAAATGTTAGGCTTACCTAGTCATAGAGACTAGGTGCCATCACGATGTCATACGGAGGGAAAATTGGGTCGTGACAAGTTGGTATCAAAGCTCTAGGTTCATAGGTGTCGTGAGTCACAAGCTGATTTATTAGAGTCTCGCGGATCGGTACGGAAACGTCTGTACTTATCTGCGGGAGGCTATGGAACTGTTAGGAAAATTTCACTACTTTGATTCCTTGTCGTGCAAAAATTGTTGACTTCAAAAATTCTAAACTTCTGTGTTCTATTCTCTCACTGATGGTGAGGACACGTATAAGCGGATCTGATGACCAGGCACCCGCGCCCCCTGCTAGAGCCGCGAGGGGCCCGGGCCGGGGTAGAGGCTAAGGACGTCCACGTGGTGCAGCCAGAGCACCTGCACGAGCTGCTACAAAAGAGCCCCCAGTAGCTCCAGATGGAGGGCAGACACTTGAGGCATATGTTCCTGCACCAGCCCTCCAGGAGACTCTAGCCCAGTTTCTAAGCATGTTCAGCACCTTAGCCCAGGCTGGTTTGATTCCACTTGCTCCTGCCATATCTCAGCCCGGGGGAGGAGCACAGACTCCCATCGCCGGTACTCCAGAGCAGCGGGTTCAGGTCGACCAGGTTCCAGAGATTGTACCAATGCAGCCCGTAGCTCCAACTCAGCCCGAGGTTAAGGCAGCAGCTTCTGAGATGGAGCAGTTCAGACTTGAGAGGTACAAGAAGTACCACCCACCTACCTTCATCGGATTGGCTACAGATGATGCTCAGGGTTTTCTGGAGGAGTGTCATCGTATTCTCTTTACTATGGGTGGGGTTTCTTTTACTACTTTCCAGCTTAGAGGGGCAGTCTATCAGCAGTGGCGTGCTTATGAGTTGAGTAGTCCGGCTGAGGCAGCTTCACTTACATGGACTCAGTTCTCGGACATGTTTTTGAGAGAGTATGTCCCTCAGAGCCTCAGGGACTCATGGTGCGCGGAGTTTGAGCAGCTGCGCCAGGGTGCTATGGCTGTGTTAGAGTATGCAGTTCGCTTCAGTGATTTGGCCCGACATGCACCGGACCTTGGTTGCCACAGTTCGAGAGATGGTTCGACGATTTATTGAGGGACTCCACCCCAGCATCCGGATTAGTATGGCCAGGGAGTTAGAGATGGATATTTCTTATCAGCAGGTTGTGAGTATCGCTAGGAGATTGGAGGGCATGCTTGCCCGGGATAGAGAGGAGAGGGAGGCCAAGAGATCTCGAGAGGCTGGTTCTTATTCTGGTACTCATGCCCCAGCAGCTCGCCATGGTAGGGGTTATGTGAGTCGCCCCATCCATTCAGATCTTCCAACCGCCAGTGGTATTCCGATCCCTTCTAGGCCCCAGGAGCCTTATTATGCACCGCCAGTATCTAGTGTGCCTCCTGCACGGGGTGTTCCTAGCGGCCAATCTAGCAGATCTGACCAGAGCCAGTCACATCAGCCACGCCCTCCTAGAGCTTGTTTTGAGTGTGGCGACACTCACCATATGGCGAGGGATTGCCCCAGATTTAGGAGGGGTGCACTGTCACGACCCAAAATCCCACCACAAGCGTCGTGATGGCACCTAGTCTCTAAGACTAGGTAATCCGATTTCTATTACATTTTGAAGCCATTTTCTTTTAATTAAATAAGTAACCAAAACTAACAACGGAATAAGTATGAATATACAACCTCCCAAGACGATTAGTACTGAGTCATGAACTCTAACTGAATACATGGAATGATCACGAGGACCGAATATACAATACTGTTTGATTAAAATTTAACAGTACAATGAAATGAAAAGACTCCAAGGGACTGTGACGACAAAGCAGCTCTACCTTGAATCCTTACGGTCCCACTTTAACTCTGCTCAAGTCTGATATCTCCAATACCTGGCTCTGCACAAAAATGTGCAGAAGTGTAGTATGAGTACACCACAGTCGGTATCCCATAAGTATCAAGACTAACCTCAATGGAGTAGAGACGAGGTACAGTCAAGACACTCACTAGTCTAATAACATGTGCAATATAATATACAAAATACTAGGAAACAGATAGCAATAAGGGTGGGATAAAACAACCAGTGGTATGCGCAGCAAGACAACAAGAATACCATAAATATCACTCAACAATTAATAAATACATGTACGCCTAATTAATTCAAGTTTTTCAAATAAATATCCGTCACATATAATTCTTTCAAATAACTCTCTTACAAATGTAGTTTTCTCAAATAATTATTTTTCAAATATAATTCTTTCAATAAATCTTTTAAAATATAATTTTCTCAAATAAATATCTTTCAAATACGATTCTTTCCTATAATTCTTTTTGAATAAAAGTCGTTCCAAATAAATATTTTTAATATAATTCTTTCAATTAAAAAGTCATCATGTGACACCTCATTTCATAATCATAAAAATACGGGTCTCAACCTATTTTCATATTTTCACGACACCTCGTGCCCATAATTAAATCATCATATTTTCTTGGCACCTCGTGCCCTCATTTCATATCACAACTGCACGGACAATTCACGTGCTAATTATCATTATCATTTCATCACAGCACCTCGTGCCCACATTTTATATCACAACTGCACGGATAATTCACGTGCCAAATATCCTCATTATTTACTCACAGCACCTCGTGCCCACATTTCACTTTATAATTCGCCTGGCAATGGCCACAGGCTCCCAATTTCAATATAAATCAGATTGTTATCAATTTACCAACAACAAGATAAATTGCACAAGGTATAAAAATAAACACAAGCAAATCACAACATCACATGAAAATTATCAACACCACAACCCCACATCATCACATAACGTCCCCGACAATAGCCACCCTTATCGCTCCTATTGCCACCCTTATCACTCCTATAGCCACCCTTATCGCTCCACCCAGACAATATCAATAGCCACCCTTATCGCTCCGCCCAGACAACATTCCAACAAATACGACAACAGTGAAATGCCACCCTTATACCCACATAACATCAACGGTGAAATGCCACCCTAATCTCCCCAAAATAATAACTCACACAACACAGCAATTTACACGAAAAATTAACACGACAACATAATCAAATCAATTCATGTCACAATTTGCCCAATGGCCACAACCAAATTCCAAAGATATAACAAAAATCAATTAATTTCACAACAAATAGCCCAAGAATCCACACAATGTATATAATACCCAAAAACAATCAACAGATATAGAAATTACTCAGCATAAAGCAAAACCTTCATTGATGCAAATTTAGATAATTATATTAACACTTATTCTTAAGCTCGCTTAAATTAATTATTTGCATAAGAAAATTCATATTGGAATTTAATTTCCAAGAAATATTAAACCAACAATACTCACAAAATTTCATAAATATTTCAAGTAACAATCACATCAAATTATTATATAAAAACAAATTCAACGATAAGGATTTAGGCATGGCAAACGGATGATTTAATAATTTTCCATAATTTCTCAATTTACTATACAATAATGCCTAAGACTTTAATTCAATGAATTTTGCACGTATAAGCCCGAGTACGTACTCGTCACCTCGCGTACACGGCTTTTAACATTTCATAAATGGCACATAAGACTCAATGCCTAAGAGGTAACTCCCCCACTTGAGGTTAAGCACGACACTTACTTTTTTGAAGTTAAGCCGATATTCCAAAATAGACTTCTTACTTGAATTGACCTTCGAACAATTCAAATCTATCCAAATTAATTGTATAACTCCATTAAAATTCGTCGGAAATAATTCCGGATAATAATATGTCGACTTAAAAATTTATTCCAAAAAGTCAACAAATGTCAACGCGGGACTCGCCCCTCGGAACCCGACAAAATTTTCATAAAATCCGAACACCCATTCCGATACAAGTTCAACCATACCAATTTTATTGAATTCCAATAACAACTCGACCTCCAAATCTTAAATTTTTGTTTTTGGAAGATTTTACAAAAATCTTGATTTCTTCCATTAAAATTCGAATTAAATGATGAATATAATCATAGATTCATGAAATATAAACACTTTAGGATATAGAACACTTACCCCAATCCATATGGTGAAAAATCGCCTCAACAATCGCTTCAATCCGAGCTCCATAGCTCCAAATATGTCAAAAATTTTTCGGCCCCAAAATTTCTCTTCGCGATCGCGAAGAAAAAACTCCCCAACTCTTCCAGACAGCCTCTAGTATAATGGTCATAACCTTTTGTACAAAACTCCAAATGATGAATGGTTTAATTTTTTGAAAACTAGATTCCAAGAGCTATAATTTTTATTTGTTTATCATCTCCAATTCCTTATATATTTTGAGATATAAGCTTCCAAAGTCAGCCCTATGCAACAAAGATTTTCAAACTCTTCCCGGACAGCCTGTAGTATATCTACTATAACCTTTTTTACACAACTCCAAATAACAAATAATTTACCTTTATGAAAACTAGACACAAAGGGCTACAACTTTCATTTTTAGATAATCTCCAAATTCCTTATAGATTGCGAGATATGAGCTTCCAAAATCGGGTCAGTGCGACAGGAGTTTCCTCTACGCGATCGCGAAAAGGCTTCCGCGATCGCGATTCACAGTCTCCAAACAGCAAAATTACGCTTCGCGACCGTTTGTCCATGATCGCGATGCATACCTCTGTGGCCAAAAACTAGCAACTAAAAATGGCCTAAAAATGGTCCGAACCCACCCCGAAACTCACCCGAGCCACTCGGTACCCCGTCTGAGCATACCAACTAGTCCCAATACATAACACGAACCTGCTTGAGGACTCAAATCACATCAAACAATATCAAAACTATGAATCACACCTCAAATTAAAATCTATGAACTTTGAACTTTCAAATTCTATATCTTGTGTCGAAACATATCAAATCAATCCGGAATGACTTCAAATTTTGCACACAAGTCATAAATGACATAACGAAACTATTCCAATTTCTAGAATCGAATTCCGACCACGATATCAAAAAGTCACCCCCCGGTCAAACTTCCCAAAAATTTAACTTTCGACATTTCAAGCTTAATTTCACTACGGACCTCCAAATAATTTTTCGGACATGCTCCTAATTCCAAAATCACCATACGGAGCTATTGATATGATCAAAATTCAAATCTGAGATCGTTTACACATAAGTCATATCTCCAGTCAATTTGTTTTTTATTTAAGCTTCAAAAATAAGAATTATTCTTTTAATTAAATTCTGAATCTTCCGAAAATTAAACTCGACCACACTCGCGGGTCATAATACATATTACGAAGCTGCTCGAGACCTTAAGTCAATAAACGGGGCTTAAATTCTTAAAATGACAAGTCGGGTCGTTACATGCACCTCCACAGACTTCTCAGCCACAACGTGCCCCACCGGGTCCTTAGGCCATGATTACAGCACCAGCTGCCACCCCACCTGCTCAGCCAGCTCGAGGTGGAGGTCGGGGAGATAGAGGTCGCCCTAGAGGGGGAGGCCAGGCCAAATATTATGCCCTTCCTGCTCGTACAAAGGCAGTCGCTTCTGATTCTGTCATTACAGGTATTGTCCCTGTCTGTCATAGAGATGCGTCAGTATTATTTGACCCAGGCTCTACATATTCTTATGTGTCCTCTTATTTTGACCTATATTTGGGTGTGTTTCGGGATTCTTTGAGTTCCCATGTTTATGTGTCTACTCCTGTGGGAGATTCTCTTGTTGTGGACCGCGTGTATCGGTCATGTTTGATTGCTCTTAGTGGTTTTGAGACCAGAGCCGATTTATTATTGCTCAGCATGGTGGACTTTGATATTATTTTGGGCATGGACTGGTTGTCGCCCCATTATGCTATTCTTGATTGTCACGCTAAAACCGTGACGCTGGCTATGCCAGGTTTACCGCGATTAGAGTGGAGAGGTACCTTAGAGTATACTCCCAACAGAGTTATTTCTTTACTTAAAGCTCAACGAATGGTTGAGAAGGGGTGTGATGCGTATCTAGCTTATGTGAGAGATGTCAGTATTGATACCCCTACAGTTGAGTCAGTTCCAGTAGTGAGGGACTTTCCAGATGTGTTTCCAGCTGATCTTCCAGGCATGCCGCTCGACATAGATATTGATTTTGGCATTGATTTGTTGTCGGGCACTCAGCCCATCTCTATTCTTCCATATCGTATGGCTCCTCCTAAATTGAAGGAGCAGTTACAGGAATTGCTTGATAAGGGCTTCATTCGGCCCAGTGTGTCACCTTGAGGTGCTCCTGTCTTATTTGTGAAGAAGTAGGATGGTTCTATACGAATGTATATTGATTACCACCAGTTGAACAAAGTCACAGTGAAGAATATGTATCCATTGCCTCGTATTGAAAATTTTCAAAATTCATTTTCAAGTGAAAATTAAAAAATTTATGACCAAACACTGATTTCTAAAAAAAGTGAATATTTCAAAAAAAAAAAGTGAAAAAGATTTCGTGGCCAAACGGACTCTTAATATCTCCCTTTACCAAAAACGGAAAAACTCTGTGCACTACTTCATTGATGTAATATTAACAATCAGTTTAAGTTATATATAATTTATTTTTTTATTATCAGACTGGTAATATAAAATTCTTTATTGTAATTTAAACTCAATTATTAAAATAAAAAACGGCAAACGGTCGGGTCGAATATGGGTGGGTCAAAAATAGATAATGCAAAAACGGATAAGCTATCCAACCCGGTTCATATTTAACTAGTGAATTAGTCGCGCTTCGCGCGATCAATAAAAGGTTTAATAAATTTAGAAAGTGATTGCTTTGTTTAGTTATTAAAGTTAATAAAGAACGTGGATTTTTTTATATTTCATATATCTTCTAAATATACTAACATATTCCAAGAAAGAAAAAAAATCAAATGAAATTTAATGTGTTAACTGTAGTACTTGAATCCCAATACACATTTTGGGATGTACGTCGAATCAAAAATTGTTTGCATTAGGTATTTTGATCCTCCTTTTATAATTTTAAAACCACTCCATCGGTTCGAAAACAAAGTTTTGAAATTTGGTATTTTAGAAAACAAAGTTTCATAGTATTATTTTTCCTTAAACATTTTTACCGTTTTCTTTTGTACTTGTTTCTTCCTATTTAATGTATCTTTTCTTTTCACCAATAAACTTGAGATGACAATAGCAAACTTGACATCAACCATGATATCAATTTGAGATGTTAACTAATTAATATCTACTTGACCATAAATTTGAGATGTTAACTAATATCTACTTTCATGATCAGTTAATAGCAAACTTTCATAACGCCCGAGAAATCAACCAAAAATTAAGTAGAGATGAAGAAGTATATGATTTAGTGCCGGACTGAGTACAAATAACATATTCTTGCTTGTCATAAATGTTAGCTTGATTATATAGAAGAATATACATATAAACCAAATGGAAAGAAATCTTGCAATACTCAAAGTAATTAGCTATGAAGTGCTAAATTTTTTATTGAGTTGTTGCCTTCAATTCCATTGATATTTTCCTCATATTTGGAATGAGATAAGTAGCATGATGAGATATCGAGTCCCCCATTCCACATCTTGAAGAGAAATTCAAATCAGGCAAAACAATATTGACATAATAAGCCCAAAAATATTAAAGAAATTAAGAAAAGGTCGAAATTCACCACGAATTGAAGGCCACCATGAGAGCCTAGCCTGTTATAACAAAGAGCATGAACCAACGTTATTTTCTATGCGTACATAAATATCATATGCATGTATAAAAGTTTTAATAGACTTGTATTTGATAGCTTTAAGAAGAGAAACATAGATGGAAAATCCAAGAACAAAATACGCATTCTAAAATACAGTTAACTCCATGATAAAAGTGGCTTTGAGCCTGAGACCATTTCTCTTGAATATTGAATCAATAGATTCTAACAGAAGGCAGAAAGAGAAAACTCTGCAAATTTGAAGACAGAGAGAGAGGGAAAAGAAAGAAAAGTTCTCAGTGTTGTTAGAGGAAAACAATGCTTTTATAATGACCATCAAGCAAGGAATTGCAAGCATCGAAGGGAGAATTCATATCTTGCTGATTGTACTTTAATTTTTATGGTTCCGAGTTGATAATTTTTATATGTGAAAGGATTGAATAAGCATTTATTTGAAATAAAACTAATAGTTTGACTTTATAGAAGGATATTATCAGTGATGGAGCCAGGATTTTCACTAATAGATCAGAATATAAAAAAATAAACTCACAAAGAAGCCAAGGGATGTCAATATATAGTATATATACATAAAATATTACCTATCTATATAGTGTAATTTCCGGCGAAGGGATTGAATTGTCATTACTGAGAAGCAAGTTGTTCTTGTTGGATGCCGATGTTATTTTATCCGGTAAAACTTACCTCGTACACAATGTTATGACACATGTCTTCACATACATATTTTTTATTTTCCAACCGGTGTTCGGTGTCCGGTACCCGTATTAGAATCCGGCTATATCCGAAATCGCGCTGCGTAGGGCCCCATTCGGAAGGAAGCGTGTTATGTACCAATATGATAAGGGGGATACAATAGTCAATTGTATAGAGATAGTAAAGGCAGTTCAGTCATTACAGAGTAAAGTTAGTTATACTGTTAGGAGTCGTTAGAGAAGCTGTTAGTCGGTTAGTAGCTGAGGATTAGTTGAAGATTAAAAGGGGAATCAATTGTAAAGGGGAATATACTTTTTGATTAATAAACTCTTCTCTCTTCAAATCTTATACTCTATTTTCCATATCTGTAGCATCGCTTAGGAATTATTCTTCTCATTTTAATTCCTTAGAGCTATAATATTGTGCTCAATTGATTTAGAACATACCAATTTGGTATCAGAGCCACTGTACCTTGGCCGGAAACCATGCCGGACACGACAAGATATGGGGAACTCCATCGGGAGGTGGAAGAAATCGGGGAACAAGTTTGAATCTTAGGCGAGCGGCATGATAACGCAATTTCAGAGATTCGACAACTCATGACAGTTGTGACCACTCAAAATCAAGCCCCAATTCCACCAGTTGTGACACACACGAATGATGGGGAATTGAACGAGCGAGGTAACCCTCATAAAAAATACTCTAGATTAGAATTTCCAAGGTTTAATGGGGACGATCTAGAAGGGTGGGTCTACCGGTGCGAGCAGTATTTTGATTTTGAGGGGACAATAGAGGAAAAGAAGGTTAAAATTACTGCAATCAATTTGGAGGGTAGGGCCTTGCAATGGCATCGGGCGATGGTGAAAGCTCGAGTCGGAAGAGAATTGCCCATTTAGGGTGACTACCTTAGAAGTTTATACCATCGATTTGGGCACACATTACATGAAGACCCCATGACCGAGTTAATTAGCTTGAAACAAATCGGGGGTGTTCAAGAGTTTCTGGATCAGTTCGATGGATTGTTAAACCAAAGGGAATTGTCTGAATAATACTCCATTCGTTGTTTCTTGAAAGGGTTGAAACCAGAATTTGAAGTGCAAGTAAGGATGATGGCCCCAAGAACTCTGATGAAGGTTTATAGTTTGGCTAAACTAGCTGAACACTCGTTGAAGTTACAAAGATGTCAAAATTAGCCGTTTATGAGGAGTTCCAAACCACTATTTCCTAGTCCAAATACTTCCTAGAATCATATGCAAGGAGATATTATTAGGCTCAAACTCTTAAGAATAGCAAGGGGATAGAAAATAGACCTTTAGTGAGTTCTTCAAGAAGACTTACACCTGCTGAAATCGATGAAAAAAGAGCCAAGGAATTGTGCTATCGGTGTGATGAAAAGTACAACCCTGGCCACAATTGTAAAAATAAGAAACATATATACATTTTAGAAGTAGAGGTAGAAGTGGAGGAATGGGAGGTGGATGATGAATTGGAGGTAGAGGAGAATGTTGATGAATCTGCATAGAGTCCTCAAATGTCAGTTCATGTATTAGATGGTACAGTTGACTATAGAACCGTGAGAGTCAGGGGAGGAGTCAAGGGAAAATGGTACATGTTTTGATTGATTCCGGTCAACAAATAACTTCATGGACATCAATATGACTAGGAAGTTGAGACGTAAATCAAAGACAATTCCCACATTCTTTGTCTCGGTTGCAAATGGCAGTAAGGTGCACAGCTCGTACATGAGCAAAGGGGTCACGTGGAAAATGCAAGGTTGATGGTAGGCTATAATCCTGTGTTTTAGTCGCTTATTACACTCTAATTCACTGCACTTTACTTGTGTTGAGCTTTAATTGGTAGTGTTTTTGCACTTATTATGTGTTTTATGCCTTGTAGGAGTGGTTTCGAGTTATGTAGATGTTGTGGAGCTAATTCGAGCTATTTCGAGCTTTGAAGTCTGAGTAGAAGCCCAAACAATTAAGTCGGGATTACGTTCGAGGATCAAAAATCAAGTTTGGATGAAAATAATTTGAAAAACTCATTTCTGGCAACAATTTGCACGACCGCCCCGCGGCATGCCACGGGGGGCGCGGGGCGCTAGTGCAAAAAGTGTTCAGATATCATATTTTGGCACGTTCTGACATTTCCTACATGCGCCCCGCATGGGGCAGCGTGGCATGCGGCGCGGTAGCCCAAAAATGCTAGAGTGACTTCCCAATTCCGCTAAAAAGGGGTAATTTCATCCAGGGATTATTGGGGGATGGCTTAAATACACGGGAAAATGCCATTTTTGGGACTTTTGACATATTATCGACCTAAGGAGTCTAAGGAAGAGTTGGAAGAACACAATCACAAGGATTTCATCATTCCTTCCTCACGCAAGATTCAAGTTTGGATTGAATTTATGTTTTCAAATACCTTAGTTACATTTGTGAAGAACTTCTCCATGTCTATGGAGTAAATCCTTTTGGGTTTTGATGGATTTGGTATATTGATTATTGTTTGTGGATTATAACTCTATTTTTATGTATTTGAATTGTTTTGGAAGATTTAGTTGTTGCATCTATATTCACTTGTTCTTATAATCGAAAGAGGCATAATTTGTGATATCTATACATTATATTGTTGGTTGAGTTCATAGATTCTTCTAAGTAATCGAAAGAGGCTAGTTGAATCATTGATTAAATCTTGTTAGGAGAATAATCGAAAGAGGTTTTCCTAAAGAACGATCCATTACGCATTCTTGCATATCTTCACAGTGCTTAAGTTGGTTCATCTCGTGAGGTTAAGACTTAATCGAGAGAGAAGTTTTTGTTGAACGTTTGAACTAATAATAGAGTAAATTCGAGAGACTCACTTGAACATTGGAAGTGAATTATCTAGAGTTAGATCCCGAACAATTATCTTGCACTTATTCTGTCAAAACCCAATCCTCTTCCACTGATAACCTTAATTGCTTATTTCTTGTTTAGATAGTCACTAGTCAATAGCTGTAGAGTTTAGATTCTTAGTTAACTTTTATTATTAATCATATAAATCTCAACTGTTGATCCTCCTAGATAGCAATCAATCTAGAAACTACGAGAATACTATTTAAATCCAATCCCTGTGGACAGGATATTATACTATACTATCTTTGACTAACGAGCACAATTTAAGTGTGTGTTTTGTGCTCGTCAAATTTTGACGCCGTTGTCGAGGATTGAAAATCAATAGTGTTTGAAATAGTTTGTAGTATTAATTTAGGAGTTAGTTTCTAATTTTTTTCTTTAATTTTTAGTTTTGTTTGGTGATCTTCTCTTCAAGATTTCTTTTGTTGAAGAAATCTTGAAGAGCATATTGTTGATATTGAACTCTAAAAGATGTGAAGATGGAGTACAACCAGCCTGAGAAAACGGTTAAAGAGTTAGCAACTAAATATTATCACGTGCTATGTATTTTAAATGCGGTGGAAATCATCTATGGGTTGATTGTCAAGAAGGTAGGTATTCTTCCTATGGTTCATCCTTTGAGCACTCTCACTTTGTCTCTAGTCTGTATAGGTATGAGGATTCATATGGGCATAATACTGACTCCGATTGGGATGAATACCCTTATTATGACTGGAATGCAAGCGAAGTAAGACAACCACCTCAAGCGGAGAATGTTATTTTAGAAGAGATTATGTATAAGTTCATTAATAAGGTAGAAGAGAGATTTACACACGATGATGAATCCACTAAGAACCTAACAATGCAAGGTAATCAACTAATAAGTACACTTTTAGAAAGGTCATTGCATTGTGATAGTGAATATATGGAGGAGATTCCCGAGATGATGAACATCTACAAAGAGAGTTTTCCACTCTGCAAGAGGACTCTTTTTCGACTGAGATGATTGAAGATGAGGGTTTAGTTGATTGTGCATCAATAAAAGAAGAGTTCAAATCCCCATCCACCTATCCACATTTAAAATTTTTAGTAAAAGAGAATGAAGAACAAATGGTTTTGGACATACCAGAGAAATATTCACATGACCTTTCTTCTTCATTTTCTTATTCTAATCTTGATCATGTGGACTTTATTTTTGGGGATTTACAAGAATATGTATGTAAAGACGCGGTCGGTCGTTTCGAGAGTTATAGCTCCGTTTCCCCCATTTCTACTTCTTTTTGTGTTATTCAGCTATATAATGTTATATCGGGTTAGTTGGTTCGGGTTCGGAAGGAACTCAGAGTGAAATGAGACACTTAGTCTTATAATTGAAAATATTGAGTTAGAAAAGTGGACCGGATATGAACCTATATGTAAACGATCTCGGATTCGAATTGTGATAATTTCAATAGCTTCGTATGGTGATTTTGGTCTCAGGAGCATGTCCGGAATATTATTTGGAGGTCCGTAGAGGAATTAAACTTGAAATGCCAAAAATCTAATTAGAATACCTCTGTTATGTCATTTATGACTTGTGTGCAAAATTTGAGGTCAATTAGACGTGATTTGATAGGTTCCGGAGTGGTTTGTAGAAAATACAAATTTCAAAGTTTATTAGGCTTGAATTGGGGTGTAATTCATGGTTTTAGCGTTGTTTGAAGTGATTTGAGGGTTCGACTAAGTCCGTATGATGTTTTGGGACTTGTTGGTATATTTGGTTGAGGTCCCGAGGGGCTCGGGTGAGTTTTGGATGGTTAACGGGTTGGATTTTTGGAATTGGAACTCTGCTGGAATTTTTCTGATGCACCATCTGGTTTCCTTCATCACGTTCGCGAGTGAAGCCTCGCATTCGCGAAGAGGAACTGAGAGGTTGGCAATATTTTCTCTTCGCATTCGCGAAGGGTGGACTGGGTGTGCATCGCGAACGCGAGAGGTGTTACACGTTCGCGAAGAAGAGAGGAAGCAGCCGAAGACCACAGGCAATTGGTCTACGCGTTCGCGTAGGGGGGTGTCGCGTTCGCGTAGTGAGGGGGGAAATGAAGCATCGCGTTCGCGATGGATTGAATGCGTTCGTGTAGAAGGCATTGAGGCAAATGAACTTTTGTGCTTCGCGAACGCGAGGCACTGTCCGCGTTCGCGAAGAAGAAAAGTCTGTGCAGTGAGTTTAAGTTCTGAAACGTTTTTGACGATTTGGAGCTCGAATTTGAGGCGATTTTGGGTGATTTTCAGAGGAAACAATGGGGTAAGTATTATTAACTCAATATTGGCTATATTACCCGAATCCATGGTTGTTTTTATCATTTAATTGGTGAATTGAGTTGGAAAATTTTGAAAACCCTCTTGGTTTAAATTGAAGATTTGAGGGTCGAGTTGGGGTCGGATTTTGGTAAAATTGGTATGGTTAGACTCGTGGTTGAATGGGCTTCCGTATTTTTTAACTTTTGTCGAGTTCCGAGGTGTGGTCCCCACGGCCGAGTTTTGAGCTAATTTTCGGGTTTTTATGGAAAATTATTATTTTCTTATGGAATTAATTCCAATGAATTTTATTGACTGAAACGAATTATTTATGACCAAATTCGAGACATTTGGAGACCAATTCACGGGGAAAGGACATTGTAGAATACGAATTTCGTGGTTTGAGGTAAGTAACGATTGTAAATCGAGTCCTGAGGGTATGAAACCCTGGATTTCATATCATTTTACTACTTTGAGGTGACGCACATGCCAGGTGACGGGCGTGTGGGCGTGCACCATTGGGAATTTGTGACTTGGTCCGTCCCGTAGCAACTGCAAAGTTGCATATTTTGTTGAAACTATATGATACTCATATGTTTTAGAAAGAATTTCTGTAAATTGGGCTGAATGCCATGTTTGGGCGTTGCGCCAGTGCTGTTTGGACCCTTAGGGGCTGTTTCTTACTATCCTCTCATTGTTTTTGATTGAAAATCTATACTCAGTCATGTTTATACTTGTTTACCGCATAACTCAGTTTTATGACTCTATTTTGATGCATATAAATGTTTTGGGCCGAATGCCCTGTTTTATTGAAATGCCCGAGTAGCTTGAGCGGTTTATGACTGAGTGAGGCCGAGGGCCTAATTTGTGAGGATGAGTGTGGATCGGGGATGCCCGCCTTCAGCATACTTTATTATTATAGTACGTGAGTTGTCCGTGCAGATTATAGCGCTTGGGCTGAAGGAGCCCCTCCGGAGTCTGTACATACCCCCAGTGAGCGTAGGGAGGCATGAGTGATCGTGAGGTATGCCTGAGTGGCAAGAGTGATTGTGAGGTATGGCCGAGTGGCATGAGTGACTGTGAGGTTTGCCCGAGGGGCTGTATATGAGTGATGTTTTGTCCGAGGGGATGTTTATGATTTCATCATTTTTGCTCACCTTTGCATTGAGCCTTTGTTTGAAAAACTATTGGAAAAATATCTTTAAATGATTTTTACTGGAACCGGGTTTAAACGAGATGATTTGATTCAAACACTGATTTTTAAAGCATGTTGTACTTTACTGAGATTTCATGATATGAACGTTATATGCCTTATTGCTCGTCACTACTGCTCAGTCTTTATTTATTGTTATTACTTACTGAGTTGGCGTACTCACGTTACTCCCTGCACCTTATGTGCAGATTCAGGTGTAGCTGGACACGATAGCGATTATTGAGTGTTCTGGTTGCAGATTTTCTTGGAGATACCAAGGTAGCTGTTTGGTGATCGCAGCCCCCTACTCTTCTCCCTCTTATCTTCCTCTAGTTGTATTTAGCTATTTTTCAGACTGAGTTAGCCTTGATATTGTTAGATAGATTGTAGTAGATGCTCATGACTAGTGACACCCCGATGTAGGGCTTTTCTTTTCCGCACTTCTGTTTTCTTTGATTTGAACTCCTTAAATGAAGGTTTTATGTTAAATAGTATTGAAATTATCTTTGAAATGAAAATATCGGTTTGTTTGGAAATGAGTTGGCCTACCTAGTTTCACGATAGGCGCCATCACGACAAATTAGGTTTTTGGGTCGTGACAATGTAGGGATTGATCTTGTGAATGAATGCAGAAACAAGTTGAGGATAATCCTACAAGAACAATCCACCGCTCAAAATGAGGCCAAGAAAGAAAGAAAAGAGCGGGTCTTACAAATATCCTTAAAGGACTTTGGCCTGATGAGCTCCATAAAGAATCCCGATGAGCGAAAATGAAAAATTGATTAGGGTTCTTCATAGAGGGGGAGAGTTTTAGGGCGGCGGATTTTGAGGGAATATGATTTTTTGTTTTGGCAAATTATACTACTAGCCGTGCCCAGTAGTTATTTTATTAATAATAGAAAAGAAAAGCGCAACACATAGGAAAAGTACAAATAAGGGGGACAATAGCACCAGTAGTGTTGCCTGTTGCCTTGGCTATATAATCACTCCTCTGCGCCTCACATTGCCTTATGATGACAGTCTCAGGATCTGCCGGCAAAGTCTCACGAGGGCATGTAATCTCATAGCCAATTGGACGTCTTTCCAAAGGCATAGGACATGAGCAACCACATACTGGACCTAACCTTACCTTACTAATCCTATTGATGCATAAATATCCTCGCCTACTAACAAGCATGTAAAAGAGCTAGAGAGCACTAAATATTCTATGATCATTACAGAGTTTATAACATACTCTGTAATGATATTACAAATGACTATACTAATAAAATGGTAAAAAAAGATGTAGTAGGAATTTGATTCTTGTTCCTTGTTTCCCAAACTTGTAACTTCTTCAATTTATAGTTCTTGATCATCTTCATCAAACCTCTTCATAATGTCTTAAAAATTCATGACTTTTTTATTGAACGTTTGGACCTTGTAGATGTAGTTAGGGCTGCATGTTTTTGTTTGGCAACTCTCATTGGGAGTCTCCTAACGTTTACTTCCTCAGAAATAGCTGGAGTGGTTGTAACCAATTGATGTTGTCCAGCTTGTGTAGTCGTTACTGCAATACATGGTTGTAAATGCTGCTGCTGCTGTCCAGCATTTGGAGTTGATATTACTGCTTGTGGCGTGCTTGCAATTTGCTTCTGCTGTCCAGCAACTGCTGATGTAGCTGCATATTGACCAGACACAAGAGTATCAGCTGGAGTTTTTGCAAAAATCTGATGCTGCCCAGTCCTTTTTGTTGTTGCATTTTTCATCCAGATAGCACTTGCTTTGCTTGTTCCAATATGTTCCTGCCCAGCATTTGGTGGGGTTACTGCATTGTGAATGCATGTAACACCAGGAGGCTTTCTAAGAATGAACTCTGGAGCATCCAAATTAAGCTTGCTCTTTAGTTTTCCAGTCGAAGTACTTTAAGTTTTTGGCATCAGATGGGCATCCTTGATAATTTTTTCCACGTGAGGGCTGGAAAACTGCAGCATTGTAGTGTTCAGATTTTTAGGACCTGAAGACACCTTCTTGCTAGGTGATCGAAGTACTACTGACCAATCATTACAGATAGCATCTGCATTTGCTTGTTGATTGACACATGTTGACAATAGTTGCTGTCAAGAATCAATTGCTCGTTCACCATAAGAGTCCATCTTTTGCGAAGGGACCTCACAAACAGAGGTATTCAAGGTAACCAATGGTGGGTTAACTTTTTGAATGGTATGCAGTAGCACAGCTGTGTTCGAGTCCTTTATCATTTTATCCAAATCTGGATTACAGATATGAACTGTTGGTGTAGATGTTACTGCACTTGGATCGTCAAGAAGAATAATGTCTGTTGAGACATTAGTTGGAGCTGCTGTTTTGTTTGAGATCTGGTTCTGTTTTGCACTGCCTGGTGCCTTTGAATGAATGTTTTTTGAGGCAGCCTCACATTGAAGCTACTGCAGTCTCTTACCCACATCATCCACCGCGGGTTCATTCGCCAATGTCGCAAAGGAGTTATAGATAGTAACTTCATTTGATGTATTAATCAGATTTGCACGAATTGGGGCTACATGGACAGCCACTGCCTTTTGTTCATCAACATGGATCAAGTCCTTTGAATTGCCTGATCGTGCACCAGAATATTTGGGCTGCTGTTGCATTTTTACACTGCCTGGAGTATTTGGCTGCCTAGTATTTGATGGTGCATCTCGATCAACCTGCTGCTCGTCCATTCCAGTATCAACCAGCACAGGTTCATTCTCTAAAACATAAAACGAATTAGCAACAGTAATGTTTTTCGAAACATTAACATGCACTGGAACATTCTTCTTGTTAGGTGAAGATTGTGTGTGATTTATCACTGACCAACCACTCTTTTTTGATTGAGCTTGAAGGTCAGATTTTAACAAATCAGCTGCGTCAATGTTAGCTGCAACAGACATGCCTGGAGATTTGAGAGAGTCCTATCAGTTTGACGATGCACCCCTGTCCCAATGCCCCCCTCCTTATCACATGTTAACTGTTTCATATTAATATGCCCTTGACTTTGCGCAGCTGACTCAACTGCAGCAGATTTGCCTGTGAAGTGAAGTACATGCCCAGCTGATCCTCGATCAAACCCAAAACCTGTAGCAACCTTCAGATCTTTAGCAACCCTATTGAGAGCTGCTGCAACTGGAACTATTACAATACCATCAGCATCTGATTTATGATGCGCATTAACAACATCTGTAGCAGTAATTCGATCAACTATGTTATTCACAACAGCTTGATCTTTATCACCTTTTCCTACAATTTCAACCATAGGATTCCCAGGTGCAACAGAAATAGCCTTGGGGTCTTTAACAACCTTCACATCTCTTTGAAACTCCTCAACAATTCTTCTTTTATCTGTTTTAACTGGGACTGTATTAATTCCATTAACAGCAGCTGTAAGTTGCACCGGCATATTATCTGATCCTTGACGAGAAGCAATGGAATTTTCACCACGACGTGATGCATTTGTTTTTTGCTGCCACTTAGCATTTAAATAATCCCTAGCATCCCCTTTTAATTTTTCCACCTTGCTCATCTCCTCGACCAAAGCCAAAACCTCAGCAGGCATTACAAGATCATTACCGACAATCCTTTCGATCAAGTTTTCCTGCTGCTGCTTGATTTGTCCGTTCTTCAAACGACATATCTTTTCCTCGTGATCTTGATGTTACAGTAGCTGCAATAACTTGGGAGATTATCATACACATAATCTTGAAAGTGTTCTGTGATTCTTCCTGATTTTGTGTCCATGTATTACAACCTAATTCTTTTTGGATGATTATCGAGCAAGTCTAACTCCACCTTAACTCGTGCTGTGCTTGATCTTGATCTATCATGTGTTGCCTTATCAATTGCCATTGGATTTCCAACAGCTGAAGCAATTGAAAGCAAGGAGGTCTTTGCAAATAAATCTGGAGGCAAACGTGGCAGTGAGATCCAAACCCAAGCCCTTAAAGTTTCCTCCTTGTGGTTAAATAACAATGTCCAAGGGAACAATCTGTACAAATAATCTTCCCCATTGAAGTGAATATACCCAACTGATTTTGAAGAAACAAGAACATAGTCTTCATAGAGATCAAATCTAATGAGCATATGTCTATGTTCTAATTGCCCTATGCGGCAGTGGCCCTTAATCCCAAACAATTTCGGAATCGACTTACTTAAATCCTGAACTGTTGGGTGCGTGTATGCAAGCTTCATCACAACTGCTTGATGTAATCCCTCCTCAACACTGAATTGTTGAACTTCATCCATTGTAAACTGTATCGTAGGTTCCCCATGGAGAAACTCAATAGGTTTTAGTTGCGATTTTGATGGATTTTGGGCGGCAGATTGCTTGAAATTTAAGCTTGTTGCATATGAGGTGACATTGTTATAGTTTGGAACTTCATTATTGCTTTGAATTTCAGTAGCTAACCCAGAAACGAACTGGAAATTTGCAGAATGTCCATGGCGACTATTTGCTACAGTAGTCGCGTCTCCAAAATTGAGATGTGCGGCATCTGCTTTGGAATTTGTTGGAGCGCCCAACTGGGGTTTGTCCGCCTTTAGATTGTTGTGTGTCACGGGGACATACCACAATTTAAAGTGTGGTGTGGGGATGTAAATATACAAATAACTGTTTGTTTTCGTTTCTTGTGTGTGTGTTTTCGTTTCTTGTGATTGAAATTTTTAAAGTCGAAGAAAACAAAATATTATTTTCTTTAGGTAGTATAATAATTCTCCCTTGATTTTACTTTGTGCCGCGATTCTTTTTCAAGGGTTTTGTTTGAACCGGGTGTAGTTAGTTTTATTATTTTTAGGAATAGGAGATCTTGTACTGTGATTTTAAATGAAAGCAATATCTCTTGACTTTATTATGCATTGAGAATAGTAAGTTCTTTAGTTGTGACGCTTATGCTCAGTTTTTTACTCTTGTATAAGTACCTTAACTTGTATGATCTTAACTTTGCTTAACTGTTTTGACTAGAGTATATCTGTCACGACCCAAAATCTCGCCTGTCGTGATGACGCCTATCGATACTAGGCAAGCCGTCACTCTCAATAAACTCCCATATATTTTGAGTTTGAAATTATAATATCTAAATTTAGCGGAAGAAAAACTCACAAATACATATATAAACACTCACAAAACCCGGTATCACTGAGTACATGCGCATCTAATATAAATATAAGTCTGAAAAATACGATCTATAATAGTCTGAGATCAAATACATTAAAACAAGGAGATAGGGAAGGAGAGCCAAGATCTGCGGAACACGACAGCTACCTCAAAATCTCCTGAAAATCAACTGCGTTAAATGATCAACACCCGCTATGTCCGGGAATACCTAGATCTGCACACGAAGTATATGATGTAGTATGAGTACAACCAACTCAGGAAGTAACAATAATAACGAAGGAACTGAAGATAATGACGAACAACACAGTTACAGTTAGTTTTCTGTAATTCCAGCAAAGAATAGACACGCTTCCAAATCTGGCAGTTTAAGTCAAATTAATTTTATGCAGTTCAATTTCATGTAATCCGAATAAAAAAATCTTTCAGAGATTTCACAACAATGACAGATAGCAATCAAGTGCAATAACAATTGCAAAGCAAGTACAACCTTTCATGCAACAATCACTCAACTCACCACAACAATTCAACCACTCGGCTCTCAGCCCTCAACACTCACACTCAATGGGTACCCGCGCTCACTTGGGGTGTACAGGACTCTGGAGGAGCCCAAGCGCCATAATCTGCATGGACAACTCACGTGCCATAATATCCTTACCTCACCGACAAGCCCTCAACCTTACTCAGTCCTCAACCTCTCTAGTCTCTCGGGCTCTCAGAAATCACAAAGATCAACCCAAACAAAGATAACATAATGCATCAACAAATATCAAGAAAGACTGAGGTATGATACGCAAGTAAAATCATGACTGAGAGCAAGATAGAAATTAGCAATTAATTCAATAAGTACGTGCCCTCTGTGGGTCCCAACAGTACTATCACATAGCCTAAGCATGATTCTTAACATGATTTATAGTTAAATTTCCTCAACACATAAAGAGCATATAGCTAACAACAAATTATTAAACTTTACAGTTTCACGTGATGGACCAAGTCACAATTCCGTCGGTGCACGCCCACACGTCCGTCACCTAGCATGTGCGTCACCTCCAAAATAATCACATGATACCAAAATTCGGGGTTTAATACCCTTAAGACCAGATTTAAAACTGTTACTTACCTCAGAGCGTGAAATTCTTTACTCTGCTATGGCTTTGCCTCACAAATCGGCCTCTGAATGCCTAGAATCTAGTCACAAATAATTCGTTTCAGTCAATAAAATTTATTGGAATTAATTCCATAAGAAAATGCTAATTTTCCATAAAAATCTGAATTTTAGCTCAAATATCGCCCGGGGGCCCCACGTCTCGGAACTCGACAAAAGTTATAAAATTCGAAAGCCCATTCAACCATGAGAATACCCATACCAATTTTATCAAATTCTGACCTCAATTCGACCCTCAAATCTATAAATTTTATTTCCAAATTTTTAAGTTCCAATCTCCGATTTACACTTCAAAATTTGTAATCTAGTCGGATTATTCGATGATAATTCAATATTATGGAGTAAAAATGATCACAAGGGACTTACCTCAAGTTTTCCTTGAAAATATATCAAAACTCGCCTCTCCTCAAGCTCCAATTTGTCAAAAATGGTAAATTGGACGAAGTCCCTTGTAACGACCCCGTTTTCCCCTTTACTGCTCAAATTTTACTTTACAGTTATTGTGTCACTTGCCGTGGCAATTGGTTCGGGTCCAATAAGGTTTTGGAATGAATTGAAACACTCAATTCCAAGGTTTAAAGCTTAAGTTAAAATAGTGACCGGATGTCGACTTATGTGTAAACGACCTCAGAATTTAATTCTGATGATTCCAATAGCTCTGTATGGTGATTTTGGACTTAGGAGCGTGTCCGTAAAATTATTTAGAGGTCCATAGTGGAATTAGGCTTGAAATGTCGAAAGTTGAATTTTTGGGATGTTTGATCGGGGGGTTGACTTTTTGATATCGGGGTCGGAATTTGATTCTGGAAATTGGAATAGGTCCGTAATGTGAAATGTAACTTGTGTACAAAATTTGAAGTCATTCCGGATTGATTTGATGTATTTCGGCACTAGATATAGAATTTAAAAGTTCAAAGTTCATTAGGCTTGAATTGAGGTGTAATTCATGGTTTTAGCGTTGTTTGAGGTGATTTGAGGGTTCGACTAAGTCCGTTTGATGTTTTAGGACTTGTTGGTATATTTGGTTGAGGTTTTGAGGAGCTCGGGTGAGTTTTGGATGGTTATCGGATAATTTTTGGCCTTGGTGAGATTGCTGATATCTGGTGCTGCATTTTTCTGATTTTCTCTTTCGCGTTCGCGAGTGGGCCCTTGCGTTCGTGAAGAGTGTTTTATGAGTGTGAGGTTTTGTTCTTCGCATCCGCGAAGGGGAGGACGCGAACGCGAAAGTATGGTATATGTGTGCATTGCGAACGCGTGAGAGGTGTCGCGTTCGCGAAGAGGAGTGAGGCTATTGGGGACCCACGGGTCCTTGTTCTACGCATTCGCGAGGTGGCGGTCGTGTTCGCGAAGGTCTGAGCTGGTAAAGCTTCGCATTCGTGTTCGCTAAGGGTAAGGTTTGCAAAGCTTCGCGTTCGCGAAGCCACGGTCGCGGAGGGTTAATTTTGTGGGCAGTCGAGTTGTGCTTCGCGAACGCGAGGGACCTGCCGCGTTCGCGAAGAAGAGAGGTCTGGACAGAGAGTTTAAGTTTTGAAAATGGGACTTCATCCCATTTTCAGTTTTTGACGGATTTGAGCTTGGGAAAAGGCGATTTTCGGGAGTTTTTCAAGAGAAACAATGAGGTAAGTGTTCTTAACTCAATATTGGTTAAATTACCTGAATCCATGGTTGTTTTTATCATTTAATTGATGAATTAAGTTGGAAAAAATTAAAAACCCTCTTAGTTTAAATTGAGGATTTGAAGACAGAGTTGTAGTCGGATTTGAGTAATTTTAGTATGGTTGGACTCGTGGTTGAATGGGGGTTCGGATTTTGTAAGTTTTATCGGATTCCGAGATGTGGGCCCCACGGGTATTTTTGGGGCGTAATTTCGGATTTTTGAAAAATATTAGTATTTTGATATGAAATTAATTCCTATAATTTTTGTGAGCTGAATCAAATTAATTGTGACTAGATTCGAGCTATTTGGAAGTTGATGCGCGCAGAATGGAATTTCTGGAGCATTTCTTAGCTTGCTCGACATTGGATTTGGCTTGTTCGAGGTAAGTAACTCTTCTAATCTTGAAGTTGAGGGTATGACCCCTGAATATATGTATTTCGTGAATTTTTGGGAGGTGACGAACATGCTAGGTGACGGGCGTGTGGGCGTGCACTATAGAAATTGTGACATAATTATTTCTGTGGAATTTTGTAGTTAAATGATCTTGGCATTTTTCATGTGATTTTATGAGTTAAAGAAATTGAGCTGAAAAGCATATTAAAAATCATGTTGAGGCTATGTGTCAGTATTATTGGGATCCACAGAGGTCATATTGTTGTGAAATATTTATTTTAAAATGAAATTTTATACTCAGTCATATTCAGTTCATTGCATATCGTATCTTAGTCTCTGTTGTTATTAATTGATACATCATATCATCATTTTGGGCTATTCTCATGTCATTGTATGCCCATGAGAGAGAGACTAGAGAGATTGATGACTGAGGGAGGCCGAGGGCCTGATTGTGAGAATATTTTTGGGATCGGACTGCACGCCGCAGCAGGCCATGTTGGCTTTATATATATTATTACTATTATATGGATCGGGGCTGCCCGCCTGTAACAGGCCTTATTAGCTTATTATGGCACGTGAGTTGTCCGTGCGGATTCTGATTGGCCGTGCGGATACTTATATTATTATTGCACGTGAGTTATCCGTGCAACACGTGAGTTGGCCGTGCGGATCCTTATATTATTATTGCACGTGAGTTGGTCGTGCGGATCCAGATATTTATATTATGGCACGTGAGTTGTCCGTGCATCGCGAGAGTTATCCGTGCTTATAGCACTTGGGATGTAGGAGCCCCTCATGAGTCTGTACGCCCCCACTGAGCGCAATCGACTATAAATAAGGATCGGACTGCACGTCGCAGCAGGTATTGTATAGCGCTGAATGATTGAGTGTGCTGAGCACAGTGAGAGAGAATGCGAGACAGTGAGATTGAGTACTCTGAGAGTGTGAGTACATGAGTAAAATCTCTTAGATAAATTGCATTGACATGCACACATGACATATATGCATAGAGATGTGTTTTCCTCATGTTGTACGGTATCACATTATTCATGATTTCTCACACATGTTGACAGATGGGCATAGTGATGTATTTGTTTTACAATGGTTATCTAAAAAGAAAATGAGATATTTTATTTATTATTGAAAGGATTTTGGAAAATTTTTTGTTTTCAAACTTATTCACATTTTTGGTAACTTTGGCAAAAGATTTGGGTTTTCACTGATGTACTTGAAAGGAAGAACTATTATTGTTGAAATCATGATGTGACTGAGCATTTTATCTCTGAGTTACTTTTGGTATTATTTGCTTTATGTAGTTATTAACTATTGTGGATTAGTGGATTTGGATCTGACCTTGGTAGAAGCTCGTCACTACTTTCAACCTAAGACTAGGTTTGTTACTTACTAAGTACATGGGGTCAGTTGTACTGATACTATACTTCTGCACATTGCGTATAGATGTTGACTGATGTTGTTGCTGTGCTCGATGGTTGCGGGATTTGAAGATGTACCTGCGTTCCTGTTGTAGCTGCCTCTTGTTTATGGTAGCCTTAAATTATAAAAGCTCTGTTTATGTACTATTCAAACAGACTATGTATTTATTTCATTTCCGCTTTGTATACTCTATTCTTAGAAGCTCATGATTTGTACTATCAATTCTTGGGGATTGTATAAGATCAGGATCTTTATTCACTTAAATTGCTTTAATAATTATTATTGAAATTGGTTAGTTGGAAATTGGCTTACCTAACGGGATGGGTTAGGTGCCATCACGACTAGTTGAATTTTGGGTCGTGACAATGTGGTATCAGAGCTCTAGGTTCATAGGTTCTACAAGTCATGAGCAAGTGTCTACTAGAGTCTTGCGGATCGATATGATGACGTCCATACTTATCAAAAGCTCAAGACAACTTTGACTACAGGTCTAGTATTGGTGTTGCCTACATGTTTAGAGTCTTATACTGTGTATTGTGACGCATCGCGGATTGGTCTCGGCGCAGTAATTATGCAAGACGGTAGGGTGATTGCATATGCGTCCAGAAAGTTAAAGGTACATGAGAAGAATTATCCAGTCCACGACCTTGAGTTAGCAGCTATTGTTCATGCCTTAAAAATCTGGTGGCATTACTTGTACGGTGTCCAGTATGAGGTATATACAGATCATCGGAGTCTACAACATTTGTTTAAATAGAAGGATCTTAATTTGCGACAGCGAAGGTGGTTAGAGTTGCTTAAGGATTATGACATTACTATTCTCTATCACCCCGGAAAGGCCAATGTGGTGGTCGATGCTTTGAGTCGTAAGGCAGAGAGTTTGGGCAGCTTAGCATACTTACCGGTAGTAGAGAGGCCTTTAGCCTTGGATGTTCAGGCCTTGGCTAATCAGTTTGTTAGACTGGATGTTTCCGAGCCGAATCGAGTTTTGGCATGTGTGGTTTCTCGATCTTATTTATATGATCGTATCAGAGAGCACCAGCATGATGATCCACATCTGCTTGTCCTTAAGGACACGTTCAGTACGGTGATGCCAAGTAAGTCACTATTAGAGATGACGATGTATTACAAATGCAGGGAATATATGTACCTAATGTAGATAGTTTGCGTGAGCTGATTCTCCAGGAAGCTCACAATTCGCGGTACTCTATTCATCCAGGCGCCACGAAGATGTATCAGGATTTGAGGCAGCACTATTGGTGGAGGCGGATGAAGAAGGATATAGTTGGGTCTGTAGCTCGGTGTCTAAATTGTAAACAGGTGAAGTATGAACATTAGAGGCCGGGAGGATTGCTTCAGAGACTTGAAATTCCGGAGTGGAAATGGGAGCGTATTACCATGAATTTCGTAGTTGGGCTCCCACGGACCTTGAGAAAGTTTGATGCTCTTTGGGTGATAGTAGATCGGCTGACCAAGTCCGCACATTTTATTCCAGTTGGTACTAATTATTCTTCGGAGCGGTTGGCTGGGATTTATATTCGCGATATTGTTCACCTACACGGTGTGCCGGTGTCCATTATTTCAGACCGGGGAACGCAATTTTCCTCACAGTTTTGGAGGGCAGTGCAACGAGAATTGGGCACACAAGTTCAGTTGAGTATAACATTTCACCCTCATACGGACGGACAGTACGAGCGCACCATTCAAATATTGGAGGATATGCTACGAGCTTGTGTCATTGATTTTGGGGGTTCTTGGGATCCATTTCTACCACTCGCAGAGTTTTCTTATAATAATAGCTACCAGTCAAGCATTCAGATGGATCCGTATGAAGCTTTATAAAGGAGACGGTGTCGGTCTCCGGTGGGTTGGTTTGATCCTGGTGAGGTTAGACTATTGGGTACTGACTTGGTTCAGGATGCTTTAGAGAAGGTCAAAATAATTCAGGAATGGCTTCGCACGGCACAGTCTAGACAGAAGAGTTATGCCGACAGGAAGGTTCGTGATGTTGTTCACATGGTTGGGGAGAAGGTTCTGCTCAAGATTTCACCAATGAAGGTGTGTTGAGGTTCGGGAAAAAGGGCAAGTTGAGCCCTCGGTATATTGGGCCTTTTAAGATACTTAAGAAAATTGGGGAGATGGCTTATGAACTTGCTTTGCCACCCAGTCTATCAGGTGTTCATCCAGTGTTCCATGTATTCATGCTCCAAAAGTATGTCGGGGATCCGTCTCACATTCTGGATTTCAGTACAGTACAATTGGACGGTAATTTGACTTTTGATGTGGAGCCGGTGGCTATTTTAGACTGCAGGTTCGAAAGCTGAGGTCTAAGAACATAGCATCAGTGAAGGTGCAGTGGAGAGGCTAGCCAATCGTAGAAGCTACTTGGGAGATGGAGCAGGAGATTCAGAATAAATATCCACACTTATTTGAGACTCCAGGTATTATTCTAAACCCGTTCGAGGACAAACATTTGTTTAAGAGGGGGAGAATGTAACGACCCGGCCGGTCGTTTTGAATATTATAACCCCGTTCCCCCATTTATTGCTCAATTTATGTCTTGCAATTAATTTATAACTTATCTGGTTAGTTGGTTCAGGTCCGGAGGGAATTCGGAAAGAAATGAGACACTTAGTCTCATAATTGAAAATTTAAGTTAGAAAAGTGGACCGAATATGGACCTATGTGTAAACGACCTCGGATTTGAATTTTGATGATTTCAATAGCTCCGTATGGTGATTTTGGACTTGGGAGCGTGTCTGGAATATTGTTTGGAGGTCCGTAGAGGAATTAGGCTTGAAATGCCGAAAGTTTAATTATTGAAAAGTTTGACCGAGGATTGACTTTTTGATATCGGGGTCGGAATCCGATTCTGAAAATTTGAATACTTCTGTTATATTATTTATGACTTGTGTGCAAATAAAGAGGTCAATCAGACGTGATTTGATAGGTTTCGACGTTATTTGTAGAAATAAGAAATTTCAAAGTTCAATAGGCTTGAATCGGGGCGTAATTCATGGTTTTAGCGTTGTTTGTGGTGATTTGAGAATTCGACTAAGTTCGTATGATGTTTTAAGACTTGTTGGTATATTTGGTTGATGTCCCGAGGGCCTCGGATGAGTTTCGGATGATTAACGGATAAATAATTGAACTACAACAGCTGCTGCAATTTCCTTCTGTTGGAAATTTCTTCTATCAGATTCGAGCCCAAAAATCACTCAGAATCGAGCCCAGATCGAAGCCATGATCGACCCCAGGGTCGAGGGCCACGATCAAAGCCATTATAGAACCCAAGGTCGAGGGTCACGATCGAAGCCATGATCGAGCCCAGGGTCGAGGGTCGCGGTCGAAGGCAGGGTCGAAGACATGATCGAAGGCTAGGGTCGAGGGCCATGATCGAGGATCAGGATTGAAGCCACGATCGATGCCTAGGATCGAGACCTAGGATCGAGGACCAGGATCACAGGCCAGGATCGAGGCCTAAGATCGAGGACCTTGATCGAAGGCCAGGATCGAGCCAGAACCGAGGTTGTCTGGGCAGAATTATAAAAATAGGGACTTCGTCCCATTTGCCATTTTTGACAAATTGGAGCTTGAGGAGAGGTGATTTTTGATATATTTTTTAGGAAAACTTGCGGTAAGTCCCTTGTGATCATTTCTACTCCATAATATTGAATTATCATCGAATAATCCGACTAGATTACATGATTTTGAGGTGTAAATCGAAGATTGAAACTTAGAAATTTGGAAATAAGATTTGTAGATTTGAGGGTCGAGTTGAGGTCAGAATTTGGAAAAATTGGTATGGGTAGACTCGTGGTTGAATGGGCTTTCAGATTTTATAACTTTTGTCGAGTTTCTAGATGTGGGCCCATGAGCGATTTTTGAGCTAAAATTCGGATTTTTATGGAAAATTAGCATTTTCTTATGGAATTAATTACAATAAATTTTATTGACTTAAAGAAATTATTTGTGACTAGATTCGAGGCATTCGGAGGCCGATTTGCGAGGCAAAACCATAGCAGAGTAAAGAATTTCACGCTCTGAGGTAAGTAACAGTTTTAAATCTGGTCCTGAGGGTATTCTACCCCGGATTTTGGTATCATGTGATTATTTTGGAGGTGAAGCACATGCTAGGTGACGGATGTGTGGGCGTGCACCGAGGGAATTGTGATTTGGTACGTCCCGTGAATTTGTAAAGTTGAATAATTTGTTGTTAGCTATATGCTCTTTATGTGTTGAGGAAATTTGACTATAAATCATGTTAGAAATCATGCTTAGGCTATGTGATAGTACTATTAGGACCCACAGAGGACACATACTTATTTAATTAATTGCTAATTTATATCTTGTGCTCAGTCATGATTTTACTTGCGTATCATACCTCAGTCTTTCTTGATATTTGTTGATGTATTATTTTATCTTTGTTTGGGCTGATCTTTATGACTTCTGAGAGCCCGAGAGACAAGATAGGTTGAGGACTGAGTAAGGCCGAGGGCCTGTCAGTGAGATAAAGATATTATGGCACGTGAGTTATCCGTGCAGGATATTATAGCACGTGAGTTGTCCGTGCAACACGTGAGTTATCCGTGGAGATTATGGCGCTTGGGATGTAGGAGCCCCTCCAGAGTCTGTACAGCCCCAGTGAGCGCGGGTACCCATTGAGTGTGAGTGCTGAGGGCTGAGAGCCGAGTGGTTGAGTTGTTGTGGTGAGTTGAGTGATTGTTGCCTGAGAGGCTGTACTTGCTTTGCAATTGTTATTGCACTTGATTGCTATATGTCATTGTTGTGAAATCTCTGAAAGATTTTTTTATTTGGATTACATGAAATTGAACTGTATAAAATTGATTTGACTTAAAATACTGGATTTGGAAGCATGTTTATTCTTTGCTAGAATTACTGAAAACGAACTGTAACTGTGTAGCTCATCATTATCTTCAGTTCCTTAGTTATTATTGTTACTTGCTGAGTTGGTTGTACCCATACTACACCCTGCACTTCATGTGCAGATCCAGGTGTTCCCGGACATAGCGGGTGTTGATCATTTCACGCAGTTGATTTTCAGGAGATTTTGAGGTAGCTGCCGTGTTCCGCACACCTTGGCTCTCCTTCCCTATCTCCTTATTTTAATGTATTTGGTCTCAGACTATTATAGATCGTATTTTCCAGACTTGTATTTATATTAGATGCTCGTGTACTCAGTGACACCGGGTTTTGGGAGTATTTATATATGTATTTGCGAGTTTTTCTTCCGCTAAATTTAGATATTATATTTTCAAACTCAAAAGATATGGGAGTTTATTGAGAGTGTCGGCTTGCCTAGTATCGAGATAGGCGTCATCACGACTGGTGAGATTTTGGGTCGTGACAGGACAATGACCCAAAACTAATATACAATAACAAACAGACTAAAGAATGTATACCGATATTTATTATGCATTTAAGAAGTAGCGAACCAGACAAACATAATATATGAATATAAACATTATTATTTTAATTGCACTCGGCGACTTATCATGTTCTGAAAACGATCAATAACAAGCATCATTAGTTGTTCAGGCTCAACAGAGATTAATGTATTATTTCATGTTGTTTTTTCCTTTTTGAATTTCTTGGCCACCTTTACTGTAAGTTTGTGGCCTATTAGAAATATGCTGCCTATGAAGATATATTGATACACAAATATGCAAATTAGAAAGAAAACTGTATCCAGCTTGCCATGGATATGTTAATTGGTCAGCTACTCAAGCTACTTTAGTTTTCTTTTTATATTGTGCCATCTACTAATTTACCCGATAGCTAATTTTAGATGCTAACAAAGCCAAAGCCAATTACTTTATCAACCAAAAAAAAAAAAATGACAACAATCAATTAAAAAACAAAGATTGATAATCTGAAAATCTCTAAATGCACTATTTTATTGTGGATTATCCTCGCTAAGAAACGAAAAACAAGAAAGTAGGACTACATACCTTGTCGACTTGTTGGGGCTTGGCCTTTGAAATTTTGGAAAGCACAAAACAGAATAGAGGTCAAAATGTGAGACACCCCTAAAATCAAAGATTAAAAATTATATTTTGTATGAATTGTTTTACAAAATATATAAAATATAATAGGAAAAAAAAAAAAAAGAAGGAAGAAGGAGAAAGAGTATACACCAAAAAAAGAAGAAGGAAGAAGCAGTAGCGGTGGAGGCAATAATCAGCAATTGGGGCAAAACCCTAAGTTTGTTTGATTTGTGCGCAGTTGAATTGTGAAGGAAACATGTCTGTTTATTTTGTTTTAGATATGCGTTTTCCTTAAATTTGATTTGTGTTTTTCTTTATTATAAAAAATGGAAAAAGGTAATTCTAAAGCCTGAAGGAGACATACGTACTTTGTCGTTTCTTCTATTGCTTATTTAGTTTTTTTTTTTGAAAACAATTTTTTAAAAAAAAACAAAAATTTAACAAAATTCTGTGTTGCTTTCCAGAGGAATAGAACCCAAATGTTTCCCCTATGAACCCAGAACCTTTGCCACTGAACCGTGATCTTTTTTGGTGCTGGATTCGGCGTACTATATTTATATAGTAATAATAAATTTTTCAACACAAATATAGGGTCCGTGAAAAAGTCACTGGGTTCGTCCGAACCCACATACTCTACTGTAGTTCCGCCCCTGGATAGGATATGTACAGTCAAACCATTATATGACAACATCCTTATATAATAGTCATTCACTATAAAAGTTGAGTTTTTCTCGGAACCTATTATTATATTATGTTATAATATATATCCTCTATAACAACACTTCACTATAACAGTAAAAAAAAATTGGAACAAACGAAGTTGTGAATTATAGAAAGGTTTGATTGTACTCCTATTCAAGGATGTCGAGAGACAAAACTCAAACTTATCTTCTACAACTAATTGCAAGTACTTCTGTGATGGTTTCTTCACATTCTCACTTACTTGCTTTGTCACTACAGAAGGCAATTTTCTCAGAAGAAACAAAGAACGAAAGCATGCAATAAGAGGCAGAGGCAGAATTTGAAGTTTATGGGTTTGGGAATCTAGTACGTTTAAGTTACTGGATGGTAAATTAATAATTTACACATATTCAATAGATTTTCTTAAGACAAATATAAGATTTGTATTAAAGTTACTAGGTTTGACCAAACCCGAAACTTGTATTCTAGCTTCGCCCCTGCCTGCAATCGGACCTATTGTTGTTGATAAGTAGCATTGAGAAGCCTAACAATATGCCACTCAGATATATTATAGTGGCACCATAACATAATGCATTTCGGAGGGAGGAGCAATATAATACCACTATAATATTACAACTTTATAGTATCAAGAGACTACTACAATTTTGGAAGAAATAACACTATTTATTTTAAACACTTCATTACAATATTACTCACACTCACTAATTATCTCACACACTATAATTTGTGGATTACTCTCTCTAACTTCTATTGTTTTTCTCTGTTTTTGGTGTGTTTGAGATAGAATGAGAGACTCCCTTTTATAGGGAAAGTTGCCGCCCCAAACAGCCAATGAAATTTGGCCTTTGCAATTGCAAATGCAAATTGCTCACAACCAATGTTTTAAAAGGCGTGAGCATACGGCGAGGCGTTTTACATATGCCTCAGCGAGGTGTAAGCCCCGAGGCACGGGGCGTAAGCCCCATAGATATTTAATTTTTAATATTTTATAAAATAATATAATTACAGTAAATATTTATAAACATGTAAAATTGCATAAAAATGAAGAAAAATATAAATATGTGAAATATATATGTGTGTGTGTGTGCGCGCAAAAGACTAGTCAAAATAATCTATTATACGTTACTTAGAAGCTCAAGTAACTTAAGTCAAAAAGAATAAAGTTTTCTACATGTAGGAACAAAAAGGATGACTAACTTTCAATTTGAACTATGAACTTGGTGCTATGAAGTAGAATGGAGTTCTTTTTATATTTGTAAAAAATAAATTGAATATTCGTTGCTTTTGGGAGATATTAGCAGACTAGCAGAAAAGATAAAGAATTGGGAAAGACCATGAATTGGGGCTTCAATCAATAAAAAAGGTCTTTACTTTTAAATTTAATACATTTCAGTTCCTTTTTAAAACTTTTGAGTAATTACCGAGCTGCATTTTGAAAATTTGGGTATTATATGAAAGACTTATTCAACAAATTTTGTTTTAATTTGAAATAATCTTTGGGGCTTACGCCTCACTAAAAGAACTCGCCTCAAACGCCCGGGCATACGCCCCGAACGCCCAGGCGTACGGCCCAAATTGTTGGGCGTACGCTTCTTGAGACTTTCGCCTTACACCATCACCTCGGTGCGTTTTTGGTGCGCCTCGCCCAGGCGTTATTGTTTTCCTTTTTTTCTAAAAGTAGACGTCCATGGGAGATAGACGTGTCTGGTGTTATTTTTTACGTATTAATTAAGTACTTTTTCTTTTTATTTCTTTTTTGTTTGATTTATTCTTTCAAAATTTTCACACATTGAAATTTCTATTCTTTTTTTGTCTCTGTAAAATCTTATATGATTAAACAAAATGTGTACATTAAAACTAGTAGCAGTGTATGATATAGCATATAGTCAATGGATTCAACTGATCTCAATATTTTCAATATGGAAAATAGATATAGATATAAGAAAATTACTTTTTTTTAAAAATTAAACTTATAATTCCAAAAGTGCAATGGGTACGCAATCGTAAGAACTAAAAGTTGAACCCGAAAAATTTATTTTCTGGATCCACCTCTTCTTAATAGTGTACTCATCCTATCAAAATCCTGGATCCGCCTCTGTTTAACTCGTAATTGTCCTGAAGCATTGCCCTTTGAGCTTTCAGTTTGGCCCTGTAACTAACAACTGTTTCACCTCACTAAACCCTAGCTCTTCCTCGTATTCTTGACAGATATCAATATATGCCAGTAGGTCAGCATCACACCTTTTCCACATGTGTCAGTTTTTTAATATAGACCAATTGAGGTTCTCGGACCCAAATACCCCCATAATTAAAAATCAAGTCCACGTTTTCTTGTATTCTTCAGAGCCAGCACATGCAAGCCATTTTCGGAGATTTGAAGTCTGAGTAGAAGCCCAAGCAATTAAGCCGAGATTATGTTCGGGGGTCGAAAACCAAGCCTGGATGTCAAAAATTTGAAAAAGTAATTTCTGGCCACAATTTGCACTACCGCCCCGCGGCATACCCCGCGGGGCGCTAGTGCAAAAAGTGTCCAGAAATTATATTTTGGCACGTTCTGAAATTTCCTACATGCGCGCCGCATGGGGCGGGGCGGCATGCGGCGCGGTAGCCCAAAAATGTTAGTGACTTCCCAATTCCGCTAAAAAGGGTAATTTCGCTCGGGGATTATTGGGGTATGGCTTAAATACACGGGAATACACCATTTTCGGGACTTTTGACACATTTTCGACCTAAGGAGGAGTTGGAAGAACACAAACACAAGGATTTCATCATTCCTTCCTCACTCAAGATCCGAGTTTGGATAGAATTTATATTTTCCTATACTTTAGTTACATTTGTGAAGAACTTGTCCATGTCTATGGAGTAGATCCTTTTGGGTTTTGATGAATATGGCGTATTGATGATTGTTTGTGGATTATAACTCTATTTTTATGTATTTGAATTAATTTTGGAAGATTTAATTGTTGCATCTATATTCACTTGTTCTTGTAATCGAAAGAGGCATAACTTGTGATATCTTTGCATTATATTGTTGGTTGAGTTCATAGATTCTTCTAAGTAATCGAAAGAGGCTAGTTGAATCATTGATTAAATTTAGTTAGGAGAATAATCGAAAGAGGTTTTTCTAAAGACCGACCCACTACGCATTCTTGCATACCTTTACAGTGCTTAAATTGGTTCATCTCTTGAGGTTAAGACTTAATCGAGAGAGAAGTTTTTGCTAAACGTTTGAACTAATAATAGAGTGAATTCGAGAGACTCACTTGAAAATTGGAAGTGCATTATCTAGAGTTAGATCCCGTACAATTATCTTGCACTTATTCTATCAAAATCATATCCTCTTCCACTGATAACCTTAATTGTTTATTCCTTGTTTCGATAGTCACTAGTCAATAGCTGTAGATTTTAGATTCTTAGTTAAATTTTATTATTAATTATATAAATCTCAACTGTCGATCCTCCTGGATAGCAATCAAGCTAGAAACTACGAGAATACTATTTAAATCAAATCCTTGTAGACACGATATTATACTATACTATCTTTGACTAGCGAGCACAATTTAAGTGTGTATGTTGCGCCCATCAAAGGTGTAGAATTTAAGGTGGATATGCTGGTGATGCCCTTGGGTGGTGCGGATGTAGTATTGGGGATTCAGTGGTTGGTAACTCTGGGGATATAAGGTGGAACTTTAAAAAAAATAAAGATGGAGTTCGAAATTGGAGGGAAGAAGGTTTCATTGAGTGGTAATCAACCTGGGGGAACAAGGGTGATTGATAATCAGAAAATGGATAAGCTACTGCACAGGTCTGTTGATTTGAGCATGATATTAGTTTCCCATGCGCAGCATATGAGCCCAAACAGTACCGTCCTTCAATTACAACAAGTCAAGGCTCCTGATGATTTACAGAATTTGTTGAATCAATACTCAACCTTATTTGAGACCCTACCACTCTACCTCCTCATAGAGCTCAAGACCACATGATCATTTTGAAGGAAGGAGTAGCACCAGTGAATGTATGACCTTACAGATACCCAATAAGCCAGAAAAATGAGATTGAAAAAATGATCCAAGAAATGTTGGATGCAGGAGTTGTGAGCCTGTAATTACCTGCTCTTCTCCTATTGGTATGGTCAAAACGAAATATGGAACTCGGCGATTATGCATCGACTATAGGCAACTAAACAGTCACACGGTTAAAGATAAATTTTCAATTCCGGTCATTGAAGAACTACTCGATGAATTGGGGGGTTCTAAATATTTTTCTAAATTGGATTTTAGATCGGGTTACCACCAAATTAGAATGGATGAAAGGGTCATTGAGAAGATAAAGTTTAGATCTCATAATGGTCACTACGAGTTTGTGGTCATGCCTTTTGGAAATACAAATGTACACTTGGTGTATAGTTCGTCATGGGCAGACCACTTGTTGCACTTAAAGGAAGCTTTTGAAGTTCTGAAGAACAATTGTTTGTTTGTTAAGATGAGTAAGTGTCAGTTTGGGCAAATTGAAGTAGAATACTTGGGACATGTAATCAATTAGAAATGAGTAGTAGCTGATCCTGGTAAAATCAAGACTATGGTGGACTGGCCTCTATCCAAAACAGTGAAAGAACTAAGGGGATTCCTTGGTTTAACTAGGTACTACAAGAGATTTGTTCAAGGATATGGAATAATTGCCAAACCATTAACAGAATTACTCAAGAAGATATCTTTATATGGTCTGAGATGGATACAACCACCTTTGAGAAGCTGAAGGGAGCAATGACTACAGCCCATATTTTAGCTCTTCCTGACTTTGCTATAGAGTTTGTAATCGAAACTGATGCATGTGGCAATGGCATTAGAGCAGTTTTGATGCAAAAGAAACATCATCTGGCATATATGAGTACAGCCTTAAGCATTAGACATGAGCAATTATCTGTGTATGAAAAAGAAATGACGGTCATTGTAGTAGCCATGCAGAAATGGAGATCGTATCTGATTGGGAAACATTTTACTATCAAGACTGATCATCAAAGTCTAAAATATCTTATACAGCAAAGAATTTCCACTCCTAGTCAACAGAAATGGTTAGCCAAGTTAATGGTGTATGATTACACTATCACATACAAGAAGGGACAAGACAATTTAGTTGCAGATGCCTTGTCTAGATTACTTACAACAAAAGTTCAGCTACACACCATATCCCATGTCTCTTCTGACTTTGTTGAGAGGATCAGAACTTCCTATGTTGCTGATGCGCACCTCCAACAACTCATGTAGCAACTACAACAGAATCCCATGATAAACCCCATCTATTTGTTGAGGGATGGGGTGCTTTATAGGAAGGGAAGGATAGTGGCTGGTGCAGATAAAGAATTGAGAAAGGAAATACTACAACAATTACATGATGGAGCAGTAAGGGGTCATTGTGGTATGACTGCAACCTTGAAAAAGGTCAGCCAAGTGTATTACTGGAGAAAGCTGAAGGTAGATGTGTTTGACCATGTCAAAAGATGTGAAATATGCCAGAATTGCAAAGGTGAACATGTGAAGAGTCCTGAATTGTTACAACCACTGCCAATTCCTGAGAAGGTATGGCAGGATATCAGCATTGATTTTATAGAAGGGCTACAAAAATCACACGGCATATCAGTAGTTATGGTAGTAGCGGAAAGGCTGAGCAAATATGCCCATTTCATTTGTTTGAAACATCCTTACATTGCAGCTTGTCGCACGGGCATGCTTGGAGAAGATATAAAAATTGCATGGTCTGCCTCAGACCATCGTGAGTGACAGAGATGTGGTGTTTATGAGCAAATTTTGGCAGTCTTTGTTTGATGTTCACGGTGTCCAGCTGCACCACTCAACTGCTTATCTTCCACAATCTGACGGCTAAACTGAAGCTGTAAACAAATGCTTGGAATGCTACCTTAGGTGTATGTGCAATGACAGGCCTAAAGAATAGATACAGTGGCTTCCCCTTGCTGAGTGGTGGTACAACACCACCTGCCATTTTGCCACCAAGTTAACTCCCTTTGAAATTCTGTATGGTCATAAAACCCCAGTTCACATGCCTTATATTCCCTACAACTCTATGATGGACGAAGTTGAGAGGAGTTTGCAAGCTAGAGAAAGCACTATTAGGCTTCTGAAGCATCACCTAACAGTCGCTCAGTCCGGGATGAAGGCACAGGCTGATAAGAAGAGGTCTTTCATAGAATTTGCAGTTGGTGATATGGTGTATGCAAGGTTGCAATCTTATAGACAAATGTCACTGAAGGTCCATTCCTACTACAAGCTCAACCCCAAGTACTTTGGCCCATTCCCAATTCTCAAAAGAGTTGGTTCTGTTGCTTATCAATTGCAGCTACATACCTCTGCCAAAATTCACTCTACATTTCATGTTTCTCAACTCAAGAAACACATTGGTGATGCTCCAGTAGTGTCAGACTTTCCAGTTACTTTGTCTTCTCATGGACATGTTATATTGGAACCAGAGGAGATTTTGGAGACCAGGAAGATCATGAAACACAACATGTAGATCACTCAGTTGTTAGTCAAGTGATTTAATTGTCCCAATGAGGATAGCACTAAGTTAGATGCTCATTCTTTTAAACAACAGTTTCCTTCTTTTGTCCTTGAGGACGAGGACTTTTGAGTAAGGGAGATCTTGTTATGTACCAATATGATAAGGGGATACAATAGCCAATTGTATAGAGATAGTAAGGGCAGTTCAGTCATTACACAGTAAAGTTAGTTATACTGTTAGGAGTCATTAGAGAAGTTGTTAGTCGTTTATTAGCCGAGGATTAGTGGAAGATTAAAAGGGGAATCAATTGTAAAGGGGAATATACCTTTTGATTGATAATAAACTCTTATCTCTTCTCTCTTCAAATCTTATACTCTATTTTCCATAGCTGTAGCATCGTTCAGGAACTATCCTTCTCATTTTAGTTCCTTAGGGCTATAGTATTGTGCTCAATTGATTTAGCAAATACCAATTTGATATCAGAGCCACCTTACCTTGGCCGGAAACCATGCCGGACACGACAAGAAATGGGGAACTCCGTCGGGAGGTGGAAGAAATCGGGGAACAAGTTCGAATCTTAGGCAAGCGGCATGATAACGCACATACCAAAGTGCTCCCTACCAAGGATTTTTCCATATGTCTTCACATGCGTTATTATCATTAAACCGTAGTTGATTAATGCACATTAGTGTAATTCTACAAGTGGGTCTGGGGAGAATAGTGTGCATGCCGATTTTATCCATATCTTTTGGAGATAAAGAGGTTGTTTTGGATAAACCCTCAAAGTAGCTTTTCAAAGATTTCAATATGTGCGTAGGGCCAACAGATCTTGTGCTTGACTGGATTATATTAACTTCTCTTTTAAGGCAGCAGTTACCTTATCTTGCCTTTTTTTCATCTTATCTTGAGGTGTAAAGGCAGATCTGTAGGCCATTTTATGCTGACTTTATGTTGACCACACCACGTACGCATAACAAATGTTTTGAAATTGTTGAGTAATGCTTTGTAATTTGACCAACTTTTGCCTTTGGATGACAATAACTTAAAGAATCTAAAGAAACAAAAAGTATTTAGAGATGAACTTTATGCACAAAAAATAAGTATATTTTCGGTTGCATTTTCATACGATTCTTTCGGCATAATTAATAAGCTACTTTAAAAGTATTTTTATTATTTTGCCATGTGTTTGGATTTGTTTTTTCGAATTATGTGTTATCCAACTAGCTAGTTGGTCAAACTTTTATTGAATGTGTAGGTTACTCAAAACTTAAAATAATATGAAATCAACCTCTATTATGTACAAAACGAGAATAGAGAAACATAAGTGTCATAGGAGATAGTTATTAATTCATAATTTAGTGGATCTTATAATTATTTATTTTGACTATGGAGGCTTGGGAATGAGTCCCGTGCTCTCTTATGTCACTACTTGCCAGATATATACACGTAAACATGCATAACTAATATGAGTTCTGATAGAGTGGTAAGTACTTTTTTATTTTTAAATTGGAGGTCGAGTTTTGGGTGTGAAATCGCATTTGTTAAAGAGTACTTTATTTCCAAATATCATACCTTCTGGTGAAAATTTAAATTTTAATCGAACCTCAATATGAATATCGAACATCGTGTAGGAAATAATATAGAGAGAGAGTCATGCTCCAATACAAATATTGATTGAGTTGAAGTTGCAGTCTAATTATTGCAATTTTATTGTGTTGTTAACATTTTACTAAGAATATTACAACAAACTTGTTTTCTTTGGGAGAGACAACCCCGTCATTTTCAAATTGTCTCCTTTTCATCATTACATTTAAAGCTCATAGATGATAGATGCATCATTTTTTATTCAATAATGTATTATCGTCTTTCTTTTTTTTGTTCATTTCTCGTCTCAATGGATTAAAAAAAAATCAAGAAATGAACAATATAAAAAGCGGAAGTTACACAATTGATAGAATCAGAGGTGGACCTAGGATTTAAAGTGTATGGGTTCAAAATTTTAAAATAGGACAATGACCCAAAACTAAAATACAATAACAAGCAGACTAAAGAATAGATACCGATATTTATTATACATTTAAGAAGTAGCGAACCAGACAAACATAATATATGAATATAAACATTATTATTTCAATTGCACTCGATATTTATTATACATTTAAGAAGTAGCGAACCAGACAAACATAATATATGAATATAAATATTATTATTTCAATTGCACTCGACGACCTATCATGTTCTGAAAACGATCAATAACAAGCATCATTAGTTGTTCAGGCTCAACAGAGATTAATGTATCATTTCATGTTGTTTTTTCCTTTTTGAATTTCTTGGCCACCTTTACTGTAAGTTTGTGGCCTATTAGAAATATGCTGCCTATGAAGATATATTGATACACAAATATGCAAATTAGAAAGAAAACTGTATCCAGCTTGCCATGGATATGTTAATTGGTCAGCTACTCAAGCTACTTTAGTTTTCTTTTTATATTGTGCCATCTACTAATTTACCCGATAGCTAATTTTAGATGCTAACAAAGCCAAAGCCAATTACTTTATCAACCAAAAAAAAAAAAATGACAACAATCAATTAAAAAACAAAGATTGATAATCTGAAAATCTCTAAATTCACTATTTTATTGAGGATTATCCTCGCTAAGAAACTAAAAACAAGAAAGTAGGACTACATACCTTGTCGACTTGTTGGGGCTTGGCCTTTGAAATTTTGGAGAGCACAAAAACAAAAATTGCAAACAGAATAGAGGTCGAAATGTGAGACACCCCTAAAATCAAAGATTAAAAATTATATTTTGTATGAATTGTTTTACAAAATATATAAAATATAATAGGAAAAAAAACAGAAAAGAAGAAGGAAGAAGGAGAAAGAGTATACACCAAAAAAAGAAGAAGGAAGAAGCACTAGCGGTGGAGGCAATAATCAGCAATTGGGGCAAAACCCTAAGTTTGTTTGATTTGCGCGCAGTTGAAATGAATTGTGAAGTAAACATGTCTGTTTATTTTGTTTTAGATATGCGTTTTCCTTAAATTTGATTTGTGTTTTTCTTTATTATAAAAAAAGGAAAAAGGTAATTCTAAAGCCTGAAGGAGACATACGTACTTTGTCGTTTCTTCTATTGCTTATTTAGTTTTTTTTTTTAAAACAATTTTTTTTTTTAAAAACAAAATTTTAACAAAATTCTGGGTTGCTTTCCAGAGGAATAGAACCCAAATGTTTCCCGGATGAACCCAAAACCTTAGCCACTGAACCGTGATCTTTTTTGGTGCTGGATTCGGCGTACTATATTTATATAGTAATAATAAATTTTTCAACACAAATATAGGGTCCGTGAAAAAGTCACTGGGTTCGCCCGAACCACATACTCTACTGTAGCTCCGCCCCTGAATAGGATATGTACAGTCATATCTTTTTATAACAATATCCCTATATAATAGTCATTCACTATAAAAGGTGAGTTTTTCTCGGAACCTATCATTATATTATGTTATAATATATGTCCTCTATAACAACACTTCACTATAACAGTCAAAACAAATTCGGAACAAACGAAGTTGTTAATTATAGAAAGGTTTGACTGTACTCCTATTCAAGGATGTCGAGACGCAAAACTCAAACTTATCTTCTACAACTAATTGCAAGTACTTCTGTGATGGTTTCTTCACATTCTCACTTACTTGCTTTGTCAGTACATAAGGCAATTTTCTCAGAAGAAACAAAGAGCGAAAGCATGCAATAAGAGGCAGAGTCAGAATTTGAAGTTTATAGGTTTGAGAATCTAGTACGTTTAAGTTATTGGGTTGTAAATTAAAAATTTGCACATATTCAATAGATTTTCTTAAGACAAATATAAGATTTGCATTAAAGTTACTAAGTTTGGCCAAACCCGCAACTTGTATTCTAGCTTCGCCCCTGCCTGCAATTGGACCTGCTGTTGTTGATAAGTAGCATTGAGAAGCCTAACAATATGCCACTCGGATATATTATAGTGTTACCAGAACATAATGCACTTCGGAGGGAGGAGCAATATAATACCACTATAATATTACAACTTTGTAGTATCAAGAGACTACTACAATTTTGAAAGAAATAACACTCGTTATTTTAAACACTTCAGTACAATATTACTCACACTCACTATTTATCTCTCACACTACAATTTATGGATTACTCTCTCTAACTTCTATTGTTTTTCTCTGTTTTTGGTGTGTTTGAGATAGAATGAGAGACTCTCCTTTATAGGGAAAGTTGTTGCCCCAAACATCCAATGAAATTAGGCCTTTGCAATTGCAAAATACAAATTGCTCACAACAAATATTTTAAAAGGCGTGGGCGTAAGGCGATGCGTTTTACACATGCCTCAGTGAGGCGTAAGCCCCGAGGCATGGGATGTAAGTGTAAACCCCATAAATATTTAATTTTTAATATTTTATAAAATAACATAATTACAGTAAATATTAAACATGTAAAATTGCATAAAATTGAAGAAAACTATATATATATATATATATATATATATATATATATATATATATATATATATATATATATATATATATGTGTGTGTGTGTGTGTGTGTGTGTGTGTGTGTGTGTGTGTGTGTGTACACACAAAAAAACTAGTCAAAATAATTTATTATACTCTACTTAGAAGCTCAAGTAACTTAAGTCGAAAAGAATAAAGTTTTCTACATTGAAGAACAAAAAGGAAGACTAACCTTCAATTTGAAGTTTGAACTTGGTGCTATGAAGTAGAATGGAGTTCTCTTTGTATTTGTAAAAAATAAATTGAATATTCGTTGCTTTTGTGAGATATTAGCAGACTACCAGATAAGATAAAGAATTGGAAAAGACCATGAATTGTGGCTTCAATCAATAGAAAAGGTCTTGACTTTTAAATTTAATACATTTCAGTTCCTTTTTAAAACTTTTGAGTAATTACCAAGCTGAATTTTAAAAATTTGGGTATTATATGAAGGGCTTATTCAATAAATTTTGTTTTAATTCGAAAAAATCTCTGGGGCTTACACCTCACTAAAAAAACTCGCCTCAAACGCCCGGGCGTACGCCCCGAATTGCTAGGGGTACGCCTCTTGAGACTTTCGCCCCACACCATATATCGCCCTAAGGCGTTTTTGGTGTGCCTCGCCCCGAAAACGTCTTTTAAAATACTGCTCACAACTTGTTTCAAGGAAGTCAGGCCCCCACAATTGCTTTTACTGATTCGACACATAAATATATTTTTGTTTAGAATCAGTAAAACCATTGGCATAACTGATTCATCACAAAAATAACAAAAGATAATCGGTTTATATGTCTATTGATATTGCATAACATCATCGTACGTAACCGGCAAAATAATTTAACTCCAGGGGCATATCTAGGGGGTTCCATAAGGCACGTGAACTCATGCTCCGCCCTAAATCATCTATAGTAATGTTATATTTTTTTCAAAAATATTTAAATATATGTGTGTGCACCTATGCTCAAAGTATTATATGATATGATGGTTATTGAGTGTACCTCTCTAGGTGATGTTGTGAGTTCAAATCTTATGTCAATCTTGTTATTTTTTTCCTTTTTTTCTAAAAGTAGACGCCCATGGGAGATAAGCATGTGTGGTGTTATTTTTTGCGTATTAATTAAGTACTTTTTATTTTTACTTATTTTTTATTTGGTTTATTTTTTCAAAATTTTCACACGTTGAAATTTCTATTCTTCTTTTGTTTGTGTAAAATCTTATATGATTAAAAAAATGGGTGCATTAAAACTAGAAGGACAAGGTTGTAGATACCCTTACCCAATAGTTTAATAACCCTAAATTTCCGACAAGACAAATCGACAAGGGACCACAAGCGAACAGAAATGAGTAAATAACGCCATTAAAAACTTCAACCAACATAAATAAAGTAACAAAAATGCATTAGAAGGACAATGTTGTAGATACCCAAAAATTCCAAACGCGAAAAAAATTCATACAAAATAGTAAAAAACTCACATTTGACTTTAGATATGGATCTTCAAGAGAATATTCATAATTCCTATGCAGATTTACTCCAACAATCGACTTCACACACAAGAATCGGGTCTAAACCATGAAAGAAGAGTGGAATGTTTTGCCGAAGAATAGTCGCTTGTTTTTAGTTAAATGGGTTATATGTATTATGGGTCGCGGGTCGGTTCAAGTATCTTTTTAAAGATTAATTTTAGGCTAAATACATATACAACCCATTCAACTTGGACCCATTTTTTATTTTGGCACTCTATCTCAACCTTGTTCTATTTTGACCTTTCAACTTTATTTCTTATGTTTCATTTTAACACAAAAGCTGATACTAGTACAAAAAAATATAGCGCGTGTGTATACACAAATCTGAAGTGTAATAAATATCCAATTAAATGTTGCTCATCCTTGTCCAACGGGTCAATACTTGTGATGACCCAAAATGTCATCTTTAAATTTAATAATTCATTATGTGTTGTGATTTCGTTTAACGGAAATTATTTAGAAGGAGAAAATGAAAAACTTCGATTGGCACGATGTGCAAGTTACTTGTGATTCAAAACTGAGGACGAGATCCATGCATTTTAATATAAAGTGATATGTTTAAACCGAGCTACGAGCTGCGGTGGAAGTTATATAAGGACGAGATCCTTGTAAGGAAAAATTTTTTGTTTAAGTTCTCCCTTGTGAAATTAAATTTGTACTATAGTTGTAATGACCCAATTCGACTTTTAAAAATCCGTTCCCTGAAATAAAACTCACCGAACATGCTTTTATAAATTTATGACTCGCGGGGATAGTTGGTTCGGGATTTGGAAGTGTTTGGGTTGAAATCGGAACACTTGGTTCCTTAAGTTAACTTTAAATGGACAAGTTTGACTTCGGTCAACATTTTGAGAAAACGACCTCGGAATCGGGATTTGACGTTCCAATAGGTTCGTAGGATGATTTCGGACTTGGGCGTATGTTCGAATCGGGTTTTGGATAACCGAGGAGTATTTTGGCGCTTAATAGTGAAAATTAACTATTTGAAGGTTTAAAATTCTTTAAATTTTGTTTGGAGTAGGATTTTGAGTAATTGAAATCCGTTTGGAATTTCGAGTTTATGAATAGTTCCGTATAGTGATTTAAGACTTACACGCAAATTTTCGTGTCATTCCGAGTAGTTTAAGTATATTTCGGCGCATTGGAAGTAAATTGAAGAACTTGAAATTCCTAAGTTTGAATCAATTTGGTTTAAGATATGATTCTTAAATTTGATGTTGTTTTATGCGTTCCGAGAGTTCGAGCGAGTCCGTTTTATGATTTCAAACCTGTTGGTATGTTCGGACGGGCCTCCGGGGGTCCCGAATGTTAACCGGACGAGGCTTGGACCAATTTTGGGAAATTTAGCAAGGACTGAAGCTCCTAGCTACTGTCATAAATCGCACATGTGCTTGGACAGCCGCAGGTGCGAGCCACCAATCGCAGGTGCGAACGAGAGAAACTTGCCCAGCCATCGCAGATGCGAAGCAATTGGCGCACCTGCGAACGCACAAGTGTGATGGCCTTGTGCGCAGAAGCGGAAAAATGCGCAGGTTTGAAGGGATGGGCGCACCTGCGCTTGCGCAAAAGCGAGCATTTCTTCCGCAGGTACGGAACCAGGAAAAGAAGGAAAATGCGCACCTGCGAGGAATTTCCGCATGTGCAAAAGTCGCATGTGCGGTACTCCTTCTGTAGGTGCGAAAAATCTGTCTGGGCAGAACCTTAAAACGGACGAAAACTCAATCCATTTCTTTCTATTTTTCATCCATTGTTGGGCGATTTCAGAGCTCTTTGTGAGGGGTTTTCAACTATCAACTTGGAGGTAAGTTAATTCTATACCCTTTGAGTTAAATACATAGATTATAAATAGATTATAACTAGTAAATCTTAGAAATCAAAGAGTTAGATGAAAAACCTAGATTTTTATAAAAAGGAGATTTTAACCACGAAAATAGTTATGGAATTGGGTAGAAATTATATATTTGAGTTCTTGAGATTATGGGCAACGTTTCCATCCGAAAATTTCCAGAATCCGGGCACGTGGGCCCGAGGTGAATTTTAGAAATTTTACTATTTTGGATAGGGTAATATATTTAATAGATGAATTTCGAATTATTGAACATATATTAGTTATTTTATATAACTTTGGATAGTTTCGGATTTTTCGGCATTGAATCGAGAATTTTACGCGACGCAATAATCGAAAAGTGGACTTTGAGACGAGGTAAGTCTCTTGTCTAATTTTGTGATGGAGAAATTACCCCGTAGGGATTAAATTGAATAATTATTGCTAATTGCGGGGGCTACGTACGTACGAGATGACGAGAGTCCGTGCGTAGCTACTATTAATGCTAAAGTCCGGGTAGTTTAGGACTCAAACCATGAATTACTGTTGTAAATTGTATTCCTTGATTAATTAATATTAATTGATATATATGAATATATTGTGAATTGTTATATAAAGATATTAAAGGATGGAAATCTCATATGCTTGATTTTCTATTTAAATCAATTAATTATTAAAAGAAATTATTCATCCTTCCGAATTTATCTCATAATAAATATACTCTCCTTCCGGAGGTACATAAGAAAATGTCCTCCTTTCTTGTGGAGCGGGCCAAACGCCTCGGCAGGATAGATGCATCTATGGATCGCGCCGCACGTCCCTCGGCAGTGTACACGACACTCTGGATCGGGCCGTACGTCCTCGGTAGAAATCGTACTTAATAATAATAGTTACACGATACCTTAATAGTTTATTTCAGCTTGTGAAGCTAATTGATAAATTGAAAATCTTTGGAATTTAATGAATTATTATTCCTTCTTGTTAAGGAATTATTGTTATTCCTGTAAATGAGACTAATTGATAAATTAAAAATTTATTGGAATTGAATATCAGCTTGTAAAGCTATTTGATAAATTAAAAGTTTTATTGAAATTGCATGATTTAAATAAATAAATTGGAAAATTATTGCATTTGAAGGATTTTTATTATTTCTGCTAATTGAATAAAAATTATTGTTAACTCTGTGAACCATGCTGATTTGAATAATTACAATTTATTTCAATTATTATTATTGACCCATAGTGAGTGTCAAAGTCGGCTATCTCGTTTCTACCACTTCGAGATTAGGCTTGATACTTACTGGGTACACGTTGTTTTAGTCGTCATACTGCACTTGCTGTATATATATATATATATATACACACACACACACACACACACACACACACACACATATATATATATATATATATATATATATATATATATAGCGGCCTTGTGAGCGCAGAGGTGTGATTAATAATTGTGGGGATATAGGTGGGTTGCATTTTATATTACGATCCGCAACTAATAGAGTCTTCTTCAGAATTATTATATTTTCCTGTCTAATTTGTATTCTGGATAGATGCTATATTTTATTTTTAATTCCCTAGTAAATACTCATGCACTTGTGACACCTGATTTTGGGAATGGTTGTGAATTGTTTAAAAATTTAGTTGCTAAAAATATTTATCATTTACTCTATGAGTTTTATCTTTACAATTTTATTGAAGAAAAGTTTTATTTCAAAAATACTAAAATGAGTAATTAAGTTAATTGATTATGGTTGGCTTGCCTGATAGTGGTGTCCGGCACCATCACGGCCTTTAATTGGATTTTGGGTCGTGACAACATGGTATCAGAGCACTAGGTTCACTTAGGTCCCACGAGTCATGAACGAGTCTAGTAGAGTCTTGCGGATCGGTATGGAGACGTTTGTTCTTATCTTCGAGAGGCTACATGGTTGTTAGGAATACTTCCCTTTTTGATTCCTCATCGTGCGATTCGATTCCTTTGAGGCATATGCCTACATTTCCTTCCTATTCAATCTTATGCGACGTGAAGCGCTTGTTATAAATTAGGGATCGAGGAAATTTTTAATGGTACTACATATGTAGTACATGATGCTTCTCCCTGTGTAATTAATTGGGCTATTGTCGTCACCTTGCAAAAGGCCGCTCTGTCATTTCAAATTAAGTATCAGTACTACCTAAGGTTTTGAGATTTGGCATTGATTCTTATGACGATTTGTGCGTTGTTATCGCACAGTGTTTATGAAATGGTAAAATGCCCGTCTATGTGTCAGGACAGTAAACAACTTGAAAGAAGGTTTTCTCAATACATGATTCAGAGATTTCATGTTTTAATTCCAGCGGAGAAAAGGCAATCGGACTATGAATATACAGGTTTGGGTTGATGGAGTAACGAAGCTTGATATTTTCGAGTGTGGTAAAATTCTCAATTTTGATGTAGTGTCGTCACTTTGTAAAATGCGTTAAGGTTCGCCAGTGTTATGGTTTTCTTCAACTCACCTTCACGACGGAGTGTTAGGAATTTGTATAGGGGAAACAGTCATTAGAGATCGCGGTGTGCAGTGATTCAGGATCGAAGCAGCGTTTCTAGTGTTGACACCTCAAGAAGGATGATCATCATAAAGGTTTAAAGCTGGTAACGAGCTATTGGTTCAAGTGCTATAGAGACGGATTTTGAGTTAAAACAACAACTGGGCAGCGAAGGATGAGGAAGGACATGTGGTAGGTGCCTTGCGGTGGTTAGGCTCCAAAAAGGCCAAGTGTAAGAAAACAGAAGCAGAGTAGTTGCTTAAAGGAGATGGTTGACCAAAGTGGGAGAGTGCCAAGGTAGTACATAGGTTACGTGGTAGGATGATTACATGTCATGAGGAACGTTTGGAGTGATTTGGGATGTAGAATGGACAATGACTAGGTCTACGGACTTAAGTTCTAATATTAACTGCTATATTGAGGAAGATTGGATACAACAAGAGGGAGTTGCTTGATATGAAGAAGGATACAACATGACTTTGGATTGGAAGGTATTGCCGCGCCTCTAGTTGACGTCCATGAGTAGTGAACGGACTGGTGTAGCTGGTGAATGAGCTCGGAATCAGGATGATCTACTGATTTAGTAGTAATTGCACCCAGTGCAGCGACGTTGGAATATGTCAGCATGTAATTTCCACATGTGGGTAATCTCCTTTGAGCAGGTTAGTGGTTGCGTGGTATTGACGAAGCTTCTGCGAAGAATTCTACTGGCTACCCGGTAAGAGATTTAATATGTAAATGTGGCTAGTGGTTCGGAGTATTTATTAAAGGTTAATAGAAGGATTTCGAGAAAATTTGGAGAGTTGCGTGTGCAGGATCATGTCAACAATGAATAAAGAATCTCAGTGGATTCCAACAATTTTGTAATTGTAGCTTCAAGCTAAGTGGGAGAGCCCCACCGTCTATGATTGGATTGCATAGTGTCAACTTGTGCGGCTTCTGGTTATCGGTGTATTGGTGGGTCATTGCAACTAAGGAAAGAAAACATCAGTGGTAATTTGAGCAAAGTATTTGGGGAATGTGTGTCATATTTGGCCTTATTAATTCATATTCAGGTTTTTGGAAGACTCAGAGTTTATGCTTCGTGTAGATGTAATGCACTGGAAAGTGAAATAGTTGGATATTTCCTTGATAAAGTGTCCATGTGCTAGCAGGGCCTTGGAATTGATCTTGTTTGGGTACAAGTCAGAGCGAGTGACTCTCAATAACGGTCTTAGTAGATTAAAAAAAAAATTAAAGTGTGGTGCCTAAGGATCTCGAGTCCGTAGTATGGTTGAGTATCGAGCTTTTACAGCAGATTATGAAATGGGGTTTGAAGTACTCTGCGTTATCTTCAAGTTGTGGTGTAGCAATAGAGAAACGGAATAAAATAACTTCGGATTCATAAAAGAAGTATCATAATGGGTGTACCAATTGAAGATGTGAAAGTGCGCACAAGAAGGGATATGAAATAATTAGTGGGTTTTGAAACAACGTGGTCTCGTGAAATAAGGTCACTCGGGATGAGTACGGATTTGAGTTCATGATGTAATGAATGGAGCTATTATTATTTCTAAGGCAAGTTGAGAATAAATCGAGAAAAGACGGGTCGACTAACAATGGTTGAATCGGTATGATGGTGGCAATGATCAGTTCCTTCAGCACATTGAACTATGCATGTGATTTCTGGCGGTAAGTGCGAGGCTTGACGGCCGCCGTAATTGATTTTATTTGGAAAAATTCAAGTATTATGACATGCTATGTGTAGAGGGATCCCAGAAGAGTTATGGTGGTTTAGACCACTACTTGAAGCCGGTAGTTTCTACGGATATGGGAATTCAGTCACGTGTTGCAATGGTTCTCTTGAAATGAGTTAAGAAGATGGTTTCTATATGATGAAGTGTTTACCCTATTAGTGGTTCGGGAGATATGATGGAATTCTTGTACTCCTGTGCATTGGCGTGGTTAAGTGCACTAAGTGGCATGGGATTCGAAAGTTGAGGATTTAAGATTTCAGTTCGGTGTTGACAAGGATGTCATGAGCTCGGATGAGCAGGAAAGGGATTTAGATGTTTAAAGTAAGATGGTATTGTTTATGGCATCATCTAAGGTCGATTTCAGGTGTGAGAGACCTTGTGTATTGATTTGTGAATTCTTGATATGCTTTACAACATTAGTGTAACTGGTAGCATGGATGTGCAGGCTTGTTACCTGGTGTGGAAGGTCGTGGGAGCGTGTCTCACGGAAAGATTGTGTAAGAGTGACATGTAGTCACTTGATTGAGTGACGATTGAAAACCATGTATGAAGATTGTGGTAATATCGCTGATTCGAGAACTTATGCCTGGAGGGCGCTCGGTTCATTTGGTTGTGGACTGTGGAAGTTTGTTCCTATTATGATGGCTATTCTTGGGTGTTATGGGAAAAAGGGTTATTATGGATCCTTGAAAGGTTATTAGCCTAGTACGGTGCGATCAGAATCAGCTTGAGGTCTGTGGATGGATTTAAATATGAGTACGAGCTCTATATCAGGCCGAATGTGTTCATTTCAGCATAAAAGCTCCCTATGGAGGAGTATTCGGACGTTGGATGTCGTTTCATCGTCGGTTATTTCATGTAATACTATATTGTGCCGTGTGAGTTATGTAACGGCTTGATAAAATTCTTATGTGTTGAGGTTCCGCGTAGCGATAGTGTTATGTGAGCAAAATGGCTCTCGAGATTCAGATCATATATCGCACCTTAGTTGTACTTGAGTTTTGTAGCGTATGGCGTTATCGGTCCTTCCAAGGATGGTATTATGCACTTAGCGTGCTTGTGTCCGATGTTCAGATATTTTGTAAGTAATGAGCATTCTAGCTCGGTAAGTATTTTTTATATATATAGATTCTTTTTGTGCGGATCGGGTTGTACGCCGCAACAGTGTGATGTTGAGTACAGTTCCCTATATTCTATTTTGTGTATTTTTGTGTCCCATTTTTCTGAGGAAGTTCATGACACCTTTTCAGTTATTTAATTAGTCACGTGGGTTGAGTAATCCTTTCCATTGTCTGTTTTCCTTATTTATCGCAATAGAGTCCGTAGCTTATTAGCTCATTGTGGCGTCATAAGAGACTTTTTGTCATGTCTAAGGTGGCTTATTTCCTGAGCAGCTTATACTAAGTAAGATGAGGTTATTGGATCCGGGATCAGTACGATCGGATTATATGAAGTATAATAAAGAGCAAATACCATTATTTGGTCCATAATGAGGCAATGGTTCTTGTCAGAAGGAGAAACTCAATAATTTGTTGACTCGGCAGTTGGTTATGAATTTCTACACATTTCTTCCATCGTGGAAGCAGTTCAAAAATTGGAACAGGCCTTATATGTATCATGAGGTGTGTTGTGGACATCAGATTATTGTTATCGGAGGATGTTATTATGGTGGATGATATTATGATAATGTGAATGGTGTGGTGCATGGTCTAAATTCAACCAAGCTATGCAACCCTGTATTGGTGCATCGTGTAGTGATTGATACGATATTCATAGGTTGGAAACAGGCATGGTAGAGAATTCTGGATGTTAGAATTGGGCTCTAAGGCTTATTTGCCTAAATAAAGGGGAGAATTTTCAGATTGGCTCGAGTTAATGTGCTCAGCTGGGTGTGGTAGCACGAGGTGTTAAACAGTAATTTTGGATAACTCCGGAACACTCCTTATCACGTTCGAGGACGAACGTATATTTAAGTGGGAGAGAATGTAACGACCCAACCGATCATTTCGACTTTTAAAAACCCATTCCCTAAAATAAAACTACCTGAATATGCCTTTATTAATTTATGACTTGCGGGGATGGTTGGTTCGGGATTTGGAAGTGTTTGGGTTGAAATAGGAACACTTGGTTCCTTAAGTTAACTTTAAATGGACAAGTTTCCAAACTTACTGCTCAGTTTATGCTTTACGGTTGTTATGTGACTCGCCGGGGTGATTGGTTTGGGTCCGGTGAGGTTTTGGAATGAATTGGAATACTTAGTTCCAAGGTTTAAAATTTAAGTTAAAATAGTGACCGGATGTCGACTTATGTGTAAACGACACCGGAATGGAGTTTTGATGATACCAATATCTCCGTATGGTGCTTTTGGACTTGGGAGCATGTCCGAAAAATTATTTAGAAGTCCGTAGTGGAATTTGGCTTGAAATGGCGAAAATTGATTTTTTTTGAAAGTTTGACCGGGGAATTGACTTTTTGATATCGGTATCGGAATCCAGTTCTGAAAATTTTCATACCTCCGTTATGTCATTTATGACTGGTGTGCAAAATTTGAAGTCAATCGGACGTGATTTGATAGGTTCCGGCGTCGTTTGTAGAAATTGGAAGTTTCAAAGTTTATTAGGCTTGAATTGGAGTATGATTCATGATTCTAACGTTGTTTGACGTGATTTGAAGTTTTGAATAAGTTCATATGATATTTTAGGACTTGGGTGTATTTTTGGATCATTGGTTGAGAGACTAGTAAAATTAAAAAATTTGAGAGTTTGACCATGGTCAATATCGGGTCAAGACGACCTCTTTTCGGTGTTTTGAGTGCGCGATCAGGTCTGTAGCATATTTTATGATTGAAATTCATATATGATTTGTGTCCGGGAGGTTCCGGATGTGTTTCAGGATGGTTTCGGATCATTTCGGAGAAGTTTGAATTTCCTGGTTTCTGGTGAGGTAATGTTCATTCGCAATTGCGAACCATTTATCGCAATTGCGAAAACACTGTTCATTCGCCATTGTGGACCATTAATTGCAATTGCGAACAATTTATCGCATTTGCGAACACTGTTCATGGGATGTACTTTTCATTCGCAAATGCGAAGTTTTTGTCCTCAAATGCGAACCTGGACAGAATGTTTAAGATCTGAAAATGGGGCGAGACCCATTTTCTATTTTTAACGATTTGGAGCTCGGAGAGAGGCGATTCTCGGGAGATTTTGAAAGAAAACATCGGGATAAGTGTTCTTAACTCAATTTTGATTAAAATACCCGAATCCATTATTGTTTTTATCCCTAAATCAGTGAATTGGGTTGAAAATGATAGAAATTTTCATAGACTTTAATTGATGATTTGGAGGTCGAGTTGATGTCGGAATTTGGTAAAATATGTATGGTTGGACTCGTGGTTGGATGGACGTTCATATTTTGTAACTTTTGTCGGATTCGGAGACGTGGGCCTCATGGGCGATTTTTGAGTGCAATTTTGGATTTAATTGGAAAAATTAATATTTTCATATGGAATTAATTCCTATAATTTGCGTTGACTGAATCGAATTAATTGTGACTAGATTCGAGGCTTTTGGAGACCGATTCGCGAGGCAAAGGCATTGCAGAGTAAGAAATTACACAGTTTGAGGTAAGTAACACTTCTAAACTTGGTTCTGAGGGTATGAATCCCCGAATTTGGTATAATATAAATTGTTTGGAGGTGACACACACGATAGGTGACGAGCATGTGGACGTGCACCATAAAAATTGTGACTTGAATAAATCCTGTGAAGTTGTAAAAATTAAAGAATCATGTTATTATCTAAACATGTTCCACGTGTTAGAGAAATTGAGCTGAGGCTCTTATTAAAGATCGTGTTCAGGCTACGTGCCAATATTTTAGGACTCGTGGGGGTCGTGTTGCTGTTAAATTAATTATTTCAAAAATATACATTTTACACTTAGTCATATTCGTCCATTGTGAGGATATTTATGGGATTGAGTTGCGTGTAGCAGCAAGCCATATTGGCTTTATATATATGATTACTATATGGAACGAGGCTGCCCGCCTGCAGTAGGCCATATTGGCTTTATACATTATTATTATATGGATCGGGGTTGCCCGCCTGCAGCAGGCCTTATAGGCTTTACTATTATATGGATCGGGGCTGCCCGCCTGCAGCAGGCCTTATAGGCTTTATTATTATATGGATCGGGACTGCCCGCCTGCAGTAGGCCATATTGGCTTTATATCACGCTTGGGCTGAAGGAGCCCCTCCGAAGTCTGTACACACCCCCAGTGAGCGTAGTTGATATACATATATCTGGGATGGATCTTCCCTGGGCATGGATCTTGCCATATATATATATATATATATATATATATATATATATATATATATATATATATATTGAGGGATGGATCTTTCCTAGGCATGAATCTTGCCCGAAGCATTTATATTGAGTGATGGATCTTCCCTGGGCATGGATCTTGCCCGAAGCATTTATATTGAGGGATGGATTTTCCCTGGACATGGATCTTGTCTGTATCATTTACATTGGGGAATAAATTACCCAGGGCTAGATTAGCCTTATACAGTACTGAGTGACTGACTGTCAGTCGATGTGTATATATATACGAGATGGAATACCCCTGGGCTGGATTGGCCATAAACAGTACCGAGTGACCGAATAATTTGTGACCAATATTACATGAGGTCTTTCCACTGGGATGACATATTCCTCATATCATGCAGTATTGATCTATTTCACTTGTACTGAGTTTAACGGTTGAACATGAAAGCATGCCTATATTTCGGTACCATTAATTATACTGGACTATACCTGCGGAGCTCATCACTACTTTCAGCCTAGAGGTTAGTCTTGTTACTTATTGAGTTGGTTGTACTCATGCTACACTCTGCACCTCGTGTGCAGATCCAGATGCTTCCGGATACAGCGACTGTTAGACCTCAGTGTGTTACCAGTTGGAGACTATCAAGGTAGCTGCTTGGCGTCCGCTGACCTTGTCTCTATTTTCTTTAGTTATTATACTGTTCTATACTTTCAGATAGTGATTTTTATCAGTCAGACATTGTATTCATATTAGATGCTCATGTACTCAGTGACACCGGGTTTTGGGAGTATTTTATATCTGTATTTGTGAGATTTTCTTTCGCTAAATTTAAATATTTTGTTTTCAAACTCAAAAGATATGGTGGTTTACTGAGATTGTCGACTTGCCTAGTATTGAGATAGGCGTCGTCACGACAGGTGAAATTTTAGGTCGTGATAGCTGGGGGCGTGGTTTTGATTTTGTAGTTGCGCTATCGCCGCCTGTTGAGCCTGCAACATTTCGAAGATTAACCGTAGGCTGACCCCCTCGCCTTCGCCTTCGGGCGCCTCTCGAGCTGTTGGTTGGGGTCCCCCGCAAACACTATTTTCAAGATCAGTTTGCAGATTGACGTCGATGGCCACCTCTGAGTTAGCATCGACTGCATCGGCAACTGGGACTCCGTTGGGATCAGAAGGAGGCACCTTGTTACTAGGCACCAGATTATTGTTTTCGCCATGATGGCCAGACTCAGCGTCAACGTTCAAATGGGCAGACTGAGAATTTGACATTTTTAGGGTAACCTGAAATTAAAACTTTAAAGAACAAACGTAAAATAGAGTGTGTTATGGAGATTTATATCAAATCACCACTATTATCTATAGCCCCACGGTGGGTACCAAACTGTTTATCCTTAAATCAGATAACAATTGAATTTATACATGATTTTAAGGATATGTGGATTGATTCAACACAAATAATCAAGAATATTAGATAAACGAGTTAAAGATAAAATGAATGATCAAACCAGTTGTAATGTTACGTCCTAACCTGAACCTAGGTTGAATAGTAGTTTGCCCTCGATCGGACCTTTGGTTCGCACCCAATCGTTAATGAAGAACAAAATACTTAAGTAAGAGACTTTGGCAGTAGATAGAAAGCGGAAAAGAAAATGAATTGGTATTGCTTTGATTCGTGTGTTACAAAAAAAAGCTTTCACTATATATAGTAGGAGAGTTTCATCCCTAGTACAAGTCTAAAAAGGTAAAAATCTTCCTTTCTCATTAATTACTGATCCGTAACTGACATCGAGCGAGATCCACGTCGTGATATCCGGTCAGGTACGAATATCACGGCCCTTTATCCGTCGTGTGTAACCGTTTACCGTATGTCCCGAGGTTTTAGAAATTGTTCAGTGTCCCGGGAGCGTTGCTTTATTATGCCCGTTGATAAACACATTGTTCTTCTATTATGGGTCTCGATATGAAAGGTTTCCAGCCTCGATTTCAGTCTCGTGCATCCATGCCCTTATATATATATATATATATATATATATATATATATATATATATATATATATATATATATATATATATATATATATATATATATATATATATATATATATATATATATATATATATATATATATATATATATATATATATATATATATATATATATATATATATATATATATATATATATATATATATATATATATATATATATATATATATATATATATATATATATATATATATATATATATATATAGTATAAGAGGAAGACAAGTATTACTAGCTCATGTATTTTGAATATCTTTTAAATATTCATATAGCTATTTGACTCTGGTGAATGTAATTAAATAATCCAAAAATAATAGTAAAATATACATAATCAATAAAACTAAGGTACACTGGCACTGCAGCAGTATCATGTGTGACAATATGGTATTATAGACACTTAATTTATCTACTTCCCTTTATTTTACTCTATATCTTTGGGTTTAAATATATGTTTCTAGATTTTGCTTTAATATTTGATTTTGGGTTCATTTTTAGTATACTTCAATTTTCTGGGAAGTTGATAATCACGAAAAAAGTTACACATTTTTTTAGACACAATACCTCCGGATCATTCTGAATTCAGTATCGTTTATTCAGTACGTGACGCCAAAACTAATTTTTGCAACAATTACGGAAAATACAGGTGGTTACTTCCCCAATCAATTTTATCCAATATTCTTTTATCTTACCTAGTTTAACCTATTATATATATAATTTGAAACTTCTTTTCAAGTAATAATAGGGTATTATGTAATTTGAAACTTCTTTTCACGTAATAATAGGGTATTAAAAAGATCTGTATTAGAAACTAATTTGAGAGTAATATTCAAATTTATTATCATAAATTTAAATATTGTTGGGAGAATTAAAGTGAAAAGTAAAAATTTCATTGTTGGAATTTTTAAAAGCTTGAAAACTTATAAATAAATTTTGTAATTTGTTAAAACTTTTGATGATTGGGGTTCGTAGGGATATTATTTTAAGGCTATTTGGTGAAGATTTGAGTTATTTGGTGATGCTTTTCATCGGTTAAAGTTTATAGGAGACAAAATAATGTTTTTGTATATAATATTATAATAAGTTTATATTGTTTATCGTATGTATAAATACTGTTGTAAAAGAATAATGACTATATAGTTGTAAACTTAAAAACATGGCTATATTTGCAAGTGTTATGTGGTGTATTGGACTATGTTTTTTGTACAAATCTCTCATAACTTTTTCATAATTACCCTCTAAAGTCGGTAGTTTGATAGTCTTCACTCCTTGGACGACCTCAACCAAAGGAGGTGTGGTACAGCCATGTGAATAGTTTCTGTCAACGCGACTGTGACATGACTTAATAATTAAATATTTTTATTGTTTGAATTCATCAAACTTTTAGGATCATTTATTCATCCCAGTTTGTTAAAAAAAAACTATTTGTAACTCAATTATGCATGCTAAATGTTTTTGTCACGACCCGAAATTCCCACCTTCGGGGTCGTGATGACGTATAACATTTCACTTGCTAGGCAAGCCAACGTTAGAATATAATTAGCCATTTTAACACAATTTAAATTAATTAATAACAAAGAAACAAATGCGAAAATAAAGTCTGAAATAAAGTGAATAATCCATAATAAACACGATATCTAAATACCATCCCAGAAGTGGAGTCACAAGTGCACGATCTTCTAGAATAATACAAATAAGGGTCTGAATAAAATAAAGTTGTCTGAAAAAAATACACAGGTAAAATAAAGTAGACGGGGACTTCAGAACTGCAGACGCTGTGCAGTTATACCTCAAGTCTCCTCTGGGTAGCTGAAATCCGAGCAAGTTTATGGTACGCCGCTGGGACCAATTCCAAAATCTGCACAAGAAGTATAGAGTGTAATATGAGTATAACCGACCCTATATACTCTGTAAGTGCCGAGCCTAACCTCGACGAAGTAGTGACGAGGCTAAGGCAGGTCGCTTACATTAACGTGTGCACAATAATAATAATAATAATAATAATAATAATAATAATAATAATAATAATAATAATAAAAGGAATAGTAGTAAGACTGGTAAATAATATCAATAATTGAAGTCAATTTAGCAGTCTTAATCCCTCAACTTATTTCTATTGCGGCGTGCAACCCGCTCCAACAATATAAACTTAAAATAAATCTGTTGCGGTGTGCAACCCGATCACCCAATATAAATTTTAAATAAATTTGTTGCGCCGTGCAACCCGGTCCCCCAATATAAACTTTAAATAAATCTGTTGCGACGTGCAACCCGTTCCCCCCATATATTTTAACAACTCTTAAATGTAATAAAAATACTACAATAAATACCACGTTCAATGAGAAACTATTAAGCATCAAGGCATACAGTAATTATAATTTATTTATGAAACAAACAATGACAAGTAGCAATTAATTGTGGAAATCAGGGAGAAAATAGGCAGTTTAATATTTAATATGCTAAATGTCAAGTAGCAATTAAGACACATAATCAAATAAGCATGTAACAATTATTACAGGAATTCAAGCATTAATATTTGACAAGGAATAGGAGAGAAATAATTATTATAACAATTAATTAGTGTCTTAAAACAATTTAAGATGTTTAAATAATTAAGCAAATAATTAATTCAACAAAGTATAGGCACTCGTCACCTTGCCTATACATCGTTACACATGAAATTCACATAGCAAATAATTCAAGGGTTCTATTCCCTCAAGTCGAGATTAACCATGACACTTACCTCGATTTGCATCCAACTCAAGATTCCAATAAACCTTTGCCTCGCGAATTCGTGTTTGAAATCCTCAAATCTAGTCATAAACAATTCAATATACTCAATACAAATCGTAGAAATTGATTGCATATGAATTTACTAATTTTTCGGATTAAAATCCGAAATTTATTTCAAAAATCAACAGTGGGACCCACATCTCGAATCTCGAAAAAACTCATAAAATTCGAACACCCGTTCCGACACGAGTTCAACCATATAAAAATTATCGAATTCCGACATCGGATTGGCTTTCAAATCTTCATTTTATATTTTTGGAAGATTTTATAAAAATCTAATTTTTCTTCCATAAATTCACAGATTCATGATGTAAATGAGTATGGAATCATGAAATACAATCAATATAGGATAAGTAACACTTAACCCAATATTTTTCCGTAAAATATTGCCCAAAAATCGCCTTACCCGAGCTCAAAATCTTGAAAAATGGGACGAAATCCCATTTCCAGAACTTAAGTTCTGCTGTCCATGAATTTCTTCTTCGCGAACGCGATAGCACCCTCGCGTTCGCGAAGCACATTTTTTGTGCTGCCCCAGATTTCTTATTCGCGAATGCGAGGGCAGTCTCGCGAACGCGATGCCTTGCCAAACTTGTCCTTCGCGAACGCGGTCTCCCCTACGCGAACGTGAAGCCTTATCGCCTGGTGCCCGGCCAGGCCTCGCCCTTCTATGCGAACGCGAACACGAACGCTCCCACGCGTTCGCGATGTACACTGCCCTTTACCCCTTCACGAACGCGAAGAGTAAATTTCACGTGTCTCCAGTTCCTCTTCGCGAACGCGAGACCCCTATTGCCAACGCGAAGAAGGAAACCAGACAGTGCATCAGAAAAATTCCAGCAAAGTTTCAAGTCCAAAATTCAACTCGTTAACCATCTGAAACTCACCCGAGGCCCCCGAGACCTCAACCAAATATACAATCAAGTCCTAAAATATCATATGAACTTAGTCTAAATCTCAAATCACATCAAATAACGCTAAAACCACAAATCATACCACAATTCAAGCTTAAGGAACTTAAAAATTTTCAACTTCTACATTCGATACCGAAACCTATTAAATCAAGTCCGATTGACCTCAAATTTTGCACACAAGTCATAAATGACATAATGGACCTATTCTAATTTCCAGAATCGGATTTTGACCCCGATATTAAAAAGTCAACTCCGTGGTCAAATATAAAAATCTTTAGCCTTTAAATTTCTAGTTTCCGTTAAATGGTCATAACTTGAGCTAGGGACATCTAAATTAAATTTTGGGCATACGCCCAAGTCCTAAATCACAAGACGGACCTACCGAAACTATCAAAATACTGATCTGGGTCCGTTTACTAAAAATATTGACCAAAGTCAACTTAATTGAGTTTTAAGACTCTATTTCACATTTTAATCAATTTTTCATATAAAACCTTTCCGAAAAATTATACGGAATGATGCATAGTACTTTTCGAGGTCTTAGATCATAGAAATAATTATTAAATTTAAAGATGACCTTTTGGGTCATTACATTCTCCACCTCTAAAACAAACGTTCGTCCTCGAACGGAATTAGAAAAAGTACCTGAGCTGGTGAAAATGTGTGGATATTTACTCCGCATGTCCGAATTGGACTCTCAGGTAGATGCTTCTACCGGTTGACCTCTCCATTGTACCCTAACTGAAGGATAACTCTTAGACCTCAACTGTCAGACCTGCCGGGCTAGAATAACTACCGGCTCCTCTTCATAAGTCAAATCTTTGTCTATGTCACGACCCAATTTCACCTATAGGTCGTGATGGCGCCCAACATTACAGCTAGACAAGCCAACTAATAAATTAAACATATATCAATCATTCTTTAAAAATTTTCCAAGTAATTCTGTTCTTTTTCCTAGCAATATTAATGAAAATAGAAAAGATACCAATTAATTTAAATCCAAGATAAATAATCAACTCCTAATTCTACCAATGTGTGTGCCAAGACCCGGTGTCACAAGTTTATGAGCATCTAGTAGATTATACAAAACTCCAAATACTGTCTAAAATAAAATAGATAGAATATAAATACAAGAAGAGACATTGGTAGCTGTAGAACGGCTCAAAAAGGCAACTCACTACTACGCCTCTGGATAACGTGGGTGTAAGATAATAGGTTCCCCACTAGTACTTGCCTCAGGTCCTGCACAAAAAGTGTAGCAAGTGTAGTATGAGTACGTAAATAACGTGTACCCAGTAAGTATCAAGCCTAATCTCGAAGTGGTAGAGACGAGATGACAGACTTTGACACTCACTATGGGTCAATAATAATAATTAAAATAAAACTAGAATATCTAAATCAGCATGATTCACAGAATATAATAATAATGCATTTAACCAGCAGAAGAAATTAAATTCCTTCAATTCCAATAAATTTTCAATTTATTAGTTAATCTCATTTACAGGAATAACAATCATTCCTTAACAAGCAGGGATAATAATTCTTTAAATTCCAAGGATTTTCAATTTATCAAGTAGCTTCACAAGCTGCAATAAACTATTAAAGTATCGTGTAATAATTATAATTAGGCACGATTTCTGCCAAGGTCGTAAAGCCCGATCCAGAGTGTCGTGTACACTACCGAAGGACGTGCGGCACGATCCATAGATGTATCTATTTTGCCAAGGCGTTCGGCCCTCTACACAAGAAAGGAGGACATTTTCTTATGTACCTCCGGAAGGAGAGTATATTTATTATAAGATCAATTCGAGAGGATGAATAATTTCTTTTAAAAATTAATTATTTTACACAGAACATTAAGCATATGAGATTTCCATCCTTTAATATTTTTATCTAATAATTCACAATATATATATATATATATATATATCAAATAATATTAATTAAACAAAGAATACAATTTACACAAGTAATTCATGCTTTGAGTCCTAAACTACCCGGACTTTAGCATTTATAGTAGCTACGCATGGACTCTCGTCACCTCGTGCGTACGTAGCCCCCACAATTAGCAACAATTATTACTTTAATTACCTATGGAATAATTTTTCCCTCACAAGATTAGACAAGAGACTTACCTTGTCGTGCTCCAATTTAGTCCACTAGTAGGCCTTTTCCTCGATTATCCAACTTTGATTGGCTTGAATCTAACCAAAAATAATTTGATACAATCACTAAAATTTAAAGGAATATATTCTACAAGAAAATACTACATTTTCAATAAAAATTCCGAAATTAATTAAAAATTTGTCTGTGGGGCCCATATCTCGGAATTTGGCGAAAGTTACGAAATCCGATAACCCATTCAATTATGAGTCCAACCATACCGGTTTCGCTCAAATCCGACTCCGAATCGATACCGAAATCTCAAAAATTAGTTTCTATGAGATTTCTAAAAATTTCCCAAATTTCAATCTCAAAACACTAATTAAATGGTGAAAATAATGATATATTTGTGTATAAAGACCAAATCCGAGTTAGAATCACTTAACCCAATGTCTTTCCTTGAAAATCTGACAAAAGTCGCCTCTGCTCAAGCTCAAGTTTGTAAAAATGGCAAATGGGACGAAATTCCCTCCTTTATAGATCTGCCCGGGCAGCCTTCGGAACTAGGCCTCGATCGTGGCTTCGATCATGGCCTTCGAGCCTGGCCTTGATCGTGGCCTCGATCATGGCATCGAGGCTGGGCCTCGGTCATGGCCTTGATCATGGCATCGAGCCTGGGCCTTCGATCATGGCATCGCCTTCGATCATGGCATCGATCATGGCATCGAGCCTGAGCGTTCAATCATGGCCTCGATCATGGCATCGAGCCTGGGCCTTCGATCATGGCCTCGATCATGGCATCGAGCCTGAGCCTTCGATCATGGCTCGATATCTGGGCTCGATCCTGAGCCTCATCCCTGGCTTCGACCCTGGCCGTCGGCCGTCGACCCTGGGCTCGATATCTGGGCTCGATCACAGCCCAGAATATTCAGCAGAAGAGAAAAATTGCAGCAGCTTTTTAAGTCCAATTTTTGATCCGTTAACCATCCGAAACTGACCCGAGGCCCTCAGGACCTCAACCAAATATACCAATAAGTCCTAAAACATCATACGAACTTATTTGAAACCTCAAGTCACATAAAACAATGCTAAAATCATGAATCATGTTCCAATTCAAGCTTAATGAAACTTAGAATTTTTAACTTCTACATTCGATGTTGAAATCTATCAAATCAAGTCCGATTGACCTTAAACTTTGCTCACAAGTCATAAATGACAAAATGGAGCTGTGATAATTTTCAGAACTGGATTACGACCCCGATATCAAAAAGTCAACTCCCCGGTCAAACTTCCAAGCTTAAATTCTTGTTTTAGCCATTTCAAGCATAATTCAACTACGGACTTCCAAATAAAATTTCGAACACGCTCCTAAGTCCAAAATCACCATATGGAGCTATTGGAATCGTCAAATCTCGATTTCGGGGTCATTTTCTCAAAATGTTGACCGAAGTCAAACTTGGCCCTTTTAAGGCTAACTTAAGGAACCAAGTGTTCCGATTTCAACCCAAACAATTCCAAATCCGAACCAACTATCCCCGCAAATCATAAATCATTAAAAACACATACGAGAAGTTTTATTTTAGGGACCAGGATTCTAAAAGTCAAAATGACCGATTGGGTCATTACATTCTCCACCTCTTAAACAAATGTTCGTTCTCGAACAGGTTTAGAATTGTACCTGGAGTGCTGAATAAGTGTGGATATTTGCTCCGCATGTTTTCCTCGGCCTCCCAAGTCGCTTCCTCGATTGGTTGGCCCCTCCACTGGATTTTACTGTAGAAATCCTCTTGGACCTCGACTGGCAAACTTGTTTATCAACAATGGCAACTGGTTCTTCTTCATAACCCAAGCTATTATTTAGCTGAACTGTGCTGAAGTCTAACACATGTGATAGGTCGGCATGATACTTCCGGAGCATAGATACATGGAAAACCGGATGAACTCCTGACAGATTAGGAGGCAATGCAAGCTCATATGCAACCTCCCCAACTCGTCTCAACATCTCAAATGGGCCTATAAACCTTGGGCTAAACTTGCCCTTCTTACCGAATCTCATGATTCCCTTCATCGGTGAAACCTTCAAGAGAACTTTTTCACCCATCCTAAATGATAAATCTCGCGCTTTCTGATCTGCGTAACTCTTCTGTCTGGACTGCACTGTACGAAGTCGCTCCTGAATCAACTTAACCTTTTCCAAGGCATCCTTCACCAAATCAGTACCATATAACTTAGCCTCACCGGGATCAAACCACCCGATGGGAGAACGACATCGCCGACCATATAAAGCCTCAAATAGAGCCATCTTGATGCTGGATTGGTAACTGTTATTATAAGAAAACTCGGCCAAAGGTAAAAAATGATCCCACTGACCTCCAAAGTCAATCACACATGCCCTGAGCATATCTTCAGAAATCTGAATTGTCCGCTCTGACTACCCGTTGGTCTGCGGATGAAAGGCTGTGCTGAGCTCTACACGGGTCCCCAATTCACTATGTACTGCTCTTTATAAATGTAAAGTAAACTGAGGGCCTCTATCTGATATGATAGAAATTGGCACACCGTGCAACCGAACTATCTCCTGAATATATATCTGAGCCAACCTCTCTGAAGTATACGTAGTCACATCAGGAATAAAATGTGCCGACTTGGTCAACCTGTCAACAATGACCCAAACTGCATCAAACTTCCGCAAGGTCCGCGGCAACCCAACTACAAAGTCCATAGTGATGCGTTCCCATTTCCACTCCGATATAGTCATCTGCTGAAGTAGGCCACCTGGCCTCTGGTGCTCATATTTAACTTGCTAACAATTTAGACACCTAGCTACATACTCAACTATGTCCTTTTTCATTAGTCTCTACCAATAATGCTACCTCAAATCACGATACATCTTCGTAGCACCTGGATGAATAGAATACTGGGAATTGTGTGCTTTCTCTAGGATCTTTTTGCTCAGTCCATCCACATTAGGAACACATAGACGATCCTGGAGTCGTAGAACACCATCCGTGCCAATAGTAACTTCCTTGGAACCACCCCGTAGTACCGTTTCTCGAAGAACCATTAAGTGTGGATCATCATACTGGCGAGCCTTGATCTGTTCAAATAGTAAAGACTGAGCTACAACACATGCAAGAAATCGGCTGGGATCTGAAATATCCACCCGCACAAGTCTGTTGGCCAAGGACTGAATATCTAAAGCTAGCGGCCTCTCCTCTGCTGAAATGAAAGCCAAACTACCCATACTCTCCGCCTTTCTACTTAAGGCGTCTGCAACCACATTTGCTTTGCCCGGATAATACAGGATAGTAATATCATAATCTTTTAGTAACTCAAGCCATCTGTGTTGTCTCAAATTTAGGTCCCTCTGCTTGAACAAATGCTGCAAACTGCGATGATCTGTGTAAACTTCACAAGACACCCCATAAAGATAATGCCTCCAAATCTTAAGAGCGTGAACAATCGCAGCTAACTCCAAATCATGTATTGGATAATTCTTCTCATGGGGCTTCAGTTGACGTGAAGCATATGCAATAACTCACCCTTCCTGCATCAATACACAACCCAAGCCAACGCGTGAAGCGTCACAATACACTGTATACATCCTCGAACCGGAAGGCAACACTAATACTTGTGATGTAGTCAATGCTGTCTTGAGCTTCTGAAAGCTCACCTCACAATCACCGGACCATCGGAACGGAGCACCCTTCTGAGTTAATTGGGTCAAAGGTGCTGCAATAGATGAAAAACCTTCCACGAACCGACGATAATAACCTGCTAAACCCAGAAAACTCCTGATCTCAGTCGCCGAAGTGGGACGATGCCAATTCTGAACTGCCTCAATCTTTTTGGGATCAACCTTAATGCCCTCGCCCGATACAATATGCCCCAAAAATGCTACAGACTCTAGCCAAAACTCACATTTAGAGAACTTAGCATATAGCTTTTGCTCCCGCAACGTCTGAAGCACTACTCTCATATGCTGCTCATTCTCCTCCTTACTGCGCGAGTAGAGCAAAATGTCATCAATGAAGACAATGACAAACGAATCAATATATGGCCTGAATACCATGTTCATCAGATCCATAAAACACTGCCGAGGCGTTAGTTAAACCAAAGGACATTACCAGAAACTCATAATGACCATATCTAGTCCAGAAAGCAGTCTTCGGAACATCCGAATCCCGAATCTTCAACTGATAGTACCCCGACTTCAAGTCGATCTTAGAGAACACCCTAGCACCCTGCAACTGGTCAAATGGATCATCATTACGTGATAACCGGTACTTGTTCTTAATAGTGACTTTGTTCAATTGGCGATAATCAATACAAGTCCGCATTGTTCCATCCCTCTTCTTCATAAATAATTCCAGTGCACCCCAAGGCTATACACTCGGTCTGACGAACCCTTTGGCTAGTAACTCTTCAAGCTGTTCTTTCAATTCTTTCGGAGCCATGCGATACAGTGGGATAGATATAGGCTGGGTATCTGGAGCCAAGTCAATACAGAAATCAATATCACGATCAGGTGGCATACCTGGAAGATCTAAAGGAAATACATCAGAGAACTCCCAAACTACAGGCACTGAATCAATAGTAGGAGTCTCTATAGTAATATCCCGAACATAAGCTAGATAAGCTAAAAAACCCTTCTCAACTATGTGTTGAGCCTTTATAAAAGAAATAACCTGATTAAATGCACTAACAGACGAACCCTTCCACTCCAGCTTAGGCAATGATGGAATAGCCAAGGTAACAGTCTTGGCATGACAATCTAGAATAGCATGATATGGAGATAACCAGTCCATGTCCAGAATAATTTCAAAATCGGTCATCTCAAGCAATAGGAGATCTGCTCTAGTTTCATAACCACAGAATGTAATAATACAGGACTAGTAGATCTGGTTCACAACAACAGAATCGCCCACAGGAGTGGACACATAAATAAGAGTACTCAAGGACTCATGAGAAATACCCAGGAATGGAGAAAATAGAGATGACACATATGAATACGTAGATCCTGGATCAAATAATACTGAGGTATCTTTGCCGCAAACAGAAATAATACCTGAAATCACGGCATTTGAGGCCTCTGCATCTGGTTTGGCCAGAAAAGCATAGAACCGAGCTGGAGCGCCAACTGGCTGGCCTCCACCTGGCTAACCTCCACCTCTAGGACGGCCCCTACCCACCTATCCTCCACCTCTTAGTGGTCGGACAACTGGTGGAGCAACTGGTCCGGTAATCATAGGCTGCTAACCCTAAAATCTCCGTATGTGACAGGGATCCCCGCACTCATAACAACTCTTCGGTGTGATGGGCTGTTGACTAAGAGTCTGGCCCTGGGGAACTGAATACCCACTGGGAGGACCTTGAATAGCCGGTGGGCGATAAGAACTCTCTGGTGTAGCACTGAGATAGTATCGCACTGGAGCACCTCAAGGAGGCGGTGTTATTGGATATGGGGGCCTGCAGGACTGCCCTCTCACGAACTGACCTCTGCCCCCAGACGGAGCACCTCTGAACTCTCCAGAATACCTAAACCGCTTATCTCTAGTAACATGCTCTCGGCTACACTGACGTACACCCTCAATCCTGCGGGCTATCTCTACGACTAGCTCATAAGAAGTACCCATCTCAACCTCTCGAGCCATAGTGGCTTGAATGCCAGTATGTAAACCTGCAACAAACCTCTGCACTCTCTCCGCCTCAGTAGGGAGTATCATACGTGCATGGCGAGATAATTCAGAAACCTCATAATCGGTTACTGACATCTGACCCTATTAGAGCTGCTCAAACAGAAACTGCAACTCTTCCCTCTGGGAGGGTAGAATATACCTGTCCAGGAAGATTCAGGTGAACCTGTCCCAAGTCATGGGAGGAGAATCTGCTGGAACATTAGACTGCCACCATCTACGGGTTCTGCCTTCTAGCCGAAAAGTAGCAAAGTCTACCCCATGAGACTTCAATATCCTCATGTTGTACAGTCTATCCTTACATCGATCAATGAAATCCTGGGGATCCTCATGTCGCTCACCCCCAAAGATAGGAGGATGTAGTCTAGTCCATCTGTCCAATAGTTTCTGAGGATCAGCGGCTGCAGCTGGCCTGGGCTCAGGTGTAGCTGCTGCCACTGGCTGGGCTCTACCCACGGGTAGTGCACCCTGGGTCTGATATACAATAGCTTCCTATCCATGAGCCTGTGCGGTAAGGGTCTGTGCTCCCTCGCCCGCCTGAGATATGGCTGGGTCTGCTGGAAATAAACCGGTCTGAGTCATATTGTCCATGAACCGCAACATACGACCCATGACATCCTGAAATCCCGGTGCAGATGTAAAATCTACCGGAGCTGGCTCTGCCACAGGAACCTCAACCTGTTCCTCAACAATGGGGTTCTCTGCTAGACCTACTGGCGGCATAACTGGAATAGTCCTGGGATGTCCTCGCCCTCTACCACGGGCTGGAGCCCTCCCTCGGCCTCGGCCTTGACCTCTAGCAACTGGGGGAGTAGCTTTTCCCTGGCCTGGAACCCCATTAGAGCGCGTTCTCACCATCTGTGAGAGAATAAGATAAGGATATTTAGTACTATATTAATTGCACGATGGAATATGAAGAAAGGTAGTTTCCTAATACCCTATAGCCTCTCGAAGATAAGTACAGACATCTCCGTACCGATCCGCAAGACTCTATTAGGTCTGCTCATAACTTGTAAGACCTGTATGAACCTAGTGCTCTGATACCATGTTGTCACGACCCAATTTCACCTATAGGTCGTGATGGCACCCAACATTACAGCTAGGCAAGCCAACTAATAAATTAAACGTATATCAATCATTCTTTAAAAAATTTCCAAGTAATTATGTTCTTTTTCCTAGCAATATTAATGAAAATAGAAAAGATACCGATTAATTTAAATCCAAGATAAATAATCAACTCCCAATTCTATAAATGTGTGTGCCAAGACCTGGTGTCACAAGTGTATGAGCATCTAGTAGATTATACAAAACTCTAAATAATATCTGAAATAAAATAGACAGAATGTAAATACAAGAAGAGACATTGGTAGATGCAGAACAGCTCAAAAAGGCAGTTCACCACTACGCCTCTAGATAACGTGGGTGTAAGACAATAGGTCCCCCCACTAGTACTTGCCTCAGGTCCTCTACAAAAAGTGCAGCAAGTGTAGTATGAGCACGTAAACAATATATACCCAGTAAGTATCAAGCCTAATCTCGAAGTGGTAGAGACGAGATGGCAAACTTTGACACTCACTATGGGTCAATAATAATAATTGAAATAAAACTAGAATATCTAAATCAGCATGATTCACAGAATATAACAATAATTGATTTAACCAGCAGAAGTAATTAAATTCCTTCAATTCCAATAAATTTATAATTTATAAAAATAATCTCATTTACAGGAATAACAATCATTCCTTAGCAAGCAGGGATAATAATTATTTAAATTCCAAGGATTTTCAATTTATCAAGTAGCTTCACAAGTTGCAATAAACTATCAAAGTGTCGTGTAATAATTATTATTAGGCACGATTTCTGCCGAGGTCATACGGCCCAATCCAGAATATCATGTACACTGCTGAGGGACGTGCCGCATGATCCATAAATACATCTATCCTGCCGAGGCGTTCGGCCCGCTCCACAAGAAAGGAGGACATTTTCTTATGTACCTCTGGAAGGAGAGTATATTTATTATAAGATCAATTCGAGAGGATGAACAATTTCTCTTAACAATTAATTATTTTACACAGAACATTAAGCATATGAGATTTCCATCCTTTAATATTTTTATCTAACAATTCATAATATATATATATATATATATATATATATATATTAAACAAAGAATATAATTTACACAAGTAATTCATGCTTTGAGTCCTAAACTACCCGGACTTTAGCATTAATAGTAGCTACGAACGGACTCTCGTCACCTCGTGCGTACGTAGCTCCCGCAATTAGCAACAATTATTACTTTAATTACCTATGAGGTAATTTCTCCCTTACAAGATTAGACAAGAGACTTACCTTGTCTTGCTCCAGTTTAGTCCATTAGTAGGCCTTTTCCTTGATTATCCAACTTTGATTGGCTCGAATCTAACAAAAAATAATTTGATACAATCACTAAAATTTATAGGAATCAATTCTATAATAAAATACTACATTTTCAATAAAAATTCCGAAATTAATTAAAATTTCATCTGTGGGGCTCACGTCTCGGAATCCGATGAAAGTTACGAAATCCGATAAATCATTCAATTACCAGTCCAACCATACCAGTTTTGCTAAAATCCGACTCCGAATCGATACCGAAATCTCAAAAATTTATTTCTATGAGATTTCTAAAAATTTCCAAAATTTCAATCTCAAAACACTAATTAAATGGTGAAAACAATAATATATTTGTGTATAAAGATCAAATCCGAGTTAGAATCATTTACCCCAATGTCTTTCCTTGAAAATCTGACAAAAGTCGCCTCTGCTCAAGCTCAAGTTCGTCAAAAATGGCAAATGGGACGAAATTCCCTCCTTTATAGATCTTCCCAAGCAGCCTTCGGAACTGGGCCTCGATCGTGGCTTCGATCATGGCCCTCGAGCTTGGCCTCGATCATGGCCTCGATCATGGCATCGAGGCTGGGCCTTGGTCATGGCCTAGATCATGGCATCGCGCTTGGGCCTTCGATCATGGCATCGATCATGGCATCGAGCCTGAGCGTTCGATCATGGCCTCGATCATGGCATCGAGCCTGGGCCTTCGATCATGGCCTCGATCATGGCTCGATATCTGGGCTCGATCCTGAGCCTCGTCCCTGGCTTCGACCCTGGCCGTCGACCCTGGGCTCGATCTTGGGCTCGATCACAGCCAAGAATATTCAGCAAAAGAGAAAAATTGCAGCAGCTTTTTAAGTCCAATTTTTGATCCGTTAACCATTCGAAACTCATCCGAGGCCCTCGGGACCTCAACCCAATATACCAGTCCTAAAACATCATACGAACTTATTTGAAACCTCAAATCACATGAAACGACGCTAAAATCACGAATCATGTTCCAATTCAAGCTTAATGAAACTTAGAATTTCCAACTTCTACATTCGATGTCGAAACCTATCAAATCAAGTCCGATTGATCTTAAATTTTGCACACAAGTCATAAATTACATAACGGAGCTGTGAAAATTTTCAAAACTGGATTCTGACCCTGATATTAAAAAGTCAACTCCCCGGTCAAACTTTCAAGTTTAAATTCTTGTTTTAGCCATTTCAATCCTAATTCAACTACAGACTTTCAAATTAAATTTCGAACACGCTCCTAAGTCCAAAATCATCATACGGAGCTATTGGAACCGTCAAATCCCGATTTTGGGGTCGTTTTCTCAAAATGTTGACCGAAGTCAAGCTTGGCTCTTTTAAGGCTAACTTAAGGAACCAAGTGTTTCGATTTCAACCCAAACACTTCCAAATCTCTAACCAACCATCCCCGCAAGTCATAAATCATTAAAAGCACATACGGGAAGTTTTATTTTAGGGAACGGGGTTCTAAAAGTCAAAATGACCGGTTGGGTCATTATAATCCAATTGGACTGAGCTAAAATCTAATACATGGGACGGATCACCATAATATTTTCGGAGCATAGACACATGGAACACCGGATGAACAGCTGATAAACTAGGTGGTAATGCAAGCCTGAAGGCTACTTCGCCCACCCTTTCAAGAATTTCAAAGGGTCCTATATACCTTGGGCTCAACTTGCCCTTCTTTCCGAACCTCATTACACCTTTCATAGGTGAAACCCGGAGCAATACTCTTTCTCCAACCATGAATGCAATATCACGAACTTTACGGCCAGCAAAACTCTTTTGCCTAGACTGAGCTGTGCAAAGTCGATCCTAAATAATTTTGACCTTATCCAAGGCATCCTGTGCCAAATCGGTACCCAACAACCAAGCCTCTCCCGGTTCAAACCAGCCAACTAGCGATCGGCGTCGCCTTCCGTATAATGCCTCATATGGAGACATCTGAATGTTCGACTGGTAGCTATTATTATAAGCAAACTCCGCAAATGGAAAGAACTGATCCCAAGAACCTACAAAGTCTATAACACAAGCGTGAAGCATATCTTCCAATATATGAATAGTGCGCTCTGATTGTCCATCTGTCTGTGGATGAAATGTTGTACTAAACTCTAACCGCATGCCTAAATCATGTTGTATAGCCCTCCAGAAGTGTGAGGTAAACTGAGTACCTCGATCTGAAATAATAAACACGGGCACACCGTGAAGGCGGACAATCTCACGAATGTAAATTTCAGCTAACCGCTCTGAAGAATAGGTAACTGCCACTGGAATGAAATGTGCTGACTTGGTCAGCCTATCCACAATGACCCAAACTGCGTCAAATTTTCTCTGAGTCCGTGGGAGCCCAACAACAAAATCTATAGTGATACGCTCCCACTTCCACTCAGGAATTTCTAACTTCCGAAGCAAACCACCAGGTATCTGATGCTCGTACTTGACTTGCTGACAATTTAGACACCGAGCTACATATGCAACTATATCCTTATTCATTCTCCTCCACCAATAATGTTGCCGCAAATCTTGATACATTTTAGCGGCACCTGGATGAATAGAATACCTGGAACTGTGTGCCTTTTCAAGAATTAATTCACGAAGCCCGTCAACATTAGGCATACAAATACGACCCTGCATTCGCAGAACTCCATCTTCCCCCACAGCAACCTATTTGGCATCTTCGTGTCGCATCGTGTCCTTAAGGACAAGTAAATGAGGATCATCATACTGCCGCTCTCTGATGCGCTCATATAAAGAAGACCGAGCGACTGTGCAAGCTAGAACCCGACTAGGTTCTGAAACATCTAACCTCACGAACTGATTGGCCAAAGTTTGGACATCTACAACTAACGGTCTCTCACCAACCGGAATATAAGCAAGGTTTCCCATACTCACAGCCTTTCTACTCAAAGCATCGGCCACCACATTAGCCTTTCCTGGGTGATACAAAATGGTGATATCATAGTCTTTCAACAACTACAACCATCTTCTCTGCCTCAAATTAAGAACTTTTTGTTTGAACAGATACTGAAGGCTACGATGATCAGTAAATACCTCACACGAGACACCGTAAAGGTAATGCCTCCAAATCTTCAGCGCATGAACAATAACTTCCATTTCTAAGTCATGAACAGGATAATTCTTCTCGTGAACTTTCAATTGTCGCGACGCATATGCAATCACCCTGCCATCTTGTGCCAATACTGCACCAAGTCCAACACGAGATGCATCACAATACACTGTATAGGATCCTGAACCTGTGGGTAATACCAACACTGGCGCCGTAGTTAAGGCAGTCTTGAGCTTCTGAAAGCTCAACTCACGCTCATCTGACCATCCGAATGGAATACCTTTCTGGGTCAGTCTGGTCAATGGGCTTGCTTTAGATGAAAACCCTTCCACGAACCGGCGATAATAACTTGCCAAACACAGGAAAATCCGTATCTCCATAACTGAAGTAGGTCTAGGCCAATTCTAAACTGCCTCAATCTTCTTAAGATCCACTTTTATGCCTTCAGCCGATACTACATGCCCCAAAAAGGCAACTGAGTCTAACCAAAATTCACATTTTGAAAATTTGGCATATAACTGATTATTTTTCAAAGTTTGAAGCACACTCCGAAGGTGCTGCTCATGCTCCTCTCGACTTTTGGAATCAAGATATCATCAATGAACACAACCATAAAGGAATCAAAATAAGTTTTGAACACCCAATTCATCAAATCCATAAATGTTGTTAGGGTATTTGTCAGCCCAAATGACATCACTAGGAATTCATAATGCCCATACCGAATCCGAAAAGCTGTCTTAGGAACATCGGATGCCCTAATCTTCAACTGATGGTAATCAGACCTCAAATCGATCTTCGAAAATACCTTGGAACCTTGAAGTTGATCGAATAAATCATCAATTCTTGGCAACAGATACTTGTTCTTGATAGTGACCTTGTTCAACTGTCGATAATCTATACACATTCGCATTGAACCATCTTTCTTCTATACAAATAATACTGGTGCACCCCAGGGCGAGACACTGGGCCTAATGAATCCCTGATCAAGCAAGTCTTGTAACTGATCCTTCAATTCTTTCAACTCCGGCGGGGGCATACGGTATGGTGGGATAGAAATGGGCTGAATGCCTGGAGCTAAATCAATACAGAAGTCAATATCTCTATCGGGTGGCATCCCCGGCAAATCTGCAGGAAATACATCTGAAAATTCACGGACAATTGGAACTGAATCCATATAAGGAACATCTGCACTAGAATCACGAATATGAGCCAAATAGGCTAGACAACCATTCTCGACCGTACACCGAGCCTTCATATAAGAAATAAACCTGCTGGTAGAATGACCAGGAGTTCCTTTCCACTCTAATTAAGGTAATCCCAGCATGGCTAAGGTCACCGTTTTGGTGTGACAATCCAATATAGCATGATAAGGGGACAGCCAATCCATACCCAAGATTACATCAAAATCTACCATATCAAGAAGTAAAAGATCCACACTAGTCTCAAGCCTCCTAATAGTAATCACACACGAGCGATAGACATGATCTACCATGATAGAATCTCCCACCGTAGTGGATATACACACAGAAGCACTTAGAAAATCACGAGGCATCACCAGATATGAAGCAAAATAAGAGGACACATAGGAATAAGTAGATCCTGGATCAAATAGAACTGAAGCATCTTTATGGAAAACTGGAACAATACCTGTAATTACAGTATCAGATGATTTGGCCTTCGGCCTTGCTGGAAAAGCATAAAATCGGGGTTGGGCCCCACCACCCTGAACTGCGTCTCTGGGACAGCCTCTAACTGGTTGGCCTCCACCTGTAATGGCCTGACCTCTACCTCTAATGGCTTGACCTCCACCTCTAGCTTCCTGACCCCTACCTCTAACTGGCTGAGCAGGCGGTGAAGCAACCGGTGCCAGTATGATGGCACGAGAATCCTGCCGAGATCTGTTACTTGATAACCTAGGGCAATACCTCCTCATGTGACCAATGTTCTCATACTCATAACACCCATCCTGCTGCCGTGGCTGCTAAAGCTGAAGCTAACTCGAACGGGCCGGATAACCGCTGTAGTGACTCTGGAGTGGTGGTGCACTAATAGGATCTGAATGTGCACTACATGCTGGCTGCCCAAAGTAAGGCATAATAGGACCGTGACTCCCTAAAGTACCGTGAGAAGCCTGAAGTGCTTAATGAAACGGCCTGGGAGGATGACCCCTACCAAAATTACCCCTGCCTCCACACGAGGCATCACTGAACCCACCGAACTGACGAGGCCTCTTATCAGACCCTTGCCCTCTCTCCTACGCAAGAACCATCTCGATCCTTCTCGCGACATTAGTAGCCGCCTGAAAGGAAATCTCACTTCCGGTCTCCTTGGCCATCTGAAGCCTGATAGGGTGAGTGAGTCCCTCAATAAACCTCCTCACTTTCTCTCCGTCAGTAGGTAGTAAAAGGAGAGCATGACGAGCTAAATCCACAAAATGGGACTCATACTGAGTAACAGTCATACTGCCCTGCTGTAGACGCTCAAATTGCCTGCGATAATCCTCTCTCAATCTAATAGGGAGAAACTTCTCCTGAAATAGCCGTGAGAACTGTTCCCGGGTCAATGCTGGCGATCCAACTAGTCTAGTCAATGTATAATCTCTCCACCACCTCTTGGTGGAACATGTCATATGAAATACAGCAAAATCGACCCCATTGGTCTCAACTATACCCATGTTTCGTAGCACCTCATGGCAACGGTCAAGATAATCCTGTGGGTCCTCAGAAGGTGTACTACTGAAGTGAACTGGAAAGAGCTTAGTAAACTTATCCAGTCTCAATAAGGCCTCAGAAGACATGGCGGGCCTATCACCGGCTTGTGCCGCAACCACTGGTTGAACTACCCCAACTAGTGGGGCTGCTGAGGCCTGATACTGGGGAGCCATCTACTCCGGAGGTGGAGTAGTGGGAGCTGTTCTCCTCCCACAGCCTGTGAGATGGCTGGTGCCACTGGAATTGTACCATTCTGGGCCACGCCCTCCATAAGACTTACCAAATGGACTAGGGCGTCCTAAAGCACTAGAGTAGCTATGAATCCTTTCGGGACCTGAACTGGTCCAACCGGTACAGTCTGAACTGGAACCTCCTCCTGAAGATCCACCTGAGGTTCTACAACAGGCGCTGCTGCTCGAGCTCTAGATTGAGCTCTACCTCTGCCTCTGCCTCGGCCTCTAGCACGACCTCGGCCTTGACCTCTACCCTTGGCCATAGTTGCCACCGAGGGCTCTGGTCTCTGTCCGTTGGTAGATGTATTACGTGTTCTCGCCATCTGTGAGAGAATAAGAATAGAATGGTTCAATTATCGATGATAGAATAAGATCGCACGATAGAATAAGAAATAAGTGATATTGTTCCTAAACTTTATAGCCTCTGAAAGATAAGTACAGACGTCTCCGTACCGACCCTCCAGACTCTACTAAGTTTGCTCGTGACTCATGAGACCTATGTAACCTAGGGATCTGATACCAACTGTCACGACCCGAAATTCCCACCTTCGGGGCCGTGATGGCGCCTAATATTTCACTTACTAGGCAAGCCAACGTTAGAATATAATTAGCCATTTTAACAAAATTTTAAATTAATTAATAATAACGAAACAAATGCAAAAATAAAGTCTGAAATAAAGTGAATAATCGATAATAAATGCGATATCTAAATACCATCCCAGAACTGGAGTCACAAGTTCACGAGCTTCTAGAATAATACAAATAAGGGTCTGAATAAAATAAAGTTGTCTGAAAGAAAATACACAGCTAAAATAAAGTAGACGGAGACTTCAGAACTGCGGATGCTGTGCAGTTATACCTCAAGTCTTCTCTGGGTAGCTGAAATCCGAGCAAGTCTATGGTACGTCGTTGTGACCAACTCCGAAATCTGCACAAGAAGTGCAAAGTGTAGTATGAGTACAACCGACCCCATGTACTCTGTAAGTGCCGAGCTTAACCTCGACGAAGTAGTGACGAGGCTAAGGCAGGTCGCTTACATTAACCTGTACACAATAATAATAATAATAATAATAATAATAATAATAATAATAATAATAATAATAATAATAATAATAATAATAATAATAATAATAATAATAATAATAATAATAATAATAATATTAATCCCTCAACTTGTTTCTTTTGAGGCGTGCAACCCGCTCCAACAATATAAACTTAAAATAAATCTGTTACGGCGTGCAACCCGATCCCCCAATATAAACTTTAAATAAATCTGTTGCGGCGTGCAACCCGATCTCCCAATATAAAATTTAAATAAATCTATTGCGGCATGCAACCCGTATCCCCCATATATTTTAATAACTCTTAAATGTAATAAAAATACTCCAATAAATATCATGTTCAATGAGAAACTATTAAGCATCAAGGCATACGGTAATTATAATTTATTTATGAATCAAACAATGAGCAGTAGCAATTAATTATTTGCTTAATTATTTAAACATCTTAAATTATTTTAAGACACGAATTAATTGTTATAATAATTATTTCTCTCCTATTCCTTGTCAAAAACTATCGAATTCCGACATTGGATTGGCTTTCAAATCTTCATTTTATATTTTTGGAAGATTTTATAAAAATCTAATTTTTCTTCCATAAATTCACGAATTCATAATATAAATGAGTATGGAATCATGAAATATAATCAATATAGGATAAGGAACACTTACCCCAATGTTTTTCCGTGAAAAATCGCCTTACCCGAGCTCAAAATCTTGAAAAATAAAAAATGGGACGAAAACCCATTTCCAGAACTTAAGTTCTGCTGTCCAGGAATTTCTTCTTCGCGAACGCGATAGCACCCTCGCGTTCGAGAAGCACAATTTTGTGTTGCCCCAGATTTCTTATTCGCGAACGCGAAGGCAGTCTCGCGAACGCGATGCCTTGCCAAACTTGGCCTTCGCGAACGCGAAGCCTTATCGCCTGGTGCCTGGCCAGGCATCGCCTTTCTACGCGAACGCGAACGCTTATACGCGTTCGCGATGTACACTGCCATTTACCCCTTCGCGAACGCGTGGAAGTCTTCGCGAACGCGAAGAGTAAATTTTTCCTGCCTCCAGTTCCTCTTCCCGAACGTGATACCCCTTTCGCGAACGCGAAGAAGGAAACCAGACAGTGCATCAGAAAAATTCCAGCAAAGTTCCAAGTCCAAAATTCAACCTGTTAACCATCTGAAACTCACCCGAGGCCCCCGAGACCTCAATCAAATACACCACCAAGTCCTAAAACATCATACGAACTTAGTCGAAACTTCAAATCACATCAAACAACGCTAAAATCACAAATCACACAACAATTCAAGTTTAAGGAACTTAAAAATTTTCAACTTCTACATTCGATGCCGAAATATATCAAATCAAGTTCGATTGACCTCAGATTTTGCACACAAGTCATAAATGACATAACGGACCTATTCCAATTTCCAGAATTGGATTCTGACCCCGATATTAAAAAGTCAACTCCGTAGTCAAACTTGAAAATCTTTAGCCTTTAAATTTCTAGTTTCCGTTAAATGGTCATAACTTGAGCTAAGGACCTCCAAATTAAATTTCGGGCATACGCCCAAGTCTCAAGTCACGAGACGCATCTAATGGAACTGTTAAAATACTGATCCGGGTCTATTTGCTAAAAATATTGACCAAAGTCAACTTAATTGAGTTTTAAGACTCTATTTCATATTTTAATCAATTTTTCATATAAAAACTTTTCGGAAAATTATACGGACTGCGTACGCTAGTCGAGGAATGATGCATAGTACTTTTCGAGGTCTTAGATCACAGAAATAATTATTAAATTTAAATATGACCTTTTGGGTCATCACAATTTTTATTTGGCTTAATATAATGGAGTTTCATTGATTTTTTACGAAATTTGGCTAAAAAAAGAAGATATAAACAGTTAAGATGTAACGACCCGGCCGGTTATTTTGAGTATTATAACTCTGTTCCTACATTTTCTGCTTAATTTATGCCCAATAATGTTCATGACTTACCGGGTTACTTGGTTCGGGTCCGGAAGGAATTTGGAGTTAAATGAGACACTTAGTCTCATAATTGAAAATTTAAGTTAGAAAAGTTGACCAGATGGGGACTTATGGGTAAATGACCTCGGATTCGAATTCTGATAATTCCAATAGCTCTGTATGGTGATTTTGGACTTAGGAGCGTGTCCGAAAAATTATTTGAAGGTCCGTAGTGGAATTAGGCTTTAAATGGCGAAAGTCGAATTTTTGGGAAGTCCGACCGGGGGTTGACTTTTTGATATCGGGGTGAGAATCCGATTGTGGAAATTTGAATAGCTTTGTTATGTAATATATGACTTGTGCGCAAAATTTGAAGTCATTCCGGATTGATTTGATGTGTTTCGGCACAAGATACAAAATTTAAAAGTTTAAAGTTCATAGATTTTGATTTGAGGTGCGATTCAATGTTTTGATGTGATTTGAGGCCTCGAGTAGGTCTGTGTTATGTTATGGAACGTATTGGTATATTTGGTTGAGGTCCCGAGGGGCTTGGGTGTATTTTTAGATCATTGGTTGAGAGATTAATAAAGTTAAGAAATTTGGGAGTTTGTCCATGGTCAATATCGGGTAAAGATGATCTCTTTTCAGTATTTTGAGTGCGCGAGAAGGTCCGTAGCATGTTTTATGATTGAAATGCATATATGATTCGTGTCCGAGAGGTTCCGGATGAGTTTCGGGGTGAGTTTTGAGCGAGTCCGTCATTTCAGCACTCTAATATTGTCCTGGCACTTTTGGGGGTGCGGACCACACATTTTTCGGTGCTGAGGCGAAGGAAGGGCGCGGACCACACATAAGAGTGCGGACCGCAGCAGAAAAATGCGGACCTCAGAGGAGGGGCGCGGACCGCACAATTCTATCTGCGGCCGCACTCCAGGGAGTTCTGCAGATTCTCTGGTCCGATTTCGGAAGCTTATATCTTTTGATCGACAAAGACTTTTGAGATGATTCAAAAACAAAAGTTATAGCTCTTCGTGTCTAGTTTCCAGAAATGTAAAGAAATCATAATTCAAACATCTATAGAGAAAATTATGATCAATTTACTCAAGACTGGTAGAGGAGAAGGTTGTGAAGTGCGGCCGCACTATTTTTGTGCGACCGCAGGAGCTGGGGATGTGCGGCCATGCCATTTTTGTGCGGAACGCACCTTGGAAGTTCAGAGGATGTACTATATATCCGAAGTTTAGGTTATTATTTTATTTTTAGACTTTAGGAGCTCGGTTTGAGACGATTTTTCGTCGGGTTTTCAAAAAATTCATCGGGGTAAGTGATTCTAACTCAGATCTGGTTAATATACATGAATATATCACTGATTTCATCATTTAATTAGTACTTTGAGATGGAAATTTGGGAAAAATTGTAGAAATTTCATAAAAATAAAATTTTGGGATTTGAACACCGATCTGGAGTCGGATTTGAGTGAAATTAGTATGGTTGAACTCGTAATTGAATGGGTTATCGGGTTTTGTAACTTTTATCGGGTTTTGAGATGTGGTCGCGATGTTTGAGCTAAATTTCAGATTTTTATGGATAATTAGCATTTTCTTATGGAAATAATTTCAATGAATTGTATTGACTGAAACGAGTTAATTGTGACTAAATTCGAGGCGTTTGGAGGCCAATTCACGAGGCAAAGGCTTAGAGGAATAAGAATTTCACGGTTGGAGGTAAGTAACATTTTTAAACCTGGTCCTGAGGGTATGAAACCTCGGAATTTGGTATCATGAAATTATTTTGGAGGTGACGCACATACTAGATGACGGGCGTGTGGGCGTGCACCGAGGGGATTGTGACTTGATCCGACCCGTGGAAACTGTAAAGCTGAATAACTTGTTGATAGTTATGTGCTCTCTATGTGTTATGGAAACCTGACTATAAGTCTTGCTAGAAATCATGTTTAGGCTATATGTTGGTATTATTGGGACCCACATAGGTCGTGTACATATTGAATTATCTGTTTAAATTATTGTTTTGTACTCAGTCACAGCTTACTTGATTATTTTATCTCAGTTTCTATTGTTCATTATTGATGTATCATATCATTGTTGTTTGGGCTGATTTTTATGATTTTTGAGAGCCCCGAGAGATTGGAGAGCTTTATGACTGAGTGAGGCCGAGGGCCTGATTGTGAGATATTATACTATAGTACGTGAGTTGGCCGTGCAACACGTGAGTTGGCCGTGCGGATCCTTATATTATACTATTGCACGTGAGTTGGCCGTGCGGATCCTTATATTATACTATTGCACGTGAGTTGACCGTGCAGCACGTGAGTTGGCCGTGCGGATCTTTATATTATACTATTGCACGTGAGTTGGCCGTGCGGATCCTTATATTATACTGTTGCACGTGAGTTGACCGTGTAACATGTGAGTTGGCCGTGCGGATCCTTATATTATACTATTGCACGTGAGTTGGTCGTGCAGCACGTGAGTTGGCTGTGCGGATCCTTATATTATACTATAGCACGTGAGTTGGCCGTGCAGCACGTGAGTTGGCCGTGCAGATCCAGATATTTATATTATGGCACGTGAGTTGTCCGTGCAGATTAAAGCGCTTGGGCTGTAGGAGCCCCTCCGGAATCTGTACACCTCCAGTGAGCGCGGGTACCCATTGAGTGTGAGTGCTAAGGGCTGAGAGCCGAGTGTATGAGTTGTTGTGACGAGTGGTGTAATTATTGGCCTGAGAGGCAGTACTTGCTTTTCATTTGTTATTGTACTTAGTTGCTATCTGTCATTGTTGTGAAATTCTCTGAAAGATTTTATATCCGGATTACATGAACTTGAACAATATAAAATTGATTTGGCTTAAATTGTCGGATTTGAAAGCATGTCTATTCTTTGCTGGAATTACTAGAAATGAAATGTAACTCTGTAACTCGTCATTACCTTCAGTTCCTTATTTATTATTGTTACTTGCTGAGTTGGTTGTACTCATACTATACCCTGCACTTCGTGTGCAGATCCAGGTATTCACGGTCATAGCGGGTGTTGATTCTTTCGCACAGTTGATTTTCCGGAGATTCAGAGGTAACTGCTGTATTTCGCAGACCTTACCTCTCCTTCCTTATCTCCTTATTTACAGTATTTGGTCTCAGACTGTTATGGACCATATTTTCCACACTTGTATTCATATTAGATACTCATGTACTCAGTGACACCAGGTTTTGGGGGAGTGTTTGTATTAGTAATTGTGAAATTTTATATTGTATTTAAATATTATCTTTTCAACCTTAAATAGAAGTTTTGATTTATTGAGATTATCGGCTTGTCTAGTATCGAGATAGGTGTCATCACGACAGGTTGGAATTTTGGGTCGTGACATAAAACAAATCCTCATTGCATCTAAAGATGAATAAAATAAATACACGTTTAAAAACTATTTCATTGCTCCTATTTTGGTTAAGAATAATGGAACTCTAGCAAAAAATATTCTATAGATTTCACCAGAAAAAAGTGAACTGTTGGGATATACAGTCGTTGCATCTAAGTAATTAGTTAGTTTTTCGTTATTTCATGTTTGTCTAATTAAAACTAATGATGATGAAAAAGCAAGAGAATCAATAAAATTCTTCCACCTCCCAATTAATATTCCGCCCTATCCACCCGTAATAACCTTACATTCACACACTAGCACATTTTGATTTTGATATTTTCCAACAAAGATTCCCTCACATTGACAGCACACACATTTTTACAGATTATTGGTTTTTAGCGTTTGAGGAATTTTTTGCTAACGAAAGGCCCATTTCTCACTCTCTATTACTCGATTAATACACGAGTTTGATTAATACTTGATGTGTTACTGTAATTTATTCTTTAAAAGTATGCTCACATTGAAATTATCTTGAGTTTGCATCGTTATCTTCATTATAATGTGGTTAGTTATCCTCTGTTGCATGAGTCATTTTTGAGTCATCATAAACAACTTCCCTTAGATAAAGTATGCTCACATAAGCTTGTTTTCCCTAAACATTGCGAGACCCTTATTATCAGTAACGAAAATAGATGGTAAGGATTGATACAACTGACCCAATTAGTTTGAGATTGAGGTGTAATAATAGTTGTTTATATTTTTGTTACAAAGAGAGAAGAGGTTGATAATTGAAAATCTGCTACTTCTACGAAGACACAATCAGAGAAAAGAAAAGACTTTCATTTTATTATAGTTCTCACGCCATTAATGCACAAGCTTTGATGCAGTAAATTGCATGTCTGGAGTTGTGAGGAAACTCTACAATGGAGACATTCAAACTACTTAACACCACCTGTGAAAGCTAGAACAGTCTGTATAGCTGTGAGTATGAGGAGTATGACGGCTCCCACAGTTGAAGCTCCCGCCCAAGGACTGTTAAAATAATTATGCCTCAAACTTGCCTTCATTCGGTTCCATGGTTTTTCACAATGTTGAACTAACATCAAGTATTCTTGTTTGTAATAGAAGTCATAAGAAATGGCAACCCCTTCCCCAATTTTGTTAAAAAGGCTAGCCACTATTTTGTCCTCTCCTATCTCGTTCTTGATGATTCATTTCTGACGAAGCAAACTCCCATCTTTGTCCGAGTCGATAAGATAATCCATAAAAATGGAAAAATCACTGAAATATCTAGGATGTACATCAGATGATTGTTGCTCGTATGCTATAAGATTTCTCAGGATCGTCTCTGTACAGTCAAAGACTTCAAAACAAGGGATTGTCATCACTCCATTCTCAAATTTAATGTCAAATAAACTTGTTTTATCTCCAAGGTCGTGATCTTCCAATCTTCTATAAATTTTTCCAATTTTTGAAAATGTAACTCCAGCTTCGCGAAGCTCTGTTGCATTCGGCATGTTAGCATCCCATGTTTGGTGGTCCTTACCATTTGGCATATTTTTCAATCTAACCATTTGTAAAGGATTCCAACATAAGCCTTTCGTGCAATGTTCCATTTCCAAACTAGGGTTTTCAAGAGTAAGGCTAGTTTTCTTCTCCAAAGGGTGACATGACATATGTACTAGTTGAAGTAAATGTTTGATGTTTTTGGCATCACTTTCAATCTCAAGAAAGGATGCATGACTCATCTTCAAGAAGGAAGAATTAAAGGTCTCTTTCACCAATTTTAGGAATGGTACTATTGGATCCAGTGACGAAAGGGGTTCGGGTGAACACGCTTCCGCCCCTAAATCCGCCCCTGATTGGATCCATAGTCATGTTGTGAAGCTTAGTGAGGACAAAGAAAGGATGTTGGGTTTCTAGTAATAACAAATCTCGACGTACTTGACCATCTATGCAACTGTAGGGGATAATAATATCTTTTTCTGTTGGCTTCCTTCCACAACGCTCCCGAATAAACTCAACTATAAAACAACCATCAACCAACAACATTTTCAAAAATTGACCAGTATTGTTATCACTATAAATATCCTCTATATCATCATAACACTTTAGTGCCTCATCCTTCAATTTCTCCAATTCACTAATGCAAGTTTTCACATCAAGCCCTACTTTTCTCCTGAGAAATCGTTGTAGGTAACGCAATTTATAATTCTCCATTGAGCGTAGTTGTGAATTCTTCTTATGGTAAGGACCAATAGAGACCAACATTGACTTATAAGCATCTGGATTTGATTCACTTAGCCCCACACTTACTCTGAATATGGTACAAGATTTGGTAGATGAATGGTACAAATCTAAATATATTTCATCAAGAATTTGATTTGTCTCGAATTGATCCACATTCCTCCCTTCTTCTATCTCAAATTAATGGAAAAGAGTTATAGGAGTTTCAAGCTAAATTACAAAAGTTTGAGGTTAAAACTGCGTGAAAAAGAAGTATGAGCAAAACTTCTTTATATGACAAAGTTGGATGTACATAGGTCGGTTTGGTGAAATTTTTTAATTTATCAAACCAACCGAATTATATTCGTTTGCTAAATCTATAAACCAAATCAAAATCAAAAATCAAATTCCTAAACATTTCCTACTTTTTGTACGAAAACACAACAAAACAAAAAGGGCAGCCCAGTGCACAAGGCATTTCATGTTCACACAGGGTTCAGGGAAGGGTCACACCCTAAGGAGTGTGATCACTGTGATGTAGACAATCTACCCTAATACCAGCCTTAGTGACTGTTTTCATGCCTCGAATCCGTGACATATAAGTCATATAAAGACAACTTTATCGTTGCTCTAAGGTTTTCCTTCACAAAAATAAAGTAACAACGTAATGCTTGTACATGTTGAGGGAGAGAGAGTGTGTGTGTGTGGGGGGGGGGGGGGATACCTCATGTTCCTTAGTTTGATGAAGCAGCCGAGTTCGATGATTTATTGGGGTAATCTCAATAGAGTGTGCCATCCCTCTTAAATAACTTTCTTGAACTGTAATTCCTATTAAAGACAGGTCGGGTTAAAATGGTATGGTATCAAATTCTTTTTAATTTTCTAGACATAGATGGCTATTATTATTAATAATCAAATGACTTGCCATAACCTGTTAGAAATTTTAATTCTTAGATTGAAAGAACTAAATGGTTCTATAAAAAAAATAAAAACATCAGGAAGGGTACATTAATTTTTAATTAATTGAAAGCACATAGCTCTATTATCCATATCTGAAACTTTATGTACTTTGTCTTTTTATATCATCAAAAATTAATGGGAATTTGATGGAGTATTAGACTTTTCTACTCTTTAAGAAAATGAAAACACGTGGGAGTAATAAAAACTGTCATATGTATGTTAGAGAGTGGGGTATTTGTCTGTCAATACGATACGGTATTTAAATATTTCGTTACAGTATTTTTGGTATTTGATTTCTTAAAATGTTATACCAATATTATACCTAATTAATTTGGTATGATTCGACTTTTCTCCTTTGAGTTTCAGTTTATTCGGTCAGTAACTACGGTTAATTTAGCTTGAATATTAATTAATGCATAAAGCCTCGAGAAACTAAAAGCACAAACGATTTCAATAAGGTGGATGTTGTATAAAAAATTTTAAGTTGTAACAACATTTTCGAAAGAACACACAAACTGACGATGAGTAAGAGTCTTAAATCTAAAGCAAAATTTTGAGACGAAATATATCTATTAAGGGCTTCTTTCGCCAAGCCGCCGAAAGTAACTTATTTTGAAAAATATTTTTAATCAAAATTATTTGTCAAAAAGGTTATTTAGTAGCGGTTTATGTTTGGATAAATCATTTGAGAAGTACTTTCGTTAGTCAATTATGAAAAAGGAAGTTACTACTAGTTAAATTGGTAAAGATGAATTTTTTATTTGGGTAATCTTGTTCTTAAAGAAATTAAAAATACTTATTTTTGGAAAAGCTACTTTTTTAGCTTCCACTTAAAAACTAAAATATAACTTTTATTACTACTCAAAAGCACTTATTTATTCACCATAAACTTGGCCAACACCTTCATTGTCTAAAGTAACTGTTTTTTAAAAAAAATTTAAAAAAATACTTTTGGCCAATCAGATACTTGACCAAAGAATATAACTTATTTATATGTTTAGCATAGAACGAGAAAATTGCAAAAAGAAAATGACCTTTTTTGGTTTTGCTGTTTCTTCTTTCGTTGGTTCGATCTCTTGCTTCTCCCGAATGATGAGAGCTGGCCTGCAAAGTTATAAGAGGAATCAAATCAAATATTCATATTATATAATACAGATAATCGAAAATATCTGATATATGGCCTTGTTTTGAACTTTCAACACAAAATATTGTTGGCCAATGAGAGAAGATAATGAGAAATCCGTTGACTCCGAGTCAATGGTTATTTTCCTTGTTTGCATCAATGGTCTCCGATGATAGAAGCTAATAGAGAATGAGAAAAGTCAATGATTATTTTCCTCAATATTTTTCGAGGCTTTGTTGTTGTTTTTTTTTTTTTTTTTTTGCTTCTTTTTACGTATTTAATATCCACAATGGAGCGAAAAAATCTGAATTCACAAAAAAAAAAACCGCATTGAAAGTACAACGCTCCCTAATCCGTTCCTAGTATCATGTCACTTATAACATAACTACATATTACTATGGAGTATTATCACTTTTAGCCCGCGCCAGAAATTATTTATATTTGGTAGCCGAAAAAGTGTATAAAATTTGTATAATTTTTGTATATAACATACAGAATGTGTGTTTATATATATATATATATATATATATATATATATATATATATATATATATATATATATATATACAAAAAACTATACATATTTTCGGTTATTAATTTGAGAGCGGCTATACAGTCATTTTTCCTATTACTTACTACTTATATTCATAACAACCCAGAAAATAAGTCAAGCTATTACAACAAGTTACACCCAACAACAACAATCATTACATACCCAGCGTGATCCCACAAGTCGGCTCTAGGAAGGATAGGGTGTACGCAGCCTTATCCCTACCTTGTGTGAGGTAGAGATGTTGTTTCTTAGACCCTCGACCCAAAAAAATATTTTCAAAACAGATTTAAAAAATACAAAAGTATAAAATCTAAGATGAAAATACTGAACAAAAGAAAAATATAGATAGCAAAAATAGTACAACAAGTTACACTCATAGTATTGGTGCTCGAACAAAATGCTGTATCTTTAGCACATTACTCGCCCTATATTTTGTTGATTTAGTGAATTATTGTGCGACATTTGAACTAAATTATATTATTTTATGTGTAGGAACATCGGAAGAAATAGTCGAATGAAAGTTGCACAAAAAGAGGACAAAAATGCAAGAAAGGAGCGCAAAAGCATCAATTACTCAAACTGTGCTACAGACCAGGCTTCGCAAGGTCTATAGTCAGGTTGACCGCGCTATAGGCCAAGCTTCGCGAGGTTTATAGCCAGGTTGAACACGCTATAGACCAGGCTTCGAGAGGTCTATAGCCATATCGACCGCGCTATAGACCAGGCTTCGCGAGGTCTATAGCAGGTGATTAAAAGTCGCAGGTTAAAAGACTCCGACCAGGATTTGGACTCAAGGACTTCGACCCCAACATATAAATACTTCCTATATGAGTTGAGAAAGGGCGGGACACTATTTTGGAGAAGAAAAAGGCGAGATAGCACGATGGAGCAAGAAGCAAAATGAGTTTCCCTTCCGTTTAGTTTAATGTCTTTAAATATCATGACGATTGTTGATACATTTATGAGTAGCTAAATTTTCTAATCTAGGGTTTGATGGTACCGATTGGAGGATGATTTTCTACTACATTTAATATAGATTTGCCTTTGATTTTTCTTTACTTATGCAACTATATTTTCATTGTTGTTGATTGAAAAGCTCTCAATTAACTGTACCTATTTAGTGTATATTGCTCGAGAGAGAGAGTTTGCATTTAGGTAGTTGTTGAACAACACCACTCCTAACATATTTGAGAGATCAATACGGAGGGTTTAAAGGCGGGATTAGAGATAATGAAACCTTGGTGCGATCGTAGTGAGCGGTGAATTAGTTCTAGCTAGCGTAGTTCGAGAGAATACGTCTAGTAAATTGTGGTAGTTACTCGAGAGAGAGATACGACACCCAAAGTACTCACGATCGGTAGAGATTACTTAGGTGAATTTATAGGTAACATGGTGGGGGAGATTCCGACAATAGAAAAAATTATAACCCTAGACTTTTCCAATTCTTGTCTACAATATTTGCTCCGTTAGTTATAAATTACTGCATTTTAATTACTTTACTCTTACTTAGTAAACATTCAAATCGTTATTTAATATTTCTAAAGGTTAAATACTTGAATTCGTGCGGAACTAGTGGTTGTAATTAGTAGGTTAATTCCCTATGGGATTCGACTTCGGACTTGTAAATCGGATTATATTTGTAACGACCGCTAGATTTCTTAGGAGGCATAGTTGGGCGTGATCAAATTTTGGTACCGTTGCCGGAGAATTAATGGTGTTATTAATTATGGCTAAAAGAATTGTTAGAATTCATAGTCTATTTAACTTTCTCGACTTGAAATTCATTATATTGAAACTCTAACGTTTGTAGTCTTGTGTGTTACAGGTGCATGGCTAGAAACTCCTCAAGAACTGATGAATTGTACGAAGTATTACCGGACCCTGAGAAAGTTTTCAATGCACTAAATCGAGCAAACAAGAAAGACAAACGACAAGAGAACTCAACAGAGCGAATCGAACTAGACATGGATGACGTAATAAACAACCAAAACAATGTGAATGACCCGAACAATCAGGGTATAGCACCTCTTGTGCCAGAAGCGGCTTTGTATGATTGGGCATAACCCACCGCTAAAGATCTGGCAACTGTTATTGCCGTCCCTCAGATACAAGAGGAGTGCTTTCAAACCACAAACAACATGCTACATCTACTGCAGAATAAGGGACTGTTCTCCGAGTCTTATATTGAAGATCCACAACAGCATATGAAAAACATTTTGTCAATTTTTGTCACTCAAAGGCAATCGAATGTGACACTGGAAGCAATTAGACTGTTATTGTTTCCATTCTCAGTGACTGGAGAAGCTTAAACTTGGCTCAATTAGCTCCTCATAAACTCCATCACCACTTGGGAGGAATTAGTCAAGCCGTTTTTGAACAAGTTCTACCCACCCAATAAGATTGCCAAGCAAGTTTATGAGATATTGAGCTTCAGGCAGAAATCACCTGAAACACTACAAGAAACGTGGGAGAGGTTCAAGGGGATGATGGTTAAGTATCCACATCATGGCATTCCAGATCAGATGTTGGGGTAAAGGTTTTACATGGGATTGGTAGATAGCTTGAAGGCCAACGTTGATGCTTTAGCAGGTGGAGCATTTTTGAGAAAATCATTTAGAGAGTGTAAGGTCCTGCTAGATAAAATGGCTCAAACTCAGGATGGATGACAAGAGACACTACAATCACCCTTGTAGTTCACTCGGTAGCTTTGGACCCAAACAACTCCATAGCCGAGAATATGGGCACTCTGATGACGCAAATGAGTATCCTCACCAAGAAGATTGATGATCAGGCCAGAAGCAGGTACACATAGTTGACACAACTAATGTGGGCTTATGTACACCATGCATTAACCAACCATATGTGTGCTCGTGGAGTGGTGAAAGTGACAACCAGGACTATCAGGAAAATATGAACTATGTGGGAAACTATGGAGGACAGAGGCAAGGTGGTCAGAATTGGAGCCAGTAGTATAGACCAGCACAACATCAATACAATAATAGCAATAATCTTGGAGCTGCACGACCACAGGGTCAGACTGTGCCTTAAAGTAGGCAGCAAGGGTACAATCAGCATAATCAACAACTAGCTTATCAATAACCTCAACAGCAACAGATAGTGCGACAAGGTGATGGGTTGTTTGAAATAAAAGGAATGTTGCAACAACTCATTGGGTCCAGCGGGAAAATGGAAGAAAAGGTCCACCAGATACAAGAAAAGGCACACCAGATGCACGAAAAGGTAGTATCTCACGACTCAGCTATCAAGGGCATTGAGATTCAACTAGGGCAAATATCCATGGCCCTTAACAATCTTCCTCATGGGACATTACCTACAGACACACATGTTAACCCGAAAGAGCAATTCCCGAAGTAGCTGATGGCTGTGAGTCTGAGAAACGGTAGAGATCTTGATCTAGAGCAAGAAATTGCTCGCGAAAGCCGACCAACTGAGATACTCGTGCCAGTACCAATTGAGGTAGATGAGTCAACTGAGCTAACAGAAGAAAGAATTCAGCCAACCCAGGAGGAAATAAACAAGGCAAAAGAGGTTGCAAAGGAGGTTGAGGAAGTGCGAGAGAAAGGCATTAGAAAAAGTTCCCGAGAAGGATCAAAGTCAAGTCACAGGAAAGAAGCGACCGCCAGCACTACAAAGATGAGACTGATTTGGGGGTGAGCATAAACTTGATGCCCTTGTCTATTTATAAAAAGTTAGGCATTGGAAGAGCAATATCCACATCCATGTTACTACATCTAGCCGACCGAACGGTGAAGAGTCCATAAGGTATACTTGATGATGTACTTGTGCAGGTTGGAAAGTTTGTGTTTCTGGCAGATTTTGTCATTTTGGACTGCCAGGTTCACAAGGAGATTCCCATAATTTTGGGAAGGCCATTCTTGGCCACTGGGAGAGCTTTGATTGATTGTGAAACTGGGGAGCTAAAGATGAGACTGAACGATAAAGAGATAACGTTCAATGTACAGAAGTTTATGTGACGGCCCAGTGAGTTTGCTAACTACTCTATGATAGAAGCCGCGGATGTGATTTTGGAGGAGGAAAATGAGGCACTGAATGCAAAAGACCCCCTAGCAGCCTGCCTGATGAACCTAGAAGAGGTAGATGGTGAAAACTTAGCGGAGTACTGGAACCTTGAAGGCCAAGGTACTGAAAAAGAGAGCTAAAATTCGAGCCTCCACACTTAGAAGAAAGAAAGACCCATTCAGCTAAGCCATCAATCGAAGAGCCAATGCAATTGGAGCTACAATCCTTGTCGTCCCACCTCAGGTATGCTTTCTTAGGACCTAGTTCGACATTGCCTGTTATTATCTCATCTGGTTTGTTAGATGTGCAGGTAGAACAACTTTTGCAGGTTCTAAAGGAGTGCAAGACTGCAATTAGATGAACCATTGCAGACATAAAGGGTATCAGCCCAACGTTTTGTATGCATAAGATTCTACTAGAAGATGGGCACAAACCTTCCAGAGAACATCAAAGAAGGCTGAATCCCAACATGAATGAAGTCGTGAAGAAAGAAGTGATCAAGTGGTTAGATGTGGGAATCATCTTCCCCATCTCTGACAGCAACTGGGTCAACCCAGTTCAATGTGTGCCAAAGAAGGGTGGAATGACTGTAGTGCAAAATGAGAACAATGAGTTGATCTTAACAAGAACAGTCATGGGATGGCGAATCAGTATGGATTACAAAAGATTAAACAAGGCCACTCGAAAAGACTATTTTCCGCTGCCATTCATTGATCAGATGCTAGATAGATTGGCGTGGAGGTCCCACTTTTGCTTCCTGGATAGATACTCGAGGTATAACCAGATCTCTATTGCCCCGGAAGATAGAGAGAAAATGTCGTTCACCTATCCGTATGGAATCTATGCCTTTCGGAGAATGCCATTTGGCCTATGCAATGCATCCGCCACATTCCAAAGGTGCATGATGGCTATTTTCACAGATATGGGCACAACCTTTTGAGATGATGTGTGATGCAAGTAACTATACTGTGGGAGCAGTTCTTGGGCAGAGAAAAGATAAAGTCATGCACCCAATCTACTATGCAAGTAAAACCTTGAGTGGTGCCCAACTGAATTACATAGTGACAGAGAAAGAGATTGTTACACCCTGTGCGTCCCAAGGTGACGTAATGAATATGAATTAATAATAATTTAAATGATTTTAAAGTCATAATATGGCTATATATGATGTTTGAATAGAAAATATAAAGTTTGGGAAAACTCGGATTAATGTTGCGGAAAAACCGACTAAGGATTTACCTTATGACATAGTTGTTTTGAGAAATACACTTCATATGCTATATGAGGTCTTTTTGGGACATATTATATACCAAATTTAAGATCTTGGAATTTAGTTTCCAACTCTCTTAACCGTTCATTCATATGAAACCCGGATAAAAAGTTATAAGCATTGGAAGAAGGACCAATGCGAGAGTGCCAAGTAGCACCTTTTGACTTTTCAAACAAAATGGATATTTATATCCTTATCTCGTTTGTTTCTTCCATTTTCCAGAACACACAACCAAATTAGACCCCTAACTTTACTTTTAAGCTCTCTGCAAGAGCTTCAAACAAGATTATCATCTCATGCATGGAATCAAGAAGCGATAACATTAAAACGATCCCTACGACGTAAGTATCGCTATATCGCCTCTCTTTTTCTTTGTAGTTTGAGTTTTGGAAGGTATTTCATAGTTAAGAAAACGTGTACTTTCGGTATTTAAGTATTTAAATATTAAGAAAGGTTGATAAATTCGTTTCCTAATAGTTAGAACTCACGGGACGATGATCGGAAGTCGTGAGTTTGAGTTATTCAGTTGTAGCAGACTGTTTTGTGGATTGTTTTATGTTGTTGTTGGTATGCGTGTTTGAATACTATTTTGTGGAGTTTTGGAGGAGTAAGGGTGTGGAGAAATACCACATAAATTCAGGGTGGTGGGCGGATCGTTCGTCATAACATTTTCGTGCCATTTGACACTACTACGATGGTCATTTTGTGTATGAAAAGATTGGAGTGTGTTGGGCTGTTTTGTAGTATTTTGTGGTGTATATAAGATTGAAAAATAATGTATACATGTTGATATTATTGTGTTTGGTTTTATCTTAAATTTGAAGGAAGTAAGGATTATAGGGGAGATGCTGCCCGTTTTAATATAAAATAAGTTTGTCGTTCATTGTGCGATAGTTGTACCTTTCGTAACTTAATGATAGTATTATTATTGTTATTTTAGATTAAGGTACGAAGAGGCGAGTTCAACTTTGTGATTAGATAGATTGAGATAAGGTATGTTAAGGCTATTCCTTCTTTCCTTTTGGCATGATCCATATGATTCAACGAAACGAGCAAGCACGCCGCTTCCACGAATGATTCTATTCCTAGAAGTACTAGGGTTACCTATGTTATTGATTCCCCATATGTCCTACTATCATATCGTCTGTTCATGGGTCTCATGACATTCCTAGAGATCTTATTGACTTATTTCATTATGCACTTCATTCATTTATACATGTATATTAACCCATGACCAGATAGCGTTATATATGCGTATAGTATATGTATATGGGGTATGGGGAAAGGTTATGGCATTATATACGCACCACCACCTGATCAGCTGGTATACGTTGATGATTTCGCCAACAGTGGCTGAGATGATATGGTGGGATGCCCGCAGAGGCTTGATGATGTTATGTACGCATATACTTATGCATGGTATGTCATTTATACGCACATGCATGACATTATAAATATTTTCTTGATTCATAGAGCTATTCAGACTTACAGGTTGAGTTTCTTACTCCATGTTTCTTTCATGCCTTACATACACGGTACTTTATTTGTACTGGCGTCCCTTTTTCCTGGGGACGTTGCGTTTCATGGCCGCAAGTCCCGATAGATAGGTTGAGAGTTCTCCTAGTAGGCTATCAGCTCAGCAGAAGGTGCTTGTGCACTCCACTTGTTCTGAATTTGCCTATTTGGTCAGTATGATTTGAATATGTATTGATTGGTATGATGGAGCCCTGTCCCGACCTTTATGACGTTTATGTACTCTTAGAGGCTTGTAGACAGATGACATGTATATGGATACTTGTATGGCCTTATCGGCCTATGTCTTGAGTATACAAATGATTATGCCGGCCTTATAGGCTTGTATGTCACATGTATAAGTTTTTATATCATGTTGGGTCGTCCTATGTCTAGTATTCCCTTATGTTTTATTCTAGTTATCTCATGACGGCCTTTCAGGCAGAGAAATTAAGCATTTTGAGTTACTTTCAACAATAACAAAGATATATTCACTTGACAACACCCATTTCAGTTATGCCCTGTGGGAGCTAACAGATATAATTTAAGAGAAGGATGGGATATCAGCATCCAGCTGGGGTTAGAGTAACCCAAAATTATGGATGGATTGTTATCATTAACTCACATTTCCGAGGGATATTGCAAATGTGGTAATGGTTCTCCTTGTGAAACACCCAGATGGTGCACTCTAGAATAGAACAATCAGATATGAATACTAGAATGTTCAAAAATTTCAGAAGATTGGCATTGGAATCCTAGAAGGGATAAATATTTACCTTTGTATGGCTCTCGGCCCTAGTAAAAAGAGAGTGTTAGGCGACTCGAAGAGCCAGTGAGTTGAATCAAGGGGGGCTAAAAGTGAAGGAATGTTTTGAAGAAGTTTTCATAATAAGGTGATAGACAAAAATATTAGCAAGAAAATAAGAACAAAGTAAATGAAGCATTATGAGTAAGATGTGATAAATGGATGATAACGGTAAATCAAAATATGGCAGGACTACAAATTCTATAGTCAAGTGAAGGAAAAGACAAGAAGTTACATTACTTGAGAAAATAGAAGAGTATAATCCATAAAGTCATGTCCCCATTTCGAGAAATGAGTTGGTGACTCAAATGTGATTACCTGAAGGAAAAGTTAGACCCCCAGAGTAACAGAAATTAGTATGGGCTAGTGAATAAGATAAACTGAACATGAATTCGGGATCGAAGGATTTGATAATAGTTAACATCGTGAGAATTTCAGAGATCGTGTTCCGGGTGATAATTGAATGGACAACAGAAGAATAACTTTTAAAGGTCATTCAGGAAGACGTTTTCCCTAAAACAAGCGTTGTGAGAAGAGTTAGGCTTAAGGGACTAAGTGTGCCAGTTACACTAGGTGTCACCTTTGTGTGTAAGAAATTAAATTATCCATGGTACAGAAGGGTTACCGCAAGGCAAGTAAGAGTCCGTGAAGATGTGAGAAGATGCCAAATATGAAGAGGTGAAACATTTATAGGTAAATCATCATAGCAATAAATGTTAGTACTCCCCTAAAGGGGGGAAAGATGGTGTGATATGGTATTAAGTCAGAGTTATGTGGTTAAGGTAACTATGGAATAATAAAGGATGAATGTGGTAGAAAGGCAAAAGGAATGAGATTGCATTTATTCAGATCCTACGGATATGATACGACTCCAGAACATTATGTAAGCATGACAACAGGGAGAGGCAGAAAGGGTTCCATTACTAGATGTTATTGATAAATAAGTGCAAATGAACACTGGATACATAAGGAGCCAGTATGCGGGGTAAGTTAAGACAAATGATATAACCCACGAGAGATTACGTAAAATATAGATATGATAATGGACTAACGTGTAGTTAGTAGTTGATTTGGGAAGAGCCTAGACATGGCTAAAGAAGAGGGTACCGACAAATCACCAGGTTGTGCAAGATAAATATAGCGAAACCCAACATAGGGAATTCAGTCTCGTAAATATGATGACATCATAATACTTGAGAAATATTCAGATAGGAGTTGGGGTTGTTAAAGAACAAGGTACCGTATAAGTGTTATGAAAAAAAAAATGGTGCCACTGAGAAGACAATCAAAAATTTTAGTTCAGAATCAACTTTACAAGCACAAGGGCGTGGAGGTAAGTAATTAAGGATAATTATAGGCGAGTAAGAACGTCAAAAATTCTTTCGGTTATATGATGTAATAAGCTCGCAGCTTTACAGAAGCCAAAGGGTGTCTCTTAAGTACTACAAAGAAAGACTAGCTGAGGGAATAAGGAAGAAGGCTTCAACTTAAGTATTGTGACATATGGAAGAAATGGTCTCGTAACAACAGTATCACAATAACATTGTATGCACTCCATAAGAATGTGGAACCTATCGTGGCTAATGAACGGGAAGAATAAAAAATCAAAAGATGATATTTGAGATCATATGAGTTACAGGAAATTCCAGTATTTGTGGGCAATGAGATAAGCCATGTATTCATGCAACAAGTGGCAGAACGACCATGAAAAGTAATTACTTATGTTTAAAGACAACTAAGAAAGCACGAGAAGAATTATCCGACCCACAATTTAGAGTTAGATGCGGTGATTCATGCACTAACGATGTGGAGGCACTATTTGTATGGAATTCATGTTGATATCTATTCGGATCATAATCGCCTTCAATATATCTTCAATCAAAAGGAATTGAATTTATGCCAAAGGAGATGGTTGGAGCTACTGAAAGACTATGACGTTGATATTTTATACCATCCGGGAAGGCGAATGTAGTAGTCGATGCCCTTAGCCATAGATTTATGGGTAGCCTATCATATTTATAGCCAAAGGAGTGTGGGATAGCCCATGAGATGCATCAGTTAGCTAGTCTTGGAGTTCGATTACTGGACTCAAGTGATACCGGAGTTACTATTCACGACACGACAACATCGTCTTTAGGATCTAAAGTGAAGGAATGTCAGTATGAGGATCCTGTGCTTGCTCATTACAGATATACATCCCCTCAAAAGAAGAATACACCATTTGATATTACAGGAGATGGAGTCCTGAGATATTGAGGTCGATTATGTATTCTAATGTGGCAGGGTTGTGCCAGTAGGTTATGTGAGAAGCTCACTATTCTCGTTATTCTATTTATCCAGGAGCGACGAAGATGTATCATGATATCAGGGGAATATACTGGTGGGATGAAATGAAGAAGGATATAGCAGATTTTGTTGCTCAGTGCCCAAATTGTCAGCAGGTTAAGATTGAGCATCAGAAACCCTGTGGATTATTACAAGCTATAGAGATTCCGACTTGGAAATGGGAAGTGATTAATATGGATTTCATCATAGGCTTACCTCATACCCAATGTAAGTTTGATGATATATGGGTTATTGTCGATAGACTAACAAAAGCAGCCCATTTTCTGTCTGTCAGGACTACTTACTTAGAATAGGATTATGCAAGGCTTTACATTAGGGAGATAGTACGACTTCATGGTGTCCCTATATCTATTATCTTAGATATCTTAGATAGAGGTTCTCAGTTTACAGTTAATTTCTAGAGGTCCTTCCAAAAAGGATTGGGGACTCAGGTAAGTCTTAGTACAACATTTCATCCCTAGACAGACGGTCAGGCTGAACGTACTATTCAGACATTATAGGATATGCTACGGTCTTGTGTGATGGACTTCAGGGGTAGCTGGGACGATCATCTTCCACTTATTGAGTTTGCATATAATAATAGTTATCATTCCAGCATGAAGATGGCTCCATACGAAGCTCTTTACAGACGGAAGTGTAGGTCACCTATCGGATGGTTCCAGGTTGGGGAAACTAAGTTAGTAGGACCAGAGTTGGTACAATAGGCAGTTGAGAAGATTAAGCTTATACGGGAAAGGCTATTAGCAGCTCAGAGTCATCAAAAGTCCTATGCAAATAATCGATGACGAGACTTAGAGTTTCAGGTAGATGACTGGGTATTCCTAAAGGTATCACCGATGAAAGGCGTTATGAGATTCGGTAAGAAAGGAAAGCTTATCCCTCGGTATATTGGACCTTATAAGATTATACGCAGAGTAGGCCAAGTAGCATATGAGTTACACTTGCCTTCCAAATTGGAGTCTGTACATCCAGTATTTCATGTGTCTATGCTCCGTAGGTGTATTGGAGATCCCTCTAAAGTCATTCCAGTTGACGATGTTCAGGTTACAGAGAAGCTATCATATGAGGAAGCTCTCATTGCTATACTAGATAGACAAGTTTGGAGATTAAGAACTAAGGATGTAGCTTCGGTTAAAGTACATTGGATTAACAATAATGTGGAGGAGATTACTTGGGAAGCTGAAGAAGAAATGAAGACTAGGTATCCTCACTTGTTTCCACTTCTGAAGGAGGATCAGACTGAGACATCACAGCCTTTAGGTACGTATATGGTACTTGATTCTTATGTTAGTTATTGTTATTGGTCGTGTGAGGCCATTGGTGTTATTGATGATTGTGGCCCTGTGTGGCTTTGTATTGTTGGGTTTACTATGTGAAAGGTTGATAGTATTACCGTTACAGAGGAGACTCTGCCAAAATTTCTATAGATTTCTAGGAGTTTAACATTCGAGGACGAATGTTTCTAAGGGGGGAAGATTGTTACACCCTATGCGTTCCAATGTGACGTAATGAATATTAGACTTGTTAATTATTATTTAGGTGATTTTAAAGTCATAATATGGCTATATATGATGTTTGGATAGAAAATATGAAGTTTGAGAAAAATTGGATTAAAGTTGCGGAAAAACCAACTAAGGATTTACCTTGTAACAGAGTTTTTTGAGAAATAAATTTCATGTGCTATATGAGGTCATTTTGGGACATATTATATACTAAATTAAAGGTCTTGGAATTTAGTTTCCAACTCTATTAACCGTGCATTCATACAACACCCGAATAAAAAGTTATAAACGTTGGAAGAAGGACCAATGCGAGGGTGCCAAGTAGCACCTTTTGACTTTTCAAACAAAATGGATATTTATATCCTTATCTCATTTATTTCTTCCATTTTCCAGATCACACAACCCAATAAGACTCCTAACTTTACTCTTAAGCTCTCTTCAAGAGCTTCAAACAAGATTATCATCCCGGGCATGGAATCAAGAAGCGATAACATTAAAATGATCTCTACGACGTAAGTATCGCTATATCGTCTCTCTTTTTCTTTGTAATTTGAGTTTTGGAAGGTACTTAATAGTTAATAAAATATTTAATTTCTGTATTTATGTGTTTAAATATCAAGGAAGGTTGATAAATTTATTTCCTAATAGTTAGAACTCACGGGACGGTGATCGAAAGCCGTGAGTTCGAGTTATTCACTTGTACCAGACTATTTTGTAGATTTTTTTGTGTTGCTGTTAGTTTGTGTGTTTTACTACTGTTTAGTGGAGTTTTGGAGGAGTAATGTTGGGTATAAACACCACATAAATGCAAGGTGGTGGCCTGGTCGTTCATCGAAATATTTTCGGGCCGTTTGACACTACTACGGTGGCCGTTTTGTGAGATTGGGGTGTGTTGGGCTGTTTTGTAGTATTTTGTGGTGTATATAAGATTGGAAAATAATGTATACATGTTGATATTTTTGTGTTTGGTGTTATCTTGAATTTCAAAGAAGTAAGGATTATAGGGGAGATGCTGCCCGTTTTAATACAAAATAAGCTTGTCGTTCGTTTTGTGATAATTGTACCTTTCGTAACTTAATGATAGTATTATTATTGGTGTTTTAGGTTAAGGTACGAAGAGGCAAGTTCAACTTGGTGATTTAAAAGATTGTGATAAGGTATGTTAAGGCTATCCCTTCTTTCTTTTTGGCATGATCCATATGATACAACGAAATGAGCAAGCATGCCATTTTCACGAATGATTCTATTCCTAGAAGTACTAGGGTTACCTATATTCTTGATTCCCCATATGTCCTACTATCATATCGTCTATTCATGGGTCTCATGACATTCAGATAGATCTTATTGAATTATTTCATTATGCACTGCATTCATTTATACATGTATATTGATCCATGATCAGATGGTGTTATATATGCATATAGTATATGTATATGATTTATGGGGGAAAGGTTATGGTATTAAATACGCACCACCACCTGATCAGCTGGTATACGTTGATGATTTCACCCATAGTGGATGAGATGATATGATGGGATTCCCTCAGAGGCTTTATGATGTTATGTACGCATATACTTCTGCATGGTATGGCATTTATACGCATATGCATGACATTATAAATATTTTCATGATTCACAGAGCTATTCAGACTTACAGGTTGAGTTTCTTACTCCATGTTTCTTTCATGCCTTACATACTCGGTACTTTATTTATACTGACGTCCCTTTTGTCTGGGGACATTGCGTTTCATGCCCGCAGGTCCCGATAGACAGGTTGAGAGATCTCCTAGTAGGCTATCAGCTCAGCAGAAGGTGTTTGTGCACTCCACTTGCTCCGAAGTTGCCTATTTGGTCAGTATAATTTGAATATGTATTGATGGGTATGACGGGGCCCTGTCCCGACCTTTATGACATTTATGTACTCTTAGGGGCTTGTAGGCAGATAATATATATATGGATACTTGTATGGCCTTATCGGCCTATGTCTTGAGTATACAAATGATTATGTCATCTTTATAGGCTCGTATGTCACATGTATAAGTTTCTATATCATGTTGGGCCGTCCTATGTCTAGTATTCCCTTATGTTTTATTCTAGTTAACTCATGACAGCCTTTCCGGTTCATTTACCCATGATAGTATGATAAGAATGATACGTTACGTTGGTACTCAGTTGAGTTAGGCATCGAGTGCCCGTCACGGCCCTACGGTTTGGGTCGTGACAGAGATGCTAGCAGTGGTGTTTGCATTTGGCAAATTCAAGTCATATATAATAGGCTTAAAGGTAATTGTTTATTCTGACCATGCGACTCTCAGGTACCTAATTGAGAAGAAGGAGTCAAAGCCACACCTGATTCGATGAGTGCTATTGCTGCAAGAGTTCGACTTGGAAATCCGTGACCACAAAGGAACGGAAAACCAAGTTACTGGTCATTTGTCCAGGATTGAAGGAGCTAAAAAGAGGGTTGAGGTGGAAGAGATCGTGGAGACTTTCCCAGATGAAAAATATTTAGCCACGAGCCTTGAGGTAGCATCATGGTATGCAGATATTGCAAACTACCTGGAGAGCGGTATTGTTCCCTATGACTTGTCCTCTGTGCAGAAGAAGAGGTTCTTTCGTGATTGTCGCATGTATTTCTAGGATGAACCATATTTGTTTAGGATTTGTATTGATAACATGATCCGGAGATGCATTCCCAAGATAGACCAACCTTCTGTTTTGCAGGCATGTCATGCTTCCCCGTATGGAGGCCATTTTGGAGGAGTAAGGACAGGTGCTAAATGCTGGAGTCAGGCTTTTATTGGCCGGTGTTATTTAAAGATGCACACTTTTGGGTGAAAAGCTGTGATGAGTGCCAACGGACAGGGAATATTTCCCGTCGACATGAGATGCCCATGAACCCAATTCAAGAGGTGAAAGTATTTGATGTATGGGAAATCGATTTTATGGGACCATTTGTTAGCTCATATAGCAACAAGTACATACTGGTAGCTAAGGACTATGTCTCCAAATGGGTAGAAGTCGTGGCACTCCCAACAAATGATGCAAAAGGAGTTATTGGTTTTCTAAGAAAGAATATCTTCACCCGATTTGGTACTCCAAGAGCGATCATCAGTGATGGAGGCACCCACTTCTGCAACCGGGCCTTTGCAAAGTTGTTGGAAATATATGGCGTTTGCCATAAGATCGTATCACCCATAAACAAGTAGGCAAGTGGAGGTGTCGAACAGATAAATCTAGAGTGTTTTGACCAATACTGTAAATGCTACTCGAACTGATTGGGCGAAACAATTGGATGATGCACTATGGTCCTATCACACTGCATTCAAAACTCTAATTGGTATGTCACCATACAAATTGGTGTTTGGAAAGGCGTGTCACTTACCGGTGGAGTTAGAGCATAGAGCATTTTGGGCATTAAGGCAATTAAATCTTGACATGGAGGCCGCTGGTACGAGTAGAGTCACAGAGCTTCATGAACTTGACGAATTCCATTGCCATGCTTTTGACAGCACCAGGTTGTACAAAGAAAGGATGAAGATGATGTACGATAAGCATATTCAAGAGAGAATTTTAAAATCCGGAGATGTCGTGTTGTTGTATAATTCAAGATTGAAATTATTTTCGGGTAAGCTGAAATCTAACTGGTCGGGACCATTTAGAGTTGTACAAGTATTCTCAAGTGGAGCTATAGAAATTGAATTCGAGGATGGAACGAATGGGTTTAAAGTCAATGGGAAAAGGTTGAAACATTACCTCAGCATGGATGAGGAAAGTTTGTATCCGTTACTCATTTGTAAGAGCCTCAAATGTTGAGTGAACCTTAAGTTCGATAGCCTGCGAGGTGCCGCGACGTTAAATCAGGCGCTTCGTGGGAGGCAACCCATTGTAATATTGTATTCGTCATGGCGTGACGTTAACTAAGGTGCTCGTTAGGAGGAAACCCAACTTGTAGTTTATTTTAGCGTAACTAGAATTTTCTTTTCGTTTTTAGACATTAACAAGTTTTTAGTTAAGTCTTGGTGTGCGAACAGGTACTAGAGCACGCTGGGAGGTCGTAGTGCTTAGAATCGTTCACAAAATGTAATAAAAAAATCACTTTAGTAAGCTCCGGACCACACTGCCTACCTTGTGTCGCACAACATGCAGCACCAGTGGACCGGGCAGCAGACCTCGCGGCGCCAGGTTCCTAGCGCGCTAGGCCAAGCTTCGTCTCTCGCGTCGCCAGGGTTCCACCATGCTGTAGAGCACGAATCGCTTGGGCTGTAGCGATATCTACCTCGCGGCAGACCTCGCGACGCTAGGTAAGTGGTAATGTTTTATTTATTTATTAGTTTGCTTTTCTTATTACTTCTTTCTACTAAACACTACACACACACCTTAATTAAAATAACACTGACCGCCCTAATCTCCCATCTCACAAAACACCCTACTCCTCAATCTCACAAATCACCCTACTACCCACTCCAATTTCCCCCTCCCCTTCATATGCAAACTCCATTAAAGCCATTCATTAATCCATTCCTTCACTCACCAACAACATCAATTGAAGAGAAATTTCTCCTCCTAAGCATCGAAGGTATGGTCTCTAACTCTTTTCTTTGCCAAATTTCGAATTGTGGAAAGTAATGAAATCGGATAACTTTTGGGTTTGTGATTCATAGTAACAATGTGCTTGTTTGTCCTAACCCCATAAACCCCATAGGAATGGTATTGTTGTTATGTACAAAAAGTGGTAGCACGGAATTTCCAAGACGATTTGGGAGGGTAAGGCAATCCCTCTTTCCTATAAGCACCTCCATGACACTAGCGCACGCTAAGTGTTTGTCAAAATGCCTCAAAGGCATTCTTTGTCCCCATTGGAGCCCGAGTCTCCGGGATTGTAATAATAGCGATATGTCGCCTTGCACCACTTGAAATTTTAAGTTTGGGGTGGCTTACCGGTAGCCATATGCTCCACTATTGTAGTAGACATCATTGTATCATTGCTTGATTCTCATGCTAAAATAAAGAGGTGAAGTCTGAGTAGCCTCGAAAATTATTGAACATCATATGATGAACTCTTAAGTGTGGGTTCGTAAGACCATGTTTTGAAGTGATTAAATGCTTTCATGTTTGACTAATGTCTACTTGTGTAGGTACGAATATGCCTCCTAAGAAGGACAACGGTAAAGGCAAGGGCAAAGCCACTGCTCCCAACAAAGCTAAGGCTTCTTCCGCACCTCCACCGAAAAAGAGAAAAGGAGGGGAAGCCACTTCAAGCCAAGTTGAGGGGTTGCAAGCAGTTGCAGCTCTAGCAGCCTCACATCCCACAATAGGCGGGACAATAAGAATTTGGTCTTAAGAGTATACCCACATCTATACTTAGCTTTTAGACGGCGCTCATGAATAGCCGACTCAGAGTGTATATGTTTCAGCCAAGGACTGGTACAAGCTTTGTCAGCTGAAACATATACACTCTGAGTCGGCTATTCATGAGCGCCGTCTAAAAGCTAAGTATCACTCAATTTGGAAGGGTATTCATGATCTTTGATTGAGCTACGTGTTTAGAAACACTGAGGATATCAATGAAAACCTTATCCATGAATTTTACGCTGGGTATGATCCGAATAATCCTGAGCAGCTAGTACCTATTTGGGGGAGGTTGATTGATTTTTCTGCATCAGCTATATGCAATTACTTGGGAGATCTGGATGTTCCCCAGGAGCCCCTGGATAACTTCATTACCCGTCCAACATATCTGGCATTGAGACACACTCTCTGTGGTGTCAATTATGTGTCCGCTTGGGTTCGTGACAAGAATACCAAAGGTCATATGAAATTTCCAAAGAAAAAAATGAAGTCGGAAGCTCAGGTGTGGTTGAAAATTATCAATACGCGCTTACTACTATGCAACCATGAGACTCTTATTAGCCGTGAAAGGATATGCATGTTGTACTTCCTAATGACTGGCCAAAAAAGTGAATGTGGGCCGCTTGATACGCTACCAGATGGCGCAGGTGAGAACAAGCAAGAGAATTGATAGATTGACCTTCGGTAACATGCTGACTCAGTATCTGGGAAAAAAGGATGTGGAGGAGGAGCAAGCTTTTGATGTAGTCATTCCACGACCCCTCTGACTGACAGACATCACCAGCATTCAGGCGAAAGAGGAGAGTGCGATGGCCTCACTGACAGGGGCCGAGCGTAATGCTTGAGATGATAGCTTTATGGCCTATTTATATGGGATGATGGACTTGCAGCTTAGAATTGGAGGGAGGCCGGCCACTACGGAGGAGAAGGCCATTTTGGAGGAGTGTTTCTCGCTCAATGCTCATGCCCAACAGTTGGTTGGGCTTGGCGATGGCCAATGACTCCCAGAGGATGAGGATGTCAACACGCCAGAGTGTTCCGAGGCCGAGCCAGAGCAGTCCGAGGAGGAGGATGATGATGATGCGGAGGAGGGAGCAGAGGATGAAGAGTGGACAACTGCAGATGGGGCCTTCGAAGATGAAGGCGATGACGATGACTGATCAGGGAGTTTTTCCTACCACCCTACTTGATTCTTTTTATGAATTTATATATGTACTGAGGACATTGCATGAATTAAGTGTGGGGTGGGAGGTTATATTATTTGTGACTTGCAAATATTAGATACACTAATTACTTCTTATTTTATTTTTATTTTTATTTTTTTTAGCTTCGTCTTTTCTATTTTAGAATAGAATATAAAAATTAAAAACAAATTGAAATGATTAAACCTTTACCGACGATGGATCTCCTTAACAGTTTTCTTGAGGGACTAAAGTCTAACAAAAATAAATGAAAACACAGAAAAATCCAAAAGTATATACTTTTATTATTTTAGGTAGTAATAATCCCTCATGATTTTTCTTTGTGTCTCGGTACTTTTCTAAGGGATGTAGTTGAACCGAGTAGTAGTTTTTTATCTTTAGAGTAGAGTAAGATTTAGGGAATAAAAGGATGGAAAAATGAGATATGTTAGGCGCCTTTGACTAGTTTGATAGTAGCAAATTTAGGCTCTAGCATATGTAGTACCTTCCCTATGGTTTGAAAATGCTTATGATGCCTTGTTAAGTAGATAACATGTTTATTGACGCCTATATCTCATTTTCTTGGCTTGTGTCACTTTGTGCTTGATGCTTAATATTTTGTGGCTCCGTGAATACTTGCAGTTGTTTGAGAATCGGAATGGAACCGTCCTTAGCGAGTCATGTGCCATGTGTGGTGAGAAATTGTATAGTCTGTATCTTTGCATTAGAGTCTAGAACTTGCCCGATATGTGAGTTGAAGTGAAATTTTAGGTTTTCCTCGGTTCGAAAAATAATTTTAGGCTTCCTTTGCTTTGTTTGAGCTTAATGCTTACCACAAATAATATCTATCCATAGTCAACCCTTTTAAGCCTATAAACATTTATTTGGCAACCACATTACAAGCCTATACCCCTTTGTTCTTAATTATCATTGTTTTGATCATTTTACTTCTTAAAATACTTTAATTGTAAAATGAGCGCTAAAATAAGTTAGGAGGGAACTTGGGTGGATTTTGAATGGAACCAATGAATGAATGAAAGGTGCACTTATATTGTAAAGAATACACCACTAGCAGGAATGGTAGAGAAAAAAAGTATTGTCGAAAAGAAAAAAAGAATGTAGCAAAAGAAAATAAGAATATCTTGCTCTTGCTAGTGGGTATAAAGTAAAGTAGTGCTTAAAGAAATAGGAAATACTTTGGGCATGATATTGTTTGTGAAATTGCAGTTGGGTTGAAGAAATATGCAATTAAGTTAATTTTGTGATGTGTTAAAATGCTTAAGAGAGTCAGTCACTATTCCCAAATTTATCCTACCCGTCCTTTAGCCCACATTATAACCATAAAAAGTCCTAATTGATTTTAGATCGAGCAAGCCTACATTAGTAGAGGTTTATATAATGGGCAATCGTATGGTACTTTGTGCATGCATGTGACTTCTTTGTGAGAGTGCATGGTTTCTTTGATATATGTGAGTCCTTCAAATATATTTGAGCATTTGATTCGAATGTATGGATTCAACTTACTCTCTTATTCTTGTTGTGAGGGCGCATGATTTCACAAGGGATAAGTGACATTATTAATTAGATTTCTCTATGATGTTAAGTATTCAAGCCATGAATGCATTGTAATATTGAGTCAGTGTGTGAGGTTATGATTGTTATAAGCATGTTGTCTTGTTGTTGAATAAATTTTTGAAGTATGATATAAAGTAAAGGGAAGTGTGTGTTGAAAGCATATTATAAAGTTTAATTGTTGCTATCAACCATAATCATAGGTATGGTGTGCTTCAGATGTGCTAAAAGAAAATAAAGTGCTCAATGTTAGTGTGAATTGGTGGTTGACTCGAGGACGAGCAACGTTTAAGTGTGGGGTGGTGATGTTCGGCCAAAATGCTATACCTTTAGTACATTACTCGCACTATAATTTATTGGTTTAGTGAATTATTGTGCGACATTTGAACTAAATTGTGTTATTTTGTGTGTAGGAACATCGGAAGAAATAGTCGAATGAAAGTTGCATAAAAAGAGGAAAAAATGCAAGAAAAGAGTGCAAAAGCATCAATTACCCAAACCGTGTTACAGACCAGGCTTCACGAGGTCTATAGCCAGGTTGACCGCACTATAGACCAGGTTTCGCGAGGTATATAGCCAGGTTGACCGCGCTATAGATCAGGTTTCGCGAGGTCTATAGTTAGGTGATTAAAAGTCGCGGGTTAAAAGACTCTGACCTGGATTTGGACTCAAGGACTTCGACCCTAACATATAAATACTTTCCATATGAGTTAAGAAGGGGTGGGATACTATTTTGGAGAAGAAAAAGGCGAGATAGCACGGTGGAGCAAGAAGCAAAACGAGTTTCCCTTCTGTTCATCTCTATACTTTATAGTTTAATATCTTTAAACATCATGGCAATTGTTGATACATTTATGGGTATCTAAACTTTCTAATCTAGGATTTGATGGAACCGATTGGACGATAATTTTATACTACGTTTAATATATTTTTTCCTTTGATATTTCTTTACTTGTTCAACTATATTTTCATTATTGTTAATTGAAGAGTTCTCAATTAACTGTGCCTATTTAGTTTGTATATTGCTCGAGAGAGAGAAAGAGAGCGAGAGTACACATTTAGGTAGTTGTCGAACAACACCACTCCTAACGTATTTGAGAGATCAGTACGGAGGGTTTAAAGGCGGGATTAGAGATAACGAAATATTGGTGCGATTGTAGTGAGCCGTGAATTAGTGCCAGCTAGCGTAGTTCGAGAGAATACGTGTAGTAAATTATGGCAATTACTCGAGAGAGAGCTATGACACCCAAAGTACTCACAATCGGTAGAGAATACTTAGGCGAATTTATAGGTAACGTGGTGGAGGAGATTCCGACAATAGGGAAAATCATAACCCTATACTTTTTCAATTCTTGTCTACAATATTTACTCTGTTAGTTATAAATTACTGCATTTTAATTACTTTGCTCTTAGTTAGTAAACATTCAAATCGTTATTTAATATTTCTGAAGGTTGAATACTTGAATTCGTGTGGAACTAATGGTTGTAATTAGTAAGTTAATTTCCTGTGACATTTGACTTCAGAGTTGTAAATCAGATTATATTTGCAACGACCACTAGACCTCTTCGGAGGCATAGTTGGGCCTGATCAAGTATACAAAAAATATTTGCCATGCTTGTGGACAAACAATCATTTGTTGTCATCCGAGTAAAGGTTTATCACACAAAAATCACTATTTTAATTTTATCACTTAAAAGTCATCCAACTAAATCCCTATTAATTCAAAAATAAAATTGGAATTTTGGAATATGGTGAGCACAAGCACAACCATCACAGATTACAATTCCAAAGTGCATAATGTTCTCGTAACACTGCTATATATCCGAGTGGCATATTGTTAGGCTTTTCAATGCTACTTATCAACAACAGCAGGTCCAATTGCAGGCAGGGGCGGAGCTAGAACACAGATTACGTGTTTGGCCGAATCCAATAACTTTAATCCAAACCTTATATTTGTCTTAAGAAATCTATTGAATATGTGCAAATTATTAATTTAAAACTTAGTATCTTAAACGGACTAGATTCCCGAACCTATAAACTGTTGGGTTTAAGCTTAAAATAACATAAAATATAGTGAATGAGAAATAGAAGAAAAAATAATTTTTTTGAATTTTCCTCTTTTACAAAAGGGACATTGTCCCATATTGGAAGAGGAAAAGAGTTTTGATGGATATATATACAATTGTACTTCTTCTAGCTCTTAAAGAGTTGAAAAGAAGGCAAACCTCGCATCGTCGTCGTCGCACGACTTTGACTTCGGCTTTGTTCATCTGATTGTTCGATAAACTTTTGGACCAATTTGCCTCCAAAGTGCATTATGTTCCCGTAACACTACTATATATCTGAGTGGTATATTGTTAAAGGTTTCTCAATGCTTATCAACAACAGCTGGTTCAATTGCAGGGCAGGGGCGGAGCTAGAACATACATGTTAGACCGAATCTAGTAACTTTAAACCATTGACGATAACACATTATTGAATAAAAAATGATGCATCTATCATCTAAGAGCTTTAAATCTAAGATTCTCAAATGATCTTATATCAAAATTTTAAAACGTTAAACTAAGCTTTATCTCATTTAATAAATTGGTAAGAGAAAAGGAACCACTTTTAAATTGTGAAAAGATCATTCAAGATGTGAGGAAAAGGAGATACTTACACGTGTATCTCTATTCTCGTTTTGTACATAATAGAGGTTGATTTCATATTATTTTAAGTTTTGAGTAACTTACACATTCGATAAAAGTTTGACCAACTAGATTGTTGGATAACACATAATTCGAAAAAACAAATCCAAACACATGGCAAAACAATAAAAATACTTTTAAAGTAACTTATTAATTATGCCGAAAGAGGCGTATGAAAATGCATCCCAAAATATACTTATTTTTTTGTGCATAAAGTTCATCTCTAAATACTTTTTGTTTCTTTAGATTCTTCAAGTTATTGTCTTCCAAAGGCAAAAGTTGGTCAAATTACAAAGCATTACTCAGAAATTTCAAATCATTAGTCATGCGTACGTGGTTCAACATAAAGTCAGCATACAATGGCTTACAGATCTGCCTTAAAAGTGCACAAGATCTGTTGGCCCTGCGCACATATTGAAATCTTTTAATATGGATTGAGAGTCTGTCCAAAACAGTTTCTCTAACTTTACACCGTAGAGATAAAATCTGCCTACACACTATTTTTCTCATACTTCACTTATGAAATTACATTGAATTTGTTATTGTTGATAATGTGCATTAATCAACTACGGTTTAATGATAACAACATATGTGAAGACATGTGTCATAACACTGTGTACGGGTAAGTTTTAACCGGATAAAATAACATTAACATCCAACCAAAACAACTTGCTTCTCACTAAAGACAATTCAACTATCTTCTTAGGAAAATTACATTGTATAGATAGATAAAAGACTTTTATGTATATATATTATATTGACACCCCATAATTTTTTCGTCATGACTTTTTCGTGGATTTACTTATTTATATTTTTATATCTTTAGTGAAAATTTTGACTCCGCCACTGACAATATTCATGTATAAAGTCAAACTATTAGTTTTATTTCAAATAAATGCTTATTCAATCCTTTTACATATAAAAAATTATCAACTCGGATCCATAAAAGTTAAAGTGCCTTATGATAATACCAATTGGGATTTTAAACATTAGAAGATACTAAATAAGATTATGGTTAAAAAATGAATTACACGCGAGTCGATTTGCATAAAAAAGTAAAAAGATCGCTCAGGTTTTGACAAAATGACATCAAAACGCATAGGTTTCTCTTACTTTTGCTCTAATTACAAAAGTAGGTTGCATCACAAAGCAAATCTGACAGCTCAAAAGTTAGAAACACCACATGTGCACCCAAATCTTGATAACAAAATTAGTCAGCAATGAGATTTGTTTACTGTAATTGATCAGACAACTAAAAGAAAGACATTTTCAAAACCTATGCAGCAATAATAAGACAGATTAAAACCATGAGAGACCAGGATTTAGTTTGATAAGTGATTTCTTCTCGTCTGGTGGGTAGCATTAGGGTCGGTATGATATGCGGCATAAATTTATACCGTCAACCAAATATAGTATAAACTTAGTCCCAAACTTAATCCTAAATATCTCATCTTATCCCACCTTTGTCCCATCAAACTTGGTATTATTTTATCCCACCTCCCAGGTGAGATAAATTAGTCTAGGTCAGATAATCTTGGGATAATATAGTCCACGTGCCAAACGGCTCGTTAGTACTTATGTTGATGGGAGGTTGTAGGTACCAGCCGAAGGAATATATAGTTGACGTGCCCACAAACTGACCGGACACAACTATTATGAGAGAGATGGACAGAAAGCAAAGGGAAAAACAAAGAAAGGAAAGGAAGGTTGAACATGCACTGCACTTAGATTTTTGTATATTTCAAATTACAATTAACAAAAAGATTATGGAAGACACTGTAACTTTTGAAAATCTCAGCCGACATTCCATCTTCCAGACAACCTTTTCTTCTTGGTACAAAAAAAAATTCTAAAAAAGCACATGCATTATCTTTTATGGTTGTTGATGACCCAAAGGTGACTCATGCAACAATTAGTTAAAAGATTCATCAACTTCTCCTCAAACCCTTATATATAATGATACAAGAAATGTTCTAAAACCATCAACCAAAACTTAAATATTTTTCACTGACCATTACAATACAGCAATATTCCACTGCAGAATCAGAATCACAATGAAGAACTTACTAAGTGGAAATGTGGTGGATATTCCAATGAATTCAGATGTATGCTCATTTGAAAGGCCGCCAAAAAGACTACTATCCCTATCTTCTTGCCAAGACCATATTGTTCCATCTGTAACTTCGAAGATCCTATCAAAATTAAAGCAAAGTGAGTATTTCCGCTGTCTCTTGATGAAGAATAATAAACTTGTTCTTGTACTAGTACTGAGTATTAATGACCCTTAGAATGACGAAATCTTAAAGATAACAATATTCTTGAATATGCAGGAAAATCTGTGATTGGGAAGATGACCAAACTGGGAGAGAGGATGGACTGTCTTGCACAAGGCATTCGCGAACATGGTAAGCACTTATATAGTAATATTCTTGATATATAACATTAAAAAAGGTATAAGAAATTGAAGATGAAAAAGAGTATTTGATTCAATTGTATTTGGACATGAACGAACTTGGAATTTTTTTTTTGATGTTTAGTGTCTTAAAACCAATTTTCACTTGACATACTCATCAAACAAGTTTTTCAATATTGGAAATACTGGTAATAAAATTTCAACTTGCATATAATGATTTCATTATTTGAAAGTGAAGCATGGCCAAACGCAAAGAATGTAAATCTAAAGTATTGATGTAAAAAACCATGCAAGAAGCACTATTTACACGTATATACGATAGAAAGTATTGATTTTAATGACAATGTTTTAACTTAAATTGTGCAGTGAGCCTAAGCCCGAAGCTAACAGAAACTGTGAAGGGAAAATTGAGCCTTGGGGCCAAAATTCTTCAAGTAGGAGGGTTGGAAAGAATATTCAAGCAGAAGTTTAAGGTTAAAGATGATGAAAAGCTATTGAAGGTTTCTCAATGCTATTTATCAACGACAGCTGGTCCAATGGCAGGCCTTCTCTTCATCTCTACTGATAAGATTGCTTTCTGCAGTGAGCGATCAATAAAGCTCTTATCTCCAACTGGAAAGTTGCTTAAAATCCGTTACAAGGTACCCCTCTGCTCTGGTTTTCTTTCATCTCTAATTTTCTATCCATGTAAAGCATAATCTAATAGGCCGGTTAACAATTGCAGGTATTGATCCCAATAAATAAAACAAAGAAAGCAAAAGAGAGTGAAAATATGGAAAAGCGATCACAGAAGTATATACAAGTAGTTACAGAGGATGATTTTGAGTTCTGGTTTATGGGATTCCTTAATCATCAAAAGACTCTAAGATATCTACAGCAAGCAATTTCAAGTTCTTCAAGCAAGCTAAGAAGATAGTTTTTTTCTCCTTTTCTTTTTTCATTTTGTTTCCAAATTCCCCCATTCATCAATGTTAAATGTTGATGAAGAAAGGAATTTACAGATCAGTTCAAACTTGTAACTAGCTCCATTGCTCAAGGAGGTCTTAGGTTTTGTAGGCTTTGAGCCTTAGGAGTTAATAGTAAATATGGATGTATAGACTTATTGTAAAAACAATGCAAACGAAAGGCTAATCCATCTTTTGGGACTTGGCCATAGTCATGCTATCATTTTAATGAAATCTATGGTGAATCTTGATTCATCCGTCCCTTTCACTATATTTTAATTTAATTATAATATCCTTCTTGAGATTTTTTTCGTGTAACATGTATGCTCTTCGTTTTGCATGTAATAGAGGTTCACTTCATTTTATTTAAGTTCTCCGTAACTAAACTCATTTTCTGACAAAAAATGACCAACTAGCTTGTTGGATCGTATAATTCGAAAAACGAATGAAAACACAGTGCAAACCTCCAAAAATATTATTCTCTCTGAGCCAGTTTATGTGATGGAGTTTGACTCGACATGAAGTTTAAGAAAAAAAAAACTTTTGTACTTATGGTCCTAAACCTACAATAAAATTTTTGTCACCATAAAAGCATATTGCCATTTAGAATAAAATGAAATTTTTTAAGTTGCATTATTTCCAAAAAAAATGTGTCATTCTTTTTGAACGGACTAATAAGAATAATGCCACATAATATGTATTATTGGGAGTATTAAAGATAACTTCTTTATAACTTGCTAAGTATTTTGGAAGAAACAAATGAAAAATGCATCAGAACACGTTATTTTTTGTACCTCATTTAAAAAAAGAAACAGGGTCCGGGGAAGGGCCATACCCCAAGGAGTATGATGTAGACAACCTACCCTAATGCAAGCATTAGTGGCTGCTCCACGGCTTGAACCCGTGACCTATAGGTCACAGAGAGACAACTTTACCGTTGCTTCAAGGCTCCCTACTTTTTGTGCCTCCTTCTGTAATTTTTTATTTCTATAGATATTTCAAAGTATTGTTGGTCAAACTACAGAGAAATAAGTTAGTTTACTGAAAACTTCTAAATTATGTCTGTATGTGTTGCGTTCCACAGAGAGTCGGCATGGATGCCTACAAATCCTGCCTTTACACCTCAAGATGAGATTAAAAAATGTGCTATAATATATTTAGGGAAACAATGTGCTTCTCAATAAATATTTAGGTCAACTCCTACTAGCAATTTCAAGACAACATCCCTCTAGAGAGTCAAAACTATTAATTTTAGTTTAAACAAATGCTTACTCATAAATCCTAATCTATATAAAAATTATCAGTCGATTTGAATGGAAAGAAGTAAAGTAATTAGGGTGAATAAGATGACTTCAATATTCAAAACTCTCTTACTTTTGCTCAACTTACAAAAGTAGGTTGCATCATAAAGCAAATCTGCCAACTCAAAAGTTAAACACACCACATATGCACACAAATCTTGATAAAGAAATAAGTCAGCAATGACATTAGTTTACTGTAATTGAGCAGACAGCTAAAAGAAGACATTTTCAATACCTTTAAGAGCAAGAAAAAAAGATATATATTGATGGACTGATGCAAGCAAAGGGATAAAAAAAAAAAAAAAAGAAAATAAAGGGGGAGGTTGAACATGCACTGCACTTTGATTTTTGAATATTTCAAATTTCAATCAATAAAAAGATTTATTGAAAACACTCCCATCTTCCTGACAACCTTTTTCTTCTTGGTACAAAAGAAAATTCTAAAAAGCACATGCATGATCTTTTTTTTTGGTTGTTGATGACCCATAGCTGACTCATGCATGCAACAATTAGTTAAAAGATTCATCAACTTCTCCCAAACTCCTATATATATATAGTGCTACAAGGATTGTTCTTAAACCATCAACCAAAACTTAAATATTTCTCACAATACAGCAATATTCCACCGCAAAATCAGAATCACAATGAAGAACTTACTCAGTGGAACTGTGGTGGGTATTCCCATGAGTTCAGCAGTATGCTCACTTGAAAGGCAGCCAAAAAGACTACTGGTTCTATCTGCAAGTGAAGACCATATTATTCCATATGCAACTTCAAAGAACTTTTCTAAAATAAAGCAAAGTGAGTATTTCATCTGTCTCATGATGAAGAATCAACTTGATCTTGTCGTATGACCCTAGAATGAAGAGATCATAAAAATAAAAATATTCTTGAATATGCAGGAAATTCTGTCATTAGTAAGATGAACAAATTCGGAGAAAGGATGGACTGTCTTGCACAAGGCATCCGTGAGCATGGTAAGCACTTATATTCTCCATAAAAGACTTCAAAATATTTATTGAAAATATTACTAAGACAATATTTTGTTTAAGTTGAAACAAAAAAGTATTTGAAATTGAAATTGAAAAATAGTATTTGGAAGTTGAAATTGTGTCTGGACATTAGTTCTCCGTGGAAAAATTATTACGGTTTTGCGAGTAAAAAACAATTATCTCACTTGAAATGCTACTCAGACAAGCTTTTCAATATTTCACCCGTCTTTTAAATGCTAAAAAGTTCCACTATCTGCAAATACGGATGGCCAAACTTCACCTTCAGTATTTGCAAGTGAAGTCATGGCCAAACACTAGTGTAAATCTAAAGAACACAGATATGTGAGTCAATGAAGTACACAAATTCGTGCAAGAAGCACAATTTACATGTATATACCGTAGAAAGTATTGGTTGTAATGTCCTTTATTTGTGCAGTGAGCCTAAGCCCGAAACTAACAGAAACTGTGAAGGGAAAATTGAGCCTTGGGGCAAAGATTCTTCAAGTAGGAGGGTTGGAGAGAATATTCAAGCAGAAGTTTAGTGTTAGAGATGATGAAAAGCTATTGAAAGTTTCTCAATGCTATTTATCAACGACAGCTGGTCCAATGGCAGGCCTTTTCTTCATCTCTACTGATAAGATTACTTTCTGCAGTGAGCGATCAATAAAGCTCTTATCTCCAACTGGAAAGTTGCTTAAAATCCGTTACAAGGTACCCCTCTGCTCTGGTTTTCATTCATCTCTATTTTTCTAGCCATGTAAAGCATAATCTAATAGGCCGGTTCATAATTGCAGGTATCAATCCCAATAAGTAAGATAAAGGAAGCAAAAGAGAACGGAAATAGGGAAAAGCCATCACAGAAGTATATACAAGTAGTTACAAAGGATGATTTTGAGTTTTGGTTTATGGGATTCCTTAATCATCAAAAAACTCTAAGATATCTACAGCAGGCAATTTCAAGCTCTTCCAGCAAGCTAAGAAGATAGTTTTTTTCTCCCTTTCTTTTTTCATTTTGTTTCCAAATTCGCCCATTCATCAATGTAAAATGTTGATGCAGAAACGAATTTACAGATTTGTTCAAACTTGTAACTAGCTCCATTGCTCAAGGGAGGTCTTAGGTTTTGTAGGCTTTGAGCATTGGGAGTTAATACGGATGTATAGACTTATTGTAATACTAATGCAAACGGAAGGATAATTCATGTTTTTGGGACTTGGCCATAGTCATCCAACCATTTTCATGAAAAGCTAGAGTGAATCTTGATTCATCCATCCCGTTCATATCATCCCCACAGCATAATCACACACCAACCATAATCTATAAAGAGTGTATCTAATAGTTGGGTAGTGTCAAATATCTCAAACTACCTCAATAGTTCAAACCCTAGTACTTGGGTGAAAATTTGGCAGAATAGGGTATCCAACAAAAATCTAAGATTTGAGAGTTAAATCATGTGTTATTGTAACGACCCGGCCGGTCGTTTTGAGTATTATAGCCCCGTTTTCCCATTTACTGCTCAATTTATGCTTTATAGTCGTTTTAAAACTTACCGGGTTAGTTGGTTCGAGTCCGGAGGGAATTCGGAGTGAAATGATACACTTAGTCTTATAATTGAAAATTTTAAGTTAGAAAAGTTGACCGGATGTGGACTTATGTGTAAACGACCTCGCATTTGAATTTTGATGATTCTAATAGCTCTGTATGGTGATTTTGGACTTAGGAGCGTGTCCGAAAAAATATTTGAAGGTCTGTAGTGGAATTAGACTTGAAATGGCGAAAGATGAATTTTTGGAAAGTTTGACCGGGAGTTGACTTTTTGATATCGGGTCGGAATCCGATTCTGAAAATTGGAATAGCTTCGTTATGTCAACTATGACTTGTGTGCAAAATTTGAGGACAATCGGACTTGATTCGATAGGTTTCGGCATCGAATGTAAAAGTTGGAATTTCTTAGTTTCATAAGCTCGAATTGGGGCATGATTCGTGGTTTTAGCGTTGTTTGATGTGATTTGAGGCTTCGACTAAGTTCGTATGATGTTTTAGGACTTGTTGGTATATTTAGTTGAGGTTCCGAGGGGTTCGGGTGAGTTTCGGAGTGGTTTCGGACTATTTCTAAGCCATTCTTAGTTGCTGGTTTTCGGCCATAGAGGTATTCATCGCGATCGCGGACAAATAATCGCGATCGCGAAGAGCAATTTTGCTGTTTGGACACTGTGAATCGCGATCGCGGAAGCCTTTTCGCGATCGCGTAGAGGAAAATCCTGCTGCACTAACCCGACTTTAGAAGCTTATATCTCGCAATCTATAAGGAATTCGGAGATGATCCAAAAATGAAAGTTGTAGCCCTTTGTGTCTAGTATTCAGAAAGTTAAACCATTTGTAATTTAGAGTTTTGTACAAATTGTTATGACCATTATAGTAGAGGCTATCTGGAAGAGCTGGGCACTTGTTCTTCGCGATCGCGAAAGGCAAATTTTGGGCTGGAAATTTTTGTGTTTCGCGATCGCGAAGTGTAAAAGACTGGACAGAAGATAAAATCGTGGGTTATGGTTTCTTTCTCCATTTTCGGATTTTGGAGCTCGGATTTGGCGACTTTGGAGAGGAAATTTTTCACACAACTTGGGGTAAGTGTTCTTGACTCCCTTGTGATTACATTCCATGAATTAATCTTCGTTTTTGGCGTTAGATTATTGATTTTTCAAGAGAAATCGGAGGAATTTCTACAATTTTATAAAATGAATTTTCGAGATTTGAACACCGATTCGGAGTCGGATTTGAGTGAAATTAGTATGGTTGAACTTTTAATTGGATGAGTTGTCGGATTTTGTGAGTTTCGTCGGATTCCGAGACGTGGGCCCCACTGGCTTTTTTTTAGCTAAATTTCGGATTTTTATGAAAAATTAGCATTTTCTTATGGAAATAATTCCAATAAATTTTATTGACTAAATCGAATTAATTGTGGCTAGATTCGAGGCGTTTGGATGCCAATTCACAATGCAAAGGCATAGCGAAATTACACGGTTTGAGGTATGTAACACTTCTAAACTTGGTTCTGAGGGTATGAATCCCCGAAATTTGGTATGATATAAATTGTTTGGAGGTGACACACACGATAGGTGACGAGCATTTAGAAGTGCACCACAAAAATTGTGTCTTGAATAAATCCTGTGCAGTTGTAAAATTAATGAATCATGTTATTATCTGAACATGTTCCACGTGTTAGAGAAATTGAGCCGAGACTCTTATTAAATATCGTGTTTAAGCTATGTGCCAATATTTTGGGACCCATGGGGTCGTGTTGCTGTTGAATTAATTGTTTAAAAAATATACATTTCACACTCAGTCATATTCGTCCATTGTGAGGATATTTATGGGATCGAGCTGCACGCCGCAGCAGGCCATATTGGCTTTATATATGTTATCAATAAATGGACCGGGGCTGCCCGCCTGCAGCAGGCCTTATAGGCTTTACTATTTTATGGATCCGGGTTGCCCGCCTGTAGCAGGCCTCATAGGTTTTGTTATTATACGGATCGGGACTGCCCGCCTGCAGTAGGCCATATAGGCTTTCTATCACGCTTGGGCTGAAGGAGCCCCTCCGGAGTCTGTACACACCCCCAGTGAGCGTAGATGATTATATATATTCGGAATGGATTTCCCAGGGCATGGACTTGCGTTACTTATTTATATTGTAATGAATTCACCTGGACATGGATCTTGTCCGTATCATTTACATTTGGGGATAAATTACCCCATGGCTGGATTGGTCTTATATGGTACTGAGTGATTGACTGTCAGTCGATGTGTATATATATACGGGTTGGAACACCCCTGGGCTACATTGGCCATAAACAGTACCGAGTGACCGAATAATTGGTGACCAGTATTTACTTGAGGTCTTTCTACTGAGATGTCGTATTTCTCATATCATGCAGTATTGATCTATTTCACTTGTACTGAGTTTAACTGTTGAACTTGAAAGCATGCCTACATTGTTGTACCATTATTTATACTGGAATGTACCTGCGAAGCTCGTCACTACTTTCAGTCCAGAGGTTAGTCTTGTTACTTATTGAGTTAGTTGTATTCATACTACACTCTGCACCTCGTGTGCGGATCCAGGTACTCTCGAATACGGCGGCTGCTAGATTTCGAAGTTAATTCTATTGGGGACTATCAAGGTAGCTGCTTGACGTCTGCAGACTTGATTCCCTTCCTGTTTAATTATTGTATTGTTCTATATTTTCAGACAGTGATTTTGTCAGTCAGACTTTGTATTCATATTAGATGCTCATGTACTCAGTGATACCAGGTTTTGGGAGTGTTATATTTGTATTTGTGAGATATTTTCCGCTGAATTTAATTATTTTATTTTTAAATTTAAAAGATATGGTGGTTTATTAAGATTGTGGGCTTGCCTAAGATTGAGATAGGCGCCATCATAACTGGTGAGATTTTGGATCGTGAAAGTTATTATAATAGGAATAGCTTAAATCAAGTTAAATACGACTTACCTTGAAATTCAGAAGAAGTGGGGAGTGATTTCATCTTCTTGGACCAAGTTAGGGGTGTGGGAGTCAAGAAAAGTGATAAATCGTTATAGTTGCACATGTGAATAGCTTTGCTGCCATTCACTACTAGAAATCCGGTAAAAACCGACCAACGTTGGTCGGTAATGGCCAAAAACCGACCAAAACGCGACCATTTACGTGTGGACGATATTTTTTGTGGTCGGAAAGGCATACCGACCAAAGTTGGTCGGAAATTACCGACCAACTTTGGTCGGTCAATTAAATTCAGAAAAAAAAAATATTGCAAAAAAAAACCGACCAAAGTTGGTCGGTATTTTAATTATGTAATAAAAAGATTCACTATCTGGGAATCGAACAGGGTTCTGTACTGTGGTAGGATACTATGCTACCACTAGACCATTGGTACATTTTGTTTTAAGACTGTCTTTTATTTGATTTATACTCTTTAATTATATTTTCGCACGAAAATAACCGACCAAAGTTGGTCGGTTTTATTAAAAAGTAAAATTACCGACCAAAGTTGGTCGGTTTTTTTAAATGACCGGTCGAATTAACCAACCAATTTTGGTCGGTTTTTTTAATATTAATTTTTATTTATTTTAATTGAAAAACCGACCAAAGTTGGTCGGTTTCTTGAAACATAAATTTCGCGGGACTCAAAAATAGTTTCCCGCATTTTTGCGCCAAAGAAAACCGACCAAAGTTGGTCGGTTTCGTAAAAAATAAAAATTAAAAAAAATATTTTGAAAAACCGACCAACTTTGGTCCGTTTTTTTGACCGACCAAAGTTGGTCGATCGACCTTGGTCGGTTTTTGCCGAATTTCTAGTAGTAATTGCAGGCCTTGTGCAGTGATAGCAACACTGAAGATTTGAGATCCCAGGAAGAAAGCGGTGATAGCGGTCCTTGGGATCGTGTTCACAATTTATGAAGTTGAGCTCAATACCTCAGCCAGCTCATAGAGTGGCGATTGCAGCAACCGGGCTCAGGATTGTGATTTTTGAGCTTGGGCTTACTACCTCCCAGACCTTGCCTTGCTGCGATCGTGAGTCATGTGTTGTGATCGCAACTTCCTTTGTTACCATGCAAAGATCACTAATGTTGTGATTGTGGCTCCGCAATTGTGCTCATAGCACCAGTTCATTTTGACCAGTGTTGCCCTTTTCTCACCCACAGTCCGCTTTGATCCCCGTAGCGAGCCAGCAAACAGCCTTAAGGCAAAACTTATAGCCATGTTTTAAACACCCACACCATCCAACTAACTCAATTTAGTCCCGAGCATGCAATCCAATCTCAAATGCCTCCTACTTGGAATTGCAAGATTAATTGGAGAAGAAATGTCACTTTTTTTGACTTTAGTAGTATGAAAACAATCCAACTATTAGTTTTATTTTAAATAAATGCTTATTCAATCCTTTTACACATAAATGATTATCAACTCAGAGCCACAAAGAAGGGACATACGATAATACCAATTGAAATTTTAAGTTTTAGAAGAAACTACAACAACAACAACAAAAAACCCAATAGTTTTCCACAAGTGGGGGTCTGGGGAGGGTAAGATGTACGCAGCCTTACCCCTACCCCTGGAAGGGAAGTTTTAGAAGAAACTAAATAAGATTATGGTTAGAAAAACAAATATTACATGCGACTGTAGAGAAATGTGGCCCATGAATGGAATTTATGAGTCGATTTGCATAGAAAAGTAAAAAGGTCGTTTAGGTTTTGATAAGATGACTTCAAAATGCATATGTTACTCTTAACTTACAAAAGTAGGTTGCATCACAAAGCAAATGTGCCAACTCAAAAGTTATACACACCACATGTGCACCCAAATCTTGATAACAAAATAAGTCAGCAATGAGATTAGTTTACTGTAATTGACCAGATAACTAAAAGAAAGACATTTTCAAACCTTGCAGCAATAGAAGACATAGATTAAAACCATGAGAGACCAGGGTTTAATTCAAGCAAAAAGTAAAAATGCTAGGTGATTTCTTCTTATAAGCCTAAGCTTTGGTGGGTAGCGTTATCCGGTACCTATGCTGATGGGAGATCGCAAGTACCTGATGGAATAGTCAAGGTGCATACAAACTAACACGGACACCACCGTTATGGGAGAGAGAGAGAGAGATTAACGGACAGAAAGCAAAGGGAAAAACAAAGAAAAGAAAGAAGAGGTTGAACATGCACTGCACTTTGATTTTTGAATATTTCAAATTTCAATATAAAAAATGATTATGGAAAACACTACAACTTTTGTAAATCTCAGCCTTCCAGACAACCTTTTCTTCTTGGAACAAAAGAAAATTCCAAAAAGCACATGCAATATCTTTTATGGTTGTTAGTGGTGACCCATAGGTGACTCATGCAACAATTAGTTGAAAGATTCATCAACTTCTCCCAAACTCCTATACATAGTCTAGAAGGAATGCTTTTAAGCCATCAACGGAAGACTTATTTATCAGTGACCTTTACAATACAGCAATCCACTTCAAAAGCAGAAGTCACAATGAAGAAATTACTCAATGAAAATGTGGTGGATATTCCAATGAATTCAGCAGTATGCTCAATTGAATGGCAGCCAAAAAGACTACTATCCCTATCTTCTTGCCAAGACCATATGTTCAAAGATCTTATCTAAATTAAAGCAAAGTGAGCATTTCCGTTGTCTGTTGAGGAAGAATAATCAACTTGTTCTTGTACTAGTACGGAGTATTAATGACCCTCAAACGAAGAAATCTTAAAGATAAATATTCTTGAATATGCAGGAAAATCTGTGATTGGTAAGATGACCAAACTGGGAGAAAGGATGGACTGTCTTGCACAAGGCATCCGCGAACATGGTAAGCACTTACATAGTTATATTTTTGATATATAACAGTAAAAAAAGTATTAAAAATTGAAGATGAAAAAAAGTATTTGATTCAGTTGTGTTTGGACATGAACGGACTTGGAAAAATATTGATGTTTAGTGTCTTAAAACCAATTTTCACTTGACATACTCATCAAACCAAGTTTTTCAATATTGGAAATATTGGTAATCAAATTTCAACTTGCATATCATGATTTCAGTAGTTGCAAGTGAAGCATGGCCAAACGCAAAGAATGTAAATATAAAGAACACAGATTGGTGAGTCATGATGTACAAAACCATGGAAGAAAGCACTATTTAAATGTATATACGATAGAAAGTGTTTACCCAAAAAATTGGATAAAGTTAAATTTGTGTATGGTTCTAAGGATATGTGATATAATTTGATACAAATCGTATAGAGAAATAGAAATACGTGTATTCTTGACTATGAGAATGAGAATAATGAGCAAGAAGAACGAATAAGATAAAGTGAAATAAACATACGGGGATATCTTTCAATATGAGAAGAAATCTTCTGTTACCATGTGTGAACCTCCCTGTGCTTACAAGGATTCCCCCTTTATAGTAGAGAGATATTACTTTATTTATAATAAAAAATATATAGTGGAGAACTCATGATGAATTGTCTCTTCCTCGATTTCTGCCAAGATTCTCTACCCTAGTGTGGTCGCAACGGCTCCTGTCTGCGAGCTCGATACTGGCTCGAGCTCGGTATTGGGTCGAGCCCTCGGTCTTGGTTCGAGTTCAACATTCAGGGTGAGTGTCAATCGGTCTGTGCATCTCCGACAACCTTCACGTTGCACTTGCGGTTCGATTCGGTCATCGGCTCGATAATGATACCGAGTCGATTCCTCGATCGGTCTTGGAGCTCGAGGCTTGTTTGTACTATCCTCGGAACTCGTCTCGAGCTCTCACTTCGATCGCTTACCATTCGAACTCGATCAAACGTACGGAGGCCGATATCTATTTCGACCGTATACAAATAGTCCCCTCGTTTCTCAGGAAGAATGTGGTGAGAAGCGATATGATTTTCGACGGCTCGGTCGGATTATAAGCTGACGTTTTCACTGGGCTCGATCATGACGTACGTGATAGTTGTCCCGTCGATTTAGTCTTTCAAGGTATTTAATGCACGTCAGACGGTGGTCGGCCACCGCTGATACTGAACCGCCACGGTATAAACCTATAAATAACCCTTCCATTTATCATTTACCACTTTTACATCTTCAATCTCCCAAATTTTCTTACTCTTTCTGCCTCTATTTCGCCGCTTGTAGAGCCACCTTCATCAGCGTTTGGCACCATCAACCTTTCATCTTCCTTTGCTTTTCTTTCTCTTACATCAATGGCAAAAACTTCAAAAACCGTACCTCAGAAGGAGAAAGCTTCCTCTTCACGGTCGTCCGGTGACAAGGCGCCGGTGGAGCCGCCTCCCCACGAGTATGTTCCTGGCCCGTGTACTCTGAAGATCAATTTTAAGGTTGAAAATCCTTCGTCGGTTCCGGGTTGATTTGAGCATGTGTCGATGTACATGTGCTCGATAACAGAGGGCCATCTCGAGGTTGTGTTGCAAATTCTCTCTCCCGAAAAGAGCGTCATCACTCATGTGGACGGTTTTTAAGTGTTTATACTTACCCCTTCACGTTGGGTCCCGTCGACCTAGTGATCATTGATTTTTGCAAAAGATATCAGGTCACCCTCGGTCAAATTCATCCTTCTCTATAGCACATAGTAACCTTACTTCGCTTCTTCTCCAACAAGGCCGGGGGCCTGGATTTCATCCTAAATCACCTCATACGATTGTATCGGCCTCAAATCGTTCGAGGACTAATCAGGCTTCATCGTCGGGCATCGAAAGCTTTAATGTCGAGCATCGACGAAGACAAGGATCGGGGTTGGATGGGCCGTTATATTCGGGTGAGGACCCATGACCTCATCCCGGAAGAGAAGATGTCGTTCCCCGAGGAATGGAATTTCGACCGTAAGTGATTTTCATAAGGCGTTGCTTTTTGTACCTTTCTTTGATTCTATCTGATATCTTTCTCCGATATACAACTGCCCCTTGGATGCCACAAGCGGTACCCGACCTCGAGGATTGGGTTCGGAAGTTAGCCTCGACTTCCTCTTATGCCGAACGCGCTTGGCGTGATTTGGCAAAAGGTAGATGGGAGGCCAAGAATCACGGTAAGGGTCACTTCTCATGTTTTTCGAAATGTTTTTTATGCTCCATTCGTTACCGACTTCCTTTCATGCAGGTGTAACCAAGGATGCCGTTTTGAGGCCTTCGAGTGGTGAGGAAGGAATCAAATCCCCGGTCCCGGAACTGGGGAAAGATAAAAAATGAAAAGTTGTCTCTCGGTCAGAGGACCCCAAGCCCAAAACTCGAAGGGTGAGGAGGAAGGCAATTGCTCTTTCGACGGACTCGGTCCAATGACTGAGAGAAGAAGAAGAAGAAGATGATGCTTCGGCTTTGGTGATCCGATCTGCGAAAGCTATCGAGGTCGTCAGACCTTCTGAGCCGATGACGGCTATACCAGTCGGGGTCGGTTCCGATACCCCGAGTCTCGATCAGAGCGTCCCGAGCGATTCGCTCGGGACTATGATAGTGGGTCATTTGCCTTCTCTTCCGACCTTTTCTGAGGAGGCGTTACAAGAAGCTCGAGAACTGAAGACCCCCAATATAGGCGGAGGCTCTAGTGTAGAGGACTCTTTTCGAGATTGCTTTACTAGAGTCGATGATGCCTCCGATATTAGTGACACTTTTCTTCTCCTAGAAGAGGCTCAACGTTTCATTTCTCGGGTAATGATTTTACTGTGCTTGGTTTCTTCGTCTTTTCTAAACTTGACTTGTGTTTTTTCCCTATTGTGTATGCCATTAGCAAGTTTCGAGTCGACCTCAGCCAGTGTGAGGACGAGCTTCAGAAGGTCTCGGGGGAGAGAGATTCTTTGCGGCTTCTTTGCAGCCAAAAAGACGAGGTTATAAAGGACCTCCAAGCAGATTTGGCTAAGGCTCGTGAAGAAGAGGCCGAACTAGATAAGCAGGTGAGCCTCGTTCCGTTAGAGTATGGGTTTGACCCAACTGTGGAAGCTAACCCTTCGTTATCTCAGCTGCAGCAAAAGGTTGAAAAGATCGGGTTGCTTCGGGAAGAAGTCGACCAAATCAAGGCCGAATGTGACCGGTGGAAGGAGACTATCGACCGCCTGGCTGCAGAAAAAGAAACCATCTTGGCCAAATTATTATCGGCCGATGTTCAGCTTCGAAGCGTCAAGCAAAAAGGTTCGGCTCAGGCCAAGAGGATCGAGGAGCTTGAAACAAGGCTTGTTGAGGCCAAGGCGGAGATTGAGTCGTCGAAAGTCATGGCGAACAAGTCCATTGCCGTGTATCGGGATGATGCCGAGGCTGCTCAAATGGAGGCAAGAAAGGCAACGGATACTGCCGACACTCGAGCACATTGGGTTGCCGAACTTTCTAAGTGTAGGTCTCGGAGAGAGACCACCGAGGAGATACACGCTCGAGGTTTCGAACTTGCTGAAGAGATAAAAAGGGCTAAAGAACTTGAAGCTGATGTTGAAGCCTTGGCTTCTGATGGCGATGATGATGATGATGATGACAGTAGCAAGAGCGAGTCCGAAAATGGGGGGAGCCCGGTGGAGAAGAGACCGCTCTCGATGATAATCCAGAAGCTTAGCCCTTAGCTTCTTCTATGTTGCATTTATTTATGTAAACCATCTTTGTATATCTATACAGATATCCTTTTCTTTTACTGACTTGCTTCGTGAAGATTTTATTCATGCCTTGCGGATGTTTTCATGAGGATTTAGGTGATTTCATCGAATTCGGCCTTCGTAGCCTTTATGGCCGAGTGAGTGCTTGCTCGAGCTCGAAATAAAAGTAGCCCACAGGCTTAGTGGTCGAGTGGGTGCTTGCCCGAACTCGAAAAATAAAAGTAGCCCATAGGCTTAGTAGTCGAGTGAACGTTTCGAACTCAAAGTAAGATAGCCCTTAGGCTTTAATAATTAAGTGAGTGATTGTTTCAAACTCGAACTCAAAGTATATTAGCCCGTAGACTTTTATGATCGAGTGAGTGATTGCTCGAACTCGAAGTAAGATAGCCCTTAGGCTTTAATAATTGAGTGAGTGATTGTTTTCGAACTCGAACTCAAAGTATCTTAGCCCGTAGGCTTTTTATGATTGAGTGAGTGATTGCTCGAACAAGTAGCTCGTAGGCTTAGTAGTCGAGTGAGTGATTGCTCGAACAAGTAGCCTGTAGGCTTAGTAGTCGAGTGAATGATTCGAACTCGTAATGTAGCTCGTAGGCGTAATGGTCGAGTGAGTGCTTGCTCGAACTCGAAATAAAAGTAGCCCGTAGGCTTAGTAGTCGAGTGAATGATACGAACTCGAAGTAATGTAGCCCGTAGGCGTAATGGTCGAGTGAGTTCTTGCTCGAACTCGAAATAAAAGTAGCCCGTAGGCATAATGGTCGAGTGAGTGCTTGCTCGAACTCGAAATAAAAGTAGCATGTAGGCTTAGTACTCGAGTGAATGATTCGAACTCGAAGTAATATAGCCCGTAGGCGTAATGGTCGAGTGAGTGTTTCCTCGAACTCGAAATAAAAGTAGCCCGTAGGCTTAGTAGTCGAGTGAATGATTCGAACTCGAAGTAATGTAGCCCGTAGGCGTAATGGTCGAGTGAGTGTTTGCTCGAACTCGAAATAAAAGTAGCCCGTAGGCATAATGGTCGAGTGAGTGCTTGCTCGAGCTTGAAATAAAAGTAGCCCCGTAGGCTTAATGGTCGAGTGAGTGCTTGCTCGAACTCGAAATAAAAGTAGCATGTAGCTTAGTAGTCGAGTGAATGATTCGAACTCGAAGTAATGTAGCCCGTAGGCGTAATGGTCGAGTGAGTGCTTGCTCGAACTCGAAATAAAAGTAGCCCGTAGGCGTAATGGTCGAGTGAGTGATACGAACTCGAAGTAATGTAGCCCGTAGGCGTAATGGTCGAGTGAGTGCTTGCTCGAACTTGAAATAAAAGTAGCCTGTAGGCGTAATGGTCGACTGAGTGCTTGCTCGAACTTGAAATAAAAGTAGCATGTAGCTTAGTAGTCGAGTAAATGATTCGAACTCGAAGTAATGTAGCCCGTAGGCGTAATGGTCGAGTGAGTGCTTGCTCGACCTCGAAATAAAAGTAGCATGTACACTTAGTAGTCGAGTGAATGATTAGAACTTGAAGTAATGTAGCCCGTAGGCGTAATGGACGAGTGAGTGCTTGCTCGAACTCGAAATTAAAGCAGCCCGTAGGCATAATGGTCGAGTGAGTGCTTGCTCGAGCTCGAAATAAAAGTAGCCACATAGGCTTAATGGTCGAGTGAGTGCTTGCTCGAACTCGAAATAAAAGTAACCTGTAGGCTTAGTGATCGAGTGAGTGCTTGCTCGAGCACGAAATAAAAGTAGCCCGTAGGCGTAATGGTCGAGTGAATGCTTGCTCGAACTCAAAATAAAAATAGCCCGTAGGCTTAGTGATCGAGTGAGTGTTTGCTCGAACTCGATCCTGTTTGCATAATGAATCTTGGATATAAGATATCGGTAAAGAAGAGAGCTTTCTTTGCAAGTCATGATACATGCGTTCATGTTTTGCGTCAGGGCTCGGGCCAACTACATGAGCATGGTTCATTTTGACCATTTGGCTCTTACAACGTTTCCTGTCGAGACATTGTTTGTCATGAAATAACGAAGTAACTTCCTTTGCACCGAACTTGATAATCGTCACAGATACGTTCCATGATAGAGCCCCCCGAGTATTCGAGGTTGATTGTAAAGAGGCCTCGGATACTTAGCAGTAGTATCGTTTTAGGCGTTACACGTTCCAATTGCTTGGTAGTTGATTGCCATTTTATTAGACCGTGCTTGGGGGATTTCCGCTATATGACCGGTATCGATCTCTGGTCGACTTTTGCTTGGTAGTTCTTTTAGACCTAGAAATCAACTGGTCATCTTCGACTCTTATTTTGGATTGATATTGATTGTGCACATCGGTCCAAGTAATAGCTGGGTACTCGATCAGATTATGCTTCAGCTGCCGTGAAGCCATCGAGCTTCGCTCGTTCAGACCTTGAGTGAAAGCTTGAACAGCCCAATCATCTGTGAATGGTGGCAGATCCATTCGTTCCATTTGAAAACGAGATACGAACTCCCTTAGCATCTCGTTATCCTTTTGTATTACCTTGAACAGATCCGACTTTTTGGCCTCGACCTTTATGGCTCCGGCATGTGCTTTTACGAAGCGATCTGCAAGCATAGCAAAAGAATCAATAGAGTTAGATGGTAAATTATGATACCATATCATTGCCCCCCATGGTTTCACCGAATTTTTTTAATAATACGGATTCGATCTCATCATCTTCCAAATCATTGCCCTTGATGGCACACGTGTAAGAAGTGATATGCTCGTTGGGGTCGGTCGTTCCGTTATATTTGGGAATTTCGGGCATACAAAATTACCTGGGGATTGGTTTTGGGGCCGCGCTCGAGGGAAAAGGTTTTTGCGCGAATTTTTTGGAATCCAACCCTTTTATAATTTGTGGAGCTCCCGGGATCTGATCGACACTAGAGTTATATGTTTCTATTTTTTTATCGTTGGTTTCGACTCGCTTTGTGAGTTCCTCGAGCAATTTAGCAATTTTGGGAGTAGTCCCCGATTCTTGCTCATTTGACTTCACTATGGCTAGCTCCGTTCTGTGGGTGAGTTTTCGAAGCGGATTGGGCTCCGACCTACTTTGTACCTGAGTTTGGCTCTGCAACTGAGCTATAGCTATTTGTTGGGCTTGTAACATCTCGAAGATCATCCGTAAGCTGACTTCGATCTCCTCCACGTTATAGGTGTCTCGAGCTACAGATCGAGTTCCGCCCTAAATGCTTTTTCCGGTTCGGACTCAAATCGTATAGAGAAATAGAAATACGTGTATTCTTGACTATGAGAATGAGAAGAGTGAGCAAGAAGAACGAATAAGATAAAGTGAAATAAACATAAGGGAATATCTTTCAATATGAAAAGAAATCTTCTGTTACCATGTGTGACCCTCCCTGTGCTTACAAAGATTCCCTCATTTATAGCAAAGAGATCTTACTTTATTTATAATAAAAAATATATAGTGGAGAACCATGATGAATCGTCTCTTCCTCGATTCCTACCAAGATTTTCTCACCTAGTGCGGTCGCAACGGCTCCTATCTGCGAGCTCGATACTGGCTCGAGCTCGGTATTGGGTCGAGCCCTCGGTCTTGGTTCGAGTTCGACAATCGGGGTGAGTGTCAATCGGTCTGTGCATCTCCGACAACCTTCACGTTGCCTTGCATTGCGGTTCGATTCGGCCATCGGCTCGATAATGATACCGAGCCGATTCCTCGATCGGTCTTGGAGCTCGAGGCTTGTTTGTACTATCCTCGGAACTCGTCTCGAGCTCTCACTTCGATCGCTTACCATTCGAACTCGATGAAACGTACGGAGGCCGAAATCTATTTCGACCGTATATAGAAAGTATAGATTGTAATGACATTAACGTTTCAACTTTAATTGTGCAGTGAGCCTAAGACCGAAACTAACAGAAAAAGGGAAAATTGAGCCTTGGGGCGAAAATACATCAAGTAGGAGGGTTGGAGAGAATATTCAAGCAGAAGTTTAGTGTTAGAGATGATGAAAAACTGTTGAAAGTTTCTCAATGCTATTTATCAACGACATCTGGTTCAATGGCAGGCCTTCTCTTCATCTCTGCTGATAAGATTGCTTTCTGCAGTGAGCGATCAATAAAGCTCTCATCTCCAACCGGAAAGTTGCTTAGAATCCGTTACAAGGTACACCTCTGCTCTGGTTTACTTTCATCTCTAATTTTCTAGACATGTAAAGCATAATCTTATAGGCCGGTTCATAATTGCAGGTATCGATCCCAATAAGTAAGACAAGAAAGCAAAAGAGAGTGGAAATATGGAAAAGCCGTCACAGAAGTATATACAAGTAGTTACAGAGGATGATTTTGAGTTCTGGTTTATAGGATTCCTTAATCATCAAAAGACTCTGAGATATCTGCAGCAGGCAATTTCAAGTTCTTCAAGCAAGCTAAGAAGATAGCGTTTTCTCCTTTTCTTTTTTCATTTTGTTTGCAAATTCGCCCATTCATCAATGCAAAATGTTGATACAACATGAATTTACAGATCTATTCAAAGTTGTGACTAGCTCCATTGCTCAAAGGAGGTTTTAGGTTTGTAGGGTTTGAGCAACAACAACAACAACCTGTTATTCCCGGTCAATATTGCTGTATTTGTAAATATTAATTCTGCAAAATATAAGTTAACGTAATGAAACAATAATAATAAATTCGAGCCCACTGAATTCACAGTGTTTCCTTAAGGAATTTAATCCCCTCCTAGTACCCAAGGTAATGGATTATTTCCTCCCAGGATAGAACGAATAACACACTGGTGTAGCGGTACTTCAAACCCCAGTGTTTCGGCGAACACAAAGTTCGGTAGCAAATCACACTTACAGTTGCTTTGTTTGAAGTTAAAAAACAATGCAGAACGAAGGAGTATATACTCAGAAAAACGTATGGAAGTTCTGAGAGGAAGGAGTGCAATGTATAGCCAATTTGTTGAGCGAATTGTATGTTGAGTTTAGTATCTTTCTTCAACATTTGCTGCTCATATATATAGCAGCCAAGAAGGAGTGCAAGACCAAACGTCCACCCTTCATGGTGGAGCAAGCATTACATGTTTGTGGAGCAAGCACTTCATGGTGGGAAGACCATTATCCGGCTGCCAAATTATCAATACACGGATTGGAAAATATCCGTTACAAATACGGATAATCTTACGTTAATATTTACTATTAACAAATAAATTTGGTCCAAAAAATTAATCAATCAATCGATCATTTGACCAAATCCAAATCCAAATCCGAATCCGAATCCGAAGCCGAAGCCGAAGCCGAAGCCGAAGCCGAAGCCGAAGCCGTAGCTACAAGAAGAGCAATTATATATATACCCACCAAAAATGTCTTCCACTTCCAATATGGGACAATGTCTCATTGTTAAGAGGGGGAAACTTAAAATTTTACTCAAAATTTTATTTTCCCTCCATTTCCCATTCACCCTCATTTTAAGAATATTACATCTTAAAAATAAAACCTCAACACAACCCACTATAATCCCACTTAGACAGATACAATTTTCAACAAATACAATTAACACTTTTAGTATTTTACACATTATAGGCATTAATTGAACGCACATAAAGAAATAAAAAAGAAACAAGTTCATTACAATAGTAACATCCTGATGAAGTAATAACAGTTAGGAAGCAACATCAATCAAATCAAATTATCAGATTGAATTCACTGCTTCACGTGCTTCACATATATATGTTCATATATATATATATATATATATATATATATATATATATATATATATATATATATATATATATATAGTGAAAGTGATGAAAATAGGATACCATACCCCTAAACCCTATAATCCAAAAAAGAAAAAAGCATAAGCCTTATTATACTTTAATTTAATTATAATACCTTTGTGGAGATTTTTTTCTTGCAACATGTATGCTTTCGTTTTGCACATAATAGAGGTTCACTGTATTTTATTTAAGTTCACAGTAAATAAACTCATTTTCTCACAAAAAAATGACCAGCTAGCTTGTTGGATCGTATAATTCGAAGAACGAATGACAATACATTGCAAAACTCTAAAAATATTATTCTCTATGGGCCAATTTATGGGGTGGAGTTTGACTGACATGAAGTTTAAGAAAAAAAGAACTTTTGGACTTATGTGGTCCTAAACCTACCATAAGATTTTTGTCACTATAAAAGCATATTGCCATTTAGGATAAAATGAAAAATTTTAAGTTAAATTATTTCCAAATAAAATGTGTCATTCTTTTGGAACGGACTAATAAGAATTTTGCCACATAATATGGATTAGAGGGAATATTAAAAATAACTTCTTAATAACTTGGTATTTTGAAAGAAACATAAGAAAAATGCATCAGAAAATATTGTTATTTTTGTGCCTCATTTTGAATTTTTTTATTTCTACAGATATTTCAAAGTAATGTTGTCCAAAGACAAAAGTTGGTCAAACTATGGAAAATATAAGTTAGTTTACTGAAAACCTTTAAATCACATGTCTGTGCGTGTTGCATTCCACACAGAGTCGACATGAATGCCTATCCTGCCTTTACACCTCAAGAGGAGATTAAAAAAAATAAAACAAATAAACACAAAGCACCAGAATTGTTGACCCTACATAGCAGATTGAAATATTTGAATGGCTAATTTTTTCCTTTGCCTGATTTAATAAGTAACAATTCTAAATGGATGACTCACTCATGTTTCAAAAGGGAACTTGAGTCAAGTGGTGGTTATGGATCACCACTAAACTGTTATCTTGTCAACTTTAATCATATAAAACTAATCAAACTAACTTGAGATAATTTTACTCTGCACTAAAAGCTTTTGAAAGAGATAATTTGTATACTTTTGAATATTCAAGAAGGCGTTTTTTACCCGGTTCACCTCAAGGATTTTGTTTATCAAGCCTGTTTATCTCAAGGATTTTGTAAATATAAGAAAGAATTTTGACTTACTTTAATATTTAGGGAAACTGGAGGGGACGTCATAAGAAGATATAGGTTACAGTTTAAGTTATGACAGCTAGTCTAACAGCAACAATGTGCTTCTCAACTAAGGCAGGTCAACTCCTACTAGCAATTTAAAGTTCAGAGTTGCACACATCCCTCTAGAGAGTCAAAACTATTAATTTAAGTTTAAACAAATGCTTACTCATGAATCCTTATCTGTATAAAAATGATCAGTCGATTTGTATGGAAAAGTAAAGTCATAAAAGTGAATTAAGCTACCTTACTAGTTACGACAAGATGACTTCAATATGCAAAATTTTATCTTACTTTTGCTCAACTTACAAAAGTAGGTTGCATCACAAAGCAAATATGCCTACTCAAAAGTTAAACATACCACATGTGCACACAAATCTTGATAACAAAATAAGTCAGCAATGAGATTAGTTTACAGTAATTGACCAGACAGCTAACAGAAGACATTTTCAATACCTTTGGAGCAAGAGAAAAAGATATATATTGATGGACTGATGCAAGCAAAGGGATTTAAAAAAAAAGAAAATAAAGGGGGAGGTTGAACATGCACTGCACTTTGATTTTTGAATATTTCAAACTTCAATCAATAAAAAGATTTTATTGAAAACACTCCCATCTTCCTGACAACCTTTTTCTTCTTGGTACAAAAGAAAATTCTAAAAAGCACATGCATGATCTTTCTTTTGGTTGTTGATGACCCATAGCTGACTCATGCAACAATCAGTTAAAAGATTCATCAACTCCTCCTCAAACCCCTATATATAACGCTACAAGGAATGTTCTTAAACCATCAACCAAAACTTAAATATATCACAATACAGCAATATTCCCCCGCAAAATCAGAATCACAATGAAGAACTTACTCAGTGGAACTGTGGTGGGTATTCCCAGGAGTTTAGCAGTATGCTCACTTGAAAGGCAGCCAAAAAGACTACTGGTTCTATCTGCAAGCGAAGACCATATTATTCCATATGCAACTTCAAAGAACTTATCTAAAATAAAGCAAAGTGAGTATTTCCGTCGTCTCTTGATGAAGAATCAACTTGATCTTGTCGTATGACCCTAGAATGAAGAGATCATAAAATTAAAAATATTTTTGAATATGCAGGAAAATCTGTCATTGGTAAGATGAATAAATTCGGAGAAAGGATGGACTGTCTTGCACAAGGCATCCGGGAGCATGGTAAGCACTTACATTCTCCATTAAATACTTCAAAAGATTAATCGAAAATATTACTAGGACATGTGTAAGTTGAAATAAAAAAGTATTTGCAGCTAAAGTTGAAAAAGAGTATTTGGAAGTTGAAACTGAGCGCGGACATGAGTTCTGCTTGAAAAAAAATTCAAGTTGTGTTACCACTCCCGAAAAAAAAAAAAAAATTCAAGTTTTGTGAGTGAAAACAATTATCTTACTTGAAATGCTACTCGGACAAATTTATTTCAATATTTCACCCGTATTTCAAATGCTAAAAAATTCGCTATGTGAAGTCATCGCCAAACACTAGTGTAAATCTAAAGAACACAGATAAAGTGAGTCAAGAAGTACAAATTTCATGCAAGAAGCATTATTTACATGTATATATGTTAGAAAGTATTGATTGTAATATCCTTTAATTGTGCAGTGAGCCTAAGCCCGAAGCTAACAGAAATTGTGAAGGGAAAACTGAGCCTAGGGGCAAAAATTCTTCAAGTAGGAGGGTTGGAGAGAATATTCAAGCAGAAGTTTAATGTTAGAGATGATGAAAAGCTATTGAAGGTTTCTCAATGCTATTTATCAACGACAGCTGGTCCAATAGCAGGCCTTCTCTTCATCTCTACAGATAAGATTGCTTTCTGCAGCGAGCGATCCATAAAGCTCTTATCCCCAACTGGAAAGTTTCTTAGAATCCGTTACAAGGTACCTATCTGCTCTGTTTTCCTTACATCTCTAAATTTCTAGCCATGTAAAGCATGATCTAATAAGCCGGTTCACAATTGCAGGTATCGATCCCAATAAGTAAGATAAAGAAAGCAAAAGAAAGTGGAAATATGGAAAAGCCATCACAGAAGTATATACAAGTAGTTACAGAGGATGATTATGAGTTCTGGTTTATGGGATTCCTTAATCATCAAAAGACTCTGAGATATCTGCAGCAGGCAATTTCTAGTTCTTTAAGCAAGCTAAGAAGATAGCTTTACTCCTTTTCTTTTTTCATTTTGTTTCCAACTTCGCCTTTCATCAATGTAAAATGTTGATGCAAAACGAATTGGATCTGTTCAAACTTGTAACTAGCTCCATTTCTAGAAGGAGGTTTTAGGTTTTGTAGGCTTTGAGCCTTGGTAGTTAATACGGAAGCCTAATTCATGTTTTAGGACTTGGCCAGTCATCCAACCATTTTCATGAAACCTAGGGTGAATCTTGATTCATCTATCCCCTTCACATCATTCCCACAGGCCACAGCATAATCATACACCAACCATAATTTATAAAGAGCTCAATACCTCAACACCCCCATAGAATGGTGATCGCAGCAACCGGGCTCACAATCGTTATTTTTGAGCTTGGGCTTATTGTCACCGGGACCTTGCCTGCTGTGATCATGAGTCATGTGTCGCGATTGAAGCTTCTCTGTATTGAGCCATGCCATGCAGAAATCACTAATATCGTGGCTCCCTTACTGCGATCACAGCACTAGTTCATTTTGACCAGTGTTGCCCTTTTCTCACCCACAGTCCATTTTGATCCCCGTAGCGAGCGAGCGAACAGCCTTAGGCAAACTTTTAGCCATGTTTAAAACACTCACACCATCCAACTAACTTAATTTAGTCCCAAGCATGCATACAACATCTCAAATGCCTCCAACATAGAGAGATACAATTTTGAACAAGTAGTTCGTCATAATATCCTTAGTAAAATATTAACATCCTGATGAAGTTATACAATTAAGATGCAACCTCAATCAAATCAAATTATCAGATTGAATTCACTGCTTCACATGTTTCTCATACATCTTTATATATATATGAACTAGTGAAACCAAGAGAGTAGGCCAGTAGGGTACCATACCCCTAAACTCTACAATCCAAAAAAAGAATAAGCATAAGGCTTTTTATATTTTGATTTAAGTAAAACTACTTCTTTCTTGAGATTTTTCCTGTAACAGTTATCACTCTTCTCATTTTGGACATAATAGAGGTTTACTTCATTTTATTCAAGTTTTGAGTAGCTAAACTCACTTTCCAACAAAAATTGACCAAACAGCTTGTTGGATAATATAATTCTTAAAACGAATGATAACACATTGCACAAATCTAAAAGTATTATTTTGTCCGTTTCAATTTATGTAGTGGAGTTTGACTTGACACGAAATTTAAGAAAGACAGACATTTGGAACTTTTTTTTTATAAGGTAAATTGTATTAATCAAAAGGGAGAGAACTCCCGTATACACGAAGTATACCAAAGACGTAGAGAATTTACATCAGAATATGATTCTCTACAAAAGACGCCCAATCTTCTATACAAATAGGGGCTAAATGAGTGAACCAAAAAACGATCAAAGATAAAAGACTATTCTTAAGATATGAAAAAGGAGACTCAATCTCCTCAAAAGCTCTCCTATTTCTCTCCCCCATACTACCCACATGAGAGCTAACGGGGCGAACTTCCACGCCTTTTGCTTTCTTCTTCTACGAAAACCGCCCCAACTATATAACATTTCCTTTACAGTGCTTGGCATCACCCATTGAACACCAAAAAGATTCAGGATTGCCCTCCAAAAAGCAGAGGACACAGGACAATGCAACATAAGGTGATCAACTTCTTCCCCGAGCTTTTACACATGTAGCACCAACTAACAAGTGTAATTCCTCTCTTTCGAAGATTTTCAGCAGTCAAGATCACTCCCCTCGCCGCTAGCCATGCAAAAAAGCACACATTCGTGGGCGCCCTAGGAATCTAGATCGAGAAGTATGGAAAAGTGGTCTCTCTCACAAACATACTCTGGTAAAAAGACTTTACGGTGAACAAACCATCGCCACGCAAGCCCCATCTCCAAGAGTCGCAGGATGGCTGGAGCCTGTCTTGCCCGTATAGCAGTGCCAACAAAACTTGGAGCTCCGCAATCTCCCGATCTTGCATGTTCCTCCTGAATGAGAGGTCCCATACTACCCCCTTCATGCTCCTTGCGAATCTGTTGGGCCATCAGTTCCTTCTGGTTTGAAACTCTGAAGACGTGGGGGAAGGAGACCCTCAGAGTATCCTCTCCACACCACCTATGATTCCAAAAGGCTGATTCTCCTTCCATCTCTCACCCTGTAAGTGATGTTGCCATTGAATGCTTCCCAATTCTTCATGATGCTCCTCCACATGCCACACCCGAAAGGTGTTGTGATCGCCTTGGTCCTCCAACCCCCTCCCGTTGAATCGTACTTTTCTACTATGACCTTCCTCCATAAAGCATGCTCTTCTACCCCGAATCTCCACAGCCACTTTCCCATTAAAGCTCTGTTAAATACCCTAAGATCTTTCACTCCAAGTCCACCCCACTTCTTTGGGGAAGTGACTGTCTGCCAATTCACTAGATGAAACTTTCTAGTTCCATCCGCCGCATCCCACAGAAAGTTCCTTTGAAGTCGCTCCAGTTTTTCTGTGATGCTCACCGGTGCTTGCAACAGGGATAAGTAATAGGTGGGCATACTCGATAAAGTGCTTTTGATAAGCACTTCCTTACCTCCTTTTGACAAATACCGTTTCTGCCACCCTGCTAATCTTTTTTCAACCCGCTCGATCACTGGATTCCAAACCGTAGTATCCTTATATGAAGCGCCCAAAGGAGGCCTAGGTAAGTAGTGGGAAGGGAGCCCACCTTGCATCTGAGAACACAAGACAAGGCATCAATATTAGTAACCTCACCTACCGGGAAAATCTCACACTTGCCGATGTTGATTTTGAGTCCTGATACTAACTGAAACCACTGCAGGACCTGCTTCAGGTAGGTCAACTGATCCATATCGGCATCACAGAAAACCAGTGTGTCATCCGCAAAAAGTAAATGTGAGACTCTTCGGGCACTGAGCACCCCAATCGGAGCTGAGAATCCTCTCAAGAAACCTCCGCCCGCCGCACGATCCATCATTTTGCTCAGAGCATCCATCACTAGAATGAATAACATGGGGGATAGGGGGTCACCTTGCCTGAGACCCCTGGAGCTGCCAAAGAAACCACACGGGCTACCATTAACCAGGACAGAGAATCTGACTGAGGAAATGCAGAACTTGATCCATCCCCTCCATCTTTCCCCAAACCCCATCCGCATCATAATAAAGTCTAGGAACTCCCAATTGACATGGTCGAAAGCCTTCTCAAGGTCCAACTTGCATAGTAAGCCGGGTTCTCTATTTTTCCTTCTGGAGTTTACAAGTTCATTTGCCACCAAGGCAGCATCCAGGATCTGCCTACCTTTCACAAACACATTCTGGGAGGACGAAACAGTCATGTCAAGAACCTTCTTAAGTCTGTTGGAAAGCACTTTAGAAATAATCTTGTAAATACTCCCCACGAGACTAATAGGCCTGTAGTCTCTGATACAAGATGCACCTTCTTTCTTAGGCACAATAGTAATAAAGGAAGCATTGATACTTCTCTCGAAAACACCATTCGCATGGAAGTATTCAATGGCTTCCATCAACTCCCCCTTGATGGTGTCCCAGAAGAGCTGAAAGAAAGCCAAGGAGAAACCATCAGGCCCGGGGGCCTTATCACCAGCACAACTCGACACAGCCTCGTGCACCTCCTCCTCCTCGAAAACCCTTTCTAGCCACTCGTCGTCTCCCTCCCCTATATGGTTGAACTCTATTCTCCCCAAAGTCGGCCTCCAACTAACTTCCTCTCTATATAAGTTCTCATAAAACCCCGCTATCTCCCCTTTTACCTCCTCTTCTCCCTCAATCCTTACCCCATCCACAACTAAGGACTCTACGAAGTTTCTCCTTCGATTTGCGACCGCCACCCTATGGAAAAACTTGGCATTCGAATCCCCCTCCTTTAACCAGAGCGCCCTCGATTTTTGCCGCCAACTAGTCTCCTGAGCTATTGGAACTTAAAAGTCTTAAACCTACCATAAGATTTTTAGACTATAAAAACATGACACTAGGGGTACATTAAAAAAAATTAAATTAAATTATTTCCAAATATAAGGTGTCATTCTTTTGGAAAGGACTAATATGAATAATGTCACATAATATGGAATAGAGGGAGTATTAAAAATAATTTCTTAAAAACTTGCTAAGTATTATGAAAGAAACGTATGAAAATGTATCAGAAAATATTATTATGTTTTGTGCTTCATTTTTGAACATTTTTATTTCTCCAAATTTTTTAAAATATTGTCTAACAACCAAAGGCCAAAAGTTGGTCAAAGTATTAAGAAAATAAGTTAGTTTACTCAAAAATTTGAATCATTTGACATGTGTGCGTGATGTTTTCCACATAAAGTCAGCATAAACGCCTATAAATCTGCCTTTACACTTCAAGATGAGATGGACAAAAAAAGCAAGATAAGATAACTGCCTTAAAAGAGAAGGCAGTATACATAATCCAGAGCTGGCCCTGCGTAGCAGATTGAAATCTTTGAATGACTACCCACGTTCCCTTGCCTAATGTATTAAGCAACACTTCAAAGTTAATGGATGACTCACTCATGTTTCAAAGGGGACAATCAACTAGTTAATTTATGATTAAATATTGATCACTACTAAACTGTAATGTCATAAATTCAAATAGTTATCCTGTCAACTTTAATCATATAAGACTAGAAAAACTAGCTTGAGATATTTTAACGATGCACTAAAAGCTTGTGAAAGAGGTAATTTTGTATACCTTTTAATATTCAAGAAGGATTGCCTTTTGTCTTTCCCTTCTATATAAATATTCTCTACCCTTATAAGGTAGGGGTAAGGTCTGCGTACACATTACCCTCCCCAGATCCCACTTGTGGGATTTCACTGGGTTTGTTGTTGTTGTTGTTGTAGTAGTATCAATATTGGGAGGAAACTTTAACCTAGTCTATAAAAAACATAATTCATAAATACTATACATAAATAGTTGTGCAATCATCAATCTTATAGTTTGCTTCTCAATAAAGACAGTTCAATTTCCTACTAGCAATTTAAAGTTCAAACAACAACAACTCAGTATAATCCCACTAGTGGGGTCTGGGGAGGGTAGTTTGTACGCAGACCTTACCCCTACTCTGGGGTAGAGAAGCTATTTCCGATAGACCCTCGGCTCCATCCCTCCAAGAACTCCCCACCTTGCTCTTGGGGTGACTCGAACTCACAACCTCTTGGTTGGAAGTGGAGGGTGCTCACCACTACAGCAACCCACTCTTGTCAGCCATAACATTGTCCTTGTATAGAAAATGCTTATTCAATCCTTTTCTATATAAAAATTATCAACTCGGAACCACAACATTAAAGTGCATATGATAATACCAGCTGAAACTTTAAGTTTTAGAAGAAACTAGATAAGATTATGGTTATAAAAAAAATTACATGCGACTGTCGAGAATGGCCCATGAATGGAATGCACGAGTCTATAGGGTGAATCAAACTACCTTACCAGTTTTGACAAGATGACTTCAAAATGCAAAGATTTCTCTTACTTTTGCTAAACTTATAAAAGTAGGTTGCATCACAAAGCAAATCTGCCAACTCAAAAGTTGAAAACACCACATGTGCACACAAATCTTGATCACAACTAAAAGAAAGGCATTTTCGGAAACCTGTTTCAGCAAGAGAAAGACATGGATTACTAAAATCATGAGACCAGCGCTCAAATTTCAGCAGAAGTAAGAAAATATAAGGTTAACTGCCTAAGCTTAATATAAAGTGATCTCTTCTTAAGAGCCTAAGCTTTAATGGGCAGAGTTACATTATGCATGTGCTAGTGGAAGGTCGCAGGTACCTAGTGAAATAGTCAAGGTGTGCACAAACTTCCCCAAACACCACCGTTATAATGGATCGCAAGCAAAGGGTAAAAACAAAGAAAAGAAAGGAGAGGTTGTACGTGTACTGCACTTTGATATTTGACAATATCAAATATCAAACAACAGAAGGATTATCAAAGACATTGAAACTTTTGAAATTAGCAGCCACTACATGTTCCTGACAAACTCTAAAAAAGTACATGTTCTTTTATGGTTGTTTCTGATGACCCATAGCAGACTCATGGATGCAACAATTAGTTAAAAGATTCATCAACTTCTCCCAAACTCCTATATATATATAGTGCTACAAGGACACACATATATATATGCTACAAGGATGGTTCTTAAACCATCAACCAAAGACTTATTTCTCACCGACCTTCACAATACAGTAATCCTCTTCAAAATCAGAAGTCACAATGAAGAACTTACTCAATGGACATGTGGTGGGTGGTATTCCCATGAGTTCCGCAGTATACTCATTTCAAAGGCAGCCAAAAAGACTACTGTCCATATCTGCTTGCCAAGACCATATTCGTCCATCTGCAACTTCAAAGAACTTGTCCAAAATAAAGCAAAGTGAGTAATTCCCCTGTTATTTCAGTATTTATAAATAGTACACCTTAATGAAAGAAGAGATCACTGAGAAGGATATTTTGAATGTGCAGGAAAATCTGTGATTGGTAAGATGAACAAACTTGAAGAAAGGATGGATTGTCTTGCACAAGGCATCCGTGAGCGGTAAGGCACTTATATTCTCCATAAACGACTTCAAACAGATAATCGAAAATGTTACTAAGACAATGGTTTGTTTAAGTTAGAAAAAAAGTATCTGAAGTGGAAGTTGAAAAAAAAATATTTGGAAGCTGAAATTGTGTCCAGACATGAGTTTTACTTGAAAAAAAGTTGAACTTTTGCGAGTGAAAACCATTATTTCACTTGAGATACTCCTCAAACGAATTTTTCCACTATTTCATCGGTATTTCAAATACTCAAATTCAGTATTTGCAAATACTGATGGCCAAACTTCAACTTGCAAATAATGATTTAAGTATTTAAATCTAAACAACACAATATATATGTGAGTCATGATGTACAAAAATTCATGCAAGAAGCACTATTTACATGTATGATTGAAAATATTGATTGTGACGTCATTAATGTTTCAACTTTAATTGTGCAGTGAGCCTAAGCCCGAAAATCCATCCCCCTTTTTAAAACTGATTAATTAACGACCCACCAAGCAAGGGCACGTTGCGCGGTAGTAGCCAGTTCAAGGAAGTGAAACTGCCGCAGATTTCTGACCTCCAAGCCAGAACTCTATTGGGGGGAAAGCTAACAGAAATTGTGAAGTGAAAATTGAGCCTCGGGGCAAAAATTCTTCAAGTAGGAATGGTGGAGAGAATATTCAAGCAGAAGTTTAGTGTTAGACATAATGAAAAGCTATTGAAGGTTTCTCAATGCTATTTATCAACCACAACTGGTCCAATGGCAGGCCTTCTCTTCATCTCTACTGATAAGGTTGCTTTTTGCAGTGAGAGATCAATAAAGCTCTCATCTCCAACTGGAAATTTTCTTAGAATCCATTATACGGTATCCAATACATTCTACTCAGTTTTCTTTAATCTCTATTTTTCTAGCCATGTGAAGCATAATCTAATAGGTTCGAACTTGCAGGTGTTGATCCCTCTAAGTAAGATGAAGAAAGCAAAAGAGAGTGAAAATATGGAAAAGCCATCACAGAAGTATATAAAGTTAGTTACAGAGGATGATTTTGAGTTCTGGTTCATGGGATTCCTCAATCATCAAAAGACTCTCAGATATCTGCAGCAGTCAATTTCATCAAGTTCAAGCAAGCTAGGAAGATAATTAGTTTTCCTTTTTTCATTTTTTTTTTCTAGCATGCCCATTCATCAATATAAAATGTTGATGCAAAAATGAATTCTGTGATGTGTTAAAACTTGTAACTAGCTCCATTGCTCAAAGGAGGTTTTAGGTTTGGTGGGCTTGAGCCTTGTGAGTTGATGTGAATATATAGACTTAATGTAAAATTTATGCAAACAGATGGCTTTTCTTTGATGATTAATTCAGCTTTCTGCTTGTCCTGGGAGTAAGCTTTACAACCCAAGTTAGGATTTGGAAAAAGACCCAAATGCTACCTATAGGATTGACATTTTAGTAATGTTTAAATGCCCACAATAATACTGTATTAACATCTTTGCTGACTTCAAGTCTTTTTTTTCCCTGGTTATGATATAGAATGTCCTCAGTAAAATAAGATACAAGTAGAATGTCTTCATTTGAAAATATTAAATCTTTTTTCACCAAGAAAACTTATTTCCATACCACTTTCCAGGTAAAACAACTACTTTGGCTTTTGGATTCCTGTATTATCCATTTTGTAATATGCTGAGAGCGCACGGGTTAAAATACACTGACAGTGGAAAGAAATTTAACACAGACAATATATACAAGTCCATTTTGCAATCAGAATATTGGTTCCCATCTTGCAATCTGATTAATTTCTTTGGCCAACTAGTTTAAATATGGTTCTTGTAAACCTCCAGACTATATGCAGTTACAGCTAACACAATCCAATTGTGGATAAGCTCAGTCACAAATACTTTTATATATATACACACACGCATAAACCTGAACCAGCAAATGTAACTGCATGCAGTTGATACCAGTAAGGCAGTTGGCAACGGGACTTCATTTTTTCACAGAAAAACAATGAGACTTCATTCATTCACAATCTGAAAACACCTACAACAACCAATGAGGGCTACTAGTAATATACAAGGATGATATACAGGAGTTTGGGATTAAATAAATGAAAAGCAGGCAAATAATCTACAATGAAAAAGTTCATGCTTAACAAAAGACAAATAATGAGAACAAAGGACTGACACCAGGAGCTTCTAAATTCATTTTGTAGGTCTTGGAGTAAGAATGCAATCCTTCTACAGTATGATACCAAGTGCAGCAAAGGCATTCCGTAATCAAGTACTGCTCAAAGTAACTCATCTGGCTCAGCTAAGCTCCCAGTGAAGTTTATTTTGCAAGATTCAGGAAACTCAAGTCCAGCCTCCTCACACCCTGCTTTAGTTATAAGGAGACAAGATCGTACGTCTAGATATTCAAGAGACTCACATGACTTCAGAAGTTTCTTAATTCCGTCAACAGTGATCTTTGGACAGTTACTGACCTTCAAAATCTTCATCCCCAGCATAAAGTCTTCGCTTCCTAATTGTTGAAATGCAGCATCAGTTACCTCTTCACAGCAGCCAATGTCAAGAACCTCAAGCTTTTTGCATCCGGAAATGATACAGTCCAACGACGAGTCTGTAATGTTCAAACACCAATCCATCCTCAGTTTCCTAAGACTATTACTACATGCAGCAGCAAGTGACTTCATGGACTCGTCTGATATGTTACGGCAACCACCAATAACGAGTGTCTCAAGATTTTTGCAGTAGCTAGCCAAGGATAAGATTGATTCATCGCCAACTTTGTAGCAATCTAACAACTTCAATGTCCTGAGTGTCAATGAACAAGCTTTGGACACGCTAGATATCCCAATATCACCAACATTGCTGCATTTGTTAATGTCTAAATGCTTTATCCTTCGGCAACCTTCGACCAAAACAGAGAGACCCGAGTTGGTGATGTTGGTGCATCCTTGCAAACCCAGCTCTTCTAAACTATGGCAATTCTTGGAGAGAGCTTCCAGTAATGAATCTGAGACAAATCTACAGCCAGCAAGATGCAAGGTTCTCAAATCACGACACCCCTCAGCAACAGCTGAGAGACCCTTGTCTGTGATCTTTCTGCAGTAGGATACATCTAAGGACTGTAAATAAGAGAGACTGGATCCGATTGCTGCCATTCCATTGTCTGTTATGCCTGTAAAATTTGGACCATAAAATTTCAAGTTAAATTAACTAGAATACTTGAGCACAATTCAGCCTGTGTCTTTTAATCATGATGTTGTGAAAGATCTAAGATGATCGAACTATCATCTCAAGCACAAATTTTCAATAAGATTTTATTCATTGTCCACGATGAAAAACATGCGTGTGAAGGAAAAGGCAGCTTTCAGATTAGCAGCAAAGTTACACTTCTTTTGAAAGTTGGAATACATATGATGTAACTAAATGTCCTCCTTTTTGCTACAACTTCAAAACCACACAGAACAAAAGACATAACCTTTCCACAAACACAAAATTCTACAAATTCACATTTAAGTTTTCTCAAAAAACCTCCCCAAAATTTCTCCCAAAATCCTTCATAAAAATCTAAGTTTATCATTGAAATCCATTATTTACAAAATAGAAAACAGAAAAGGGCAGTCTTTTCCACAATTGGGTCAAAACCATTAGCATTTCAAACGAAAGCTTAGTCAAAACTTTTAAAACTCCTTAACGTCCAAGATTACAGTATCTCCTTTAGTCACCAGATTCCTTTTACTTGTCCACTTTAGCAAATAAAAAGATAATTAATTATTTTTTCCTAATCTTACCCATATCATTAAGTAACCATTGGAGTATTAGTAGTCAAATAAAGATTTTTGCAAACTATTAATAAGGATAATTTAGTACAATAAGCACTTAATGATTTCGCAAGGGGAGGGCAAATTACAAACTGGACAAATAAAAGGAACCCACTAGTCTATCAGGGGTGCATTGGTGATTTAAATTCAACAAATTCAAATGTAAAGACAATTAAAAATTTGACCTTTACAGTTCTGAAGACTGAGGATTTTTAAGCAAGAGAAAGCAGCAGCAATAACGGAAAGATCAGAATCCGTAACGCCTGGGTAGAAAGATCTAGAAACTGACTGACAAAGATCAAGTTCATGCAAGCGAGTAAATCGGGCCGCAATTTTACGGAGCATATGAGGCCCGGCCCGAGCACAAAGTTTCTTCCTTTCAGTGCTTTGAATAAAAAGCCACCGCTTACAGACCAGCCCGAAAACTTCCTTGTCTTTGTCGTCTTCGAGCCGAGATAACACGGCCCGAAGCTCGTCGTCGCCGAGGCTGTCGTTTATACAAAGGCCTGAAACGACGCCGTTGCAGGCCATGTTTGGGAAGCTTATGGTTCTGATCTTCTTGGAAGAAAAAGCAGAAGGGTTTTTTGTTTTGTGTTTGTTTTATTTATAGGGTTTTCGGAATGGGCACATCTACTCCAATATTTGATGGAATAAATAATGAATTATGAGTTGGCTATAAGGGTGTTTGTATAGGAATTGGAATGTGGTGGTTACCGACTTATGAAGCAACAACAACAAACCATGACATAAACATTTGAACTTACATTTTTGTTGATTAATTGAACTAATTTCAACTAACATATAGTATCTATTTTTTGGTAAAATCATTTAATGGGTGAAACATTTCTCAATTCCCAATACTTGATCGCAAAACAACTGGTTAAGACCGCATTGGAGCTCGACTATATTTGGATTCGCGTCGCGTACGGCCCCATCCGGAGAAAGCGCTCCCTACCAAGTATTTTTCCATACCCAGGGCTCGATCCTGAGACCTCTAATTAAGTAAAAAGTAACCACATACACTGCACCACATTCTTTGATGGTACTTGTATATGGATATGACTAGACTATTCTTCATAAACAATAATTGCCATTCCCAACTTAATACTTAACTCACCATCACAATGTGTTAGTACAAGGGTCCCAAAAGTCTCGTACGGTTTACTCAGACACATAGTGTTGTCATCAATCCAAATAAATACATAACATATGTCCTTTATATATATTCTTATTACTCGAACATAGTTCATCAATAAAAATGTTCATCTCAATTTGTTACTTAAGTATAACAAATAAATATGGTTTAATGTAAACGTCGGATGTGTGTAAAGGATGAAAATGAAAGATTATGACCCAAGGAAAAGGATGAAACGCAAGCTCGAACAATTATCTTGACCAACTTAGTTTGAGAAGCAAGACATGAGCAACATCCTAGACCACGGTTCCAACATTGTCCCCCTAGAACCTTGAACTAGGTGAAATTTTGCCAAATTATCCACACGAAAGTACAACTAGATTCAAATTGATTAGAAGTAGGAATCTTAGCTACAAAATGGATAACAACACTCACTTTCTTCACAAGATCTTAAACCACATAAATTCACTTTAGATACAAAGCTTTCATCTTCCTCGTTATCCTATTAACCAAACCATTGTCATCACTTTCAACAATCAACATGATGCTTTGGAAACCAATATCCCTTGATAGTCTGATTCTTCTGAATCTGCATTTACAATATTTACTATATTTGGGTCATTCAGGCGGAGGAGGGTTGCGGTAGGCTAGCAGCCGACGTAAAACTTGTCAATTCATGATTCAGAAGCATAACTAAAATTGCAAAATAAAAGCTTTCCAATAAAAGGACTAGGAGATCCTCATGTTCCCTAGAAACAACATCACCAAATTCCAGCTTTATCAGGTCTCAGCACCCCATGTATCCTAAGCTAAACCTACCAGCAGAAGTTCCTATATTTCAGGAAATACTCAAATCTTGATTCAACTACTCCACATGCGAAGAGACAACCCTCGAGCACATTCAGCAGGACTTATACAGAATCTTTGAAAAGATCTCTGAACAGTCTGAATTCCTTGTACACCAAAAAGAACCACGGAGAAGTAGCAAGAACAGCCTCTTCCCATTGATCTAATTTGTCAAGAAGGCCAACAAGAGAGTCATACCTTTGGTGAAAAAAACATGACGGAACAGGGCAGGAGAACACAATCTCATTGCATATTGCACATTTAGAATTAGCCACAGCAACCCCTCTTTGCTAGATTTAGCTGTGTGTGTAGGATAGCTTACAGAGTCTTTCAAAGAAGAAAAACTTCACTTTAGGAAGTACTACTTGTAAATTCCCATAGCGGCTGCCAACAAGAATTCTGCCTCGACTTAGAAGAGATGCACTCCATTGAATGGGCAGCTTTTAACATTACGGCCAATAAGGCCATATACGACACACAACTTATCAACAAAAAAAAAAGGACCACATCTGAAGCACATATAAGGAAATTGTTCACACTTGAGGAGAAAAACACTTCTCCTTCTGGATCTGTACAACTTAATGCACTGACAAAATGGACAAAGAACATTCATTTTGCTCCCAGAAAAAAGAGCGGTTAACCAGCGAGCTTTTCTCTTATCCCAGCATAATGACATGCTGAGAACCATTTATCAATCTCAATGGCAATTGCATAGTAGCCAATGATTGTTAACTTGTAAAGCAACTTTTGGTCGAAACACTTAGGACCCTGTGCAATAAGATCATCCCTGCTTCCAAAGAAGAAGTAGAAACAATACTTTCCCAAATTTAATTTATAAAGGTCTTACAAGCAAAAATTCATCATGTTCTTCAAGCTCCTGAAATTAATCACTCTATCAATTAATGTGCCATAACAGCTTCTATCCTTTATAAATGTCTGGATCTTGAACACTAGTTTGATCTTCTGCAGTTTCCAAAGAACACTCTTGAAGATTGCTGTAAAATTTCCTTATCCGTGAGACAACATTCCAAATGACCACCCACTAAATATTGAACAAGGTTTTCATAAGCAATGAGGGAATGGTAATGACAATTAGGTAAAACCACTCATCATGAATAAGAGAGTATAAGTCTAGAAGGAGCACACCTTATAGATAGAGACCCAAACATGCTCATAATAAGTGGTCACAAACAGTGGCTATAGACATTGCATTCACTACTTTTGCAGAGTAAACTAAGAAAACAAAGTGTTTCCTTTTCATAGTTATTTAAGATTTTTAAAAGATACGAAACATATTGTTAGGAAAAATGAGTAAATACTGTGTGTCCTCTTTAACAGTTGAAAATTTTAGATGAAACGGTTCACAATTTTCACAAATTACAAAAGCATAGAAGGAAATGGACAACTCAGGCACTAAGGTCATTTCATTGGCAAATAGACAATCAAGTACAACAGGAATATAATCAAGGAATTGTCACTAATTAGACCAAATCCAAAAACACTCGAACAAAGAAATTCTAACTCAGTCTACTTTTAGTGATATAACAACATCCATTATGTATGGTAATGATTAAAGGTCACTTCTTAATGAAATGTGCTATTTTCTTGCACATTTATCATCTCGATTCTGTTCATACTACCATATTCTTGGCATTCAGAATGTAACAGTAAACTCAACTATGTTCCCACCAAAAGTATGTGAATTGCGCAGCAATGTACCATAAAGAAAGACTGAAGGACATTCAGAAATGGTCGCACTAAAGAATTATAAGGAATGAAATTACATAATTTGAACCCCATCAAACTATTAACTACCAAAGTCAATACCCAATATTTTTAAGTCTCGAGAAGTAATACAGGTAAAATTAGCTACCTCATAGCATTCCAAATGAATATCAGTTGTATTAACTGTGACTCTGCAGGGTACAACATTCTCGTCAATCGAAACTGAACAATTCTCATAAAGACCTTCCTTGGGTGCAAGATTCAACAAACAAGACTTTGGAGCTGACAGCCTATTTTTCTCACTAATAAATCTTTCTTGGTCCTCCATCAGTAAAACAAGACGATGGTTGCGACCTAACAGCTCTGACACATATTTCATGTCTCCCTTGTCAAGGGCATACCTAACACGAGTAGATGATACTTGCCCTCTCTCCTTTTTTTCGCGAGAGTTTAAGTCTCCAGAAATTTGATTCTTGTCCATGACAGAATTGATTATATAAGCCTCTAATCCATACTCTTTACAGAGCTTCACAAGGTCCGATGCATCACCAGAAGCTCTATATCCAAAACGATAGTTTTCGCCTGAGATCATCAAGACATCCTCATATATTCTTTTCTTTTCTTAGTTTATATTGGAATCTCTATGTCAAGTTAGGATGTAACAACATACCAGCAACAACTCCTCGCACTCCCAGCTCTTTGGACAGCTTCTCCACAAACTGACGAGGCGTAAGAGATCGAACTTTGGAAAATTTTATCTGGAATTCCCTTGGGATTACATTACCGCAATAAGGAGCCCAAGATGAAAGAATCCTTTTGCGATCACAGTCAGCAACAATGGGAGCCCTGTGTAGAAAATATACACAAAATTATGCAATGATTCTTTCTCATTTCATGATGTAGCATTTCATAAAGACCACTAACTAAAGAAGGAACTACTCAACACGCTTGAGTAAGATTAGGAGGATATGTTCAGCAGATTATAAACACCTTCCAGCTTCATAGACCAAATTTTATAAACCATGACTTTTCCTATATACTACTTGAGCAGAATAAAGTTCGATAAATATTTTATTTTCAAGGAGCAAATACATGAGGTTAAGGATATCCTTTGAATTTAAGATGGAGGAACTTTTACTAGTCACCAAAAACAGAAAAAAGAAAAAAAAGGACATCCACTTAAGTTTTCCTGTGGGAATATACACTGTTGCAGGAATTAATTGATTTAAGCCAAATACATATGCAGCCCCTTATACTTGTCCAATTTTATCATCTAGACACCTAAATTAACTATTGAGCCTATTGAATACTTGAACTTGAGCCAAACTGTGCCTATGAGACACAACTCGCTGACATGGCACGTAGCGTGTCTTTCACCCGAAACTACGCGCATTTTACTGAAAAAGATATGAAGTTATCATCGGTAAATTGATATTTCGGCTATTTCTGACAACTGCTATTTTCCGTCATCTTCTCCGACTCATTTTCCTCTTCTTTTTTAGACTCCATACCAGATTCAAATCCAATAAAGTATTTCATCTTCTTCTTATTTATCCTATAAAAAGCCTATCAAACACCACTCCTCTCCATCATTCTATTCAGACACCATTCTCTTTTCTGACCCGTCTAAATAATACGCGCCGCCTTCATCAGAAAACGGCCCATGATATAGCCAAGGAAAAATACGTCAACTGACCCATTCTCCCTCAAGAATAATAATAGTCGTACCTTTTTAGCAAATTTTCAAAATCTTATTTTTTAAACAAGAAAGCTACTATACAAAATTCTAAATGAACAATACAGGAGTAATATATACATTCACGTATTATCTATAAATCCATCACTTAGGGGAGAGAGGTTAGTTGATGGAATCTTTGTGTATGTAATGGTAATTTGTGGAGGAAGGGTGTGATCTGGTGCCTATCTGTTGATGCCATGGGGGTGAGATTCCTCGGTGGTGGAACAATGGCAAACCAGGATGGTGTGTATTTGTGAATGGAAGAAGAAGAAGAAAGGGATAAAAGGGGGATCTGAATGTTTCAGCAATTTGTGAACTCAAAATGTGACTTACCCCCCAAAATAACCTTTCTCCAAAGATGACTCAATCGAGCTTGGAGATGACAAAAATGATGATTCATTGATACTGGCGACAAGGCAACTTTATCCGGTGAAAATGGAGTCGCCCGGGCAGTTGACGGGGATTCAGGGTCAATCTGGGATGAACTTGTTTTTGCCAGTGTCGGGGAGATGATAATTTGATAACAAAGAAAACGTAATTCCGGTTGGTATTGTCCCCTCTGTTTCCGGTTACTGTTTCCTTTTTTTCCTCCAGCTATTGACTTTTTCCTTATCTAACATGGCTCTTTTTTATGGGTCATATTTGCTACATACAGAGTGGTACTCATGTGTTGAACTTAGTTTAGATTGTAAAATATGTGTTCAATTGATACAGCTCGAATATAGGTGAAGTGCTCAACAGGTACAAGCATTAGTTCAGGTGTCTTAATGGGAAAATAGGGCAAGTTTAAAGGGCCATCTATGTATTCAGCCAGTGATTTATTTCTTTAATTTATCCTTTTTGTTAAAACTTGAATTAAAAACATATGGTTATATTTGCGTGCTCTTTGCACATACTCTGAACTGATCATCCTATTAACAGAAATTCCTAAACTAAAGAGTGCAAATCAACAAATCTACTGCTTCGGAGAAAGAGCATCCGTAGGTCCACGGAATTACGCTAAAAATAGAGGCATGAAGGTGCAGTATTGCTACAACTTAGAGGTTGCAAAGAGACAGTGCACATTTAGAGAATGCGAGATTGAACTCCCTGGTTGAACTAGGTACTATTACAGGTTTGGGTGTAGCAGCGAGAGTTGAGTCGAAGTTCACCATTCTCTACTTTTCTGGTCTTCCAGGGAGAGAATATTTCTCTATTAACATTCTATTAGAGTAGAGTAAAGGAGAAGAGAGAACAGAAGTTATACCTCGGTTCCCATCCAAGTACTTCCGCCATTCCAACAAATGAAAGAAGAAATGGAATTCCTCTCTTAGCTGCTTGGATTGCAAGCTCACGATGACCAATATGGAGTGCATCAAACTTCCCCAGAGCTACTATCCCACCTATTGAAATGAAACCAATGATCGAGAATTTACACATAAATGATATCCAAGAATCCTCTATTTCTTCTCATTTACAACACAAATTAGCAAGTGGAATTGAAACTCTTTTTTTTATATTGATGATAAGCAACAAGTAGAAATGAAACTCACTAATCTAAAAATGTAATTGTAGGTCCAAAGTAAATTTAGAATAAAATTTGCAGATTGACCATTCAACCGTTCACAGCTAGATTATCCCTATTTCTTTTTATACAAAAATAAGTGCACGGTATGGAAAGAACAGGTCTAAAGTGTTAGCAAAACAAATTGAGGAAAGAATGGACAATATTTCCCTTTATAATGACCCGTGTTGGAGCATGTATCAATGGCTTTCACTTTTTCTTTTCTATGATCTTGTGGTCAAATTTCCGTCAGAGGAGGGCATTAAACTGAAGCTTTCACAGGGTCATACATACCCTTCATGTTACCAATATCTCTAGGTGTGCTTTGGTGAGAGAAATTTTCCCTAACCTTGAAATGGAAGTTATCCAAGAACATAAAGACAAGATATCCTTGCAGTATATTTTGTAATTTCCTGAAGTGATTGCAGGAAATTTGATGGTTGATCATTTATTGTGTGAAATTTCATGTTTTGATAAGATAGTTGATCTCCAGCTTATGTTAGAACTGAAGTAGAAGAGCCTTCCATTATTGCAGGAAATCTTGTTATCCTCTTTCCCCATTTTCTTTAGAGAACCAGGAAGAGAAAAAGAAAAAAATTACAAAAGGAAAGAACGAGCAGAATTATGAAATAAGAATGGCTGATAACAGTTGTAGAACAAGGTATCTGTGTAGCACTTAACCACTGAAGAAACTTAATGATTTACAATAAATGATAAAAAATGGAATTGATATATATTCAGCATACATGTAATACCATTCAACAATATTATTACAAGTAGTACATGGGTTAGAGCACACCTGCAAGCATGGACAATCTTTCTGATGGAGGCTCCTCATCTTTTCCAGATTGGCTTTCCATGAAAATTGTGAAGAAAACACATATAAGCACTGGGATTCTAAAGTAAGTCATATTTTAGAATACAAAACGACATTACAATGTCAATGCAATGGAATAAAGAACTCTGACATAGAATTAATGGAAACCCGACCTCGGTAGGCTTCATTTAAACATAAAATGGAAACTACCGGCAAAATCCATGTCCAGATGAAACTATTTAAATGTATAACCCTCTCATTTAAAAACTTATAACAATTAGAAGGAAGACAGTCTTATTTATTTGTTTTAGGTCTACAACATGCTCTCTCATGTGCACAGCCTGAATCTTTTTAGACGCCGGAATATTTTTATAGATGACACGCAACGAGATTCAAACACAGGCATGTGTCTGCTCTGTTATCCGGTTGAAGCGTGTGAATCTGCTCATCTAAAACTTTAAACTGTCTGAGAGAACGCCTACTTATATAATATTCCAACAAACTTATCATATTATTTTCGTCAAAAATGTAATCCCAACTTAATGTTGCAATAAATTTTCCACTTCAATCTTATTGCAGTTATAAAAGAAAGTCTCCTTCCAGTCCTTCTTTCACTAACTCTATTTGCAAGAATAATGAGCTTACAAATATTTTATTTTATTTTAAACTTACTTTTCTACACTTTACTTTTAAATGACAAAAAGGCTTAGAAATACAAGTGAAAAGAAAATTTATCTCAAACTATTAGAAAGCAAGGAGCTATGGATTGTGGTTGCACATAATGTATAAAACAGACCCCAAACTTACTCAATTTTTATTCTTTTAATATCGAGAAATTCCTGAATAATAACGAGCCTCCTCCTCTACCCTTCCTCACTTAGATACCAAAATCCACTGCAGGGTTTGAATCATGTGCTGCACTCTTACCACTAGATCAAAGCTCACTCGATTTATTGCTCAAACAAGAACAGCTATTATAAGTACCTCAAACTTTCAGAAAGTGAAGAGCTTTAGATATTCTGAAGACTTGGGTTTTACACTCTTCATAAAAAGTACCCCCCCAAAAAACTAAATGTACAGCTCAAATTTACTCCCAAAAAATCACTAAATTTACTGCTGAAAGAGTAAAGGATGTTATAAATTTATCTCAAACATTCAGAAAGCAAAGAGCTTTGAATATTCTGAAGATTTGGCTAGTACACAATTCAAAGAAAGTACCCAAAAAACTAAATTTACAGCTCAAATGTACACCCCAAAAGATCACTAAATTAACAGCTCAAATTTAAACCCAAAAATCACTAAAATTGCTGCTGAAAGAGTAAAAGATGTTATATAATCTACCTCAAACTTTCAGAAAGTAAAGAGCTTTGAATATTCTGGAGATTTGGCTAGTACCCAAAAAGACTAAATTTACAGCTCAAATTTACGCACAAAAATCATTACAATTAATGTTGAAAGAGTAAAAGATGTTATAAGATTTACCTCAACGTTTGAGAAAGCAAAGAGCTTTGGGTATTTGAAGAATTGGGCTGAACACAACTGACCCCAAAATCACTAACTTTATTCCTTAATCTGAATCTGAAGTAGGTGAATGAAGAAGTTGAGATTGGTGGAGAAGCAGCAGTAAAAATGGGAGTTGTGGAAGTGCAAAATTGGTGAAAATTAGTGTCTCTTAAGTGCTGGGATATACAGCGAGACCCACCCAACATTCTTATTTTTCATCAGAAGAAGAATATGGAAATGGGTGTTGGCCTATTTCTGTAGCATTTTTGTTTTTTGTTCTTCTCCTTCTTAAAAAGCCTATCGCGTGGGCATATTTGTATCGATAGTTTTGATTCTCCTTTTTGGTTCCTTTTTCTTTATTTTTCTTTTGTTGGGGAGAGAGAAGGGTGGGCTGAGGAATTGAATAATTTATGTTTTACTAATCTAATCCACGTGTTATAATTCATGTATAATTTGTTTTTATATCATACGATCCCTAAGAACATCGCTATATTATGTTTTGAAAAACGGAAAAGGGCCAAAAATGCCTTAACTATCTCAAATAGCTCAAAAAATTTCTCTGTTTTTTTTTTTTTACCAAAAATACCACTGCCGTTTATATTTTGGACCACAAATACCCTTAAACTGTTAGTCTTGTCATTGAAGGTGACATGACAGTTCAACTGGGTTAGATTTGCTTACATGGACATCCACCTAAACAATTCAACATGGCAAAATTATTTTTTCGGAAAAATTATTTTTCCGAAATTTTTTTTAAAATACAAAATCCAACACTTATTCCGGAAAAAGTAAAAAAAAATCTGGAAAAATTATTTTTCGAAAAAATAATTTTTCGAAAAAAATATTTCTCCGAAATTTTTTACTTTATTCGGAATAAGTGTAAAAAATTCTCGGAAAAATTATTTATTTCGAAAATTTTTATTAAAATACAAAATCAACACTTATTCTAAAAAAAAAGTAAAAAGTTTCCGGAAAAATGAAAAAAAAAAAATTCATTTTTCCAGAATTTTTTTTACTTTTTTCGGATTAAGTGTTGATTTTGTATTTTAAAAAAAATTTCGGAAAAAAAAAATTCCGAAAAAATAATTTTGCCATGTTAGATTGCTTAGGTGGATGGCCATGTAAAATCTAACCCAGTTGGATTGCCATGTCACTTTCAATGACAAGTCTAACAGTTTAAGGGCATTTGTGGTCCAAAATATAGACGGTAGGGATATATTTGGTACCAAAAATAAACGGAGGACATTTTTGAGCTATTTCAGATAGTTCAAGGGCATTTTTGGCCATTTTTCGTTTGAAAAACTATATAGCGGTCTCTCCGTTCTAGTTTGACTCGATACGGAGTTTAAGAAAAAAAAGACTTTTAAAACTTGTTATCTTAAAAGTTTAAGGGGTAAAAGTTTTGCGGACCCAAAATATTATGGTTATAAAATTTTCTCATAAAAAATGTGTCATTCTTTTTTAAACGGACTAATAAGAAAAGTGTGTCGTCTAAATTAAAATAATATTAAGTATTAAAAGCTAAACAAGTCTGATATAAAATAAGGTGAAACTACATTGTTTAATTCTGAAAAATAAAATTTGGAAGAAGAAAAACCACCTTTTTGTTTTGGACATCTTGGTTCTGTTTTGATTTTTGCATATGGAAGAAATAATTAATCAATCTAACAGTCTATTTGTGTAAAATGCCTAAGATACTTGAGAAATATATATTTTTAATCGCTAAAAAAATAGATTTTAATATATATATATATATATATATATATATATTTCATATGCTTTTTTTGATTAGATGAATGCAATTAATTTCGGCCGGCAAACTAATTTTTTTATATTTTCGGGTGGAGAGGCCCAAGCTAGGGAACGATAAAGAAAGGCCCAGTGTTTGGAACTCAAAGGTAAATACTCTATTGTTGAGCGGACAGCACGGGGACACAACCTCAATATTCACGTCGCCGCCGTCGCTTCTCCGGTCTAGGTTTCCGATCATGAGCTCGTCCTCCAATCAACTTCCGCCACTTACACTTCGCACCGTTTCTATATCATACTCCGATCTCAGGGACAGAAACGCTGATTTATCGGCAAAAATAGAACAAGGTTTTGGGCCAAATGGTCTTGGAATTCTCTCCGTATCAGAGGTTCCTGGTTATTCATTATGGCGTAAGAATCTCCTCCAACTTGGCCCCAGGTTAGCTAACCTTCCCGAAGATGTGAAAATGAAACTTGAAGATCCTAATAGTAGGTATAACTTTGGATGGAGTCATGGAAAAGAAAAACTCGAATCAGGAAAATTAGATCTTTTAAAAGGATCTTTCTATGCAAATCCAATACTAGATGTACCTACTACAGAACAATCCCTAATTGAACGGTATCCATCATATTGCGGGTCAAATATTTGGCCTCGTAACGTTTTGCCCGAACTTGAAACAGCGTTTAAAACCCTTGGAAAGTTGATACTTGATGTAGGATTGCTCTTGGCTTATCACTGTGATCGCTATGCAATGCTAGAGGGTACTGACTGCGGACTTGAACGTACACTAGTCCGCTCTAGATGTCATAAAGGTCGTCTGCTTTACTATTTCCCAGCGCAGCATGGGCAGCAGACTAGTGCTGCCTGTGATTCCATGTCATCTTGGTGCGGATGGCATACGGATCATGGTTCACTTACAGGTCTTACACGTGGCATGTTTTCGAGAAATGGTGTAGGAGTGGTTTGCCCTGATAGTGCTGCTGGCCTTTACATAAGAACGCGAACTGGTGAAATAGTTAAAGTGGAGTATGGGGAGGATGAAATAGCATACCAAATAGGTGAAACAACTGAGATCCTCTCAAGTGGTCGGCTTTGTGCGACACCACATTGTGTTCGGGCACCAGAGGGTGAGGGTGATGCTGCAGTTGGTGTTGATCGTACAACGTTTGCATTATTTATGCAACCTGATTGGGACCAAAAGCTTAATTTTCCAGAGGAGGTGCATATTCATCGGGAGTTGATTCAATCCAATGGATCTCTTACTTTTGGAGAATACACTGAGAAGCTCCTTGACAAGTACTACCACCTCAAGATTTAATTGAAAGCTCAGTTAGTTGTTATGAGAGTAGTAGATTTGAAAAGCTCCTTCACTCCTCTGACACTTGCTTATAATTGGGATGTTATCTTCTGAAATGGGGTTTTGACATTCTGATAAAGATAGGAAAAAAATGTTGGAAGCAGCCAATGTAGTACAAGCTCTTGTCCTTACAAAAGCTAGTTGATTAGGTCTTGGTAAATCATGCTTTCAACATCTTCATGTACTCGAAAGAACCAATTTTTGATGTATATGTGGAATAGTAGCAATTGGTTTACCCAAACTAAAACTCTATTCTCGAGCTTCTTTCAATTCTAGAAAACCTTTTTTATTCCAAATGCTTTCATAAAGCATTTGAAAGCAGACACCCTCATAAAATGAATTGCAACTGCCTTTCTCTGACAACTATGCTAAATTTACCATAAACTTGCAGAGGAATGGCAATTCTTCAGAAGTTCACTTGCAAAAATAGGTCCTTTCGCTCTTCGTACATTGTCAACTAAGCAAAATTCCATGTACAGAGAATTAAATACAAAGCAAGCTGCGTTGTAATCTACACAATGTACTTTTACAAAGGCTTTACAGTATACAGATTAGATTTCTTCCAAGTTCAAATAATGAGATCAACTGGTAACTCAAGCTGCTTGCAAAGGTGGTAACAATCTTTTGCAGTCTAACCGAAACAGACTAGTTCAAGGGAAAGAAAAAGTGATATAGGAAAGATGAACATGTGATGTTCGTTAAGTAAGAAATGTTATGATGACATTTCAGTAAATTACATTTGCTAATGTGTTTCTGCCTCTGTCTTCCTGGGCAGATGGGCTGGGATACATAAAAAAATTAACCAACTGCATTTCACTCTCAAATTAGTTGGGATTGACTATATGAATCTTTTGTATACTCTCTAGTCTCTATAGAGAGGTACCGGAAGATGGCATTTTCCATAAGTCACTTTGAACATCATGCAACGGCAGCAAGTATAGGCTCTTCCAATTCTTCAGATGAGGAAGAATCTGACATGGCCTGCTCCTCATCAGCAGTCAAATGACCAACATTCGGGACATAGCCAGAGAGCTTCATCAGTTTAGTTAGTGTATTCAATGTCAGATATATCTCTTTTTTCCGCATATGTCTCCTATCTTTTACCATGAAAACATGAACCTGGCTTTCTATTTCAATCCAACTGCAACCAGGCTGTTTAACAACGCCACGCTCTCTCATAAGTTTTCGGACCATTTTGACATCTTGCCATCTCCCCTGTTCAGCATACATGTTTGATAGAAGAACATAGGGGCCAGAATTTGTAGGATCAATCTCCAGAAGCTTCTCAGCCACATACTTTCCCAACTCAATTTCCCTGTGAATTTTACATGCAGCAAGCAAAGACCCCCATACCACACTATCAGGAGACATTGGCATGGATTCAATCAAATCCTTTGCCTCTGCTAAGCAGCCAGCCCTGCCAAGTAAATCGACCATGCATGTGTAGTGGTCCTTCAACGGTGACAACCCATACTCTGTGCTCATGGAATAGAAATGTTGACGCCCCTCCTCAACCAATCCTGCATGACTACAAGCACAAAGAACCCCAATCATAGTCACATGGTCTGGCTTCTCTCCGTATACCAACATAACCTTGAAAGTTTCAAGAGCTTCAATAGCATGCCCATTTTGTGCATATCCAACTATTACGGCATTCCACGAAACCCAGTCTCTGTCCAGCATTTTGGTGAATACACAGCTACCATCTTCAACTGATCCACATTTCATATACATGTCTATGAGAGCATTTCCCACAAAGACATCAGACTCAGGTCCATTCTGAAAACTAAATCCATGCTTCAAAATATGTGCATGAGCCTGCCTGCCAAGCTTCAGATCAGCTAAACTTGCACATGCGTTGAGGAGATTCCCAAATGTATAATGAGTTGGCCAAATAGACTCTCTTTTTAGCATAAGAAAGAGATTTAATGCCTCCTCATTGTCCCCGTTCTGTGTGTATCCAGCAATAAGAGCATTCCAAGACACAACATTCCTTTCAATCATCCCTGAAAACATGGCTCTTGCAGTCTTCACACTTGCAACTCTCGCATAACCACTTACTAAACAGGTGTGTGACACCACGCTTCTGACTGGCATCTTATCGAAAATCCACCTAGCTTCATCAATTCGCCCAAACTTTGAATACATATCAACCAATGCATTGCATATAATAAGATCATCCCTAAGCTTATTCGACTTCACAATCCGGGCATGAATTTCCTTACCTTCTCTTATCGCACACAAACTCGCACAAGCACTTACTACACTTGCCAAAGTCTTCTCATCCGGTTTATACCCAAAGTCCATCATCCTAGCAAATATCTCAAGTGCCTTGCTTGCTGGCCCATTTTGCTCATAACAAGAAATTAAACTATTCCACGACACCACATTACACTCACTCATCTCATTAAACGCCTTTGTTGCACAATTCACATTACCCGTTTTCGCATACATATCAATAAGCGCAGAACCCGTGTAAACATTGTTTGAATACTTGGATTTAGCAACCGAGGCATGAATCTGAGTTCCCATTTTCAAGTCCCTTAACCCTGCACAAGCACTTAAACCACTACCATAAGCATACTCATTCAAAACAAAATCTTCTTTGTGCATTCTCGCAAAATACTCTATTGACGAATCACACAATTCACATTGTGCAAAGCTTGACACCATCAAGTTCCAAGAGCATTGATCAGGCTCAGGCATTAAGTAAAAGACTTCCTCGGCCTCAACAAGCATTCTTGATGCCGTATAAGCATTTATCATTGAGTTCCAAGTGAAGGTGTTCTTTTGGGGCATTTTATCAAACACCTTCTTGGCACACTGCAATTCACCACATTTCCCATAAGCGTCAATAAGCTTGTTGTTGATGAAGACCTCTGAACTGAAATGGGTCTTCAGAATACGGCCATGGACAGCGCGTACGACATGTTGGGACTTTGAATTGATGCAAGAGTCTAGAATCTTTGCGAGCGGTGTAGAGTCTGGGAGTGAAAAGAGGTTGCAAGTAATGAGATTTTGAAATAAAAATGTCTTCTTTGCCATTTGGCATAGGATCTAAGGAAGATTGGGTGATGGGCATGTTGCTCAGAAGAACATCAGATATTCCAACACAATGAACGTTGTTCCGAATAGTTTATGCACAGATTTCAGTATTGTCTCGGTTAACCGGAAAAAAATTGGTTGGAGCTTTCCCTTTTTAACGAGTTTTAGGCCGGCAAATTCAAGGGAAAAAGGTCAAAATTGTCCCTTTACTATCGAAAATTAGTCTAGTTTATACCCATTTCTACTTTCGGTCCAAATATACGCCTACTTTATTCATGTTATTTTTCTCATTCTTTTTCTTTTCTGTTTCAACATGACCCCACCCCTCTTTTCTGTTCCAACATCTATTGAAAATCTATCTGCAATTTACAGTCTACCGCAGTCCTTTTGTTCCATAGATTATGGTGGGTTTTGATAGCAACTATAATAGTGGTGAAAGCGGTGGGTTTTGATTGAATTTCATGGTGGGTCTCCATTGGAGATGGTGAATAAGAGCAGTGGGCAATAGAACTTTTTTATGGTGGGATGAAGTGAGGTGATGATCAGCTATAAAAGTTGTGGTGGCTTTGGTGAAAGAAAGTGGTGGACCGGTGAAGCGGCGGCTGTTTTGATGAAGGTGCAGGCGGCGATGGCGGCCGGTGGGGGTTGGGTAGGCTGTGACTACAACTTTTTACACGGTTCATCATTAGATATATAAAACCTCAAGTTCTTTATGTTCATGTTTATAGATCTGAGATACTTTTAGGCTTTCATTTCTCTTTTCATCTGTTTATTCATTTTTCTGATCTTCAACTCTTCACAAGAAGATGGTAAACGGGAAGGGAGGGGTCAAAGAAATGGGCATGGGTCAAAACAAATGAGCATGGTCTACAATTCGGGTTGGTATTTGCCCGGTTGGCACATTAAGTGAGGGGTCCTTGCACGTTAGAAATCTGTTAGGGGTAGGGACAATTTTGTATATTTTACTAACGGTAAGCGTATATTTGGACTGAAAGTAACAACGTTAATAAATGCAAAGGAGTTTCAAAATAATCAAATGACAACAAAAAGTCTCGAGAAGTGACTTAAAAGCACTAGTCTACTACATATGCTCAATTTACTCATTTTGGGATACATCAATGTCACAAATCTATCCTAATTCATGTGCCCTCACAAGAAAGAAAGTCCAAAAATCACCATATTTACAATAACAATACTAGGGACAAATGCACAAAGACACTCACTCTCAACAAAAAATTTCAAGTGTTACAAAATATCATTATTTTAATTCGCCGCCTATTCAAGAACATTCAGTTGGAGATCCCAAAAGGACTTTTTAAGATTGTAATGTAGGTTTCGGGAAGGGTCGAATAAGCATTTGGGATACAAGTGACTACATCCTCCTTGAACACTACTCACATTTGTCTTTCTTTTTTTTGAACACTACTCACATTTGCACTTTGCTTCTTTTTAAACCACATCGCCCTTATTGGCATCTAGTTACCAACATGGAACCACCTTAAAATACCTCTCTAATTTTCTCAAGACTCCATATTTATATATATACATATTTTTCTCTTTTTCTTTTTTTATATATATAGCTATTTTCTTTTGGAGCTTGAGTAACTTCATATGAACAACTTTGAGGTATATGTTTCTACCCTCAATGTACAATCTTACCAATTTCTAACTTGACACCAACACCCCCAACTTAGGCTTCTAGCCTCATTCTCAATATTCAAGGAGGGACGGGTTCAAAAGAGGGAATTATTTCACAAAAGGGTAAAGGTTTGTAATGAGGTGGCCAAAGAAAAAGTTAAAGGCTCAAATGTGGGTAAACTAGTGATAATATTTATGCAATGGTAGGCTTGAAAGGTTAAAGAGGCTTTTTCAAAGATTACAAAGAATGCCTAAGGTCATCCCTCCAACCAAACATACTTAACATTAGCATTGAAAAACCAATCGGGCAAGTTCTAGATGATAGAAGTAAATAGAAGAATTATTTATAACCAAAACTAACACACATGGAACATGAACTAATCAAGACGGATCAATTTCACTTCTTGCTAAAAGAATTTAGAGCAATATCATGCCAACTAGTGAGCAAAGAGTCACCAAATGAGCCAAAAAGTTGTCACACAAATTATTCTTCCCCATGCAACTTACTTTTTCAATTTAAAACCAAAATGCGGAGGGGTATTCTTAATTTACACTTCACATACAAAAGATTAATTTTGTTAGTATCAAATAATCCAAAAGTCTCCACATAACAAAACAAGACTAATTCCCTTAAGAAAGTCGTCACGCCATCCGTCATAGGAAAAAGCCACCCGATTCAACAAATAAATATTCCATGGGAAAGAACTATAGCATAAAGAAAACCCAAGGACATTTATTGAAAATGTATATTTAAGAAAGTCTCTTGTAAGAGCACATGATAATCAATAACAAAACAAGCCCGGCAAGGGCACACAATATCCATACCACATATAAACCCGGCAACGGGAAATATATAGCATCAATGTACGAATAAAGTATACTCTCTAAAGCCACCCCCCAACTAAAAACATTGCAGTGTCCTCACTTCATATTATTAAGTTATTTTGTTGAGATTCACATGCTTAAGCCTAATTATTAGTACCAACCAAATTCATAAGTATGGTGCTTAATTGGAGAATATGATTTGTGTATGATAACAATGCCACTTGTACTTTAAATGGTAGAACCTCATTGAATTGTTAGTTTTGATTTGCTTGAGGACAAGTAAAAACTTTAAGTTGGGGATGTTGATGAGTGGTGATTTCACCACTTATTTTAGTCTCTTTTATTTAAATTTTGTATCCTTTAATTATAATATGAGGTTGTTTATGGTGTGTATTGCTAGATTTTCAGGTAAATGATGCCATGTAGAGAGTTGAATTTAATTGAAGTGGAATTGAGCAAAAAGAGTACAAAAGTGCAAAATCCTTCAGTGATTCCGCATCTGCGGAACACTGTCCGCAGATGCGACCTCGCATCTGCGAGGTGAAAGGCCGCATCTGCGGAGTTAAGCTTCTTTCACTGGGATCGCATCTGCGGCAAGAATCCGCACCTGCGGAGTCGCTGGTGTGACTATTTGGTCTGTATCTTCGGAGAAGGGAATTCCACATAGGCTCGCATCTGCGATGATGTATCCGTATCTGCGGAGTCGCATTTGCGCCAAAAATGTCCGCATCTGCGGAGTAGGCAATCTACTGAGTTTGCGCATCTGCGATTGAAGGCCCGTATTTGCGGAGCCGCACCTGCAAGGATCCTTCCGTAGGTGCGGTCAACGGGCTTCAGACCTGGGCAGTAGTGACATTTCATATTTTCTCAACTCCAAACCCACAAATACACGACCTAGCTAATCTTTGGCAGATCTTTGGCTTATTTTTCAGTTCTTAGATTAGAGAAGATAAGTTTTGGAGTAGGGTTCTTGCACACACACTTGGGTCTTGAAGATTTGAAGCTTTTAGTGAGAACTTCTTACTCATTTATGCTCATTTCTTCATTTTCTTGCTTTGTATTGAATATTTAAGTGTGTAGTATTTTTTCCAACACTTGAATCTTGTTTATGAGAATATTCACATTTAAAGTGTGGATTAAATACCTTGTTGTGCTTATGTATTGAATGATTTTTATTTATTATGAAGTGAGTTATTGTTTCATTAATTATTTTTATTCTTGAATGTTTCCAAAGGGATTAACTAACCCTAGGACTCATCCATTTACTTCGGATTAATTTTGGAAAAAATAGTTCGGGGATGTGAAAGATTAATTAACAAGAACTTGAGGCATTAACCATCACTTTATAGATTCTACCTAGGGATAGGAATGGACTACTTGTAGCTATATTCAGGTGTGCTTAATCTCTTAATTATTTTAGGAACAATTCAATTAGGAAGTCTTGTTAGTCTTCGAGAGAAGCTAATATAGAATTATTATCCGAGGCTAATAAATAATAAATTTGCTCATATTTATAAAATTGTGAAATATATTGGATTGTTACTTGAGTGTAATTCTCGATGCATCCATGCTTGTAGCCATTGATCATTTTACTTGCTTTCTAGGTTACTTTACATTTTCGCATTTAGATATAAATATTTTCTCAAATCAATTCTAAGTGTTTGGCATTGCACAATAAGTGATAATTCTCTTACATTCCTAATCGCCTACATATTGTTCTCTGTGGGATTCGACCCCGGCTCATAGTTGGGTAAATTATATTACATGCGACAGTGTTCATTTACTTTTTAGTAGTGAATTTGGACGTCATCAAAATCGGTGCCATTGCCGTGGAACAATTTTACGTATTTAGGTCACATTTGGCGTCATCACGAACAATTTAGCGTCATCAAAATGGCACACGTATATGAGGTCACATGTTCATTTGGGTCAGTTGTCCCGTTGTACTTAGGAATTTCAGGCATACAGAACTTCTTAGGGATTTGCTTCGGAGCTGCGCTCGGAGGGAAAGGTTTTTGAACGAACTTCTTGGAATCCAGGCCCTTTAATATAGGCGGTGCTCCTGGGATCTGATCGACCCTAGAATTATAGGTTTCCACCTTTTTGTCATTGCTTCGGTTTTCTTTTCTCTTGTTTCCACACGCCTTTTCAATTCCTCGATCATCTTTATTATCTCGAGGTTGGTCCCGGGTTCAGCTTCATTTGGCCTATTTGCGGCTAGTTCATTTCTACGAGTGCTCTCCCGGGATGATCCGGGCTCGACCCCACTAGGAGCGCGACTTTGGTTTTGCAGCTGGGCTATCGCTGCCTGCTGAGCTTGCAGCATTTTGAAGATCACCCATAAGTTGATACCATCTCCCTCACCGTCACGAGCATTTTGGGCTACTGACCGGACTCCCCTGCGGACGCTATTCTCAGGATCGGTGGAAAAATTCGTGTTGATGGCCACATGTGAGCTGGCGTCGATCGGGTCCGTGACCGAGATTCCGTTGGGATCGGCAAGGGGCACCCCGTTATCAGGCGCTATATTGTTATTCTCGCCATGGTGGCTAGACTCAGCATCCGTGTTTAGAGGGGTAGATTGGGAGTTCGGCATTCTCAACGCAGACCTGAAATCAAAGACACTTCAAAAAACAAGTGTGAAGTAGGGTGTGTTATGAAAATTTGTATCAAATTGCCACTATTATCCTTAGCCACACGGTGGGTGCCAGATTGTTTACCCTCAAAATCGGATAACAATTAAATTTATAAGTGGTTTTGAGGATACACGAATTAATTTGATACAAAGCGATAGGCACATGATTAATACCTGAACAAAATCAATCCACTGCATATGGAGATCATATAGTAGCGATACTTGGAGGACGATGCGGACTTCAACTCTGCGGTGGAGATGTTTGGAATTCATTTTAGACTATGGACAATATACCCTGGCGCCTGGTGAGAGCTTGATAGGTGCTGCTTGGTATTTGCCAATGACAATTGGATTCACATACACTAATAGGAGAAGGAAGCATTCAACTTATCATGTTGTAATAGTTCGTTCATTAGATTTTAGCTTTTCTATCTTTTTAAATAGCTAGTAGTTTCATGCAACTTCTATTTTGATTTTTGGTTTGGACAGCTTGTAAGCATTGGACCCATTTTTGGGATTTTATTTATATATTAGCCCTTAGGCAAAAAAAAAAAGAAAAAAAAAAGGTCAAATTGAACAAACAAAGATAAAATATATTCAAACCACACGAGGAGGATAGTTCTAGCCTTATTGAAATATTTACTCTCGATTTGGGCTCACTATGGTCAGCACTGATGAATAAGAGAAAGAGTTAATAACAGAGAAAATAAAAATATATTGCTTTGGAATGCGTGTTAGAATGCGTTTAATGAATTATCAGACCTCCTTTATATAGTAGGGGAATTCTACTCTAGGTACAACTCTATAAAAGGTATAAAAATCCTCCGATTAACTGATTGCCGGTTCTTCACCAATACATGCCGAGATCCCCGACGTGATATCCGGCCGGTCACGGATATTACGGCCTTCCATTGGTCGTGCTCGATTGCCTGATAATATTCTTTGAAGTCGTTCAAGGCTAAGACCGATTCCGAACCATGACCCCGATATTCTCGAGGGCGGGCGTCATACCCCCGGATTCTGACTCGATGAGACTTTTGTCTCGATTTCGGTCCCCTATCATCATGTCTCGAGCTTGACTTATTTTGGCGAAGACCGGGGTGTATCAATAGCCCGGTTTTACTCGTATACATTAAGACTATTGGAACTTATGGTATTAAGCATGCCATAATATTTGTGACTATGAAAAATTCTCATGAAAGACAAAATAAGAAATTTAAAATTAAATTAATTTCAAATATATAAATCTATTATTCTTTTTTAGATTTACTAAAAAGAATAATTTCATATAAAATAGAACAGTGATAATACCTTTTTATCTATTAATATAAAGTTTTTATATGTGTGTTTTTACATCTAGAAACTATTCGATATTTATATTCTATCATTTCATCACATGACTTATTGTTGGTATATTGAATAGAAAAACCTATTCTTCTTTAAATAAATCTTGCTATTTCCAAATATTAAATTTCATTAGACAGAAGAAAAACAAAATTAGCGCTTAATTTCCATGATTATACCTATCTACGAGAAAAAGAAATATCACTCCACACTGTTTTGCGCTTTTCACTTTCCCCTTTCAGATGCATATGTCGGAAATTGCTTTCAAAGTGACTAAACTTGCAAAGAATTATAAAACATTGGCTATACCTTAAAAGGAGTCCCAAAATCGGCTATCTGTGCTCTTGCCCCCGCAACCTAGTCCAAATTAGGAGCCCACTTCAAATCCCCGGTGTATTTCCTCTTGGGCCATCCGAATTAGAAACTCCGATCTCTCTCTCCGGCGAAACCGATTTGTAGGTTCGTTCTTTCCCCCCTCAATCTCCACTTTCTTTTTTACAAATGATTATTGTTGGTAAAATGCCAATTAGATCTTTTCCTTAAGAGTATTTATATGTACTTTGCTTCTATAAGCTCAGCTCCGATTTTTCCTATATTTGTTAATTTTTACATGTTAATTTGCAAGTTTATTTGCTTTTATATGTGATAATGGCTCCAAAGTTATGATCTTGTACCTACTAATCAGTTTTCTGAAACTTTTTTCTCAAAGAAAAAGGGGGGTGGGGTGGGGGGTTGGGGGAGGAAGAAAAGAGGCAAAAAGCACTAGCTGATTTTTTCCCATCTGCCCTCATGTCTTGGTGGGCAGCGTCAACCGATACCTGTTTTGGTGGGAGGCAGCGGGTATCCGGTATTTAATAGTCGAGGTGTGATTGTGAGTTTTCAATTATCACTATGAAATTAACCTTTTATTTCTTTTTTTTATATCGATGGTGTTTGGACCAACTTGCGTGAACCTCGACTAATCCGTGGGGTTGCTATCCAGCACAGAGCACACAAGTACATGTTTTGTCTAGTGTTGCAGCTGAGATCGAACTTGGGATCTGCAGGTTGTTAATCACATGCCGCAACCACTAGGCCATCCCCTATGAGATTCATGATAAAACTCAATTTTCGAGCCATTCTGATTATTCAAACAATAAATTTTAATTTCTAGTATAACTTTTTTGTTAAGTTGCCTTATCTCAGTTAGTCTCCAATACAGCCCTTTAGTTGATATTAGTTCGTTAGAGAACGTATAGTTAATCTATAATGACTAGTTATTTCTCATGATTATTAACGAATAGAGCATTAAAAGACTAGTTATTTATTGCCAGAGTGAAAATGCGCCCAAATGAAGCGGAATGGTTACGGATCATTCATTTAGTGGGCCCTGACTAGTTTAGAGGCGTGGTATGTTGATTGATTGATTATTAGCGAGAGCTAAATCCCCTTGATGGCGTTTGAAGAGAAATTGTGAGAGCTAAGGGATCACTATGATATGTAAGCCTCTGTAGAGTAGTAGATTGTGTAAGCGGATATTGGAGACAACCCAAGAATGAGCTTATGTATAATGCACGTATAGAATCTAAGTTCTGTTATCCCCTTTGATGTCTTTGTTCGTTAATGGTGCCCACATAAATTTGCAGGAAATGTCATTCTTAAAGGATATTCTCATTGGTTCTGAAGCTCATTTTGTGGTGCTAATTGTACAGAGCTCATCAATATTTTCAGGTGTGGAGTTGAAATTTGCAACATATGGTTTCATGCATTCTAGCCTTTGGTGACTCAGATTGAAATATTCTTTGTATTTCGACGAGAAGTTTGTTTGACTTATTGGTGTGAAATGGCAGAACTTTTTGGATATACAGCATGCAGACAATTATCGCAAATGTTGATTTCAATATTATTCTTCCATGTTTCCGAGTACATTCTGGCACTTTTCATTCATGGGAAGTCAAGCGTAACTCTTAAGTCGCTTTTGATAAGCAAACATTATCTAGTGGCAATGGTTTGCTCCTTGATAGAGTACCTTATTGAACTCTATTTCTTTCCTGGCTTAAAGGAATATTGGTGGATAAGTAATTTTGGCCTTGCATTGGTTGTTCTTGGAGAAATCATAAGGAAGCTGGCAATTGTGACTGCAGGCGTAGCCTTCACTCATCTAATAAAGGTTTATCACGAAGAAAAACATCAGTTGGTTACACATGGGATCTATAGATATGTCCGGCACCCTGGTTATAATGGTTTCTTCATCTGGTCTATCGGTACTCAAATAATGCTTTGTAATCCAATATCAACCATTGCATTTGCAGTTGTTGTGTGGAAATTCTTCTCGGGGAGGATACCTTATGAGGAATTCTTCCTAAAGCAGTTTTTTGGTTCTGACTACGAGGATTATATGAGAAAAGTTCCTTCTGGTATTCCATTTGTGAGGTGATTATTCAACAAAACATCTTGAGGCCACTATATATATGCCCAGCATCCTTGTTTATTGTGGTTTCCTCTTCTGATCGTCGGTGCTCAGATAATCTTCTAAATTCAATACCAACTGCGGCTTCTTAGGGTGTAGTCTAGGAATTTTACTCTCTTAGACACTCTTACGGTTCTCATAATGTGAAGTTTGCCGGAGAAATCCTCTTTGATACCACTTTCGAAGTGATGCTTCTGTTAACCTTTGTGGAGTGCTTTATCTTATTTGGATCATCATGTTTTCATTGTATCGTGTTATTGTTAGGTAGCTAGGTGTTCCTAACCTTTACTCAATATGTTGTTCTTGGTCTTTGATATAATTGACAGGAGGCTTATAGAGAAGTTATGATCCAACGCGTGAGATAACTTTGCTAGTTCTTATGGGGAGCTGTAAGTTATCTATATTATGTATTTGGCATGGCTGATGGTTGCAGCTTTTTATCATACTGTTAAGGAGAAAGGTCTTGTAACATTTTCTTTGATTTGACCATTTCACCTCATCTCAATTATGGTTGATTTCTTTCTGTTGCCTTTTATTCAAGCCTTCCTTTGGCCATATTTTAACGCCCCACCCCAAACCCCAAATGATTTGTTTGGCTTTATGAGGAACAGTTGGTCTATCTTTGAGTGAGTTTTGGTTAATTGTTAGTTTATGCGACACTAGTAGATTTTCAGAAACATGGGCCATATTCAATCTTCAATCTACTAAAAAAATTGTAGTTATTGTTTCTTTAGAAGTTTGGCCAGGAAGAATAGCACCGGGTGTTTGCAACACATTTATACGCTCGTTTCAGGGAAGGAAGGACATGCACCAAAAACATATAATTATGAGAAAAATAGTAAGTACATAAATATAAGTTTTATCGACTGTCAAATACTGCCCAGGGACCTTTTTATCTGTTGCTTTAGTTATTATTAAAAAGAAGGCCCAAAACATGTCACTTTAGAACAAAGGCGTTGTTTATTTTATTTTGGAAATTTTACCAAACCTTTACACATTATTTATTATAAATAAATACCTTTTTAAAAAATTATTTTCTATAGCTACCTTTTAGGTTTTATAGCAAATTATGTATTTATGGTCACTTCTTACCGTTAAGCCATTAAATACGCTGTGTAATATTTTTCTCTCCTACTTTCTATCTATTCTTTCTCTAACACTAACACCATATAGTATACAACTTTGCTAAGCCCACGATCTCTTTCCACTATCTCTCTCCCAACCCAGTATCTTCCCCACGAATACAACCACCATTATTAACTGATTTATCTCCATTCTCTCTCTCAATTTTCAAAATTGATTGCTCCAAAAAGTTGTGGTAAGTGTTAAACTTGTTAGATTTTCGCTGGCACTTGTATTCTTCTGTATCTCTTTACTATTGTTTTTTAGAAATAATCACCATTGTTATGCTTTCACCAGAAAACTCGAAATTTCTTCTCCAATGGCTGATTCAACTCCTTACAAGAGGGTTACTCGAGGTATACCAACCAAAGCACTCAATTTCGAAGGGCCATCTTTCGATTTGCAAATCACTCAAGCGGAACATGTATTTGCAGGTTCAGCAGCAAATACAGTTGCGGAAAAGAGAACGAAAATACGCAATGACACATCGAAACAAGCCTAATTTCAGAAATGTTCGAAAGAATCAACACTTCATGATGCGGTAAAGAGAAAAAAACTTATGGATGACGATTCAGGGGTTAAGGGAAAAGAGGTCGATACAGGAATCAACTCGGAAACACTAAGCGAAAAGGTAACCATAGATGTATTTATATATATTTTAGTTTGCATACAGTGATTATTACCATATACACTGTTTTTCTCTTCTTTGTATTTTGATGTATTTATATGTATTCAATAGTGCCAACACTGATAAATACTTATTACAGTGACTTTCACTGTTGTATTTAAATGTATTTAGATGTATGGTGTTCTAGCTTTAGTGATGTATTCCAACTAAGTGTTCTCATCATCATTCTCAAGCCAACTTCTGCTGTATTTAGAACAACAGTCATTGTCATATCTCTCATTTTTTGTAGTAATTATCAATACATTATGTTTGTAAATCATGAATGAGTTATGCATTCCAAATATATGTATTCATCTATATTTTCAATCATTTATTTTATCTTTTAAAATTTTTGTTGTATGCAAGAAATGAAACTCTTTGTTAAACACCCGCCTATTGTATCAACACATATCAGTTCCTACACTAACACAGACATAGTCTCCGACCTCAAAGAGAAGCTTACGCCAGAGCAGTACAAATTATTTTGTAATACTTGTTTTGGAAGTTTCCTCGATATGAAGCACTATGAGGTTCAACATCAATTGTTCAGGTGCTTCATGGTTCTGCAACTGGAAGAAAGCCATGATGATTCATTTTCAATATATGTGAATGGTACAAAATTATGCTTCTCAATCAGGGAGTTTGCGGTAGTTACTTGTCTCAATTGTGTTAGTGACGTTGAAGATTTTCAGTTTAACACAAAGAAGCCTAACAGGATTGTGGATACATACTTTGGCAGTGCAAAGAATGTCAAGAAGAAAGATTTAGTGAAGTGCTTTGATGACAAGAATTGGGTTATGATAAAGATGGGGATGCTATTAAGATAGCTTTGTTGTATTTCATACATACTTTCATATTATCCTCCGAGAAGAACTGCACAACCATCCCAATACTATATTTTGACTTGGTCGAGAGCGGGAGATATTCTGATTATCCATGGGGTAAGGATGCATTCCAGGCCCTTATCAGATTTATTAGCAAGAAGATAGATTCTCAGAAGAAGTACTACCGGATGGCTGGGATGCCTCTTGCTATGCAAGTATGGTTTTATGAGTGTTGTTCAAAGGTTGACCCCAAAATTGCACTTCGAGTTAATAACCGGATGCCCAGAATACTCAATTAGAAATCTACAATCAACCAGCCAACTTATGCTTACTTGATGAACATCATGTTCAACTATCAAGGAAACGTGGTAAGTTGCTATTATTTAATTGACTGGTATTTTAGTCAACATATATTTCTATTAGTAAAAACAGTTTTGGAATTTTTAATCAAATACAGTTGCATATATCATTCATCAATGCCCCTGTTTTCATAATTAAATCGAATACAGTAGAATACATAATACAGTGTTGAAACTAAAAATTAAATACAGTTGTATTCATAATACATCTATGTCCCTGTTTTCATTTGTAAACTGAATAGTTGAATACATAACACGGTATTGAAATTAAAAATTAAATACAACTGCATACATCATACAACAATGTCACTGTTTTCCTGTTTTCCTGTAATACATTAGAATATAATACAGTTTACAGCTACACATTTCATTCAATGCCATTAATTTGATTTACAATACAACTCAATATATGTATAAAGAAAATTGGCCTTTTACATAAAGCATATTACATTAGTAATCATACAACAAGTGTGATTTACATTGAGTGTGTTACTGTTTTTAGATGAAATATAGCAACATTCAACCAAACGCTACAAAGTTTGCTGTTATTCAGGTTCCTCCGGATGGCGTTGATGTAGAGAAAAGTCTTATTCCTTCAGACAACAATGATGATGATTCTGATGACTTTAGTCCAACACCGCCTCTTCAGCCTAAGAAGAAACATGATGCAAGCATTGGTCCATCTTCATCACCGCACCACAAAAAGTGCAAACAATAGTTAAGTGATCCCTCAATTGCAGATAGTCCAATCCCACATGTGCTTGCAATACCTCAAACCAAGTTTTCTCCTACTGATAAGATTGAATTCAAGAAAATTATATTGAGTTCTAAGAAGCCGGCAGATTCTAAATCTGATAATTTGTATGCTTTAAGGCAGGATCTAAACTCATTCAAGGATTATGTAAGTATTGTTAAAACATATTCAACTTTACCGTTTATGTATTAACTTTCATATATGTTTCTAACCCATCTATAATTGTTTTTGTATTTATTAGGTGATGGGTGAGTTCACTTCTCTACGAACATTGATCAACGAAAATTTTAAAAAGCTTTTTGAAAATGCAAAAGCCAATCAGAATACAGAAAGGGTTTACTAAAGAAAAAATATACTGGGAGATATGATGGTGGTATTCAAATGTCAACCGATTCCAACTTGCATAATACTTTCAAATGCCAAACACAACATGATATACCTGTTGGGGATAATTCAGAGGTTAACATTTTTTAACCTTTCTAGTATATATGCAAGTTTGTATATGTTTTATGTAAATATAATCTGAATACACTTATATACATGTGAATACAGTATTATATGTATATCAATACATGTTACATAATACACTTATATACATGTGCATACAGTATTAAATGTGTTTTCATGATTTACTAAATACATTTTGCAAAACAACATTCATAATTCTTCAGTTTAATTATGTATGCAACAACATACATGATTCATAATACAGTTATATACATATAAACACAATGTTATATCTGTATTCATGTTGTGAATAGATATATATTGTAAAAACAAACTTTACTATTATTCATTTTATTCAAGTATACATCAAAATACATTATTCAGAATACAATCATATACATGAAAATACATTAATAGAATACAAGTCTATACGCCTACTATGAAATTATGAAAAATTCTTTGTTTTTTACTAATCTGACAAATACAATTCTGTAAAATATGTGCTATATTAATATATTCTATTGGGTATTATAAGGTTATGGAAAGGAAGCTGAACACCGACATTCTTGCCGATGAAGCCCCACAAGCTAATGAGGTAAATCCTGTATGTGGTGACACATTAGATGCATCTACTGAGGTTAATCTTGTATGTGGTGAAGTAAGAAAGGAAGGGCCTACTCCATCGGAGGTGTCGTTTGTCATACTACCTGAAACCGACGAGGATGTATCTAGAGAAATACATGTATCACAATTTGAGCTGGCGGATGAGTACCTTCCAAGTCAAATTTCAGACACTAGAATTGTGATACATCAAGCAGCAAAAGTTGTTGATTCAACTCCTTTACCCTCTCATAGGACTCGACGTCCAAGTCGATGATATTCTTCATCGTATGAGTCAAACTTCGACTCGGCCGGTTAGTAAATACATATACAAAAACTATGTTTTATATAGTGTTGATATATTTTCTCATGATAACTATAATTAAATGTAGCTATTAATGATGACGATAAACTACAGGTACCTCAGTAAAGTTGACTGCCATATTTGACAAGAAACACCCCTTTGAAGATGATTTAATATCGGGGCCACATCATACGTTAGTCATTCAAGAATTTGAGAAATGGGTTCATGATGATCTTCTGGCTAAACACGATCAAAAGTGAGTTACTTTTATCGATCTACAATGTATGGGTTTTATTAATTATTATATGAATATAATGTTATTTTCCAAATCCTTGTAGAAAGGATAAAGAAGACTATTACAAGAAACACAAGTCAACACTACATATACCGTTGGATTTTGGAGTCCATGAAATCATTTCAAAAAATTGGTTTTATCTTCTCTCATTTGACGATCAACTATGGAATGACGATGTAAGATATAACACTTGTACATTCAGTTTATTTCATATTTTATACATGGTTTGTCAATACTTTGTGTTTCATTATTTTGTTATTCTCATATAAATTATGTATTCATGTTACTCATGTATCTGAACACAATGTATTCATATGTATTCAATATTAACAGAAATACATTAACATACTGTATTTAATGTATGTTAGTATATTCTATGCTTTCATTGAATTCAATGTATTTTGGTATATGCACTATAATCAATGATAATATTTTATCTCAATGTTATTTCTAGCAATTTGTTATATGTAGTATGTATTCATCAGTATGTATTTAACTGTATACACTAATTACTGCAGTACTTTTTAACAGTATGTATTAACATGTATGCACAGTTAAACAAGTACATGTATTCAACATTTACTGACGATATTTATTCAATTTTATATACAGCATATTGATATTATATTCTACTACCTGAGAAAGAAGGCAAGTAAAACCAAACCACCAACTTCAAATATACAACTGTTGATTGTATATTCAAGACAAGAGTTGCTGAAATATTCAACAAGTATAATGATACAGATAGTAATACAAGTGTAGCCATGAAAGAAGATGTTGTATGTGAATACATAAGGGGCTGCAAATTGCTAGATAATATACCATGGCATATGGTTGATAATGTCTTGATACCAGTCAACTTGAAGGACAAACTTCATTGGATATTGACAGTTGTCTCATTTAAGGAGAGATATATCAACGTATATAACTCCTACCGATCAGCAGGCCATGATGCTTATGTGCATACTGAGATATATAAGCTTGCTAAGCTTGTACCTCTATACCTATCGATCAGTGGTTTCTACAGAGATAAGCAAATAATAGATTGGTCTCGTGAACCAGCATACAATGACAAGGCACAAACTGATCCCTTTGATGTTGATTTTATTTCGAATGTGCCTCAACAAAAGGCTGGGAATATGTATGAATTCAATCCTTTTTGTATTCTTGTATAATTTATAATACTAATAATATGAGTTTTATTTAATTGTATCAATCTACATTTTCAGGGATTGTGGGTTGTATATCGCAGCATACGCAGAGTATTTGAGCACTTATGGATTGATTCCACAAATAATATTTGATGTCAATTTACTTCGTCAAAGATATGGTTCCCTCCTTTGGGAATATGCTATGCGGAAGATAGACGCTGATGCCATAAGCGATAATGAAACACCCGCAAAGATTGTTAGACGAATGACAGATTCGGATACTTCTGTGAAGATAGTTTTAAAATAGTTTTCGGTGAAAATAGTTTTCTATGAAGATAGTTTTTTGAATATTGTTTTGGTAAAGATGGTTTTCTGTTAAGAACAAGTCATGTATTCACTTTATGCACTGTATTCAAAGTGTTTATTCAGCAGTTTATAATTTCAAAGTTTCACTTTGTTTCATTGTTTTATCCAGCAGTATATATTCAGCAGTTTGTATTCATATGTATTCAGCAGATGTATATATATATATTCAAATATCTGCAGTATGTATTCATATGTATTCAAAATATATCTGCAGTATGTATACAACAGTTTAATAAAAATAATCCTTTAGTAAACTATGGAATTTATTCATCAGATGTATATATGTATTCAAATATATCTATAGTATGTATTCATATGTATTCCACTATATATTAAGCATTATGTATTCATATGTATTCAACAGATTGTAGTGTATATATACTGCAGTTTGTATTCTGTAACGACTCGACCGGTCGTTTTGAGCATTTGAACTTTGCTCGATAGTTTACGGGCGTGAGTATCCCTATATGATGTATTTTGACTTATGTGAATCATTGGTTTTGATTTTCAGGTTATTCGGAATCGAATTCGAAAAATGGATTTCATTGTTTAAGCTTTAAATTGGGAGAGTTGACCAAGTTTGACTTTTTAGTATTTGACCTCAGATTAGAATTTTGATGGTTCTGTTAGCTCCGTTGAGTGATTTTGGAATTAGGAGCGCGTCCGGATTGTGATTTGGAGGTCTGTGGTTGAATTTGGCTCGAAATGACGAAAGTTAAAATTTTGAAAAGGTTGACCGGGAGTGAACTTTTTGATACCGGGGTCGAATTCTGATTTCGGAAGTTGGAGTAGGTCCATAATGTCGAATGTGACTTGTGTGCAAAATTTGAGGTCAATCGGACGTGATTTATTAGGTTTCGGCATCGGTCGTGGAAGTTTGAAGTTTCAAAGTTCATAGATTTTGATTTGAGGTGTAATTCATCGTTTTGATATTGTTATGTGTGTTTTGAGGCCTCGAGTATGTCCATATCGTGTTATGGAACTTGTTGGTATATTCGGGCGGGATTCCGAGAGGCTCGGGTGAGTTTCGGACGAGGTTCAGATCATTTCATTGCATTTTTGGATTTTTGCTAAGATTTCTGGTTCTAGTGTTTTCACATCTGCGAAAAAGTGGGCGCAGATGTGAGTCCGCAGATGCGGAAAATTGGCCGCAGAAGCGGGCAAGGACATGAAGGATAGGGATCGCAGGTGCGAAGAATTTCCCGCACCTGCGGTAGCGCAGATACGGACAATTGGACGCAGGTGCGGGGGCAGCTAGGAGAGATTGACTCCGCAAAAGCGAGGTCAGGGCAGCAAATGCGCGTTCGCAGGTGCAGAACCGGGAGCGCAGGTGCGAGCCCTGGAGGTGCAAGTGACTTCCGTAGAAGCGGCATTTTCACCGCAGATGCGGCGTCGCAGGTGCGACTATAGGCTCGCAGATGCGAAAAGTCTGAGCAGAAAGTTTATAAGCAAGGGTTCGCGATTTTAGTCTTATTTCAATATTTTTGGACTCGGACTTAGGCGATTCTTGTGAAGATTTTTGAGGTGATTATTGAGGTAAGCTTCTTGTACTCGTTTTGGATCATAAAACTTGTTTCCCCACTGATTTCCCCACCTAATTAGTGAGATTTTGAAGTGAAATTTGGGTGTTTAAGGCTTGAGAATTGGAGAGTGGAATTTAGGGATTTGGATGACCAAATGGTGCTGGATTTTGATAAATTTGGTATGGTTAGACTCGTGAGTGTATGAGCTTTTGGATTTTGTAAATTTTGTCGGATATCGAGGTGCGTACCCGGGATGGGGTTTTTGGCCGATTTTGGGCTTTTGATTCAAGATTTGATCTTTTTCGATCGGGATTGGTTGCTTTAGCATTGTTTGATGTATTTGAGTTGATTTTGGTTAGTTTCGAGTCGTTCGGAGGTCGAAACGCACGGGATGGCATCTTTGGATCATCGCTTGGCTTGCTCGACATTGGTATTGGCTTGTTCGAGGTAAGTAACTCTTCTAATCTTAGAACTGAGAGTATGAAACCTCGAAATACGTGTTATGTGATTTGTGTTGAGGTGACGCACATAATAGGTGACGGGCGTGTGGGCGTGAACCATGTGAATTGGGACTCTGTTGTTTCCATGGCACTGTATAATGGCCCAATTTTGTTGATATTCGAGTTTTCACCATACGATAAAATAATTGAGCTGTCAATCATGCTAGATATCATGTTTAGGCTTTATGCCAATACTGTTGGGACCCATAATGGTTGTTTCTTGCTGTCATTTCACTGATTTCATTGATATTTTGTACTCAGTCATATTCATGCATTCATATCATATCTCAGTCTTAGTTGTTATTTATTGATACATCATATCATTGTTGTCGGGCTAGTTTCATAAAATTGTGAGCCCGTGAGTGAGACTGGAGAAATTGATGACTGAGTGAGGCCGAGAGCCTGATTATGAGTGACAATTATGGGATCGGGCTGCACGCCGCAACATGCTATATTGATTTATGCCTGGATCTGATTTATGATAATGCTTGGGCTGTAGGAGCCCCTCCGGAATCTGTATACACCCCCAGTGAGCGCGGTTGTCATTATTGAGGGATGGATCTTCCCTGGACATGGATCTTGTCCAAAGCATTATATACCTGGAGATGGATCTTCTCCACGGGCTGGATTGGCCCTACTCGGTACTGAGTGACTGATGATCAGTTGATGTGTATATTCCGGGATGGATCTTCCCTGGGCTGGATTGGCCATATACAGTACCGAGTGATTGAGCATGATGAGTGAAATGTGTGAGAAAGTGAGATTGAGTACTCCGAGAATGTGAGTACTTGATTTCATCTCTGAGATACATTACATTGACATGCACACATGACATACATGCATCGAGATGTATTTTTTCCATGCTGTACGGTATTACATCATTCATGATTTCTCACACATGTTGACAGATGGGCATAATGATGCATTTGTTTTACACCGGTTATCTCGAAAGATAATGAAACATCTTAGTTATTATTATTGAGAGGATTTTTGGGGAAAATTATTGTTTTCAAACTTATTCATATTTTTGGCAACTTCGGTAAACGATTTGGGTTTTCACTGATGTACTTGAAAGGCAGAACCATTTTCAGAAATTATGATTTTGCTGAGCATTTTTATCTCTGAGTTACTCCTTGTATTATTTGCTTTAAGTCATTATGAATTGTTGTTGGCTATTGGTGTGGACCCGACCTTGGTACAAGCTCGTCAGTACTTTCAACCTAAGGTATGGTTTATTACTTATTGAGTACATGGGGTCGCTTGTACTTATACTATACTTCTGCACCTTGCGTGCAGATGTTGGCTGCTGATGTTGTTGTGATCTATGGGAGCTGGATTGAAGATGTACCTGCGTCCCGGTTGTAGCTGCCTCTTGTTCGTGATAGCTTTAGATCTGTAAAACTCTATTTATGTACTTTTCAAACAGACGATGTATTTATTTCATTTCAGTTTTGTAAATTCTATTCTTAGAATCTCATGATTCATACTACTAGTTCTTGGGGAATGTATCAGATTCGGATATTTCTTTACTTAATTGCCTTATTTATTGCTATTGGAATTAGTTAGTGGTTAACTAGCTTACCTAGTGGGTGGGGTTAAGTGCCATCACGACTAGTTGGATTTTGGGTCGTGACATATTCATATGTATTCAGCAGATTGTATATTTGTATTCAAATATATCTGCAGTATGTATTCATATGTATTCAAAATATATTTGCAGTATGTATTCAACAGTTTACTAAAAAATATTTTTACTAAACTGGACTAAAAAATTTCATCACGCAAGAATCCAATACAGCAATAAATCAATATGTATTATTCAAATTGAAGAAATCTATGACACATCGTTATTGCAATAATTCAAATCAGAACATGAACTAATTCCTATGTGGAGCATTTCTACAGTACGCTTATTATGTCCTCCCTGCCCATATATACTACACGAATGTTGATTTTTCTTCTGCAATAATTCACTGAACGGCTTATCACGCTTCTTCTTTGGCCTTCCAGGAGGTCTTTTTCATTTGGGTGGTAAGACAACTTCCTCTGATATATGTGCTGGTATATTCCATTCATTTCGGTCAGGCAACAGATACACGGGCACCTCGTATATCATTACAACAAACTTTGGTTTGTAATAGTCCGAGCAATAATCTTCTGGCATTAGAAACTTGCTCTTCAAGACATCCCAAGCATGTGGGCATGGTAATTCGTCAACTTGGAACCATCCATCATTGCACTTTTTCTCTAGGAGGCAAATGGTGTAATGCCTTCCTTCATCGTCACCATATGCAAGTGTTCAGTCGATGGTACAACCTACATTAAACATAGAACTATAAGTTTTGAATATTTTTTAAAAGTCATATATATCTCAAAGAATAGACGTATTAAATACAGTATAGATGTATACAATAAAAAAAATTAAATATCCAGCATTAAACTTTTATTTAACTTTCAAAAATTTAAATATAATATATATTTGTATGAAATACAAACATATATGTATGTATGAAATACAATGACATACAGTGATATATAATGAAATATATTGAATACAGTCTATATTTAGGCTGACAAACTATTAAAGATGAACACATTTAATTGAGGAATCCAGTGATATACATTAACATATAGTCTATCTGCTAGGAAATGCATCTGATTAGAAACAAAACCATTGAATTCAACCAATGAAATGCAAATGTATAAACAAGTAATGTATACATATAATGACCAATTTTTAAAACCATTTCATAAAACAGAAAACATGCACAACTGCTATAATACAATGAGCATGCAGTATGTGAATAGTAGAAATTGTATCAGAAATAAATACATGTTATACCAAGGCTAAATACATGATACGAGGACTTAAAGCAAAAAAAAAAAAAACTTACAGTCATACGTGTAGACATTGCCTCATTCAAAGTAAGCATCTCTTAATATTTTTTTTCCAAGCGTTGTGTACGCGTGTGAAGCTTCTTTCCGATTGCTGCAATTCCAACGTCCAAACATCTTCCTAACTTCTTCGAGGAAGTCATATATTGGCAATTCTCTTGTTGATACAAGTGCGACATTGATTGATTCAGCAATATTTGACGTTATGGTCCATCCCCGGTTAACAGGTGCATACAACCTAGCCCACTCTTCGTATCCAGCTAATTCCAAGTATTCTTTCACCCGAATATCTACCTTCTCCACCTTTTTCATTAGACTATCAAATTCATCCTGAGTGTATACTTTTGCCATCGAGAAGTATATCTCGCTCAACTTTGAATGACTCTTTTTGAATTTCTTATATACGTTGTTCCATAGATGCCATATACAAGCAAAATGGGATACCGTAGGATACACTCTCGATATAGATTTGATGATGCTCTCATTTCTATCTGAAATGATGCATATGTTTTCCCTCTCACCATATGCTTCCTTGAATTTCTCAAAGAACCAGGACCAAGCAGCATCGTTCTCTGAATCAACAACACCATATGCTAGTGCATTATATGACCTGTAAATACAATTTCATACATATTAAAAAAATATCATTCGATCTGTATTAGGCAGTAAACTTAACAAATTTTATTATAATCATATATATATATATATATATATATATATATATATATATATATATATATATATACACTCCATCCGATGTGCTGGCCGAGACGAATGTCCCTGTGTATGCCGATTTTAAATGGCTGCCATCCACAACCACAATGGGTCTACAATGATCGAACCCCTTTATAAAAGCATACAAAATATATACACATACATGAACTCATTTTTTGGTGATTTTACTATTCTAATGTGCGAACCAGGATATGTCATATCCATTGTATATAAGTACCCTGATAATTTATTGTATGAATCAGCCGGTTCACCTCTCAAAAAGTTCATTGCCTTTTCTTTAGCCTGCTACGCCAACATGTAACTAACATCTATACTAAAATCTGATTTCACATCATCAATTATATTCTTTGGGATGTATTTCCTCTTATGATCAATAATCTAGGACCTAATCATACCACCAATAATGCTACTACTTGCTTGACGTTGCTCATACACCTTATCCTTCAACGGATATGTATGTATGCTTATCATTGAACTCCCTTACTTTGAACATTTATGATTTGTTAATACTAGAAGCCTTAAATCTACATTCACAATCCTCTAACATACATAATAATGTATAGCTGCAAATGCATTTTAATCATGTATAAAGCAACATACATGAACCTGAATACACTCATATACATGTGATACATTGTTATATTTGTATTCATGAATTTCAGAATACATATTGTTATTCAGCTTTTAAATATGTATATATCCTATAATTGTTTCAGAAAACTCAATTACATAAACACTAATAAAAGAGATATAGAACGAAGGAAATAATATATTATGAAATATATATATATATATATATATATATATATATATATATATATATATATATATATATATATATATATATAGTTATACATGATGTATTTTTAAAAATTCTGCCATGAATACATTATACAAAAATTCAGAATACATAACCATACAATTGAATATAACATGTTGTTCAACAAGTTGTAATTAAGAACACTCAAACCTGATAGCATTAGACCTATCAACCCGGAATTGAAACCTTTCAGCAATTGCATAATGCTCCATCACCACTTTCAATGTAGCCTTATCCTTATATACGTGTCCAGCCATAACCTCTCTTTGATTAGTTTTTGAAATAATCAAATCCCTTTCCAGTTCGAACCCCTTAATTGGTTCACCTGAATTGACCGACTCAAGAGCAAGTGTATCAATTGTATCAAATTTACACCTTTGATTTGCTTCATCTATTTGCACTAGGTCGCCTTGAATTAAACTACCTCCAGCTACAACTTCTTTGTCCATTGTTGTTATACACAAAGGATACATCCCGAATTCTCTATTCTCTTTTTTCAACTCTACATACACCCTGAAACCCATGTCGTTGTGTATTTCCATTGGCGTGCAATTTCCTTCCACTTTGTATTCAATTTTAATTGACTTTGAGCTCAAATCTATGGCAAGTTGCTTCGAAATTGAAGCAACCAAATTATTGTACGACGCATACTCTTTTATCAGTATCCCCTCAATTGAATAATCGACATAGTTATTCTCACCGTTCCAATAACTAGAATGACGCAGTAGCACGGTTAAACTTGCCATATGTAAAATCGAATTATACCGATTTCTGTATATAATTGTATGACTTTCAAACAATATCAGTGTGCCAGAACTTCCACGAACGATACCAACAAAGAAAGGAAGGATTGAATCTCTAGAGATTGCTCTGTTTTAGGGGTGTTTTTCGGCTGAAAATCTTTTCTATAACTGGAAATATAAATTCTGCGTGTTATAATTGAGTTTGTTGAGATATATTAGGAGTCTATCGCGTTAATTGATTCACCTACCATTTTTAAACAGCTGAAAGGACCCTTTTTCCGCAGATTTACGTTACTGAATTCACGAATACAGCTCGCGACGAATACATTCTCTGTTTAGCTGGACTCCCCTGTTTTCCGCCGAGTTTTGCTACTGTATTCATGAATACAGTAGCAAAAATACATCGAATACAATCTATAACAAGTGAAAATATAGCTATAGGAAATAATTAAGTAAATAGTAGCTATAGCAAGCTAATAACCACTAAACAATAGTGGTTTGTGAAAATTTCTCATTTATTTTCAATTCCACTCGTTCTACTTTAATATGGCATATGGTCATTAGTTATTCATTTAAGCAAGAGATAAGGGTAATCTAACAAAATATTCTTTATGATCAACGATTAAGGAGTATTTTTTTAATGAGCCTTTCTATACATTAAATGGTTTATAAAAAGGACAAGAGAGAATACCAACCATGATGTCAAAAGAAAAACAAATGCCATGATGTGCTTATTTTAGACCTCTCCAAGTTCAAAGGAACTCTTAAGAAAAATATAACCAAGTTTTTTGGGATACACGGTTATAAAACGATCAAATAAAAGCTCTTTTATTTTCTTTAGTTTTGATTTTTTGGGTCGATTTTAGTCTAAGGTTCTATTTGGTTTTCCTAAAAGAAAAAGTGTCTTTGTTTCTTATTTCTGGTATTTGGTTAGCAAGCAGAAAATATTATCCTAAGAGTTTATTATATAATCTATGCAGATACTATAAATATGGGTGAGTGGGGAGGGGAATGAGGGTTCAGGGCTCGAGGTCTTGGTCAGGGGTTTAGAGTCGGAAGAAGGGGGAGTTCATGGATTTGGCTCGGAGGTCGGGTTCAGAGTTAGAGGTAAGGGGTCGCAATCACGGGCCGGGGAAGTGAACGAGGGTCAAAATTCGGGGTCGAGGATCGAAGGTTAGGGTTTGATGTCAGGAGTTGTGGTACAAGGTCAAGGGTTAGGGTTCGAGATCGGTGATCCAAGGCCTAAGCCCCCGGGGGCATGCAGAGAAAGAGTGGCCGAGAGTTGATAGACTTGGACGGGGGATGGCCTCCCAAACCCTGTATGTTTCTCATTGTTTGTTCCAAGATCTTCATTTTTCTAGTCATATCCTCTTGTTCCATATTTTTTTCGGGCTTTTTAATCTCTACTGGAAACACGTTTTGAAGAGTATGCTTGTACGAATCTGGAACCTTGAAAGTCAGTTACTGGGAGTAATGTTGGGCATCATGAGCATTAAGTTGTGGATCATTGTTGGACTTTTGAGCAAGAGCCGGTTGTGGTACAGTAAAAGTATGGACAATGGGTACAGTAGGTGGGTCATTTCTTAGGGGTGCGGTTGGAGGACGTCAAATGCAGGTACTGGGGATAGTGGGAAGGTTAATGTTTGGACTAAATCCAGGTTAGTACAATAAGTTACTTGTTATGGAGATGAGCACTTGAGTTGCAACTGACACATTATAAAGATTATTCGAAGGTCCTATGGGTAGTGGGGGGTGTGCCTGCCCATTCGAAGGTACATCTCTGCCAAATGTTGCTTTAGCACTCTGACTTCTTCTACCAAACTTGTTCGACCAACTGTCCATGGACATCATCATTATCTGACTCATTCTCACTGTTGTTTACTATTTTACTTTTTTCTTTTGATCTCGTGTTGTAAGGGTGAGTCGCCAGTTTAAACCACAAACCAACCACATCTGTTTAACTTTATCTTTAAAATGACAAACAACAAACGTGTTAGAGTTAGGTATTTTGTAGGTATTAATTACACATTGTATGTCATGCATCTAATGCCATTTTCATTTCTAAAATGAGCTTGGAAGGCTTCATGCTTCATCCTAGCTTATTGGTTTATTTTATTTTTTTACTTTAACACTTTCTTTTTTTTTTTTTTTTTCTTGCAGTTTTAAAATAGTTTTGATCGAACCCGTTGGAGGTTGTCTACGTATCACGTTAACCATGAATAAGATCATTATGTAGTTCAAGGGATCAGAAATAAAATAAATAAACTACCTCTTTTTTGTGGTAATTTTCTAAGGAAAGACTTCTAAAGAAGAAAGAAAATATTTTTTTGGAGTTTGATTTTTTTTTTGTAGTTTGGTTTTTTGGAATTTTCGAAAGAAAGACTTTTAAAGAAGAAAGAATATATTTTTGAATTTTGAACTTTTATTTTGAATTTATGAAAGAAAAGACTTCTAGAGAAAAAAGAAATATTTTTAAATTTTAAATCTTCTTTTTAATTTTCGAAAGAAAAACTTCTGAAGAAGAACGAAAATATTTTTGAATTTTGAGAAGAAATTAAAAAAAAAAAATATATTTTTGGATTTTTAAAAATTGGGGGCCAGACTCGATAAAGGTTAGCTACGTATCTCACATCCGGTGAGAATCAGACCCGCGTAGTATGGTAAGTTTTGACAAACCGAAGAAACATGACACTTGAAAATTTTGGCTCATTTTGAAATGACCTTTCTTTTCTTTATTTTTCAAAAATTCGGCAGAGTTTCAGGAGTTTTCAAATACTGGAATTTTGGAAACCAGATAAATTTTCTCTCTCCTGCTTTTTTCCTTTTTTTTTAAAATAATATTTTTTGTCCCTATTCTAGAAACCAGTCAACATGCAAACCAGATCAAATAAAATGCACAAGTAGCATGTAAGATGTGTCAGGATGATCTTGTAATTTGGGTACACCTGTGCTAGACGGACTCGACCCCTGTGTTGAGTCCCCAAAGTCAATTGCACATGATGCAAACAAACGTTTCTGCTAGGGATTCGGCATGAGGCTATGTTATTCGAGGTTTAAATCTTGAGGGGAGTGTTTTAGACCTGTCTTACCCAAGCGAATAGCTCGAGCCGAGGTGGGGGTAACGTACCGGGAGCACGAAAGTCTACCCGACCTAATTACTGACCCAACCTCGTTCTAATTGGTATGACCTCTAACAGAAAAGTGGGCCACGCGCACGTGTGCACCAATAGTTCAGAAGACTCAGAAGGAAGGCATAAGAAGGCAGTTTATACAATTCAAATAATATCGAAGCAGTAAATGAGCGATAATTAGCACATTAGGCCCACAAACACAGTAATATCATACAATCAATAAAGCCAAGTATATATCACATTACAAGCTTGAATTCTGAACCCTGAACCAATGGTTATGGGTTCTAATCCCCAGCAGAGTCGCCACAGCTGTCACACCTCCTTTTTACGGGGAAAAAGAGTTTTTTCAATTAAAATGACATTATTTGAAAAGGTATTATTTTATTTAGTTTATAGAGTCGCCACTAGGAATGATTATTTACGGCGTCTCAAGTCGCCATTTATTTTAAATCCCAAATCAAGGAAAATTTGACTCTATATCAGTCTGCGAGACACAAAAGACCTGGGTAAGGAATTCTGTTAACTCGAGAGAAGGTGTGAGGCACTTTCGATTTCCGTAATTTTAGTACGGTCGCTCAACAATTATACATGGCTTTACTAAATTTAGATATTTTGTATTTATGAGAATTTTATGCCTTTTCACTTTTAGAAACCGCTTTTAAATTGCTTGATTATTCATAATTATGGAATTATCTTGAAACGGATCACGTGTATGTGTATTCATTTTGTTTGGTGTTCCAAAATCGTATCACGCATACGTGTACACCATTAATAACACTATATTATTATTAAGATCGTTTCGCCCAAAGTTACGCGAATGCATACCTTGGTATTAATTTTGAAAGTCGTAATTATATCACGCGAACATATACATAATCACAATAATTTGATTAAGAGTATGCCTAAAGTATACTAACGATTTGTTAATTATTTGTCTCTTGCAAATCCGAGATATTTATTTATTTAATTATTTATTTTACTCTTTTCTTTCTCTTTTGCGACGAGTCATGAATTAATTCGCGACTCGCCTCACTCCCTCACACAATTGTTATTTCCACTATTTATTTATTTAATTTAATAGACTTTGGATATATCGCAGCCCGTATCTCTCACACACCATTATTTCAGACCCAATAATAACCCAATTACTCGAAATCCCACGTTTCCCTTCATATCAGATGACCAACATAAACAGACAAACAACTATGTATTCAAGACAATCATGAACTCAAACGATTAATAATAAGAAAGAAAGATGATCACTCCCAACTCTAGTCCTAAAAAGGATAAACGGTTGCTGCAAATATAATCCGGTCTAAGAGTCCGGAGTCGAATCCCACAGAGAACAAAGGTTTCGCTATAACTGTTCAGTATCACTAAGAAGACAAGCTCGAACAATTTCTAAGTTATAAATATTAATATTCTTATATCTAACTAATTAACTAACAAACTAAAGCAGTAAATTAACAACTAAAGATACTAAGGGTTGGAGACTAAATTAAGGAGGTCTAGAGTTATGATTTTTTCAATTGTCGAAATCCTTCCCGCTACATCTTCTATAATTCGACTAAGAATTCTCTACTGATCATGAGCACTCAACTTATCGTAATTCTCTCTCAAGAAACTACAATAATGTACTAGTCATATTCTCCCGAACTACGCTAGCTCCCATTTTTTCACCACTCATGATGATCACGTCAAAGCTTCGTTATCTCTAATCCCAGTTTTAAACCACCGTATTGATCTCTCATATACCTTAGGAGTGACGTTGTTCAACAACCACCTAAATATGTATCCTTTCTCAAGTAACACATAATAAATAGGCACAGTCAATCGATGGCCATTCAATGAACTGAAATAAGCACATAGTTGAACAAGTAGATAAATTCAAAGGTTAAATTATATTAAAACATAACAAAAATTCATCCTCCAAGAGGTTTCATCAAAACTCTAGATAATAAATTAGCTACTCATAATAGTATGTAAAACTACAATACTAAAAGTCATAACCAACAATGAAAAATAGGAAGAAGAAGGAGAAGAACTCGTGGTTGAATCTTCTTCCTTGCTTCTCGCGTATTCTTGCCTCATTGGGTATTGTCTTGCCCTAAAGTAGTGTCTACCCCCTCAAAAGAATATTTTATGATGTATTTATATCAATTAGGTTTGATGTGGGGCGTCCTTGATATCTCCTAATTCAAAAAGGACACGCTGAGTTGCGTGCTAGAGTTGGTGCAACGCGCGACTTCTAGCATGCTCCCAGTTATTTCTTTTTTCTTCTTTGTTCTTCGCGTGCCAGGTCCAGTGCCAACCTCCATACTGCATTATTTTTTTTGTTCATTCCCTAGGCCATTTCGTGCCTACTTTCATGTAATGCACCAATTGTGGCACGCTCCCAGGTCTTGCATCTCTACTCGTTTTGCATCAAATCATCCAATTTTTGCCAACTCCCATCCAAATTCATTTCTACACATAATAAACATGTAATGAGCATATTCTATGTTTACAAACAAGTAATCTCCCGCAACTCACATAAGAAATAATATGCAACCATACTCCAAAACATGCATTTTTCATCAATTATCAAAAGATATAAGAACGATAAACATAATACTAGCCCAAGCCGAATTTCTCATAGTGTCCATTTCACAAAGTTTGCACTTAATTTAATTTTAATATTTTATCTTAAACAAATAAACTCATTGACCAAATAATCTCATGAGTGAAACAAGGAACAAATAATATAATATTCCTTCAAAATCCTTAACCAAATGAAGCAATCAAATGGTTTAACAGAAGCAAACAACAAACATCATTCAACTAAAAATAGTAAAGAAAGGTGGAAATAATGGACCTTTAATGACATCAAAAATTTCTGACTTTATAAACAAAATGCTCGAAACAATTTTTTTGCGCAAAACACAACAAGATTTGAATCAAGCTGATGAATCGCATCGACAACCTCGAAACCAATCGAACTCAACCAACTGAACCTTGGACAAGCATCATGGTGTTTCAGTGATTTTGGGGTGAGCTTTATGGATGTTTTGAGCTGGTTTTAGGTGAGTTTAATGGTGGAAACTGGGATGGTAAATGTGAAGATTGATAGCTCTTCAATGGTTGCGTTTTCATGGGATTTGGGGCTGTTTTAAAAGGGGGGAAGAACTGGTTTTGGGATGAGAAACATAGATGTTTTCATGGCTGAAATATCTGAACTTTTGCTATGTAAAGCTTCAAGTGCAGAAGCACACTTTTTCGTTTTCTCTGCCTCCGTTTTCTCTCCGTTTTTACTTGTTCCCTATGTGTGTTTATATAATGTGAGTGTATGTTCAGGTGATCAATTTCTATAATAATATTTATCAGAATCACTAGTTGTAATAGATCCGCAAGGGAGAAGAAGGCTAAGCTGCCCCTCTGCCATCTCGCACACCAAGGCAAAAAGAGATTCAACAGTCGGCTGGGAACTAGAATCTAAGCATACCAAGACTCAGGATAAGGAAGGATAAGGCATCTAAGAATAAGGCAGGGAGGGGTATGGTAGGGATGTGAGTGGGGGACATGAGTGGTGAAAATGGGAGTGTGAGTGGGGGAAGTGGGAAGTTAGGTATTGGGGAGATGAGTTGGGAATGTGGGAAGTGAGGCATTAGTGAGATGAGTAGGGAAAAGTTTAAGCATGGTAAAAAATTAGGTGTTCACAAAAGTCAAACAGCTTCAACAAAATACAAAGGTACAAAAGCAAAAATTACAAGGCACCTAAGAAGCCTAATCCTCACCGGAGCCCTCCTCATTACCGGGGCCATCAGAATCTTTCCCGTCCTCGGATACGTCCAAACCCTCGGAATCTTCCTCATCCACGGGATACGCCAACTTCTTGGCCTCGGCCTCGAGCCTCTTAACATTTTTGAGCTCGGCCGATAAATCGAACCCCCGGGCATGAACCTCTTCGAGAGCCTCCCTCGACTATGGCCTTTAGGCGATCCTGAGCTACCTCAGCATTGGCTTTGTATTGGGCCACCATATCATCGGCATCTGCCTTGTCTATCTCAGCCACTGACTTGGGTGCTTTAAGCTCTTTGCCGAGGGTCTCCTGATCGGTAACAACCGAGCTCAGCTGGGACTAGATCTCCTCAATATTTTGGGACCGGGCCTCAGCTTTCTCCCTCATCGCTCGAAGTTGTGCCTCCGCCAAGGCCAACTGTGCCCGAGCAGTTTCCTTTTCCGAGGCCAGGCAATCCATCTTTCCCCTCTACTCTTCAGCCTCGACCCTGATTACATCCATCTCGGCCCGGAGTTTGTCGATCCGGTCAATCTTCTGTTGGACCTGCGGGTTCTGACCATTAGTCACCGTGTCTAGCTCATCATCACTAACTTCAAAGTTCTTTACCTATTCTACCAGGTCGGCGTGTTTTTTCTAAGCCGCGTCCAACTCGGTTCGAAGGCTTTTAGCCTCTCTTTCACGTTGCTTGATGAGAAGATTGTACATGTCTCTCTTCTCAGCAAGCTCTTTGACTTCGGCCTTGAGTTGGCTCAGCTCATCCCGATACTTCAGGAAGGTTTCATGGTGAAGCACCGAGCCTTGCAAATATGAGAATAAATATTAGAATCATCAAGAACTAAAATTGAAAAATGAAAAGGTTTGGCAACACCATACCCTGTTTAGCGCCCATTGTGTCTCATGGAACATGCATGTCGCATCCACCTCGTTCATTTTTTGCCTGGTCTTTATCGGTTACTAGGCACCGGAGGTAACTAGCTACCCCAACGGGGGCGGAAAGAACCCGAGCATCCTCCAGAACGGTGATGATAATTGACCGCTCCAGACAAGGATCCGCACTAGGGGCAGGGAACCGGTTGACCTGTCTCGGGCTCGAGTTAGGCCCACCTGCCTCAGAGGATGAACTTTTCTTCGGTACATCTAAGTCACCTAACTCGGTGGCATCCACCATGGCGGTGGAATCCACGTCGTCAAAAAAGCAATGGAGGGGATCGTCCGCTCTGTGGGCCCTCTCGTTGGGTCATTCTTTCACCGTTTGGGCCTCGTTGTACATAGACTCGGTAAACGAGGGTGACTCGGTGATGTCTATCACACCAAGTGCCTCCTTCGGGACACTGCCAGTATCCCGGAAAGCCTCAGCGATGGCCTCCTCATCAGCCTTCCTAGCCTGAGGAAGATCGGCCTCACGGGTCTCCTATTTAACGACCAATTTCTCTTTGAGGGGCGAGGGCTCGCGGGCCACAAAAACAAAAGCTCTCCTCCCTCGGACTCATCCCTAATCCGATAGAGCAAGTCCGAAGCTGGTGCTCAGGAGCTGGTGTTTTCCTTTGGCTTGCGCACCAGCCTTCTCCTTGGTTTCTTTTTCTCCGAGCTCGGGGAACTCAGAGCCCTCCTCCTTTTCCTCTCTCCGACTTGCCCTGGAGTAGGAGACTCAACAAGAAAGTTCTCATCCCCGACCGGAGGCCTAAACTCGACATTCCTAGGCAAACCTGAAAAAGAAAGTAAAGGAGATAAGGACGTGATGTTAGAAGAAAAAGTTCAATACGACTTATTCGAGAAAAGAACCTTACTATGGGAATGGGCCTCCCAACGACCTTTTGAAAGTTTGCACCATGAGCGCTCAGAGTAGGGCATCTGTGACATAATACCCTCAACCCACTCCTTGAGCCGAGGTATAGCATTCAGAACCCGAACAAGGGCTACAACATAACAAACACCGATAAGAAAAAGTGAAGATAAGGCATAAAATCGACACTTAAAGGGAATGCTTACGTGATACGTTCCACCTTTTAGGGAACGACCTCCACTAGGCGGGTACCAGGTTGATAGTCCTCACTCGAACAAAACATCCTCTCCAACCCCGATCCCGATCCTCATTGATGCTCGGAAATGGGGCTTTGCTGGTCCGACGTACTACCTTTATTAGTCCCCCCGGACGATTCGGGAACTGTACAAGCGGAGTTGATGATCGATGGTAAACGAGCACCCATTGATTTTGTTCACAAAGAATCGAAGGAGGATCACGATCCTCCACAATGACAGATGGATCTGGCTAAGGCATACATTATACCTCCTGCAAAAGTCTAAGATGATCGGGTCTACCGGGCCCAATGTAAAGGGATAAGTGTAAATACTTAGATATCTCTCGGCATGGGTGGTAATGGCCTCTGTGGGGCCGGGGACCACTATGTATTTGTCGGCCCAGTTGTAGTCTTTTCGGATCGTGAGGAGGACCTCTTCGGTGATCGAGCAAATAAATCTCGATGCCTCTTCACCACGACCCTGCACCGAGGAGGGTTTCTCGACCTTGAAGTAGTCAGCGATCGAACAATCATCGGGAATGAACATTTTCAAGGAGGGCTCTTCCGCCGGTTTATCAACAACCGTATCAGGGACGGTCTCCTCGACCTCAGTGGTCAGTCTCGAAGAAGAAGGAGCATCCTTCTGAGGAATATATTTTGAGGTTTTTGCCATCATTATTGAAGAAAAAGCTTGGAAAAGATGGAGAAAGATTGAAAGTTGAAAGATCACACTTGTTGGCTTGAGTAGTAGATGAGTAAAAGGTTTTGCAAAGTAATGAAGAACCTTGAGTAACGGAGGTAAAAACGCTAGAAAGTATTGAAATCCTGAAGGTATGAAGGTAGAAGATTTAGTGTAAACTGAAAAATGGACAAATGAGGAGGTATTTATAGGAGTTCAGCAACGTTTTGCATCCAGGAACGACAGACCGGCGACTGATATGAATTTAATGATATTATGACATGACTGACGAGACCTTTCAGGTGTTTTGTCATTTCTGCCGCGATGTGTCGAAGTAAGAATCGTGAACTCAATGTCGTTTCTCGTTATTTACTCTCTGAGAGACGAGAGGACTATCTGTATACAGGTCTATTGATACACCCTAGTCTCCAAAAAAATAAGCCAAGCTCAAGACATGAGGACATGGGACCGAAATCGAGGCAAAAGTCTCATCGAGTCAAAATCCGGGGGCATGACGCCCGCCCTCGATAATATCGGGGTCATGATTCGGAATCTGTCTTAGCCTTGAACGATTTCGAAGAACATTGTCAGGCAATCGAGGACGGCCAACAGAAGGCCGTAATATCCGTGACCGGCCAGATATCACGGCGGGGATCTCGACACGTATTGGTGAAGAACCGCCAATCAGTTAATCAGAGGATTTATTTACCTTTTATAGAGTTGTACCTAGAGTAGAATTCCCCTAATATATAAAGGAGGTCTGATAATTTATTAAACACATTGTAACACGCACTCCAAAGCAATATATTATTATTTTCTCTGTTATTAGCTCTTTCTCTTGTTCATCTGTGCTGGCCATAGCGAGCCCAAATCGAGGGTAAATATTTTAATAAGGCTGGAACTATCCTCCCCTTGTGATTTGAATCTATTTTATTTTATTTTTTTAATTTGACTTAATCTATCGCTTTGTATCGAATTAATCCGTGTATCCTTAAAACTATTTACAAATTTAATTGTTATCCGATTTTGAGGGTAAACACTTATACCTACAAAAATATTATAACAAATCTAAGTCCATAACTTTCAAAAGTATTTCTTTCTTAAAATCCGTATCAGATCAAATTGCATCAGGTAATAATAAAATCAGGATGGAGTGATTAGTAACATGGAAAAATACGTTTTGCCCATACCAAAACATAAACTTTAAAATAGGCCAATGATGCGGATGCCTCTATAGTCTATATCGAAATTTCGGAGAAAATGGCGACAAACAACCATGTTGTCATCTCATTGGGCCTATTCTTAATTTTCTGTCTATAAATAGAGTTTATGTGTACATTCTTGGTGTACTGAGCCATTGGTGCAGTAAAGAACGTACTGTTAATGCACACTACAGGTAGGTAACGATAACTCAGTCTTGTATTTCAAGGGCTACTTTTCTTGGAATAATTATAGTAGTATCAACTTTTTTCTGTTGTGCTTGGTTTTGTTATTTACAAGAATAGCCGCATGGGCGGAGCTAGAGCTTCGGTAATGGGTTTGGTCGAACCCAATAGATTTAGTGCAAACCTTATATTTATCTTAAGAAATCTATTGAATAAGTACAAATTCTTACTTTAGAACCCACTAACATAAAAATGTTTAAATCTCAAACCTAATAACTTCACATCCTGGTTCCGCCTCTGAGAATAGTAAGTGCATAATTATGTTGTGTTGCTCTAATTTTCACTTTATCATCTTCTATCAGTTGACCTGAATTCTCTGTTGCTTTCATTAGGTTGATCTTGACTCTGGATCCAGCTCGAACAAGTTTCGAGCATGGATATGGAAAGAGAGAACCATAAAAAAGCAGGATTATTTGACAATTTTAGCAGCTTGATTCGCAAATGTATATTTTCTGTGCTTTCGGTAGGTCCTGTTCCAAGTCATTTAGCATTCATTATGGATGGAAACCGAAGATATGCTAAGAAGCAGAATTTGCTCGAAAGGGATGGCTATCGTGCTGGATTTTCTGTTCTTATAAACGTGTTAAGATATTGTTACGAGCTGGGGATGAAACACATAACTGTATATGCCTTCAGCATTGATAACTTTAAACGTCGCCCTGAAGAAGTTCAATCTCTTATGGAATTGATGCAAGAGAAGATCGAAGAATTGATTGAAGAGGAGAGTATAGTGAACCGCCTTGGTATTAGGATTTACTTTCGAGGAAACTTAAAGCTTTTGAGTGAACCGGTCAGATCAGCAGTTGAGATGGCAATGTCAAAGACAGCAGGTAACTCAAAAGTTGTATTATCTGTTTGTGTTGCCTACACTTCAACGGACGAGATAGCACGTGCTGTTCAAGAATCTTGCGAAGAAAAACAGGATGAGATCAGAGAACGAGATGCAAGTAATGCTGGAAATTACGCGCTTGAGCAACCTATTGAAGTGGCGGATATTGACAGGCATATGTACATGGCTGGTGTTCCTGATCCTGATATTATAATCCGTACTTCTGGAGGAACTCGCTTGAGCAACTTTCTTTTGTGGCAGAGTGCGTGTTGTCTTTTATATTCTCCTCGGGCACTATGGCCTGAGATAAGCTTCTGGCATTTGGTATTGACAATTATTTACTTTCAGAGGAACTACTTTTATCTGAAGGAAAAAAAGAAACAGGCATAAATTTACAGGTCAACACCACTTAAACAACTCGTGATCATACTTTGTTCTTGCCCTTTAAACGCGAGTATATTTTGATTCTATCATAGAGATCTTAGAAGGGTATATTTTGTACAATGTACTGAATTAGCTTCAGACTGAGATCTGCGTGAGGAAAATGTTGTACCAATAAGCATTTGTTGTCTTAAATAAGATGTTCATATTCACTAGTTTGTTTGAGAAGTTGTGGATTGTTTTCTTGTAGCTGTTGAAATATGCATATGCAAGCCTTTTGGTCTAACATTCATTTTACTACTTTTACTCCAGTCTTTCCTGAGGTTCTTCTGGTTGAAATCTGGCCATTGCTTGCTTATTCATTTTCCAACTGTGAGCCTACTCTTGTTTCTCCAAAGAACAAATGTTTTAGTCTAATGGTATATAAAGACACAAATAGTCAATCTCTTCATGTAGGCATATAGAGTTAGCCGCAGTGGCAGTGGCAGAGCTACAATTTTGACCAAAAGGAGTCAAAATATATAAAGAGAATACACGAAGAAGTCGAGGAATTCAACCTATAGTACGTTATAAAAGCTTTTTATTGTCTCGAGAAACAATTTAGTTTTGCTTTCATATGAATATAATAAAGTATTATAATTTACCATACTAATAAAAGCTTGTGATCCATATCTCAAAAATGTACAAGCCTGTTAGTTTGAAACACCATAGTTTAACTTGTGGACTATTTTTTCAAGATGGGTAAGGTAAATATGACAATTACATGTAAAAGTGCAAAACTCGTAAATTTTAGTAAATATGAAAATCTTGAATTTTTTTGTTTACCCTAAAAAAAATGTATAACAATTGAATTTATATGTGGTTTTAAGGATACATGGATTAGTTCAATACGAGTGATTAATAACGTTAGATTAAACAAATGAAGAACGTAATAGATGACCAAACCAATAATAAGGGTGATTCCAAGCTCCGTTGATGGCTCGATGAAGAACCTGCCCTCGATTCCAAGCTTATTTATGAAGAACTTAAGAACACGAATAAGAATTTTGAACAATAATGAGAATTGAAATAAATCGCCTTGATATCCGTGTTACAATGTGTGCTCTGAATAATAAGCTTTTTCCTTTATATAGTAGGAGAGTTTTACCCAAAGTACAATTCTAAAAAAGGTAAAAATCTTCTGTTTCGCTAATCACTAATTTTCTGCCGAGATTTATGTCGTGATATCCGGTTAGGCACAGACATCACGACCCATTGTTAATCGTGTGAAGCTGTTTGGTAATGCTCTCCAAAGTCTCAATTCTCAAATAGGACCCGGAGAATATGGCCCCGATATCCCCGATGGCAGGTGTTTTGACCGAGCCCCGATATGAGGGGTTCCTCGCTTTGACTCCGATCTATTACGGTCACGTTCCCGCTCCGTTTAGCTCACCGGGAAGTCGAGTCATGCCGTGGGCTCTTTTTTACCCGTATACAGATAGATAGTCCCCTCGTTTATTAGAGAGTAGGCTTGCCGAAAGATGAAAAACGACAGATGACTCCGGTTCCTTCCTTCGTACGTTACGACGGGGAGCCAAAACGTCCCATCAATCGCGTCGTTCTGACTTCGGACACGTGCTACTTACTGGCAGGTTACCTCCGAATGCGAAGCGTCGGTTGTTTCCCTATAAAAGCCTCATTCCTTTGTTCTTTTTCTTTTTTCCGATCAAACCGCTATCTTCGAGCTTTCCAACCATTATCAAAACCTTCTTCAAATCTTCATATCTTCATCCCTGTTCTTCAATCTCAATAGCAATCTCCAAATTTCTATCCAAAATTTCTTCAAATCTTCATACTCTGTTCTTCATCTTCAAAACCCTTTTTTTCGAAATGTTGCGTTCTTTTCTCAAATTTTCAAACACTCCCTCAAATGACAATGGCCAAAATATAGAAAATCGTTCCTCAACAAGTTTCCTCTTCATCTTCTCAACCGGCCGCTGGTACTGAAGCGGTCGCCTCTGAGGTGGTTGCCCTCGAAACGACCTCCCCTATTGTGGCTGCTATCGAACCGGCCGCCGAGCCTCCCTTATTAGCGTTCATTCCCGGGGGCTGCTCTATTGCAGATGAATTCAAGGTCAAGAAGCCTTCGCGCAATTAGGAACGGGGCGAAGGATTCTCGAGATATATATGTTCTGTGAACGAAGACGTTCTTCCCATAGTTCGTAAGGACTGCAATTGGGAAGGCAAGAACGTAGTAGTTCTCGGGCCCGAGGACGCCGTTACTACCCATATCGAGGGGTACTTAAGTGTTTACACTTATCCATTCACGTTGGGCCTGATGTATCCGATCGTTCTAGATTTTTGCAAGAAGTACGAGGTGTGCCTCGAAAAAATTCACCAATCATTGTGGAGGATCGTGACCCTCCTCCGTTACTTTTTGAACAAGATCGAATCTCGTCATTTCACGATCGACCACATGCTACGATTATACAGTCCCCGGATGTTCCGAGGGGGACTGATCAGCTTATATACCAGGCCAGCAAGGCCCTCTTATCCTGTATCAATGAAGACCGAGACCAGGACTAACAGGGACGCTTTGTTCGAGTGAAGACCGAGGATTTGATCCCCCGAGAATACATGCCATTCCCTAAGAAATGGAATGCGTCTCGTAAGTGCAACTCCTTCTTTCAACATCAAAATTTCTTCTTCTTTCATTTCTATCTTCTCATTTATATTTGTGGTTGTGCAGCTGTTGCCCAGGTTCCGAATGCCGTCCCCCGATTAAAGGAGTGGATTGAGGGAATTTGTACTCAGATGTCCTACTTGAAGCGCACATGGCACGGACTCTCGAAGGGTCGTTGGGAGGGTCCTTCTTATGGTAAGGCTTCTTTCCAAGTAGTCAACACTATATATATACCTTTCATTTTGCTAAATCCTCCTCCCTCTTTGTTGTTGCAGGTTTGCCTAAGACCACTGAGCTTAGGCCTTAGGAAAGGGATGAAGATGTGCCTCGTCCGTTGATCCCTTCGCTGTTTCCAGAGAGGGAAAAAAGAAGAGGAAAAGAAAGCCCTCGGTCTCCCTGAGGTCCGAGATGAAGAAACCGAAGAAGCGAGTGCTCCGTAAGCCTAGGAGGGGCTCCAGTTCCCGAGCGCTGACCTACGACTCCCCCCTCCAGCTTAGGGACAAGACGGAGGATGAATCTATCTTTGTAACCCACGGGATGACCTATCCCAAGGATTGGGATGCATCTGACGGGGAGACTCGTGAGATCGACCCCCCTCCAACTCAAAAAACCGACTTGGATACCCGGGGTGAAACTTCCTAGGATGTCGGTTCTGCTCCAAAGGAAGCGCTCGTCGTAATTGAGATCTCGGGGATGCCCTCGTACACCGAGTGTATGCTCGAGGAGGCCTAAGCGAGGAAGGAGAAATCCAACGAGGGGGGCCAGGATGCGGATGATCCCCTTCATGCATTTTTCGACGGTGTGGACTCGTCCGCTTTGGAAGACTTCTCCGGTCTGGATGACCTGGAAGTTTCGAAGAAAGACACTTCCTCAGAGGCTGGCGTGACGAGCTCGAGCCCGAAATTAGTCAATCAGTTCCCCACTCCAAGCATGGACCTTGGCTGCAATAGGTCGATTATACTGTCCGTCCCAGAGGATGCCCGGGTTTTATCCGTTCCTGTGAGGGTAGCTAGCTATCTCCGATGCCTGGTGACCAACGAGGACCAGGTGAAAATGAATGCGGTGAACGTGCCATGCCTTTTCAATGAGGCCCAATAGGCGCTGAGCTGGGTAAGGCATCGTTCCCTTCTATCTATCCGTAGTTATCTGTGTTTGACGTTTCTCATATTTTCTTTGCCTTTTTGCAGGCCTCGGTTCTTCACCACGAGAGTTTCCTCCAATATCGGGTTGAAGTCAATCAACTCGAGCTCGAGATGAAGGAGCTTGCCCAGAAAAATGGACATGTACAATCTCCTTAGCGAGCAGTAGGAGGGGGTCGTCAAGAACCTTCAGGCCGAGCTGGATGCGGCTCAGAAGGAGCATGCCGACTTGGTGGAAAAGGTAAAGGTTTTCGAAGTTAGAAACAAAGGTCCGGTCGCAGAGGCTAACAATAATACTTCACAGGTCCAGCAGAAGATCGACCGGATAGATCAACTCCGCAAGAAGATGGATGAGATCCAAATGATGGCCGACGGGTGGAAAAACAAGATGGACATGTTGGCTTTGTAAAAAGAGATTGCCCAGGCCAAGTTGTCTTCGGTGGAAGTTCATCTTCGAGTGGCGAAGGAGAAGGCTGATGCACGAGCCCGACAAAATGGGGACCTCCAAGCTCAACTGGGCTCGGCCATTGCTAAGCGGGATGCCCTCGGAAAGGAGCTCAAAATAACGAGGTCCAAGTTGGAAGCAACCTTGACTGATGCTGACTAGATGGTGGCTCAGTACAAGGTTGATGTTGAAGCAGCCGAGGCCAGCCTGAAGACTACCACTGAGTATATGAGGTGGCTTTCCCGACGGGAGATCTTCGAGGAAATACATGCCCGAGGCTTCGACCTATCTGCCAAGATCGAAGAGGTAAAAAGACTTGAGGTCGAGGCCAAGAGGCTAGCCGAACCCGAGGTGAAGAAGGCTGCGAGGGCTTTGAAGAATCCGAAGGCCCCGACGGTTCTGGTGACGAGTCGGGTTCCGATGAAGACCAGGCGGAGATGCCTTAGGATTTTTTGTTTTTGTTTTTGTATCTTGTTCATTTATTTTGTTGAAGCTGTTTTTATTGGCCTTTGTAAAATATTCCGGAATGTATAAAGGTTTTTCTTTCTTTCGGCAAATTTCTAGTCTATTATCTTCAACATCGTTTTACAATTTTAAAAATTTCTAATGCCTTAGCGCAAAATCAAACGTAGTAATAAGTCATTTTTCGGAGGTCCGAACAAGACCCATTCTTGATGCAACTTTTGCTCGAACTTATTGATGCTTGGAGTGACCGGGAGCTTTCCCCGAGATGCTTGTTTAAATGTTTTTAGACTATATCTTTGCCGAGGTTAACCTTTGAACAGGTTTGGAATTTTATTGAAGGCCTTATGTTTTGATTGCGGGCTTCGGACGTCTCCGAACCATTTTTAGGGTGGCCGTAGCCTTTTAAGTTTGGGCACTGCCTAATAGGTTTTGTGCCTTCGGGTTTTGATTACCCGAGCCACCCGAACCTTTCTCGAACGGCAGTCCCCGAGTGGGGGTATCCCTTTGGACTTGGATAAGGGTGTCCCTTGGGCTCGATAGTTCCCGGGTAGGAATAACCCTTAGGCTCGATACTTTTAAGGAACAAAAATGTTTGTTAGCAAGGTAGAAACTTTCTTTTATTTCTGTGTAACGTACAAGATTGCAAGCATGTAAAAGCTCGTATTATGGCTGAGGTTGCCTTGGGGGCACAATTCATTTAACCGTTTGGCCCTTACAATAAATCCTATCCACCGAGCCTAGACTGTTCAAGCACAAAGTTTCTTTCTTTGCTAAAAATCTTAACTCGAGGGTGATGGCCCCCAGTATTTGAGGTCGATCTTCAGAGGGCTCGGATACTATTGGTGTGACCATTGGCTCCGATTTAAAACTAGTCTTCGATTCTAAGTTAGCACCATTTACTGTTGCCTCGTTAAAAACCTTACCGGAAAACCCTTTTGGGACAAAATCGGTTAAAGGGAAAAAGAGTGCAACGCGCGCTTTTAGACCTAAAAACTACATTCTCCTTTGGTTGTTGCCTGCAAGTGTTAGCCCAATTCGTAATGAAAATAAGAAAGTGAATGAGGTCGTACCTTAGTAGTTGTATCGTTTTAAGTGGGTCACATTCCAGTTGTTTGGTAGCTGTGCGTCATTTCCTGCTTCGAGTTTATACGACACTTAACCTGTAATCCCGATGATACGATATGGACCTTCCTAATTCGGTCCTAGCTTTCCTTCATTCTGGTTTCACGTGTTCTGTGTTACTCTTCTTAATACTAAGTCCAGAATATTGAAGTGTCGGAGGTTGGCTCTTCGGTTGTAATATCTTTCTATACGCTGGTTTTGGGTGGGCAGCCGGACTAGAGCGTCCTCGCGCCTCTCATCCAGTAGTTCTAGGCTCGTGCTCATGTCCTCGTCATTTGATTCTTCGGTTGCATATCGGAACCTGAGGCTCGGTTCTCCCACCTAGACCAGTATTAGTGCTTCGGCACCGTTGATCAACGAAAATGGAGTGGCCCTGGTACTGGATTTTGAGGTCGTGCGGTATGCCTAAAAGACTTCAGGCAGGATTTCCATCCATTTTACTTTGGCATCGGTCAACCTTTTCTTAAGGATTTGAAGGATGGTTTTGTTCATCGACTCCGCCTGTCAGTTAGCACTAGGGTGGTAGGGTGTGACATGATCTTTTTGACCTTATGGTCCTCAAAACATTTTCTTACCTTGCTGCAGATGAACTGTTTCCCGTTATCACACACTATCTTGGCAAGTATACCGTACCGACATATTATGTGGTCCCAAATGAAGATGATGAATTCTTTTTCCCGGAACTTCTCAAACACTTGAGCTTCGACCCATTTAGAGAATAGTCAGTCATAAATAGTATAAATTGAGCCTTACCAGGTGCCCATGGTAGGGGATCGACGATGTCAATTCCCCATTTTATGAACGGCCAAGGCGATAGAACCGAATGTAGTAGCACCCCGAGTTGATGGATCATTGGTGCATGCCTCTGACAGACGTCGCATCTCCGTACAAAGTCCTTCGCATCTTTCTCCATGTCGATCCAGTAATAGCCTGATCTGGTTATCTTACGAACCAAAGATTGTGCCCCTGAATAGTTTCCACATGTGCCTTCATGAACTTCCCTTAAAACATATTCGGTGTCCCCCGGCCCCAAGCATATGGCGAGTGGTCCATTGAACGTTCTTCGGAACAGAGTACCTTCGGACAGGCTAAACCTGGCTGCCTTCATGCGTAGAGCTCTCGATTCCTTAGGATCCGAGGGCAACTTCCCAGTCATCAAGTAGTCTATATACTTGTTTTTCCATTCCAAAGTTAAACTCGTTGAGTTTATTTAAGCATGGCCTTCTTCCAGTACTGATTTCATGAGTTGCATGACCGTTCCCGCATTGAATTTATCGTCATCAACCGATGACCCCAAGTTGGCCAGAGCATCAGCTTCGCTATTTTGATCCCGGGGCACGTGTTGTAGGGTCCATTCCTTGAATCGATGTAGCGTTGCTTGTAGTTTATCCAAGTATCTTCGCATTCGTTCCTCTTTCACTTCGAATGTCCCACTGACTTGATTTATCACAAGGAGAGAATCGCATTTAGCTTCGATCACTTCGGCCCCCGGTCTTTTAGCCAATTCGAGACCTGCAATTATGGCCTCATACTCGACCTCATTGTAAGTCAATTTCACAGTTCTAATAGATTGCCTAACTACGTTTCCCGCAGGCAGTTTCAACACGATGCCGAGTCTGGACCCCTTTGCATTCGAGGCACCGACCGTAAAGAGGGTCCAGATTCTCGAGGAGGTCCTCGAGGTTAACAACAATTCCTTTTCAACTTCGGGTATTAAGGCCGGCGTGAAGTCGGCCACAAAGTCTGCCAAAATTTGAGATTTGATGGCGGTTCGGGGTCGATATTTGATATCGTACCCGCTAATTTCCACGGCCCATTTGGCCAATAATCCTGAGCGCTTAGGTTTGTGCATTATGTTCCTCAATGGGTAAGTAGTTACGACACATATGTGATGGTATTGAAAATATGGATTTAGCTTTCTGGAGGCGCTAAGCAAAGCGAGCGCCAATTTCTCCAGGTGAGGATACCTTGTTTTGGCCTCGCCTAGAGTCCTGCTAACATAATATATAGGAAATTTTATACCTTCCTCTTCCCGGACTAAGACTCCACTTACCGCTATCTCGGATACCGCCAAGTACAGATACAACTGCTCATCTGCCTTTAGAGTATGAAGCAAAGGTGGACTCGAAAGGTACCGTTTGAGTTCTTCCAAAGCTTGTTGGCACTCCGGGGTCCACGAAAAGTTATTCTTCTTCTTCTTCAATAATGAGAAGAACCGATGGCTCTTATCGGAGTACCTTGATATGAACCGACCCTGGGCGACTATGCGGCCGGTTAGTAAACGAACTTGACATTGTCCACCACGGTGATGTCTTCTATATCTTTGATTTTGTCGGGATTGATCTCGATTCCATGGTTGGACATCATGAATCCGAGGAACTTTTCGGACCCGACCCTGAATGTGCATTTCTCCGGGTTCAGCTTCATATTATATTTCTTCAGTATGTTGAAGGTTTCCTGCAAATGTTCCAAATGGTCCTCTGCTCGCAGGGACTTAACTAATATGTCGTCAATGTAAAACTCCATTGATTTTCCTATTTGTTCTTAGAACATCCGGTTTACTAGGCGTTAGTAAGTGGCACTAGTGTTTTTTAGTCCGAACGACATTACGTTATAATAATAGGTGCATAATTTAGTGACGAAGGAAGTTTTTTCTTGATCGCCCGGGTCTATCCGGATTTGGTTGTACCTAGAATAGGCATCGAGAAAGCTGAGTATTTTATGGCCGGCCGTCGCATCGGTCATGCGATCGATGTTAGGCAAAGGAAAAGAATCTTTAGGGCATGACTTGTTCTAGTCTTTGTAATCTATGCACATTCTCAATTTATTTCCTTTTTAGGCACTACCACTACACTAGCTAACCAATCCGGGTATTTAACTTCCCGAATGAAATCTATATTAATGAGTTTGGATACTTCGTATTTGATGAATGCATGCTTGACTTTAGACTGAGGTTTCCTCTTCTATTTAACTGGGTGGAACTTTGGATCCTCGACCGTTGATTTGGTGGCATCAGAATCGTCAGGGGCGATGAACGATCTAGGAACTCCGTAATCGTCATCCTCGCCTGCTTTTTGCTTCTCTGATTCGGTCGGGACCGATGTCGGTGATTGCTATTTAGTTTCTTCATTCCAAGCTGATTTGGTGTTCTTTGATGTCGATAGGGCAGGCATCGGGATCACCGCATCAACCGCATCGCCGGCCACCTATGATTATGGTGATGATGTGCTGAGGTTCCTCTTACTCGGTCTACTTGTTGGAGTCCCTATTCTTGAAGTGATTTTTGGCTCGATCACTTAGAAATTCCCGGAGGCGTCCATTATTGAATAACTGGACCATTGATAAGTAGGGATTTTGACTGCTTATTTGCTCTCTTTTACTTACGTTTTAGCTCAAAAATGCTTAAAGGTATTCCCGAGAACTAATGAAATGTGCTTTCTTGCAGGAATATTGGGAAACAAACCAAAGAAATGAAAATCAACTAAGAAGGAGTAAAAATTGGACAAAAACCAAAACAAGGCAAAAGGGACCAAAGTGCGGACCGCACAATACTCTGTGCGGCCGCAGACTCTGAAGGGCCACTGCCAGAATTCCTTCACAAAGTGCGGACCGCACAATTATTGTGCGACCGCATAAGACAAGGTTGAGAGATGTGTTTTGGGGACTTGAATATGTGCGTACCGCACTATTATTGTGCGGCCACAGAATGCAAAAGTGCGGCCGCACTCATAAATGTGCGGTCCGCAGAAATTTCCCATGTCCAGCTCAAGATCAAGAGTGCGGCCGCAATCAGAAATGTGCGGTCCGAATAATCATAGGAAGTGCGGATGCACCCCAGATTTATGCAGCCGCAGAAGACCACCTTATGAAGTCAGCTTCAAAGTGCGGACCGCACACAGAATTGTGCAGCAGCACAACCTCCGCAGGGGAAATTTTATCCGATAATTTTAGCTGGATATAAATAGATTTTTTTGTCTATTTTAGGTTAGGTTTTGAACACCTGAGAATTGATAGCCGTTTTTATTTACTGCTTTGGGTAACTTTGTAATAGTTTATCATTTTAACAGTATATTTTCTTCCCTTAATCATCTATTATGAGTTTTATCTTAGTTTCTTCTTTAATTTCTTCTTTTCCTATGAGTAGCTAAACCCTTAGCTAGGGTTGTGACCCAACTCTCGTATGAGTATCTAATGGGTGATTGATTTAGGGCATTTTTTTGATTGGGTATATGATATTTAGCCTAGTTCTTGCTTGAATTTAAGAATTGATGGTTGCAAACATTGATTCATGCCTAATTGACTAAGTCTCTACTCGAGAAAGAGAGACTAAGTCTAGGAAAATTTGGCTAACAAAAATTTGGGGTGAACTCGAGAAATTGATAGCCCCAATTAAAGGGTCGGATCTAGACATAGTAAAACCCAACTTGAGCATCTATCACTTGTTTCGTGAGATACCCATTTGGACTTGAGAAAGCCAAATTCGGCAAAATCACTCAAACTACCGAGAGGTATAAAGTGAGTAATCGTGTGTGATTGCTATATTGTATATTGACCAACCAAACATGCCCTAAAGCTCTCAATCTGGTAGGTAACCAACTAGGCGGATGTTACAACCCTAGATCTTTTATAACCTGAAAAACAACAATACCAAAATCATTGTCCCTTAGCTTTACAATTACAAGCATTAGCATAAAAAATTAGAAGTAGAAAAGAAACAACAGAATATGTAGAAGTGCAATCTTGGGCACGCCATATACTTAGACTAGGTATATACCTAATCCAACATAAAACTTTCTACGGAATCGATCCCGACTCGCGTTGGGTATTTATAATTGCATTGACTGCTTCACAATCCCAATCAGTGGTGTGAGTTTGGGCGACATAAATTTTTGGCATCGTTGTCGGGGAGATAAAAATGGATTTAGATACATATTTGGTTCTGTGTGTGATTTGTCTTCTTTTCCTTCCAGGTCCCACTGACTTGATTTATCACAAGGAGGGAATCACATTTAGCTTCGATCACTTCGGCCCCCGATCTTTTAGCCAATTCGAGACCTACAATCATGGCCTCATACTCGACCTCATTATAAGTCATTTTCACAGTTCTAATAGATTGCCTAACTACGTTTCCCGCAGGCGGTTTCAACACGATGTCGAGTCTGGACCCCTTTGCGTTCGAGGCACCGACCGTAAAGAGGGTCCAGATTCCCGAGGAGGTCCTCGAGGTTAACAACAATTCCTTTTCAACTTCGGGTATTAAGGCCGGCATGAAGTCGGCCACAAAGTCTGCCAAAATTTGAGATTTGATGGCTGTTCGGGGTCGATATTTGATTTCGTACCCGCTAATTTCTATGGCCTATTTGGCCAATCATCCCGAGCGCTTAGGTTTGTGCATTATGTTCCTCAATGGGTAAGTAGTTACGACATATATGTGATGGCATTGAAAATATGGATTTAGCTTTCTGGAGGCGCTTAGCGAAGCGAGCGCCAATTTCTCCAGGTGAGGATACCTTGTTTTGGCCTCGCCTAGAGTCCTGCTAACATAATATATAGGAAATTGTATACCTTCCTCTTCCCGAACTAAGACTCCACTTACCGCTATCTCGGATACCGCCAAGTACAGATACAACTGCTCATCTGCCTTCAGAGTATGAAGCAAAGGTGGACTCGAAAGGTACCGTTTGAGTTCTTCCAAAGCTTGTTGGCACTCCGGGGTCCACGAAAAGTTATTCTTCTTCTTCAATAATGAGAAGAACTGATGGCTCTTATCGGAGGACCTTGATATGAACCGACACAGGGCGACTATGCGGCCGATTAGCAAACGAACTTGACATTGTCCACCACGGTGATGTCTTCTATAGCTTTGATTTTGTCGGGATTGATCTCGATTCCATGGTTGGACACCATGAATCCGAGGAACTTTCCGGACCCGACCCTGAATTTGCATTTCTCCGGGTTCAACTTTATATTATATTTCTTCAGTATGTTGAAGGTTTCCTGCAAATGTTCCAAATGGTCTTCTGCTCGCAGGGACTTAACTAATATGTCGTCAATGTAAAACTCCATTGATTTTCCTATTTGTTCTTCGAACATACGGTTTACTAGGCGTTGGTAAGTGGCACACATGTTTTTTAGTCCGAACGACATTACGTTATAATAATAGGTGCAGAATTTAGTGACGAAAGAAGTTTTTTCTTGATCGCCCGGGTCTATCCGGATTTGGTTGTACCTAGAATAAGCATCGAGAAAGCTGAGTATTTTATGGCCGGCTGTCGCATCGGCCATGCGATCGATGTTAGGCAAAGGAAAAGAGTCTTTAGGGCATGACTTGTTCTAGTCTTTGTAATCTATGCACATTCTCAATTTATTTCCTTTTTAGGCACTACCACTACACTAGCTAACCAATCCGGGTATTTAACTTCCCGAATGAAATCTATATTAATGAGTTTGGATACCTCGTATTTGATGAATGCATGCTTGACTTCGGACTGAGGTTTCCTCTTCTATTTAACTAGGTGGAACTTTGGATCCTCGACCGTTGATTTGGTGGCATCAGAATCGTCAGGGGCGATGAACGATCTAGGAACTCCGTAATCGTCATCCTCGCCTGCTTTTTGCTTCTCTGGTTCAGTCGGGACCGATGTCGGTGATTGCTATTTAGTTTCTTCATTCCAAGCCGATTCGGTGTTCTTTGATGTCGATAGGGCAGGCATCGAGATCACCGCATCGACCGCAAACATTTCTTTTATGGCTAGCTGTTTTTCGTAAACTATTTTAATCCCTCCCGTTGTGGGGAACTTCAATGCCTGGTGCAGTGTCGAGGGTATTGCCCTCATGTTGTGAATCCATGGCCTTCCGAATAGAGCGTTGTACTTCATATCCCCCTCGATGACGTAGAACTTCGTTTCCTGAATGGTTCTAGCGGTGTTCACCAGCAGGGTTATCTCCTCTTTAGTAGTTTCACATGCCATGTTGAATCCGTTTAAGACCAGGACCGCAGGCACTATTTGGTCTTGTAGACCCAGCTGCTCTACGACCCTCGATCTGATGATATTGGTCGAGCTACCTCGATCAATCAACACACGCTTAACTCGAGATTTATTTATGAGTACAGAAATTACCAGGGTTTCGTTATGCGGTTGCATGATGCCTTCAGCGTCTTCATTGTTGAAAGAGATGGTCCCCTCCGGCACATAATATAGGGTTCACTTTTCCCTTGTAATGGAAACCTTAGTGCACTTCAGCATTGGTCCCTGTAGGATGTCGAATCCACCTATGATCATGGTGATGATGTGCTGAGGTTCCTCTTACTCGGTCTACTTGTTGGAGTCCCTATTCTTGAAGTGATTTTTGGCTCGATCACTTAGAAATTCCCGGAGGTGTCCATTATTGAATAACTGGGCCATTGATAAGTAGGGATTTTGACTGCTTATTTGCTCTCTTTTACTTACGTTTTAGCTCAAAAATGCTTAAAGGTATTCCCGAGAACTAATGAAATGTGCTTTCTTGCAGGAATATTGGGAAACGAACCAAAGAAATGAAAATCAACTAAGAAGGCGTAAAAATTGGACAAGAACCAAAACAAGGCAAAAGGGACCAAAGTGCGGACCGCACAATACTCTGTGCGGCCGCAGACTCTGAAGGGCCACTGCCAGAATTCCTTCACAAAGTGCGGACCGCACAATTATTGTGCGACCGCATAAGACAAGGTTCAGAGAGATGTGTTTTGGGGACTTGAATATGTGCGTACCACACTATTATTGTGCGGCCACAGAATGCAAAAGTGCGGCCGCACTCATAAATGTGCGGTCCGCAGAAATTTCCCATGTCCAGCCCAAGATCAAGAGTGCGGCCGCAATCAGAAATGTGCTGTCCGCACAATCATAGGAAATGCGGACGCACCCTGTATTTATGCGGCCGCAGAAGACCACCTTGTCAAGTCAGCTTCAAAGTGTGGACCGCACACAGAATTGTGCGGCCGCACAACCTCCGCATGGGAAACTTTATCCGATAATTTTAGCTGGATATAAATAGATTTTTTTGTCTATTTTAGGTTAAGTTTTGAACACCTGAAAATAGATGGCCGTTTTTCTTTACTGCTTTGGGTAACTTTGTAATAGTTTATCATTTTAACATTATATTTTCTTCCCTTAATCATCTATTATGAGTTTTATCTTAGTTTTTTTTTTAATTTCTTCTTTTCCTATGAGTAGCTAAACCCTTAGCTAGGGTTGTGACCCAACCCTCGTATGGGTATCTAATGGGTGATTGATTTAGGACATTTTTATGATTGGGTATATGATATTTAGCCTAGTTCTTGCTTGAATTTAAGAGTTGATAGTTGCAAACATTGATTCATACCTAATTGACTAAGTCTCTACTCGAGAAAGAGAGACTAAGTCTAGGAAAACTTGGCTAACAAGAAATTGGAGTGAACTCGAGAAATTGATAGCCCCAATTAAAGGGTCGAATCTAGAGATAGTAAAACTCGACTTGAGCGTCTATCACTTGTTTCGTGAGATACCCATTTGGACTTGAGAAAGCCAAATTCGGCAAAATCACTCAAACTACCGAGAGGTATAAAGTGAGTAATCGTGTGTGATTGCTATATTGTATCTCGACCAACCAAACATGCCCTAAAGCTCTCAATCTGGTAGGTAACCAACTAGGCGGAAGTTACAACCCTAGATCTTTTATAACCTGAAAAACAACAATACCAAAAATATTGTCCCTTAGCTTTACAATTACAAGCATTAGCATAAAAAATTAGAAGTAGAAAAGAAACAACGGAATATGTAAAAGTGCAATCTTGGGCACGTCATATACTTAGACTAGGTATATACCTAATCCAACATAAAACTTTCTATGGATTCGATCCCGACTCGCGTTGGGTATTTATAATTGCATCGACCGCCTCACAATCCCAATCAGTGGTGTGAGTTTGGGCGACATCAATTTTTGGCATCGTTGTCGGGGAGCTAAAAACGGATTTAGATACATATTTGGTTCTATGTGTGATTTGTCTTCTTTTCCTTCAGGGTTACTAACCTTTTTGTGAATCGATTGTAGGTACAAAAGGGCTCTCAACAATGATCATCTCGAAAATATAGCTTTGGGGGATGTGGACGTGGAAGATGACCCAACATCTCCGAGGATGCTCTAAGGTTGAGGCTATTTCCCTTCTCTCTACGGGGGAAAGCCTTGGACTGGTTAGAAAGATTGCCAAACCATTCTATCCATACATGGGATGAATTGGCGGAAATATTCATTGCCAAGTTCTTTTCTCCCGGGCATATGGCTATACTTAGAGACGAGATTCTAGCATTCAAACAAGAATCCAATGAGTCTTTGCACGATATATGGGAGAGGTACCGCACTATGGTGAAAGAGTGCCCGAATAATGATATGACTAAGACTGTGATTCAACAAACCTTTTACAGGGGCATCAATACTACCAATCAATGCGTGGTCAACCAACTTGCCACTGGAAATTTCATGACAACACCATATGCCGAAGCTTGTGAAATCTTAGATGAAATGGCGGATACTTCATCGGCATGGCAAAGTAGAGCAAATATTTCTCAAGGTGATCCAAATGTGATTCACCTACACAAAGAATTGCATGATCACGGGCAAGCAATTGCCAAGTTGACCACTAGAATGAATCAATTGGCCAAAGCTCAACTTCAACAGGTTCAAGGTGCTAAGCAAGCAAATACAATGGAAGGTGTCAATATGATGGTGAACAAGCGAAGGAAAAAGGGTCAACAAGTGCAAAACCGTGTGGAACTATTTGTGCAAAATGATACTAGGTTTGACTAAGACGAATAATACAATGAGCAAGAGGAAGAAGTGCAATATGTGAATAACTACCAAGGGCAAAGAAATAAATCTCAAGGCCCGAATCAACAACAATGGCGATCTCAAGAAAATCAAGGAAATTGGAACAATCAAAACCACTAAGGCAATTGGAGTGGTGGTACCAACAATCAGGGTAATTGGAATAATAACAATAATCAAGGCAATTGGGGTGGCAACAATCAAGGATATTGGGGAGGCAACAACCAAGAGGGTTGGAACAATAACTAAGGGAATCGGGGGCCGGGCTTTAAAGGCCCCCGATGTATCAACAACCCAACAACCCGCCTCCTTATCCGTCTCAAGGTTCTAGTTCTTCCAACAATAAGATGAGATGTATTGAAAATATGTTCAAACAAATGATGGAGGAAAATGCTGACTCCGATGCTCAATTAGCCTCTCACAACACTTTAATCCGCAATTTGGAAGTTCAATTGGGGCAAATCTCGCAAGCTTTAAACACTCATCCTAAGGGGGCACTACCTAGTGATATGGTGGTGAACCCAAAGGGTGGGAACAACACGGGACATTCCATGGCTGTACCAACAAGGAGTAGAAGAGGTGGGGATGCAACCACCTCAAATCAAAGAAGAATTGTGTATGATGATGTAGTGATTCAAGAAGATGAGATTCCAAGCAATGTGGTTCAAGTTAATGAAGAAGTGAGAACTGATATTCATGAAAGTGTGGAGGATACCCAAGAAGAAGTAAACCCGTCTAGGGAACACGTGATTGATATATCAGAACCAGTAGTGCCAAAGGCCAAGGCACCAATGCCAAGGCCTCCTCCTCCATACCCTCAAAGGCTCGCCAAGCAAAATAGTGAGAACAAATTCAAGAAGTTTATTAACATGATAAAGAGCTTATCCATTAATGTGCCATTGGTTGAGGCGTTGGAACAAATGCCTGGTTATGCAAAGTTCATGAAAGATTTGGTGACAAAGAAAAGATCAATTCATTGTGAGACTATTAAGATGACATATCAAGTGAGTGCTATTGTTCACTCAATGGCTCCAAAATTGGAAGATCCCGATGCTTTCACAATCCCTTGCACTATTGGGAGCGCCGATTTTGCCAAAGCTCTATGTGATCTAGGGGCGAGTATTAACTTTATGTCTACTCGGTGTTCAAAACTTTGGGAATTGGGCAACCAAGACCCACATCTATGAGGTTACAAATGGCAGATCGTACTATGAAGAGACCATTGGGTATTATTGATAATGTGTTGGTTCGTGTTGATAAGTTCATCCTTCCGGCAGACTTTGTGATTCTTGATTGCGAGGTAGACTATGAGGTGTCTATTATTTTGGGTAGACCTTTCCTTGTTACGGGGAAGGCTGTTGTTGATGTGGAAGCCGGTGAGCTCACCTTTCGGGTGGGCGATGAAAAGGTGGTTTTCCATGTATGCAAATCTATAAGGCAACCGAATACCAATGAAGTTTGTTCGTTTGTGGACTTAGTGACCGAAGTGATTGTTGATGATGCTAGTGCCGTGAAGAATGTTGATAAAACTTTGGAAGCCATATTGCTTAATCATGATGATGATGAGAAGGAAGGCTTTGTGGAATGTGTAAATGCATTACAAGGAATAGGGTCGTATATTTATGAACCCCGAAAATTGTCCTTAGATCTTGAGAACCGGAAGACTCCTCCAACAAAGCCCTCAATCGAGGAGCCTCCCACTTTGGAGTTAAAGCCATTGCCTTCACATCTCAGGTATGAGTTTCTTGCCCCATGTTCTACTTTACCTGTTATTCTTTCCTCTTGCTTGACTAACGTGCAGGTAGATTCTACTTTGGCGCTGCTTTGAAAGAGGAAGAAAGCTATGGGATGGACACTGGCGGATATTCAGGGTATAAGCCGCGCATTTTGCATGCACACGATTATTTTGGAGAAGGATGCAAAGCCCTCCATTGAACATCAAAGATGATTAAATGAAGCAATGCAAGAGGTGGTGAAGAAGGAGATCATAAAATGGTTAGATGCCGGGGTTGCTCCGGTGCAATGTGTCCCAAAGAAATGGGGCATAACTGTGGTAACACATGACAAGAACGAGTTGATCCCCACAAGAACAGTCATCGGGTGGAGAGTTTGCATGGACTATAGGAAGCTCAACAAAGTCACTCGGAAAGATCATTTTCCGCTTCCATTTCTTGATCAAATGCTTGATAGGTTGGCCGGACGAGCTTTTTATTGTTTCTTGATGGATATTCCGGCTACAATCAAATTCGTATTGCTCCAACGACTTTTCAACGGTGTATGATGGCCATCTTCACCGACATGGTAGAGGATTTTCTTTAGGTCTTTATGGATGACTTTTCCGTGGTGGGGAATTCTTTTGATGAGTGCTTGGACAACTTGGACAAGGTTTAGGCAGGATGTGAGGAAACAAACTTGGTTTTGAACTGAGAGAAATGTCACTTCATAGTCGAGGAAGGCATAGTCCTCAGCCAAAATTGAGGTGATCTCTAAACTCCCTCCCCATACATCCGTGAAGGGAGTGAGGAGCTTCTTGGGTCATGCGGGGTTCTATCGCCGATTCATTAAGGACTTTTCTAAGGCGGTAAACCCCTTGTGTAAACTTTTGGAAAAGGATGCCAAGTTCCATTTCAAAGAGGATTGTATGAAGGCATTCGAATTTCTCAAGTTCAAGTTGACTACTACTCCTATTATCACCGCACCGAATTGGAGCTTGCCTTTCGAGCTCATGTGTGATGCAAGTGATGTGGAGGTCAGAGCAGTTTTGGGGCAATGTATCAACAAAATCTTCCATCTGGTCTACTATGCTAGTAAGACCATGAATGATGCCTAAGTCAATTACACAGTGACCGAAAAAAAGCTCCTTGCTATTGTCTTTGCTATGGAGAAGTTTTGTCCATACTTTATGGGTACAAAGGTGATTGTCCACACCGATCATGCGACGCTTCGGTACTTAATGAGCAAAAAGGATTCAAAAGCAAGGTTAATACGGTGGGTGCTTCTATTGCAAGAGTTTGATCTAGAGATTCAAGACCGCAAGGGTAGTGAAAACCAAGTGGCGGACCACTTGTCTCGTTTGGAGGAGGAGGGGAGGCCACATGACGGCCTTGAGATAAATAGTTCCTTCCCCTAAGAGCAGCTTCTAGCCATTTCAATGACTGGGATGCCATGGTTCGCCGATTTAGCCAATTATCTTGTGAGTGGTATTGTACTGAATGAGTTCTCTTCAAACCAAAGGAAAAAGATCAAACGAGATTGCCTTGACTATTATTGGGATGAGCCGTATCTCTTCTAGATTTGTACCGATGGTGTGATTCGACGATATGTGCCGGAGGAGGAACAAATGGAAATTCTTAAGGTTTGCCACTCTTCACCATATGGTGGTCACCATGGTGGAGCTAGAACGACAACAAAAGTGTTTAGTTGTGGATTTTATTGGCCTACTCTTTACAAGGACGCTAGTGATCTCATCAAGTGTTGTGATGAATGTCAAAGGGACGGTGGGATTTCTAAGAAAAATGAGCTGCCCCTCACCACCATCTTGGAGATTGACATTTTTGATGTATGGGGTATTGATTTCATGTGTTCGTTTGTGAGCTCTTGTGGGAATACTTACATTTTGGTAGCTGTGGATTATGTATCAAAGTGGGTTGAAGCCGTGGCTTTACCCAACAATGAAGCTCGGAAGTGTAGTGGAAATTTTGAAAAAGAACATCTTCACGAGATTTGGTACTCCAAGGGCCATTATTAATGATGGGGGATCGCACTTTTGTAGCAAAGCTTTTGATACCATACTCACAAAGTATGGTGTCACTCACAAAGTGTCAACTCCCTATCATCTTCAATCAAGTGGGCTAGTCGAAGTCTCCAACCGGGAGATCAAGAGTATTTTGTCAAAGACTGTGAATACCAACCGGACGGATTGGTCGAAGGAACTTGATGATGCTCTTTGGGCGTATAGGACGGCTTACAAAACACTGATTGGTATGTCTCCGTATAGGTTAGTATTCGGGAAAGCTTGTAATCTACCAACGGAACTTGAGCACAAGGCTATGTGGGCATTGAAGAAGCTTAATCTTGAATGGGATGTAGCCACCAACTTAAGGGTGGCACAATTGAATGAGCTTGATGAATTCCGGTACCAGGCATATTCAAGTTCGTCCTTATACAAGGACAAGATGAAGTACCTCCATGAGAAGTACATCCGAAATAAAGAGTTCAAAGAAGGTGATCTTGTGCTATTGTTCAATTTTTGGTTAGGGATGTTTCCGGGAAAGTTGAAGTCCAAGTATAGTGGTCCATTTGAGGTTGTGCATATAACACCCTTTGGTGCACTAGACTTGAAGAAAAAGAATGATGAAGTGTTTAGAGTCAATGGTCATCGAGTGAAACATTATCTTGTTAAAGTTGATGATGGCCACGTTGTGACGTTAATCCATTTCAAGTGATTGAGGGTAAACTGCGTCGTGCCGCGACGTTAAATCAGATGCTTCTTGGGAGGCAACCCATGTTTCTTTTCATTTTTCATTTTCTTCCTTTTTAGATAGGCTTTGTGTTGAGCTAACTAGTTTTGAAGTGATTTGCAGGAATGAGAGTGCATTGCAGGTACTGTGATTGAAAAATTGGCCAAGTGTTGAAAAAGTGCAGACCACACATTTATTGTGCGGACCGCACAATTATGATTGGAACCGTAGAGAAGACTCTGCGGCCGCACAATTCTTTGTGCGGCCGCACAACTAGAGACCCAAAAATGTGAATTCTCTGATGTTTTGAGTTACAGAGAATAGGACAATCTGCGGCCGCACAAAAAAATGTGCAGACCGCATTTCTGCTGCCGCACTCACCTTTTTGCGGACCGCAGAATCTCAGCACAAGTTTAGGTAAAGAGTGCGGACCGCACTCAAAATTGTGCGGTCGCACTTAGCTCACTTTGTGACCAACTTGGTCAAACAATAAATAGGGCTTTTGAACACTATTCACACTTTACACTCTCTGAACTCTTGAGCCCTAAGCAAACACTGTGCATCATAAAATAGTTCACACTTCATAATCAACTCATCAAGTCTAAATTCTCACCTGCATTCCTTCATCTTTGGTATGTTCAATCCATGTTAGACTTTTTCCATTTTTCTTAATTTTTGTGCTTGATTAGTTTAGTTATTTTTAGGCCTAAAAATGTCAAATGTTCTTCATATGTTCTTAAAACCATGTGGGTAATTTCATGTTTGTTCATTGGGGACTGGGTAGACCATTGATTATGTTTATTTTCAAATACCATGTCTAATTTGTAAAAACATTGCAAGAAACCTAAAGTCGCTGCCGTATGTTTTCAAATTATGCGGCCACACACAAAATTGTGCGGTCCGCAGATCTGTCGATTAGGGCAAACATGTGCTTGAAAAGTGCGGACCGCACTCAAAATTGTGAGGTCCGCAGAAAAAATTATGCGGCCGCAGAAAAACGTGTGTGACCGCACATTGGAACTTCAGAGAACTAGTGTCTCAACTTGAAATTGTGCGGCTGCACTCAAAATTATGCTGTCCGCACTTCAGCATGTGCGGACGCACTCAAAATTATGCGGTCCGCACTTCAGGGTGTGCGATCGCACTTTAAAATTGTGCGGTCCGCACATGACAGTCTGCGCCGCACTTAAAATTGTGTGGTCCGCACTGTCTCTTCTGTAAAATGTTGTCCTGCAACTGTACTACAAATGTTTAACCTATTTTGAACTCCAACTGACTTATGTGCCTTGTATTGCAGACAATGGTTCGTTCACGAGGTAGAGGCGATACATCCAAAGGGAGAGGTGAGCCATCCCGAGGCAGAGGAAAGGGCACTAACCCACTGGGAGTGCAATCTAAAGTAATCGCCAAAAATCGGACCACTGGGAGAGGTAGGGCCACAGAGCCCTCTGAATCTAGTTCCTATGCCCAGTCTAAGGAAGCCTCCGAGGGCCAGTCAATGGAGGTACAACCGGAGGTCTAGTCCCAACCACCGCAACCCACTGGGAGATATCAATTGCACGATGATCCTTCCACTACAACAAGTTCTTCTGAGGGTTCCAATGCCGGTAGCCAGGGTTCAGGGCCCTCCTTTACACCTACTCCTCCAGCACCAGTGGCAATAGATAATGATGATGATGATGGTAGATGGGGTGACACTCGAGTAGGCGGCCTAGAGAGGTCGAAGAAGAAGGAAGCATGGGAGGATTGGTTTGTGACTTTGACTGCCTTCACAAGGTTCAGAGAGTGGTGGCCCCAGAGATCGCTCACACTTGAGGGGACAATTCATAATGAAGGATTTGGATAAATACAATCCAAATGTCCTTCGATAGTTCTGGGAGCGAAAGTGGTTGATGGGGTTCACCCAAAGTGTCATCGATGAAAAGAGAACTTGGTACAAGAGTTTTATGCCAATGTGGCACACATCAAGTAGGGTACCAAAGTGACCAAAGTGAGAAATTTAAAAGTCAGATTCGACCTAATCACTCTGAACACTTACCTGGGACTCGAAGAGGTAGAGGTAATCCAGTACTTGGAGAAGCTAGCTATGGGTGATGCAGATCACCCTTGGCTAGCAAAGATGTTGGAAGCACCATGACCATCACCACCGTGGATCACATCAGGGGTTCCTATCCTCCGGGCCTCCCTAAATTTTGAAGCAAAATGGTGGTAGACCTTTGTGTGCAGCCGTATCGACCTGAGCATAAATGAGAACAATCTTCCTCTTCCCCGAGCAGTTTTGGTGGCTTTGATTATGGCGGGGTACCCAATCAATGTGGGTGCCATCATGTCGGCCAACATGACAATAGCTGTCCGAAAAGGTAAAAGATCCTACCCATATCCCAACACCCTCACAGAATCTTTCAACGATGCAAAGGTGGAGCCAAGGACATTTGATACGAAAGTGAGGGCCAAGAAACCCTTCTCATGGTACCATCTACAGGATGCTGACAACCCAAAGTTCAAGGGTAAGGCCACTACCACCGCTGGTGAGTCTGATGAGCCATCGGTGGTGGGTACAGAGTCTGCTGCTGAGCTATCTACTACTCCCATACCTCCTACGGCAGTCGGGCCTTCCACCGGGACAACTGACATGCCACCACCTTCATCTTCTAGACCATCAGCCTCAGTACCAATGCTAGCTTCATCCACTTATTCACTCACTGCACTGCGTGTCTCCCAGACATTGGTGAGTCTCAACAACTGGATGCAGACAGCCACTTCTAAGCTGTCTGACATAACCAGCGCTGTTGCAGCACAGTTTTCTACCCCAGCAGCACCACAGGTCCCTCCGTTAGTAGAGGAAATATTGAAGAAGATTCTGGAGAACCAAAAAACCATTATGGATACACTAGTGGCTCATGGGGGGAGCTATTAAGGAGTTGGGCAAGCAAGAAAAGAAGATTAGGAAATCCGAGGCGTCAAAGAAATCAATGGAAAGATTGAGGAAGGAGGTGACGTAGATCGCAACTGCAGGTGATTTGCCATTTGTCCTACTGATGGAGATAGATCCATCAGTACCAGCAGACCCACTAGCACCATCAGCAGAGGCACCAACTGGCTAGTCTGATGAGCCAGATCTTGCTGCCCACACTGCTGAGGATATGCTTTAGATGCTCGCCAACCCTGTTGTTCCCCAGCCAGACGATGATGAGATACAGTTGGAGGAGCCCGAGGGTGGTGATGCTGACGGTCACCCTGAGACCACATAAGGAGTTTTCTCTACTCTCTACCCTCCCTTATTTTGATTTTACTAAGCATTGAGAACAATGCTTGTTCTTATTCAGGGGTGGTCTATTTTGGTTTGATTTGATGACATTGGCCTGTAATAACTTTAATACTCTTTTTATTTTATCTTTATTTTCTCCCTCATTATGTATATATTCATCCCTCTTGTATATATTCTATTTCTCTCGGTCTGTATATTCATTTGCCTTAATTTCAATAGTTTATTTCATAACTTCTTCATTTTGTTTTCTTAATAGTATAGCTTCTTAGTTACTTTAATAGCTTCTTTTCGATTTGTTATCTCCTTTTTTATTTGTTAGTTTCTTTTTACATTTAAGTGAACAATAAGCCTTTGGTTTTTTTTATGCCAAGGTTCTTTCCAAAGGTGGATTTTGTGTGAACCGGGTGGCTCTTCCCAACGATGGATGACGTGATAACCTTTTTAAGGGATCGAGTCCGTTCTTGATATTTAGGTAGAAACAATAGTATTAATGAATAAATAAGGGTCAAATATGCTTCACTTGGTACCAACACACTTAACTATACGCTTATGGTTAAAAACAAGTTTTTGGGAAAGAAATGGCTCTAGTTAGTGACCTTGTGACTCTTGTGTTGACTTAGGCAATTATCGGGTGGTTTAGTTAAACCATTAGCGATTTTCAATCCTGAATACGGTTGTTGTGGGCCCTCGACTCTATTCTCTTTAACAATCCGGTTGTGTGAGAAGTGAGGTATTTTGTTACAAGTCCAAGTACCCGTGCGAATGGTCTAGAACTTGCCCCGAATGTGTTTCTAGGCGAAATTCTAAGTTAGCTTGGCTTGAGAAGTGATTGTAGGCTCTCCTTGACCTGTTTTGAAACCTTCCATGGCTCACCAATGATATTATTCCTAGTCAACCCTTTTGAGCCTAAAGCCTCTTTTATTCGATAACTACGTTACAAGCCTTTACCCGTTTTATAGTGACACTCTCTTCGCACCCAAGCTTTCTTTAGCACTCATGAGAAACAAATGGCAAAAACATAAGTATGAGGGGAGAGACGAGGAGTTTAAAGATGGTATCAAGGCACAAAATGAGAAAATAAATGAAGAAGAGGAAAGACAAAGAAAAAAGAAAGGAAGAACAAAAGAAAAACACCAAAAGAAATTGAATAATGTGAAAGGGTTGAAAAGATTCAAAAAAAAACAAAAGTGCAAAGCATGGAGAAAACAAAGAAGGAGAATACGAAAAGCATGACCAAGAAAGAGTGATGTCAAGTCTTTCTAGTTCCCCTAAGGAAAAAGAAAATGACTCAAAGAGTCGGCAAAATATGAGCCACAAAGAGAAAATGGAGTGCTAAAAGAAAAATGAATCAATTCCATTCCAATATTTCCCTCCTTAGTCCAAAAGCCTTCATTACATACCGATAAAGCCCTACGTGATTTCAAGCCGGGTAAACTTACATTAGTGGTGATCTACATGAGGGGCAAGCATACGGTACTTAGAGCCGGTCTTGTGACATTCTTTTGCGAGTGATGAGTGAACCTTTCTCGATTCATTGCACTGAGTGCTATATTCTTAAGTGATATGAGCTTCCGGAGAGCATAGGATGAGGAGTTTGGGATCCACAACGACCTATATGAAAATGCAAACTTCCTTGAGGAATTAAGTCAACTCTTGATGCTTAAGCGTCACATTAGAGCTATTTGTGATTTAACATTCAAATCATAGGCTTGTTAATGATTCATGAGTGTGTGAGTAAATTTTGGTCCCAATTGATGAGTGTTTGATTCAACTTAGGCCAGCTGAAATAGCCCTTTTCTAGTGGAGGTGGGAATTGCCTTAATTGCTTGAGGAAAATCAAAAACTTAAGTTTGGGGGAGTTGATAAGTAGGGATTTTGACTGCTTATTTGCTCTCTTTTACTTACGTTTTAGCTCAAAAATGCTTAAAGGTATTCCCAAGAACTAATGAAATGTGCTTTCTTGTAGGAATATTGGGAAAGAAGCCAAAGAAATGAAAATCAACTAAGAAGGAGTAAAAATTGGACAAGAACCAAAACAAGGCAAAAGGGACCAAAGTGCGGACCGCACAATACTGTGTGCGGCCGCAGACTCTAAAGAGCTGCTGTCAGAATTCCTTCACAAAGTGCAGACCGTACAATTATTGTGCGGCCGCAGAAGACAATGTTCAGAGAGATGTGTTTTGGGGACTTGAAGATATGCGAACTGCACTATTATTGTGCGGCCGCAGAATGCAGAAGTGTGGTCGCACTCATAAATGTGCAGTCCGCAAAATCAAAGGAAGTGCGGCTGCACCCCGAATTTATGCGGCCGCAGAAGACCACCCTGTCAAGTCATCTTCAAAGTGTGGACCGCACACAGAATTGTGCGGCCGCACAACCTCCACAGGGGAAATTGTATCCGATAATTTTAGCTGGATATAAATAGATCTTTTTGTCAATTTTTAGGTTAAGTTTTGAACACCTGAGAATAGATAGCTGTTTTTCTTTACTGATTTGGGTAACATTGTAATAGTTTATCATTTTAACATTAGATTTTCTTTCCTTAATCATCAATTATGAGTTTTATCTTAGTTTCTTCTTTAATTTCTTCACCCTTAGCTAGGGTTGTGACCCAACCCTAGTATGGGTATCTAATGGGTGATTGATTTAGGGCATTTTTAGGATTGGGTATATGATATTTAGCCCAGTTCTTGCTTGAATTTAAGAATTGATGGTTGCAAACATTGATTCATGCCTAATTAAATAAGTCTCTACTTGAGAAAGGGAGACTAAGTCTAAGAAAACTTAACTAATAATAAATTGGGGTGAACTCGAGAAATTGATAGCCCCAATTAAAGGGTCGAATCTAGAGATAGTAAGACTCGACTTAAGCATCTATCACTTATTTCGTGAGATACCCATTTGGACTTGAGAAAGCCAAATTCGAAAAAATCACTCAAACTACCGAGATGTATAAAGCGAGTAATCGCGTGTGATTGCTATATTGTATCCTGACCAACCAAACATGCCCTAAATCTCTCAATCCGGTAGGTAACCAACTAGGCGAAAGTTATAACCCTAGATCTTTTATAACCTGAAAAACAACAATACCAAAAATATTGTCCCTTAGCTTTACAATTACAAGCATTAGCATAAACAATTAGAAGTAGAAAAGAAACAACCGAATATGTGGAAGTGCAATCTTGGGCACATCATATACTTAGACTAGGTATATACCTAATCCAACATAAAACTTTCTGTGGAATCGACCCCGACTCGCGTTGGGTATTTATAATTGCATCGACCGCCTCACAATCCCAATCAGTGGTGTGAGTTTGGGCGACATCAGTTTTTGGCGTCGTTGTCGGGGAGCTATAAACGGATTTAGATATATATTTGGTTCTGTGTGTGATTTGTCTTCTTTTCCTTCCGGGTTACTAAACTTTTTGTGAATCGATTGTAGGTGTAACACCCCGAAAAATTTTGAAGTACTTAAGTGTAAAGCCCGATAAAGTTTGCAAAGGAAATAATATTTCATGGTGCCGGAATAGGCTTATGTGTGTGAGGATTGTAGAAATTCTTCGCGGCGAGCTTGCGAGCCGCAGCTCGGACTTTTTGGGTTGAACAATGCACCGAAAAATAAAAAAAAATTTATTTTTGGCGGAAAAGTGCATTTCTGCGGTCCGTTATGCGACCGCAGAACCACTCTGCGGACCACATAATGGCCGCAGAGTGAGGCATTTAATTGGGTCAGTTGGAAGCAACTATGCGGTCGACTATGCGACCACATAAATATTATGTGGTGCATTATGTGACCGCATAATAGCTATGCGGACCGCATACTGACCGCATACACAGACAATTCTTTTGGCTATTTTGTAACCGATTATGCGGTCCGAATATCGGTTATGCGATCGCATACCTTGTTCCAGAGCTCCATTTTTAGGTTTTTAAAACCCGACTCTATTTCATTAAATACACTCTTTGGGCCATTTTTGAGACATAATCTGATATTTTAGAGTGAGAGAGAGTGCCCTAGAGTGAGAAGGTGTTCTTCAATTCTTGCTCATGTTTTGGAAGATTAAGAAGGGAAGCTCACTAGGTCTTCATCCTAGAGGTAAGATTCTACACCCTAAACCTTAATTTCAAAATTTTCTGAAAATGGGTAACTAGCAAGATAATTTTTTGGGCATGAGAGTTGTTTATTTTACATGCATGTGTTATCAAAGGGTGTAGGAAGATTGTTGAGCTAAAAATGGTAAAGATGGGATGTGGGATGATGGAATTCTCCATAAAAGGACCTTGGAACCTTAATGCACACCTAGTGTTTGATAAAATGCTCAAGTGAGCTAGAACTATGATTATCTTCCTAATTTTGATTCAATTTATTATATTTCTAAAATAGATTGAAGTTGCTAAGAATTCCGGAACGTTTTAGAGTGTAAGGAAGCTCAAGTGAGGTATTTTGGCTAAGCTCCTCTCTTAGAATTGAATCCCACGATATTCATGTAAATTATGTAGGTCCCAAGTGATTCATTATGAAATTGGCTATTCCGAGTAAGATCGGGTTGAAAGATATATGTTCAACAAGCATCCCAAATGATCTATTCATGTTATGTTACCAATTGAGGATGTGTTAAAATATGGGCTGTGCATTAATAATGTTTCGACTTTAAGTCAAGTTCAAATGAAGGCTATTATGCCAAATTTTGTGAAATATCTCTATGTGCCTTAGACTCTAAATTGCTCACATGTGTACTACACACCTTGATTTGAGTTGTATTTGTTGTTGATGATGATAATGATATTTGAAATTGATAAGGTGAGCATGAAATACTGAATATGGCCAACGTGCCAAGAATGATCTTATAATTATGGCCACTAGTGCCAATAAAATAAAAAGATGCGAAAGTATTATGAAATGTGATGATTGATATAAAAAGGTTGATGTCTCAAATAAAGCGGCCTAGCCGATCGGGTCGTGATCAGACACCATGCCGCACACATGGCGGTGATTGTGCTGGAAATTGTAATTGAAATGGTAATTGTGGTTGATGTCCCTAATGGATAGCCTAGCCGATCAGGTCGTGATCAGACTCCGTGTTAAAGATGGTGGTATTTATATTGAGAGAAATTATGGTGGATGCCTCTAATGAGATGGCCTAGCTGATCGGGTCGTGATCGGACTCCGTGCTGAGAGTACGGTGGCACTGGTTTTGTGAATAATGGTATTGTGGACAATGGTATATCGATAGTACAAATCTCCCAGTGTGAGATGGAAATTAATTTGAACATTGTCTTGATCCTAAATTGAGGTTTGATGTTGATTAAGTCTTTCATTGATATTATGATAATCTTATTTGTATTATTTGTCATTCTATTGAGATGGTGTTTAGTTATACATACTAGTGCTATTCGACGGTACTAATGTCCTTTTTGCCGGGGGCACTGCATCTTTAAATGGATACAGGTGGTTCCACAACAGGAGATATTGATTAGTGATAGCAGTGCACCTTCTTCCCAGCTAACTTGGTGAGCCCCACTTCATTTCGGGGTCATAAATCTTTTGTACTTTGTGTATTCTGTTTGAGGGTATAGCCGGGGCCTTGTTGCTGGTATTATCATTGTACTCTTCTTTATCTATAGAGGCTCCGTAGACATAGTGTGGGTTGTGTATTGGTGTTGGAAAAAGACAAACTATGTTATGTTGTGGATGTATTACTTGTCCATTTAAGACTTTAAAAATGATAAAACAATTGGAAATGAATTGGTATTGTAGACATGAACACATTTTCGTCTAATTAACGATAATATGTATTATCTCTATACATGGATGAGTTTGGGTAGAATGAAATCTAACAGGCTTGATCGGTCGGGTTCACTCGGTTGAGCGCCGGTCGCACTCCTCGGTTTTGGGGTGTGACAGTAGGACAAAAATGGCTCTCAACAATGATCCTCTCGGAAACATAGCTTTGGGGGATGTGGACATGGAAGATGACCCAGTTGAAGAGGTTCCTCTTGAACCTCAAGCAAATAGACGAGGCCGACCGCCTCAAGACAACATTCCTGTTCCTCCCCCAAATCCACCAAGAGTGGCTCCACACTGGGTATTGCCGAATGAAGGGTACGCAAGTTCCATTGTTCCGCCCCGCATTAGGGCGGGCAACTTTCAAATCACAAATGTTATGCTCACATTTCTTGAGCAACGGGGATTCTTCATCGGGGCTTCGAATCAAAATACGTACAAACAATTAAAGGATTTGTGGATACTTGCTGGCGAAGTAAACAGACCAACGTCTCCGAGGATGCTCTAAGGTTGAGGCTATTTCCCTTCTCTCTACGGGGGAAAGCCTTGGACTGGTTAGAAAGATTGCCAAACCATTCTATCCATACATGGGAAGAATTGGCGGAAACATTCATTGCCAAAGATCTATTCTCCCGGGCATATGACTACTCTTAGAGACGAGATTCTAGCATTCAAACAAGAATCCAATGAGCCTTTGCACGATATATGGGAGAGGTACCGCACTATGATGAAAGAGTGCCCGAATAGTGACATGACTGAGGCTATGATTCAACAAACCTTCTACAGGGGGATCAATACTACTAATCAATGCGTGGTCAACCAACTTGCCGGTAAAAATTTCATGACAACACCATATGCCGAAGCTTGTGAAATATTAGATAAAGCTCTTTGTGGAATTGACCCCAACTCGCGTTAGGTATTTATAATTGTATCGACCGCCTCACAATCCCAATCAGTGGTGTGAGTTTGGACTACATCAGTTACTTCTTCTCTTAGCTGTCAGCCTTCGGTCTTATGGCCGTGGGTGCCATGATATTTACACATCAGTATCGACGCTTGGTATCTTGGTATCTTTGATGCGTCCGATGGCACCTTTGATGCGTCCTCTTGGTATCTTTGGTGCGTGCAATGGCTGACACGATGTCGGCAGCATCGACGCTGAAGTTATACACCTATAACCCTGGTGCCTCTCTGGCCCCGATTGGCCTGTCGAAATCATTTTTACTCATGAGTCCCCGATTATTATGACCTCGATCGCTTCGTTTTTCATTCCTCGCCAGGCGTCGTCCGGATCCACTACCCTTTCGATTTTCGCTATACGGTTGGTACCGATCTCTGCTCGGTCTTGGTTCACGATCGACATCTCTTTTAGACATGTCATTAGTTCTGATGGGATACACGGACACAGAGGGGCCCCCGAGCTGATCAATGTGACCTCCATGTTATCAAAATAGGCTATATTTGCTTTTATTTTTAAACTAGTTTTTGGGTACGTGCGTGGCACGTATAAACTGGTCTGTTTGTAAGAAAATTATATATCACGTAAATAAACTATGTGTAATAGTAATTGACGTCCAAATGGATTCAACATGAAACTGAAATGCGAAGATGAGTATCATTACATTGATGTAATAAGTGTATTCAAATTCATTACATTGAGTTATAAAATGACTCAGATGGGGCATACAAACAAGATAAGAATTTTCTAGCATAGATTATTTTAGTATAGAATAATTATGAATGTGTTGTGACAGAAAAGACAAAACTTTGTAGTATAAGATAATTATTTTAAACTAATGTGGAATTAATATTTTTTTTTATCGAAACTCATTTGGATTATAGATCAAATCACATAAAAGGATAAATGGATCTAAAATGGGTATGACTCATATTAGCTTATGTGGCATTTATTTTTGGATTTTTATCATAAAATTTAATGCCATGTCATATTTATGGTAGGTGTTTGAGGAAAAATGACTTTTAAGTGAAAATGATAAAGTTTAGTTACTTTTAAGTGACAAAAAATAGTTATATGACTTTAATGAAATTGAAAGATAGTTCAATGACCATCAGTGAAATTAACCCGCCATTTGAAGGATCCAAATTTCTTAGTGGCATGATTGGTGCATTTTTCTTCAACACCAACCTGTGTACCAATAGAAATTAATTATTTGTATGTAATCACGCATGAATAAAAACAAAATAAATTTATAAAAAGTAGACAAAGGATCTTTCGTTTTATAATTTTCAGAATTCCATGTCTTTAGTTTAGTATTACAGTCTTTTAGATGTTTTATGGTCCTTTCATTTTTTCGCCAAACATTATTACGAGAATTTCAATTGGAGTAATAATTCTTTTCACATGACATAAATAATTTCAACCACATCTTTTTCTTATATCATTCCTTAACTATTAATGAAAGAAAATCTGCATCATACCCATTTTATTTAATATGTATAGGTTTTGTTACTGTCTTAAAGTGGTATTAAAAATCAGAAAGCATCAAATTTAAAGTTCATTAAGGGAAACTGGAGAAAGTTAAAACTAATGAAGAAATTTAAATAATAGTTAAAAAGCTTAAATAATTTTGGCAAATGTAATCCATTAATTTTATTTAAGAAACTGGTTGAAATGTAAGAAAGCACTGAGAGCAAATGACGATTCGAACCAAAAGAGAGAGCACGACAATTGAATTTGTACAAAAATTCCAAAAACCCCATTTGGTGTTAAAGTATATAGGTACTCTTCCTCGTAAAAGTTGTTTGTATCATCCTCTGTAGAGTCGAAACTAATAAACTGTCACGACCCAAAACTAGCATGTTGTGATGGCGCCTAACGTGACACTAGACAAGCTGACATTTCAAAATACTTCCAACACTTTTAAATGAAAAAAAAGAATAACACAGGTTTAAATCATCAAACTCTCAAAAACTGGATAGAAGGCCCAAACCCAATACAGTAATTCCCAACATCGGAGTATCGCGGAGTATATGAGTGTCTATACAACACAAGTCTGAAAATACGATCTGTAAAAGACTAAAACTAAGTACATAAAGCGGAAAGATAAGGAAGGAGAGACAAGGTCTGCGAACGTCGGGCAACTACCTTGGAATCTCCAACGATCAAGCTGTGCAAAGAAATCAACACCCACCGTGACCAGAAGCACCTGGATCTGCACACGAAGTGTAGGGTGTAGCTTGAGTACAACCAACCCAGTAAGTAACAAGACTAAATAATGGACTGAAAGTAGTAACAAGCTTCACGGATATAGTTCAATTATAGAATTTATAATATGAGAAAATAGACATGCTTTCAAGTTCGACAATTAAGGCCAAAACAGTTAATTCATGCCAAGTTCAATTGCAAAAGGATATAATATCTTTCAGAAATTTTATGACAGTGATATATGCCAGCTGAAGTACAACAGTAATGGAATCAAATGCATAATCTCAGAGCAACAGTCACTTAGTCCTCCCATACACTCCAATCTCAGAGTCACTCATTCCTCACAATCACTCATTCCTCTCAGTCGGTCGGCATTCGCACTCAGCACTCGACACTCGACACTCGACACTCGTACTCAGTAGGTACCTGCGCTCACTGGGGGTGTGTACAGACTCCAGAGGTGCTCCTTCAACCCAAGCGCTGTAACAAGCCAATCATGGCATAAATTAATAAAACATGTCACGGCGTGCAGCCCGATCCCATAAGTATCCTCACAATCAGGTCCTCCGCCTCACTCAGTCATCAACCTCTCCAGTCTCTCGGGTTCTCAGTAATCAGGAAAATCAGCCCAAACATAAATGATATAATGTATCAACAAAGAACAATATAGACTGAGATATGATATACAAGTAAAACTATGAGTGAGTACAAAGCAACAAATTAGCAGATAATTCAACATGTAACACGGCCTCCGAGGGTCCCCACAGTACCAACACATGGCCTAAACATGATTCCTAACATGATTTGCAGCTCAATTTCTATATCACATGAAGAATATATGAATAACAACAGATTATTCAACTATATAGTTTCATGGAATGGACCAAGTCACAAGTCCTACGTCATACGCTCACACGCCCGTCACCTAGCATATGCGTCACCTCCAAAACCAAATACATGACACATAATACGGGGTTTCATGCCCTTAGAACCAAATTTAGAACTGTTACTTACCTCAATCTTAGCAAATCTCTACTCCAACACACCTTTGCCTCTCAAAACGGCCTCCGAGTGCCTCGAATATACCCACAAAAAATGCGATACAATCAACACGGGCTAAAGGAATCAATTCCATAAGAAATACTAAACTCTTAATCAAAAGTCGAAAGTCGACTCAAAAGCCGTCCCCCGGGCCCACGTCTCGAAATATGATAAAAATCACAAAACCCGAAAGCCCATTCAACCACGAGTCCAACCACACCAAATTTACCAAAATCCGATGCCAAATCGTCACTTAAATCCCCAAATCAAACTCTCCAAATCCCTACCCTCAAACTCTCAACTTACACCTCAAAATCACACAATCTAGGTGGGAAATTCAATGGGGGAAAAAAATTATTGAACAAAAATGAGCAGAAGTGACTTACCTCAAGAAACCCCTCAAAACTCCTCTCAAAAATCGCCCAATCCCGAGCTTGAAGTGTTCAAAATGAAGCAAAGTCGCAAACCCTTGAATTTAAATGTTCTACCCAAAGGTCTCGCACTTGTGCTCCTCTTGACCGCATCGGCGGTTCCGCTTCTGCGGAAATCACTAAAGTCCCCATTGCTCACACCTGCGCTCCAGGTTTCGCACCTTCGGAAGTGCTTTTGTGGCTCATGATCCGCTTCTGCAAAAATAACCTACGCCTCTCTACTCCGCATCTGTGGGCTCGCAGATGCGGATTACCTTTCGCACCTGCGTCCTTCCCCAGGCTAGCCCCAACTCCACACCTATGCAACCCCAGCCGCACCTGCGGCCAACCACTCGCAGGTGCGATCACACCAGAAGAGTCCCAGCTTCAGCAATGCACTAAGTCCCATTTTCGATTCGTTAACCATCTGAAATCAACTCGAGGCCCCCGAGACCTCAACCAAACATACCAACAAGTCCTAAAATACGATACGAACTTAGTCGAACCTTCGAATCACATCAAATAATATCAAAAATACGAATCACACCCTAATTCAAGCCTATTGAAACTAAGAAAATTCCAACTTCTACAAACGACGCCGAAACCTATCAACTCACGTCCGATTGACCTCAAATTTTGCACATAAGTCACAAATGACACCACAGACCTACTCCAACTCCCGGAACCCCATTCCGACCAGGTAACCACAAAGTCCACTCTCGGTCAAACTTCTAAATTTCCAACTTTTACCATTTCAAACCTATTTCAACTATAGACCTTCAAATCATAACCCGGACACGCTCCTAAGTTCAAAGTCACCCAACAGAGCTAACGAAGCCATCATAACTCCAATTCGTAGTCGCTTACACATAAGTCAACATCCGGTCAACTTTTTCAACTTAAGCCTCCAACCTTGAGACTAAGTGCCTCAGCTCATTCCGAAACCTTTCCGGACCCGAACCAACTACCCCGACAAGTCACATATTAGTTATAAAATACAAAATGAGTAGTAAATGAGGGAATGAGGCTACAACTCTCAAAATGACCGGTCGGGTCATTATATCCTACCCCTCTTAAATAAACATTCGTCCTCGAACGGGTCTAGAAACGTACCTGGAGTCTTAAATAAGTGTGGATATCTGCTCCACATCTCTCGCTCGGTCTCCCAAGAGCCTCCTCAACTGGCTGACCCCTCCACTGCACTTTCACTGGAGCTATGTTCTTTGACCTCAACTTTCGAACTTGCCGATCCAAAATGGCCACCGACTCCATATCATAAGTCAAATCATCATCCAACTGAACCGTGCTGAAATCCAAAACATGAGACGGATCGCCGACATACTTCTAGAGCATAGAAACATGAAATATTGGATGCACACTCAACAAACTAGGTAGCAAGGCAAGCACGTAAGCCATATCTCCAATCCTCTGTAGAACCTCAAACGGCCCAATATACCGAGGGCTCAACTTGCCCTTCTTTTCGAACTGCATAACAGCCTTCATGGGTGACACCTTGAGCAGTACCTTCTCCCTAACCATGAAAGAAACATCCCGAACCCTCCTATCAGCGTAACTCTTTTGTCTGGACTACGCCGTGCGAAGCCGATCCTGAATCAATTTACCCTTGTCCAAAGCATCCTGAACCAAGTCAGTACCCAATAGCCTAGCCTCCCCCGGCTCAAACCAACCCACCAGATATTGACATTGTCTCCCATATAGAGCCTCATACAGAGCCATATGAATGCTCGACTGGTAGCTGTTGTTGTAGGCAAACTCTATGAGCGGCAGAAACGGATCCCATGAACCCTCAAAATCAATGATACAAGAGCGTAACATATCCTCCAGTATCTAAATAGTGCGCTCGGACTGTCCGTCCATCTGAGGGTGAAATGTTGTGCTCAACTCCGACCCTGCATCCTCAACAACCAATCATCCCCAATAGTAACGTCTCTGGCATCACCATACTGAATCGTGTCCTTAAGGAAAAGCAAGCGAGGATCATCATATTGGCGCTCTCTGATGCGATCATTTAAGGAAGACCAAAAAACTACACAAGCTAGAACCTGACTAGGCTCCGAAACATCTAATCTCATGAACTAGTTGGCCAAGGCCTGAACATCAACTGTAAGAGGTCTCTCACCGACAGGAATGAATGCAAGGCTACCTATACTCACCGCCTTTCTACTCAAGGCATCAGACACTACGTTGGCCTTCCCGGAATGATACAGATTAGTAATATCATAGTCCTTTAGCAGCTCCAACCATCTCCGCAGCCTTAAATTTAGATCCTTTTGTTTGAACAAGTGCTGGAGACTCCAGTGATCCGTAAATACCTCACAAGACATACCATAGAGATAATGCCTCCAAATCTCTAATGCATGAACGATGACAGCCAACTCCAAATCATGAACATGGTAGTTCTTCTCATGGGGCTTCAACTGGCACGAAGCATAAGCAATTACTCTAACCTCCTACATCAAGACACACCCAATACTAATCCGAGAAGCATCACAATACACTGTATAAGAGCCTGAAGCTGAAGGCAAAACTAGAACTAGAGCTGTGGTCAAGGCAGTCTTGAGTATCTGAAAGCTCTCCTCACACTCATCCAACCACCTGAATTAGCACCCTTTTGGATCAATTTGGTCAAGGGTGATGCAATAGACGAGAAACCCTCCACGAAGCGACAATAATAACCGGACAAGCTGAGAAAGCTTCAAACCTCCATAGATGAGGATGGTCTGGGCCAACTCTGAACTGCCTCTATCTTCTTTGGATCCACCTAAATCCCCTCACTGGACACCACATTCCCAATGAACGCCACTGAACTAAGAAAAAACTCACACTTGGAGAACTTGGCATAAAGCTTCTTCTCCCTCAACCGCTGCAACATAATCCTCAAATGCTGGGCATGCTCCTCCTGGCTACGGGAGTACACCGGGATATCATCAATGAAAACTCTGACAAACGAGTCGAGATAAGGCTGAAATACACTATTCATCATATACATGAATATTTATGGGGCGTTGGTCAGCCCAAAAGACATCACGAGGAACTCATAATGACCATAACGGGTCCTTAATGTTGTCTTTAGAATATCCGAGTCCCGAATCTTCAACTGGTGATACCCAGACCTCAAGTCAATCTTAGAGAACACCCTCGCTCCCTGAAGCTGGTCAAACAGATCATCAATGCGCGGCAAAGGATACTTGTTCTTGATCGTAACTTTGTTCACTTGCCTATAATCGATGCACATCCACATAGTACCATTCTTCTTCACAAATAGGAACGGTGCACCACAAGGCGACACACTTGGTCTAATAAACCCCTTATCAAGAAGTTCCTGAAGCTGCTCCTTCAATTCCTTCAACTCAGCTGGTGCCATACGATACGGTGGAATAGAAATGGGCTGAGTGCCCGGCACCAAGTCAATACCAAAGTCAATATCCCTGTCAGACTGCATGCCCCACAGGTTTGCAGGAAACACATCCGAAAAATCATGCACCATCGGAACAGTATCAATAGTAGGAGTATTAGCACCAACATCCCTCACAAAGGCCAAATAAGATAAATAACCCTTCCCAACCATCCGCTGGGCCTTCAAATATGAAATCACTCTACTGGGAACATAGTCTAGAGAACCTCTCCACTCAATCCTTGGCAACCCCGGCATCGCCAATGTCACAGTCTTAGCGTGACAATCCAGAACAACATGACATGGAGAGAACCAATCCATACCCAAGATCACGTCGAAATCAACTATACTAAGCAATAAGAGATCAAATCTAGTCTCCAATCGCCCAATAGTCACTACACATGACTGATATACACGGTCCACGATAATAGTATCGCCCATTGGTGTAGATACATGAACAGATGAAACTAAGGACTCACGGAGCAGATCCAGATGATGAGCAAAATACGATGATATATACGAATAAGTGGAACTAGGGTCAAATAATACAGAGGAATCCATATGGCATATTGAGACAATACATGTGATCACTGCATCTGAAGCAACAACATCTGGTTTGGCAGGAATAACATAGAATCGGTCCTGACCGCCACCTGATTAGTCTCCTCCTCTAGGGCAACCTCTAGTTACCTAGGCCCCACCCTAAGTTGGCTGGGCGGGTGGTGAAGTAACTGGTGCGGAAGTCGCAGCCTGACTCCTCTGCTACATTGGACCTCCCGGACGATGAGGACACTATCTCCACATATGCCTAAACTCCCTACACTCGAAGAAATTCCCCGGAAGTGGTGGTGGTGGGGAATGAAATGGACCTCGAGTACCCCGAGTAATTGCTAGAATGGCCTGGCATAGATGAACCCTGAACTGATGGAGCACGGAATGAACTCTGAGCGGGAAGGGCACAAAGAGATGACTGACCCTGACGAGCACTGTATGAACCATGGCTGGATGATGCATCACGGTGAGCTGGACGAGCCATCTGAGCGGGACTATAAGGATGAACTTACTGTGGTAGGATAGCCCTCCAGAAGAAACACCACTGAAACCACCCGAAACTCGAGGCCTCTTGGCCTCCCTCTCCTTACGCTCCTGACTATAGACCATCTCTATCTGTCGAGCAATATCAACCACCTCGTCGAATGTAGCACTAGATACCCTCTACCGAATTATAAGCAACCACAACTGATATGTGAGACCATCAATGAACCTCATAATCCTCTCCCTGTCCATGGGAACCAACCAAACTGTGTGACGGGCCAACTCAGAAAATCTCATCTCATACTAGGTCACAGACAGGCCATCCTGATGTAGCTGCTCAAACTGTCCATCCTGTCTGGTAGCACGTGTCCTCACCATCTGTGGGGGAATAGATTACACAAGTTTGTTACCGGAATCAACAAATCCGCACAACAAGAATATAAGAATGTGAAGTTTCCTAAGGGTTCGGCAGCCTCTCGAAGATTAGTACAAACGTCTCCGTACCGATCCGCAAGACTCTACTAAAGATGCTCATGACTCGTGAGACCTATGTAACCTAGGATGTGAAACTAACTTGTCACGACCCAAAACTAGCCTGTCGTGATGGCGCCTAACGTGGTACTAGGCAAGCCGAGATTTCAAAATACTTCCAACACTTTTAAATGAAAAATAAGAATAACACAGGTTTAAATCATTAAACTCTCAAAAACTGGATAGAAGGACAAAACCCAATACAGTAATTCCCAACATCGGGGTGTCACGGAGTACATGAGCGTCTATACAACACAAGTACGGAAATATTGTCTGTAAAAGACTAAAACTAAGTACATAAAGCGGAAAGATAGGGAAGGAGGGAAAAGGTCTACGAATGCTGGGAAGCTACCTTGGAATCTCCAACGATCAAGTTGGGCAAAGAAATCAACACCCACTGTGACCAGAAGCACCTGGATCTACACACGAAGTGCAGGGTGTAGCGTGAGTACAACCAACTTAGTAAGTAACAAGACTAAATAATAGACTAAAAGTAGTGACGAGTATCACGGATATAGTTTAATTATAGAAATTACAACATAGGAAAATAGACATGCTTTCAAGTTCGACAATTAAGGCCAAAACAGTTAATTCATGTCAAGTTCAATTGCAACATGATATAATATCTTTCAGAAATTTCATGACAGTGATATATGCTAGCTGAAGTACAATAGTAATGGAATCAAATGCATAATCTCAGAGCAACAGTTACTCAGTCCTCCCATACACTCCAACCTCACAGTCACTCATTCCTCATAGTCACTCATTCCTCTCAGTCGCTCGACACTCGCACTCAGTACTCGACACTCAATAGGTACCTGCGCTCACTAGGGGTGTGTACAGACTCCGGAGGGGTTCATTCAACCCAAGCGTTATAACAAGCCAATCATGGCATAAATCAATGAAACATGATGCGGCGTGCAGCTCGATCCCATAAGTATCCTCACAATCATGCCCTCGGCCTCACTCAGTCATCAACCTCTCCAGTCTCTCAGGCTCTCAGTAATCAGGAAAATCAGCCAAAATAGAAATGATATAATGTATCAACAAAGAACAATAGAGACTGAGATATGCTATGCAAGTAAAACTGTGACTGAGTACAAAACAATAATTTAGTAGATAATTCAACATGTAACATGACCTCTGAGGGTCCCCACATTACCAACACATGGCCTAAACATGATTCCTAAGATGATTTGCAGCTCAATTTCTATATCACATGAAGAATATACGAATAAAACCAGATTATTCAATTATACAGTTCCATAGAAGGGACCAAGTCACAATTCCTACGGCGCATGCCCATACGCTCGTCACCTAGCATGTGCGTCACCTCCAAAACCAAACACATGACACATAATACGGGGTTCCATACCTCAGAACCAAATTTAGAATAGTTACTTACCTCAATCCGAGTAAATCTATACTCCAACACACCTTTGCCTCGCGAAACAATCTCTGAATGCCTCAAATCTAGCCACAAACAATGCGATACAATCAACACGGACTAAAGGAATCAAAAGTCGGCCCTCCCAGGCCCACATCTCAAAACACGATAAAATTTAGAAAATCCGAAAGCCCATTCAACCATGAGTCCAACCATACCAAATTTACCAAAATCCGACACCAAATCGTCACTCAAATCCCCAAATCAAACTCTCCAAATCCCTAGCCTCAAATTCCTAACTTACACCTCAAAACCACATAATATATGTGGGAAATTAAATGGGGAAACAAGATTATTTTACAAAAATGAGCACAAGTGACTTACATCAAGAAACCCCTCGAAAATCCTCTAAAAGATCGCCCAATCCTGATCTTGAAATGTTCAAAATGAAGCAAAAGCGCGAACCCTTGAATTTAAGTGTTCTGCCCAGGGGTCTCGCACATGCGCTCCTCTTGACCGCATATGCGGACCTATTTCTGCGGAAATCACTAAAGTCCTGAGGGCCTGCACCTGCGCTCCAGATTTTGCACATGTGGAAGCACTTCTGCGGCCCATGATCCACTTCTGCGGAAACATCCTATGCCTCTCTACTCTGCATCTGCGGAGCCTTGCTCGCACCTACGGACTCACAGATGCTGATTACCCTTCGTACCTGTGTCCTTCCCCAGGCCAGCCCCAACTCCGCACCTGCGGAACCCCAGCTGCACCTACGGCATCGCACCTACAGCCAACCCCTCGCAGGTGCGACCAAACCGGAGGAGTCCCAGCTTCAGCAATGCACTAAGTCCCATTTTTGATATGTTAACCATCCGAAATCAACCCGAGGCCCACAGGACCTCAACCAAACATACCAACAGTTCCTAAAACATGATACGAACTTAGGAGAACCTCCAAATCACATCGAACAACATAAAAAATATGAATCGCACCCCAATTGAAAATAAGGAAATTCTAACTTCTACAAACGACGCTGAAACCTATCAAATCACGTCCGATTGACCTATAATTTTGTACACAAGTCAAAAATGACACCACAGACCTACTCCAACTCCCGAAACCCCAATCTGAGCCTAGTAACCACAAATTCCACTCTCGGTCAAATTTTTAAATTGCCAACTTTCGCCATTTTAAGCCTAATTCAACTATAGACCTCCAAATCACAATCCAGATACACTCCTAAGTCCAAAGTCACCCAACGGAGCTAACATAGCCATCAAAACTCCATTCCGAAGTCATTTACACATAAGTCAATATTCGGTCAACCTTTTTAACTTAAGCTTCCAACCTTGAGACTAAGTTCCTCAACTCATTCTGAAACCTTTTTGGACCCGAACCAACTACTCCGGTAAGTCACATAGTAGTTATAAAGTACAAAATGAGATGTAAATGGGGGAAAAGGGCTACAACTCTCAAAATGACCGGTCGGGTCATTACATAAACGTCTTACTTTCATCAAGAAACTTGGAAATTAACATCTTATTTAGTTGATCGACATATTTATTTCTTCTTGCTAAAATAGCCCTTTCTGTCATATATCTGGAGCAACTTGCATTTTCATCTAATGATGGAAATATGTGTAATGACCCGCACCCCTATTTATTTCTCCCTCTATTTCATTCTATGATTACATGACTTGCCGGGAGGTTTGGGTTTTGGTTTCGGAGTGAAATGGACACATAGTCCCTAAAATAGAAGTTTAAGTCGTAAGAGTGGACCATAGTTCGAATTGTGTGAAGACAACTCTGGTATGGAGTTTTGATAGTTCCAATAGCTCTTCGTGGTGATTTTGGTCTTAGAAGCGTATCCAGATGTTGATTTGGAGGTCCGTAGGTCATTTCAGAATTACTTGGCGAAAGTTGGATGATTTTTGGAAAGATTGACCGGGAGTGGACTTTTTGATACTGGGTTCGGATTAATATTCTGGAAGTGGTAGTAGGTCCGTAATATCAATTATGACTTGTGTGCAAAATTTGAAGTCAATCAGACTTGATTTGATAGGATCTGGCACTGGATGTAGAAGTTAGAAGTTCTAAAGTTCTTTAGGCTTGAAGCGATGCACAATTTATATTTTTATCGTTGTTTGATGTGGTTTTTGGCCTCGAGTAGATCTATTATGTGATTTAGGACTTGTCGGTATATTCGAGCAGGATCTTTGGGACCCCGGGTGTGATTCAGATTGAAACCGGAACCATTTGAGACTTGTGAAATTTGTTGAGTGCTAGGATTTTCTGGTGTTTTCGCACCTCTAGAGGATTTGACCGCAGGTGTGGGCTTGCAAAAATGAGCTCCTGGTTGCAGATGCGGAACTGGACATGCCCAGCTGGGGGCACATGAGTGGAAAATGTTCCACAGAAGCGGCTTCGCTTCTGCGGTGTTGAGGAATGCATGTGTGTCGCCCGCAGAAACGAATTCTTTGGACTTAAGTGAAGTCCGCACCTGCGATGTTTTTTCCGCAAATGCGGCAGCACGGTCACAGGTGCGGTTTAACTAGCAGAAAAGAGGAATTTTCAAGGGTTTTGATTCATATCTCATTTTGAGATTTTGGGAACTCGGTGGGAGACGAAATTTTGAGGGATTTTCAGAGGAAACATTTGGGTAAGGATTCTTGACTCGTTTTTTATTAATTCCCATGAATCTATTGTTGATTCCATCATTTAATTAGTGTTGTTAGTTGGAAATTTGGAAATACTTCTTAGGCTAAAATTAGAGGATTTGAAAGGCGATTTAAAGTTGTATTTGAGTAATTCTTGTATGGTTGGACTTGATATCGAATGAGTGTTCTGATTTTATAATTTTTGTCGGGTTCTGAGACGTGGTCTAGGTCGACTTTTTGGAGCAATTTTTTCATTCTTTGTTAAAGTCGTAGTTTTATTATTTAAATTAGTTTCTCATAGTTATATTTATAGTATTTAATTATTTTGGCTAGATTCGAGCCTATCAGAGTTGGAAAGTCGAGGGAAAGACATTCTTATTGATTGATTGAGCGTGATTTGAGGTAAGTGACTTGTCTAACCTTGTGTGGGAAATATTCCCCTTAGGATTTGGTACTATTATGGTATTTGCAATACGTGAAGGCCGCGTAGGGCCTTGACCTGACCTCGCCACTACTCTACCGAGGTTAGGCTTGGTACTTATTAGGTACCATTGTGGTGTACTCATACTACTCTTTTGTACATCATTTTGTGCAGATCCAGGTTCTTCCTACCAGACCAGGTATTAGTGAGCTAACCCATGCATAAAGACTTCAAGGTATATATGCCAGCGTCCGCAGACCTCAGAGCCCCCATCCATCTTTATTATGTTGTTTTCCTTATTCCCATTAGACTATGATGTATAGAGACATTTAGCATTTCCCCCTTTTAGATCTTGTGACTTATTTCTACCGAGTTTTGGGAGTTTTAACTATTTTGAATTGCAACTTTTATTTATTTTAGATGATGAGGTTTGAGTTTCAGCTTTATATTCACTTATTCCACAAAATTGTTAGGCTTACCTAGTCTTAGAGACTAGGTTCTATCACGACATCCTCTGAAGGAAAATTGGGGTTGTGACGAGTTGGTATCGGAGTTCTAGGTTCATAGGAGTTATGAGTCACAAGCAGGTTTAGTTGAGTCTCGCGGATCGGTACGGAGACGTATGCACTTATCTTCAGGATACTATGGAACTGTTAGGAAAAGCTTCACTTCTTTGATTCCTTAGCGTGCAAAAATTTTGAATTCGGATTCTAAATTTCTGTCTTTCTATTCTCTCACAGATAGTGAGGACACGTACAGGTGGATCAGATGACCAGACACTTGTGCCCCTGCTAGAGCCTCAAGAGGCTGGGGCCGGGTGTGATGACCCAATATGTCATCTTTAATTTTAAACATTTATTTCTGTATTCTGAGACCTTGAATAGCACCTTTCAGCATTCCTCGACTTGCGTGCGCAGTCCGTAAATTTTTCCGAAAAGTTTTTATATGAAAAATTGATTAAATTTGAATGGAGCTTTAAAACTCACTTGAGTTGATTCAGTCAATATTTTGAGAAAACGGACCCGGATAAGTATTTTAATGGTCCTTGTGGTTTCCGTATGGTGATTTTGGACTTAGGAGTGTGTCCGAAAAATTATTTGGAGGTTCGTAGTTAAATTAGGCTTGAAATGGCTAAAATAAAAATTTAAGCTTGGAAGTTTGATCGGGGAGTTGACTTTTTATATTATAGTTGGAATCTGATTCTAGAAATTAGAATAGGTTTGTCATTTCATTTATAACTTGCGTGCAAAATTTGAGGTCAATCGGATTTGATTTGATAGGTTTCGGCATAGAATATGGAAGTTGGAAATTCTTAGTCTCATTAAGCTTAAATTAGGGTATGATTCATGGTTTTAGCATTGTTTGATGTGATTTGAGGTTTCAACTAAGTTCGTATGATGTTTTAGGACTTGTTGGTATGTTTGGTTGAGATCCCAGGGGCCTCGGGTGAGTTTCAGATCGTTAGCAGATCGAAATTTGGAGTTAAGGAAAAATGTGAAAATTTTGCCTTTTGGTGTAATCGCACCTGCAGACATTTTCTCGCTGGTGCGAACTCGTAGTAGCGAGCTGGGCAAGCGCAGAAGCGGGGAGGGGCTGGAAAGGCAGTGTACGCAGGTGCAGAGATTTTGCCGCATTTGCGAAGCCGCAGAAGCGGCTTTGTGATCGCAGAAGCGGAACACGGAGGGGCAGGCTCCATCGCAAAAGCGAACAACTTCTTCGCAGAAGCGTGTCCACAGAAGCAGACTGAATTTCTCATAAGAGTGAATAGCCACAGAAGCGGCAGCTTCGCCGCAAAAGCGGGAATTGTAGATGCGGCCAAGTGCATCGCAAATGCGGAAACACTGGCAGTGTTAAAAACAGAGGGGTTTCGAGATTTTTCTCATTTTTGGTTATTTCAAGTACGGGTTGGGGCGAGGTTTGAGCAAGAATTCACGGAAATACTTTAGGTAAGTCACTTGTGATCATTGTTAGTCAATAATATTGAATTATCATCGATTATTCCGACTAGATTATGTGTTTTTGAGGTCCAATTCGAGAATTTGGGCTTAGGGATTTGAAAATAAGATTTGGGGATTTGAAGGTCGAGATGATGTCGGAATTTGATAAAATTTGTATGGTTGGACTCGTGGTTGAATGGGAATTCATATTTTATAACTTCTGTTGGTTTCCAATTTCCACGGGCAATTTGTGAGCGCAATTTCAGATTTTGTTGGAAAGTTAATATTTTCATATGGAATTAATTCCTATAATTTGTATTGATTGAATCGAATTAATTGTGACTAGATTCGAGGTGTTCAGATACTAATTCGTGAGGCAAAGGTGTATCAGAATCTTGAGTTAGTTGCAAATCGAGGTAAGTGTCATGGTTAACCTTGACTTGAGGGAGTAGGACTTATTTGTCTATTTGCTACGTGATTTAAAGTGCGGGTACAACGTATATGTGAGGTGACGAGTACTTATGCATTGTGGTTGAGTCAAAGCATGCGGGTGGAATTTGTTTATTGTGAATAATTGTCTATTTAATTAAGATATTCCTACTTAAGTTATTATTGTTTATTTGATCATTTTTCATGAAATTATTGTTGAATATTTTGGAAGGTGAGGTCGGTATTCTGGTATTGAATTGATTGAAAAGTATATATACCCTTTTAATACTCTTCCGAATATATATTATTATTTTTATGCTAAGGAAGAGTGTAAAAGCACGAAGGGTGATGCCGTGCCAATTTCACATTAGTATTTATTGAATTATGAAGTGGGGAAGAGAGTTAAAGCACGAAGGGTGATGCCGTGCCATTTTCAAAGAGTGTAAAAGCACGAAGGGTGACGTCGTGCCAGAAGAGAGTTAAAGCACAAAAGGGTGATGCCGTACCAGAAAAGAGTTAAAGCATGAAGGGTGATGCCGTGCCAATCTTATTATTTATTTATAAATTCATGGGAAGAATGAGAGTAAAAGCACGAAGGGTGGTGCCGTGCCAATTTCATATTATCAGCTACTCATTTTATTGTTGATGAATTATGTGGATGCTACGTGACACTTCTCCTGCTGAAATTTTTATGTTATTGTTGCTTTGTATTGTATATGCTTGTATAGGTTGTTTACGTACGTGTCTTGTCATAGCCTCATCACTACTTTGTCAAGTTTAGGCTCGACACTTACGAAGTACATGGGGTCGGTTGTACTCATGCTACACTCTGCACTTCTTGTGCAGATTTTGGAGTTGGTCTCAGCGACGTACCATAGACTGCTCGGATTCAGCTACCCAGAGGAGACTTGAGGTATAACTGCACAACGTCCGCAGTTTTAAAGTTCCCTTCTATCTTATCTTAGATGTGTATTATCTTTCAAACAACTTGAATTTTATTCATACCTTTATTTGTATTATTCTAGAAGCTCGTGCACATGTGACACCAGATTCGAGGATGTATTTGGATGATTCGGTTGTTATGGTCTTTCGCTCTTTATTTGAGGAAACTTGAGGTATAACTGCACAATGTCTGCAGTTCTGAAGTCCCCTTCTATCTTATCTTAGCTGCGTATTATCTTTCAAACAACTTGAATTTTATTCAGACCTTTATTTGTATTATTCTAGAAGCTCGTGCACTTGTGACACCAGATTCGAGGTTGTATTTGGATGATTCGGTTGTTATGGTCTTTCGCTCTTTATTTTAGTAATTGACTTCCATTTAATTTGATTTGTTTAAAAAGGGTAAAGATTATTTTTACGTTGGCTTGCCTAGCAACTGAAATGTTAGGCGTCATCACGGTCTTGAAGGTGGGAATTTTCGGTCGTGACAAGCTAGTATCAGAGCACTAAGTTACTTAGGTCTCACGAGTCACAAGTGAGCTTAGTAGAGTCTGAAGGATCGGTACAGAGATGTGTGTACTTATCTCTCAAAGGCTATGAAGTTTAGGAACAATATCACTTCTTTCTTATTATATCGTACGATTTTATTCTATCATCGATGATTGAACCCTTCTATTCGTATTCTCTTGTAGATGGAAAGCACACGTAATATATCTACCGACGGACAGGGACCAGAGCCCCCGGTGGCAACTATGACCAGGGGTAGAGGCCGAAGTTGAGGTCGTGCCAGAGGCCGAGGTAGAGGCAGAGGTAGAGCTTAGTCTAGAACTCGAGAAGCAACACATGTTGTAGAACCTCAGGTGGATTTGGAAGTGGAGGTTCCAGCTCAGACTGTACATGTTGGACCAGTTCAGGTTTCGGAAGGATTCATAGCTACTCATGTGCTTCAGGATGCACTAGGCCATTTGGTGAGCCTTATGGAGGGTGTGGCCCAGAATGGTATATTTTTAGTGGCACCAGCCATCTCACAGGCTGGGGGAGGAGCACAGACTCCCACTACTCCCGTTCCGGAGCAGATGGATCCCAGTATCAGGCTCCAGCAACCCCGCTAGTTGGGGTAGTTCATCCATTTGTTGCGGCACAGGCTGGTGATAGGTCCACCATTTCTTCTGAGGCTTTATTGAGGTTGGACAAGTTTACTAAGCCCTTTCCAGTTCACTTCAGTGGTACACCTTTTGAGGACCCACGTGATTATCTTGACCGCTGCCATGAGGTATTGCGAAACATGGGTATAGTTAAGACCAATAAGGTCAATTTTGCTATATTTCAGATGATGGGTTCTGCCAAGAGGTGGTGGAGAGATTATATGTTGACCAGACCAGCTGGGTCTCCTGTATTGTCTTGGGAGCAATTCTCATGGCTATTTCTAGAGAAGTTCCTCCCTATCACATTGAGACAGGATTACCGCAAGCAAATTGAGCGTCTCCAATAGGGCAGTATGACTGTTACTCAGTATGAGACCCGTTTTATGGATCTAGCCCGTCATGCTCTCCTTTTACTTCCTACTGAGGGAGAGAGAGTGAGGAGGTTTATTGATGGACTCACTTACCCCATCAAGCTTCAGATGGCCAAGGAGACCAGAAGTGAGATTCCCTTTCAGGCGATTGTTAATGTTGCTAGAAGGATCGAGATAGTTCTTGCACAGGAGAGAGGGCAGGGGTCTGATAAGAGGCCTCGTCAGTTAGGTGGGTTTAGTGGTGCCTCGTCTAGAGGCAAGGGTAATTTTGGTAGGGGTCATCCTCCCATGCCGTTTCATTCAGTACTCCAAGCATCCCACAGTGCTTCAGGTGGTCGCGGCCCTCATATGTCTCATTCCGACTAGCTAGCTTACAGTGCACCATCAGCTCTTATTAGTGCACCTCCGATCCGGAGTCATCAGAGTGGTTATCCGGGTTGACATGGTGAGTTCCAGGATCAGCAGTCATAACAACCGAGATCATGTTATACTTGTGATGATCCGAGGCACATTGCTAGATTTTGCCCCAGATCTCGGGGCAGCATGCAACAGCAGGGTTCTCATGCTATGATTCCAGCACCAGTTGTTCCGCCACCCGCCCAGCCAGCTAAGGGTAGGGGCCAGACAACTAGAGGTGGAGATCAGGTCGTTAGATATAGAGGCCAGCCAGTTAGAGGCCGTCCCAGGGGTGCGGTTCAGAGTGGTGGGGCCCAACCCCGATTTTATGCTTTTTCAGGTACGTCTGAGGCCGAGTCATCTGATGCCGTGATCACAAGTATTGTTCCAGTTTGCCATAGAAATGCTTGAATCCTATTTGATCCAGGATCTACTTATTCTTATGTGTCCTCCTATTTTGCTTCATATCTGGTTGTGCCTCGTGATTCTCTGAGTGCTCATGTGTGTGTCCATGCCGGTGGGAGATTCTATTATGGTAGATCATGTCTATCATTCATTTATGGTTACTATTGGAAGTCTTGAGACTAGCGTGGATCTTCTACTACTTAATATGGTAGATTTTGATGTTATCTTGGGTATGGATTGGCTGTCACCTTATCATGCTATATGGGATTATCATGCCAAAACAGTAACCTTAGCCATGCTGGGGTTACCTCGAATAGAGTGGAAAGGGGCTCTTGGCTATTCCACCAGCAGGGTTATCTCTTTCGTGAAGGCTTGACGCATGGTCGAGAAAGGTTGTGTAGCTTATTTGGCGCATATTCGCGATTCTAGCGCGGATGTTCCTTCTATGGATTCAGCCCCAATTGTCCGTGAGTTTCTAGATATATTTCCTGCAGATTTTCCGGAGATGCCACCCGACAGAGATATTGACTTCTGTATTGATTTGGTTCCAGGCACCCATCCCATTTCTATTCCACTATATCGTATGGCCCCGCCAGAGCTAAAGGAACTGAAGGAGCAGTTATAAGACTTGCTTGATCAGAGATTCATTAGACCTAGCGTCTCGCCCTGGGGTGCACCAGTGTTATTTGTAAAGAAGAAAGATGGTTCGATGTGGAAGTGTATAGATTATCGGCAGTTGAAAAGGCTACTATCAAGAACAAGTATCCATTGCCAAGAATTGATGACTTATTCGATCAGCTTCAGGGTGCCAAGGTGTTTTCAAAGATCGATTTGAGGTATGGTTACCATTAGTTGAAGATTAGGGCATCCGATGTCCCTAAGACAGCTTTTCGGACTCGGTATGGGCATTATAAATTCCTAGTGATGTCATTTGGGCTAACAAATGCCCCAGCAGCATTTATGGATTTGATGAACCGGGTATTCAAACCCTATTTGGATTCTTTTGTGGTTGTATTCATTGTCGAGATGAGCATGAGCAGCATCTTCGGAGTGTGCTTCAGACTTTGAAAAATAATCAATTATATGCCAAATTTTCAAAATGCAAATTTTGGTTAGACTCGGTTGCCTTTTTGGGGCATGTTGTATCAGCAGAAGGCATAAAAGTGGATCGTAAGAAGATTGAGGCAGTTCAGAATTGGCCTAGACCTACTTCAGCTACAGAGATTCAGAGTTTCCTGGGTTTGGCGGGTTATTATCTCCGATTTGTGGAGGGGTTTTAATCTATAGCATCTCTATTGACAAAATTAACCCCAGAAGGGCGCCCTGTTTAGATGGTCAGACGAGTGTGAGTTGAGCTTTTAGAAGCTCAAGACTGCTTTGACTACGGCGCCAGTGTTGGTATTGCCCACAAGTTAAGGATATTATACGGTGTATTGTGATGCATCACGCATTGGGCTTGGTGCAATATTAATGCAAGATGGAAGAGTGATTGCATATGCGTCACGACAGTTGAACGTTCATGAAAAGAATTATCTTGTTCATGACTTAAAATTGGCAGCCATTGTTCATGCGCTAAAGATTTGGAGGCATTACCTTTACGGTGTCTCGTGTGAGGTATTCACTGATCATCGTAGTCTACAGTCCCTGTTCAAACAAAAAGATCTCAATTTGAGGCAGAGAATATGGTTGGAGCTATTGAAAGACTATGATATCACCATTTTGTATCACGCCAGAAAGGCCAATATGGTGGTCGATGCCTTAAGTAGAAATGTTGTGAGTATGGGCAACCTTGCATCTATTCTGGTTGGTGAAAGGCCATTAGCTACAGATGTTCAGAATTTGGCCAATCAGTTTGCGAGGTTAGATGTTTTAGAGTTAAGCCGGATTTTATCTTGCACAGTCGCTCGGACTTCCTTGTATGAGCGCATCAGAGAGCGACAATATGATGATCACAATTTGCTTGTACTTAAGGACACGGTGCGTCAAGGTGGTGCCAAGCAGTTTGCTGTGGGAGATGATGGATTTTTGCGGATGCAGGGTCGTATTTGTGTGCCTAATAAAGATGGGCTTCGTGAATTAATTCTAGAAGAGGCCCACAATTCCCGGTATTCTATTCATCCGAGTGCCGCTAAAATGTATCAAGATTTGCAGCAACATTATTGGTGGAGGAAAATGAAGAAGGATATAGTTGCATATGTAGTTCGGTGTTTAAATTGTCAGCAAGTCAAGTACGAGCATCAGAGACCTGGTGGTTTGCTTCAGAAGTTAGAAAATCTTGAGTGGAAATGGGAGCGTATCACTATAAATTTTATTGTTAGGCTCCCACGGACTCAGAGAAAGTTTGACGCAGTATGGGTCATTGTGGACAGTTTGACCAAGTCAGCATATTTCATTCCAGAAGCAGTTACCTATTCTTCAAATCGGTTAGTGGAGATTTACATCAACGAGATTGTACGCCTTCACGATGTGCCCGTGTCTATCATTTTTGATCGAGGTACGCAGTTCACCTCGCACTTTTGGAGGGTTGTACAGCGTGAGTTTGGCACGCGGGTTGAGTTGAGTATAACAATTCACCCACAGATAGACGAACAGTCAGAGACTATTTAGATATTGGAAGATATGCTTCGCGCTTGTGTTATAGACTTTGGAGGTTCTTGGGATCAGTTCTTGCCACTTGCGGAGTTTGCCTATAATAACAGCTACCAGTCGAGCATTCAGATGGCTCCGTATGAAGCATTATACGGGAGATGGTGTCGTTCGCCAGTTGTCTGGTTTGAACCAGGAGAGGCTCGGTTGTTGGGTACCGATTTGGTACAGGATGCTTTGGATAAGATCAAGGTTATTCAGGATCGACTTCGCACAGCTCAGTCTAGGAAAAAGAGTTATGCCGACCATAAAGTTTGTGATATTGCATTCATGGTTGGAGAAAGAGTATTGCTCCAAGTTTCACCTGTGAAGGGTGTAATGAGGTTCGGAAAGAAGGGCAAGTTGGGCCTTAGGTATATCGGACCCTTTGAAATTCTTGAAAGGGTGGGTGAAGTAGCCTACAAGCTTGCACTACCACCTAGTTTATCATCAGTTCACTCGGTGTTCTATGTGTCTATGCTCTCGAAATGTCATGGTGATTCGTCTCATGTGTTAGATTTCAGCTCAGTCCAATTGGACAAAGATTTGACTTATGAGAAGGAGCCGGTAGCTATTCTATCTCGGTAGGTCCGATAGTTGAGGTCCAAGAGTTATCCATCAGTTCGAGTACAATGGAGAGGTCAGCCAGTTGAAGCATCTACCTGGGAGTCCGAGTCGGACATGCGGGGTAGATATCCATACCTTTTCACTAGCCCAAGTACTTATTCTATTTCCGTTCGAGGACGAACGTTTGTTTTAGAGGTGGAGAATGTGATGACCCAATATGACATCTTTAATTTTAAACAATCATTTCTTTGTTATGAGACCTCGAATATCACCTTTCAGCATTCCTCGACTTACGTGCACAGTCCGTAAATTTTTCGAAAAGTTTTTATATGAAAAATTGATTAGAATGTGAAATGGAGCTTTAAAACTCACTTGAGTTGACTTCGGTCAACATTTTGAGAAAATGGACCCGGGTCAATTTTTTAACGGTACGGTGGGTCCGTATGGTGTTGTTGGTGTTAGGAGCGTGTCCGTAAAATTATTTGGAGGTCCTTAGTTAAATTATGCTTGAAATGGCTAAAATAGAAATTTAAGCTTGGAAGTTTGACCGGGGAGTTAACTTTTTGATATCGGGGTCGGCATCAAATGTAGAAGTTGAAAATTCTTAGTTTCATTATGCTTAAATTGGGATATGATTCATGGTTTTAGCATTGTTTGATGTGATTTGAGATTTCGACTAAGTTCGTATGATATTTTAGGACCTGTTGGTATGTTTGGTTGAGGTTCCGGAGGCCTCGGGTGAGTTTCGGATGTTTAACAAATCAAAATTTGGACTTAAGGAAAAATCTAAAAATTTTGCCTTCTGGTGTAATCGCACCTACGGACATTTTCTCACAGAAGCGAGCTGGGCAAGCACAAAATCGGGGAGGGTCTGGCAAGGTAGTGTACGCAGGTGTGGAGATTTCGCCGCATCTGCGAAGCCGCAGAAGCGGCTTTGTGATTACAGAAGCGGAACGCTGAGGGGCAGGCTCCATCGCAGAAGCGGACAGCTTCTTCGCAGGAGCTTGTCCACATAAGCGGACTGAATTCCGCATAAGCGTAAATAGCCATAGAAGCGGCAGCTTCGCCGCAGAAGCAGGAACCGCAAATGCGGCCAAGTGCATCGCAAATGCGGAAACACTGGCAGTGTTAAAAACAGAGGGGTTCCGAGATTTTTCTCATTTTTGGACATTTCAAGTATGGGTTGGGGCGAAATTTGAGCAAGAATTCATGGGAAAACTTGAGGTAAGTCACTTGTGATCATTGTTAGTCAATAATATTGAATTATCATCGATTATTTCGACTAGATTACGTGTTTTTGAGGTGAAATTCGTGGATTTGGGCTTAGGGATTTGAAGGTCGAGTAGATGTCGGAATTTGGTAAAATTTATATGGTTGGACTCAAGGTTGAATGTGCATTCATATTTTATAACTTCTATCCGGTTCCGAGACGTGGGGCCCACGGGCGATTTTTTGGTGCAATTTGGGATTTTGTTGGAAAGTTAATATTTTCATATGGAATTAATTCCTATAATTTGTATTGATTGAATCGAATTAATTGTAACTAGATTCAAGGTGTTCAGATACTAATTCGCGAGGCAAAGGTGTATCAGAATCTTGAGTTAGTTACAAATCGAGGTAAGTGTCATGGTTAACCTTGACTTGAGGGAGTAGGACTTATTTGTCTATTTGCTACGTGATTTAATGTGCGGGTACAACGTATATGTGAAGTGACGAGTACTTATGCGTTGTGGTTGAGTCAAAGCATGCAGGTAGAATTTGTTTATTGTGAATAATTGCCTATTTAAATAAGATATTCCTACTTAAGTTATTATTGTTTATTTGACCATTTTTCATGAAATTATTGTTGAATATTTTGGAAGGTGAGGTCGGTATTCTGGTATTGAATTGATTTATAAATATATATCCCTGCATTTTAATACTCTTCCAAATTTATATTATTATTTTCATGGTAAGGAAGAGTGTAAAAGCACGAAGGGTGATGCCATGCCAATTTCACATTATTATTTATTGAATTATGAAGTGAGGAAGAGAATCAAAGCACGAAGGGTGATGCCGTGCCATTTTCAAATAGTGTAAAAGCACAAAGGGTGATGTCATGCTAGAAGAGAGTTAAAGCACGAAGGGTGATGCCATTCCAGAAGAGAGTTAAAGCACGAAGGGTGATGCCACTCCACCTGCACAGCTAGCTCGAGGTGGAGGTCTGACAAGTATAGGTCGCCCTAGAGGGGGAGGCCAGGCCAGATATTATGCCCTTCCTGCTAGAACGGAGGCAGTTGCATCCGACTCTATCATCACAGGTATTGTTCTGGTCTGTCATAAAGATGCATCAGTCTTATTTGATCCAGGCTCCACTTATTCCTATGTGTCATCTTATTTAGCTCCGCATTTGGGTGTACCCCGTGATTCTTTGAGTTATCCTGTCTATGTATCTACACCCGTGGGAGATTTTATTGTTGTTGACCGTTTATATCAGTCGTGTTTAATTGTTATCAGTGGTTTTGAGACTAGAGCTGATTTATTATTGCTCAGTATGGTGGATTTCGATATTATTTTGGGCATGGACTGGTTATCGCCCTATCACGCTATTCTTGATTGTTATGCCAAGACGGTGACATTGGCTATGCCAGGTCTACCGCGGCTAGAGTGGAGAGGTACCTCAGATTATGTTCCTAGCAGGGTTGTTTCATTTCTTAAAGCTCAACGAATGGTTGAGAAGGGGTGTGATGCATATCTGGCCTATGTGAGAGATGTTAGTATTGATACTCCTACCGTGGAGTCAGTTCCTGGTAGTGAGGGATTATCCAGACGTATTATTGGCGGATCTTCTGGGAATGACGCCCGACAGGGATATCGACTTTGGTATCGATTTGTTACAGGGCTCTCAATCCATTTCTTTTCCACCTAATAGTATGGACCCAACAGAGTTGAAAGAGTTAAAAGAACAATTGCAAGAGTTGCTGGATAAGGGCTTCATTCAGCCCAGTGTGTCGCCTTGGGGAGCTCCTATCTTGTTTGTAAAGAAGAAGGATGGTTCTATGTGAATGTGTATTGATTATCGCCAGTTGAACAAGGTTACAGTAAAGGAAAAATATCCATTGCCACATATTGATGACCTATTTGATCAGCTTCAGGGTGCCAGAGTGTTCTCTAAGATCGACTTGCGTTCAGGCTATCATCAGTTGAAGATTCGGGAGCCGGATATCCCGAAGACTGCTTTCAGGACTCGGTATGATCATTACGAGTTCCTTGTGATATCTTTTAGGATATCCAACGCCCCAGAAATATTCATGCACTTGATGAACATTATATTTCAGCCTTATCTTGACTCGTTCATCATTATGTTTATTGACGACATTCCGGTGTACTCCCGGAGCCAAGAGGATCATGAGCAGCACCTGAGGACTGTGCTTCAGACTTTGAGAGAAAAGAAGTTATATGCAAAATTTTCAAAGTGTGAATTCTGGTTAGATTCAGTGGCATTCTTGGGTCATGTAGTTTCAAGTGAGGGGATCAAGGTAGATCCGAAGAAGATTTAAGGAGTGCAGAGTTGGACCAGATCATCCTCAGCTACGGAGATCCGGAGTTTTCTTGGCTTGGAGGGGTATTACCGTCGATTTGTAGAGGGTTTATTGTCTATCATATCACCTATGACTAGATTGACCCAGAAGGGTTCTCCATTCAGGTGGACCGAGGAGTGTGAGGAGAGCTTTCAAAAACTCAAGACTGCTTTGACTACAGCTCCAGTGTTGGTGTTGCCTACTGGTTCGGGGTCCTATACGATGTATTGTGATGCATCGCGCATTGGTCTCGGTGTGGTGTTGATGCAGGATGGTAGGGTGATTGCCTACACGTCTAGATAGTTGAAGGTGCATGAGAGGAACTATCCTGTTCACGACCTCGAGTTAGCAGCTATTGTTCATGCCTTGAAGATTTGACGGCACTATTTGTGTGGTGTCCCTTGTGAGGTCTACACCGATCAACGCAGTCTACAACATCTGTTCAAATAGAAGGATCTTAACTTGCGACAATGGAGGTGGTTGGAGTTTCTTAAGGACTATGATATCACCATTCTCTATCATCCCGGGAAGGCCAATATGGTGACCGATGCCTTGAGTCGCAAGGCGGAGAGTTTGGGCGGTTTAGCATATCTACCAGTAGCAGAGAGGCCTTTAGTCTTAGATGTTCAGGCAATGACCAAACAGTTTGTCAGATTGGATGTTTCTGAGCCGAGCGGAGTTTTGGCTTGTATGATTTCTCAGTCTTCTCTTTATGATCTTATCAGAGAGCGTCAGTATGATGACCCCCATCTTCTTGTCCTTAAGGAAACGGTTCAACATAGTGATGCCAAGGAGATTACTATTGGAGATGACAATGTGTAACGGATGCAGGGTAGGCTCTGTGTGCCCAATGTTGATGGCTTGCGTGAGTTAATTCTCCAGGAGGCTCACAGTTCGCGGTATTCCATTCACCCAGGTGCCGCGAAGATGTATCAGGACCTGAGACAGCATTATTTGTGGAGGATAATGAAGAAGCAGATAGTGTAGTATGTAGCTCGGTGCCTAAATTGTCAGCAAGTGAAGTATGAGCATCAACGGCCAAGTGGATTGCTACAGAACCTAGAGATTTTGGCTTGAAAATGGGAGCAGATCACTATGGATTTCATTGTTGGGATCCCATAGACGCAGAGGAAGTTCGATGCAGTTTGGGTGATTGTGGATAGATTTACCAAGTCAGTTCATTTCATTCTTGTGGTTACTACTTACTTTTTGGAACAACTGGCCTATGTTTACATTCGCGAGATTGTCAAGCTTCATGGCGTGCCGGTTTCTATCATATCTGACTGGGGTACTCAGTTTACATCACATTTCTAGAGAGTCGTACAGCATGAGTTGGGTACTCGGGTGGAGTTGAGTATAGCATTTCACCCTCAGACGGACGGACAGTCCGAGCGCACTATTCAGATATTGGAGGATATGCTTCGTGTGTGTGTGTGATGGATTTTGGGGATTCTTGGGATCAGTTCTTGCCACTTGCGGAGTTTGCCTACAACAACAGTTATCAGTCGAGTATTCAGATGGCCTGTATAAGGATTTGTATGGTAGGCGTGCCGGTCTCCAATGGGTTGGTTCGAGCCGGGCGAGGCTAGGATATTGGGTACAAACTTGGTTCTGGATGCTTTGGAAAAGGTTAAATCGATTCAAGATCGACTTCATACAGCCCAATCCAGGAAGAAGAGTTATGCGGATCGGAAGGTTCGTGATGTTGCATTCATGATTGAGGAGTGGGTCTTGCTCCGGGTTTTACCCATGAAGGGTGTTATGAGGTTCGGGAGGAAGGGCAAGTTGAGCCCTAGGTATATCAGTCATTTTGAGATTCTTGAGAGGGTTGGGGAGGTGGCTTACAGACTTGAACTCCAACCTAGTCTAGCTGCAGTTCATCCGGTATTCCATGTTTCTATGCTCCGGAAGTACCACGACGATCCGACTCATGTTAGATTTCAGCTCAGTCCAGTTGGACAAGGATTTGTCGTATGTTGAGGAGTCGATGGCCATTTTGGACATGCGGGTTTGAAAGTTGAAGTTGAAGAACATTGCTTCAGTGAAGGTTCAGTGGAGGGGCCAGCCAGTTGAGGAGGCGAATTGGGAGACCGAGCATGATATGCGCAGCCGTTACCCTCATCTTTTCACCGCTTTAGGTATGTCTCTATGCTCGTTTGAGGATGAATGATAGTTTTAAGAGGGGGAGGATGTAACGGGCCGGCCGGTCGTTTTGAGAGTATTAGCCTCGAACCCCTATTTATTTCTCCCTCTATTTCATTAAGTGTTTACGTGACTTGCAGGGAAGTTTGATTTTTCGTTTCAGAGTTAAATGGGACACATAGTCCCTAAAATGGAAGTTTAAGTCGTAGGAGTGGACCGTAGTTCGAATTGTATGAATACGGCACTAGAATGGAGTTTTGACGATTCCAATTGCTTTGTATGGTGATTTTGACCTTAGGAGCGTGTTCGGATGTTGATTTGGATGTCCGTAGGTCATTTCGGCATTACTTGGCGAAAGTTGGAAAGTTGGATGATTTTTGGAAAGTTTGACCAGGAGTGGACTTTTTGATATCGGGGTCGGATTCCGATTCCAGAAGTGTGAGTAGGTCTGTAATGTCAATTATGACTTGTGTGCAAAATTTGAAGTCAATCGGACTTGATTTAATAGGTTTCAGCACCGGATGTAGAAGTTAGAAGTTCTATAGTTCTTTAGGCTTGAATCGATGTGCAATTCGTATTTTTATCGTTGTTTGATGTGGGTTTTGGCCTCGAGTAGATCCGTTATGTGTTTTAGGACTTGTTAGTATATTCAGACGGGATCCCGTGGGCCCTGTGTGTGATTTGGATTGAAACCGGAACAATTTAACTTGTGAAATCTGCTGAGTGATAGGTTGTTCTGGTGTTTTTGCACCTGCGATGGATTTGACCGCAGGTGCGGGCTCGCAAATGCCCAGCTAGGGGCGCGGGAGAGGGAAATGTTCCGCAAAAGCGGCTTCGCTTCTGCTGTGTTGAGGAACGCAGGTTTGACAGTGTTCTGCAGGTGCGTCGCTTGGGCCGCAGGTGCGCGTGCGCAAATGCGAGCCACTTTTCGTAGAAGCAGATTCTTTGGACTTAAGTGAAGTCCGCACCTACGGTATTTTATTTCAGCAGGTGCGGAGCCTTAGATGCGGCAGCAAGGTCGCAGGTGGAGTTTAACTGGCAGAAAAGGGGAATTTTCGAGGGTTTTGATTCATATTTCATTTTGGGATTTTGGGAGCTTGGTGGGAGACGTGATTTTGAGGGATTTTTAGAGGAAACATTTGGGTAAGGACTTTTGACTCGTTTTTGATTAATTCCCACGAATCTATTGTTGATTCCATCATTTAATTAGTGTTGTTAGTTGGAAATTTGGGGAAAATTTAGAAAGACTTCTTAAGCTATAATTTGGGGATTTGAAAGGCGATTTGAAGCTACATTTGAGTAATTCTTGTATAGTTGGACTCGATATAGAATGGGTGTTCTGATTTTATAATTTTTGTTGGGTTCCGAGACGTGGGCCCGGGTCGACCTTTTGGAGCAATTTTTCCATTCTTTGCTAAAGTCGTAGTTTCATTATTTAAATTAGTTTCTTATAGTTATATTTATAGTATGTAATTATTTTGGCTAAATTCGAGTTGAGTGGAGTTGGAAAGTCAAGGGAAAGGCATTCTTATTGATTGATTAAGCGAGATTTGAGGTAATTGACTTGTCTAACCTTGTAGGGGGAGGGGGGGAGAAATCCCCCCTTAGGATTTGGTACTATTATGGTATTTGCAATACGTGAAGGCCGTGTTTGCGTACTTGGGCTAAATATTGAAAAATTGATTTTTGCTAAATAGTTCTCTTTCATTCCCTTAATTGGGTTACTCTAGCACGTGTAGTCATCATGTTTAGCCTAGTATTACATGTCTATGTGTCTTATCTCCTACTTGCAAATTTGTTCCACATGCTTAGTTGAATTACCTGCTTTCTTTGATTATATATACATGCTTTAACTGTAGGATTCCTCGCTGTAATTTCATTTTTCCATTTGTTATGTGTTATTTTCGTGATTTTTGTTGAGATAACTGATTGGTTGTGGCACGAGGTTTCTGCCGTGCGGAGTGTTATTGTGGCACGAGGTTTCTACCGTGCGAAGTGTTATTGTGGCACGAGATATCTTCCGTGTGGAGTGTTATTGTGGAATGAGGTTTCTGTCGTGCGGAGTGTTATTGTGGCACGAGGTTTCTGCCGTGTGGAGTGTTATTGTGGCATGAGGTTTCTGTCGTGATGTTGTGAGATATTTACTTTTGGGACTACGAGGCAGTACCTCGGGAGTGCCCCCCTGTTGTTTACCTCTATTTACTGCATTGTTGTTGTTGTTGTTGTTCCTCAACTTGTAAGATTGTGCTTCCTTATGTGTTGTATTTGTCTTCTTTGATTCAGTGTTGTTATCTTCTGTGAATTTCTAGTGTTACACATCTCTGTCATTTCATTACATCATTTCATCTTCTGCCTTATTTTTCTATTATTTCCAATAGTGCCCTGACCGGACCTCGCCACTACTCTACCAAGGTTAGGCTTGGCACTTACTGGGTACCGTTGTAGTGTACTCATACTACTCTTCTGCACATCTTTTTGTGTAGATCCAAGTTCTTCCTACCATACCAGGTACCAATGAGTTAGCCCATATGTGGAGACTTCAAGGTATATCTGCCAGCGTCCGCAGACCTCGGAGTCCCCCTCTATCTTTATTATGTTGTTTTCCTTATTCTCATTAAACTCTGATGTATAGAAACATTTAGCATTTCCCTTTAGAGCTTGTGACTTATTTCTACCGGATTTTGGGAGTTGTAACTATTTTGAATCGCAGTTTTTATTTATTTCAGATGATGAGGTTTGAGTTTCAGCTTTATATTCAGTTATTCCGCAAAATTGTTAGGCTTACCAAGTTTTAAAGACTAAGTGTCATCACGACATCCTCCAAAGGGAAATTGGGGTCGTGATAATATGTCACGACCCAAAATCTAAATCATCGTGATCGCACATAACCCAACCTGCTAGGTCAATCAATTAACAAAATAACATAACATAACAACACTGATGTGAATCAAAGATGAGATAACTGAATTTTATACAACTCCACAAGAACTGGTAGTACAAATCATGAGCTTTTAAGATATAGAGTTTACAAAGTTGGTTTAAAATAAAATACACCACGTCTTTGACATGTACATGAACATATCTAAAATACTAAAGCTACCAAGATCAAGAGGCAGTTATGATTGGAGCGCAGGCACATCTTCAGATCCAGCTCCCGTCGTACGCAGCAATATCAGCATCCAACATCTGCACGCAAGGTGCAGAAGTGTAGTATGAATACAACCGACCCCATGTACTCAATAAGTAACAAACCTAACCTTAGATTGAAAGTAGTGACGAGCTGGGACAAGGGTCAGAGTCCAACTCCAATAACTAGTAACATTGATAACAATAATAATAAAATAGTACATGAAAATAACTCAGAGGTAAAATGCTCAACTCGTTCATAGTTACGGAAATATAGCCATGCTTTTCAAGTATAACAGTAAATCCTAAATCTTTCACCGAAAATACCAAAAGCATATGAATAAGTTTGAAAACGGTGAATTTTTCCCAAAAAACTTTCAACAATAAACAAGATGTTTCTTTTTTAGATAGTATGAGGAAAGTACATCTCTATGCATACATGTCATTAAACAGGTGAAATCATGAATGTCACCAAAATTAGGTAGCATGAGGAAATGCATCTCTATGCTTGTATCTCAAGTACGCATGTCAAATGCAATGCATCTTAACTATGAACTCATGTACTCACGCTCTCAGAGTACTCAATCTCACTGTCTCGTATTCTCTCTCATCATGCTCTATACTCAACACACTCAGTCACTCAATACTGTACAGGGAAGATCCAACCCACATGCAAATACGCCAAGGCAGATCTAGCCCAAAGATGCAAATAAACCAGGGCAGATCTAGCCCAAAGATGCAAATAAACCACGGCAGATCCAACTCAATGCAAATGAACCGACAATGCAAATAAATCAGGGCAGATCCAGCCCAATGCAAATGAACCAAGGCAGATCCATCCCAATGCAAATGATTTCTAGCAATTGCTCCCACTGTGGGTGTGCAGACTCCGGAGGGTCCAATCCAGCCCAAGCTCTATAATAAGCCAAATCCTGGCATGAATCAATAAAGCCTGTTGCGGCGTGCAGCCCGATCCCATAAATGTCAGTCATAACAGGCCCTCGGCCTCACTCAGTCATCAATCTCTCCAGTCTCTCGGACTCACAACACTCATGCTAAGCAGCCCTAATTAATGATACAAGATGTGACCATATACGATAACAGAGACTGAGATATGATATGAAATGATGAATGCGACTGAGTACATAACTGCAATTAAGCAACAACTCAATGGCAAAGAACAACCATTGTGGGTCCCAATAGTACCAGCATATAGCCTAAACATGATTTCTAGCATAATTTACAGCTCAAGTGCTCTAACACCTAGAGTACAGTAAAAATATTCACATAAGATAGCTACACAGTTCCATGGAATTGACTAAATCACACTCATACGGTGCACGCCCACACGCCCGTCACCTAGCATGTGAGTCACCTCATCATCAATCACATAACACATAATTCGGGGTTTCATACCCTCAACACCAAGTTTAGAAGTGTTACTTACCTCGAACAAATCAAGTCCAATACCGAACAAGCCAAACGATGTTTCGAAAATGCCATCATGCGCGTATAGACCTCCGAACGGTTCAAAACTAGCCAAAAGCATCTCAAATACATCAAATAATTCCAAAGAAAATAAATCCAATCGATAAAGGTCGAATCTATACCCCAAAGCCCAAAATCAATCAAAACGTCCAACCCGGGACCGCATCTTGGAACTTGACGAAACTTATACAATCCGACAATTTATTCAATTACGAGTCCAACCATACTAGTTTCACTCAAATCCGACTACGAATTGATGTTCAAAACATAAAATTTCACTCTATGAAACTTTAGACAAAACCCCTAATTTTCTCTTTAAAATTCATAATTCAATTACCAAAAACGAAGATAGATTCATAATATAAAATCAAAAATGAGTAGAGAACACTTACCAAAATCCACATGGTAAAATTTGCTTCAAAACTCGTCTCAATCCGAGCTCCATAGCTCCAATTAAGATAAAATGGCTGAAACCCCCGAAATAAAGTACTTATAATTCTGCCCATGCATTCCACTTAAGCGAACGCAGAAAATCCATCTCGTTCGCGATGAAAAAAAGTAATCTGCCCCCAAAATACTCTACGTGTTAGCGGCATATACCTCGCGAACGCGATTCACAACAGCTCCACCTTATGCGATCACGTATGATACTTCACGAATGCGAAGGTATACTCCCCAGTCCCAGCTTCTCATCTCTGTCCTATGCGAACGCAGTCATAAGGGCATGAACGCAATGCCCAGACCTCACAAAGGTGCGCGAATGCGATGCCACTGGCACGAACGCGATGAAGGAAAAAGGCCAGCTCCTCTGATACACTATGCGATCGCATTCCAATCTTCGTGATCGCGAAGAAGGTTTAAAACACCAGCAAAACAGCAGCTATCAGCAGTGCCAAAATGAAGGAAAATGATCTGAATACCATCCGAAACACGCCCAAGCCCCTTGGGACTCCGTCCGAACATTCCAACAAGTCCCATATCATAACACGGACTTAATCGAGGCCTCAAATCAAAACAATATCGAAACGATGAATCGCACCTCGAATCAAACTTAATGAACTTGAACTTTTCAACTTTCACAACTCGTGCCGAAACATATTAAATCAACCTGGAATGAACGCAAATTTTGCATTCAAGTCCCAAATTACATAACGAAGCTATTCCAATTCCCGAAACTACAATTTGAACCCGATATCATCAAAGTCAACTCCCGGTCAAGCTTATGAACTTTCCCATCCTTCAAATTTCCAACTTTCACCAATTAGCGTTGAATCCTTCTAGAAATATCCAAATACAAATTCGGGCATACGCCCAAGTCCAAAACCACAATCCGGACCAAATGGTACCATCCAAACTCAGTTCCTAGGTCAAATTCACAAAAGTCAAACTTAATCAACTCTTCCAACTTAAAACTCCAGTCATGAAATTCATTCTTCCAAATCGATTCCGAATAACCTGAAAACCAAAACCAACGATTCACACAAGTCATAATATATCATTTGGAGCTACTCATGCCCTCAAACTATCGAGCGAAGTGCAAATGCTCAAAATAATTATTTGGGTCGTTACAAAATATTTCTCTTATTAAGCAATCTTCAGTATTGCTATTACCAATATGTTTGACAACTAATTATTTTGGAAGTTGTACCAAATCATTTCTTATCGTTGGTTCCTCCCCATTGATACATATTCTTCTGTGATTTCATACGGTTATGCCTGCGTTTCAATTAGTTAGTACATAGTAATAGCTAACGTTTAGTAATAATTTCTTAAAGTCGAATCCAAAACATATCGTACCAATTCCGTAGAACTATTGCTTTTTCGGACGTTGGATTTATAATTGTACTACTAAAATGTGTAGTAGATATTACGAAATTGCCTACACGATTTTAAAAGTAAAAACGTTAAGTATAATTTAAAAGATAAACAATTTATCGTAAGTGCAAAAGATTTGGACATACTCCCTCGATATGTTGTGCCCTTAACGTCACATAGCGCTACAATAGGTTTTTCAAACATCATATTTTGAAGTATATCACCATCTTTTTCTACTATTTCTTTCCATAAAGTTATAATTTTACGATCATACCTGAGTTTTATAATTAATTATTATATTAACTACATTTAATTCATTTTATCAATTAATAATACGATAGTTAATGTATGATAATAAATGAATAAGTTAACTAACTTCAACTTACCATTCGTTCATTAGTATTATTTCTCTTCGTTTCATGTTCCCATCTCCGATGGAGGCATTAACATTCACTAAGATACCAAGTGCGTCTGCAAAAGAATATTAATAGAGAGTACATGTAACTTACTACTAAGAATTACTAAGTAAATATGAGTAGAATTTATTCATAATGTAAGATTAATCAACGCAATATAAAGAAATTACCAAATATTATTCCATTGCCACATTGGACTTCTCTTCGAACGAAATGAAACTGTTTGAAAAGCTAACGGTGGAAAATCTATCATGACCCAATTCTTCCTCCGTAAGACGTCCTGACAGCACCTAGTCTCTATGACTAGGTAAGCCTAAAAAAGCGGAAATAACAAAAATGGAAGCAAAACTTAACAACTAACTGCAACAGATAACTAATTAACTAGTAACAATGTCGCTCGTCATTTACAATAACCAACACTCTAGTAATACATAGTATTCCCAAAACCCGAAACATCATAAGTCACAAGCTACAGAAGAAAATTAGTATCTCTATACACCAGAGTCTAACAAAAGAAGTACGGAAGGTAAATAACATAGGAGAGAATAGAGGGGGACTCCGAGGTCTGCGGACGCGGCAGATATACCTTGATGTCTCCGTACAACAGCAAGCACTCTCAGCTAGTAGCGGGGCTGATAAGAAGCACCTAGATCTACACACAAAACATCTGCAGAAGAGTAGCATGAGTACACCACAACGGTACCCAGTAAGTGCCAAGCCTAACCTCGGTAGAGTAGTGACGAGGTCAGGTCCGGGCCCTATTGGGATATAATAATAAGACAGATGATATAATAAAAAAATAAAGTAAAACAGAGAATTTAACAAAAAGAATTCACAGAGAAATAACAACACAGCATAATGAGATAACAACAGGGGCTCTCCCGAGATACCGCCTCGTAGGGGATCTCCCGAGATACTGTCTCGTAGTCCCAAAAATAAATATGCGAGGAGATCTCCCGAGGTACCGCCTCGTAGTATCAAAAGTAAATATGCGAGGAGATCTCCCGAGGTACCGCCTCATAATCTCAAAAGTAAATGTGCAGGGGGATCTTCCGAGGTACCTCCTCATATTCCCAAAAGTAAATATGCAGGGAGAACTCCTGAGGTACTGCCTCGTAGTCTCAAAAGTAAACACATAGCTCAACCGATAAATACAACAGTTAACAGTAAGAATTCTACAGTTAAGACTGATAGAGATCAAGGAAGAACACGAAATCAACTAGGCATACTGCACAGAGTTCAAATAAGCAGTTAAAGCACGTAGACATGTGATATTAGACTACACAGGATAACTATACATGCTGGTATAACTCAATTAAGATGAAAATAGGTTGCTACTCAGTAAAAGTCGGGCTATACATCAAATAGCCCGTATACGCACTCGTCACCTCACGTACACGGCACTCACATATCACAACAGTACCAAATCTTAAGGGGAGTTTCCCCACACAAGGTTAGGTAAGCCACTTACCTCGAACCAAGCTCAATCAATCGGTAACAATGCCTTTTCCACGAATATCCGACTCTGAATGGCCGAAATCTAGCCAAAATCAATTATATACCATAAATAAAACTATAAGAAACTAATCTAATTAATGAAATCAAAGCTAAAGCAAGAAATTAGAAAATCACCCCAAAAAGCCTCCCTGGGCCCATGTCTCGGAATCGGGTAAACGTTACAAAATATGAACATTCATTCAATCACGAGCTCATTCGTACCAAAATTATCCAAATCCGATATAAATATCCCAATTAAAACTCAAAAACTTAGTTAGAGAACTTCTCTTATTTTTCCAAAATTTCTCAACCAAATTCCTTAATTAAATGATGAAATCAATTATAGATTAGTGAAATATAACCATAAATAAGTTAAGAATCATTACCCCAAAGTTCTCTCTGAAAAATCCTTGAATTATCGCCTCAATCTGAGCTCTCAAAGACTCAAAATGAAAATGAGATCAAACCCTCGAAATTGATCTTTTCTGCCCAGCGATTTCGCATCTGCGGACTACCAGCTGCACATGCGATGCCGCACATGCAGAATTTCCATCGCAAGTGCGGAAATAACTTAAGAGGCCTAGGACCGCTTCTGCGATGAGGTGGCCGCACCTGTGGACAATGGTCTGCTTCTGCGAATTCATCACCTACTCGGCTCCCGCTTCTGCGATCACTCCCCCGCAGGAGCGGCTCCGCTTTTGCGCCCCTTTTGTCGCACCTGCGACCACTGGTTACCCAGACCAGGGCCGCATCTGTGAGCTCCCTTCCACAAGTGCGAGTTCGCACCTGCGGTCTCCGCACCGCAGGTGCGAAAACACTAGAAACCAGAAAATTTAAACAATTTGCATAAGTCCAAATTCAATCCGTTAAGCATCTGAAACACACCTCCTTTTCGGAATCATCTTTCCACAGTTCCGACTACGGTCAAAATCCTAAGACTTAAGCTTCTGTTTAGGGACTAAGTGTCCCAATTCACTCTGAAACTACAACAACAACCTCCCGGCAAGTAACATAAGCAAAAAGAGATACAGGGAAAGCAGTAAATAGAGAATCGGGAATATAACTCTCAAAACAACCGACTGGGTGGTTACAAAATCGGTTGCTGTGTTTCTTGACTATAGTATTATTATTGAACACAATCTCAAATACTTTGTGGACTGATTGAAAAATTAGTTTACGATCATTTATGCGGCTGTTAATGATGTAATAGATGTTGCCTTGTTCTAAATGTTCCTTCCACATACTCACTTGATCAGTGAATAGTATAGCCTGCATTTTTGTTCCCTGTAAAGTTTTATCATAATATAATATTATGATTGAATATAGTACGAAAACTATCTGATATAATACAAAGATAAAAGTATTATTACCTCCTCATCTACAAATGTAAGAGTCCATAGAAGGCCTTGATTTGTTGCATTTTTTAATTCTTTAACTACTCCACATTGAATAAGTAAGACTTTTATCACCAACTGAGAATCGGAGTTTCTCCAATTGTTGAGTAGCACACATTCATTCTCAAATTCAATTTTGGTTACTATTACGAGTACCTGAAATCAAGTGGAAACAAGGGGTTTAATATCAAAAGGGCTCTAAAGTCATAGAAGCCACAATAAATTACATCATAACAAGAAGATTATTGTCACGACAACAAATTCCCTCTGTAGGATGTCGTGATAGCACCTAGTCTCTAAGACTAGGTAACCCTATCAATGCGGAATAAAAATTTTAATCTGAAATACATAAACTATAATTCAAACAATTTCAACTCCCAAAACCCGGTAAAAATAAGTCACAAGCTTCTAAGAATTTATTCTCTATGTCTCTATTCATCAGAGTCTAAAGCAAATAAGGAAGACAACATAGTAATATAGAAAGGGACTCCGGAGTCTGAGGACGCTGGCAGATATACCTCGAAGTCTCCGTGCGCAGGTAACTCACTAACGTCTAGACTGGTAAGATGTACTTGGATCTGCACAAAACGATGTGCAGAAGCGTAGTATGAGTACACCACAGCGGTACCCAATAAGTGCCAAGCCTAACCTTGGTAGAGTAGTGACGAGGTCAGGTCAGGCCCTACTGAAAAATAATAATAGCATGGTAAAATGTTAATAATATAATAAAATAAATGACAATGGAAATGAATCAAGTAGCAGGTCACCATTTAATTACACAACATAATGGCAATTAGTATCTCGTGGAAACAAACAAAATTTCCTTTCAACTTTAAAAAAATCACAACAAATAATCAAAGGCAACTGCGGCCATAAATCAATATCAACAAGGGCACTCCTGAGGTACCGCCTCGTATTTCCAAATCATAAATAAATTCACAATATCTCATTTCCTTATCTCACCGCGGGAGCCTTCACAATTTATTTTTAAAGAAAATATTTTTTTCGAAATAGCATCCCGCGTTTTAGCCATCCTTATCACACCACTTGACTTCTAGTAGTTCCCCCTACTAGCCACGCATATCAAGCCACCCTTATCTCACCGTATGCGTTTCAATTCCCAGACCTTATACCACCGCATGCGTATCAATAATACAATATATCACAATTTACACCTCAAGTGCTCAAATAATATAACTTGCCAAAATAATTCAACAACAATATTTTTCCACAATAAAGAGCTCACGGCTCCATCACAATGAGTAAAAAATCTTACAAAAATATTCAGGAATAAATAATTCAGCAAAATAATATTTCAAAGTCTTTAATACGTTGCTTCAACCAAATATAAGTCCAATTCTTAAGTCCAATTTTTGATCCGTTAACCATCTGAAACTCACCCGATGCCCTCGGGAGCTCAACCAAATATACCAACAAGTCCTAAAATATCATACAAACTTATTTGAAACCTCAAATCACATAAAACGGCCCTAAAATCACGAATTATGCTCCAATTCAAGCTTAATGAAACTTAGAATTTCAGACTTCTACATTCGTTGTCGAAACCTATCAAATCAAGTCAGATTGACCTCAAATTTTGCACACAAGTCATAAATGACATAACAGAGCTGTGAAAATTTTCAGAACTGGATTCTGACCCCGATATCAAAAAGTCAACTCCCCGGTCAAACTTCCAAACTTAAATTCCTATTTTAGCCATTTCAAGCCTAATTTCACTACGGACTTCCAAATAAAATTTTGATCACGCTCCTAAGTCCAAAATCACCATACGGAGCTATTGGAATCATCAAAAATTCTATTTCAGGGTTGTCTGCACATAATTCGATATCCGGTCACTATTTGACTTAAGCTTTTAAAACCTTTAATTTTTTATCAAAATTCCATATCTCGGGTTAGGGACCTCGGAATTTAATTTCGGGCATACGCCCATGTCCCAAATCACGATACGGACCTACCGAAACTGTCAAAATATTGATCCGAGTCTGTTTACTCAAAATGTTGACCAAAGTCAACTCAGTTGAGTTTTAAAGCTCTAATTCACATTTTAATCCATTTTTCACATAAAAACTTTCCGGAAATTTTATGTGATGTGCACGCAAGTCAGGTAATGATAAATAGTACTTTTTGAGGTCTTAGAACACATAATTAATTGTTAAATTTAGAGATGACATTTTGGGTCATCATATTCTCCACCTCTAAACAAATGTTCGTCCTCGAACGAAGTTAGAAAAAGTACCTGAGCTGGTGAATAAGTGTGGATAACAGTTGCACATATCATGCTCAGTCTCCCAAGTCGCCTCCTCGATCGAATGACCCCTCCACTGAACCTTTACGGAAGTAATGTTCTTTGACCTCAGCTTTCGAACCTGCCTATCTAAAATAGCCATTGGTTCTTCAACATAAGATAGATCCTTGTCCAACTGAACCGAACTGAAGTCTAACACATGAGACGAATCGCCGTGATATTTTCGAAGCATAGAAACATGGAATATCAGATGAACTGCAGAGAGGCTAGGTGGTAGTGCAAGTCTGTAAGCCACCTCTCCAACTCTCTCAAGAATCTCAAAAGGCTCAATATACTTAGGGCTCAACTTGCCCTTTTTCCCGAACCTCATCACACCCTTCATAGGCGAAACTCGGAGCAATACCCGCTCACCAACCATGAATGCAACATCACGAACCTTCCGATCTGCATAACTCTTCTGTCTAGATTGGGCTGTACGAAGTCAATCCTGAATTAACTTAACCTTTTCCAAGGCATCCTAAACCAAGTATGTACCCAATAGTCTAGCCTCGCCCGGTTCGAACCAACCTACTGGAGATCGGCACCGCCTACCATACAAAGCCTCATACGGAGCCATCTGAATGCTTGACTGGTAACTGTTGTTGTAAGCAAACTCCTCAAGTGGTAAGAACTGATCCCAAGCACCCCCAAAATCTATCACACATGCACGAAGCGTATCCTCCAGTATCTAAATAGTGCGTTCGGACTGCCCGTCCGTCTGAGGGTGAAATGATGTACTCAACTCTACCTGGGTGCCCAACTCACATTGTACTCCCCTCCAGAATTGTGATGTAAACTGCGCACCCCGGTCAGAGATGATAGATACCAGTACGCCATGAAGTCTGACAATCTCGCAAATATAGATTCGAGCCAACTGCTTGGAAGAGTAGGTAGTCATCACAGGAATGAAATGAGCTGACTTGGTCAGCCTATCCATAATCACCCAAATTGCATCAAACTTTCGCTGAGTCCGTGGAAGTCCAACAACAAAATCCATAGTGATTCGCTCCCATTTTCATTCTGGAATTTCCAACTTCTGAAGTAATCCACCCGGTCGTTGATGTTGATACTTCACCTGCTGACAATTTAGACACCGGGCTACATACTCCACTATGTCTCTCTTCATCCGCCTCCACCAATAGTGTTGTCTCAAGTCCTGATACATCTTTCCAGCACCCGGATGAATGGAGTACCGTGAACTGTGAGCCTCCTAGAGAATCAACTCACGCAAGCCATCCACATTGGGTACATAGAGCCTGCCCTGCATCCGTAATACACCGTCATCTCCAATAGTGACTTCCTTGGCATCACCGTGCTGAATTGTATCCTTAAGGACAAGAAAATGGGGGTCATCATACCGACGCTCCCTGATACGATCATAAAGAAAAGACTAAGAAATCACACAAGCCAAAACTCGACTCGGCTCGAAAACATCCAATCTGACAAACTGGTTGGCCAATGCCTGAACATCCAAGGCTAAAGGTCTCTTTGCTACCGGTAAATATGCTAAGCTGCCCAAACTTTCTGCCTTGCGACTCAAGGCATCGGCCACTACATTGGCCTTCCCAATATAATAGAGAATGGTGATATCATAATCCTTAAGAAACTCCAACCATCTCCGCTGCCGCAAATTAAGATCTTTCTGTTTAAACAGATGATGTAGACTTCGGTGATCGGTGTAGACCTCGCAATGGACACCATACAAATAATGCTACCAAATCTTCAAGGCATGAACAATAGCTGCTAACTTAAGGTCGTGTACAGGATAATTCTTCTTATGCACCTTTAACTGTCTGGACGCGTAGGCAATCACCCTACCGTCTTGCATCAACACTACGCCGAGACCAATACGCAATGCATCACAATACACAGTATAAGACCCTGAACCTGTAGGTAATACCAATACTGGGCTGTAGTCAAAGCTGTCTTGAGCTTTTGGAATCTCTCCTCACATTCCTCGTTCCACCAGAACGGAGCACCCTTCTGGGTCAATTTGGTCATACGTGCAGCAATAGAAGAGAAACCCTTTACAAATCGGTGACAATACCTTGCCAAACCAAGGAAACTCCGTATTTCCATAACTGAGAACGGTCTTGACCAACTCTGTACTACTTCAATCTTCTTTGGGTCTACCTTGATTCCCTTGCACAAAACTATATGACCCAAAAATCCTACTGAATCAAGCCAGAATTCACACTTTGAAATTTTTGCATATAACTTTTTTTCTCTCAAAGTCTGAAGCACAGTCCTCGGGTGTTGTTCATGATCTTCCCAACTCCGGGAACACACCAGAATGTTATTAAAAAATACAATGACGAAAGAATCAAGATAGGGCTGGAATACACTATTCAGTAAGTGCATAAATGTTGTTGGGGCATTGGTTAGCTCAAATGACATTACAAGTAACTCATAATGACCATACCAAGTCCTAAAAGCAGTCTTCGGGATATCTGGCTCCCGAATCTTCAACTGATGATAGCCTGAACGCAAGTCGATCTTAGAAAACACTCAGGCACCCTGAAGCTGATCAAATAGGTCATCAATACATGGCAATGGATACATGTTCTTCACTGTAAACTTGTTCAGTTGGCGGTAATCAATACACATCCGCATAGAAACATCCTTCTTTTTCACAAATAATACAGGAGCACCCCAAGGCGATACACTGGGCCGAATGAAGCCCTTATCCAGCGATTCCTGTAATTGTTCTTTTAATTCTTTCAACTCTGCTGGGGCCATACGATATGGTGGAATAGAAATGGGATGAGTGCCCGTTAACAAATCAATTACCAAAATCAATATCCCTATAGGGTGGCATACCCGGGAGATCCGCTGGAAATACATCAGGAAAATTCCTTACTACAGGAACTGACTCCACAATAGGAGTATCAATACTAATATCTCTCACATAGGCTGGATACGCACCACACCCCTTCTCAACCATTCGTTGAGCTTTAACAAATGAAACAATCCTGCTAGGAACATGATCTGAGGTACCTCTCCACTCTAGCCGCGGTAAACCTGACATAGCCAACACCACCGTCTTGGCATAACAATCAAGAATAGCGTGATAGGGCGACAACTAGTCCATGCCCAAAATAATATCGAAATCCACCATACTGAGCAATAATAAATCAGCTCTGGTCTCAAAACCACTGATAACAATTAAACACGAATGATACACGTGGTCCACAATAGTAGATTCACCCACGGGTGTAGATACATAAATAGAAGAACTCAAGGAATCACATGATATGCCCAAATACAATGCAAAATAAGATGACACATAAGAATAAGTGGAGCATGGATCAAATAAGACCAATGCATCTCTATGACAGACCGGAATAACACATGTGATAACAGAATCGGATGCAACAGCCTATGTCCTAGCAGGAAGGGCTAATATCTGGCCTGGCCTCCCCCTCTAGAGCAACCTCTACCTGTCCGACCTCCACCTCTGGCTGGCTGTGCATGTGGAGTGAAAACTGGTGCAGTAATCATGGCTTAAGAAGCCTGAGGGCCTTGTGGAATAGGTGGGGCATGAGAAATCTGTAGAGGTGCACCCCTCCTAAATCTGGGTCAATCCCTCATGATATGGTGAGTGTCACCACACTCAAAACAAGCCCTCGTAGGATGTGGATGTTGGGACTGGCTCGGGCCTGATCGACTAGACTGCCCGCTGAAAGCACCCCGTACAGGAGGTACAGAAGACATTGGCGGTGCATAATATGGAACATGTGGTCTGGGAGTAGTCGGACTACCACTAGAAGCTGGAAGTGCTGAATAAATAGGACGACTCACATAGCCTCTACCATGATGGGCTGCAACTGGGGCACGAGAATTATTATATGTGCCAGAATCTCGGGGTCTCTTAGCTTCCCTCTTTTCCCTCTCCCGGATCCGCATACCTCCTAATCTCCTAGAAATTGATACCACATATTGGTATGTGATATCCATCTCTATCTCTCGGGCCATACTGTATCTGATATTAGGGTGGAGACTCTCAATAAATCTGCGAACCCGCTCTCGAACAGTAACAACCAAGGCTGGTGCATACCTCGCCAAATCACTGAATCGGACCGTGTACTCTGACACGGTCATAGAACCCTGGCACAACTGCTCAAACTCTGCGCGTCATGCATCTCTAAAACTTTGAGGAACATACTCCCTTAAGAACATATCTGAAAATTGAGTCCAAGTGAGTGAAGATACCTCAGCAGGACTATCCAACTCATATGCCTGCCACCACTGGTAGGCTGCTCCTCTACACTGGAATGTCGTGAAAGAAACCCCACTGGAATCCACAATACCCATAGTACGAAGGATACAGTGACATTCCTCCAGAAAACCCTGAGCATCCTCTAAAGCTAAACCATTAAAAGTGGGAGGGTGGAACTTCTTGTACCTTTCGAGCCTGAGTTGCTCCCCATCTGAAACTGTTGTCCTAATCTTAGGCCGAACTGGGACAACTGGTTGCACTGGTATAACCTCTAGGGCATGGTCAACTTAGGCCCGTGGCTCTGGAGTACGGGCGGCGGGAGTCTGTGCTCCTCCCCCGGCCTGAGATGTGGCAGGAGCAAGTGGAATTAACCCTGCCTGAGCTAAAGTGCCAAACATGCTCAAAAACTAGGCAAGAGTCTCCTGAAGTGCAGGAGTAGTAACAGGCGTCTCAGGTGCCTGCTCTCCAACTGGAGATACTGGAGCTACTGGTGGCTCTGGTGCAGCAGCTCATACAGGTGCTCTGGTTGCACCACGTGGTCTTCCTCGGCCCCTGGCTGGGCCTCTGCCCTGACCCCAGCCTCTTGCGGCTCTAACAGGGGGCGCGGGTGTCTGATCATCGGATCCAGTTATGCGTGTCCTCACCATATATGAGAGAATAGAAAGGCAATTTTTTAGAACTTTGAAATCAACAAAGGCGCACGATAAGGAATCAAAGAAGTAAATATTTCCTAACAGTTCCATAGCCTCTCGAAGATAAGTACAGACATCTCCGTACCAATCCGTAAGACTCTACTAAACCTGTTTGTGACTCATAACACCTATGAACCTAGAGCTCTGATACCAACTTGTCACGACCTCAAATTCCCTCTATAGGATATAGTGATGGCACCTAGTCTCTAATACTAAGTAAGCCTATCAATGCAGAATAAAAATTTAAATCTGAAATAAATAAACTACAATTCAAATAATTTCAACTCCCAAAACCCAGTAAAAATAAATCACAAGCTTCTAAGAATTTATTCTCTATGTCTCTATACATCAGAGTCTAAAGCAAATAAGGAAGATAACATAGTAAGATAGAAGGGGACTCCGGAGTCTACGGTCGCTGGCAGATATACCTCGAAGTCTCCTCGTACAGCTAGTTTACTGATGCCTGGTCTGATAAGGTGTGCCTGGATCTACACAAAAAAGATGTGTAGAAGCGTAGTATGAGTACACCACAGTGGTACCCAATAAGTGCCAAGCCTAACCTCGGTAGAGTAGTGACGAGGTCAGGTGAGGCCCTACTGGAAAATAATAATAGCATGGTAAAATGTTAATAATATAATAAAATAAATGACAATGAAAATGAATCAAGTAGCAGGTAACCATTTAATTACACAAAATAATGGCAATTAGTATCTCGTGGAAACAAACAAAATTTCCTTTCAACTTTAAAAAAATCACAACAAATAATCAAAGGCAACTGCGGCCATAAATCAATATCAACAAGGGCACTCCCGAGGTACCGCCTCGTAGTCCCAAATCATAAATAAATTTACAATATCTCATTTCTTTATCTCACCGCGGGAGCCTTCACAATTTATTTTTAAAGAAAATATTTTTTCCGAAATAACATCCCCCGTTTTAGCCATCCTTATCATACCGCATGACTTCTAGTAGTTCCCCCTATTAGCCACACGTATCAAGTCACCCTTATCTCACCGCATGCGTTTCAATACCCAGACCTTATACCACCGCATGCGTATTAATATCACAATATATCACAATTTGCACCTCAAGTGCTCAAATAATTTAACTTGCCAAAATAATTCAATAACAATATTTTTCCATAATAAAGAGCTCACGGCTCCATCACAATGAGTACGAAAATCTTACAAAAATATTTAGGAATAAATAATTCAGCAAAATAATATTTCAAAGTCTTTAATACATTGCTTTAATACCAAATTTAAAAATGTCAAATACTTTATATTAATAATATTTAACTTAAAGAAAATCAACTTCAAATAATGCACAGAATAAAGGAAACCAAGTTCCAACTAAACAAAAAAAACAATCAGCAGGAAAAGGTCAAGCAAATTTAAAGTATATAAATCAAATCAATGATGGAGAATATAACAAGATTTAATAATTTAATTAATATGCAACAGTGATCTACACAATTTAAAAACATAATCCTTCACATTTAGTTTGTATACACACTCGTCACCTCGTGTACACGACTTTTATCATATTATAATTAATACCAATCCTAGGGGAAATTTCCCCCACATAAGGTTAGACAAGTCACTTACCTCGACTTGCTCCAATTTAACCAAGTAGTATGTTTTTTCCTCGATTTTCTGACTCTGATCGGCTCGAATCTAGTCATAATTAATTCGATATAATCAACAAAAATTATAGGAATCAATTTCATAAGGAAATACTACATTTTTCAATAAAATCCGAAATTAGCTCAAAAATTGTCTGTGGAGCCCACATCTCGGAATCCGGTGAAACTCATAAAATTCGATAACCCATTCAATTACGAATCCAACCATACCGGTTTTACTCAAATCTAACTCTGAATCGACACCGAAATCTCAAAAATTCATTTCTATGAGATTTCTAAAAGTTTCTCAAAATTTCAATCTCAAAACACTAATTAAATGGTGAAAACAATAATATATTTATGTATATAGACCAAATCCGAGTTAGAATCAATTACCCCCAATGTCTTTCCTTAAAAATCTATCAAAAATCACCTCTGCTCAAGCTCCAATTTGTTAAAAATGACGAATGGGACGAATGCCCTCTTTTATAAATCTGCCCAGGCAGTCTTCAGAACTGGGCCTCGATCGTAACTTCGATCATGGCCCTCGAGCCTAGGCCTCGATCGTGGCTTCGATCACAGGCTCGAGCAGGGACCTCGGTCATGGCCTCGATTATGGCATCGAGCCCGGTCCTTCGATCATGGCCTCGATCCTGGGCCTTCGATCATGGCCTCGATCATGGCATCGAGCGTGAGCCTTCGATCATAGCCTCAATCATGGCATCGAGCCTGGGCCTTCAATCATGGCATCGATCCTCAGCCTCGTCTCTGGATTAGACCCTGGCCGTCGACCCTGGCTCGATATCTGGGCTCGATCACTGCGCAGAATATCCAGCAGAAGAGAAAAATTGCAGCAACGTTTTAAGTCCAAATTTTTATCCGTTAACCATCTGAAACTCACCTGAGGCCCTCGGGACCTCAACCAAATATACCAACAAGTCCTAAAACATCATACGAACTTATTTGAAACCTAAAATCACATAAAACGACGCTAAAAATACGAATCATGCTCGATTTCAAGATTAATGAAACTTAGAATTTTCGACTTCTACATTCGATGTCGAAACCTATCAAATCAAGTCAGATTGACCTCAAATTTTGCACACAAGTCATAAATGACATAACAGAACTGTGAAAATTTTCAGAACTGGATTCTGACCCCGATATCAAAAAGTCAACTCCCGGGTCAAACTTCCAAACTTAAATTCCTATTTTAGCCTTTTCAAGCCTAATTTCACTACGGACTTCCAAATAAAATTTCGATCACGCTCCTAAGTCCAAAATCACCATACGGAGCTGTTGGAATTATCAAAATTCTATTCCGGGGTTGTCTGCATATAATTCGATATCCGGTCACTATTTGGCTTAAGCTTTTAAAACCTTTAATTTTTCATCAAAATTCCATATCTCGTGCTAGGGACCTCGGAATTTAATTACGGGCATACGCCCAAGTCCCAAATCACGATACGGACTTACTAAAACTTTCAAAATACTGATCCGAGTCCGTTTACTCAAAATGTTGACCAAAGTCAACTCAGTTGAGTTTTAAAGCTCTAATTCACATTTTAATCCATTTTTCACATAAAAACTTTTTAAAAAATTTTATGGGATGTGCACGCAAGTCGGGTAATGATAAATAGTACTTTTTGAGGTCTTAGAACATAAAATTAATTATTAAATTTAGAGATGACATTTTGGGTCATCACAATTATATAAAATACTATTTATGAGATTGATAAGGAGAATTGTTTGCCTAAACCAATGAAAATTGTCAAAACTTTGTGTAGATTCAACGACGCTAATTGCCAAGGGTTATTCTTTAAAAACACAATTTCAAAATTGTGATATATATACTATTATCAATTAAAAAAGGTAATCAAATTCATTTTTTTCTGAGAAAATATGAGCAACTTGAGGTGGCATAACAATTAGTAATTAAAATTATATATCAACCATAGAGTGATAAAAATATTAAATTAATAAAATATTAATTTGATATGAGTTAGAATACCTAACCAATTGTATGTGATGAATGCAACGATCCAAACAACCTGTACAACATTCGTAAATGAGTCAATTTTAAACCAATTATCATTCATGAGACATAAACCAATGATGATATATGAGATATTATAAACATTCTAAACAAAAATCATAATTGAAAACTTTCGATTTAGTTGTTTATCAATTATCAATTATCAAATAACAGTTCTAACATCAAAAGCAAAAATTTACCAAAAACGAATACCAACAAAAAGAAGGAAGAAATAAACTAAATGTACATCAGAAGGAGAAGATTTGAGGAACAATCATGTAGCTATTTGTGATGGCAAATTGGAATAGAACATAAGGGAAAATTTTAAAAGATTGATTGGTTTGATACAATCATTCAACTAAGAGTGATAATGCACGAACATCCATTATTAAATGACTTTAAGAATATAGTACAAGATAGAAATGTACCACAAGTGACAAGCAAGTCTGCTATGTAAATGTCAGTTTATGACCAAAAAAAAAGGAAGAATAATAGCTTCTTTTATAGAAGTAGTCAGTGTAAAATTCTAGAAACATAAATTGAATCCAAAACTAAGTAAAGAGACGAAGGGGACCATACGGTCAATAAACTAAGAAGAAATAGAATAAACTAAGTTGAGATGAAATCCAAAACTAATACAAAAGGAATGTAAAGTAAAGACACGAGGACAATCCTAATACGGTCAATAAACTAAGAAGAAATTGAATCCTAAACCAAGACTAAAGAGTCAATGGAAATTGATTAAAACTGATATAAAAGAGACATAAACCGCGTAGGGAAGAATTCCAAACAATGTAAACTCTGCTCATTCTTTTCAAGAAAATAGTTATTAGAATTACATTTATATCCATCATTTAATACGAAGGATAAAAAAAGCGAACGACATTTCGATAGCGTATTCGTGCTTTAATATAGTATAGATAGATAGATAGATATAGATTAAACTTCGAAAGCTTAGCACCCCGTGATTTTCACACAGAGGCGGATCTACTAAGGCCCGTGGGAGTGATACACCACCCGCAAGTTTTGTTCGAAACCTTAACTATATATGTATGCATATCTGTAAAATCTGATAAATATTTCGAGTGCCACCCAAAGTAACAAAAGATACTAAGGTGCTTAGTGGTAAATAGCTGATAAATCCTTCTTGGCAGTGAGTAATCGAACAGTTGAGACAACACTTTTTAAAACCTTTTTAGCTTGCTGCATCACTACGTATTCTTAGTAAATTTTGACTTTAGTGTTCACTTATTTTTCTTTCTTCAATTATATTCTATTCTCCTTATTTTTCTTTATTTAATTATTGTTGACTATGAGCTCATTTGAATTGGCTTATTTTAAATATTTTTAAAGCTAAAACAACTTTTAAGCCATTTTGTAATGTTTGGATAAAGTAAAAAAGTACTTTTAAACACTTGTTTTTAAGCTAAAATGACAAAAATAAGTCAAAAGCTAGAATTCCTAACTTATGATTTTTGGTTTAAAAGTCACTTAAACAAACTCATTCAAACGGCCTCTATATCTTTCTTTGTTAGTAAATCTTGATTTTTTTTTCGGTCTCTTTGTACTATTTGTTTTTTACACCCACAATTAAAACAACATTTCCTTTTCAAAATCCTCGCTCCCATTAGAATCCCAAAGCCAAAATTAATTAAATCGATTAGTTTGGCACCCGGAGGCCGGAGCCTCCAAATCTTGGATCCGTCTTTGTCCCCACGTATCCCACAATTAAGTTATAGTAATTTCTTTTAAAAATTAAGGGCAAATATGCACCTTTCAGATAGTTCAGGGGTGAAGTTGATTTTTCTCCGACTCCCACCACAGGTTAACCTTTCGGATAGTTATAAATTATAATTAAACTTTTATAATAAATATTAATTATTAATTATTAATTTGATATAAATGATAACTAAAATATTAACTATTACTGTCAATTAAAAGAAAGTAGAAGAAAACGAAGGATGAAAAATGAAACACAAAAGAAACACAAGGGGGTGAAGGTGCATACACGTACAAACCACAGCCATTCAGTTAAAGAGTAAAGCCAAATGCAATCTCCAAGTCATCAACAATCTCATCCACTTCTGTCACTTTGCCTGCACCTACAGTAAACACTTCAATACTTCCATTCATCCTTTTACTAACTTCTTCTTCTTCTTCTTCTTCTCACTCTGCATATTCACCCCAACAAACCAACCCCATCTCCAAGTTTACACAGGTGGCATTCAAGAAACAAGAATTCTCATATTTGGTGGGAAATCAGTGGTTTTCTTTACCTTCAGTAGTACTAGTAAGTTTCACATTTTACTTCACTTCTCTTTCACAAATGCTGATAGATATGTATTTGCAGACTATAGTCCTTTTTTCTTTAATGAGACAATTTTTTTAAGCTTAAATGAGTAAAGCAAGGACGCACTTTGATTTTCTTTCCCCTAGCAAACTATAAGTTTAGCTGCATGTTAATCGAATTTGAATATTCGAAGGTTAACTAAGTTAGTTTAACTAGTCTGAGAGATTTAATGATATATATCAAAGTAATTTAATTTGTATGACTTATCAAGCTGTCTGATCATTATTTTTAAAGGTTTAAGGTGTGGATCATGTTTCTTTCCTTTTAGTCGCTTTGCGTCCTTTTAACATATTTCTTTGAGCCGAGGTTCTATCGGAAACAATCCCTCAACCTTCACAAGGTAGGGATAAGGTCTGCGTACACATTACCCTCCCCAGTCCCACTTGTGAGATTACACTGGGTTTTTTGTTGTTGTTGTTGTTGTTGTTGTTGTTGTTGTTGTTGCGTCCTTTTAGCGTAGTAATCTGAATAGGCACAAGACTGAGAAGGTAGTTTGATTTAGCAATGCATACGAAGCTTCAGTGGTAAGAAAACATCCCATTATAGATTAAATTTGGCTTATGTAATGTATTTGAATTCTCGAAGTATAGAAACATTCTTGGCGGTTTTTAAATGGAAGTATGTAATAGGGATGAAGAAAATTGTTTCCCCCCATCTTCTCTTGTCTTTTTTCCATTTTAAAGTAACAGAATACTCTTGGATTGAAACAGATGAATGCATGCCTGATGGAGTAATCTTTTCTATGAGAAAGGGCAGTTGAAGATCTTCAAATAAACCTTTTCATCTTAGAATCCGTTGAACTATCAATAAGTTTCAGCTATGCATCTATTTTCTTACAACTTCTGAAGCTGATCAGCAGCCGGGACATTGAAGAATATCCAGAAAAGCATTTCAGGAATTGGCCTTATTCTATCTCTTTTCGTTCCATTTGAACAAAGGAAGGATCCCGAAGAATCGATCTTTCTTTTCGTTATTATTCTTTCATCTCCTGTGAAGATAGAAACCGATGTGATCTACATTCTTACTAATTATAGGATCTCAGTGACTCTTTACACATAATCTTTTCCTTTCTCCAGAACCTCACCAGAACATGTGTAGAACATTGTCTTCCGTAAATTGTAGAACAGTTTTACCAAAACAAGCGTAGATACAGGAAAAGCAATGAGTCAATTTTCATTTACTTCTCCTTCGAGCTCTAATTTCACTCTCTTCTATCATTCTCAGAACCACAATTCTTCAAAGTTTCATTTTTCCGTCCCCTTCAGAACATCCCAACCATCGTCTTCACATCCTCTTTTACCTCCCTTTTGTTCCCATGAGTCATCTTCCTCATCACCACTTCTTGAAGAGAATCCAGAAACATCAAGATCTTCTTCTAAGTTTGATAGCCAAGATAGACGTTACGCTGATGAAGTTGCTGATGAGATCAGCACTACAAAGAAGTCCTTAGAAGAATTACTTGTGATTCGTAGGCCGGTGAAGGACCCTTATGGGGAAGTTGGTGATGAAAAAGGGGAAGAGATGCGTAACTTTGAGAATTCTCAAGACAGAAATGATCTCTTGGAAGAGCAGCCATCTTCCTCGTCATTTCCACTTGATGATGGACTTAGGAAATTTGCAAAGAAGATGCCAATGTTTGAGCCAAACAGGCTGGAATCAGGTTCTGGAGAGAAGCCACTTAAAGTCAATTTAGACTTAGCTCTATATAGGGCAAAGATTTTGGCTCGAAAGTATCAGTACGCAGATGCAGAGAAAATTTTGCAACAGGTAGCATTCGTCGATCCCAAAAAAAATAAAATTACCATTCCTTGTTATTTTCTCTTGATATCCAGAGGACGCTTCATTATTTGTTAATAATGTTACTGATTTCTGAATATTTTACGCATGGAGTGTATCGATGTCTGGCCAGAAGATGGGAGACCATATGTTGCTTTGGGAAAGATTTTGAGTAAGCAATCAAAATTAAATGAAGCCAGAACTGTTTACGAAAAAGGCTGCCAGGCAACACAAGGAGAAAATCCTTACATTTGGCAGGTTAGTGTTATAACAGTGTTATGAGTGTATTTAGTCTCTTATACTTCCATATTATACGTTAATCTTGAGCTAGAATAGGAATCTGTTGTAAGTTAAAAGTTTCTCTACTAGCATACTGTAATGCATAATTTGATTATCAAGTCCGTCGAATATGTTGTTTAAGCACATAGTTTTTACTTGTGTTTGATAGCAGATTTAGTACTAATGATTTACAACTTAAACAAATATCATATTCCTTGATGGAGTAAAGATCATTTATAGTATATTATGTTCCGTTTCTTAGTGATCTTTAACTTTGTACATTAAAGAAATTTGGGCATGTGGAACAGCTGATTCATATACAAACTTGACAATTTTTTGCAATTATTCACCTTGCAACGGGCAAAATCATGCCTAGTGGCGGAGCGACTCATTAGCAAGGGGAGTCAAGTGACACCCCTTCGTCAAAGAATTACACTGCGTAGATAGGTTAAATTTTTATTTTTTATATATATATACTATATGTCGACTCCCCTTGATTTCTTTGCATGCTTACTTATTTACATTTTGATTCTCCTTAGTGAAAATTCTGGCTCCGCCACTGATCATGTCTAAGGTCGTTTGGTAATGCTTCTCTTAATAAAGTTCAAAATTTCAAATACCGAAGAAGAGAATTTTCATCAGAAATCCTTGACTGTCTCCTAAGTCTTAACATGGATCAGTGGATTGGTCCTTGAGTCTGTTAGGTATTCTTAGTGGATAGAAAGAATTAATTTAAAGAGGATTCAAGGTCAGATTATCCATTTGCAAATGATGTGCCTACATTGAAAACAATATGACCTACTACATGTCTTCTTGCAACTTATCTTTTGTATCAGAAGTTCACCAAACTTACTCCTTTGGACTAGTGCTGGGCTATTCTGGAAAATAGGATGGGTAATATACGGAGAGCTAGAGAACTATTCGATGCTGCCACAGTTGCTGACAAGAAGCATATTGCAGCCTGGCATGGATGGGCAGTTTTAGAGCTGAAGCAAGGGAATATAAAAAAGGCAAGAAATCTTCTTGGAAAAGGCCTCAAGTTTTGTGGAGGTAACGAGTACGTATACCAAACTCTTGCACTCCTTGAAGCTAAAGCAAAACGATATGAAAGAGCCCGCTATTTGTTCAAACAGGCTACAAAGTGTAACCGAAAAAGTTGTGCTAGTTGGCTGGTAAGAGTTATCCAAAAACTTTAATCCGTCTTGGCTATGGTTCGTAAACATGTCTTTGGTGGATTCCTTATAGTGGTTCTGTACTCTCTTGCGTAGGCATGGGCTCAACTAGAGGCTCAGTTGGAGAATAACCGTGCTGCTAGGCAGCTGTTTGAGGTTTGTATTTTCTGAAGTTGATCTACGTTTCTATCATCATTGAGCATTTCCTATTTATTTGATGCCTTTGTTACTTTTAATTTCAATTTGTTTATTTTTCTTGTATTTGATACTCCTGACAAAGCAGAAAGCAGTTCAGGCCAGTCCAAAAAATCGGTTTGCGTGGCATGTGTGGGGAGTTTTTGAAGCTAATCTTGAAAACATTGACCAAGGAAGGAAACTTCTGACAATAGGGCATATGGTAAATCCTAGAGATCCTGTTCTTCTCCAGTCACTTGCTTTGATAGAATACAAGCACTCCAGTGCAAACCTCGCACGAGTTTTATTCCGGAGGGCATCTGAAATGGATCCAAGGCATCAACCAGTTTGGATTGTAAGACTTTTCTTTTAAATTTTAAATTTTTTCTACAGAAGTTAGAAGTAATCCTACATGTTGTTTCTTTTTCGAATGCTCTTAATTTTCAACCGAATAATCGACTGACCTCCTTTACAACCTTTGTCAAATGAAAGACTCACTAAAAGAAAGAAAGCGCTTAACATGGTATATAGAAGATGAAAGACTTAAAGAGATTACTAAATTGATGAAGCCGACAGAGCTTTTCTATTTGTTTCCATGCAACAGTCTAAGATAGTAAAACTTGTAACTTTGACAACCAAGAAAAAGGAATAATGAACAATTCAATACCTATCCTATGCATTTTTAACAGAGAGTAGTATCAGAAAATCAAGGGAGTTTCCTGGAGTGAGTAATCAATGCAAAATAATAGGGCAACAAGGAAAAGTTGAGTTTGATGAGTGAAACTACAAGTTGATAAGCCTCTATTCATGACCTATCTTTTACCTGTGCTCCATCTTTCTATAGGTTATCTTTAGTGTAGAAAAGAGAGTACGTCGAAGTTGTAGTTTCAAATCCTCTCAAGGATTGTCTTTGTTTGTCAAGATTCACTTAGGAGCCAGCTCCTCTTAATTGCAACTAATTGATTCAATCCAGCTTTCCTTTTCTTTCCCTCTGAATTTTTGTAAGCCGCATTTGTCTATTGTAGTCCTTTAGGAATCAAAGCTTTTCTTTGTAGTTTGTACTGATGCTTCACTCCCCTATTCAGTTAAGGTGGAACGTCTACTGTTTTTCTTTTCCGCTTTTGCTTTTTTCCCTTTCCGATGAGTCCATATTCATATTTTATTTTTCCCTTTTTCTAAGTGGGGGAGAAGTTTACTTCCTCCACAATTATCCATTATCGTCAACATGAATGCGCGCACCAAATGCTGTCTAAACTTGGTACTGATTTAGGCTTGGGGTTGGATGGAGTGGAAAGAAGGGAACGTTTCCACTGCTAGGGAACTATACCAGAGAGCTCTGTCGATCAATTCAACAACTGAAAGTGCTGCCCGCTGTCTTCAGGTAATGTTAATCTCAAATTAATAGTAATTTTCTAGTTTGTTTTTCCTAAAACTCATAGTTCTGGCGTGCATCTTAAACTATGGAGGTTATGTGTCCCATAGGAAATGTACTGAGTTCTTTACTAATTTGATGTGCTTTGTAGGCTTGGGGTGTTTTGGAGCAAAGAGCTGGAAATCTATCAGCTGCTCGAAGATTGTTTAGATCTTCTCTGAACATAAACTCTCAGAGCTATATAACATGGATGACATGGGCAAATTTGGAGGAAGATCAAGGTAACTCCGTTCGTGCAGAGGAAATTCGTAACCTCTACTTTCAGCAGGTAAATGAGTATTCCTCATTAATACAAGCGATTTCCTTGAACGAGCACATTTTTAGCAGTGTTCTCAATATTCATTATTTCTGCTTAATCCAACCAATAGATGTCTATGTTTACGCTTTGACAATGGTTGTGGCGTTAATCACCTATCTTAGAAGTAATAAATGGCGTTTAAGCTTCAGAAATAGAGTCATAACAAGAACCAATGAAGCTAGATAAGTTCAGTGAAGACTGAGATATGATCTCTTTTTCCCTGTGTAACAGCGTACTGAAGTTGTCGATGATGAGTCATGGATTATGGGTTTCTTAGATGTCATTGATCCGGCGATTGATAGCATAAAGAGGCTCTTGAATTTGGATCAGAACTCTTATTACAAGGTAAAAGAGTCTTCTAATACTACTGCTGGAGATGACACTGATGGGAGCGCAGAAGAATCAACCGGCTCCTCCTCGACTAACATCAGCACAGAAGAATCGGCCGGTTCCTCCTCGGCTAACAACAAGGACAATAGCATAGATACAGGAAGTGGTTTCGATTTAGATGATTTTATCCGCGAAATGCTGTCTTTGGACCCTTCAAAACTGGAAGTTCAGCTTACTACATCTCTGAAGGACCCTCCTAAGACTATCAGAACTGCTAGTGGGGTGTGGCGGCCAACGAGAAAAACTACCAGAACATCACAAAACCTTTGATTTTATGAAGTGTAGTTGTTCAAATGTATCTTCTTTATATCATAATTGGAATTGCTACATTCATTAGAGTGGTCTAATGAAGAAGTCCCGGACCACGTTTGTAAATTAGTCAGGAAAATTGAGAAGAATTGTATAATTTGATCGAGAGAAATGCAGTTCAAATTACCTAGAAATACATCTACACATAATATGAGAAGCATTGTATAATATGTTTTGTCAGAAATGCAGTTCATATTACAATAATATGCCGTCAAATCTTTTTATAACAGTCTTGTTTGTTCCGATATTTTTTGGTTGCTATAGTGAAGTGTTGTTATATATAGATGATATATATTATAACATAACATAAATATCGGTTCCGAGAAAAAATTGACTTTTATAGTTAATGACTGTTTTATAGAGATACTGTTATAAAGATGTATCACTATACTATAGGTGACAAAGGGGTGGGCCGGGCCGGGTTGATTAAAAAAGTGACCGGTCGGTCACCAATCCGGGCCGGTTACAGGTTTTTCCAAACCGGGCTTAACGGGTCCGGGACCATCCGGTCAAATATTGAACCGGAACGGTTCCGGGCCTAAGGGGCCGGGCCGAGTTTATTTATTTATTTATTTATTTTGTATAACAATCGTGAACTTTATAAAATTAAAAAAAAATCAAAAAATAGCCATTGAACCGGGTCGGGGCGGTCCGGTTAACTGGTTCCCATGTGACTTGACCATAACGGGTCGTTTCGGTCCGGTTAACCGGTACCAAAAAACTACTCGGCACATTCCGGTTCCCGTCCCAATCCAGCCCTTCCCGGCCCTTTACTATCGAGCCGGTCCGGAACCGGGCCAGCCCGGCCCGCTTGACAGCTTTAGACTATACCTAGCAATATCATTTACACTTATTATCTTCTTTGACAATTTATATAATGTGTTTCTTGAAACTAAACCCAAATAGAGGAATAAAACAAATGATATGCGTAGATGGACTATCCCTTTGTTATGGCATGTTCCTTAGATCAGAATATTGTTAGCTCTTTGATTGGGATACTATTACAATATAAAAAGATTAATTATTACACAATATTTTTTTGAATGTTAATTATTTATACAACATTTTTTTACCATAGAATTAAGACTTCCGAGTAAACAAGGAGGAGAAGAGAGGAAAGAATAATTTAATTTGTCCCATCGTCCACAGTAGAAAAAGATTTACTAACAAATTATTGATAAAATGGTAGTAACATTATTTTAAATCCAAAGGATATGGGTAGATATCACATAAAGGAAGAAAACTTTTTGAAGCCACAAATTTCACTCTCAATTTGTGCAATAGGATTGATGTTTCTTTCAATTTTATAACATTGTTCCTTTTGAAGTCCTTACAAAATATTATTGGGACCAAAGGTGAAGAAATACATTCTTTTAATGAGGTAATAAGGTTAGATATGGACAAAGGATTTCTAGTCATTGGCAGTCCAATGGCAGGGAGTCTCAGTGACAAGGTGGCAATTTTTATGGATAGCAATAACTGTGACCTGACCAATTTATATGGACCTTTAAAATTTAACAGAAGAAAAATAAGAAAAGAAACATAAAATAACAAAAACAACTCTTTGACAACAAAAGAAAAAGAATTTTTCTTTATTGATCACATAAAACTATAAATGTGAATTACCATTTAAATGATAATCATATTTCACTTTCGAGAGTCAAACAAAAAGAGTCTGAATTAGATTTCATACGACATATCAATATTTCTTTATGTATAATTAATATTTCAAGAAAATAAAAATAAAATCTTGATTTTTTCAACATTGTTTCTCAAATCTCCAAGTTTTATTTTAAAAAGTCAGAGTTCTTAATGTTAGATGTCACTCAAAAATTTGGTCTCATAGACATTCAAAACAAAATTACAAGGTCTCTTCACATGATTTAGCATATAATTCAGCTAAAATAAAACAGAAGTATAATAATACGAATTTCTAAAAATAGAGACTGCCTTGAATAAATTAAGGTTTTAATTTATATACAGTGACAAGAACTTTTACACTATCAATATAATTTGCCTTGTCCTAGTAGGTTATTTGCCTTATTTTTCATGTTCCTAATTTTACTTGTTAAAGATAATTACTAGCAATTATCTTTTAAGTGATAATGTAAAGTTGTTTACGCTTTTGGTGTTTAGAAGTTAAACTCATTACAACAACAACAATAACAACGAACACAACGTAATTCTACAAGTGGGGTCTGGGAAGGCTAATGCGTACGCAGACTTTATCCTTACTTTAAAAAGGTAGAGAGTTTATTTCCGATAGACCTCGGCTCAAGAAGTTAAACTCATTTATTAAAAAAGTGAGAAACATATACGCATCTAGATTAGTCGGACCAATAGATTCCGGATACTTGAAAAAATAAAAGGTCTAGCACATAAGGAAAAGAACATGCAAGTAGGCAACCACAGCCATACAATGAGTGAGAGGCTATCTATCTGCTATGATCCATAATCTCATCCATTTTCTTCCCTCCATCCATTTTGTCCTACTCATCCCCTTATACCTTCCATATTTCTTAAACTTCCACACCAAATACCACATTCTTCTGCTGCATTTCTAAAAAGAACAATGGCTTCGGCTGCTCTCACAGTAGCCAACTCTTCTCTCCAGGTCCTTCTTTCACTTACTCATATAATTAATATTGTTCCTTTTTTCTTGTTATTGTCTGCCGGTAACAGCTTCTCTACCTTCACAAAGGAGGGGGTAAGGTGTGCGTATACACTGTACCCTCCCGAGACACCACTTTGTGGGATTGCGCTGGTTTTTTTTTTTTGTTGTTGTTGTTTCTTGTTATTAACTTGATCAATGAACATTTTTGTTGAGTTCATGTTTGTTGTATTGATGAAAATGCAGGTCAGCAACAAAGGATTCTCTGAATTCTCAGGGCTGCGTACCTCATCAGCTATTCCATTTGGAAGAAAAACTAATGATGACTTGCTCTCTGTTGTTGCTTTCCAAACCTCTGTTGTGAGTACTATTATTGCATTTTTATCTTTGAATGATTGAGTTTAATAACTTATTCAAGCATAACGATATCAGATAAATTATAAGATAAGTACAAGCATATATGACAAGCATTAATTGGTAACTTAACAACCGTGGTAACTAATCTGCTATCACATGTTAAACTATAATAATAGTGTAACACAGTGTATATTACTTAAATCCAATAAAATAAGAGAAAGAAGAAGAAAATAAGAATATGTATACTTCATGTCTATTGTGATTAAGGAATAAGTCTCTAACTGTTAGTCTTCTTGATAGTACTTGAAATCCAATGGCTAAGTAGAGCTGAAAAGTTTGAGGTACTTCTATATTCTTGCTAATGCTCAAGTAAGTGCAATTCTTGTGCTCTAATGTTAGCAAAGAGAGTTAGAAATAGATCTTTAGAAGAAAAAGAAAATGGCCCCTCACAAAATCTTGATGCAAATTGGTAATTGCATAAGTTTGAAGGAAGAACAGACACTACTCTTAAAGAGAATTTAAACCACATAAATTAATGATAACATTGTATAACATCTAAATTGTACTTCCACAATTTTGATTTTTGGTCGTTGTATAACAAGATATTTGCTTGTCATTGCCCCTCCTTTTATCTTTCATGAGCCGAGAGTCTTCGGAAAACAGTCTCTCTACCTTCTAAAGGTAGGGGTAAGGTCTGCGTACACACTACCTTTCCCGGACCCCACTTGTGGGAATTCACTGTGTTTTTTGTTGTTGTTGTTGTTATTGTTGTTGTTGTTGTTATTGTATAACAAGTGATTTCTTGTGATAATTACATGGAATTGGATTTATAAACTGTAGATTGGAGGAGGGAACAACAAGAGGGGAGTAGTGGAGGCCAAGTTGAAAGTGGCCATCAATGGATTTGGAAGAATTGGAAGGAATTTCTTGAGGTGTTGGCATGGTAGGAAAGACTCTCCCCTTGATGTCATTGCCATCAATGACACTGGTGGTGTCAAGCAAGCCTCTCACCTTCTCAAATATGACTCCACCCTTGGCATCTTTGATGCTGACGTCAAGCCCGTCGGCACTGACGGCATCTCCGTCGACGGAAAAGTCATCCAAGTCGTCTCCAACCGCAACCCCGTCAACCTCCCCTGGGGGTAAGTTCTTTCATACTAACATGTAATGAAAGGATTTAAGTTATATACATTCATATATATATATATTGTAAGGAAATTTATATCTTAACGGTAACTTAACCGGCTATAGTAAGTTAGTTATCCTCTTTTCTCGAGTTAAAAAAATTTACCTTACTATTTGTTGTCATCTATAATTGGTTTCTAAGTATGGATAGTGTAAAAGATTCATTATACTTTCAATGTACAAAAATTTGAATTATCACAAAATAGCAATCCATTTGTTCTTAGTGTGATTAATGCAATATGTGTGGTCCAAGCACAACTTGGACGAGCATTGCAAGTGATTGTCATTATGCTGAGAACAAAAAACAAAAATATGAAACAGTAGTTCTAAGTTTTAACATTGTCCAACAGTGAGTAGCTAGAAATGAATCATGATAACATGCTTAACTTAGCTCATGTACTGTCTAGTATAATACTAGCTTGTGATATCTGGTCAACCTCTAACAGCTACTAAAGGGCAGTCCGTTGCACTAAGCTCCCGCTATGCGCGGGGTCCGGGGAGGGACCGGACCACAAGGGTCTATTGTACGCAGCCTTACCCTTTCTGCAAGATATTGTTTCCACGGCTTGAACCCGTGACCTCCTGGTTACATGGCAACAACTTACCAGTTACGCCAAGGCTCCCCTTCAACCTCTAACAGCTACTAATGTTCAAAATGTTTGTGTAATGTGTTCAGAGATCTTGGGATTGACTTGGTAATAGAAGGTACCGGAGTGTTTGTCGACAGAGAAGGTGCCGGAAAACACATCCAGGCCGGAGCCAAGAAGGTGCTCATCACCGCTCCCGGAAAAGGTGACATCCCCACATATGTTGTTGGTGTCAATGCTGATCTCTACAACCCTGATGAACCAATCATCAGCAATGCCTCTTGCACCACCAACTGCCTTGCTCCTTTTGTCAAGGTTCTTGACCAAAAATTCGGTAATACACCTTTATCTAGTTATACACGAGCATTACTGTCTTTTACTGTCAGTGCATATAACTTAAATTCATAAACTAATATTTTTTCTTGCATAGGCATTATCAAGGGAACCATGACAACTACTCACTCTTACACTGGTGACCAAAGGCTTCTTGATGCGAGCCACAGGGACCTTAGACGTGCACGAGCTGCAGCCCTCAACATAGTTCCAACCTCAACTGGTGCTGCTAAGGCCGTGGCCCTTGTCCTCCCAAGCCTTAAGGGGAAGCTCAACGGCATTGCCCTCCGTGTGCCAACCCCTAACGTCTCTGTCGTGGACCTTGTCGTTCAAGTCACCAAGAAGACATTTGCTGAGGAAGTGAATGCTGCATTTAGGGAGGCTGCTGACAAGGAGCTCAAAGGCATTCTCGATGTCTGCGATGAACCACTCGTGTCGGTCGACTTCCGGTGCAGTGATGTGTCATCAACTGTTGATGCTTCACTTACTATGGTCATGGGAGATGACATGGTTAAGGTTATTGCTTGGTATGACAATGAATGGGGTTACTCACAGAGGGTGGTTGATCTTGCTGACATTGTTGCAAACCAGTGGAAATGAAATATGAAATAACAGTACTGCTAAATAGTTGCTTAAAATTTTTCCACTGCTTGTAGATTATTATTCCTTTTTGAAAATTGTAATGAGAACCAAAACAATTTTCCACCTTGTGAAATCTCAGCTTCAATAAAAGTTTCCTTCTTGTCTTTATACAATCTGATTTTGATTCTGCTTATACTTATTACAAGATATTCTGTAGTTCTAACATCATGCAATCAGGTGATGAATAGCCTAAGTACTGAAGAAGAAACTTATTATACTCATTGGTAACAACAACAAAGACACAGTTAACTTATAACTAGAAAAGAAAAGAAGATGTTTTCAGCATGCTCCTGAACTTTTTTCTGATTTCAGAAGAGCATCTCTACCTCTTGCCTATCTCACCTCCTTCCTTCAGCTGGGTGAGCCTTCGCTTTTTGGATCGTCTTCTGCCCCACTTGAGGAGGTCAATCTTAAGTGTTGGAAGCTACTGCTAAGGGACTCCCACTCATCTAGAAAGGATAGGCAATTGAGAGAGAAGTTGCTTCACACCTGGCCATATCGAGGGAATGAAAATGAACGGGGCAGCCCGGTGCACTAAGCTCCTGCTATACGTGGGGAACCGGGAAGGGCCGAACCACAAGGGTCTATTGTACTCAGCCTTACCCTGCATTTCTACCAGAGGCTGTTTACACGGCTCGAACCCTGGTCACATGACAGCATCTCTGATAGAGTACAATTTAGAAACAGTTTCAGTGATGTTCATTCTTTCAGCTCCAGAATATGCCGAGCAAGCAACCCCAACTTGAAGTATAGAAACCAGACACTCCTTATTCTGGTACATACTTGTGTTTTGACCTCCATTCTCTTCATTACTTCCGGAAATAAGGGATGGTTCTATGACTTCTGTAGCTCCATTAAGCAACGCATACTTAGCAAAACTCGGCAGGTCTAAACCATCCCTAAACATTCCATCTGTTGGCCTTTTTCCTGTGAACATTTCAAGCAAGAGGATTCCGAAGCTGTATACATCACCACAAGTCGATAGCTCGCTGCCCATCCCATATTCTACAATTCACAAAACAAAATAAGGAACTTTAGTTTCTTAATAGGAGCATAACTTAGTAGGACTTGATTTTATAAAAGTAAATAGTTTGCAACAAGTTTCTTGTTGTAGAGAAAAACAATGAATGAGAGAAACAGTTACCTGGAGCAGTGTAACCAATAGTTCCTCTAACAAGACTAGAGCTTCCCTCTGAAACAGAAGAATTTTGTGCAGTTGGTTGAAGGAATTTTGCCAAACCAAAATCACCAATATGACCAACCAATCTATCGTCTAGAAGAATGTTGCTTGGCTTGAGATCACAGTGAATTATCGGAGTCTCACAGTGGTGATGAAGATAATCGATTGCAGAAGCAACATCAATAGCAATGTTGAGCCTTTGAAGAATATTCAACTTTTTTGATTCTGCCAGATTTGCATCTTCACTTGGACTCGGATGCAACCAGTCTTCGAGGCTGCCATTAGCCATAAACTCGTAAACCAAAGCCTTGAATTCATTCCCTTGATAGTCAGTTCCTGAACAAGCTGTGAGAACCTTGACCAAATTCCGATGTCTTATGTTTCTCAAGACTTCACATTCAGCCATAAAGCTTTTGGAAGCTCCATGTCGCGAGAGGTTTAATACTTTCACTGCGACGACTATTCCTCCATCAAGAGTTCCTTTATACACAGATCCATAGCTACCAGCACCAATCAAGTTGTCTTCAGAGAATCCATTAGTAGCTTGAAGCAAACTTTGGTAAGAAACATTTATGAGAGATTCGCCAAATGAGCTCAAAACAGGCCCCTTTTTGGGTTTCTTGAACAAGAAAAAAAATAGTAAAGTGACTAGAATGGTAAGTCCTAGTATACCAACGACAATAGAGATCACAATCTTGAGGATAAACCTCGAACCAAGTTTTTTTGATCTTTTGATGTCGCACTCCGGAAGATGTATGTTAGGCACACCCCCACAAAGTTTTGGATTTCCAATTACTGATATTACACTTGCATTCTTAAAGATGCCTTCATTTGGTAACATTCCTTCGAAACCATTGAACGACAAATTAAGGAGTTGAAACTTAAAATCTTCCAAGTAATTTGGTACTTGACCAGACAAGTTATTCCTAGAAAGGTCTAAAACATGGAGACCTCTCAAAGAACTGAAAGAAGGTGGAATAATTCCTTGAAAAGAGTTTCCTTTCATGTCTAAGACTTCAAGTCTCACACAGCTACCAATGGTACTTGGTATTTTGCCAGTCAAGTTGTTCTCGGAAACATTGAGATACTCGAGATTTCTCATGTTTCCAGCTTCGAGAGGAATGAAACCATCTAAATGGTTCTCAGAAATATCTACAGCAACTAAGGAAGAGAGAGCAAAAAGTTCCTTAGGTATTTGTCCTAACAGGTTATTTTGAGCAACATATATTTCAATCAAATTATTGCAATTTCCTAAACTTGCTGGTATCTCACCCGTAAGATCATTATCGTGAAAAAGAAGGATGGTTACTACACTCAGATTTCCTAGAGATGATGGAATATTCCCAGAAAATCTATTCTGAGACAAATCCAAAATCTGCAAGTTTTTAACTTTTCCAAGATTGGTTGGAATAGTACCAGTGAGTAAGTTTTCCCTCACCTGAAATTCTTCCAAGTTGATGAAATTTCCAATCTCAGCCGGTATGTTACCACGTATTTTGTTGTATGACAACTGCACAACCTGAAGCTCATTTGAGAGATTTCGGAAGGATAAAGGCAGAATTCCTCCAAAACTATTGAACTGCATCTCCAAAATTCTGAAACTAGATGCATTTGTCAAAGAGGAGATGAAACTTAAGTCATCTAGTTCTCCAGTTCCAAGATAATTCCCTGGAATGGTTAACTGTTGAAGCTCATTCAGGTTTTCAAGACTTGGTACACTTCCTGTAAGTTGATTACCTCCCGCAAGAAAATACACTAACTTTGATGAATTGGACAATGAAGATGGTATTGATCCAGAAATATTGTTCCCACCAATTATAAATAGTTCAAGATTCGGGAGGGTGATTCCCAAACTTGAAGGAAGAGTACCTTGAATTTGGTTTATTCCAACATCAAATGTTGTCATGGAAGAGATGTTGAAGATTGCATAAGGAATGGTACCTGTCAAATTGTTTGCAGCTATTCCTAAACTTTTTAAGTTTTTTAGCTGCCCGAGTGAGTCAGGGATTTTCCCTTGAAGATTATTCAATGGTGCATAGAATCCTTTCAACGATGTTAAGTTTCCAAAAGAAGAAGGGATTTCACCTGTCAAGTTGTTTCGAGTGAGTAAAAAGTATTCGAGTTTGGACAATGAGCCTAGCTGGGGAGGAAGACTTCCGACTAACTTGTTACCTCCAAGGACAAGAGATACAAGATTTGTGCACCTTGATAAATTTGAAGGAATATCACCATGAAATGAGTTGTTGCCAAGATTCAATCGTTGTAGCCTTCTCAAACGACCTATCTCCGAGGGGATTTCACCACGGAAGCTATTGTTTGACAGGTATAGAGACCTGAGAAAACTCATGTTGCCAATAAAGGGCGACAAGGGACCATCTAGATTTTGGTTCGCGAGGTTTAGTTGAATGACTCTCATGTGTTTACGTCCACAAGTAATACCAGGCCACTGGCAAAAGTGTGTGGATACATTCCATGGTTTCATATATCCAAAAGGATCCTTTATTGCTCTCCTGAATACAAGTAGTGCTTGTTGGTCTGTGTCATTGCCATGACACAATGCCACAGAAATACAAAGAAAACTTGTAATGAAGAATAGAAGGGAAAATTTACTAGTTACTGACTGATAGAAGGAGAACAATGCTGAATCCATATGCGAATGCCAAAGCATAACAAATTTGGTGGTGTTTTTCTCTCTGAACACTTGAGAATAAATAGAGGAGGCTAGCAAGCTACACAGCTTAGCATGGAGTCCATTACTTAAATGGTCGCTCAACTATCTGAAATTATCAAGTAAAGTCATCTTTTTTTCGTTTGTAAGTCTCTTAACTTTGCCTATAGCACTCAGAAGTTCACTTAATAAAAAAAAATTATTCTATAGGTAAGTTCATAATATATTAAAAAGAAAATAAATTATAATATTAAAAAGTTAAAAAAATAAAAAGAAGACAAGTAATTTAGAGGGTAAAATAGGTATTTGGCAATCAAAAGTTTGAGAAATTTAGTTGAGGACCTTATGAGTGCTATAGGCATAGTTAAGTGATTTTCCTGTTACAAACGAAAGAAAGATGACTTTAGTAGGTAATTTCGGATAGTTCAGGAGTAATGCACTCCTTAGCATGAAATAAATGATGTTATTAGAGGCAATTGCAGACCGGTCATATTGTAACTTACAGATGCATAAATGACCAACTGTATTTCTTCTGTTGACTATGGTGTAATTCCCAAAGTCAAGCTATTAGAATCTGCTAAAACTTGTTTTCAACTTGTTTTAAAAAAGTTTAACTTGATTATTACTTAACTAATGATAAGTTGACTATGATGTAATTCCCAAAGTCAAGCTTTCATATCTGCTAAAACTTGTACTCAACCTTGTTTTTAAAGTAGTTTAACTTGATTATCACTTTTTAAATTGGTCAAACACTAAGCTCTATACAATACATATGCATAAATGGACAGCTGATATTGTTATTTTATAGAGCTATTTGTACTTAATAAACATGGATTAGTTTAACAACAACTCCTTTTTTATTACTTGTACTGTAAACAAAGAACACTATAGCAGAGTGTGAGGATTGTCTAAACACCTTTTTTTGTTGGGTTTTTTTCACTTTTAGTACGCGCCAAAAACTATTTACACTCGCTAGCCGAAAAAATGTATAAAATTTGTATTATCTTTGTATATAACATACAGAATGTATATATATATACAAAAAATATACAATTTTTCGGCTATTTGAGAGCGGCTATATAGTATCATTTTCCCTTTTTTGTTCTCTATGATTTGGCCTTTTTCAGATTTGTTAAGTTCAAAATCTCTCTCTATTTCCTCTTATCTCAGTTTCTCCAAATTCTTACTTCAATGAGTGACGCACTGTCTCATTTTGTTTTTTGGTAATAATTCTTATATCCTATTTATTATTAATGTAAAAGTACTTTGCCCCTTTTTAATATTAAGCTCTTCTAATAAATAATTTATCATAATGTCATTATTAATTAATAAATGAGACCTAAGGAGAGGTCTATGTTTTTTGTTCTCCTTTTCTTCCTCTTTTTTTGTTCAGTTTTAGTGATTTCTGTTTTCTGTTGATTTTTTTTTTAATCTAAAAATGATATCCAGAAACTGAATTTCCATGGTAAGAATCTGATAGATTTTCTCTGTTCCCGAATTACGGGATCACTTTTAGCGCCAAAGATAGAGATACTAGAAGGAAATATCAAAATTAATCTGAACATGAGATATCCTCAGGGGCGGAGGGAGTGTAGAAGATACGAGTTCGGCCGAACCCGGTAACTTTGGTCCAAATCATATATTTGTCTAAAGAAATTTATTAAATATGTACAAATTATTAATTTAGAATCTACTAACTTTAAAAGATTTGGAATCCCGAATCCATATGTTTTAAATCCTGGCTCCGCTTCTCGATATCCTTTATCCTAATTCCTAACAATAATTAGATTTAACAATTGGGTTTGGTAACAAGTTGTAATGTATGAATTAATAATACAAGAAGTGTAATGTGGGAGTTATGTGGGAGTAAATAGATTTATCCTTATTGAATGTTTAGTTTGTATATTACAAATTAATATATGATATATAATTTAAATTATTTAAATACTTTTTAAACAAAATAGAAATTTTCTTACGAGTATAAGATGTTGGTTCAGGCCCTGGACCGGCCCGGGACCGCGGGCCAAACGGCTAAACGGGCCAGGACCGTTTGGCCCAGTTTTAGCGGGCCTGGTCAGGTCTCGTGGGCCGGTCCTATGATTTGGGCCCGTCAGGCCCAGGACCGTTTGGCCCGCCAGGGCCCGGGACCGACCCGGTCCCTTAGCGAGCCAAACGGTCCCAACGGCTATTTTTTTTTTAAAAAAAAAAATAGCCGTTGGGCTGTCAAAAATAGTCGTTGGCTATTTATAAAATAGCCATTTAACTCCCCTCCCCCCAACTTTGTTTTAATCCCAAACTTTTTATAATTACACTTTTTTCCTATTTTCAACTATAAATACCCCATCATTATTTTATTTTTCTTACAAAATCATCAATCTATCACAATCTCTCTCTAATTTACTTCTATAATTGCTACTATTGCTTACTTTATTGTTACAATTTGTGAAACAATTGTGAAGTTGGTGAATTAAAATCTTCAACAATAATCAATTTCCAACAAGTTGTTCGTCAATTCGGTAAACTCGTTCCAACTCTTAAGTTTTAATATTATAATTTTGTTTGTTTTATTTACTTTGCTTGATTAATTAAGATGGCTTATTCCTTAAAAAATATGTTTAGTAAAAATAAGAAAAAATCGAAGAGTGGTGAATCTAGTGGCCAATCTGTTCCTCCTCCACTCCCCCCGGCTCCCCGACCCAAACCTGTTACCCGTCCTACACCTCCTATTCTTGATAGCGATAATAGTTTATTATAATTTACCGAGAGTCAATTTTGCCATAATATTGCACCCGGTGAACAATTAAACCATGAATATATGAATGCTCTTTATGGTAATCCAACTATTGATGAAAATGATGATGAAGAAATAGATTTTGATGAAACGCAACCGGATGACGATACACCCACTAGTCCTGCTCCTGAAGTTAACCCAACTAATAATAATCCAGATGATCCCCCGTCTGACCCTCCTATTAGTGCCCCTACCTTTTCTAGACAACCTTTTAAACGGGCAGAAACATCTCTTGTTTGGTAATTTTTTACTCAACTAAGAGAAAAAAATAGGGCTAAGTGTAAAACTTGTGGCAAATAGTTAGTTTTTCAATATGTTGGAAGTCGGGAGGGGACGGAAAGTTTGACTAGACACATATTGCTACACCCTCAAGATAAAACTAGATATTTTCGTATGAAAGTTTTGGCTGAGGGAACAAGTGCACCTAGTCAGGCTGACCTTAGTACCGGGTCAAATCAATTTCAACCGGGAATTAACACTGTTACCGGTGGTATTTTATATTATGATCCAAAAAAAGATCGAGAAGAATTGGCAAAAATGATTACTGTTATGTGCTTACCCTATAGTTTTCCTTCTAACCCCCACTTTGTGCATTATATTAGAAAAGTTTATAATCCGACCTATAAAGGTTTTTCTCGCACAACCATAAAGAGTGATATTTATAAATATAAACATGAATATGAACAATATTTGTGCTATTTATTTACTCATATAAATTATCGTTTTGCTTTTACAACTGATATTGGTAGAAGTGGTAATGACTGTGATTACCTTACTGTTACCAGTCATTGGATTGATGAGCATTGGATAATGCAAAAGCGCATTATTGCTTATAGAATAATTAATTCACGTCACACAGGGCAGTTTATTTCTAGCACGATTGCGGATATTTGTAGATATTTTTGCATTAGTGATAAAATAATATCAGTTTCAATGGATAATGCTACTAGTAACACAAATGTTGTAGCCTTGCTTACCACTACACTAAGTCCTGTATTTAGTAACATTTTTCATGTTAGATGTATTTGTCATATTTACCATTTAATTGTGGGTGATGGTATGCGAATTTTAAATGTTGAAATTGAAAAGGTTAAAATGGCTCTTAATTGGTTTTTTTATTCAAACCGTAGAAGTAGACTTAGAGAATATTTTAAAAGATGCGATGAATTTGGCCTAAGAGAAAGAAAGGTTCCTAAACCTAGTCCAACTAGATGGAATTACATGTACGAAAGTTTAGTTGTTGCATATGAATATAGAAACCCCATAAACTCAACGTTTAATGCTCATGTAAGTGATGATGATGAGCACCTTACAAATGCGGATTGGGCTAATGTTAAAATGCTTGTAGATTTTTTAGAAAAATTTCATATTGCTACAAATAAATTTTCTGGGCAATATTATCCTACTATTTCTAACTGTTTAGTTTATATTGCAGAACTTGCAAATTTGTTTGATCATTTTTTAGAGGGTGGGAAAATTTATCAACTTGCTATTGATTCCATGAGAAAAAAATTTAAAAAATATTTTTTCCCTATTCTCCCTATTTATGGTATTGCTGCATTGTTAAATCCTACTATGAAATTAGGAGGTCCTCAATTTTGGTATGAAACTGTTTATAATGGTTTAGCACTTGAAGATGAAGAGTTGTCTAAACTTCCGAACGCAATAGCCTCAATTAAAATAAATGTTCAAACTATTTATAATGCTTATCAAGTTGCATTAGATCATGCTAGACCAAATGTTCCAACTCCTTCTTCTTCTAGTTCTCAATCATCTAAAAGAACTGCGGGAGTAAGAGCACTTAGTGTTTGGGCAGGGTTCAGGGGTTCTCAAGGTTCTAGTACTAGTGATTTTTCACAACTAAATGAGCTTGAAGTTTATTTGTCACAGGGAATTGAGGAAGTGAATCCCGACGGCTCCTTTAATATTTTGGAATGGTGGAAGGACAAAGAAAAATACTTTCCGATTCTTTCAAGGATGGCCCGAGATATTTTAACTATTCAAGCTTCAACAGTGGCATCAGAGAGCGCTTTCAGTCAAGCAAGACTTCAACTCGGTGATTATAGAGCGTCTATGAGGGAGAGCTTGGAAAAATCAATACTTTTCAGAGATTGGATCCGTTCGGAAAGAAGAAATTTTGGACTTGCTGAATCACAACCAGAGGTAGACGAAACTTAAGAAGAAATGCTAGCTAAACCTGCGGAGGATGATGCTTCGCCTGGAAGCGGTGATGACCAAGCTTCATTTTCGCCACCACCAACGAAAATTTCTCCGGACCTTGAAGGATTTATGAAATTTGTAAGAGATACCATGTAAATTAATATGTAACTTGTATTTTGGCACATCTTGATTAGTTTCCTTTTCTTCTCAATGGTGGTATTAGCACCTTGTTGTGCTCATTCCATAGGGGGAGGAAGACTAAGAAAGATATTGCCATGATTTTTAATGCTATAATAAAAATATAACGCATTGATTTGAATATCTCTTTACAATATTTTTGTCTTTTTATATATCTTAAGCTATACATATAGTATAATATAGTATAGTATAGTATAGTATAGTATAGTATAGTATAGTATAGTATAGTATAGTATAGTATATATATACTATGTATACAACTTAAGATATATACTATACTATATATACATATATATATACTATACTATACTATATATACATCTTAAGATATATTATATATACATAGTATACTAGATATACTAGATATATATATATATATATATATATATAGTATAGTATAGTAGATATACATGTATATATAGTATATCTTAAGATGTATACTATCGAATATGGCTTATATACTATGTATATATAGTATAGTATAGTATAGTATAGTATATATATACTATATATACAACTTAAGATATATAAACTATATTCGATATACTATATATACATCTTAAGATATACTATATATACTATACTATATATACATCTTAAGATATACTATATATACATAGTATACTAGATATACTCTCATAAGATATATAAGCTATATTTGATATACATATATATATAAGCTTATATATATACTATATTATACTATACTATATATACATCTTAAGATATACTATATATACATGTATATCTACTAGATATACTAGATATATATATAGTATAGTATAGTAGATATACATGTATATATAGTATATCTTAAGATGTATATATAGTATATAAATCGAATATAGCTTATATATAGTAAGATGTATATATATTATAGTATAGTATAGTATATATATAAGCTTATATATATATATGTATATCGAATATATCGAATATAGCTTATATATCTTAAGTTGTATATATAGTATATACTATACTATACTATAATATATATACATCTTACTATATATATTATATATATCTTAAGATGTATACTATCGAATATGACTTATATACTATGTATATATAGTATAGTGTGTGTATATATATATATATCTTAAGATGTATATATAGTATATAAATCGAATATAGCTTATATATCTTAAGATGTATATATAGTATAGTATAGTATATATATAAGCTTATATATATATATATATATATATATATATATGTATATCGAGTATATCGAATATACTATGTATATATAGTATAATGTGTGTGTGTGTGTGTGTGTATATATATATATATATATATATATATATATATATATATATATATATATATATATATATATATATATACTATACTATACTATATATATATCTAGTATATCTAGTATACTATGTATATATAGTATATCTTAAGATGTATATATATAGTATATTTTAAGATGTATACTATGTATATATAATATAGTATATATATATATATTTTAAGATGTATATATAGTATATAAATCGAATATAGCTTATATATCTTTATTACTATTTTTTTCTCTAACTTCTATAAAAAAAATTAAAATAGAAAGTTTCTGTTGGGCCCGCTTAGGCCCGTTTGGGCCCATTTAGGCCCGGGACCGGCCCACTTAACCCGGGACCGTTAGTTCGTGGTCCCGGTCCCGAGCCGGTTCCAGCAATAAGCCCGTGAAGTTCGGGACCGTTTAAGACCGAACCGCATAGGACCGGGCCCTCGAAGCTCACTTAGGACCGGGCCCAGCCCACTTGCCACCTTTAGTTCAGGGCGAGAGAAAGAGAAGAAGAAGAAGAAAAGATGGTTGTGGTCTTATGGATGTTGAAAATTTGGGAGAAGTAAATTTGGCCACCATTTAAAAAATATGACTTTTAAGTCATTTTGGTAATGGAGAGGACACATTTGGATTTTGGCATCAAGACAAATTTATTCTATTTTGCATAATACAAGAGCAAATTTCACCCTCTACCGTTATTTTTATTAACGAACAACCTTTTAATTATTCTCTGTGTGTTCATTGTTTTGGTCGGTACTCAATTTCGTTGCCTTTTTTCAAATATATTTTTCGAAGATAAGTGTTCTTTTAGAGGCTTGAGAGGGCCCTTTACAACTATAAAGGACAGAAGATGTTCACCTTTAATTATCAAAGACATAAATTTTTTCATTTATAAATGAGGGAATTTATTGGATTAGTTTTAATAAAGTTAAGTTTTGGTTCCTAAGTACTAAAGAGATATATCTAAAAAAAAAAATTAAGTGTGCAAGATATGCCATCATGGAGTCCTTTCTTTTTAAAAAAGAAAAAATATTTAAAGGATCCTTAGTTTTGTTTACATTATTTTTCTTGGGTTTATTTATTTCTTTGCCTTTTTTTATTATTTTAAAGGAAACGCAGAACACTCTATCCTGTTCTTTTATCTCTCCTTAAATTTAAAGGAAGAATCTTCCCCTTTCTTTTTCTTGTTGGAAGATTCTGCTGTCGTTGTCTAAATAGGATAAGGAAAATGAGATATTTTGTGTAACTGTTGATTAAAACAAGCAGTATGAAGAAAAATTGGGAAAATGATTTCCGTTTATAGATGTCTTATACGATACAACCAAAAAAAATTATTTTGGTTCACGTTTTACTTTATTTTTGATTACTTGAAAATTAGTGAAACTAATAGTAAAAGAAATGGTAAGTAAATAAAAATTATACAACCAGAGTGCACCACTATTTTGGAATCACCTCTAAGCAAGTAGAAATGGCATGTGATAGCCACTTTTTAATATGATATTTAGTTTTTATTCAGTATTTTTAATGTTGAGCAAAAATAGCTACCACTCTATTAAAATTAATACGAAAAGACGTTTTTACCTTTTTTTTTATGAGTGTTGTGTAAATATTAAGGACATGGTGTCTTTAGCATTTACACCACATATATAAAGTTAAGTACATGATGTCCTAAAGTTTAACAATGGAAGGTGCAAATACATGATACTTTATCCTTAATATTTACACAGCATTCATGAAGTTAAGGACACCACGTCCTTAATATTCACAACACTCACAAAGTTAAGGACACTATGTCCTTAACATTTACATTGCACACATGAAGTTAAGGATACCAGTCCTTAACATTTACACTACACATATGAAGTTAAGGACACGAGGTCCTAAAGTTTAACAACAGAAGGTACAACTACAAGTTAAGGACATTATGCCCTTAATATTTACACTGCACACATGAAGTTAAGGACGCCATGTCCTTAACATTTACACTACACATATGAAGTTAAGGACATGATGTCCTAAAGTTTAACAACGGAAGGTGCAAATACATGACACTTTGTCCTTAATATTTACACATCATTCATGAAGTTAAGGACACCATATCCTTAATATTTACACAATACCCATGTCTAACATAGGGGTATTTTTGTCCGGGCGGGTAAAAATTTATTAAGCATTGGCTAAAGAGTAAATACATTTTAAAAAGTGGCTAAAGAGTAAAGACATCTCTAATTAGTGGCTAATTGTGCATTTCTCCCTCTGAGCAACAGCTACTACATATACCATTCGCACACCTCGATTGAAACCCTATATCTATACTATATTAAAAACATGAAACCCCTTAGCGAAATGTCGTTTGCCTTTTTTACCCTTTAATAATAAATTTCACACTAGACAAAATAGTCATTTAATTATTTTCCTAATTCTTAGGACTCTGAAATTAACTAAATTTTATTTATTGAACCCTTCCTTATTTGAATTAGGTAAGAAATCTTAATATTTAAAAATTTAAATTCTATTTAGATTCTAACACTTCAATTGGAACAAACACATAAATTGAGCACAAATGTAAATATTGAACCTTTACGCACGTTAATACTTATATGATCATTAAATGACACTTAATACTTATATGATTAAAATAAGTAAACATATATAAAAATTATAGATATGTATGTAATATTGGAGCACTAAAATAAAAGCACACTCATAATACCGTCTATTTATAAGAAAATACGTAGGACAGAGTTTCTTGCTGTGATGACCCAAAATGTCATCTTTAAATTTAATAAGTAATTCTGTGTTCTAAGACCTCGAAAAGCACCATTTATCATTTCTCGACTTGCGTGCGCGGTCCGTACAATTTTTCGGAAAGTTTTTATGTGAAAAATGGATTAAAATAGGAAATAGAGCTTTAAAATTCAAGTGAGTTGACCTTAGTCAACATTTTTAGCAAATGGACCCGGATCGGTATTTTAACAGTTCCGGTAACTCCGTATCGTGATTTGAGACTTGGGCGTATGCCCGAAATTTAATTTGGAGGTTCCTAACTCAAGTTATGACCATTTAACGGAACTAACAATTTAAAGGCTAAATGTTTCAAGTTTGACCACGGGGTTGACTTTTTGATATCGGAGCCGGAATCCGATTCTGGAAATTTGAACAACTCCGTTATGTCATTTAAGACTTGTGTGCCAAATTTGAAGTCATTCAGGATTCATTTAATTTGTTTTGGCACGAGATTTGCAAATTGAAAGTTTAAAACTCAAAGTTCGAATCGATGTGTGAATTATAATTTCAGTGTTGTTTGACGTGATTTTAGACCCTGAGTTAGTTCGTATTATGTTACGGAACTTGTTGGTATATTCGAGCGGGGTCCCGAGTACCCCGAAAGTGAAACGGATCGAAATCGGAACAAGAATTGGACTTAAGCAAAATCTGAAATTTTGAGTTCTGGTGTAATCGCACCTGCGGAATTTTGACCGCAGGTGCGAGCTCGCAGAAGCGAGACTTCCATCGCAGATGCGGTCTTCGCAGGTGCGGCCCTTTTGTTCTTCGCAGGTGCGGCCCTTTTGTGCAGAAGCGGACGTCGCAGGTGCGACATTTTGTCCGCAGGTACGGAACCTCGCCTGGCAGCCCTACTTCGCAAATGCGAGTTTTGTCTCGCAAATGCGAGACCGCATTTGCGAAAATATAGCCCGCAAATGCAAAAATACTGGGCAGAATACATAAAATCGGGTCTTAGCCATTTTTTAAGTTTCGGATTTGGGCGATTTCAAAGGGGATTTTCACGACTTTGAACTAGGTAAGTGTTCTTTATCATATAGTGATTGTATTTCATAAATCCATATCTATATTCATCATTTATTTCGGATTTAGATGGAAGAAATTGTAATTTTTGTACAACTTTTCAAAAAACGAAAAATTAAGATTTGAAGGTCCATTTGATATCGGAATTGGACAAATTTGGTATGGTTGAACTCGTATCGTAACAGGTGATTGGATTTCGTGAGTTTTTCCGGGATTTGAGACGTGGGTCCCACTGCCGAATATTTTAATAAATTTCAAATTTTTATCCGAAAAATTTATAAATTCATATGGAATTAATTCCTATGATTAGTATTGAATATATTGAATTGTTTGTGAATATATTTAAAACTTTCGGAGGCAAATTTAAAAGGAAAAGCTGTGGTTGAATAATTGATTGGAATTTACAAAGCGAGGTAAGTGCCGGGGTTAACCTTGACTTGAGGCTAAATGTTTCAAGTTTGACCACGGGGTTGACTTTTTGATATCGGAGCCGGAATCCGATTCTGAAAATTTGAACAGCTCCGTTATGTCATTTATGACTTGTGTGCCAAATTTGAAGTCATTCCGGATTCATTTAATATGTTTTGGCATGAGATTTGCAAATTGAAAGTTTAAAATTCAAAGTTCGAATCGATGAGTGAATTATAATTTCAGTGTTGTTTGACGTGATTTTAGACCCTGAGTTAGTTCGTATTATGTTACGGGACTTGTTGGTATATTCGAGCGGGGTCCCGAGTACCCCGAAAGTGAAACGGAACGAAATCGAAACAAGAATTGGACTTAAGCAAAATCAGAAATTTTGAGTTCTGGTATAATCACACTTGCGGAATATTGACCGCAGGTGCGAGCTCGCAGAAGCGAGACTTCCATCGCAGATGCGGTCTTCGCAGGTGCGGCCCTTTTGTGCAGAAGCGGACGTCGCAGGTGCGACATTTTGTCCGCAGGTGCAGAACCTCGCCTGGCAGCCCTACTTCGCAAATGCGAGCTTTGTCTCGCAAATGCGAGACCGGATGTGCGAAAATATAACCCGCAAATGCGAAAATACTGGGCAGAATACATAAAATCGGGTCTTAGCCATTTTTTAAGTTTCGGATTTAGGCGATTTCAAAGGGGATTTTCACGACTTTGAACTGGTTAAGTGTTCTTTATTATATAGTGATTGTATTTCATAAATCGATATCTATATTCATCATTTATTTCGGATTTAGATGGAAGAAATTGGAATTTTTGTACAACTTTCTAAAAACGAAAAATTAAGATTTGAAAGTCCATTTGATATCGGAATTGGACAAATTTGGTATGGTTGAACTCGTATCGTAACGGGTGTTCGGATTTCGTGAGTTTTTCAGGGATTTGAGACGTGAGTCCCACTGCCGAATATTTTAATGAATTTCAGATTTTTATCCGAAAAATTTATAAACTCATATGGAATTAATTCCTATGATTAGTATTGAATATATTGAATTGTTTGTGAATATATTTAAAACTTTTGGAGGCAAATTTAAAAGGAAAAGTTGTGGTTGAATAATTGATTGGAATTTGCAAAGCGAGGTAAGTGCCGGGGTTAACCTTGACATGAGGCTAAATGTTTCAAGTTTGACCACGGGGTTGACTTTTTGATATCGGAGTCGGAATCCGATTCTGGAAATTTGAACAGCTCCGTTATGTCATTTATGACTTGTTTGCCAAATTTGAAGTCATTCAGGATTCATTTAATATGTTTTGGCACGAGATTTGCAAATTGAAAGTTTAAAACTCAAAGTTCGAATCGATGTGTGAATTATAATTTCAGTGTTGTTTGACGTGATTTTAGACCCTGAGTTAGTTCGTATTATGTTACGGGACTTGTTGGTATATTCGAGCGGGGTCCCGAGTACCCCGAAAGTGAAACGGATTGAAATCGGAACAAGAATTGGACTTAAGCAAAATCTGAAATTTTGAGTTCTGGTGTAATCGTACCTGCGGAATTTTGACCGCAAGTGCGAGCTCGCAGAAGCGAGACTTCCTTCGCAGATGCGGTCTTCGCAGGTGCGGCCCTTTTATGCAGAAGCGGACGTCGCAGGTGCGACATTTTGTCCGCAGGTACGGAACCTCACCTGGCAGCCCTACTTCGCAAATGCGAGTTTTGTCTCGCAAATGCGAGACCGCATGTGCGAAAATATAGCCCGCAAATACGAAAATACTGGGCAGAATACATAAAATCGGGTCTTAGCCATTTTTTAAGTTTCGGATTTGGGCGATTTCAAAGGAGATTTTTACGACTTTGAACTGGGTAAGTGTTCTTTATCATATAGTGATTGTATTTCATAAATTTATATCTATATTCATCATTTATTTCGTATTTAGATGGAAGAAATTGTAATTTTTGTACAACTTTTCAAAAACGAAAAATTAAGATTTGAAGGTCCATTTGATATCGGAATTGGACAAATTTGGTATGGTTGAACTCGTATCGTAACAGGTGTTCGGATTTCGTGAGTTTTTCCGAGATTTGAGACGTGGGTCCCACTGCCGAATATTTTAATGAATTTCGGATTTTTATCCGAAAAATTTAGAAATTCATATGGAATTAATTCCTATGATTAGTATTGAATATATTGAATTGTTTGTGAATATATTTAAAACTTTCTGAGGCAAATTTAAAAGGAACAGTTGTGGTTGAATAATTGATTGGAATTTGCAAAGCGAGGTAAGTGCCGGGGTTAACCTTGACTTGAGGCTAAATGTTTCAAGTTTGACCACGGGGTTGAATTTTTGATATCGGAGCCGGAATCCGATTCTGAAAATTTGAACAGCTCCGTTATGTCATTTATGACTTGTGTGCCAAATTTGAAGTCATTCCGGATTCATTTAATATGTTTTGGCATGAGATTTGCAAATTGAAAGTTTAAAACTCAAAGTTCGAATCGATGTGTGAATTATAATTTCAGTGTTGTTTGACGTGATTTTAGACCCTGAGTTAGTTCGTATTATGTTACGGGACTTGTTGGTATATTCGAGCGGGGTCCCGAGTACCCCTAAAGTGAAACGGAACGAAATCGAAACAAGAATTGGACTTAAGCAAAATCTGAAATTTTGAGTTCTGGTGTAATCGCACCTGCGGAAATTTGACCGCAGGTGCGAGCTCGCAGAAGCAAGACTTCCATCGCAGATGCGGTCTTCGCAGGTGCGGCCCTTTTGTGCAGAAGCGGACGTCGCAGGTGCGACATTTTGTCCGCAGGTACAGTACCTCGCCTGGCAGCCCTACTTCGCAAATGCGAGTTTTGTCTCGCAAATGCGAGACCGGATGTGCGAAAATATAACCCGCAAATGCGAAAATACTGGGCAAAATACATAAAATCGGGTCTTAGCCATTTTTTAAGTTTCGGATTTGGGCGATTTCAAAGGAGATTTTCACGACTTTGAACTGGGTAAGTGTTCTTTATCATATAGTGATTGTATTTCATAAATCCATATCTATATTCATCATTTATTTCGGATTTAGATGGAAGAAATTGTAATTTTTGTACAACTTTTCAAAAATGAAAAATTAAGATTTGAAGGTCCATTTGATATCGGAATTGGACAAATTTGGTATGGTTGAACTCGTATCGTAACAGGTGTTCGGATTTCGTGAGTTTTTCCGGGATTTGAGACGTGGGTCCCACTGCCGAATATTTTAATAAATTTCGAATTTTTATCCGAAAAATTTATAAATTCATATGGAATTAATTCCTATGATTAGTATTGAATATATTGAATTGTTTGTGAATATATTTAAAACTTTCGGAGGCAAATTTAAAAGGAAAAACTGTGGTTGAATAATTGATTGGAATTTACAAAGCGAGGTAAGTGCCGGGGTTAACCTTGACTTGAGGCTAAATGTTTCAAGTTTGACCACGGGGTTGACTTTTTGATATCGGAGCCGGAATCCGATTCTGAAAATTTGAACAGCTCCGTTATGTCATTTATGACTTGTGTGCCAAATTTGAAGTCATTCCGGATTCATTTAATATGTTTTGGCATGAGATTTGCAAATTGAAAGTTTAAAACTCAAAGTTCGAATCGATGTGTGAATTATAATTTCAGTGTTGTTTGACGTGATTTTAGACCCTGAGTTAGTTCGTATTATGTTACGGGACTTGTTGGTATATTCGAGCGGGGTCCCGAGTACCCCGAAAGTGAAACGGAACGAAATCGAAACAAGAATTGGACTGAAGCAAAATCTGAAATTTTGAGTTCTGGTGTAATCGCACCTGCGGAATTTTGACCGCAGGTGCAAGCTCGCAGAAGCGAGACTTCCATCGCAGATGCGGTCTTCGCAGGTGCGGCCCTTTTGTGCAGAAGCGGACGTCGCAGGTGCGATATTTTGTCCGCAGGTGCGGAACCTCGCCTGGCAGCCCTACTTCGCAAATGCGAGCTTTGTCTCGCAAATGCGAGACCGGATGTGCGAAAATATAACCCGCAAATGCGAAAATACTGGGCAGAATACATAAAATCGGGTCTTAGCCATTTTTTAAGTTTCGGATTTAGGCGATTTCAAAGGGGATTTTCACGACTTTGAACTGGTTAAGTGTTCTTTATTATATAGTGATTGTATTTCATAAATCGATATCTATATTCATCATTTATTTCGGATTTAGATGGAAGAAATTGGAATTTTTGTACAACTTTCTAAAAACGAAAAATTAAGATTTGAAAGTCCATTTGATAACGGAATTGGACAAATTTGGTATGGTTGAACTCGTATCGTAACGGGTGTTCGGATTTCGTGAGTTTTTCAGGGATTTGAGACGTGAGTCCCACTGCCGAATATTTTAATGAATTTCAGATTTTTATCCGAAAAATTTATAAACTCATATGGAATTAATTCCTATGATTAGTATTGAATATATTGAATTGTTTGTGAATATATTTAAAACTTTTGGAGGCAAATTTAAAAGGAAAAGTTGTGGTTGAATAATTGATTGGAATTTGCAAAGCGAGGTAAGTGCCGGGGTTAACCTTGACATGAGGCTAAATATTTCAAGTTTGACCACGGGGTTGACTTTTTGATATCGGAGTCGGAATCCGATTCTGGAAATTTGAACAGCTCCGTTATGTCATTTATGACTTGTTTGCCAAATTTGAAGTCATTCAGAATTCATTTAATATGTTTTGGCACGAGATTTGCAAATTGAAAGTTCAAAACTCAAAGTTCGAATCGATGTGTGAATTATAATTTCAGTGTTGTTTGACGTGATTTTAGACCCTGAGTTAGTTCGTATTATGTTACGGGACTTGTTGGTATATTCGAGCGGGGTCCCGAGTACCCCGAAAGTGAAACGGATTGAAATCGGAACAAGAATTGGACTTAAGCAAAATCTGAAATTTTGAGTTCTGGTGTAATCGTACCTGCGGAATTTTGACCGCAGGTGCGAGCTCGCAGAAGCGAGACTTCCATCGCAGATGCGGTCTTCGCAGGTGCGGCCCTTTTATGCAGAAGCGGACGTCGCAGGTGCGACATTTTGTCCGCAGGTACGGAACCTCGCCTGGCAGCCCTACTTCGCAAATGCGAGTTTTGTCTCGCAAATACGAGACCGCATGTGCGAAAATATAGCCCGCAAATACGAAAATACTGGGCAGAATACATAAAATCGGGTCTTAGCCATTTTTTAAGTTTCGGATTTGGGCGATTTCAAAGGGGATTTTTACGACTTTGAACTGGGTAAGTGTTCTTTATCATATAGTGATTGTATTTCATAAATCCATATCTATATTCATCATTTATTTCGTATTTAGATGGAAGAAATTGTAATTTTTGTACAACTTTTCAAAAACGAAAAATTAAGATTTGAAGGTCCATTTGATATCGGAATTGGACAAATTTGGTATAGTTGAACTCGTATCGTAACAGGTGTTCGGATTTCGTGAGTTTTTCCGAGATTTGAGACGTGGGTCCCACTGCCGAATATTTTAATAAATTTCGGATTTTTATCCGAAAAATTTAGAAATTCATATGGAATTAATTCCTATGATTAGTATTGAATATATTGAATTGTTTGTGAATATATTTAAAACTTTCGGAGGCAAATTTAAAAGGAACAGTTGTGGTTGAATAATTGATTGGAATTTGCAAAGCGAGGTAAGTGCCGGGGTTAACCTTGACTTGAGGCTAAATGTTTCAAGTTTGACCACGGGGTTGAATTTTTGATATCGGAGCCGGAATCCGATTCTGAAAATTTGAACAGCTCCGTTATGTCATTTATGACTTGTGTGCCAAATTTGAAGTCATTCCGGATTCATTTAATATGTTTTGGCATGAGATTTGCAAATTGAAAGTTTAAAACTCAAAGTTCGAATCGATGTGTGAATTATAATTTCAGTGTTGTTTGACGTGATTTTAGACCCTGAGTTAGTTCGTATTATGTTACGGGACTTGTTGGTATATTCGAGCGGGGTCCCGAGTACCCCGAAAGTGAAACGGAACGAAATCGAAACAAGAATTGGACTGAAGCAAAATCTGAAATTTTGAGTTCTGGTGTAATCGCACCTGCGGAAATTTGACCGCTGGTGCGAGCTCGCAGAAGCAAGACTTCCATCGCAGATGCGGTCTTCGCAGGTGCGGCCCTTTTGTGCAGAAGCGGACGTCGCAGGTGCGACATTTTGTCCGCAGGTGCAGTACCTCGCCTGGCAGCCCTACTTCACAAATGCGAGCTTTGTCTCGCAAATGCGAGACCGGATGTGCGAAAATATAACCCGCAAATGCAAAAATACTGGGCAGAATACATAAAATCGGGTCTTAGCCATTTTTTAAGTTTCGGATTTGGGCGATTTCAAAGGGAATTTTCACGACTTTGAACTGAGTAAGTGTTCTTTATCATATAGTGATTGTATTTCATAAATTCATATCTATATTCATCATTTATTTTGGATTTAGATGGAAGAAATTGGAATTTTTGTACAACTTTCCAAAAACGAAAAATTAAGATTTGAAGGTCCATTTGATATCGGAATTGGACAAATTTGGTATGGTTGAACTCGTATCGTAACAGGTGTTCGGATTTCGTGAGGTTTTCCGGGATTTGAGACGTGGGTCCCACTGCCGAATATTTTAATGAATTTCGGATTTTTATCCGAAAAATTTATAAACTCATATGGAATTAATTCCTATGATTAGTATTGAATATATTGAATTGTTTGTGAATATATTTAAAACTTTCGGAGGCAAATTTAAAAGGAAAAGCTGTGGTTGAATAATTGATTGGAAATTGCAAAGCGAGGTAAGTGCCGGGGTTAACCTTGACATGAGGCTAAATGTTCCAAGTTTTACCACGGGGTTGACTTTTTGATATCGGAGTCGGAATCCGATTCTGGAAATTTGAACAGCTCCGTTATGTCATTTATGACTTGTGTGCCAAATTTGAAGTCATTCAGGATTCATTTAATATGTTTTGGCACGAGATTTGCAAATTGAAAGTTTAAAACTCAAAGTTCGAATCGATGTGTGAATTATAATTTCAGTGTTGTTTGACGTGATTTTAGACCCTGAGTTAGTTCGTATTATATTACGGGACTTGTTGGTATATTCGAGCGGGGTCCCGAGTACCCCGAAAGTGAAACGGATCGAAATCGGAACAAGAATTGGACTTAAGCAAAATCTGAAATTTTGAGTTCTGGTGTAATCGCACCTGCGGAATTTTGACCGCAGGTGCGAGCTCGCAGAAGCGAGACTTCCATCGCAGATGCGGTCTTCGCAAGTGCGGCCCTTTTGTGCAGAAGCGGACGTCGCAGGTGCGACATTTTTTCCGCAGGTACGGAACCTCGCCTGGCAGCCCTACTTCGCAAATGCGAGCTTTACCGCATGTGCGAAAATATAGCCCACAAATGCGAAAATACTGGGCAGAATACATAAAATCGGGTCTTAGCCAATTTTTAAGTCTCGGATTTGGGCGATGTCAAAGGTGATTTTCACGACTTTGAACTGGGTAAGTGTTCTTTATCATATAGTGATTGTATTTCACAAATCCATATCTATATTCATCATTTATTTCGGATTTAGATGGAAGAAATTAAAATTTTTGTACAACTTTCCAAAAATAAAAAATTAAGATTTGAAGGTCTATTTGATATCGGAATTGGACAAATTTGGTATGGTTGAACTCGTATCGTAACAGGTGTTCGGATTTCATGAGTTTTTCCGGGATTTGAGACGTGGGTCCCACTGCCGAATATTTTAATAAATTTCGGATTTTTATCCGAAAAATTTATAAATTCATATGAAATTAATTTCTATGATTAGTATTGAATATATTGAATTATTTGTGAATATATTTGAAGCTTTCGGAGGCAAATTTAAAAGGAAAAGTTGTGGTTGAATAATTGATTGGAATTTGCAAAGGGAGGTAAGTGCCGGGGCTAACCTTGACTTGAGGCTAAATGTTCCAAGTTTGACCACGGGGTTGACTTTTTAATATCAGAGCCGGAATCCGATTCTAAAAATTTGAACAGCTCCGTTATGTCATTTATGACTTGTGTGCCAAATTTGAAGTCATTCCGAATTCATTTAATATGTTTTGGCATGAGATTTGCAAATTGAAAGTTTAAAACTCAAAGTTCGAATCGATGTGTGAATTATAATTTCAGTGTTGTTTGACGTGATTTTAGACCCTGAGTTAGTTCGTATTATGTTACGGGACTTTTTGGTATATTCGAGCGGGGTCCCGAGTACCCCGAAAGTAAAACGGATCGAAATCGGAACAAGAATTGGACTTAAACAAAATCTAAAATTTTGAGTTCTGGTGTAATCGCACCTGCGTAATTTTGACCGCAGGTGCGAGCTCGCAGAAGCGAGACTTCCATCGCAGATGCGGTCTTCGCAGGTGCGGCCCTTTTGTGCAGAAGCGGACGTCGCAGGTGCGACATTTTGTCCGCAGGTACGGAACCTCGCCCGACAGCTCTATTTTGCAAATGCGAGCTTTGTCTCGCAAATGCGAGACCGCATGTGCGAAAATATAGCCCGCAAATACGAAAATACTGGGCAGAATACATAAAATCGGATCTTAGCCATTTTTTAAGTTTCGGATTTGGGCGATTTCAAAGGGGATTTTCACGACTTTGAACTGGGTAAATGTTCTTTATCATATAGTGATTGTATTTTACAAATCCATATCTATATTCATCATTTATTTCGGATTTAGATGGAAGAAATTGGAATTTTTGTACAACTTTCCAAAAATGAAAAATTAAGATTTGAAGGTCCATTTGATATCGGAATTGGACAAATTTGGTATGGTTGAACTCGTATCGTAACAGGTGTTCGGATTTCGTGAGTTTTTTCGGGATTTGAGACGTGGGTCCCACTGCCGAATATTTTAATGAATTTCGGATTTTTATCCGAAAAATTTATAAATTCATATGGAATTAATTCCTATAATTAGTATTGAATATATTGAATTGTTTGTGAATATATTTGAAGCTTTCGGAGGCAAATTTAAAAGAAAATGTTGTGGTTGAATAATTGATTTGAATTTGCAAAGCGAGGTAAGTGCCAGGGTTAACCTTGACTTGAGGAAATAGAACCATTAAATTGTTTGTTATGTGAATTGCATGTAAACGACGTATAGGCGAGGTGACGAGTGTCTATACGTGTCAAATTAATTGTTTGCCTGCTTACTTGAAAAATCATAAATTATTTTTTAATCATAAATTAATTACTATAATAATTGTTTCTCTCTTATTCATTGTCAAAATATTAATTCTTGAATTCCTGCATTAATTGTTACATGCTATTTGAATTATGTGTTTTAATTGTTATTTGACATTTAGCAGATCAAATATTAAACTGCCTATTTTCTCCCTGATTTCTATAATAAATTGTTAATTGTCATTGTTTGTTTCATAATTAAATTATAATTTTTGTATGCTTGTTGTCTTATTATTTTATATTAATTATTACGTTTATTGGGGAATTTCTTCTATAATAATTGATTGAAATGGAAATATTGGAGGATCGGGTTGCACGCTGCAACAGACTTGTTAAAAAGTTAATATTGGAGGATCGGGTTGCACACCGCAACAGACTTATTAAAAGTTAATATTGGAGGATCAGGTTGCATGCCGCAACAGACTTATTAAAAGTCAATATTGGGGGATCGGATTGCACGCCGCAATGGACTTAATGAAAAGTCAATATTGGGGGATCGGATTGCACGCCCCAACAGACTTATTAAAAGTCAATATTGGGGGATCGGATTGCACGCCCCAACAGACTTATTAAAAGTCAATATTGGGGGATCGGATTGCACGCCGTAACAGACTTATTAAAAGTCAATATTGGGGGATCGGATTGCACGCCGCAACAGACTTATTTAAAAGTCTATATATATACTTGATTGAAATAAATATATGACAGACTTGATTAAAAATGGATATATTGTGAGAGCGGGTTGCACGCTGCAACAGAATTGAATGTGAATATATTGTGAGAGCGGGTTGCACGCTGCAACAGAATTGGTTGAAATAATAATGGATTATGACTGCTGGGTTGGTTTCAATTATTATAAATGAGTTACCTGATTTATTTATATTATTTGTTGTTATTATCAATATTACGTACAGGTTAATGTAAGTGAACCGCCTTAGCCTCGTCACTACTTCGTCGAGGTTAGGCTCAACACTTACCAGTACATGGGGTTGGTTGTACTGATACTACATTTTACACTTCTTGTGCAGATTTTGGAGTTGGTCCCAGCGGCGTACCATAGACATGCTCGGATTTCAGCTACCAGAGGAGACTTGAGGTATAACTGTATGACGTCCGCAGTTCTGAAATCCCCGTCTATTATACTTTAGTTGTGTGTTTATTTCCATGCAGCTTTATTTTATTCCGACCTTTATTTGTATTTATTCTAGAAGCTCGTGCACTTGTGACACCAATTCTGAGATGGTATTTAGACACCGTTGTTATTATGGATTATTTCAAAATTCCTTCCGCATTTGTTTCCTTGTTGTTAATAAATTTAAAATTATTTTAAAAAGGGATAATATTATTCTAATATTGGCTTGCCTAGCAAGTGAAATGTTAGGCGCCATCACGGTCCGAAGGTGGGAATTTCGGGTCGTGACAGTTGGTATCAAAGCACTAGGTTACATAGGTCTCACGAGTCACGAGCAAGCTTAGTAGAGTCTGAAGGATCGGTACGGAGACGTCTGTACTTATCTCTCAGAGGCTATGAAGTTTAGGAACAATATCATTTCTTTCTTATTCTGTCGTGCGATTTTATTCTATCACCGATGATTGAACCATTCTACTCTTATTCTCTCGCAGATGGTGAGAACGCATAATACCTCTACCGATGGACAGGGACTAGAACCCCCGGTGGCAACTATGGCCAGGGGTAGAGGTCGAGGCCGAGGTCGTGCTAGAGGACGAGGCATAGGCCGAAGTAGAGCTCAGTCCAGAGCTCGAGCAGCTGCACATGTTGAAGAACCTCAGATAGACCTTCAGGAAGAGGTCCCAGTTCAGAATGTACCAGTTGGACCAGTTCAGGTCCCGGAAGGATTCATAGCCACTCCAGTGCTTGAGGACGCTCTAGTCCGATTGGTGAGTCTTATGGAGGGTGTGGCCCAGAATGGTACATTTCCAGTGGCACCAGCCGTCTCACAGGCTGGGGGAGGAGCACAAACTCCCACTACTCCCGCCCCGGAGCAGATGGCTCCCTAGAATCAGGCTCCAGCAGCCCCGCCAGTTGGGGTAGTTCAGCCAGTTGTTGCGGCACAGACCGGTGATAGGCCCGCCATGTATTTTGAGGCCTTATTGAGACTGGATAAGTTCACTAAGCTCTTTCCAGTTCACTTCAGTGGTATACCTTCTGAGGACCCACAGGATTATCTTGAACGTTGCCATGAGGTGCTGCGAAACATGAGTATAGTTGAGACCAATGGAGTTGATTTTGCTGTATTCCAGATAACGGGTTCCGCTAAGAGGTGGTGGAGAGATTACACATTGACCCGACCAGTTGGATCGCCTGCACTTACCTGGGAGCAGTTCTCTCAGCTATTTCTGGAGAAGTTCCTCCCTATCAGGAATTCCGCAAGCAATTCGAGCGTCTATAGCAGGGCAGTATGATTGTTACTCAGTATGAGTCCCGTTTTGTGGATTTGGCCCGCCATGCTCTCCTTTTACTACCTACGGAGGGAGAGAGAGAGAGAGAGGAGGTTCATTAAGGGACTCACTCACCCTATCAAACTTCAGATGGCCAAGGAGACCGGAAGTGAGATTTCTTTTCAGGCGGCTGCTAATGTCACAAGGAGGATCGAGATGGTTCTTGCACAGGAAAGAGGGCAGAGGTCCGATAAGAGGCCTCGTCAGTTCGGTGGTTACAGTGGTGCCTCGTCTGGAGGCAGGGGTAATTTTGGTAGGGGTCATCCTCCCAGACCGTTACATTCAGCACTTCATATATCTCCCGGTGCTTCAGGGAGTCACGGTCCTATTATGCCTTACTCTGGGTAGCCAGTATTCAGTGCACATTCAACTCCTATCAGTGCACCACCATTCCAGAGTTACTACAGTAGTTATCCAGCCCATCTGGGTCAGCTTCAGCTTCAGCAGCCACGCCATCAGGATGGGTGTTATGAGTGTGGGAACATTGGTCACATCAGGAGGTATTGCCCTAGATTGGAGAGTAACAGATCTCGGCAAGATTCTCGTGCCATCATACCGGCACCGGTTGCTTCACCGCCTGCTCAGCCAGCTAGAGGTAGGGGTCAGGCAGTTAGAGGTGGAGGTCCGGCCATTAGAGGTAGAGGTCAGACCGTTAGAGGTGGAGGCCAGTCAGTTAAAGGCCGTCCCAGAGATGCAGTTTAGAGTGGTGGGGCCCAGCCCCGATTTTATGCTTTTCCATCTAGGCTTGAGGCCGAGTCATCTGATGTTGTGATCACAAGTATTATTCCAGTTTGCCATAGAGATGCTTCAGTTCTATTTGATCCAGAATCTACTTATTCCTATGTGTCCTCCTATTTTGCTTTATGTTTGGTTGTGCCTTGTGATTCTCTAAGTGCTTCTGTGTGTGTATCGACACCGGTGGGAGACTCTGTTGTAGTAGATCATGTCTACCATTCATGTGTGGTTACTATTGGTAATCTTGAAACTAGTGTGGATCTTCTACTTCTTGATATGGTAGATTTCGATGTCATCTTGGGTATGGATTGGTTGTCTTCTTATCATGCTATATTGGACTGTCATGCCAAGACAGTGACCCTAGCTATGCCGGGGTTACCTCGGTTAGAGTGGATAGGAACTCCCGGCCATTGTGCCAGTAGGGTTATTTCTTATATGAAAGCTCGGCGTATGGTAGAGAAAAGGGTGTCTAGCCTATTTGGATTATATTCGCGATCCCAGTATGGATGTCCCTTCTATGGACTCAGTACCAGTTGTTCGTGAATTTTCAGAAGTATTTCCTGCAGATCTGCGAGGATGCTACCCGACATAGATATTGACTTCTGTATTGATTTGGCTCCGGGCACTCATCCCATTTCTATTCCACCATACCGTATGGCCCCGCCAAAGTTGAAAGAATTGAAAGAGCAGTTACAAGACTTGCTTGATCAGGGATTCATTAGACCCAGTGTCTCTCCCTGGGGTGCACCAGTATTATTTGTAAAGAAGAAAGATGGCTCGATGTGGATGTGTATAGACTATCGGCAGTTGAACAAGGCCACTATCAAAAACAAATATTCGCTGCCAAGAATTGATGACTTATTTGATCAGCTTCAGGGTGCCAAGGTATTTTTGAAAATTGATTTGAGATCTGGTTACCATCAGTTGAAGATTAGGGCATCTGATGTCCCTAAGACAACTTTTCGGACTCGGTATGGGCATTACGAGTTCCTATTGATGTCATTTGGGTTGACAAATGCTCCAGCAGCATTTATGGATTTGATGAATCGGGTGTTCAAGCCTTATTTAGATTCTTTTGTGGTTGTATTCATTAATGATATCTTGATTTACTCCAGCAGTCGAGAGGAGCACGAGCAGCATCTTCGAAGTATGCTTCACACCTTGAAGAATAATCAATTATATGCCAAATTTTTAAAATGTGAGTTTTGGTTAGACTCAGTTGCCTTTTTGGGACATGTTGTATCGGTAGAAGGCATAAAGGTGGATCCTAAGAAGATTGAGGCTGTTCACAATTGGCCTAGACCTACTTCGGTTACAGAGATCCGGAGTTTCCTGGGTTTGGCAGGTTATTATTGTAGGTTCATGGAAGGGTTTTCATCTATGGCAAGAACATTGACCAGACTAACCCAGAAGGGTGTTCCATTCAGATGGTCAGAAGAGTGTGAGTTGAGCTTTCAGAAGCTCAAGACCGCTTTGAATACGGCGCCAGTATTGGTATTACCCACAGGTTCAGGATCGTATATGGTATATTGTGACGCATCTCACATTGGGCTTGGTGCAGTATTAATGCAAGATGGAAAGGTAATTGCATATGCATCGCGGCAGTTGAAAGTTCACGAGAAGAATTATTCTGTTCATGACTTAGAATTGGTAGCCATTGTTCATGCGCTGAAGATTTGGAGGCATTACCTCTACGGTGTCTCGTGTGAGGTATTTACTGATTATCTTAGCCTTCAGTATATGTTCAAACAAAAAGATCTTAATTTGAGGCAGAGAAGATGGTTGGAGTTATTGAAAGACTATGATATCACCATTTTGTATCACCCCGGAAAGGCCAATGTGGTGGCCGATGCTTTGAGTAGAAAGGCTGTGAGTATGGGCAGTCTTGCGTATATTCAAGTTGGTGAAAAGCCATTAGCTGCAGATGTTCAGACTTTGGCTAATCAGTTCGTGAGGTTAGATGTTTCAGAACCCAGTCGGGTTCTAGCTTGTACAGTCATTCGGTCTTCTTTATATGAGCGCATCAGAGAGAGACAATATGATGATCCTCACTTACTTGTCCTTAAGGACACGATGCGGCACGGTGATGCCAAACAGGTTGCTATGGGGGAAGATGGCGTTCTGCGAATACAGGGCCGTATTTGTGTGCCTAATGTGGATGGGCTTCGTGAATTAATTCTTGAAGAAGCACACAGTTCTAGGCATTCTATTCATCCAGGTACCACTAAAATATATCAAGATTTGCGGCAACATTATTGGCGGAGGAGAATGAAGAAGGATATAGTTGCATATGTAGCTCGATGTCTGAATTGTCGGCAAGTTAAGTATGAGCATCAGAGGCCTGGTGGTTTGCTTCAGAAGTTAGAAATTCCTGAGGGGAAGTGGGAGCGTATCACTATGGATTTTGTTGTTGGGCTCCCACAGACTCAGAGAAAATTTGACGCAGTTTGGGTCATTGTGGACAGGTTGACCAAGTCAGCACATTTCATTCCAGTGGCAGTTACCTATTCTTCAGAGAGGTTAGCTGAAATTTACATTCGTGAGATTGTCTGCCTTCACGGTGTGCCCGTGTCTATTATTTCAGATCGAGGTACGCAGTTTACCTCACATTTTTGGAGGGCTGTATAGCATGAGTTAGGCATGCGGATGGAGTTGAGTACAACATTTCATCCACAGATAGACGGACAGTCAGAGCGCATTATTCAAATATTGAAAGATATGATCCGCGCTTGTATTATAGACTTTGGAGGTTCTTGGGATCATTTCTTTCTGCTTGCGGAGTTTGCTTATAATAATAGCTACCAGTCGAGCATTCAGATGGCTCCATATGAGGCATTATACGGAAGGCGATACCGATCTCCAGTTGGTTGGTTTGAACCGGGAGAGGCTCGGTTGTTGGGTACCGATTTGGTACAGGATGCCTTGGATAAGGTCAAGATTATTCAGGATCGACTTCGCACAACTCAGTCTAGGAAAAAGAGTTATGCCGACCGTAAAGTTAGTGTTATTGCATTCATGGTTGGAGAAAGAATATTGCTCCGGGTTTCACCTATGAAAGGTGTAATGAGGCTCGGGAAGAAGAGCAAGTTGAGCCCTAGGTATATCGGACCCTTTGAATTTCTTGAAAGGGTGGGTGAAGTAGCCTACAGGCTTGCATTACCACCTAGTTTATCAGTAGTTCATCCAGTGTTCCATGTGTCTATGCTCCGAAAATATCAGGGTGATCCGTCCCATGTGTTAGATTTCAACTCAGTTCAATTGGACAAAGATTTGACTTACGAGGAGGAACAGGTGGCTATTCTAGCCCGGCAGGTCCGACAGTTGAGGTCAAAGATTTATCCTTCAGTTCGGGTACAATGGAGAGGTCAGCCGATAGAGGCATCTACCTAGGAGACAGAGTCGGATATGCGGAGTAAATATCCATACCTTTTCTCCATAAACTCCGTTCGAGGACGAACGTTTGTTTTAGAGTTTCTTGCTGTGATGACCCAAAATGTCATCTTTAAATTTAATAAGTAATTCTGTGTTCTAAGACCTCGAAAAGCACCATTTATCATTTCTCGACTTGCGTGCACAGTCCGTATAATTTTTCAGAAAGTTTTTATGTGAAAAATAAATTAAAATGGGAAATAGAGCTTTAAAATTCAAGTGAGTTGACTTTAGTCAACATTTTTAGCAAACAGATCCGGATCGGTATTTTGACAGTTCCGATAACTCCGTATCGTGATTTGGGACTTGGGCGTATGCCCGAAATTTAATTTGGAGGCCCCTAGCTCAAGTTATGACCATTTAACGGAACTAGCAATTTAAAGGCTAAATGTTCCAAGTTTGTCCACGGGGTTGACTTTTTGATATCGGAGCCGGAATCCGATTCTGGAAATTTGAACAGCTCCGTTATGTCATTTATGACCTGTGTGCCAAATTTGAAGTCATTCCGGATTCATTTAATATGTTTTGGCACGAGATTTGCAAATTGAAAGTTTAAAACTCAAAGTTCGAATCGGGGTGTGAACTGTAATTTCAGTATTGTTTGACGTGATTTTAGACCCCGAGTTAGTTCGTATTATGTTACCGGACTTGTTAGTATATTCGAGCGGGGTCCCGAGTACCCCAAAAGTGAAACGGATCGAAATCGGAACAAGAATTGGACTTAAGCAAAATCTGAAATTTTGAGTTCTGGTGTAATCGCACCTGCGGAATTTTGGCCGCAGGTGCGAGCTCGCAGAAGCGAGACTTCCATCGCAGATGCGGTCTTCGCAGGTGCGGCCCTTTTGCGCAGAAGCTGAAGTCGTAGGTGCGATATTTTGTCTGCAGGTGCGGAACCTTGCCTGGTAGCCCTACTTCGCAAATGCGAGACCGCATGTGCGAAAATATAGCCCGCAAATGCAAAAATGCTGGGCAGAATACATAAAATCAGGTCTTAGCCATTTTTTAAGTCTCGGATTTGGGCGATTTCAAAGGGGGATTTTCACGACTTTGAACTGGGTAAGTGTTCTTTATCATATAGTGATTGTATTTCACAAATCCATGTCTATATTCATTATTTATTTCGGATTTAAATGGAAGAAATTGGAACTTTTGTAAAACTTTCCAAAAATGAAAAATTAAGATTTGAATGTCCATTTGATATCGGAATTGGACAAATTTGGTATGATTGAACTCGTATCGGAACGGGTGTTCGAATTTTGCGAGTTTTTCCAGGATTTGAGACGTGGGTCCCACTGCTGAATATTTTAATGAATTTTAGATTTTTATCCGAAAAATTTATAAATTCATATGGAATTAATTCCTATGATTAGTATTGAATATATTGAATTATTTGTGAATAGATTTGAAGCTTTCGGAGGCAAATTTAAAAAGAAAAGTTGTGATTGAATAATTGATTGAAATTTGCAAAGCGAGTAAGTGTCGGGGTTAACCTTGACTTGAGGGAATAGAACCCTTAAATTGTTTGTTATGTGAATTGCATGTAAATGACGTATAGGCGAGGTGATGAGTGTCTATACGTCGTCAAATTAATTGTTTGCCTGCTTACTTGAAAAATCATAAATTATTTTTTAATTATAAATTAATTACTATAATAATTGTTTCTCTCTTATTTCTTGTCAAAATATTAATTCTTGAATTCCTGCATTAATTGTTACATGCTATTTGAATTATGTGTTTTAATTGTTATTTGACATTTAGCATATCAAATATTAAACTGCCTAGTTTCTCCCCGATTTCTATAATAAATTGTTAATTATCATTGTTTGTTTCATAATTAAATTATAATTATTGTGTGCTTGTTGTCTTATGATTTTATATTAATTGTTGCGTTTATTGACGAATTTCTTCTATAAGAATTGATTGAAATGGAAATATTGGAGGATCGGGTTGCACGCTGCAACAGACTTTTTAAAAAGTTAATATTGGAGGATCGGGTTGCACGCCGCAATAGACTTATTAAAAGTTAATATTGGAGGATCGGGTTGCATGCCACAACAGACTTATTAAAAGTTAATATTGGGGGATCGAATTGCACGCCGCAATGGACTTAATGAAAAGTCAATATTGGGGGATCGGATTGCACGCCGCAACAGACTTATTAAAAGTCAATATTGGGGGATCGGATTGCACGCCGCAACAGACTTATTAAAAGTCAATATTGGGAGATCGGATTGCACGCCGTAATAGACTTAATGAAAAGTCAATATTGGGGGATCGGATTGCACGCCACAACAGACTTATTTAAAAGTCTATATATATACTTGATTGAAATAAATATATGACAGACTTGATTAAAAATGGATATATTGCGAGAGCGGGTTGCATGCTGCAACAGAATTGAATATGAATATATTGTGAGAGCGGGTTGCATGCTGTAACAGAATTGGTTGAAATAATAATAGATTATGACTGCTGGGTTGGTTTCAATTATTATAAATGAGTTACCTGATTTATTTATATTATTTGTTGTTATTATCTATATTGCGTACAGGTTAATGTAAGTGAACCGCCTTAGCCTCGGCACTATTTCGTCGAGGTTAGGCTCAGCACTTACCAGTACATGGGGTCGATTGTACTGATACTACACTCTACACTTCTTGTGCAGATTTTGAAGTTGGTCCTAGCGGCGTACCATAGACTTGCTCGGATTTCAGCTACCAGAGGAGACTTGAGGTATAACTGCATGGCGTCCGCAGTTCTGAAGTCCCCGTCTATTGTACTTTAGCTGTGTGTTTATTTTCAGACAGCTTTATTTTATTCATACCTTTATTTGTATTTATTCTAGAAGCTCGTGCACTTGTGACACCAATTCTGGAATGGTATTTAGACACCGTTGTTATTATGGATTATTGCAAAATTCCTTCCGCATTTGCTTCCTTGTTGTTAATAAATTTAAAATTATTTTAAAAATGGATAATGTTATTCTAAAGTTGGCTTGCCTAGCAAGTGAAATGTTAGGTGCCATCACGGTCCGAAGGTGAAAATTTCGGATCGTGACACTTGCCTTATTGAATAATTAGATAAATATGATACAATAATTATTATTTTAAAAATTTATACGTTTTTCTTTAACTTTCTTTCATAATAACTCAAACATAATTTTTATTTAAAATTTATGTATTTTTAAAAAAAAAATTATACTCATTAACACGAGATACACGCGCAACGCGCGTACCCTAAAGACTAATATGTGTGTGTGTGTAGAGAACGTTATAAATAAGTAAAGTGGCACCCTAAGTAACAAATGGTTGTTTGGTGCCACTGGCCCAAGGCTTAGTGTATCGCCCTTTGGGCTTGGGATCGAGCCTGGTCCACTGGATTTTTTTTTATTATAACTGTTCCTATTGACTTTTTTAATTTAATAAATTCTAGGAAATTTTACCTCCTATAGCAAAGGTTGATACCTTATTTATTATAAATAAATACCCTTTTAAAAAATTATCTCATATAGCTACCTTTTAATTTTTATAGCAAAATATCTATTTATGGCCACTTCCTACCTTTAAGCCATTAAATACACTGTGTATTATTTTTCTCTCTCCCTCTCTCCTCCTTTCTCTTTCCTCTTTCTTCTCTTTTCCCCCTAGTTTTTTCCTCCCCTATTTTTAGAAACCCTAGCAGGGGCTGTGTTCCGCCAACGACAGATCCGGCCAGCGACCACATCCCCCCTTCCTTGTTGTGTCACCCCTAACCCCCTCATTCGGCCAGCGATTTCTTTCATACAGTTGTGTTACCCATTTTAAATGTTTCTTAGATTTTGCATTGATTGTTAATGTTTGCCTTGTGAGATCTGAAGAAGTTCTGTCTCTAGTTTCCATTTGATCCTTTAAATTGGTGCTTCTTCGACAACTGTCTTCATTTAACCGGCGGCGACGGCCCACATGGCGACGGCTTGGATATCGGTGGATTGGGGATGGAGTTTGGGGCTGAGAAACTTGAAGAGTCTGTTACCTTTTTTTTTCATTGTATTTCAATGTATCTCGCTGTATTCCATGTATTTCATTGTATTCACTGTCTCGTTGTATTCCATGAATGTATTCATATATTTTTTTAATTAATATAATTTATGTATTCATATGTATATATGTATTCAAATGTATCTGTAGTATGTATTCATATGTATCTGCACTCACTATAGATGACCTGCTATACTTCATGTATTCAATGTATTTTATATATTTAATTGTATTCAATGTAATTATATAATTTCAATATATAAATCTATTTGTAAATATACCACTAAAAAAAATTTTAGTAAGGATACCACTATCTCTGAAGCTTGCTCTGTTTTTGGAGTGATTTTCGGTTGAGAATCTTTTCTATAACTGAAATACAAATTTTTTGTGGTATAATTGAGTTTGTTGAGTTATATTAGGAGTATATCGCGTTAATTGATTCACTTACCGTTTTTAAACAGCTGAAGACCTTTTTTTTTTTCCTCAAATTCTGTTACTGTATTCACGAATACAGCTCGCGAATACAGTCGAATACATTCTCTGCTTAGCTGGACTCCCCTGTTTTCCGCCGAGTTTTGCTACTGTATTCATGAATATAGTAGCAAAAATATATCGAATACAGTCTATAACAACTGAAAACATAGCTATATGAAGTAATTTAGTAAATGGTAGCTATAGCAAGTTAATAATCACTAAAACATAAGCGGTTTCTGAAAATTAAAAAAAAACTTTCTGATTTTTATTAAGTTTTTCCTATGAGTATCTAAACATGCATCTATAGTGAGTTTGTCTTATTTGTCCATATCTTAGTCAAATCATAATTCCAGAATATAAAAATTCGCCGAAGACAATTGTAAATGACTAATATTAATTTTTTGTTGATATTAGTTATATTAGTGAACTTTTATGCTTTGCTCACTATAATTATTTAATTATTTTATCGATTTGTCTATATAAACCAAAAAGACGAATAATCCGAACCAAAGTTCAAAAGGCATCAAGTCAAAGTCCAAAGCAATATGGCACCCGGAGCCTTCAAATCCTGAATCCACCTCTGGCTATTACAGTACTAAGGTTGGCAACCTTCAGTTATTGTGGCAGCTACTACAACTTTCTTATGGCCTTGAAAAGGTAAAAAAAAAATCTTTGAAGAATTAACCTAAATAGTCATTCGTCCAACCGCTTAAACAAAAAATAGCAGGAGAATGTATAATATATGTACAATACGTGTATAATCAGTGCATATTCTATGTATACCGGCTAGCGAAAATAAACAATGATCCAACCAGCTATTTGTGCAAAGATCCCAAAACTGTTGGTGTTTCCACAGAATCAGGAAAAAGTGGGTTAGTTAAATCTTGGGATGAGTTGTCTGACAAATATAACTCTGAAATTCCTGTTCCACGCCCTATACATTCTTTGTTTGATGTTTTAATCAAAATATGCTTCCTCCTCAGTGGCATTTTCCCTGAACACAGGCAAACTTATAATATATATATCTAAAAAGAAAAAGTGAAAAGCAGAACAAAGCATAATACAAGTGCATATATATAGCACATTAGGAATGACATCAACTGCACACTCGAGAAGAACAACACTTTCTTAAAACAAAGATTCCTGAAAATGGTTGATGCTTTTGTATCATTTGCAGTTGAAAAGCTGGGCAATTTCCTCATACAAGAAGTTGCCTTGCGCAGAAGTCTGAGAGAGAATGTGCAGTGGCTGAGAAATGAGCTGCTATTCATGCAATCTTTCTTCAAAGATGCAGAAGAAAAGCAAGTTGAAGATCTAAGAGTTCAACAATGGATATTTGAAATCAGCTCTATTGCTAATGACACCGTCGCTATATTGGAGACTTATAGCTCCAATGTGGCAGGAAAAGGCAGTACTAACGATGGATTTGCTAGTCGTCTTAAGTCTTGCGCTTGCATCTGTAGGAAGGAGACCAAACTCTACAATGTCGGCAAGGAGATCCAATCCCTCAAGAAACGCATCATGGATATCTCTCGCAAACGAGAGACTTATGGTATCAGAAATATCAATATTATTGCAGGAGAAGGGCCAAGTAATAGGTCTAACAATCGGTCCGCTCTGATTAGAACATTGAGGAGAACTACCTCCTATGCAGATGATCAGGATCAGATTTTTGTTGGCTTTCAGGAAGTCATTGAAAGATTTCTTGCTGAACTTCTCAAAGAAGAGCCTCGACAAAGTGTCATCTCCATTTATGGTATGGGTGGTATAGGCAAGACCACTCTTGCAAGAAACCTCTACAACTCCCCTAGTCTAATCACTAGCTTCCCAACACGCGCTTGGATATGTGTTTCTCAAGAGTTCAACACCCCAGATCTCCTACGAAATATCATAAAATCCATCCAAGGTTGCACCAAAGAAATTCTAGATTTGTTGGAGAAGATGACAGAGAGAGATTTAGAAAGTTACCTTCGTGATCTATTGAAAGAGCGCAAGTACCTTTTGGTGGTTGATGATGTATGGCATAAAGAGGCATGGGAAAGTTTGAAAAGAGCATTCCCAGATAGCAAGAAGGGCTGCAGAGTTATTATTACCACGCGCAAGGAGGATGTGGCTGAAAGTGCGGACAACAAAGGTTTTGCATATAAACTTCGTTTCCTAGGACAAGAAGAAAGTTGGGACCTCTTCTGCAAGAAGCTGCGTCGCGTAGACAAGTTTGACAACATTGGGTGGTCTCCAGCAATGGAAAGAATAGCTAGCGAAATGGTGGAAAGATGTGGAGGCTTACCGCTTGCCATTGTTGTACTAAGCGGGTTACTTTCCCATAAAAAAGGACTAGTAGAATGGAAAAAGGTGAAGGCACACCTTTGGCATCACATGCAGAATAACTCAATTGAGATCTCTCACATTTTATCATTAAGCTACAATGATTTGTCAACAGAGCTCAAGCAATGTTTTCTTTATTTTGGTATTTTTCCAGAAGATAGTGTGATCAACACAGAAAAGTTGATGTGCTTGTGGATGGCCGAGGGCTTCATACCTAGAGTGGGAGAAAGAATGGAGGACGTCGCTGAGGACTTCCTAAATGAGCTAGTAAGACGAAGCTTGATTCAAGTGGCAAAAACATTTTGGGAGAAGATTATTGGATGTAGAATCCATGACCTACTTCGGGATCTTGCCGTGAAAAAGGCCACAGAGGTAAACTTGTTCGATATTTATGATCCAAGAAAGCACTCTGTGCCCCTCTCGCGCCACAGACACGCCATTCATGCTCAAGCACAAAGGTACCTCTCACTTGACTTTTCAACATTGAAGTTAAGGACACTTCTGTTCTTTGATGTAGAAATAGGTAGCCAGGACAGTAAGAAGTTTACTTCTTACTGCAATATGTTCCAACATCTGTATGTGCTAGATTTGGAGAGAATCCGTTTCACTCAACCTGCACTACCTGATGCCATAGGCAATCTGGTCCATCTTAAGTTCTTAGGTTTGCTAGGTGCTAATGACTTTAAACTCCCACCCTCCATTGGCAAACTCAAAAACTTACAAACTCTCCAAGTTTTGAACCCTGATCGTAGCTCATGCATACTACCTCCCCAGATGTCTAACCTAATAAACTTGAGACATTTAATTGCTCGATATGAAGGAGCTGTGCAGCTCAGCAAGCTTACAAGTCTACAAACTCTTAAATACATTCGTTGTGATCGTTTGAAATATGATGATGCTGTAGGTTTACTCAATCTTCAAGAATTAGTCATGGAAAAAGTTATGAACTCTTACTCGCTGAATGTCATTGGCAGCTTGAAAAGTCTTAGAACTCTCATATTGGGTTGCGAATATGGTGAACCATTTCCACCCCTTGAACCTCTTTCTTCTTGTCAAAACCTCAACAAATTATGGTTACACGGGAAAATAGAAAAACTTCCTCTCTCAGATCAGTTGCCAAAATCCATCACAATGATGGTGCTTTGGAGCTCAAGACTCGTTGAAGATCCAATGCCTATTTTGGGAATGTTGTCAAATCTAAGGAACCTCGACTTAGTAGACGCTTATGAAGGAAAAGAGATTACCTGCAATGATGACAGTTTTGGTCAGCTCGAATTCCTTCGTCTTTCTAAACTTCGGGGCTTAGAAAGGTGGCATTTTGCCGCAACTGCTATGCCTTTGATCAAAGGTTTTGGTATACTTGGTTGTTCGAAGCTGCAGGAGATTCCAAAAAGAATGAAACGTGTTGCTCTACTTGAGATAATGAAAATGGAAACAGAGGCACGTTATCGCTTCCCAGGTTTCTATATATGATTGTTCGAGGCTACTCTGAAGCTTTTGATCATGGATATTCACATTTTCACCTCATACGTAATCGCGAAGGTACTTACAAATAAAATTTCAATCCATACTGACCATTTATTTGATTCGTTATACTCGTTCTATATCAGTTTTCTATAACTTCTGTTGATCTTTTCATCTAAATAAATTTTTGTACAACAGTTTAATCTTTATACAGTGACATCATAAAAGATCTTTCACATTTTCATGATACTTAAAGACCACCTATAAGTAACTGTATGTATATATTGTAACCGAGTATCATGAAAATTATAATTAATAGTTCTAAATAATGTCAATCTTTTTGTCTTTTTTATAATACTAATGGTGGAACTGTTTAATGTAATTTAGATGAAAGAGGAGAGGCTTGCAGAAAATGGGCAACTTCGGTCGAAGATGCCAAATTCTCAAGAACTCCAAGACATCTGTTTGAATGACATTAGCTTTAAAAGTAAGAAGTAAGCATGTTTGTGGCAACCTTAGAGATTGCCTCAACACTGTCAATGTGAGATTTTATAGGGCTTATGCCTGGTCAGATTGTTGTATTTCCTTTCTAAAAGCTTCAGTTTCTGCAAGATTTGGTTTATTTAGTTATTTAAGGTTAATTAGGGTCTTCTGCCAATTTGGTTTGTTACTTTTCTGAGTCTTAAGGTAATATTGAGATTTATGTTCGAGTTTTTGGGATGAAGTTTTCGTGATCATTACGCCAGAAAATTACATTACTGTTGAGTAGGAATCTGTTCCTGTTGGTTGAATTGGTAAAAAGAAACTGTAATTCATACTGAATCCAGATATAGTTGGGAGAAAGGGATCAGAGTCATAAAGTCTGTTCCTGAACTGCTAGCAGTTCAATACTAATTTTACTGGAAGAAATTTACTCAGAAAACTTGAAAGTGAAACTGTGCATTACATGCAACCAGAGAATGGAAAATCAACATCAATTTCCACTTCATTCAGAAGAGAAAAAATAGAGAGAAATCTGCGATCATTGAACTCTTCACATTTCACATTATTTAGTAGGTAAGGCCAAAAATTAACTCTGTAATGGGCTTCATGCGTCCTTTCATTATCTCAAAATGTGTCTTGAAAGAATGTCTGGGATTGATAGTTGCAGGTATATACAGGTATATTAAGGGGTACAAAACTTCTCCTTTTTCACACTTCCGATAAAGAATTTAACTTATATACATTCGACAGTGTAAAAGATTTTATACTATCAAATGTACTGATAGTGTAGATGAGAACATGAGAGAATCGATCGGGATTTGAGAAATCGTGTTAGGGTTCATGTGAGAGAGAAGAGAGAACAAAATAGATCTGATTCAGAGAAAATAACCCCGATGGGCTGATTCGGGTCCACTCCTCCTCTTATATATGGCCCAAGTACATGTGACTTATACAAAAGACTAAACTAGCTACTGAAATATAAATTGGGCTAGTTCCGTAATTACAATGAGCCCAATTACAAGCACAAATAAAATAAATAGAAGGCTACACTATGATAAAGCTACATTCTGATCAGTCTTTTCTTTTGGGCCCAGATGCCATATAGTCCATGAGTCCAACACCGCCTTCAAGTTGGAGGGGGAGAACACCTGCAACTTGCGTAGAAATTGATGATGAAGCAATCCAGTTAAAGGTTTTGTGAGAACATCAGCTAGCTGCTTCGATGTGGGAACATGAGAAAGTTGAATGAAACCATCAGAAAGCTTCCCTCGAACAAAGTGGCAATCGACCTCAATATGCTTGGTCCGCTCATGGAAAACAGGATTTTTAGCAATATGAACAGCTGCTTGGTTGGTTGTCACAGAATACAGAAAGAGGGAAAGAGACCTGAACACCAAAATCAGTGAGAACTCGTGCAAGCCAAGTTAATTCAGCCACCACCTTGCTGAGGGCTCTATATTCAGCCTCGGCAGAAGATAGAGACACTACAGGCTGCTTTTTAGACTTCCAAGAGATTAAGCTATCACCCAAAAATACACAAAAGCCAGTAACAGACCTTCTGGTGTCCGGGCAGGCTGCCCAATCACTGTCTGAATAGGCTGAGACAGTGAAATCAGAAGAGTTAAGAGTAGTATAGGCCAAGATCAGATGTGCCCTTAAGGTACCTCAGCATATGTAGAGCAGCAGCCATGTGAGAGTTGGAGATTGAAGAAACTGACTAAGATGTTGCACCTCAAAACAAATATCAGGCCTAGTGTGAGTTAGGAACAACTTCCCAACTAGACTCCTATACCTCTCAGGTTGAGCCAATAGGTCACCGCAATCAGCTTTCAGCTTGGAGTTTAAGTCCAGAGGACAAACAACAGAAGCAACTTCTAGGCAATCAAATTCCCTCAAAAGGTCAGAGAAAAATTCTTCTGGTTGAGAAGCACACCACCAGGCAAAACAGAAACCTCAATCCCCAAAAAATAATGAAGAGTGCCCAGATCTTTGATTTTGAACTGGGCATCCAAAATGATTTCAAAGTAGTAATTTCAGCAAGATCATCTCCAGTTAATATTATATCATCAACATAGACATCAATGATAACTATATTACCAGGAGAACCTTTGATGAACAAGGAGTAATCATTAAGAGAATGAGCATAACCTCTAGAGTAGAGGGCTTGAGAAAGCTTGGCATACCACTGCCTGGAGGCTTGTCTCAAGCCATAGAGGGACTTTTGTAAACGACAGACTAAGGGAGGAGAGGAAGAGGATGAGGCAGTAGTGACAGAAAGACCAGGAGGAAGCTTCATATAGACTTCCTCATCCAAATCATCATGCAAAAAAGCATTATTAACATCTAATTGGAACAAAGACCAACCTCTCTTAACTGCAACAGCAATCAGACACTTAACAGTGGACATCTTTACAACGGGGGAAAAAGTTTAATTGAAATCCACCCCTCAACCTGGGTGTCACCCCTAATAACAAGCCTAGCTTTATACCTTTCAACAGTACCATCAGCCTTATACTTAATCTTATAGACCCACTTACAGCCAATAGGTTTCTTTCCACTAGGCAATGCTACAATATCCCAAGTGTGATTGGCCTCGAGAGCCTCAAACTCTTTCCTCATAGCATCCTGCCAAACTGGTATAGTGCAGCTTGGGAATAAGTAGTGGGTTCAAAAGTAGCAGGAGGAGTCAAAGTACTGATGCAAGAGAATGAGGGTGGCAATTGGCAGACATAATCAGTCAAGTGGGATGGAAGGGTATGAGTTCTGTCAGACCTTCTGAGAGGACCTGCAGCAGGAGGAGGAGCTGCTGCAGTAGGAACAAGGGAAGAAATAACACATGAAGGAGCTGAATCAGAAACATGAGAAGGAATAGGAGCAGAAGGAAGACAGGGTGAATCAGAAATAGGAGAAAGATGTGAAGAAGGCACAGGAGATATAGGAGCAGAAGTGGAAGGAACAGGATCAGGAGTAGGAGAAGTAAGAGAGAAAGAATCAGGAGGAGGAGAAGGTGGTGGAAAAGCAACAGAAGTTTGGGGAACATGGGAGGAAGAAGAAAAGGTGAAGACATCTTCATGAAACACAACATCCCTGGACACAATGAATTGTTTGGTTTCTAGGTTATAAAGTTTGTAACCTTTCTTGGCAAAGAGATAACCAAGGAAGACACAAGGCATCACTTTGTTTTCAATTTATGCCTATGAGGAATTGCTACAGTAGCATAAGCCAGTCATCCAAATGTTTTTAAGTGAGAATAAGAAGGGGTTTTATTGTAAAGGACTTCAAAAGGTGACTTATTGTGAAGGATCCTAGATGGGAGTCTGTTGATGATATAAGTTGTTGTGAGTAAACAATCCCCCCAAAACCTAATAGGAGCCTTGGATTGAAAAAGCAATGCTCTACAGGCCTCAAGTAATGTTCTATGCTTCCTTTCAACCACCATTTTGTTATGGTGTATGGGAACAAATAGTTTGATGGATAATACCATTATCAGAGAAGTAAGAAATGGTAGAATGGCTACCCCCAAGTTCTAGGGCATTGTCACTCCTGATTGTTTGGATAGTAATGTGAAGCTGAGTTTTGACCATGGCCACAAAAGCTTTAATCAAGGAAAATGCATTACTTTTGCAACCCATTAGATGAGTCCAAGTAGATCTAGAAAAGTCATCAACTATGGTTAGGAAATATTTAGAACCAGAATGTGTAGGAGTATGATAGGGTCCCCAAGAATCCACATGTATGATTTGAAAATGATGAGTACTATGAATGGAACTATCAGGGAAAGGGAGTCTGGTTTGTCTAGCCATAAGACATATTTCACAAGGAAATTGTTGCTTAGAAGATAAAGAGGAAGATATAGCAGAGATGCCCTTCATTCTAACAAAGGGAACATGTGCAAGTCTTTGATACCAAATAATGTCCATTTTATTCAATGTAGCTTCATTACAAGATGAGACAGATGGAGACAAAGCATTTTGAAAAGAACTAGAGTTACACAATGAAGAACTAGAACTAGGATCAACAATACTAGAAGGTAAAGATGGAAAGCTACATGCAGTAGGCACAGTAAAAACATTTTGCGCTGAAGAAGAGTAGGCAGTAGTGCAGACAAACTTGTAAAGCCCATCCTCTTATTTACCAAGCTCCAGAGGCATCTTCAGAGAAGGGCCTTGTAGCAAGCAAGAGTCAGAACTAAACTGTGCTATGCATCTCAATAACAAAACAAGTTTGTGCACAAAAATCAGATTATGTTTGAAAGATGGAATGTAGAGAACATCTGGAAGAATGATGGAAGGATATAAAGAAAAAGACCCAGTGCAAGTAACTTTAACTTTATATCCATTAGGAAGTGTGACAAGGTAAGAAATAGGCAAAGGTATAATATTGGTTAGAAGATCCTTGTTATAAGTCATGTGATCAGATGCTCCTGAATCAATGATCCATTTATTAGGTGAGGACTGACTCAACATGCAAGCAAGAGAACAAGTCACTACTTTGGGAATGAGCACATTACCAGCAAAATTGGCAGAAGCCATGAGGTCAGACTGAGGAGCAGAATCAGACTCGTGAGAATGTTGTAAAATAGGCATTAACTGAGAATATTGCTACTTGGTTAAACCAGGTACCAATGAACCTTGTGCATCATTGTTAGTAGTCCCAGCAACAGAAGGAGAAGAAAAGTCAGAAGAAAACTCTGTTCCAATAGTTGCATTTGCTGCAATTTTCTTTCCTTTGGTGAATTTGAAATCAGGAGGGAAACCATGAAGCTTGAAGCACTTATCATTTAAGTGCCCACTCTTCTTACAATATCTGCAGAATAGATTCCCCTTTGCTTGATCAAAATTCACTCTTTGGACATATTGTCTCTGATTGTTGGAACCGCTCCACTTATAATTTGTGTTGGGACTAGAATGATGATTGAGGTTGATTTTGGCAGTGAAGGCAGCTGAATCAGGACCAAACTGAGAATTAGAATTGATCTGCCTTTGCCTTTCATCTTGAAGAAGAATGTTATATGCACTTTCTAGTGTTGGAGGTGGTTGCATCATGAGCAAGTTGCTCCTCACACTGACATAGACTTCATTAAGTCCCATGAGAAACTGATGAAGTCTATCCTCTTCCTCCTCTTTGAGAATACCTTCCTTTGCGCTACAAGTGCAGTGATTTCCATGATTTTTACGAACAACTCTCAATTCATCCCACAATTTCTTTAACTTGTTAAAGTACTAGGCAATATCTAGGGAACCTTGACAGGTAGAGGCAAGTTCTTTCTTAATTTCAAAGGCTTTAGTTCCACTTACAGTTCCATATCTTTTATTTAATTGTCTCCATATTTCTTCAGCTGTTTCAGAATACTGGATACTATCCGCAATATCAGGAGATAGAGAACTTGTTAACCATGAAATTACCATGTTATTACACATATCCCATTGTTTAGACTCTATTGAATTATCTGGAGGTTTAGGTAAACTACCATCGACAAACGCAATTTTGTTCCTAGCAGACAGAGAAATAATGATACTTCTTTTCCAACCCCCAAAGTTTGTCCTAGAAAAGGGAACTGGTACAAGAGAAACACCTGGGACATCTGAAGACTGAACAAATAAGGGACTAGAGGGTTTGGGAATAAACTCACGTGTGCCAGATGCACTACTCACATCAAAATCAGTAGATCCCATGGTTACTATAACATTCAATAATGAATAGTTATCCGATGAATATCATGCAAAGGGAACAGATATACAGAGTTATCGATTTCTTCGCGACCGGAAGTATGGCCTTCAAAACAACACTTCTCAGCAACGCAACAACGATGATGAAATAGGATGAAGTCGTGAAACCCTAGAATCCTTGAGTTTAACGACAACCACGCAAACTTGTAGATAAGCTTCCACAATCAGTCGAGTGACAAATGCAGGTCAGAAGACGCCGAGATGAGTCAAAATCGACCATAAATCCAACAAAACAGTATGTAGAACACCAAATCGATACCCACACAAAATTGAAATCCTCAACAAAACTCGATGAGGGTAACATCGGAAGATAGAGGAGGACGAGATCGACCGGAATCTAGCTCTGATACCATGAGAACATGAGAGAATCGATCGGGATTTGAGAAATCGTGTTAGGGTTCATGTGAGAGAGAAGAGAGAAGAAAATAGATCTTTCTAGATCTGATTCAGAGAAAATAACCCCGATGGGCTGATTTGGGTCCACTCCTCCTCTTATATATGGCCCAAGTACAAGTGACTTATACAAAAGACTAAACTAGTTGCTGAAATATAAAATGGGCTAGTTCCGTAATTACAATGAGCCCAATTACAAGCACAAGTAAAATAAATAGAAGGCTACACTATGACAAAGCTACATTCTGATCAGTCTTTCCTTTTGGGCCCAGATGCCATATAGTCCATGAGTCCAACAGTAGAAATTTTATTATTATTTTTAATTATCTTTTAAACGAACTGATATTGTAGAAATTTTCTTGCACTGTATGTGCTCTTTGATAAATACATGTGCAGGGAAAACAAGTAGGGTATATTACCAATTAGTTTCCTTTTTCATTTTCCACTTTTCTACATGATTTCTGAAAACAATTGTGCAACAAATGCATAGTTTGTTGATCATATGTTCCAGCGCCAATACATCTCAAAGACTTAAGTTCAGCACTAGAAAATGGCCTCATATACCTTACTTGGCCATTGCACCTCTCTACTTCAGATTTGAATTTTATTCCGAATCAATAAAACTCTGGCCGATGCGCAACTCCACTTCAACCACAGTGATAATTTTACAGAACATTATACCCAAATAATAAAATGATAGAAAGAACTCATTCTTGAGAGGGGACATAGAATTAAGAAATTAAATTACTTCTCCCTCCACCCCCCCCCCCCCCAAAAAAAAAATAATAATAATAATAATAATACAGTACAAGTATCAAGTCAGCTAATTTTAGTGTGAATATATTTCACTTTCATGACTTATTAAAACAAAATTAACATATTTAGAGACAACATAAAAAGCACTATTATTGATTCCAATTTTTAACAGCACAGGCAGTACCGCAGCAGTTAATGGAATATGAAATGGCAGATGGGGTATTTTTGTCAAGCACTTCAAGACGTTCGCATTGATGAAGTTGGATTGTGGAAGCATTAATCAGCTTTCTGTCACTTTACTGATTATTTCAGGGCTGTCAATGAGAGCTTATCTCAACCTTCAGTGTTTTGTTTTATGAGTGTTTAATTTCTTTTTGTTTTGGCTCTTTTGAGTGTGGAATTGGTTTGAAGAGAATTATTTTTGGGATTGTATGCAATAATGATTTTGTATTGTCTTAATTAATTGTTCCACTGTCATCTTGCTTATCCACATTTAAGACAGTGCTCTCTGTAATATGTTCCAACATCGGTATGTGCTGGAGTTAGAGAACATGTATTTTGCTAACTCTATTCCAACTGATGCCATAGGCAACTTGGTCCATCTCTAGTTTTTTGGCATTAAGTACTAACATATTTGAACTCCCACCCTCCACTGGCAAATTCAAAAGCCTACAATTTACAAACATTCTTGATCCCTGATTACTGCTCACTCAGATTATCTCCCCAGATAACTAACTCCGCAATTTGGGAGACTCACAAGTCTACAAACACTTGAATACATTCGTTGTGATCAGAGGAATTAGACGTAGAAGATATTAGGAACTCTTACTCCTTGAATACCATCAGGAACTTGAGATTCTTAGCACTCTTATGCTAAGATTCTGGTGCAATATTTCCACCCCTTAAACCTCTTTCTTCTTGTCAAAACCTCCAAAGATTGTGGTTAAGTGGGAGAGATAAAAACTGCCTCTTTTGAACAAGTTGTCAAATTATATCTCACTGCTAGTCCTTAGGTATAAAAGACTTATGGAAGATCTGATGCCTATTCTGGGATTGTTACCAAACCTAAGGAGTATCAATTTGTTAAAATGCTTATGATGGAAAAGAAATTACCTGCAATGATGACAGTTTTGGTCGACTGGGGTTCCTTCATCTTTGTGATCTTCAGGACTTAGCAAGTTGGCATTCAGCTACAAATGCCATGCCTGTTATTAAAGGTATAGGGAAGAGATGAGTATTTAAAGCTGTATCAGGTTACAAAAGGAATGAAAGTGTTGTTATCCTTGAGAGACTCAATCAAAAGGAATGGGATTTGCATATCCTGTTTTCTGAACACCTGATGCTGCTCAAGAGCTTTCGATGGATTTTTTAACAATGCATTACAGTAGTGCACATGATGAAACTTAACATCACATATACCACCTTCTTCAAAAGGGAAAATCTATACTGTCCAAACTAGTAAAACGGAAAGCTGTATACCTGAGAGCAATAAAAACCAGCCTATTTGGACCGAAAATATCATCCTCCTACAAAACGAGGAAACATTTAGTATGTATCACCCTTCTAGAGAATGGGAAACATTCAATATTTCAGAACAAATCATTTAGAACAATAGTTCACAAAAACATATTGTGGCATAGATATAACGACTCACCTTGATGTCCAACTTCATCAAGAGTCACATTCGAAGTTAATATGCAATTAACATCAACTTAGTATAACTCTATGAAATAGGAAAACATATAGTAGTAATCTCAAAACGCATAAATTCATATCATATCAACAATCTTGTAATGCATACATATTTCAAGTATCAACTTATGAATCTCAAACTTTTCCCGACATGCCAGAGTATATCAAATGCATATATCTTTATAGAAAAACTCAAATCATTGAACATAAATGCTTAGTTAGGAATCAATTTCCTGATTATAGGCGGAGCCACATGTATCCTGATCGGAACATTACATTGTGTAGTTAGATACAAAAAACAAATTATGTATATATACTACATATAGACACCCCTTGGCTTCTTCTTGGGTTTACTTCTTTGTATTTTGACCCCCCTTAGTGAATCCTGGTTCCGCCACTGTTCATGATCATGCTTGTTTATGAGAAAACAAATCATAGTTCAAGTTATTGCTCACCTTCATTACCTTATAAAAAAAGACACAGTTCAAGCCATCATTCACCTCCATTGTCAATTAACTCAAACGATACTTTCTTTTATCACGATAGTGTCTGGATAACTTGCGCGCACGTCGACTATTTCATCGGGTGCCTGCTACCTCTTATGATCATGGCATGAGTGGCCCGATCGCGGTGAAGAACTTATAATGGCACTCCACGATTGCGGACTTCAAGCGAGGTTGTCTAGGTAATTCTGACCACCTAAGCTTAGGAAGATGGAAATAAATCACATAGTGTTTTTGCCTCCGCTGGATTTGAATCGGTTTCTTGTAGTTCTTCCCCCACTTCATTGACCACTAGGCCACTGCCTTGGGTGCAACTAAAATCCGACTTCCGATTAACAAAATTATTCAATTCCTCGACGAATCTATAAAGCAACACAGAATTTAGAGATACAACATACCAGCTTCATATCTTTATCAATTCAAGTAATAGGAAATCACAATGCACATTACGTGAAGTCTTGGCTAACTCAAGGTTCCCTCAACTATGCTTTTCACAGTTATTCTCAACCAAATTCCTTACAATTACTCCATACTCAATCCATAGGTCAATCATCAATAGATCAATGTCACCATAATAATTCTTACCAAGGTGCCCATATCAATTAGACACAAGAATCCAATTAATATGCTTGAAAATCCAACATCTATAGGTGTAGCCTAGAAGTCGGTTGCAAACTCCAAATTCTACAAGAGGAAAAAACACTAGTTGGTTTCTAAGTACACGTGTTGCGGGTGGAAGGTAGCAGACATCTATTAATATTGTCAATGTGCACGCAAACGTGTTCGAACACAACTGTTATAAAAATAAAATTACATCTGTGCATGAAAACCCACAATTTCCAAGTTCTCATTTCACAATTAAATTCCTAACCAATTGTACTTCAACGTAATGATACCCATAACATTGTAAGCCAAATTCATAACATGGGGACCGATTCTTACCTCAAATAGGTGAAATCAACGAATTATTATGACGGGTAACCTCCTACTCTTCAACTCCAAGAAGAACTAGTTGAGAAATGGAGGTTTCTAATCTCATAATCTCGTGCTTCCTATTCAAAATTCCATTCACCCAATTGTTCTTGAGCTCAAAGTTCTCAATCGCAAAGTATTTGGAATGTATTAAATTTTGGTCGAAGAACTTACAAATAACCGCTCTTGAAGAAATGAGACTGAGCTTTAGATAATAAGTATACAACTTTTAACAAATGTTGACAAATGTGATATTCATCCCATATGTTTTCGCAGCACGCTTGAAATTTCATAAGAAGTAAAGAGCTTTATTTTTTATTGAAAGTGGTGGAAATGAGCATTCAAGAATTACATTTATAAAAATTATCTTAAGCAATCAGTTTAAGTTGAAAGTGAATTAAGATATAAATTATTTGTTATTTTTATTAATTCAAAATTAAATATATTATAGTAATCAACTCTTTTATAATATTAATATCTTTAAGTCATTTTAATAGAAAAAAATATTTACAAGCTCTTGTTTACCAAATACTTCAATATTTTTTTTTAAGTTTCAGTAGATAACTGCATATTTATAAAACAAATTTCAGTACTTAAAAGTTATTTTTACTGTACTTAAAAGCTACTTTTTTTCGGCTAATCCAAATTGGCTCTATGTCCAAGATTTGATTTTGTAGTTCATAGAAGATTATTATATAAAGATAATATAGAAAATAGTTATAGAAAATCTTTATAGGGTCATTTTCTTCTATTCAAATTATATTTGGAGAAAATTATCATGATCAGTTACAATTTGACCTTAAAGAAACTGATCTATCAACGATTTTATGTTTTTATTTTACGGGTTTCTTATGAAACAAGCCATATAACTTATATAAATATTTTGTAACAGGTCATAAAACCGATTTTCTAATATTTCTTCATACTTGAAACAAATTATTAATCAAGTTGAACACTTTCTTTTCTTTAAACTAGTGTTAGAACCCGCGCGATACACGATTTATTTAACATAATATTAATCTTATAAGATTATGAACTAATATATCATATTATTTTAATAAATATAAGTTGTTATTTTATTATTTAATATAGTGTATAGAAATAAAACAAAATTTACACAAAATCAAGGATACACATTATATAGTAATCAAATAAATTATTTATTCTTTATTATTATTAAATTAGCAAGTACTTAGTATTATACATTTACTAATATAACTTTTTATTAACTTGCTATTGACTTAGTATTTTGATACTACTTACCTTTTAATATAATATAAATATATATTTTCTTACTCTGAAAATATTTTTATTTTCTTAAACTTATGTTATACTGTTCAAAATTCTTCAATTGTCCAAATTTATCAATAATTATTTTGAGTGTTATTTATTTATATTTTATTTATTAATTAATTTAAAATATAAATATCATAAAATTATCTTTATCTCCCTCTTTTCGTACATTTGTTTCCATTATAATATTTAATGAGTTTTCTCAGTTTATAGTTTACTGAAAATTTAAATAATATAATATTTTTTATTAAATTATAATTTTGAATCCATCAAAAGTATAGGGAGATAAACCTTTTAGTATTTTTTATAAAAAAACCTACTAATATTTTTAATAATTATTTCTCTCTGTTTTATATATATATATATATATATATATATATATAAATTACACTTTCTTTTAAGTTTGAAAAATATATATATATATATATATATATATATATATATATATATATATATATATATAAAATTTAATTAGTATATATATGTTCCATTAATTTCTTGAATTTTATTTTTTTTAATATTCTTCCTTTATAACTATTTTCTTATTATGATTTTAGTTATGTGTGTATGTACGACTTTTCTCATTATATTTTAATTATAAGACTTATATTTTTATAATTTTCTAAAAATTTATATTTTTTTGTTATTGCTTATCTAATTGTATTATTCATTATTTAATATTATTAAATTGACATATGAAATTTTAATAAATTGTCAGTTTAATTGTCACGACCCAAAATCCCAACCTGTCGTGATGGCGCCTATCTCGATACTAGACAAGCCGATAATATCAATAAATTACACTTTCTTTTAAGTTTGAAAATATAATATTTAAATACAATACAAAATCCCACAAATACTGATACGAACACTCCCCAAAACCTGGTGTCACTGAGTACATGAGCATCTAATATGAATACAAGTCTGGAAAAATACGGTCTATAATAGTCTAAGACCAAAATACGGTAAACAAGGAGATAGGGAAGGAGAGACAAGGTCTGCGAAACACGACAGCTACCTCTGAATCTCCGGAAGATCAACTGCACGAAAGAATCAACACCCGCTATGTCCGGGAATACCTGGATCTGCACACGAAGTGCAGGGTGTAGTATGAGTACAACTAACTCAGCAAGTAACAATAATAAATAAGGAACTGAAGATAATGACGAGCCACACAGTTACAGTTCATTTTCAGTAATTCCGGCAGAGAGTAGACATGCTTTCACTTCCAAAAGTTTAAGTCAAATCAGTTTTATACAGTTCAAGTTCATGTAATCCGGATATAAAATCTTTTAGAGAATTTCACAACAATGACACATAGCAACTAAGTGCAACAACAAATGAAAAGCAAGTACTGCCTCTCAGGGCAACAGATACTCAACTCGTCACAACAACTCAACCACTCGGCTCTCAGCTCTTAGCCCTCAGCACTCGCACTCAATGGGTACCCGCGCTCAATGGGTACCCGATTCAATTAATATTTAACTGACTCTAATTCACTCTCCAAGGACTCGTAGTACAAATCATGAGTTTTTAAAATTAGAAATTACAAAGTTGGTATGAAATAAATACATCATCTGTTGGAAATGTACATAAACAGATTTTTATAATTCTAAGGCTACTATGAACAAGAGGCAACTACAACCAGAGCGCAAGTATATCTTCAAATCCAGCTCTCGTCGATCACATCAACATCAATATCCAATATCTGCACGCAAGGTGCAGAAGTGTAGTATGAGTACAACTGACCCCATGTAGTCAATAAGTAGTAAATCTAACCTTAGGTTGAAAGTAGTGACGAGCTTGTACCAAGGTCAAAGTCCAACTCCCATAAGCAACAACAATTTGTAACAACACAAAGCAAGTAATAAAAAGAGTAACCCAGATATAAAATGCTCAGATGAATCATGATTTCTGAAAATAGTCCTGCCTTCAAGTACATCAGTGAAAAATCCGAATCATTTACTGAAGTTGCCAAAAATATGAATAAGTTGAAAACAATAATTTTCTCAAAAATCCTTTCCACAATAAATAAGATGTTTCATTTTCTTTCCAGATAGCTAGTGAAAAATGCATCATTATGCCCATAGGCCAGTAGGTATAAGAAGTCATGAATAACGTGATACCGTACAACATGAGAAAAATACATCTCTATGTCTGTATGTCATATGTGCATGTCAATGCGATGCAAATTAGTGATAAAGACCATATGCATACTGTCAGAGTATCATTTCACTCAGTCCTCCCAGTCACTAAGTTCTCACGGTCACTCAGTCCTCACAATCACTCAGTCCTCACAGTCACTCAGTCCTCCCAATCGCTCGGCATTCGCACTCAGTAGGTACCTGCGCTCACTAGGGGTGTGTACAGACTCCGGAGGGGCTCATTCAGCCCTGTCACGACCCAATTTTCCCTCCATGTGACCTCGTGACGGCACCTAGTCTCTACAACTAGGTAAGCCTAACATTTTACGGAATAATAAAATAATAAAAAATATGAATTTAACCAATTATTCAAAAATACACAACAAATCCCAAAACCCGGAACATCGTGAATCACAAACTACACAAAGAAAAATCTAGTGTCGCTATACATCAGAGTCTAACAAGGAAAAATACAGAGGATAATGGATATGAGAAAGCGTAGAAGGGGACTCCGAGGTCTGCGGACGTGGTAGATATACCTTGAAGTCTCCAAAGCTATCTCGGCTCACTGATAGTTCGGCTGATAAGGTGCACCTGGATCTGCACACGAAATACATGTGTAGAGAGTAGCATGAGTACACCACAATCGGTACCCAGTAAGTGCTAAGCCTAACCTCGGTCGAGTAGTGACGGGGTCAGGTTAAGGCCCTATCGGAATAAATATAATAAATTAAATAGTAAAATGATATAAGTAAGTTTTACGGTAAACAGTTAAAGAAAATTTTTCAAAGAAATTTAACAGTCAAGGGAACCCTCGGCTCAGAACAAGGTAGACATAATGTGGAATCTCCCGGGATACCGTCCCGTAGTCCCGAATGAATATGCAGTACAGGGGGATCTCACGGAATACGTCCGTAGTCCCAAAGTAAATATGCAGTGCTGAGGAATCTGCCGAAATACGTCCGTAGTCCCAAAATAAATATGTAAGACAGGGGGATCTCTCGGAATACGTCCGTAGTCCCAATTTAAATATGCAAGACAGAGGGATCTCCCAGAATACCGTTCCGTAGTTCCAAAGTAAATATGCAGCGCGAGAGATAGAAATACAAATACATCACGAAATGTTTACAATTTAGGCTAGGTACCAGTCAGGGAAGGAGCGGAAAATTCACTAAGCATGCTGCACATAATTCACATAAACAATTAAGACACGTAGACATGTTGTAATAGACTAAACATGATAACCACACATATTGGAATAACTTAATTAAGAATAAAATAGATTTGTACTCATTAAAATGGTATAACTCAAAATAACAGGAAAATATGTTGCTGCCTAGTAAGAAAATCAGGTTTTTACCACAACTAGCCCGTGTACGTACTCGTCACCTCACGTACACGGCGCTCACATATCACAATAGTGTCAAATCTTAAGGGGATTTCCCCTACACAAAGGTAGGCAATCCACTTATCTCGAACCAAGCTCAATCTATCGGTCACGATGCCTTCCCACGAATATTCGGCTCTGAATTGCCCAAATCTAGTCAAAAGAAATTACATATCATAAATACAACCATAATAGACTCATCTAATTAATGAAATCAACATTTTAACTAAAATTTGGAAATTAACTCAAAAACTTTTTCGTGGGGCCCACGTCTCGGAATCGAGTAAAAGTCACAAAATACGAACACCCATTCGCTCCCGAGTTTACTTGTACCAAAATTATTCAAATCCGATACCAAAATCTCGATCAAAACCCCAAAATTTGGCCTAAGAACTTTTCTCAAATTTTCACCCCAAATCCGAAATTAAACGATGAATTCAAGCATAGATTAGTGGAATATAACCATAAAGGAGTTAAAAATCTTTACCCAATCGATATCTCTGAAAATCCCTCAATCCCTCGTCCAAAATTCGAGCTCCCAACTCAAGTTTTTGATAAAAATGGCATAACCCCCGTTTTTGGAAACTTTAATACTGCCCAGACGCGTCCTTCTTCGCGAACGCGGCCACACCCTCGCGTTCGCGAAGTACAATTTACTTCGGCCCAAAAATCCTCCATCGCGAACGCGATGCATATGTTACGAATGCAAAGACCACTCAGCTTGGCCCTTCGCGAACACGGGATCTCCATCGCGAACGCGAAGCACGAAATCTCGCCTGCCTCCAGTTCTTCTTCGCGAACGCGAGGACTATGTCGCGAACGCGTAGCTTTGAGGTTCCACACTTTCGTGAATGCGAGAGTGACATCACGGACATGAAGAGTAATTCAGCTGCCCTTCCCAGATACCTTATGCGAACGCGAGGACTCCCTCGCGAACGCGATGAAGAAAATGCCTGCAATAGAACACCAAAAATCTGCTATCTTCCAAAGTCCAAAAGTGATCCGTTAAGCATCCGAAACTCACCCGAGGCCCCCGGGACCTCAACTAAACATACTAACAAATCCTAAAACACCATATGAACTTAGTTGAGCTCTCAAATCACATAAAAAAAATGCTAAAATCACGAATCACCTTCCAATTCAAACTTAAAGAACTTGAAACTTCAAAATTCTATAACCGATGCCGAAACCTATCAAACCACGTCCGATTGACCCCAAATTTTGCACGCAAGTCATATTCGATATTACGAACCTATTCCAAATTCCAGAATTGGATTCTGACCCCAACATCAAAAATTCCACTATCAGCCCAAAACTTCAAAAATTCGACCTTCGCTATTTCAAGCCTAAATGAGCTATGAACTTCCAAAACACAATCCAGACACGCCCCTAAACCCAAAATCACCTAACGAAGCTAACAGAACCGACAGAATTCCATTCCGAAGTCGTCTTCACATAGATCTGACTACGGTCCAAATCCTAAGGCTTAAGCTCTCATTTAGGGACTAAGTGTCTCAAAACACTCCGAAACTCAAAACCAATCATCCCAGAAAGTCACAATAGCAGAAATAGATATGGGGAAAGAAGTTAATAAGGGATCAGGGCTATTACTCTCAAAGAAACCGGTCAGGTCGTTACATCCTCCCCCTCATAAAACAATCGTTCGTCCTCGAATGAGTATAAAGACATACCTGAAACTGTGAAAAGATGAGGGTACTGGCTGCGCATATCCTGCTCGGTCTCCCAAGTCGCCTCCTCGATCAGCTGACCTCTCCACTGGACCTTTACTGAAGCAATATTCTTTGACCTGAGCTTTCTGACATGCCTGTCCAAAATGACTACTGGCTCCTCAACATAAGATAGATCCTTGTCCAACTGGACTGAGCTGAAATCCAATACATGAGTCGGATCACCGTGATACTTCCGGAGCATAGACACGTGGAATACCGGGTGAACTCCTGCTAGGCTGGGAGGCAAGGCAAGCTCATAAGCAACCTCCCCAACTCGCCGCAATATCTCAAAAGGACCAATGAACCTCGAGCTCAGCTTGCCCTTCTTCCCGAACCTCATGATGCCCTTCATAGGCGATACCCGAAGCAAGACCCTCTCACCAACCATAAATGCCAAATCACGAACCTTCCGATCCGCATAACTCTTCTGCCTGGACTGGGCTGTGCGAAGTCTCTCCTGAATCACCTTCACCTTATCCAGGGCATCTTGGACTAAGTCTGTACCCAACAATCGGGCCTCACCCGACTCAAACCATCCCACTGGGGACCGGCACCGCCTACCATACAAAGCCTCATACGGTGCCATCTGAATGTTGGACTGGTAACTATTCTTGTAAGCAAATTCTGCAAGTGGCAAGATTGGTCCCATGACCCTTCGAACTCCATCACACAGGCACAGAGCATATCCTCAAGAATCTGAATTGTGCGCTCGGACTGCCCGTCCGTCTGAGGGTGAAAGGTTGTGCTCAACTCCACCCTAGTACCCAACTCCCGCTGTATGACTCTCCAAAACCGTGATGTGAATTGTGTAACTCTGTCTGAAATGATGGATACTGGAATACCATAAAGATGGACAATCTCTCTGATATAAATCTCAGCCAACCTCTCAGAAGAATAAGTGGTCAATACTGGAATAAAATGAGCTGACTTGGTCAGCCGATCAACGATCACCCAAATAGCATCGAATTTTTTCAAAGTCCGTGGAAGTCCAACTACAAAGTCCATGGTGATCCGCTCCTATTTCCACTCTGGGATCTCTAACCTCTGAAGTAATCCACACAGCCTCTGGTGCTCATATTTGACCTACTGACAGTTTAGACATTTGGCCACAAACCCAACTATATCCTTCTTCATCCTCATCCACCAATAGTGCTGTCTCAAATCCTGGTACATCTTCGCGGCACCAGGATGAATGGAGTACCGCGAGCTGTGGGCCTTCTCGAGAATCAACTCTCGAAGACCATCTACATTAGGCATATAGATCCGGCCTTGTATCCTCATCACACCGTCATCACCAATAGTCACATCTCTGGCATCACCTCGCCGAACCCTGTCCTAAAGAACTAGAAGATGAGGATCATCATACTGGCGCTCCCTGATATGGTCATAAAGAGAAGACTGAGCAACCACACAAGATAATACCCGACCAGGCTCTGAAATATCCAATCTCACAAACTGACTGGCTTAGGCCTGAACATCCAAGGCTAAGGGCCTCTCAGCTGCCGAAAGATATGCCAAACTCCCCAAACTCTCTGCCCGGTGACTCAAGGCGTCGACCACTATATTGGCCTTCCTCGGGTGGTATAATATAGTGATATCATAGTATTTAAGTAGCTCCAACCACCTCCGCTGACGCAAATTAAGGTCATTCTGCCTGAACAAGTGCTGCAAACTTCAGTGATCAGTGTAAATCTCACAGGGAACACCGTACAAATAATGGCGCCACATCTTTAGGGCGTGAACAATAGCTGCTAACTCAAGATCATGAACCGAATAATTCTTCTCATGAACCTTCAACTGTCTAGACGCGTAGGCAATCACCCTACCGTCCTGCATCAATACCGCTCCAAGGCCAATCCTCGAGGCATCACAATAGACAATGTAGGACCCGGAACCTGTAGGCAATACTAATACTGGGGTTGTAGTCAAAGCTGTCATGAGCTTCTGAAAGCTCTCCTCACACTCCTCGGTCCACCTGAATGGATCACCCTTCTGGGTCAGCCTGGTCATAGGTGCTGCAATGGATGAAAATCCCCCCACAAAGCGATGGTAATACCCCGCCAAACCAAGGAAACTGCGGATCTCCATAGCTGATGATGGTCTAGGCCAACTCTGCACTGCCTCCACCTTCTTCGGATCTACATTGATCCCATCACAAGACACTATGTGGCCCAAGAATGCCACTGAATCAAGCAAGAATTCACACATAGAAAATTTTGCATACAACCTCTTCTCCACCAAAGTCTGAAGCACAGTCCTCAGGTGCTGCTCATGATCTTCTCGAGACCGGGAATATACTAGGATGTCGTCAATAAACACAATGATGAAGGAATCAAGATAAGGCCGGAACACACTGTGCATCAAATGCATAAAGGCTGCTGGGGCATTGGTCAGCCCAAATGACATGACAAGAAACTCATAGTGACTATATCTGGTCCTGAAAGCAGTCTTCGGGATGTCCAGCTCCCGAATCTTCAACTGATGATAGCCAGAACGCAAGTCAATCTTGGAAAACACCTTGGCACCCTATAACTGATCAAATAAGTCATCAATACGAGGCAATGGGTACCTGTTCTTCACGATGACTTTGTTCAACTGACGGTAATCAATACACATCCGCATAGAACCATCCTTCTTCTTCATAAATAAGAAAGGAGCACCCCAAGGTGACACACTGGGCCGAATGAAGCATTTATCAAGCAATTCTTGTAACTTCTCTTTCAAATCCTTCAATTTAGGAGGAGCCATACGATATGGAGGAATAGAGATGGGCTGAGTGCCCGGCAACAAATCAATGCCAAAATCAATATCTCTGTCAGGCGACATGCCCGGAAGATCAGCTGGAAACACTTCTGGAAAGTCCCTTATTACTGGAACTGACTCAACTGTAGGGGTATCAATACTGACATCTCTCACATAAGATAGATACGTGTCACACCCCTTCTCAACCATTCGTTGAGCTTTAAGAAAAGAAATAACTCTGCTGGAAGTATACTCTAAGGTTCTTCTCCACTCTAATCGCGGTAAACCTAGCATAGCCAGTGTCACGATTTTAGTATGACAATCAAGAATAGCATAATGGGATGACAACCAGTCCATGCCCAAAATAATATCAAAGTCCACCATGCTAAGCAATAATAAATCGGCTCTGGTCTCAAAACCACTAAGAGCAATCAAACACGATCGATACACGCGGTCCACAACAAGAGAATCTCCCACAAGAGTAGATACATAAATAGGGGAACTCAAAGAATCCCGAGATATCCCCAAATGTGGAGCAAAATAAGAAGACACATATGAATACGTAGAGCCTGGGTCAAATAATACTGATGCATCCCTATGACAGACAAGGACGATACCTGTGATGACTGAATCTGAAGCAACGACCTCTGAACGGGCTGGAAGGGCATAATACCTGGCCTGGCCTCCCTCTCTAGGGTGACCTCGACCTCCCCGACCTCCACCTCGAGCTGGCTGAGGAGGTGGGGTGGCAGATGGGGCTGGAAGAATGGCCGGAGGACCCAGTGGAGCACGTGGAGGCTGATAAGTCTGTGGAGGTGCACCCCTCTTAGCTCTGGGGCAATCTCTAACTATATGACGAGTGTCACCACACTCAAAACAACCCCTCAGAGGATGCGGCAGCTGAGACTGACTCGGACCTGGCCTGCCAGACTGGCCGATAATAGCACCTCGAGTAGGAGGCATACTGGATACTGGCGGTGCATAATAGGGCTCCTGAGGTCTAGGAGGAGCTGGAACACCGCTGGCTGCTGGAAGAGCTGAATGAATAGGGCGACTCACAAAACCCCTACCATAGCATGCTGCTGGCGCACGAGCTCCTGAATAATAACCAGTCTCTCGAGACCTCTTGGCCTCTCTCTCCTTTCTGTCTCGGGCGAACATGCCCTCCACTCTCCTAACAATGCTCACTTCCTGCTGATAAGTGATGTCCATCTTCAACTCCCTGGCCATACTGGTCCGAATACTGGGGTGGAGTCCCTCTATGAAGCAACAAACTCTCTCTCTGACTGTAGTAACCAGAGCCGGTGCATGGCGAGCTAACTCACTGAAATGGACTGCATACTCCGACACAGTCATAGCACCCTGACGCAGCTGCTCAAACTCTGCGTGCCAAGCATCCCTGAGGCTCTGGGGAACATACTCACGCAAAAACATCTCTGAAAACTGAGCCCAAGTGAGTGGGGCTGCCTCATCCGGACTACTCAGCTCATAGGCATGCCACTACTGATATGCCGCTCCCCTCAGCTGGAAAGCGATGAAAGAAACCCCACTCGTCTCCACAATGCCCATAGTGTGGAGAATTCGATGACACTCCTTAAGAAAACCCAGAGCATCATCTGAAGCTAGTCCGCTGAAAGTAGGTGGGTGGTACTTCTTGTACCTCTCAAGTCTGAGCTGCTCTGCTTCAGAAGCAGCTACCATGATCTCATGCTGAACCAGAGCCACTGGGGGCATAGAAATATACTCTGGGGCCTGATCAACCTGGACCCTCTGCTCAGGAGTGCGGGCTGCGGGAGTCTGTGCCCCTCCCCCAGCCTGAGATGTAGCTGGAGCTATCGGAAATAGTCCAGCCTAAGCCAGAGTGCTGAATATGCTCATGAACTGAGCTAAAGTCTCTTGGAGGGCTGGAGTAGCAATAGGGAACTCCGGTGTTGGCCCTCCAGCTGGAGCTGCTAGGGGCTCCTCTGACGCAGCTCTCGCAGGTGCTCGGGCTGCACCGTGTGGTCGTCCTCTACCTCGACCCCAGCCTCTAATGACTCTGACAGGGGGCTCGGGTGTCTGATTGTTGGTCCTCCCAGTACGGGTCCTTACCATCTGTGAGAAAGAATATAATAGAATCTTAGAATTTGTTTTTTGGTATCAATAACTCGCACGACAAGGAAATCAAAGATATATGATTATTCTTAGAAGTTACATAGCCTCCCGAAGATAAGTACGGACGTCTCCTCACCGATCCACAAGACTCTAATAAACCGGTTTGTGAATCACGACACCTATGAACCTAGAGCTCTGATACCAACTTGTCACGACCCAATTTCCCCTCCGTGTGACATCGTGACGACACCTAGTCTCTACAACTGGGTAAGCCTAACATTTTGCGGAATAATTAAATAAAAAAATGAATTTAACCAATTATTCAAAAATACACAACAAATCCCAAAACCCGAAATATCATGAATCACAAACTATAGAAAGAAAAATCTAGTGTCTCTATACATCAGAGTCTAACAAGGAAAAATACAGAAGATAATGTACATGAGAAATAGTAGAAGAGGACTCCGAGGTCTGTGGATGCGGAAGATATACATTGAAGTCTCCAAAGCTATCCCGGCTCACTAATAGTGCGGCTGATAAGGTGCACCTGGATCTGCACACGAAAACTATATGCAGAGAGTAGCATGAGTACACCACAATCGGTACCTAGTAAGTGCCAAACCTAACCTCGGTCGAGTAGTGACGAGGTCAGGTCAAGGCCCTACCAGAATAAATATAATAAATTAAACAGTAAAAAAAATATAAGTAAGTTTTACGGTAAACAGTTAAAGAAAAGTTTTCAAAGAAATTTAACAGTCAAGGGAACCTTCGGCTCAGAACAAGGTATACACAATGTGGAATCTCCCAGGATACCGTCCCGTAGTACCGAATGAATAAGCAGTACAAGGGGATCTCCCGGAATACGTCCGTAGTCCCAAAGTAAATATGCAGTGCTGGGGGATCTCCCGGAATACGTCCGTAGTCCCAAAATAAATATGCAAGACAGGGGGATCTCCCGGAATACGTCCGTAGTCCCAATTTAAATATGCAAGACAGGGGGATCTCCCGGAATACCGTTTCATAGTCCCAAAGTAAATATGCAGCGCGAGAGATAGAAATACAACTACATCACAATTTTTTTATAATTTAGGCTAGGTACCAGTCAGGGCAGGAGCGGAAAATTCACTAAGCATGCTGCACATAATTCACATAAACAATTAAGACACGTAGACATGTTGTAATAGACTAAACATGATAGCTATACATATTAGAATAACTTAATTAAGAATAAAATAGATTTGTACTCATTAAAATGGTATAACTCAAAATAACAGGAAAACATGTTGCTGCCCAGTAAGAAAATCGGGTTTGTTACCACAACTAGCCCGTGTACGTACTCGTCACCTCACGTACACGGCGCTCACATATCACAATAGTTTCAAATCTTAAGGGAATTTCCCCCCCCCCCACACAAAGTTAGGCAAGTCACTTACCTCGAACCAAGCTCAATCAATCGGTCACAATGCCTTTCCCACGAATATTCGGCTCCGAATGGCCCAAATCTAGCCAAAAGCAATTACATATCATAAATACAACCATAATAGACTCATCTAATTAATGAAATCAACATTTTAACAAAAATTTCGAAATTAACTCAAAAAATCACCCGTTGGGCCCACGTCTCGGAATCATGTAAAAGTCGCAAAATACGAACACCCATTCACTCCCGAGTTTACTCGTACCAAAATTTTCAAATCCAATACCAAAATCTCGATCAAAACCCCAAAATTCGGCCTAATAATATTTCTCAATTTTTACCCCAAATCTTAAATTAAACGATGAATTCAAGCATAGATTAGTGGAATATAACCATAAAGGAGTTAAGAATCATTACCCAATCGATATCTCTGAAAATCACTCAATCCCTCGTCCAAAATCCGAGCTCCCAACTCAAGTTTTTGATAAAAATGGCATAACTCCCGTTTTTGGAAACTTTAATACTGCCCAGACGCGTCCTTCTTCGCGAACACGGCCACACCCTCGCGTTCGCGAAGTACAATTTACTTCGGCCCAAAAATCCTCCATCGTGAACGCGATGCACATGTCGCGAATGCGAAGACCACTCAGCTTGACCCTTCGTGAACGCAGGATCTCCATCGCGACTGCGAAGCACGAAATCCCGCCTGCCTCTAGTTCTTCTTCGCGAACGCGAGGTCCATGTCGCGAACGCATATCTTCAAGGTTTCACACCATCATGAATGGGAGAGCGACATCGCGGACGTGAAGAGTAATTCAGATGCCTTTCCCAGATACCTTACGCGAATGTGAGAACTCCCTCGCGAACGCGATGAAGAAAATGCCTGCAACAGAACACCAGAAATCTGCTATCTTCCAAAGTCCAAAAGTGATCCGTTAAGCATCCGAAACTCACCCGAGGCCCCCGGGACTTCAAATAAACATACCAACAAGTCCTAAAACGCCATACAAATTTGGTCGAGCTCTCAAATCACATAAAAAAAATGCTAAAATCATGAATCACCTTCCAATTCAAACTTAAAGAACTTGAAACTTTAAAATTCTACAACCGATGCCGAAACCTATCAAACCACGTCCGATTGACCCCAAATTTTGCACGCAAGTCATATTCGATATTACGGACCCATTCTAACTTCCGGAATCGGATTCCGACCCCGATATCAAAAATTCCACTATCAGCCCAAAACTCCAAAAATTCGACTTTCTCCATTTTAAGACTAAATGAGCTACGAACCTCCAAAACACAATTCAGACATGCCCCTAAACCCAAAATCACCTAACGGAGCTAACGGAACTGACGAAATTCCATTCCGGAGTCGTCTTCACATAGTGTCCAACTACGGTCTAAATCCTAAGGCTTAAGCTCTCATTTAGGGACTAAGTGTCCCAAAACACTCCGAAACTCAAAACCAATCATCCCGGCAAATCACAATAGCAGAAATAGATATGGGGAAAGCAGTTAATACGGGATCAGGGCTATTACTCTAAAAGCGACCGGCCGGGTCGTAACAAGCCCAAGCGCTATAATATGCACGGGCAACTTACGTGTTGCACGGACAACTCATGTGCTATAATATCAATATTTGTATCCGCACGGATAACTCACATGCTATAATAAAGACTATAAGGCCTGCTGCAGGCGGGCAACCCCGATCCACATAATAATAAAGTATATAAAGCCAATATGGTCTGCTGCGGCCTGCAGCCCGATCCCATAATTATCCTCACAATCAGGCCCTCGGCCTCACTCAGTCATGAATCTCTCAAGTCTCTCGGGCTCACAATGTCATGAAACTAGCCCAAAATGATGATATGATGAATCAATAAATAGCAACAGAGACTGAGAGATGATATGAAATGAATGAACATGACTGAGTATGAAATTTCATTTTAAACAAATAATTCAACAACAATATAACCTCTGTGGGTCTCAATAATACGGGCACATAGCCTCGGCATGATTTTTAATATGATTCTTAGCTCAATTTCTTTAACACATAAAAGTACATAGAAAATGCCAAGATTATTTGACTTAAAATTTCACGGAACCAATTACGTCATAATTTCTATAGTACACGCCCACACGCCCGACACCTAGCATGTGCGTCACCTCCAAACAATTCACATAATACGTATAGTCAGGATTCATATCCTCAGCTCCAAGATTAGAAGAGTTACTTACCTCGAACAAGATGAATCCAATGCCGAGCAAGATAAACAATGCTCCAGAAATTCCATTCTGCGCGTATTAAATTCCAAAAGGCTCGAATCTAGTTACAATTAATTTGATTCAGCCAATAAAAATTATTGTGATTAATTCCATAAGGAAATACTAATTTTCCAATAAAAATCCAAAATTAACTAAAAAATTGCCTGTGGGGCCCACGTCTCAGAACCTGACAAAAGTTACAAAATATGAACGCCCCTTCAACCACGAGTCCAACCATATATATTTTACTCAAATACGACATCAACTCGACCCTCAAAACTACAAATTAAACCAAGACGGTTTTCACAATTTTCTAACTTAATTTACCAATTAAATTTTAAAAACAACCATGGATTCGAGTAATTTGACCAATATTGAGTTAAGAACACTTACCGCATTGTTTTCCTTGAAAATCTCCCAAACATCACCTCTTCTCGAGCTCCAAATCGGTAAAAATGGAAAATGGGACGATGTCTTATTTTCAGAACTTAAACTCTCTGCCCAGTCACTTCTTCTATGCGATCGCGGACCAACTTATGTGATCGCGAAGCACAAATTTTCATTGCCCAAAAATAACTCTACATGATCGTGAAGCATAGTCTCTGCAATCCTACATGATCACGAAGCATTAAGCGTGTGGCCCAGCTCCTCCCTCTGTTCTTCTTCGCGAATGCGGCCTAGCCCACGCGTTCGCGATGCACAGCCTGGCCCAACCTATGCGATCGCGGATGCCTTCACGCGATCCCATAGCACAAAATCTCAATGCTCCAACTTCGCCTACGCGATCGCGGACATTCCCATGTGATCGCATAGAAAGAAACCAGTGACAGAAAACAAGCATTCTTCAGCTGGAATGCAAAGTCCAAAATTGATCCGTTAGCCATCCGAAACTCACCCGAGGCCCCAGAGACCTCAACCAAATACACAAATAACTCCTAAAACATGATACGAACTTAGTCGAAACCTCAAATGACATCCAACAATGCTAAAATCACGAATCATGCCCCAATTCAAGCCTAATGAACTTTGAAACTTTCAATTTCTACAAACGACGTCGGAACCTACAAATCACGTCCGATTGGCCTCAAATTTTGCACACAAGTCATAAATGATATATCGGAGGTATTTCAATTTTCAGAATCGGGTTCCGACCCTGATATCAAAAAGTCAACTCCCGGTCAAACTTTAAAAAATTTGACTTTCGCCATTTCAAGCCTAATTCCACTACGGACCTCCAAATAATTTTTCGGATGCGCTCCTAAGTCTAAAATCACCATATAGAGCTATTGAAATCATCAAAATTTAAATCTGAGATTGTTTACATATAAGTCAACATCTGGTTAACTTTTTCAACTTAAGTTTTCAATTATAAGACTAAGTGTCCCATTTCACCCCAAAATCCTTTCGGACCCGAATGATGAATGTAGATTGGAACAACAAGCAGAGAAGCCAATGAAGAAGAATAAGGTTAAGAAGCAGAAATGGGAGTGGAGAACTAAAGTTGTCACAACTGAGGAGATATAAAGTAACTGATGACAAAGTAACTGATGACAAGGAGAATCCATATGAATATCCACAGGAGGTTCAAATACAGGTTGGGGAAAGAGGCAAACAAGCTATGATATATCATGGTAGATCAAGTAAAGAAGACCAACCAAGAATTGATTATGAGGAGTTGACTAAGAGAAATAAGTTTGCCACATTGAGGGTTCAGGAGAGTGAGCTTCCTGATATCAATAGAGGTACATAGCATAGCCAAACTCAGAGGTTTAACAAAGGGCATGTTCCAACCACTATATCAATATCATTATATTTAACACATGGAATATAAGAGGACTAAACAAGTCCTTTAAGCAGAGGGAGTTTAAAACTTTCTTAACAACAAATAGAATTGTTATGGTAGGGTGTTTGGAGACTAGAGTTAAATAGAAAAAAGCAATGATTATCCAAAAGAAGATAGATCTAGAATGGGAATTTACTGCTAACTATTCTGAAGCACCTAATGGTAGGATCTGGTTAGGCTGTAAGACAACAAATGTGAATCTAGTGGTGTTGAAGTCATTTTCGCAACTGATTCATTGCCATGTACAAGATAGAAATTATGCATTCCAAAGCTATATAACTATTATGTATGGGTTGCATACAATAGCAGATAGAAGACCTTTGTGGGATCAATCGAGGAACATCAAACGCAACAAATAGAGGTCCTTGGTTGATTATGGGGGGCTTCAATAGTGTCTTATCAGTGGAGGACAAAATAAATGGGGCACCTGTGCACCAAATTGAAGTCAAGCAATGCATTAGTGACATTGATGTAGGGCTAATGGCCAAGAAAGGGGCTCAATTTTCCTGGAGTATTAAGAGGGGAGCTGAAGATAGGATATACAGTCATATAGACTGGGTGTTTGGTAATGTTGACTGGTTCTGGTCTTATGCAGGTGTTGAATCCATCCATCTACTGCCTGGATGCTCTGACCACACACATGTTCTATTAAACACTGAAATACGTAGGGTGCCTGTTAAGAAGCCATACAGATTATTGATTGTCTTGTTACAACATGAGGAGTATAAGAGAGCAGTGGAACATATTTGGGGTCAAGCCATACAAGGGCACACTATGTACATCATTTGTAGGAAGCTGAAACTGTTGGAGATACATACCAGGGGACTACAAAGGAAATACTCATCGGTAGAGGCGAAGCTCAAACAATTGAGGGAGGACCTACAGGTCATACAATAGGCTTTGAATGATGATCACCTTAACTCACAACTAATTAAGCAAGAGAAGTAGAATATGTTGCTAATTGAGAAATGGGATGCTATCCATGAAAAGATCCTAAGCCAGAAGTCTAGGGCTATCTGGATTACTCATGGAGACTTAAATACTAAATACTTCCATGCACAGTTGAAGGTTAGACAAGCAAGAAATAGAGTCACCTCTATTTGTACAGAATAGAATATGAGATTAACTAAGCATGTACAGAATTGTCACGACCCAATTTCCCCTCCATATGACATCGTGACAACACCTAGTCTCTATGACTAGGTAAGCCTAACATTTGCGGAATAATGAAATGAAAACGTGAATTAAACAACTAACTGTTCAAAATACACAGTAATCCCAAAACCCGAAACATCGTAAGTCAGAAGCTACAGAAGAAAACTAGTATCTCTATACACCAGAGTCTAATAACAGAAGTAAGGAAGGTAAATAACATAGGAGGGAATAGAGGGGGACTCCGAGGTCTGCAGACGCGACTGATATACCTTGAAGTCTCCGTACATCAGCAAACACTCTCAGCTAGTGGTGGGTTGATAAGAAGTACCTAGATCTGCACACAAAACATATGCAGAAAAGTAGCACGAGTACACCACAATTGGTACCCAGTTAGGGCCAAGCCTAACCTCGGTAGAGTAGTGATGAAGTCAGGTCTGGCCCCTACTGGAATATGATAATAAAGCAAGGCAAAAATGAAATATCATAGTAAAATAAAGACTGAAATTTAACAAGAAAGAGTTCATAGAAGGTAACAGCTTAATACACAAAAATACAACATGGGATCTCCCGAGATACCGTCTCGTAGTCCCAAACATAAATGTGCAGGGGGATCTCCCGGAATACCGTTCCATATTTCCAAAGTAAATATGCAAGACAGGGGGATCTCCCGAAATACCATTCCATAGTCCCAAAGTAAATATGTAGTATAGGGGGATCTTCCGGAATACCGTTCCGTAGTCCTAAAGTAAATATACAGTACATGGGGATCTCCCGGAATACCGTTCCATAGTCCCAAAGTAAATATGCAGCGCAAATAATAGAAATACAACTACATCACGAAATCTTACGATTTAGACTATGTACCAGTCAAGGAAGAAGCAGGAAATTCACTAAGCATGCTGCACAGAGTTCACATAAGCAGTTAAGACATGTAGACATGCTGTATTAGACTAAACAGGATAACTACACATATTAGAATAACTCAATTAAGAATGAAAATAGATTGATACTCATTAAAATGGTATAATTCAAAATAAAAGGAAAAACAGGTTGCTACTTAGTAAGAAAATCGGGTTTTTCCACAACTAGCCCGTGTACATACTCGTGACCTCACGTACACGGCGCTCACATATCACAATAGTTCCAAATCTTAAAGGGATTTCCCCCACACAAAGTTAGGCAAGTCACTTACCTCAAACCAAGCCCAATCAATCGGTTACAATGCATTTCCCACGAATATCCGGCTCCGAATGGCCCAAATCTAGCCAAAAGAAATTACATATCATAAATACAACCATAACAGACTCATCTAATTAATGAAATCAATACTTTAACAAAAATTCTGAAATTTGTCCTAAAAAGTCGACCCGGGCCCATGTATCGGAATCGGGTAAAAGTCACAAAATCTGAAAGCCCATTCACTCGCGAGTCTAACCATATCAAATTTACTAAACTCCGACACCAAATGGTCCTTCAAATCCACAAATCAAACTTTCCAAATCCCTAGCCTCAAACTTCCAAATTCTACCTTAAATACACACTAACTAGGTGGAAAAACAAATGGGGAAGCAAGATTATTGATCAAAAATAAGCACAAGGGACTTACCTCAAGAAATGCCTCGAAAATGCTCTCAAAAGTCGACCTAAACCGAGTTTGCAAAGTCAAAAATGACAAAAATCACGAAGCCCTTCGGATTTAAACACTGCCCAGGCATTTTCGCACCTGCTGAGCCTGGGCTCGCACCTGCGCACCCGCTGGTGCGAAAATGTGGGAGCACCTGCGAAAATGACTAACCTTGGCAGCCTTTGCTTCTGCGACCACTTGTCTGCATCTGCTCTATTGCAGGTGCGGAGAAACCATCACACCTGCGACCTCTGCTGATCTCTACCCCTTCCGCACCTGCGCTCAATCTTCCGCACATGCGGCCTCGCACCTGCGGCTAATACCCTCGCAAGTGCGATCATATCAGCAAAAGACCAAACTTCAGAACTTTCTCAACTTCCATTCCAAGTCCGTTAACCACCCGAAACTCACCCGAGGCCCCCGGGACCTCAACCAAATATACCAACCAATTCTAAAATACCATATGAACTTAGTTGAGCCCTCAAACCACATCAAACAACACTAAAATCACAAATCATCCTCCGATTCAAACTTAAAGAACTTGAAACTTCTAAATTCGACAGCCGATGCCGAAACCAACCAAACCACGTCCGATTGATCCCAAATTTTACACACAAGTCATATTCAACATTACGGACCTACTAAATTTTTCAAAATTGGAATCCGACCCCGATATCAAAAAGTCCACTACCAGTCGAAATCTCCAAAAATTCGACTTTCGCCATTTCAAGCCTTAATAAGCTACGGACCTCCAAAATACAATCCGGACATGTCCCTAAACCCAAAATCACCTAACGGAGCTAACGGAACCGACGGAATTCCATTTCGGAGTCGTCTTCACATAGTTCCGACTACGGTCCAATTCCTAAGGCTTAAACCTTCATTTAGGGACTAAGTGACCCAAAACACTCTGAAACTAAAAATAAAACCTCCCAGCAAGTCACCTAAGCAGAAAAAAAGGTACAAGAAAAATAGTAAATAGGGGATCGAGGTTATTACTCTCAAAATGACTAGCTGAGTCGTTATAAGATTCAACATAAGTTTATGTAATATTTCAAGAAACTGTTTGGAGAGGGTGCCCCAGTGATGCCTGGAATTGATATCAACATAGTCAGGGATGGCCCTTGCTTATCACTTGCAGAAAAACAACAAATGCTAGTGCATGTGACAAGATAAAAGATTATAAAGGTTGTGCAAGACTTGCCAATAGACAAAGCACCAGGGATGGATGGTTATCCAGCTGAATTGTTTAAAGGAAAGTGGCAAGTGATTGATGAAGATGTTACAAAAGCAGTACTGCAATTCTTTGAAATGGGGAAACTGCTAAGGGAGATCAACTGTACCACTGTCATTCTCATACCCAAGGTGGAAAATCCAAATTATGTAAAAGAGTTCCGACCTACAGCTTCTTACTCTACAATATACAAAATTATAGCTAAGATACTTACTGCTTGGCTGAAAATGGTTATTGATTACCTTGTGGGGCCTTCCCGGTCTGCATTCATAGAAGGGAGAAAATTTTTGGACAATGTAATACTAGCTCATGAACTGATCAAAGGATATACACAGAAAGCAGTATCACCAAGATGCATGATTAAGGTGGACATTAGAAAGGCCTATGATTCTATTGAATGGAGCTTCTTGAGAGATCTTATGCTGGAACTTGGGATTTCATATAAAATGGTTAATCTCATTATGGAATGTGTAAGCACAGTTACTTATGCTCTACTGATTAATGAAGGCTTAACACCTAGGTTTCAGGCAAGAAAAAGGTTGAGGCAAGGGGATCCCATGTTACCTTACCTCTTTGTATTGGTGATGGAATATCTGAACAGATCTTTAAAAGAGCTTAAATCAAATCCAGACATCAACTATCATCCTAAATGTTCAAAGTTGGGAGTGGTACATATTTGATTTGCTAACGACTTGTTGATGTGTTGTCGAGCAGACAAGGTGTGTATTAATCTCATGATGAAACAATTTGAACATTTTTCTGCCGCCTCAGGATTGCAGGCAAACATGGAGAAAAGCTTACTGTATATAGCAGGTGTATCGACTCAATACTAGGATGAAATACTTGAGTAATTGCATTTCACCACTGGAGCCCTACCATTCAAATATTTAGGAGAGCCATCAAAGAAGCTCACTATCAGTCAATGTATGCCATTGGTGGACAGGATTGTAGAGAGAGGGAGATGTTGGACGGCTAAATTTCTTATCCTATGCAGGGAGAATTCAACTAATCAAAAGCTTGTTATTTGAAATCAAACTTATTGGGCACATGTATTTCTTCTTCCAAAGAAGGTGCACGGTATGGTCACAGGAATATGCAGGAACGTTTTTTGGCATGCAAGTATTGAAGGTAAAAAAGCCCCTATTGCATGGGATACCATATGTAGGCCAAAGGCAGCATGGGGGCTGAACATCATCAATTTTATTCTATGGAATAGAGCAGCAATATGCAAACTATTGTGGGCACTCGGACAAAAGAAAGACAAACTCTGGGTCAGGTGGATCCACAATTATTATATAAAAACGAAGGGCTTAGAGGACATGGACACACCTAAACAGGCTAGCTGGTTGGTGAGGAAGATTTACGAGGCTAGAAAATGGTTAGTTTCAGGATTCAATGAATTGAATACATATGTTGCTCAAGGGAAATACACTATCAACAAAGCATATACCTCAATCCAACCACAATTTCCAAAGGTTTCATGGAAGGAATTATTCACGACACAAGGCATTCTACAACTGATGGGGGATACTAGTAACCAATGGTTGTGTCCTCTGTACAACTGATGAAGAAGAGACACATGATCACTTGTTCTTCGAGTGCCCATACTCTAAGTTTATATGGCAAAACCTGTTAAGCTTGTTTGATATTAACAGACAAATAGGCCGGTGACAGAAAGAGGTCGACTGGCTGGTTACAAAAACAAGGAGCAGGAACATACAATGGAAAATATTGGGGAGTGCATTCACAGTAGCAGTATACCACATATGGATGGAAAGGAACCTCATAAGATTTCAAAATACAAGGAAAGAGAATAGGAATAGAGTTAGAGAAATTGTCTTACAAATTGCACATTATGGGAGAAAAATACTGTAAATGGAGGGCAATACTAGATAGGATAAATAGATATCCATGTTAGCAAATAGTCTGAATTCTAGCTGTGGAACTTAAGTGTTACGAAGGATAGGGTATTTTTGTGAGACCCGACTCTAGAGTCCAATGAGCGGGTGGTTGTACATATTTACACTTGGTTAAATAAAAAATTTCAGTTTAACCAAAAAACAAATTACTACATAATAAGTTAAATTATATCTTTATATATTTTATTCATTTCTTAAAATTATTGTTTATGTTTTTGTCTTTAGTTTTATTAATTATGTTATTTTTAGTTCAATATTTTTATCCATATAGCATGACCATATGAATTATTATTCAAAAACTTTATCATCTCAAAAAATAAATCAGTCTTATCACTTTATATATCTCTACATTGAAGTTATTTATTTATACTAGTTTTAAAATACGCGTTGCACGTGTATCTTATCTCAATAAATATAAAGCTTTTACAAAAATTATATAACTGTTCTTTTTGATATATTACATTTAAATTATAAAATATAATGAGTATTAATACAAAATAACTAACTCAAATGAAAAATAGAAATCCTCTATCATCCAATATTATATTCATCATAAAAAGTTTTTTAAGTTTATAATTTTATCTTTCCAATTTCTCATGTTATCATGTTTCTTTTATAGTTACTGTCACGACCCAAAATCCATTAAAAGCCGTGATGGTGCCTAACACTGCTGTCAGGCAAGCAAACCATAACTAAATAACTAAATTACCCATTTTAATATTTTTGAAATCAAAATTTCCTTAATAAAATAATAAAGATAGAACTCATAGAGTAAGTGATAAATAATTTAATAACTAAATTACTAAACAACCCATAATTTCTCCCAAAACTCAATGTCACAAGTGCATGAGCATTTACTAGGGAGTTAAAATAAAATACAGCATCTGTCCGGAATACAAATTAGACAGGAAAAATATAATAACTCTGAAAGAGACTCTGTTGGCTATGGATCGTAATACAGAATGCAGCTCACCTAAGTCCCCATATTTTTAACCACACCTCTGCGCCCACAAGGCCGCTAGACATATATGTACCTGCATAATAAAATGTGCAGCAAGTGCAACATGAGTACGTAAATAACGTGTACCCAGTAAGTATCTGTCACGATCAAATTTCTCCTCCGTATGACGTCGTGACGACACCTAGTCTGTATGACTAGGTAAGCCTAACATTTTGCAGAATAATGAAATGAAAACATGAATTAAACAACTAACTGTTCAAAATACACAGTAATCCCAAAACCCGAAATATAGTAAGTCACAAGCTACAGAAGGAAACGAGTATCTCTATACACCAGAGTCTAATACTAGAAGTAAGGAAGGTAAATGACATAGGAGGGAATAGAGAGGGACTCCGAGGTTTGCAGACGCGACAGATATACCTTGAAGTCTCTGTACAGTAGCAAGCACTCTCAGCTAGTAGCGGGGCTGATAAGAAGTACCAGATCTGCACACAAAACATGTGCAGAAGAGTAGCATGAGTATACCACAATCGGTACCCAGTAAATGCAAATCCTAACTTCGGTAGAGTAGTGACGAGTTCAGGTCCGGGCCTTACAGGAATATGATAATAAAGCAAGGCAAAAATGAAATATCGCAATAAAATAAAGACTGAAATTTAACAAGAAAGAATTTATAGAAGGTAATAGCTAAATACACAGAAATACAACAGGGGATCTCCCGAGATACCGTCTCGTAGTCCCAAATGTAAATGTTCAGGGGGATCTCCCGGTATACCGTTTCGTAGTCCCAAAGTAAATATGCAAGATAGGGGGATCTCCCAGAATACTGTTCCGTAGTCCCAAAGTAAATATGCAGTACAGGGGGATCTCCCGGAATACCGTTCTGTAGTCCCAAAGTAAATATGCAGTACAGAGGGATCTCCCGGAATACCATTCCGTAGACCCAAAGTAAATATGCAGCGCAAATAATTGAAATACAACTACATCACGAAATCTTATGATTTAGACTAAGTACCAGTCAAGGAAGAAGTATTAAATTCACTAAGCATGCTACACAAAGTTCTCATAAGCAGTTAAGACACGCAGACATGCTGTATTAGACTAAACAGGATAGCTACACATATTGGAATAACTCAATTAAGAATAAAAATAGATTAATACTATTTAAAATGGTATAACTCAAAATAAAAGGAAAACAGGTTGCTGCTCAGTAAGAAAATCGGGTTATTTTCCACAACTAGCCCGTGTACGTACTCGTCACCTCACGTACACGACTCTCACATATCACAATAATTCCAAATCTTAAGAGGATTTCCCCCCACACAAAGTTAGGCAAGCCACTTACCTTGAACGAAGCTCAATCAATCGGTCACAATGCCTTTCCCAAGAATATCCGGCTCCGAATGGCCCAAATCTAGCCAAAAGCAATTACATATCATAAATACAACCATAATAGACTCATCTAATTAATGAAACCAACACTTTAACAAAAATTCCGAAATTAACTCAAAGATCGCCCGTGGGCCCCACGTCTCAGAATCAGGTAAAAGTCCCAAAATACGAATACCCATTCACTCACGAGTCTAACCATATAAAAATTACTCAAATCCGACCACAAATCCCCTTTCAAAACTCGAAATCTTTGTTGAAGAAGTTCTTCCATATTTCTCCCAATTTCAACCCCAAAATCCGAAATTAAACAGGAAATTAATGATAGATTAGTGGAATATAACCAAAATGGAGTATAGAATCATTACCCAATCGATATCTCTGAAACTCCCTCAAAATCTCGTCCAAATTCGAGCTCCCAACTCAAGTTTTTGATAAAATGGCAAAACCACCGTTTTTGGAATGTTGAAGCACTGTCCGGTGATTCCTTAATCGCGATCGCGGAAAAAGCCTCGCGATCGCGAAGAACAACTTCGCTCCCTCAGAAATTTACTCCACATGAACGCGTAACATCTCACGCGAACGCGATGCACTAACTGCTCACACCTACGCGATCGCAATTGTCTTCACGCGACCGCGAAGAGTAACACTCAAACTCCACTGCTGCCTCACTTCTTCTTCGCGAATGCGACCTAGCCCACGCGTTCGCGGTGCACTGCCTGAAAACCTTACGCGATCGCATCTTCATCTTCGTGAACGTGAAGAGAAATTTTTAGCTGACCTCTCAGATGACCTACATGATCGCGAGATCTCCCTCGTGAATGCGATGAAGAAAAATGTCTGCAATAACACCAGAAAATCTGCCAACTCCCTAAGTCCAAAAATGAATCGTTGAGCATCCGAAACACGCCCGAGGCCCCCGGGACCTCAACCAAACATACCAACCAATCCTACAACACCATACGAACTTATTCGAGCCTTCAAATCACGTTGAGAAACATCAAAAGCACAGATTATGCACGGATTCAAGCCTAATGAACTTTGAAATTTCTAAATTCTACAAACAACGTCAAAACATGTCAAATATCATCAGAATGACCTCAAAATTTTCTCATAAAATCCTATTCAACACTACGGACCTACTACAACTTTCAGAATTGGAATCCGACCCCGATATCAAAAAGTCCACTACCGGTCAAAATCTCCAAAAATTTGACTTTCGCCATTTCAAGCCTAAATAAGCTACAGACCTCCAAAACACAATCCGGACATGCCCCTAAGTAAAAAATCACCTAACGGAGCAAACTAAACTGACGGAATTCCATTCCGGAGTCGTATTCATATAGTTCCGACTACGATCCAAATCCTAAGGCTTAAACCTCAATTTAGGGAATGTGTCCCAAAACACTCTAAAAACCAAAACGAAACCTCATGGCAAGTCACAATAGCAAAAATAGATATGGGAGAAGCAGTAAATAGGGATCGGGGCTATTACTCTCAAAATGAACGGCCGGGTCATTACATCCTCCCCTCTTAAAACAATCGTTCGTACTAGAACGAGCATAGAGACATACCTGAAGGGGTGAAAAGATGAGGATAACGGCTGCGCATATCCTGCTCAGTCTCCCAAGTCGCCTTCTCGACCGGTGAACCTTTACTGATGCAATATTCTTTGACCTCAGCTTCCGAACCTGCCTGTCCAAAATAGCCACTGGCTCCTCAACGTAGGATAAATCCTTGTCCAACTGGACTGAGCTGAAATCCAACACATGAGACGGATCACCGTGATACCTCCGGAGCATCAAAACATAAAATACCGGATGAACTCCTGCTAGGCTGGGAGGTAAGGCAAGCTCATAAGCAACCTCCCCAACTTGCCGCAATACCTCAAAGGGGCCAATAAACCTTGGGCTCAGCTTGCCCCTCTTTTCGAACCTCATAACGCCCTTCATAGGCGAAACCCGATGCAGGACTCGTTCTCCAACCATGAATGCAACATCGCGAACCTTCCGGTCTGCATAGCTCTTCTGTCTGGACTGGGCTGTGTGAAGTCTGTCCTGAATCACCTTCACCTTCTCCAAGGCATCCTGAACCAAGTCCGTACCCAATAATCTGGCCTTGCTCGGCTCGAACCAACCCACTGGGACCGGCATCGCCTACCATACAGAGCCTCATACGGTGCCATCTGAATACTGGACTGATAACTGTTATTGTAGGCAAACTCTGCAAGTGGAAAGAACTGATCCCAAGAACCTTCAAACTCTATCACACACGCACATAGCATATCCTCAAGAATCTGGATAGTGCGCTTGGAGTGCCCGTCCGTATGAGGGTGAAAAGTTGTGCTCAACTCCACCCGAGTACCTAACTCTTACTCTACGGCTCTCTAGAACCGCGATGTAAACTGCGTGCCCCGGCCAGAGATGATAGATACTAGTACGCCATGAAGCCTGACGATCTCACGGATGTAGATTCGAGCTAGCTGCTCGGAAGAATAGGTAGTCATCACAGGAATGAAATGAGCCGACTTGGTCAGCTTGTCCATAATCATCCAAACTACATTAAACTTCCGCTGAGTCCTTGGGAGTCCAACAACGAAGTCCATAGTGATCCGCTCCCATTTCCACTCCGGAATATCTATCTTCTGAAGCAAACCACCGGTCGCTGATGCTCATACTTCACCTCCTTGCAATTTAGACATCTAGCCACATACTCTACTATGTCCTTCTTCATCCTTCTCCACCAATATTGCCTCAGGTCTTGATACATCTTCGCGGCACCCGGATGAATAGAGAACCGCGAGCTGTGAGCCTCCGGAGAATCAAGTCACGCAAACCGTCCACATTGGGGACACATAACCTGCCCTGCATCCTCAATCCACCATCCTCCCCAATAGTGACCTCCTTAGCATCACCGTGCTGGACCGTGTCCTTAAGGACAAGCAGATATAGGTCATCATACTGACGCTCCCTGATACGATCATAAAGAGAAGATCGAGAGACCATACTAGCCAATACTCGACTCGGTTCAGAAATATCCAATCTCACAAACTAGCTGGCTAAGGCCTGAACATCCAATGCCATAGGCCTCTCTACTGCTGGTAGATATGCTAAACTCCCCAAACTCTCTGCCCGACGACTCAAAGCATCATCCACCCCATTGGCCTTCCCGGGATGATACAAAATGGTAATGTCATAATCCTTAAGCAACTCTAACCATCTCTTCTGACGCAAATTAAGATCCTTCTGCTTGAACAGATGCTGCAAACTCCGGTGATCAGTGTAGATCTCACAAGGAACGCCGTACAAATAGTGCCTCCAAATCTTCAAGGCATGAACAATAGCTGCTAGCTCAAGGTCATGGATAGGATAGTTCTTTTCACGCACCTTCAGCTATCTGGACTCATAGGAAATCACCCTACGGTCCTGCATCAACACCGTACCGAGGTCAACTCGCGACGCATCACAATAAACTATATAAGACCCCGAACCTGAAGGCAATACCAATACTGGGGTTGTAGACAAAGCTGTATTCAGCTTCTGAAAGCTCTTCTCACACTCCTCTGTCCACCTGAATGGAGCACCCTTTTGGGTCAGCCTAGTCATAGGTGCTGCAATAGAAGAAAATCCCCTTAACAAACCGACAGTAATTCTCTTCCAACCCAAGAAAACTCCGGATCTCTATAGCTGAGGACGGTCTGGGCCAACACTGAATTGCTTCCACCTTCTTCGGATCCACCTTGATCCCCTCACTCGACACAATATGACCCAAGAATGCCACAGAATCTAACCAGAACTCACATTTTGAGAACTTTGCATACAACTTTTCTCTCAAAGTCTGAAGCACTGTCCTCGGGTGCTGCTCATGATCCTCCCGAGTCCAGAAATACACTATAATGTCATCAATGAATACGATGATGAAAGAATCAATATAGGGACGGAACACACTGTGCATCAAGTGCATAAAGGCTGCTGGGGCATCAGTCAGCCCGAATGACATCACAAGAAACTCGTAATGGCCATACTGAGTCCTGAAAGCAGTCTTCGGGATATCTGGCTCCCGAATCTTCAACGGATGATAACCTGAACGCAAGTCAATCTTGGAAAATACATTGGCACCCTGTAGCTGATCAAATAGTTCATCAATACGAGGCAAGGGATATATGTTCTTCACTGTGACTTTGTTCAACTGGCGGTAATCAATACACATCCGCATAGAACCATCCTTCTTCTTCACAAATAAGACATGCGTACCCCAAGGAGACACACTGGGCCGAATGAAGCCCTTATCAAGCAATTCCTGTAACTGCTCCTTCAACTCCTTCAATTCAGGAGGAGCCATACGATATGGAGGAATAGAGATGGGCTGAGTGCCCAGTAATAAATCAATGCCAAAAATCAATATCTCTGTCGGGCGGCATGCCCGGAAGATCAGCTGGAAACACATCTGAAAAGTCCCTCACTACTGGAACTGACTCAACTGTAGGGGTATCAATACTGACATCTCTCACATAAGCTAGATACGCGTCACACCCCTTCTCAACCATTCATTGAGCTTTAAGAAATGAAATAACTCTGCTGGGAGTGTACTCTAAGGTACCTCTCCACTCTAATCGTGTTAAACCTGGCATAGCTAGCGTCACGGTCTTAGCGTGACAATCAAGAATAGCATAATGGGTTGACAACCAGTCCATGCCCAAAATAATATCAAATTCCACCATGATGAGTAATAATAAATCAGCTCTAGTCTCAAAACCACTAAGAGCAATCAAACACGACTGATACACGCAGTCCACAACAAGAGAATCTCTCACAAGAGTAGACACATAAACAGAGGAACTCAAAGAATCTCGCGATACGCTCAAATACGGGGCAAAATAAGAGGACACATAGGAATATATAGAGCCTGGGTCAAATAATACTGACACATCTCTATGACAGACTAGAATAATACCTGTAATGACAGAATCAGAAGCAACTGCCTCTGTACGAGCAGGAAGGGCATAGTATCTGGCCTGGCCTCCCCCTCTAGGATGACCTCTACCTCCCCGACCTCCACCTCGGGTTGGCTGAGTAGGTAGGGTGGCAACTAGTACTGAATTCATGGCCTGAGGACCCAGTGGGACACGTTGTGGCTGAGAAGTCTGTGGAGGTGCCCCCTCCTAAATCTGGGGCAATCCCTCACCATATGGCAAGTGTCGCCACACTCAAAACAAAATCTGGGAGGGCGTGGCTACTGTGACTGGCTCTGGCCAGATCTGCTGGACTGGCTGCTAGGAACACCCCGTGTAGGAGGCACACTAAATACTAGCGGTGCATAATAAGGCTCCTGGGGCCTAGAAGAGACCGGAATACCATTGGCAGCTGGAAGAGCTGAATGAACGAGGCGACTCATATAACCCCTACCATGGCGAGCTATTGGGACACAAGCTCCAGAATAATAACCAGTCTCTCGAGACCTCTTGGCCTCCCTCTCTTTTCTATCCCGGGCAAGCATGCCCTCCAATCTCCTGGCAATACTCACAACCTGCTAATAAGAAATATCAATCTCCAACTTCTTGGCCATACTAATCTGGATGCTGGGGTGGAGTCCCTCAATAAATCATCGAACCCTCTCTCGAACTGTGGCAACCAAGGCCGGTGTATATCGGGCCAAATCATTGAAACTAACTGCATACTCTGACACAATCATAGCACCCTAGCGCAGCTACTCAAACTCCGCGCACCATGAGTCCCTGAGGCTCTGAGGGACATAATCTCTCAAAAACATGTCCGAGAACTGAGTCCATGTAAGTGAAGCTGCCTCAGCCGGACAACTCAACTCATAAGCACGCCACCACTGATAGGCTACTCTTCTAAGCTGGAATGTAGTAAAAGAAACCTCACTCGTCTCCGCTAAGCCCATAGTACGGAGAATACGATGACACTCCTCCGGAAAACCCTGAGCATCATCTGTAGCCAATCCGCTGAAGGTATATGGGTGGTACTTCTTGTACCTCTCAAGTCTGAGCTGCTCCGCCTCAGAAGCTGCTGCCCTAACCTCGAGCTGAGCTAGAGCTACCGGTTGCATTGGTACAATCTCTGGAACCTGGTCGACCTGAACCCGCTGCTCTGGTGTACCAGCGATGGGAGCTATGCTCCTCTCCCCGCCTGAGATGTGGCAGGAGCAAGTGGAATCAATCCAGCCTGAGCTAAGGTGCTAAACATGCTCAGAAACTGGGCTAGAGTCTCCTGGAGGGTTGGTGCAGAAACAGGTACCTCAGGTGTTTGCCCTTCAGCTGGTGCTACTGGGGGCTCCTCTATAGCAGCTCGTGCGGGTTCTCTGGCTGCACCATGTGGACATCCTCAACCTCTACCCCATCCCCGGCCTCTTGTGGCTCTAGCAGGGGGCGCGAGTGCCTGGTCATCAGATCTGCTTGTACGTGTCCTCACCATGTGTGAGAGAATAGAATATAGAAGTTTAGAATTTTTGAAGACAACAATTTTCGCACGACAAGGAATCAAAGTAGTGAAATTTTCCTAACAGTTCTATAGCCTCCCGAAGATCATTACAAATGTCTCCGTACCGATCCGCGAGACTCTAATAAACCAGCTTATGACTCACGACACCTATGAACCTAAAGCTCTGATACCAACTTGTCACGACCCAATTTCCCCTCCGTATGACGTCGTGATGGTACCTAATCTCTATGACTAGGTAAGCCTAACATTTTGCATAATAATGAAATGAAAACATGAATTAAACAACTAACTGTTAAAAATACACAGTAATCCCAAAACCCGAAACATCGTAAGTCACAAGCTACAGAAGGAAACTAGTATCTCTATATACCAAAGTCTAATAACAGAAGTAAGGAAGGTAAATGACATAGGAGGAAATAGAGGGAGACTCCAAGGTCTGCGGACACGACAGATATACCTTGAAGTCTCCGTACAACAGCAAGCACTCTCAGCTAGTAGTGGGGCTGATAAGAAGTACTTGGATCTGCACACTAAATATGTGCAGAAGAGTAGCATGAGTACACCACAATCGGTACCCAGTAAGTGCCAAGCCTAATTTCGGTAAAGTAGTGACGAGGTCAGGTCCGGGCTCTACTGGAATATGATAATAAAGCAAGGCAAAAATGATATATCACAGTAAAATAAAGACTGAAATTTAACAAGAAAGAATTTATAGAAGGTAACTGATCAATATACAGAAATACAACAGGGGATCTCTCGAGATACCGTCTCGTAGTCCCATACATAAATGTGTAGGGGGATCTCCCGAAATACCGTTTCGTAGTCCCAAAGTAAATATGCAAGACAGGGGAATCTCCCAGAATACCGTTTCGTAGTCCCAAAGTAAATATGTAGTACACGGGGATCTCCCAGAATACCGTTCCGAAGTCCCCAAGTAAATATGCAGTGCAGGGGGATCTCCCAGAATACCGTTCCATAGTCGCAAAGTAAATATGCAACGCAAACAATAGAAATACAACTACATCACGAAATCTTATGATTTAGATTAAGTACCAGTCAAAGAAGAAGTAGGAAATTCACTAAGCATACTGCACAGAGTTCACATAAGCAGTTAAGACACGTAGACATGCTGTATTAGACTAAACAGGATAGCTACACATATTGGAATAACTCAATTAAGAATAAAAATAGATTAATACTCATTAAAATGGTATAACTCAAAATAAAAGGAAAACAAGTTGCTGCTCCGTATGAAAATCGGGGTTTTTTCAACAACTTACCCGTGTACGTACTCGTCACCTCACATACACGATGCTCACATATCACAATAGTTCCAAATCTTAAGGGGATTTCCCTCCCCCCCCCCCCCCCCACAAAGTTAGGCAAGCCACTTACCTCAAACCAAGCTCAATCAATCGGTCACAATGCCTTTCCCACAAATATCCGGCTCCGAATGGTCCAAATCCAACCAAAAGCAATTACATATCATAAATACAACCATAATAGACTCATCTAATTAATGAAATAAACACTTTAACAAAAATTCTGAAATTAACTCAAAGATCGCCCGTGGGGCCCACGTCTCGGAATCGGGTAAAAGTTACAAAATATGAACACCCATTCACTCACGAGTCTAACCATATAAAAATTACTCAAATCCGACCACAAATCCCCTTTCAAAACTCGAAATCTTTGTTGAAGTAGTTCTTCTATTTTTCTCCCAATTCCGACACCAAAATCTGAAATTAAAAAGGAAATTAATGATATATTAGTGGAATATAACCAAAATAGAGTGTAGAATCATTACCCAATCGATATCTCTGAAACTCCCTCAAAATCTCGTCCAAATCCGAGCTCCCAACTCAAGTTTTTGATAAAATTGCAAAACCCCCATTTTTGGAATGTTTAAGCACTGCCCAGTGATTCCTTAATCGCGATCACGAAAAAAGCCTCGCGATCGCGAAGAACAACTTCGCTCCCTCAGAAATTTACTCCACGCGAACGTGTAATAACTCACACAAACACGATGCACTAGCTGCTCACACCTACGCGATCACAATTGTCCTCACGCGACTGCGAAGAGTAACACTCAAACTCCACTGCTGCATCACTTCTTCTTCGCAAACGCGGCCTAGCTCACGCGTTCGCGATGCACTGCCTAATAACCATACGCGATCGTATCTTCATCTTCGTGAACACGAAGAGCAATTTTTAATTGATCTCTCAGATGACCTACGAGATCGCGAGATCTCCCTCGCGAACACGATGAAGAAAAATGTCTGCAATAACACCAGAAAATCTGCCAATTCCCTAAGTCCAAAAATGACCAACCCGTTGAGCATCTGAATCACTCCTGAGGCCCCCGAGTCCTCAACCAAACATACCAACGAATCCTAAAACACCATACGAACTTAATTGACCCTTCAAATCACGTCAAACAACATCAAAAGCACGGATTATGCACAGATTCAAGCCTAATGAACTTTGAAATTTCTAAATTCTACAAACGACGTCGAAACATATCAAATCTCATCCGAATAACCTCAAATTTTGCACAAAAGTCCTATTAAACACTACAGACCTACTCCAACTTCCGAAATCGGAATCCGACCCCGATATCAAGAAGTCCACTTCCGGTCAATATCTCCAAAAATTCGACTTTCGCCATTTCAAGCCTAAATAAGCTACGGACCTCCAAAACACAATCCGGACACGCCCTTTATTCCAAAATCACCTAACGTAGCTAACGAAACCGACATAATTCCATTCCGGAGTCGTCTTCACATAGTTCCGACTATGGTCCAAATTCTAAGGCTTAAACCTCCATTTAGGGACTTAGTGTCCCAAAACACTCCAAAAACCAAAACGTAACCTCCCGGCAAGTCACAATAGCAGAAATAGATATGGGAGAAGCAGTAAATAGGGGATCAGGGCTATTACTCTCAAGACGACCGGCCGGGTCATTACAGTATCAAGCCTAATCTCTAAGAGGCAGAGACGAGATGGTCGACTTTGACACTCACTAAGGGTAAATAATAATAATCAATAAAATAAAAATAAAAATAGAAATATTTAAATCAACATGATTCACAGGATTAACGATAATTTTATTTAATCAACAGAAATAATTATTATTAGGCACGATTTCTGCCGAGGACATACGACCCGATCCAGAGTATCGTACACACTGCCAGGGACGTGCGGCACGATCCATAGATGTATCTATACTGCAGAGGCATTCGGCCCACTCCATAAGAAAGAAGGACATTTTCTTATGTACCTCCGGAATGTGAGTATATTTATTTTAAGATTAATTTGAGAGGATGAATAATTTATTTTAATAATTAATTAATTTAAACAGAAAATTAAGTATATGAGGTCTCCATCTTTTACTATCTTCCCTAACAATTCACAATGTATATATCAAATAATTTAATTAAATAAAGAATACAATTTACACAAGTAATTCATGGTTTGAGTCCTAAACTACCCGGACTTTAGCAATAAATAGTAGCTACACACGGACTCTCGTCACCTCGTGCATACGTAGCCCCCACAACTAGCAACAATTATTAATTTAATCACCTATGGGGTAATTTCCCCTTCACAAGATTAGACAAGAGACTTACCTTGTCTCAAAGTCCGCTTTTCGGTTAAAATGTCGCGTAAAAACCTCAATTCGGTGCCGAAAATCTGAAACTATCCAAAAGTTATATAAAATAATTAATACATGTTCAATAATTCGAAATTCATCTATTAAATAAATTACCCTATTCAAAATGGTAAAATTTCTAAAATTCACACCGGACCCACATGCCCGGAATCTGAAAAATTTTGGATGAAAACATTACCCATAAACTCAAGAACTCAAATATATAATTTCTATCAAATTCCATAACCATTTTCGTGGTTAAAATCTCATTATTATAAAAATCTAGGCTTTTCATCTAAACCCTTGATTTCTAAGATGTACCGGTTATATTCTACCCATAATCTATGTATTTAACTCAATGTGTGTAGAATTAACTTACCTTCCAATTTCTAGTTGAAATCCCCCTCTTAAAAACTCTGAAATCGCCCGAAAATGGAGGAAAAATGGGCTCAAAATGTCCGAGCCCCGATTTTAAACCATTCTGCCAAGCAATAATTTCAACCTACGGAAGGTGTACCGCACCTACGGAAAAGCCTCGCAGGTACGAGTTTTCCCTCCTGCCAAGCCTCGCATCTGCGCACCTTTCTCGCTCATGCGTGTTCGCAGGTGCGATCAAAATTATGCACATGCGATGGCAGGCCTCCCCTTCCCCTTCCGCTTCTGCGATTGAAGCTCGCATCTGCAAGGGTCTCACCTGCGACTGTCCAAGCGCAGGTGTGATCGTACCAGAAGAAGAAAGCTTCAACATTTTCTCCCAAGTCCGAAGTTGGTCCGAGCCTCGTCCGGTTAACATTCGGGGATCCCGGGGCCCCGCCCGAATATACCAACAAGTTTGAAATCATAAAACGGACTCGCTCGAACTCTCGGAACGTGTAAACAACGTCAAATCTAAGAATCGTACCCCAAACCAAATCAATTCAACTTAGAAATTTCAAATTCTTCAAACTTATTCCGAATGCACCGAAATATACTTATATGACTCGGAATGATACCAAATTTTGCGTGCAAGTCTTAAATCACTATACGGAGCTATTCCCAGACTCGAAATTCCAACCGGACCTCGATTACTACAAAACCTATTCCAAACCAAATTTAAAGAACTTTAAACCTTCAAATAGTTGATTTTTAACATTAAGCGCTAAAGTGCTCCCGGGTTATCCAAAACCCGATTCGAATATATGCCCAAGTCTGAAATTATCATACGAACCTATTGGAACCGTCAAATCCCGATTCTGAGGTCATTTTCTAAAAATGTTGACCAAAGTCAAACTTGGCCTTTTAAAGCTAGACTAAGGAACCAATTGTTCTGATTTCAACCCGATCACTTCCAAATTCTGAACCAACCATCCCCGCAAGTCATAAATTATTTAAAACACATTCGAGAAGTTTTATTTAGGGGAATGGGGTTCTAAAAGTCAAAATGACAGGTTGGGTTATTACATTCTCCACCTCTTAAACAAACGTTCGTCCTCGAACGGGTTTAGAATTGTACCTAGAGTGACGAATAAGTGTGGATATCTGCTCCGCATGTTTTCCTCGGCCTCCCAAGTCGTTTCCTCGATTGATTGGCCCCTCCTCTTGGCTTTTACTGCAGAAATCCTCTTGTACCTCAACTGGCGAACTGTTTATCAATAATGGCAACTGGTTCTTCTTCATAGCCCAAACTATTATCTAGTTGAACTGTGTTGAAGTCTAACACATGTGATAGGTCAGCATGATACTTCCGGAGCATAGATACATGGAAGCCGGATGAACTCCTGATAGATTAGAAGGGAATCCAAGCTCTTAAGCAGCCTCCCCAACTCGTCTCAACACCTCAAATGGGCCTATAAACCTTGGGCTCAACTTGCCCCTTTTCCCGAATCTCATGATTCCCTTCATCGGTGAAACCTTAAAGAGAACTTTTTCATCCATCATAAATGATAAATCACGCACTTTCTGATCTGCGTAACTCTTCTGTCTGGACTGCGCTGTACGAAGTCGCTCCTGAATCAACTTTACCTTTTCCAAGGCATCCTTCACCAAATCAGTACCATATAACTTAGCCTCACCGGGCTCAAACCACCCGATGGGCGAACGGCATTGCCGACCATATAAAGCTTCAAATGGAGCCATCTCGATGCTGGATTGGTAACTGTTATTATAAGCAAACTCGGCCAAAGGCAAGAAACGATCCCACTGACCTCCAAAGTCAATCACACATGCCCTGAGCATATCCTCCAAAATTTGAATTGTCCGCTCTGACTGCCCATCAGTCTGCGGATGAAAGGCTGTGCTGAGCACTACACGGGTCCCCAATTCACTCTGTACTGCTCTCTAGAAATATGAAGTAAACTGAGGGCCTCTATCTGATATGATAGAAATTGGCACACCGTGCAACCGAACTATCTCCTGAATATAAATCTGGGTCAACCTCTCTGAAGTATACGTAGTCACAACCGGAATGAAATGTGCCGATTTGGTCAACCTGTCAACAATCACCCAAACTACATCGAATTTCCGCAAGGTCCGTGGCAACCCGACTACAAAGTCCATAGTGATGTGTTCCCATTTTCACTTCGGTATAGTCATCTGCTGAAGTAGGCCACATGGCCTCTGGTGCTCATATTTAACTTGCTGACAATTTAGACACCTAGATACATGCTCAACGATGTCCTTTTTCATTCGTCGCCACCAATAATGCTGCCTCAGGTCACGATACATCTTCGTAGCACCTAGATGAATAGAATACCGAGAACTGTGTGCTGCCTCTAGGATCTTTTTCCTCAGCCCATCCACATTAGGAACACATAGACGATCCTGGAGTCGCAGAACACCATCCACGCCAATAGTAACTTCCTTGGCACCACCACGTAGTACTGTTTCTCGAAGAACCATTAAATGTGGATCATCATACTGGCAAACCTTGATCTGTTCAAATAGTGAAGACTGAGCTACAATACATGCAAGAACTCGGCTGGGATCTGAAATATCCAGCCGCACAAGTCTATTGGCCTAGGACTGAATATCCAAAGCTAATGGCCTCTCCTCTGCTGAAATGAAAGCCAAACTACCCATACTCTCCGCCTTTCTACTCAAGGCATCTGCAACCACATTTTCTTTGCCCGGATGATATAGGATAGTAATATCATAATCTTTCAGTAACTCTTTCCATCTACGCTGCCTCAAATTTAGGTCCTCTGCTTGAACAATGCTGCAAACTGCGATGATCAGTGTAAACTTCACAAGACACCCCATAAAGATAATGATTCCAAGTCTTAAGAGGGTGAACAATCGTAGCTAATTCCAAATCATGCACTGGATAATTCTTCTCGTGGGGCTTCAACTGACGTGAAACATATGCAATAACTCGGCCTTTCTGCATTAATACACAACCCAAGCCAATGCGTGAAGTGTCACAATACACTGTATACATCCTCGAACCGGAAGGTAACATTAACACTGGTGTTGTAGTCAATGTTGTTTTGAGCTTCTGAATTCTCACCTCACAATCATCGGACCATCGGAACGGAGCACCCTTTTGGGTTAATTTGGTCAAAGGTGCTGCAATAGATGAAAAACCTTCCACGAACCGACGATAATAACCTGCTAAACCTAGGAAACTCCTGATCTCAGTCGTTGAAGTGGGACGATGCCAATTCTGAATTGCCTCAATATTTTTGGGATCAACTTTAATGCCCTCTCCCGATACAATATGTCCTAAAAATGCTATAAACTCTAGCCAAATCTCACATTTAGAGAACTTAGCATATAACTTTTGTTCCCGCAGCGTCTGAAGCACCACTCTCATATGCTGCTCGTGCTCCTCCTTACTCCGCAAGTAAATCAAAATGTCATCAATGAAGACAATGACAAACGAACCAATATATGGCCTGAATACCCTGTTCATCAGATCCATGAACGCTGCAGGGGCATTAGTTAAACCAAAGGACATCACCAGAAACTCATAATGACCATATCTAGTCCTGAAAGCAGTCTTCGGAACATCCGAATCCCAAATCTTCAACTGATGGTACCCCGACCTCAAGTCGATCTTAGAGAACACCCTAGTACCCTACAACTAGTCAAATAGATCATCAATACGCGTCAACGGGTACTTGTTCATAATAATGACTTTTTTCAATTGGCGATAATCAATATACATTCGCATAGTACCATCCTTCTTCTTCACAAATAATACTGGTGCACCCCAAGGCGATACACTCGGTCTGACGAACCCTTTGGCTAATAACTCCTCAAGCTATTCTTTCAATTCTTTCGGAGCCATGCGATATGGTGGGATAGATATAGGCTGGGTATCTAGATCCAAGTCAATACAGAAATCAATATGATGATCAAATGTCATGCCTGGAAGATCTGAAGGAAATACATCGGAGAACTCTCGAACTACAGGCACTGAATCAATAGTCGGAGTCTCTACAGTAGCATCTTGAACATAGGCTATATAAGCCAAACAACCCTTTTCAACCATGTGTTGAGCCTTCATAAAAGAAATAACCCGATTAGGTGCACTAAAAGACGAACCCTTCCACTCCAACCTAGGAAATTCTGGAATAGCCAAGGTAACAGTCTTGGCATGGCAATATAGGATGGCATGATATGGAGATAACCAGTCCATGCCCAAGATAATTTCAAAATCGGCCATCTCAAGCAATAGGATATCTGCTCTAGTTTTATAACCACAAAATGTAATAATACAGGGCCGGTAGATCCGATTCACAACAACAGAATCGCCCACATGAGTGGACACATAAATGGAAGTACTCAAGGACTCACAAGAAACACCTAGAAATTGAGGAAATAGAGAGGACACATATGAATATGTAGATCCTGGATCAAATAATACGGAGGCATCTTTGCCGCAAACAGAAATAATACCTGTAATCATGGCATCTGAGGCCTCTACATCTGGTCTGGCCGGAAAAGCATAGAACCAAGCTGGAGCGCCAACTGGCTGGCCTCCGCCTGGATGACCTCCATCTCTAGGACGACCCCTACGCACCTGTCCTCCACCTTTTGGTGGTCGGATGACTGGTGGAGCAACTGGTGCGGTAATCATAGGCTGCTGACTCTGTTGCACTGGTCTACCCCGAAGCCTGGTGCAGAATCTCCGCATGTGACTGGGATCCCCACACTCGTAACAACTCTTCGGTGCAATGGGCTACTGACTAAGAATCTTGCCCTGGTGACCTGAATACCCACTGGAAGAACCCTGAATAGCTGGTAGGCGATAAGAACTTTCTGGTATAGCACTGAAATAAGGTCGCACTAGAGCACCCCGAGGAGGCGGTGGTGCTGGATATGGGGGCCTGCTGGACTGCCCTCTCACTAACTAACCTCTGCCCCCAGACGGATCACCTCTGTACTCTCCAGAGTATCTAAACCGCTTATCTCTCATAACCTACTCTCGGCTCAGTTGACGCACACCCTCAATCCTTCGGGCTATCTCCACGACTAGCTCATAAGAAGTACCCATCTCAACCTCTCGAGCCCTAGTGGCCTGAATGCCAGTATGTAAACCCGCAACAAACCTCCGTACTCTCTCCGCCTCAGTAGGGAGTATCATAAGTGCATGGCAAGATAACTCAGAGAACCTCGCCTCATAATCGGTCACTGACATCTGACCCTGCTGGAGCTATTCAAACTAAAACCGCAACTCCTCCCTCTTGGAGGGTGGAATATACCTGTCCAGGAACATACAGGTGAACCTGTCCCAAGTCATGGGAGGAGAATCTACTGGTCTGCCAAGAAGATAAGACTTCCACCATCTACGGGCTCTACCTTCTAGCTGAAAAGTAGCAAAGTCTACCCCATGAGACTCCAATATCTTCATGTTGTACAGTCTATCCTTGCATCGATCAATGAAATCCTAGGGATCCTCATGTTGCTCACCCCCCAAAGACAAGAGGATGTAGTCTAGTCCATCTGTCCAATAGTTTCTGCGGATCAGCGGCTGCAGCTGGCCTGGGCTCAGGTGTAGCTGCTGCCACTGGCTGGGCTTCACCCACGGGTCGTGTACCCTGGGTCTGATATACAGCAGCTGCCTGCCCATGAGCCTGCGCGGTAGGGGTCTGTGCTCCCCAGCCCACCTGAGATATGGCTGGGTCCGGAAATAAACTGGCCTAAGTCATAGTGTCCATCAACCGCAACATACGACCCATGGCATCCCGAAATCCTGGTGCAGATGTGAAATCCACCGGAGCTGGATCTGCCACAGGCACCTCACCCTATTTCTCAATAATGGAATTCTCTGCTGGACCCACTGGCGGCATAACTAGAACAGTCCTGGGACGTCCTCGCCCCCTACCACGAGCTGGAGCCCTCCCTCGGCCTCTGCCTCGACCTCTAGCAACTAGGGGAGTAGCTCTTCCTTGGTCTGGAACCTCATTAGAGCGCGTTCTCACCATCTGTGAGAGAATAAGAGAAAGATATTTAGTACTACATCAATTGCACAATCGAAGATGAAGAAAGGTAGTTTCCTAACACCCTATAGCCTCTCGAAGATAAGTACAGACGTTTTCGTACCGATCCGCAGGACTCTATTAGGTCTGTTCATAACTTGTGAGACCTACGTGAACCTAGTGCTCTGATACCATGTTGTCACGACCCAAAATCCATTAAAAACCGTGATGGCACCTAACACCGCTGTCAGGCAAGCCAACCATAATTAATTAACTAAATTACCCATTTTAATATTTTTAAAATCAAAATTTCCTCAATTAAATAATAAAGATAGAACTCATAGAGTAAGTGATAAATAATTTAGCAACTAAATTACTAAACAACCCATAATTTCTCCCAAAACCCGGTGTCACAAGTGCATGAGCATTTACTAGGGAGTTAAAATAAAATACAGCATCTGTCCGGAATACAAATTAGACAGAAAAAATATAATAACTCGGAAGAAAACTCTGTTGGCTGCGGATCGTAATATAGAATGCCGCTCACCTAAGTCCCCATATTTTTAACCATACCTCTACGCCCACAAGGCCGCTAGACATATATGTACCTGCACAATAAAATGTGCAGCAAGTGGAGCATGAGTACATAAACAACGTGTACCCAGTAAGTATCAAGCCTACTCTCGAAGAGGTAGAGACGAGATGATCGACTTTGACACTCACTAAGGGTCAATAATAATAATCAATAAAATAAAAATAAAAATAGAAATATTTAAATCAACATGATTCACAGGATTAACGATAATTTTATTTGATCAACAGAAATAATTAAATTCCTTCAAATGCAATAATTCTCAATCTATTAATTAAATTCACAAGCTGCAATTAAAATAGCAAAGTATCATGAAATTATTATTATTAGGCATGATTTCTGCCGAGGTCGTACGGTCCGATCCAGAGTGTCGTGTACACTGCCGAGGGACGTGCAGCACGATCCATAGATGCATCTATACTGCCGAGGCGTTCGGCCCGCTCTACAAGAAATAATGATATTTTCTTATGTACCTCCGGAATGAGAGTATATTTATTGTAAGATTAATTCGAGAGGATGAATAATTTATTTTAGTAATTAATTAATTTAAACAAAAAAATAAGTATATGAGATCTCCATCTTTTACTATCTTCCCTAACAATTCAAAATGTATATATCAAATAATTTAATTAAATAAAGAATATAATTTACACAAGTAATTCATGGTTTGAGTCTAAAACTACCCGGACTTTAACAATATAAATAGTAGCTACGCACGGACTCTCGTCACCTCGTGCGTACGTAGCCCCCACAACTAGCAACAATTATTAATTTAATCACCTATGGGGTAATTTTCCCCTCACAAGATTAGACAAGAGACTTACCTTGTCTCAAAGTCCACTTTTCCGATTAAATGTCACGTAAAACCTCAATTCGGTGCCGAAAAATCCGAAACTATCCAAAAGTTATATAAAATAATTAATACATATTCAATAATTCGAAATTCATCTATTAAATAAATTACCCTATTCAAAATGGTAAAATTTTTAAAATTCACCCCGGGCCCACATGCCCGAATTCCGGAAAAATTCGGATGAAAACGTTACCCATAAACTCAAGAACTCAAATATATAATTTCTATCCAATTCCATAACCATTTTCGTGGTTAAAATCTTATTATTATAAAAATCTAGATTTTTAATCTAAACCTTTGATTTCTAAGATTTACCTGTTATATTCTACCCATAATCTATGTATTTAACTCAAGGTGTGTAGAATTAACTTACCTTCCAATTGCTAGTTGAAATCCCCCTCTCAAAAACTCTGAAATCGCCTGAAAATGGAGGGAAAATGGGCTCAAAATGTCCGAGTACCGATTTTTAACCATTCTACCAAGCAATGATTTTGCACCTGCGGCTTCCACACCTGCGGAATAGCCTCGCAGGTGCGAGTTTTCCCTCGCCTGCTAAGCCTCGCATTTGCGCACCTTTCTCGCACCCGCGCGTTCGAAGGTGCGATCAAAATTCCGCACCTGCGATGGCAGGCCTCCCCTTCCCCTTCCGCTTCTGTGATTGAAGCTCGCATCTGCGAGGGTCGCACCTGCGACTATCCAAGCGCAGGTGCGATCGTACCAGAAGCAGAAAACTTCAGCATTTTCTCCCAAGTCCGAAGTTGGTCCGAGCCTCGTCCGGTTAACACTCGGGCCTCCCGGGGACCCGCCCGAACATGCCAACAAGTTTGAAATCATAAAATGGACTCGCTCGAACTCTCAAAACATGTAAAACAACATCAATTCTAAGAATCGTACCCCAAACCAAATCAATTCAACTTAGAAATTTCAAATTCTTCAAACTTATTCCGAATGCGCCGAAATATACTTATACTACTCGGAATGACACCAAATTTTGCGTGCAAGTCTTAAATCACTATATAGAGCTATTCCCAGACTCAAAATTCCAAACGGACATCGATTACTCCAAAACCTATTCCAAACCAAATTTAAAGAATTTTAAACCTTCAAATAGTTGATTTTTACCATTAAGCGCTAAAACGCTCCCGAGTTATCCAAAATCCTATTCGAACATACGCCCAAGTCCGAAATCATCATACGAACCTATTGGAACCGTCAAATCCCGATTCCGAGGTCGTTTTCTAAATATGTTGACCGAAGTCAAACTTGACCTTTTAAATCCAGACTAAGGAACCAATTATTGCGATTTCAACCCGATCACTTTCAAATTCTGAACCAACCATCCCTGCAAGTCGTAAATTATTAAAAACACATTCTGAAAGTTTTATTTAGAGGAACGGGGTTCTGAAAGTCAAAATGACCGATTGGGTCATTACAGTTACAAAATTCAAGTACTCATCATCAACAGTACGTCTCTATTCTACATAAATCTATTAAATTAATAATTGGATGTATTGGACTAAGTTTGTTTTTATTCACACAATTTATATAAGTGATTCTAAAAATTTCAATTAAAAATTTATTCTAGTTTTATAATTTCCTCACTCCAAATTCAAAATTATCATTTTTGTTTCCTAGTTTCAGCATTCACGCATAAGATTTAAGAGCTTTATGACTTTAGTTTTAGAATTTTAATTTAAGAACTCCACGAAAAAACGAACTAGGTTGATGACTGCATTAACCAATTAGAAAAGTAAACCTTAGTGTCCCTCGAGAACAAAAAATAAAATATTAACAGACCTTTTTTAATGTTCTTTAATAAGGATATTAAATAATAGTTTCCTACTTATTCTCTCTTCTTCCTTTTTTCCTTTTGAATCTACACAACTTTGACTTCAATTAAATACAACAACAACAACAATAACAACAAATTCAGTATAATCCCACAAGTGAGGTCTGAGAAAGATATTGTGTACGCAAACCTTACCTTTACTTTCAAGAAGGTAGATGACCTTTTTCCGGTAGACTTGACTTCAATTTAATGCTGATATTAAACAATAAGTTTTCTATTTTTTTTTCCTTTTAAACCAACCGCAATCAATATTACTATAATAGGTAGTAATACCTCGAAGATCCGTAGTAAAGCAACCATGTGCATAAATCAACCAAATCAATAGGAAAATAAGAAAATAACCAAAAATTATATATCTATCAACCATTTGCAACTTTAACCTATGTGAATCATAAAAGAGAGTATAAATTTAGAAGGCACAATTTCAAAAGAGAAAATTATCGAGCATGGCCTTGAGGAGATTTTTCTTTTTTTCACCCATTGCTGAAATTCTTTTAAAGACTGACGCATTTTTCTAACCCTAATAGGACCTTATTTGCCACCAAAATTCGGAGGTAATATATAATAGAAACTCTATTTCTTAAAAAATGAATAAAAGGAAATACAAATTCTTAGGACTCTTCACGCTAGCAGTGTTTATTTGTGACGCTATACTTTATTACTCTCTTCTTAATATAGAAAGTAGGAATCCTAACTCGGATAGAAAGTAATTGAAAGCTTCTTTCAAAGCGGCATGTTAATTGACTTCAAAATACTAAAGAATTAGTTCATGTAGTGAAGGAAAAACTTTCCTACTGTGTAGTGAAAGAAAACGTTTCCAAGCGCGGGTGCTTAAAATTCCAGAACCAAAAGGAATTGAAATATTAGTATTATATATATTAGAAAAATAATTAAATGACTATTCCTAAATAATAGAGAATTAATTAAATGATTATTCCAAAATATTAGAAAAATAATCAAATGACTATTTTGTCTAATATAATGTCACGACCCAAAATCCATTAAAGGTCATGATGGCGCCGGACACCGCCGTCAGGCAAGCCAAAAATAAATATTTAATTTGGTTCTCATTTTAATATTTTTGAAATCATATTTCTTTCAATTAAATAGTAAAAAATAGAATTTACAGAGTAAATAATAATATTTTCAACAATTTCAATATAGGACAACCCCTAATCACCCCAAAATCCGGTGTCACAAGTGCATGAGCCTCAACTAGGAATGTAAAATAAAATACAACATCTGTCCGGAATACAAATTTGGACAGGAGAAATATAATTACTCTGAAGGAGACTCTGCTGGTTGCGAATCGTAGTATAGAATGCAGCTCATCTAAGTTCCCACCATAACCGCGCCTCTGCACCCACAAGGTCACTAGACATATATGTACCTGCACAAAAATGTACAACAAGTGTAGTATGAGTACGTAAATCAACGCGTACCCAGTAGGTATCCCGCCTAACCTCGAAAAAGTAGTGACGAGGGGTCGACTCCGACACTTACTAAGGGCTAACAATAAAATACCGATATTATAATTATGTGTGGATTGTATGGAACGGCTGTAAACTCAATAACATGAAGTAAGTAAACAATTATTTTGTTAATAGGAACTTTTCAAATTTATTTTCGTCATTTAACATTTTGTATCTCGGGCCAATAAAAGCAATATTAATTATTATCAATTCCAAAGATATATCATGTGCAAATCATGCCGAGGTCGTACGGCCCGATCCAACATAAATATTTAAATTGTGCACTGCAGAGGGTCGAACGACGCGAACCATAGATGCATCTATCTGCTACCAAGGCGTTCGGCCCACTCCACAAAAGGGAAAACACATTAAACAACCAATTCAAGATTTATTAAGGGGCATATATTCCAAGAATTTTAAATTCTCATTTAACGGTCAAGTAAATAAAATTTAACCTTTTTACAATTCCTTTATCGAGTTTCTAAATATTTTAAACAATTAAATTAACAAGTAAGGCGCAAACATCGCAAGTATAACATGATATGGGTCCTAGACTACCCGGACATAAGCATAATAGTAGCTACGCACGGACTCTCGTCACCTCGTGCGTACGTAGCCTCCACAAATAGAAACACATAATGATTTGATTCACCTATGAGGTTAATTCCGTCTTACAAGGTTAGAAAGGAGACTTACCTCGCTCCGAAATTCCATAACCGGCTCCAATGCCCATCGCTCCAAAACTAGTCAATAAAGGTGCAAATCCATAAATATATACTCTAATACTCATAATAATTCAATTTACGATAATTTTTAACTCCGCTCGAAAAGTCGATAAAAATCACCATCGGGGCCACGTCCCCGAATTTCGATTTTTTTGAAGATAATCATTACCAATAACATTACGAACTCAAATATATAATTTATTCCAAATTTCATGTCCAATTTCGTGGTCAAAATCCAAAAATATAAATTTCTAGGTTTTTCTTCAAAATCCCAAATTTTCACAAATATTCAAGACTAAATCCATATATAATCCAAGTATTTAACTTGCAATAGGTGGGAATCACTTACCTTGACATAGATGACGAAAATCTCCCTTCCAAGAGCTCCAAAAATCGCCCAACCAAATGAAAAAATGGAGGAAAATGGCCAAATCTCGTCTTTTAAAAACCTCACTACCCAGGCTACCCTTCTTCGCATTCGCGACCAAAGTCTCGCGTTCGCGATCGCGGTTGAAGCTACACGTTCGCGAAGACTAAATGACTCCGGGCCCCCGCTCCCTCTCTCTTCTTCGCGTTCGCGTAGCTTTGGCCGCGTTCGCGAAGGCCTTCCCAGCTACTGCCTCGCATTCGCGTCCATTGCCTTGAGTTCACGAAGGCCAAATCCCAGCAGCCTCAATGTTCCTCTTCGCGAGCGCGGGACTCCCTTCGCGTTCGCGAAGAAAGAAACCAGATACCAGCAACAGCAATTCCAAAACAACTCAAATTAATCCGAAACCACCCCGAAACACACCCGAGGTCCCCGGGACCCCGCCCAATTACACTAACCAGTCCCATAACATAACACGGACCTTCTCGAGGCCTCAAATCACATCAAACAAAAACAAAATCATGAATTGCACCCCAATTCAAGCTTAATGAACTTTTGAACTTCAAACTTACACATTCCATGCTGAAACCTATCAAATCATGTTCGATTGACCTCAAATTTTGCACACAAGTCATAATTAACATTACGGACCTACTCCAACTTTCGGAATCGGAATCTGACCCCGATATTAAAATGTCCACTCCCGGTCAAACTTTCCAGAAACCTTCAAATTTCTATTTTTTGCCAAATGACCCCGAAACGACCTACGGACCTCCAAATCCACTTCCAGATGTGCCCCTAAGTCCAGAACTACCATACGGAGCTATTCGCAGGCTCGGAATCCTAATCGAACATAGATAACATTGAAATGCACTTCAACCCAAATTTATGAAATCCTTCCAAATGCCAATTTTCCACAATAGGCACCAAAACACTCCCGGGTCATCCAAAACCCGATCCGGACATATGCCCAAGTCCAAAATCATCATACGAACCTATTGGAACCTTCAAATCCCGATTTCGAGTTCGTTTACTCAAAATTACACCTTAGTAAATTCTTCTAACTTAAAGCTTCCGAACTGAGAATTTGCTTTCTAAATCAACTCAAGATTTTCCGAAATTTAATTCCGACCAAACGTACAAGTCATAATACCTGAAGTGAAACTACTCAAGGCCTCAAACCGCCGAACGACGCGCTGGAGCTCAAAACAACCGGTCGGGTCATTACATGCTCTCACACTTAAACATACGTTCGTCCTCGAACGTGCTAAGAACTGCTCTGGAGTTGTCCGAAATCATTGTTTAATACCTCGTGCACCTACCCGTGATACCACAACCTAGTTGAGCACATTAGCTCGAGCAAACCTGAAAATCCTCCCTTTTATCTAGTCAAATAAGCCTTAGAGCCAAATTCTAACATCTGAAATCCTCTACCAGGTTTGTTTCCAACATACGAACACCGTATCCATCACTACACGATGCACCAATACATGATTGCATACCTTTTCTGAATTCATACCATGCACCTTGTAACTCACATGACCATAATAACATCCTCTGACAACGATAGTCGAAATCCCACGAATGTGATACCCACACGCACCTCACGAATCATATAAGTCCTATTTAAACTCTCGCAATACTGCTACAACAGAAAGGATGTGTAGAAATTCATAACCAACTTCTGAGTCGACAAATCATTGAGTCCCTCCTCCTGACAAGGACCATTACCCCATTATGAACCAGATAACGATATCCGCTTTTTAATATGCCTCATATAATTCGATCGCACTGATCCCAAGTCCAATAATCTTGTCTCGCCCAGTAGAAGTTGTTCCGGCAGTAAGCCACCACAAACACTACCAAAGGTTTCATATGATGCCACCATATGCCAACAATCCACAAACTCGCATGTAATACATAAGGAAAAATGAACTCCGGAAAGAACTGCTCAACCCACGTAACTAATTAAACAACCGAAAAGATGTTATGAACCTTTCTCAGAAAATGAGAAGCAAAACACACAAGAATAGGTATAGGGAACTGTACTCAACATCACACTGTTGCGGCGTGCAACCCGATCCAACCATGATACCTGTGGCGGCGTGCCACCTGATCCAAACAACATATCCGTGGAGGCGTGCCACCCAATCCAACTATATACCCGTGGTGGTGTGCCACCTGATCCACACATAATAATCGAAAGAAAACACACATCGAGCCATAATGCTTATACTCACGAAATGCCCGAATATCAACCATAAGCACGCGAAGAATCCTGGGGAAATAGGTAGCGTCATACGCTATAAAACTAAAGCACAACTAAGGTGCAATAAATGACCTGCATCTCGAGAGCCATCTTGCTCATATAACACCATAAACTGTACGGGATCTCAATATGAGTGCGAATACTCAAACAGCCTCACAGCCCACATGGCACAATAGAGACTACATGGAAGGGCCAGCAACAGAAATAACATCAGGGGCTCGAAGAACCCTCCAAAAATAGCGCTATGTTGAAATGAACACATCCGGCCTGATATAGAGCCCACATTCACATTTAGGTCCATCCATATACCTTATGGCGATTCTGATCGTACCGCACTAGGATAATAACATTTCAAGGATCCACAACACCCCTTTTTCCCATGACACACAAGAACAACCATCAAATCCGGAACAAACTTCCACAATTCATAACCAACTGAATAGAGCGCCTTTCAGGCCTAAACTCTCACTTTAGTGATAGTACCAAATCTCCATACTTGGTTTCAAATCTTTAATCAATCAAGTGACTACATGTCACACTTATACAATCTTACCGTGGGATACGCACCTATGGCCTTCCGCACCAGGTAACAAGTCTGCACATCCATACCACCGGCCACACTAATGCTGTAAAGCAAATCAAGAAGCCGCAAATCAGTACACAAAGCCTCTTACACAGGACACCGATCCCAGGTGATGCTAAAGACAATACCAGCTTACTCTAAACATCTAAATTCTTCCCTGATCATTCGAGCTCGTGACTTTCTTATCAACACCATACCACAACCTTGATCCTCAGCTTCCAATTTCCCATGCCGCCCACTGCACCTAACATGCCAATACGTGTGAGTACCAGAATTCCATAATAACCCCTGATCCACTAATAGAATAAATACTTCATCATATAGAAACCTTTTACTTAGCTCATTTAAGGAGAACCATTGCAACACGCGACTGAATTCCCATCACCGCAGAAAATACCAACCTCAAGTACTGGTCTAAACCACCATAACCCTTCCGGGATTCATCTTCACCTAACAAGCCATAATACTCGAATCCTTCCAAATAAAATCAATTACGGCAGCCGCCAAGTCTCACACGTACCGCCACACAACACATGTATGTCTTAACAAGCTGAAGGAACTGATCATTGCCGCCATCATACCAATTCAACCATTGCTAACCGATCCGACTTCTTCTAATTTACTCTGGACTTGCCTTAGGAATAATAATAGTCCCATTCAAACATAATGAACCCTAATTCGCACTCACCCCGAGTGAACTTATTTCACGAGACCACGCTGTCTCAAGACCCACGAACTATCTCATACCCTCCTTGTGCGCACATTCGCATCTTCAACTGGTACACCCATCCTAATAATTTCTTCATGAATCCAAAGTTATTTTCTCCCATCCTCCAATACTGTATCACATACCCAGTGATAACATAAAACATTCCAAGCCCCTTTTCATAATCCACTACAAAAGCTCAATACTTAACCATACTACTAGCTCGAAATCCTTAGTTACCGCACTTTGAATTTTTGAACCCACTAGAACCATTGTTGAGAGTCACCCACTCTGACTCGTTCCCAATTATGATCAAACTCCAAGGCTCTGCTAGCACATGAACACCTTCTTAAAGAAGCACTCGGTTGACTCACTTTCCTTGTACATCACATCTACACGAAGCATAAACTCCGAGTCTTCCCAAAGCCTGAACATAAATCAATAAGGCCAATTGTAGCACACATTCCTCAAATCCTTGGCTCAAATCACCATTGATGTTCTCTTTCCTTAGTCATAACAACCCATCAATATACCGATAACCAGAAACCTCACAAGTAGACAACATGCAATCCAATCATAGGCGGTGGGGCTCTCCCACTTAACCTTGAAGCTACCATTACATGACCCTGGAACCTACCAAGATCCCTTCTTCCTTACTGACATGACCTCGCGCAATCGACCTGCCAAATTCCTCGAAATCTTCTTGTTAACCATTTCATGAACGCTCTAAATCACTAGCCACATTTACATATTTGACCTCTTACCGTATAGCTAGTAAAATTCTTCGTAGAAGCTTCCTCAACACCATGCAGCAGTTAACCTGCTCACCGGAAATAACCCACATGTGGAAATTCCATGCCGACATCTTCCAACAATGCTGCACCGAGTATAATTACCACGAAACCAATAAACCATCCTCAACCAGTGCTCGTTCACCTGCTGTACAAGTCCATTCACTCCTCATGGACATCAACTAAAGGTGCGACAATACATTCCCTCATGTTGTATCCTTCTTCATACCATGTAACTCATTTCCGTCGTATCCAACCCTTCTCCGTATAGGAGCCAATATTCCAAATTAAGTTTGTAGACTTAGTCACTGTCCACCATGAGTTCCAAATCATTCTAAACTTTCCACAACGCGTGTAGCTATCCTACCACAGAATCCATATGCTACTCTGCCACTATACCACTTTGGTCAAACCCTCTCCTTTAAGAAACTACTCGACTTCTGCTTCTCACACTTGGCCTTCTAGAAACTTAACCGCGACAAGACACCTCCCACATTTCTTTCCTCATCCTCTGCTGCCCAGCTGTTGCCTTAAAATCAAAATCCATCTCTGTAGCACTTGAACCAATAGATCTCTACCAACTTTAAACCTCTCCGAAGATTATCCTTCTCGATCCATCAACACTAGGAACACCGATTCGATCATAAACCACTGCACACCGCGATCTCTAACAGCCGCTTCTCTGACACCATTTTACAATATCCTACCCCGAAGGCGAATTGGAGAAGACCATAACATTGGCAAACTTAATGCATTCAACAAGGACGACGACACCACATCACAGATGAAAATTCCACCATGCTAAAAAATACTAAGTCTCGTTACTCCATCAACCCAAACCTGAACATTCTTAGTCTGAATGCCTTCCTCCGTTGGAAATAAAACATTGAACCCTTGAATCATGCATTGAGAAAAAGACCTCCTTTCAAATCATTCACTTCCCCTACGCATAGACAAGTATCCTACCATTACTCAAACACTGTGCGATAACAATGCACGAATCATCATAACAATCAATACCAAATCTCGAAACTTTAGGTAATACTGATACTGAGCTACATCGACAGAACGACCTTCCGCAAGGCGACGACAATAGCCCGATCAAATACGTAGGGAGAAACATCCTACACCACATCTATAGTACAATTAAAATTCCTCGATTCCCAATTTATAACAAGCGCTTCACGTCGCATAAGATTGAATAGGAAGGGAATGAAGGCATAAGCCTCAAAGGAATCAAATCACACGATGAGGAATCAAGAAGGGAAGTGCTCCTAACAGTCCTGTAGCCTCTCGAAGATAAGTACAGATGTCTCCGTACCGATCCACAAGACTCTACTAGACTTGCTCATGACTCATGAGACCTAAGCGAACCTAGTGCTCTGAAACCATGTTTTCAAGACCCAAAATCCATTAAAGGTCGTGATGGTGCCGGACACCGCTGTAAGGCAAGCCAAAAATAAGTACTTAATTTGGTTCATATTTTAATATTTTTGAAATCATAATTCCTTCAATTAAATAGTAAAAGATGGAATTTACAAAGTAAATAATAATATTTTCAACAATTTCAATACAGGACAACCCCTAATCACCCCAAAACCCAGTGTCACAAATGCATGAGCCTCAACTAGGAATGTAAAATAAAATACAACATATGTCCGGAATACAAATTTGGACAGGAGAAATATAAATACTCTGAAGGAGACTCTGCTGGCTGTGGATCGTAGTATAGAATGCAGCTCACCTAAGTCCCCGCAATAACCGCGCCTCTGCGCCCACAAGGCCACTAGACATATATGTACCTATACAAAACTGTGCAACAAGTGTAGTATGAGTACGTAAATCAACGTGTACCTAGTAATATTCCGCCTAACCTCGAAGAAGTAGTGATGAGGGGTCGACTCCGACACTTACTAAGGGCTAACAATAAAATACTGATATTATAATTAAGCGTGGATTGTATGGAACGGTTGTAAACTCAATAATATGAAGTAAGTAAACAATTCTTTTGTTAATAGGAACTTTTCAAATTTATTTTCATCAATTAACATTTTGGTATCTCGGGCCAATGAAAGCAACATTAATTATTATCAATTCCAAATATATATCATGTGCAAATTATGCTGAGGTCGTACGACCCGATCCAACATAAATATTTAAACTGTGCACTGGCGAGGGTCGAACGACGCGAACCATAAATGCATCTATCTGCTACCAAGGCGTTCGGCCCGCTCAACAAAAGAGAAAACACATTAAACAACCAATTCAAGATTTATTAAGGGGAAAATATTCCAAGAATTTCAAATTCTCATTTAACGGTCAAGTAAATGAACTTTATCCTTTTTACAATTCCTTTACCGAGTTTCTAAATGTTTTAAACAATTAAATTAATAAGTAGGGCACAAACATCGCAAGTACAACATGATATGGGTCCTAGACTACCCGGACATAAGCATAATAGTAGCTACGCACGGACTCTCGTCACCTCGTGCGTACGTAGCCCTCACAAATAGAAACACATAATGATTTGATTTACCTATGAGGTTAATTCTGTCTTACAAGGTTAGAAAGGAGACTTACCTCGCTCCGAAATTCCATAACCGGCTCCAAAGCCTTTTCAACAACTCAAACCAATGCCCATCGCTCCAAAACTAGTCAATAGAGGGCAAATCCATAAATATATACTCTAATGCTCATAATAATTCAATTTACGACAATTTTCAACTCCGCTCGAAAAGTCGATAAAAATCACCCTCTGTCCCACATGCCCGAATTCCGAAAATATTCGAAGATATTCTTTACCCATAACACCACGAACTCAAATATATAATTTATTCCAAATTCTATTTCCAATTTCTTGGTCAAAATCCAACAATATAAATTTCTAGTTTTTTCTTCAAAATCCCAAATTTCCACAAATTTTCAAGTCTAAATCCATATATAATCCAAGCATTTAACTTGAAATAGGTGAAAATCACTTACCTTGACATAGATGACGAAAATATCCGTTCCAAGAGCTCCAAAAATCGCCCAACCAAATAAACAAATGAAGGAAAATGGCCAAATCCCGTCTTTTAAAAACTTCACTGCCCATGCGACCCTTCTTCGTGTTCGCGACCAAAGCCTCACGTTCACGATGCCTTCAGGCCCTACTGCTTCCCGTTCGCGGTTGAAGCTTTGCGTTCGCGAATGCTAAATAACTCTAGGCTCCCGCTCCCTCTCTCTTCTTCGCGTTCGCGTAGCCTTGGCCCCATTCGCGAAGGCCTTCCTAGCTACTGTCTCGCACTTGCATCCACTGCCTCGCGTTCGTGAAGGCCAAATACCAACAGCCTCAAAGTTCCTCTTAGCGAACACGGGACTCCCTTCGCGTTCGCGAAGAAGGAAACCAGATACCAGCAACAACAGTTCCAAAACAGCTCAAATTGATTCGAAACCACCCCGAAACAAACCTGAGGTCCCCGGGACCCCGCCCAATCACACCAACCAGTCCCATAACATAGCACGGATCTGCTCGAGGCCTCAAATCACATCAAACACCACCAAAATCATGAATCGCATCCCAATTCAAGCTTAATGAACTTTAGAACTTCAAACTTCTACATTCGATGCCGAAACCTATCAAATCATGTTTGATTGGCCTCAAATTTTGCACACAAGTCATAATTGATATTACGGACCTACTCCAACTTTCGGAATTTGAATCTGACCCCGATATCAAAAATTCCACTCCCGGTCAAACTTTCCAAAAACCTTCAAATTTCCATTTTTCGCCAAATGACCCCGAAACGACCTACGGATCTCCAAATCCACTTTCGGACGCGCCCCTAAGTCCAGAACCACCATACAGAGCTATTCCCATGCTCAGAATCCCAATCAAACATCGATAAAATTGAAATACACTTCAACCCAAATTTATGAAGTCCTTCCAAAATGCCACCTTTCCACAATAGGTACCGAAATGCTCCCGGGTCATCCAAAACTCGATCCGGATATACGCCCAAGTCCAGAATCATCATACGAACCTGTTGGAACCTTTAAATCCCAATTCCGAGGTCGTTTACTCAAAATTATACCTTAGTAAATTCTTCCAACTTAAAGCTTCCGAAATGAGAATTTTCTTTCTAAATCAACTCCGGATTTCCGAAAATTCAATTTCGACCACACGTACAAGTCATAATACCTGAAGTGAAACTACTCAAGCCCTTAAACCGTCGAACTACGGGCTAGAGCTCAAAATGACCGGTTGGGTTGTTACATGTAAACTCCATTTTTAAAAGGTAAAAAAGGCGAACGGCATTTCGTTAAGGGGCTTTATGCTTTTAGTATAGTACTGTAACGACCCAACCATTGTTTTAAAAATTTAAGTCTCGTTCGGTGGCATAAGATCTTGAGAAGCTTTGTATTATGTGTATTGACTTGCGTGTGTGGTCGGGTTCAGTTACCGGATGACTCAGAGTCAAATCGGAAGAAGGATTCTAGTTTTGGAAGCTTAAGCGGTAAGAGTTGACCGAAATTTTACTTTTATGTAAATGACTCTAGAATAGGTTTTGGATGATTCCAACAGCTTAGAATATTTATTTTGGACTTAGGCATGCGTCCTGATTTGGATTTGGAGATCCGTAGGGTAATTTGGAGCATTTCGGTGAAAGTTAGAAAAGTTGAAGTATTGAAGATTGAGAGAATTTGACCAAGAGTTGAATTTGGTGATATCAGGGTCGGAATATGATTCCAAGAGTTGGAACAACTCTGTTATGTTATTTGGGACTTGCATGCAAACTTTGACGTCATTCCGGGTTGATTTGATAGGTTTCAGCGCGAGTTTTAGAAGTTGGAAGATTTTAAAGTTCAGAAGTTTGATTCATGGTGCTATTCATAGTTTTGATGTTATTTGATGTGATTTGAGACCTCAAGCAAGTCCCTGTTAGGTTATGGAACTTATTGGTGTGTTTAGACGGGGTCCTGGGGGGCTCGGGTGTGTTTCAGATGGGCTACAAGCCATTGTCTCATTGTTTGTATAGATGTGCTGATATCTGGTGTCCCCTTCTATGTGATCGCGTAGCTTAAGCTGCGATCGCGAAGGCTTGTTTGGTGGGCTGACCATTCCTTCTTTGCGTTCACGTAGTCTTATTCGCGATCGCGTACATGTGCTTCTGCCTTCTCCGCGTTCGCACTTCATTGCATGCGTTCGCATAGCTCAGCTGTAACAGCTGGTGATTTTCCCCTTCCCCTTTCGCGATCGCATGCGCACTCACGCGGTCGCGTAGTGCAGGGATGGCCCCAACAATTTTCCCTCTTCGCGATCTCACTGTTCCTTACTCGATCGCGTATTTCATTTCGGCAGTTGCTATTTTTCTTCTTCGCGATCGCACTATTTTTTCCGCGATCGCGATGTACAGATACCTAGGCAGAATATAAAGTTCTGAGGGTTAGCCATTTTAAACATTTTTGGAGTTCTAGAGCTTGGTTTTGAGCGATGCTTTGTGGGTTTTTCAAGCAAATCGATTGAGTAAGTGTTCTTCACCTAGAAATTATTATATTTCATGATTTTATCTTTATTTTTATTATTTAATTTGTGTTTTGAGTTTAGGAAAAGGGAGGTTTTTGAAGAAAATTTTCAAAATGAAAAATCATGATTTGAGGGACGAATTGGTATCGAATTTTGATAAATTTAGTATGGTTTAACTCGGAGTGGGTGTTCGGGTGTTATGAAATTTGTCGGGTTCCGAGGTGCGGAACCGGGGGTCGACTCTTGGGCCAATTTTTAGATTTTGATAAAGATTGAAGCTTTATGATCCAGAATAGTTTCTTATGAGTTTTATTTGTGCTTTGAAGTTATTTTGGTTAGATTTGAGCCGTCCGGAGGTCATTTCACCCGAGAAGTTCATTTTTGAGTATCTGTCTTTCTTCTTTGAGGTAAGTATCGTGCCTAACCTTGTGTGGGGGAACTACCCCTTAGGATTTGAGTCTTTTGTGTTGATTGTAGTCCGTGTACGCAAGGTGAGGAGTACGTGTTCAGACTTATTTGTTGAAATTGGCCTTTTAGGGTTCCTAGGTCCTTGCATTCATTGAATATGCAGTTGTACTTGTTATAATTACGTTCCTTAATTACTAGTTTCATATTTACCTACTTAATTAGAATTAATTGCTTCATGATCCACTCTTACTGTTTACTTGATTCATATGTGCCTTAATTTGAAATTGTTATCTCTTCCATTGCCATGTTATCTTTTCCCTAACTATGTATCTTTATTTGAATTTGTAGTTATTCCTTTTTGTAAATGTTCACCCTTAATTGAGGTTATGTTGATTTTCTCGCTGCCCACTTTTATTTGAATTGATTGTATCTCTTCCATAATTGTCTAAACTTAAAAGATGCTTAGATATCCTATGCCTTAGTGGACTTGCTCTTATTCGAAATTATTTGACTCGTGTTAGTTTCTTGTTGTTGAACCGTATATTGTGGGACCATTGTTACATATTGTTTCCTTCCATGTGATTTGTTCTTATTACGCCTAGTATTCTTTATTATGGTTATTCCTTGTGAACTAGTTCTACCATTTCTTGTGATCGAATGTTCTTGAGTTGATGTCATACCTTGTATTATTGTCATTGTTGCTGTGGTACTTGTTGTTGTGATGCACGAGGTTTCTGTCGTGCGGTTGTTGTTATGGGGTTGCATGAGGTTTCTGCCGTGCTATTGTTACTACTGATATTTGCACATACGGCGTGACAAGGCGGGCTATATATATGTGGGTTGCGCATGTGGCGAGACAAGGTGGTCACATTATTATGCACGTGTGGTGAGACAAGGCGGGCATTCACTTTACTATTGCACACGTAGCGAGACAAGGTGGGATATATCAGGGATTGATTTGTGATGATACCTGTGGGCATTCTTGTTGTTGATATTGGTGTTGTGGTACACTTACCTATGTGAGCTTTATCTTGTAAAAGTTGTGAGAAAATATTCTACGTGTTATCCGTTCTTTTCCCTTATGCTCACTAGCTGGTTTGAATTATGTTAGGACACTTGCACAAGCATACACGTAATTAAGTACTTTTATCGGATAAGAGGTTTTCTTGATATTTTTGAGTATAGATGTACACCCTTGCTTACTTGCCTTCTATGTGAGAATGGCTCTATTTGGCACGCGAGTCGTCAGTGCGGTTATGAGGTATAATGAGGGCACATGATGCCAAGTGTTAGGGTTCAGATATTGAGACCAGTGAGTTGTGATTTATCCGAGGTTCGGTACCTCGTGGAGTTTGTTGACTAAAATCCGATGTGAAAGCGGTCGTTATTGCTGAGTTATTAATTGTCCTTGCTGTATTTGTGATTTTGAATTTAGGTTGTGTCTACGTTCACCCTTCTGTGTCATTATTATGGTATTTCGATGATACTTGTTGTTGTCCTTTCCTATTGGAATTACTGTATTATTAGTCATATCGCGTAGTCTTTTTGTAGATATTATACTCTATTGTTTCTATACTTGTATTTTGTTCAGGTTATTTAGTCCAGTAGGTGTCATGATTGTTCCTCGTCACTACTCCACGGAGGTTAGTCTTGATACTTGCTAGGTACCGCCGTGGTGTACTCATACTACACATGCACATTTTTGTGCAGACCCAGGTATTTCGAAGTTCGTTGAGCATTAGCTAGCTGTGCGGATTGCTGTTGTGGAGACTCAAGGTAAACTTGCCACTGCGTTCACAGGCTTCAGAGTCACCTTCCTTTTCTGTATTCATACTATTTTTACCTATTTCCAAACAGTTGTATTTAGAAATTGTAGCAAACTTTGTAGAGCTTATGACTTGTGCTACCGGTTTTGGAAATTATAAATTTTATAGAGATCTCTATTTCAAAAGTTGTTAGATGTTATTTATTATTATTATTATTATTCAGTAAATGTTAGGTTTACCTTGTCCCTAAGACTAGGTGCAATCACGGTACCCAACGGAGGGAAAATTGGGTCGTGACAAATTGGTATCAAAGCTCTAGGTTCATAGGTGCTACGAGTCATAAGCGAGTTTAGTAGAGTCTTGCGGATCGGTACGGAGTTGTCTGTACTTATCTTCGAGAGGCTACGAAACTATTAGGACAGTTTCAGCTCCTTCATTCCTATCGTGCGAGTTTATTGATCTCAAAGTTTAAAGCTTTTATCATTCTATTATCTCATATATGGTGAGGACACGAGCTGCAGTTATTGATGATGCTGCCCCCAGAGCATATGTCGCTAGGGGAAAAGGCAGAGGCCGAAGAGGAGCACGCGCCGCAGCTAGAGCACCCACCAGAGTAGCAGTTGATGAGCCGCCAGTAGCTCTGATTGGGGGACAGGTACCGGAGGTGCCTGCTATTGTTACCCCAGGACTTCAGGAAACCTTAGCACAGTTCTTGAGCATGTTTGGTACATTGGCTCAGGCGGGGTTGATTCCGGTTGCACCAGCTATTTCACAGACCGGGGGAGGAGCTCAGAATCCCGCCGACCACACTCTAGAGCAGCGAGGTCATGTTGGTCAGGTTCCAGATGTCATGGCGACACAGCCTATGGTCCAAGTTCAGCCCATGGTTAGGGCAGCAACATCTGAGGAAGAACAACTTAGACTTGAGAGGTACAAGAAGTACCACCCTCCTACTTTCAGTGGATTAGCGACAGATGATTCCCAGGGTTTCTTGAAGGAGTGTCACCGCATTCTTCATACTATGGGTATTGTGGAGACGAGCAAGGTTGCTTTTGTTACGTTCCAGCTCAGGGGACCGGTTTATCAGTAGTGGCGGGCGTATGGGTTGGGTAGATTGGCCGAATTAGCTTCACTTACATGGGTTCAGTTTTCAGAGATGTTTCGGAGAGAGTTTGTACCTCAGTCCCTTCGAGATGCATGGCATGCGGAGTTTGAGCAGCTACGCCAAGGCACTATGTTAGTGTCAGAGTATGCCATTAGATTCAGTGATTTGGCCAGACATGGACCTACTTTGGTCGCTACAGTTAGAGAGCATGTCCGTAGATTCATTTAGGGGCTTAGGCATGATATTCGATTTAGCATGGCTCGGGAGTTAGATTTGGATGTTCCGTTTCAGCTGGTGGTAGGGATCGCTTGCCGAGTGGAGGGCATGTGGGATCAGGAGAGAGAGGACAGGCGGGGCCATGAAAGAGAGGGCAGACGAGGTCATGAGAGAGAGGACAGGGAGGCGAGGAGGCCTCGTAGACCGGAGAGATCTACTGGTCTTTATTTTGGAGGCAGGGTACGTCATGGTAGAGATTTTGTGGGTTAGCCAGTTCAGTTTGAAATTCAGGTTTCGCTCGGTATTTCAAGTACTCATGGGTCTCAGACTACCCGTACCGCACAGTTTCCGCAACTACGTCAGCAGAGGAGTTGATTTGAGTGTGGAGATACCAGCCATATGGTGAGAGATTATCCCAGACTTCGGACATATATGTCACAACGGGGTATTCAGGCGAGTAGAGGGCGCCCAAGAGAGGGAGGCCCGACCCGTTGATGTGTTTCATATAGTAGGCTTGAGGTCGCTGCTCCAGATTATGCCATACATGTATTCTTTTGATTTGTTATAGAGGGGCACCATTTTTATTTTGATTCGGTTCTGCTTATCGGGGTGAGTTCCCTTATTTGTTGATTCTACCTATAGGTGAATTCATTACTTAGTATTCTGTATATGTGTTTACCCCTATTGGGAGATTCTATGAGTGGTATCCCGTGTCTATCATTTGCTTTTATTCATTATTGAGAGTTTCGAGGCTAGAAGAGAATTCTTGTTGTCTATTATGGTAGGTTTGATGTGATTCCTAAGTAATTTGGTTATGATTTATGATTTGATACTCTACCGGGGTGAGAGATAAGTAAGTGTTTTGATTTTATTGGCAGAATTGAGTTAATGGAAGATTTCCATTTGGTATGATGTTTATTCGACTTGTGATTCAGAGTTGAGGGTGAGACCCTTGCGATTCCATGTGATTTTGATATGTTTGAGCAAGTTTGCGTGCCACTGTGGAAGTTATATCAGGATAAGATCCTTGTGATTTGTTCATATACTTTAATTTTTCCTTTTAAATTGATTTGTAGGATGGTACTCATAGAGAGTTGTGCCTGCCGGGCTTGTTTGATATTTCTCTTATATGTTTCTCTTTACATATTCAGTCATTTTTCGTTCTGTGCTTCTTGAGTTTTAGCTTGCGGGATGTGTGCCTGGTGGTGTTAGTTGTGACTTGTTGATTAGGGTGTATAGTTAAGAGGTCTTCATGTTTCTTCATCGTTGTCAGTGTTGTGGAGGTTTGAAACAGGGTTCTAACGGATATGAGGCTAATTGCCGATGCTGGTTTTGATTACGGGTAGCTATTGTGATCAGAAATGTTATTATGGGCCTATGTGTGGCGTGTCTTGTTGAGTGGTCATACCTTGTGGATGTAGGCATGAGTTGTTGCAGCTGGTTGAGACTGATATCGTGTATCGATTTAGAATTGGGTCTTTTGGAGATGAACGGAAGGTGAGAATTTTGACTCTAAGGCTTATCGGTGTTGGTAGAAAGGATAAATTACAGTTGAGATGGTGTCACCAGGTTTATGTAGATTGGGGTGACGTGGGGTCACCCGCGGTTGTATGTTGGATATGTGCATTTAGTAATTTGAATACTTCGAGGCAATTCTTGGCACGTTCGAGGACGAACGTTTGTTTAAGAAGGGGAGGATGTAACGACCCGATCGGTCGTTTTGAGAATTTAAGTCCCGTTCGGTAGCATGGTCTTGAGCAGCTTCGTATTATGTGTATTGACTTGCATGCATGGTCGAGTTCAGTTACCGGATGATTCAAAGTCAAATCGGAAGAAGGATTCTAGTTTTGGAAGCTTAAGCAGTAAGAGTTGACCGGAATTTGACTTTTGTGTAAACGACTCCAGAATGGATTTTGGATGATTCCAACAGCTTAGAATGGTAATTTTGGACTTAGGCGTGCGTCCGAATTTGGATTTGGAGGTCTGTATGGTAATTTGGAGTATTTCGGCGAAAGTTGGAAAAGTTGAAGTTTTGAAGGTTGAGAGGTTTGACCAAGAGTTGACTTTGGTGATATCGAGGTCGGAATGCGATTCCGAGAGTTAGAACAGCTCTGTTATGTTATTTGGGACTTGCCTGCAAAATGTGATGTCATTATGGGTTGATTTGATAGGTTTCGGCGCGAGTTTTAGAAGTTGGAAGATTTTAAAGTTCATAAGTTTGATTCATGGTGCGATTCATAGTTTTGATGTTGTTTGATGTGATTTGAGATCTCGAGCGAGTCCATGTTGGTTTTGATGTGTTTCGGATGGGCTACGGGCCATTGTGTCATTGTTTGGTATAGCTGTGTTGATATCTGGTGTCCCATTCTATGTGATCGCGTAGCTTAAGCCGCGATCGCGAAGGCTTGTTTGGTGGGCTGACCATTCCTTCTTTGCGTTCGTGTAGTCCTGTTCGCGATCGCGTACGTGTGCTTCTGCCTTCTCCGCATTCGCACTTCATTGTCCGCATTCGCATAGCTCAGCTGTAACAGCTGGTGATTTTCCCCTTCCCCTTTCGCGATCGCATGCGCACTCACGGGGTTGCGTATTGGATTACCTGGCCCCAACATTTTTCCCTCTTCGCGATCGCAATGTTCCTTACGCGATCGCGTAATTCATTTTGGCAGTTGATAGTTTTCTTATTCGCGATCGCACTATTTGTTCCGCGATTGCGATGTACAAATACCTGGGCAGAATATAAAGTTCTCTATTCCGAGGGTTAGCCATTTTTAACATTTTTGGAGTTCTAGAGCTCGGTCTTGAGCGATTCTTTGTTGGTTTTTCAAGCAAATCGATTGAGTAAGTGTTCTTCACCTAGAATTTATTATATTCCATGATTTTATCTTTATTTTTATCATTTAATTTGTGTTTTGAGTTGAGAAAAATGAAGGTTTTGAAGAAAAATTTGAAAATAAAAAATCAAGATTTGAGGGACGAATTGGTATAGGAATTTGATAAATTTAGTATGGTTGAACTCGTATCGTAGTGGGTGTTTGGGTTTTGTAACATTTGTCGAGTTCCGAGGTTCGGGCCCGGGGTTGACTCTTGGGCCGATTTTTAGATTTTGATAAAGATTGAAGCTTTATGATCCAGAATAGTTTTTTGTGAGTTTTATTTGTGCTTTGAAGTTACTTTGGTTGGATTTGAGCCTTCCGGAGGCCATTTCACCCGAGAAGTTCAATTTTGAGTATCAGTCTGTCTTTTTTGAGGTAAGTATCTTGCCTAACCTTGTGTGGGGGAACTACCCCTTAGGATTTGAGTCTTCTATGTTGATTGTAGTCCTTGTACGTGAGGTGACGAGTACATGCTCGGACATATTTATTGAAATTGGCCTTTTAGGGTTCCTAGGTCCTTGCATTCATTGAATATGCATTTGTACTTGTTATAATTACGTTCCTTAATTACTAGTTTCACCTTTACCTGCTTAATTAGAATTAATTGCTTCATGATCCACTCTTACTGCTTACTTGATTCATATGTGCCTTAATTGAAATCATTATCTCTTCCATTGTCATGTTATCTTTTCCCTAACTGTGTATCTTTATTTGAAGTTGTAGTTATTCCTTTTTGTAAATGTTCACCCTTAATTGAGGTTATGTTGATTTTCTCGCTGCCCACTTTTATTTGAATTGGTTGTATCTCTTCCGTAATTGTCCAAACTTAAAAGAAGCTTAGATCTCCTATGCCTTAGTGGACTTGCCCTTATTCAGAATTATTTGACTCGTGTTAGTTTCTTGTTGTTGAACCGTATATTGTGGGACCATTGTTACAAATTGTTTCCTTCCCTGTGAGCTGTTCTTATTACGCCTAGTATTCTTTATTATGGTTATTCCTTGTGAACTAGTTCTACCGTTTCTTGTGATCGAAGGTTCTTGAGTTGATTTACTTGCCGTACCTTGTATTATTGTCATTGTTGCTGGGGTACTTGTTGTTGTGATGCACGAGGTTTCTGCCGCGCGGTTGTTATTGTGATGCACAAGGTTTCTGCCGTGCGGTTGTTGTTATGGGGTTGCACGAGGTTTCTACCGTGCTATTGTTACTAATGATATTTGCACATGCGGCGTGACAAGGCGCGCTATATATATGTGGGTTGTGCATGTGGCGAGACAAGATGGGCACATTATTATGCACGTGTGACGAGACAAGGCGGGCATTCACTTTACTATTGCACACGTGGCGAGACAAGGTGGGCTATGTTAGGGAATGATTTGTGATGGCCTGGGGGCATTCTTGTTGTTGATATTGGTGTAGTGGTTCACTTACATGTGTGAGATTTATCTTGTGAAAGTTGTGAGAAAATATTCTACGTGCTGTCCGTTCTTTTCCCTTATGCTCACTAGCTGGTATGAACTATGTTAGCACACTTACACAAGCATACACGTAGTTAAGCACTTTTATCGGATAAGAGATTTTCTTGATATTGTTGAGTATAGATGTACACCCTTGCTTACTTATTTTCTATGTGAGAATGGCTCTATTTGGCACGCGAGTCGTCAGTGCGGTTATGAGGTGTAACGAGGGCACATGATGTCAAGTGTTAGAGTTCAGGTATTGAGACCCGTGAGTTGTGATTTTTCCGAGGTTCGGTACCTCGTGGAGTTTGTTGACTAAAACCCGATTTGAAAGTGGTCGTTATTGTTGAGTTATTAATTGTCCTTGCTGTATTTGTGATTTCGAATTTAGGTTGTGTCTACGTTCACCCTTCTGTGTCATTATTATGATATTCCGCTGATACTTGTTGTTGTCCTTTCGTATTGGAATTACTGTATTGTTAGTCATATCGCGTAGTCTTTATGTAGATATTATGCTCTGTTGTTTCTATACTTATACTTTGTTCAGGTTATTTAGTCCAGTAGGTGTTATGACTGTTCCTCGTCAGTCACTACTCCACTAAGGTTAGTCTTGGTACTTAATGGGTACCGCCGTGGTGTACTCATACTATACTTCTGCATATTTTTGTGCAAATCCAGGTATTTCGAAGTCCGTTGAGCATTAGCTAGCTGTGCGGATTGCTGCTGTGGAGACTGCATTCGCAGGCTTCAGAGTCACCTTCCTATTTTGTATTCATACTGTTTTTACCTATTTCCAAACAGTTGTATTTAAAAGTTGTAGCAAACTTTGTAGAGCTTATGACTTGTACTACCAGTTTTGAGAATTGTAAATTTTATAGAGATTTCTATTTCAAAAGTTGTTAGATGTTATTTATTATTATTGTTATTTAGTAAATGTTTGGCTTACCTAGTCTCTAAGACTAGGTGCCATCATGGTACCCAACGGAGAGGAAATGGGGTCGTGACAAGTACTAGTCTTAGTGTACACGCTTTGCGCATGTACCCATATTAATGAATATAAATATTTTTGAAAATTATGTAAATATTATTAGTTTTTTATATAAAATTATAAAATAAAAGTTAAAGATTTGTTTTTGAAAATAATAGATGTTTTTGTATTTGGCTAGATAAATAGATGAAGAAATCATGTCCAATTGAAGTTTTCAAATGCCTTATTGTGAAAGATTTATGTGGAAATATCTTATGAAGATTATCGTTATTTATGTGATAATACTAAAACAAAAATACAAAATTTATTTTTGCACGATTCTTAGATTGGATATTTTGGTCTTTTAATTTGATAATGAAAAGATTGGCCTTGTACCTCCTAAATATTAATAATGAAAATGTAAAATTTTAAAAATTGACTACTGTTGAGTTAATATTTTGCGATAAATAACTTAAAATATGAAGAATATAGGGGGTTGTCCTTCGTCGGAATAAATTCCAAAAAGAATAATAATGAAGGACAACTCATTTAGAATAAATATTTTAAAAGAAAAAATAATTAATGATAATTCATTTAGAATATATTTGCACTTAGAATTAATGAGCTCAAAATTTTGAATATCACTTAAATATTATTAAAAATATATTTTGAGCTATAAATTAAAAATTAAGAAAAACAATTTAGCTTTATAAAAAATATTTCTCCAATTTAACTAATTCAATAAAAAGTAGATAAGTTTTCAAGTGAATTGCAGGCCTCTAGCAAATAATATTCTTTTACTTAGAAAAAAGAATATTAATTGTAAGAAGAAAAAAAGTTAAAAAATAGATATCTTCCGCCACCTATCCATCACGTTATTTCCAATATCTAAAAAGCTGGATTTTTTGGTAAGGTTTTAATTAATTTTAACCTAAATATTAGGATTTCTTACTTAGTTCCATAAGCAAAGATATAAAAATCAAACTTTTAGTTGATTTTATTATCTTAGATATTACGAAAATAATTTAAATTATAATTTTGACCAATATAATATTTATTTTTAAAGGGTAAAAAAGGCGAACAACATTTTGCTAAGGGCTTTCGTGCTTTTAATATAGTACTAGATAGATTTAATGTACGCGCTTTACGGGTGTACCCTATATAAAAAACATAAACTTTTTAAAAAATAACATTGATAATACTCATATGTATCTCTATTATAAAACAAAGATCAACAAAAAATTTATAAGTTCCTAAAAATAATAAATGTTAATCATATATTTAGTGGTTTGGATCCAGTGTAGTGATTCTTTCTTCAAGTTTGTTTCTATTAATTGCTTCATTGTGCAAAAATATTATGGAAATAGTTTTCGATTAAAAGATAAGAGGTTGTTAGATTTTACGTACAAGACCTTGCTAGGTATACGTCGTTTATGTCATATTAATTTTTGAAAATATTGAGTCTGATAGACTATCAACAATTGAAAATGTTTATTCATATTTTACTTAATCTATGAGAGCGCTAACTTGTATCCTTATTTTTATTATGCCTTAGTAATCATATTAGGCATTACAACTCGACAAATACTAATCGTTCTTATAATTGACATCTCGATCGTATCTTACTTCTACATATGTAATGAACCGACCGATTGTTTTGAGCTCTAACATGTCATTCGACAGTTTGAGGCCATGAGTAGCTTCACTTTGGGTATTACGACTTGTACGCGTGGTCGGAATTTAATTTCGGGAAGGTCAGAGTCGATTTGGAAAGAAAATTCTAATTTCGGAAGCCTTAAGTTGGAGGAAGTGACTAAAGTAGGATTTTTGAGTAAACGACCTCTGAATCGGAATTTGAAGGTTCCAACAGGTTCGTATGATAATTATGGACTTGGGCGTATGCCCGAAGCAGGTTTTGGATGATCCGGGAGCGTTCCGGCACCTATTATGGAAGTTGGCATTTTGGAAGAATTTCATAAATTTGGGATGAAGTGTATTTCAAAGTTATCGATATCCTTTTGGGATTCCGAGTCTGGGAATAGCTCCGTATGGTAATTCTGGTATTGGGAGCAAGTCCGAAAGTGGATTTGGAGGTCCGTAGGTCAGGGTCATTTGGGTAAAAATTGGAAATTTGGATAATTTTAAGAAATTTGACCGGGAGAGGACCTTTTGATATCGGGGTCGGATTCCGATTCCGACAGTTGAAGTAGGTCTGTAATGTCAATTATGACTTGTGTGCAAAATTTGAGGTCAATCGGACGTGATTTGATAGGTTTCGACATCGATTGTAGAAGTTTGAAATTTCAAAGTTCCTTAAGTTTGAATTGGAGGGTGATTCGTAGTTTCAATGTTGTTTGGCATGATTTGAGGCCGCGACTAAGTTCGTAATGTGTTTTGGAACGTGTTGGTATATTTGGTTGAGGTCCCGAGGGTCTCGGGTGAATTCCTGATGGTTAACGGATCAATGTTTTGATTAAAGGAATGATGAGGCAGCTGGTATCTGGTATAACCACACCTGCGAGGTTTTGGCCGCAGGTGCGGAGCTGTAGAAGAGGCCATGGGGGGAACATGTGTGATGTTAGGTGGGCAGTGCTGAGATCGTAGATGCGGTTATTTCGCCGCAGAAGCGAGACCGCACCTGCGGAAGGGAAGGCGCAGAAGTGAAAGCAGCGGTTGGTGGCATCTCCGTAGTAGCGGGATAATTGCCGCACCTGTGGAACCGCAGAAGCGGTCAGGTGACCGCATGTGCGTTAATTCGATGGGGCAGAGTATAAGTTGCAAGAAGCAGGTTTTCGGCTCATTTTACCTCATTTCTCTCAATGAAGCCAGCCTTGGGTGCAAATTTGGAGCACCATTTTCACCATTAATCATGAGGTAAGTGATTTCTACTAGTTGTGAGTTAAATACAAGGATTATACATGGATTTAGACATGAAAATTTAAAGAAATTTAGGATTTTGAAGAAAAACCTAGAAATTGGTATTTTTGGATTCTGACCACGAATTTGGGCATGGAATTGGATGGAAATTGTATATTTGAATTCTTGAGATTATAAGTAACGATTTTCTCCAAAAATTTCTGGAATCCAAACAAGTGGGTCCGGGGTGAATTTTAGAAATTTATCATTTTTAGATAAGGTAATTTATTTAATAGTCTAATTTCGCATTTTCGAACATGTATTAATTATTTTATATAACATTTGGATAGTTTCGGATTTTTTTGAATAGAATTGGGATTTTTACACGGCATCGTGATCGGAAGTGGGCTTTGAGACAAGGTAAGTCTTTTGTCTGACCTTGTAAGAGGAAATTTACCCCATAAGTGATTTAAATTAATAATTATTGCTAATTGTGGGGGCTACGTACGCACGAGGTGACGAGAATCTATGCGTAGCTACTAATATTGCTAAAGTCCGGGTAGTTTAGGATTCAAATCATGAATTACTTGTGATAATTGTATCCTTATTTAATTAAAGCAATAGAATTATGTTGCAAATTGTTAGAGGAAATGGTAAAAGATTGAAATCTCACATACTTGAAATTTTGTTTAGAATATTTAACTATTGTAGAAATTTGTACATCCTCCTGCATTAAATCTCAAGAATGTATATAAATATTTGACTGTTAATGGAAATTGTACATCCTTATGTGTTAATCTTATAATATCTTCTCATTCCGGAGGTTCATAAGAAAATGACCTCCTTTCTTGTGGAGCGGGCCGAACACCTCGGCAGTATAGATGTATCTATGAATCGCACTGCACGTTCCTCGGTAGTGTACTCGACACTCTGGATCGGGCCGAACGACCTCGGCAGACATCATGCCTAATAATAATAATTACACGATACCTTGATATTTTATTGCAGCTTGTGAAGTTAATTGATAAATTGAGAATTATTGAAATTGAATGGATTAATTATTTCTGCTGGTTAAGGAACATTATTGTCATTTCTATATATCATGTTGATTTAAATATTTCCATTTTAATATTATTGACCCTTAGTGAGTGTTAAAGTCGACCTCTCATCACTACTTTTTCGAGTTTAGGCTTGATACTTACTGGGTACATGTTATTTTATGTACTCATGCTACACTTGCTGTACATTTTTGTGCGGGTACAGATATGTCTAGTAGCCTTGTGGGCGCAGAGGTGTGGTTAAAATGCAGGGACTCAGGTGAGCTGCATTCTATATTACGATCCGCAACCAACAGAGTCTCCTTCAGAGTTATTTATATTTTCATGTCTAATTTGTATTCCGGACAGATGCTGTATTTTATTTTACTCTCTAGTTAATGCTCATGCACTTGTGATACCGGATTTTGGGGGAACTTATAACTTGTTCAGTAGTGTAGTTGGGAAGATATTATCATGTACTCTGTAGATTTTATTCCTTATTATTCAATTGAAGAAATTTTTTGATTTCAAAAATACTAAAATGGGTAACTAAATTAATTAGTCAACGTTGGCCGGCCTGACAGAAGTGTTAGGCGCTATTACGACCTTTAATGAATTTTGGGTCGTGACAACATGGTATCAGAGCACTAGGTTCACGTAAGTCTCACGAGTCATGAAAAAGTCTAGTAGAGCCTTGCGGATCGGTACGGAGACGTCTGTACTTATCTTCGAGGAGCTACGGGACTGTTAGGAGCAATTCCTTTTTCTTGATCCCTCATCATGCGATTTGATTCCTTTGAGGCTTATGTCTTTGTTTCTTTCCTATTCAATCTTATGCGACGTGAAACGCTTGTTATCAATTGGGAATCGAGGAATTTTAATGGTACTACAGATGTGGTGCAGGATGTTTATCCCTGTGTATTTGATTGGATTATTGTCGTCGCTTTGTGGAATGTCGTTCTGTCATTTTAGCTCAGTATCAGTATTACCTAAGGTTTCAAGATTGGGCATTGATTGTTATGACGATTCGTGCATTGCTATCGCACAGTGTTGTGTAATGGTAGGACCCTTGTCTATGCGTTGAGGCAGTGAATGACTTGAAATGAGGTGTTACTCGGTGCATGATTCAAAGATTCAGTATTTTATTTCTGGCGTAGAAAAGGCAATTGGACTACGAATGTCCAAGTTTAGGTAGATGGGGTAACGAGACTTGGTATTTTTGAGCATGGTGGAATTTTTCATCTGTGATGTGGTGACGTCGTCCTTAATGAAATGTTTTAAGTTCTCCGGTGTTATGGTCCTCTTCAATTTGCCTTTGGGGAAGAGTATTGTCAATGGTGCTGGGGAAGCGGCCGTTAGGGGTCGTAGTGTGCTGTGGTTCAGAATCAAATCGGTGATCCTAATATTGATGGCTCAAGGAAGATGATCTTCGGGGAGGTTTAAAGTTGGCAGAGATCGATTGTTTTAAATGCTACAGAGATAGACTTTGATTTAAGGCAACAACTGGGCAGCGAAGGTTGAGGAAGAACATGTGGGAAGTGTCTCGCAGTGGTTAAACTTCTAGAAGGCGATGCGTGAGAAACAGGAGTCGAGTAATTGCTTAAAGGAGTGAGTCTGACAAAAGTGGGAGAGTGGCAGAGTAGCATATGGGTTCTGTGGTAGAATGACTATATGCCTTAAGAAAAGTTTAGAGTGATTTGGGATTTATGGTGGACAGTGACTGGATCTACGGACTTAATTTAGAATATTGGCTATTATACGGCGGAGGATTGGATGCGACAGAAAGGAGTTGCGTGATATGAAGAAGGATACAACATGACTTTGGATTGGAATGTATTTTTGCACCTTTAGTTGGTGTCCATGAGGAGTGAATGGACTTGTACAACTGGTGAACGAGCACGGGCTCAGGATAGTTTATTGGTTTCGTGGTAATTGTACTCGGTGCAATGTGGTTGGAGGATGTCGGCATAGAATTTACACAGGTGGGATATCTCCTATGAGCAGGTTAACGGTTGCATGGTTGACAAAGTTTCTACGAAGAATTTTACTGGCTATCCAGTATGAGGTCGAGCATGTAAATATGGCTAGTGATTCAGAGTGTTCATAAAATGGTTAACAAGAAGATTTCGAGGAATTTGGCGGGTCGATTGTACGAGGTCATGTCAATGAAGCAGAAGGAATCTTGGTAGGTTCCACTGTTATGTAATTGTAGCTTCAAGCTAAGTGGGAGAGCCCCACCATCTACGATTGGATTGCATGGTTGCCTACTTGTGAGGTTTCTGGTTATCTGCATATTAGTGAGTTATTACGACTAAGGAAAGAAACCGTCAGTGGTAGTTTGAGTGAAGGATTTGAGGAATGTGTGCTATACTTGGGCTTATCGATTCATGTTCATGCTTTGGGAAGACTCGGGATTTATGCTTCGTGTAGATGTGATGTATGAGGAAGGTGATTTAGCCGGGTGCTTCTTTGAGAGGGCATTCATGTGCTGGCAGAGCCTTGGAGATTAATCATATTTGGGAACAAGTCAGAGTGGGTGACTCTCAACAACGGTTTTAGTGGATTCAAAAATTAAAGTGTGGTGCCTAAGGACTTTGAGTCTGTGGTACGGTTAAGTATCGAGCTTTTGCAGTGGATTATAAAATGGGCTTGGAGTATTTAATGTTATCTTCGGTCTGCGGTGTAGCATTGGCGGAATGGGAGAAAATATCTTCGCATCCGTAAAGGAATTATCATAATGGGTGTACCAGTTGAAGATGCGAATGTACGCACAAGGAGGGTATAAGTTAGTTCGTGGGTTTTGAGGCAATGTGGGCTCGTGAAATGGAGTCAGTCGGGGCGAGTGCAGATTGAGTTCTATATAATTTGAATGGAGCAATTATTATTCCTAAGGCAAGTCCAGATTAAATTAGAAGAAGTCAGATCAGTTAGTAATGGTTGAATTGGCATGATGGTGGCAATAATCAGTTCCTTCAGCGTGTTAAGTTATACATGTGGTTGGTGGCGGTACGTACGGGGCCTGACGACCGCCGTAATTGATTTTATTTGGAGGCACTCGAGTATTATGGCCTGTTATGTATAGATGGATCCCAGAAGAGTTATGGTGGTTTAGACCACTACTTGAGGATTGTATTTTCTACGGTTATAGGAATTCAGTCGTGTATTGCAATGGTTCTCCTGAAACTAGTAAAGTGAATGGTTTCTATATGATGAAGTGTGTATCCTATTAGTGGTTCAGGAGTTATGATGAAGTTCTTGAGTTTTCGCGTGTTGGTGAGATAGATGCGGTGAGTGGCATGGAATTTGAAAGTTGAGGATCAAGGTTGCAGTTCGGTATTGACAGGGATGTCACGAGCTTGGACGAGCATGGAAGGATTCAGATGTTTAGAGTGAGCTGGTATTGTCTTTAGCGTCACAGAGATTGGTGTCATGTGTAAGAGGCTTTGTGTACTGATTTGCGGACTTTCGATTCGCTTTACAACACTGTATGGCTGGTGGTCTGGAAGTGCAGACTTTGCTATTTGGTGCGGAAGGTCGTGGGAGCGTACCCCACAGGGAGATTGTACAAGCGTGACATGTAGTCACTTGATTGATTAAAGATTTAAAACCAAGTATGGAGATTATGGTACTATCACCAATGTGAGAATTTATTCCTGAAGGGCGCTCGATTTATTTGGTTTTGGAATGTGGAAGTTTTTTTGGATTTGACGGTTGTGCCACTACCCAAATTGATAAGCAACGACGGGCACCCGATACCTTACTTAACTGAGTACCAACATAACGTATCTTTTCGTATCATACCATCATCGATAACTGAGCCGGAGAGGCTGCCGTGAGATAGGTGGAATACAACATGTAATACCAACTTATACATAAGGCATATGGGCCTTTAAGACCAAAATAACCACTCGTACACTGAACATAGGCCGACAAGGCCATACAATCTTTTAGGTACATGACATCTCTCTACAAGCCTCTAAGAATATATAATTGTCATAAAGGTCGGGACAGAGCCCCGTCATACCTAATAATATACGCGTATATAACGCCATTTGGTCATGGGTCAATGTATATGTATAAATGCATAAGAAATACGTTAATAAGATTTCTCGGAATGTCATAAAAATAATATGCCTTTCGGATAAACTTTATCAAATACATATTTTTCTGAGACTCATGAACAGAAGATATAATAATAATTCACATGGGGAATCAATAACATAGATACCCCTAATACTTCTATGTATAGAGTCATTTAGGAAAATTACATATTTTGCTTGTTTTGTTTATATCATTTGGATCACGCCAACAAGAAAGAAGGGATAGTCTTAACATACCTGAACCGATTCTCTTGACAATCCGTTTAACACCGTTGAATGTGACAACGCGTAACGACGGATCGAAGTTGGAAAATATCCGTATGATATTCTTGAGAAAGATTGCACTGTATTCCCTTATAAACGCAAAATCTCATTGCAATAATGCTAAATAGTCTCGGATGAATTCTTGTTGAAGTGAGTCACGTTACTAGTGAAAGTATGGTCTATGTTGAAGCATTACATAGCAGATTCGTATGAAACCTCCTAAAATGAATGAATAGCTTTAGAAAGGTCCCTTTTTATAGTGGTGTGGGCCCCACTTAATAATGCTTACCTTAGCCACCCAATTTTCTTAAAATTCCATCTAGCAATGTGACCAAATAGTCACTTAAATCAATAATCTCGGGCTGCCACGTTTGGGAGGCTTTATTAAGCCTTATCCAAAATCTTAATTATTCACTAATTCATTATTTAACTAATTAATCTCTCATTAACCAATAATCAATCAATTACCCACATAATTAGGAATTATCTCAAATTACTTAAAATACAACATACTTTTAACACACTTTATACACCTTATAATCACGGTCCTGTGGTACCTTGTATGGCACTAGTCCATAAATACCGGGTATTATAGCTTGGACCGTATTTTATCTCAAATTACCAAACTTCGACGAAACTCATCTCATTCGATTTGCTTACCCTCTCACCTTCACGAATTTACTTATCATTTGTTTGAAATAACATAATACTTATAATCCCAAAATAATCTCATTCCCGAACTTATGTTGCTTAACTTACGACGAAACTTTAACGTACGAAAATAACATCTCATTCGAGCTTATATCAATTTACTTATGGCGTACTTTTACGTACGAAAATATGGGGTGTAACAATATTCCCCCTTTGGAAAATTCGTCCTCGAATGTTGACTGATGCACTTATCATTTTCATAACCCATAGATCTTGCGAATACTTTTTACCCATCTTGCCATTTAGGCAACTGTTCTTTGAATAAATCCAAAGGCCAGTGCATTCCCCCTTTTAGGCCTCTTTCTCACACCACGGTATGTGGTCGGAATTCTTCCAATCTCGTAACTGTTGCTACCTTCTTTCATGCATCCTGTACGACTCTAACTTTGTATGTGCGCCTATGCGACGCTTCTCTCCTCTTTCCTCTAGCTTTTAGCCAATCTCTAGGCCTCACTTGGTCAAAATATACAGAGCTTAATAAGATGTCCCTATAGGCATTGATAGGTATACTGAAGTTCTTTGCTCGGTACTTTGTCGAAATTACGAATATTGTTATATCTTATTTCATAGACATGGTTATTCATCAATATGACTTTACTGCATCTAGGTAGGTCATACTATACCATAACTGATACCTCGATTTATCGTTACTGAGGTCTGCTATCAAACTCCAGGTAACTTTTGTTGCTTATCCCATATGCATAAATCTAAGTCTTTTAATGCTTCTTCACTACTGTTCATCTCAAGGATGACGGCCTAATCTCATCTCATACTTTGTGACTTTTGTCCATCCATTGTTGATTCACCTCAATATTGATTTACAATATACCACTGATAACTTGAAACTTCTTACATAATACCTTGCCACTAGGGCTTATGTTGCATCGAGGAATATTTGAAGTGATTTTCCTGATCCACTTAGCGGCGATACTTTACTTCAATAACCGTATTTTATAGCATCCCAATGTGATTCACTTACGTGGGTATTTTAATCCTGTACAATTTTTGAAATCCCTTTATTTATCACAATTACACCCTCATTTTATTACCAGGACAATATTCCATCTCTTCTAAATGCTACTAGTCTTAGACTCCTTAGAGTTCATTCAGGCTATACTGAGCTTGGTATAACTTAAAGAAACCATCAACTCTTCTTGTTTTCATGGGCTTAATCCTGAGGACTTATCCATTCTCGTCACCTTCTCACTCGCCCTTTCTTATCCTTACTCCTGACTTCCTAAAACCTTGTCGCTTTACCATACTTTAGCTTGCGACCTACAGATATTCATTTATACTACTCACAACCTTCCTTCAAATCGCTTGCACCCCAGATTTCCTTATGTTATTTTGGACATCAAGTGAGACATCACATCATCTCTAACTCTTCTTTACTATCTTGACTAGGCCTCTCGATACCTAGAACCCATAGGCGCCACTGACAACGCCGCTACCATTATTTGATACTGTATCCCGGTGCTTCTAGCCTTCTATACGAAGTATGGACTATTCACGATCTTTTGCATTTGAGTATCTCGTACGTTGTTCATCTTTACCTTACTTACCTTAAAATCTCGCATCACATCTTCTATCTCTTTTATGACCTCTCTTCCACATAGGTATAATTCACATCCGCGACTTGGAGCTCTATTATAATACTTGCACCTCTGGTGCATACACACTCTGGTGGGAGTTTCATATTGACTTTTTATGAGGCTGGTACTCTTCTAACTGACTTTATCGTATACCATTATAAAATATGGCTACTGTACTATCTTTCTTGTACCTCTGATATTAAGAATGATCCTGCAATGTTCTCAATCACGAAGTCTATAATTTTCTGGGTCCAATAATCAGACTCTTGATTTACTTAGTTGATATAACTCTTTAGTTTCCTCTTCCTTATGATCAACCTTCGTGTAGGCTTAAGCTATCTTCCGATCTGCGGCTCCTGGTATTAGTTATTACTTTAGCCTTTCATGGGCGCTATGGAATATCCATGATTTAAAATTTTAACAATTCAATCCTTGTCTATGCCCTGGGCTCAATTCTTTCTTTTAACTTATACTGGAGTCTTCTACGTCTGTATGATTATCAACATATATGCTGCATATATAAAACTCCAAACTCTTAGGTGCGTTCATAATGTAATTAACTCTGGATCATTAATCGAATAATTCCTTTCGTTCCTTCTCAACTTTCTTTAAATGCAAGCAATTACTTTTCCTGTTCATTTTGTTTTTCCACTTGTTCCATGCACACTTAGCTTATCTTAGTTCCCACATATGCCGAAATTTTCGTGCAACTCATATGATCTCGAATATTAATTTTGATTTTTCTTCCCATTCCTTAGCCACGATAGGTGCCACTTTCTTATGGAGTGCATACAATGTTGTTGTGAAACTGTTGTTATAAGACCATTTCCTCTTTAGGTCACTGTGCATAGATTGAAGACTTATTTCTTATTTCCTCAGCAAGTCTTTCATTGTAGTACTTAGGGAGGACCCTCTGACTCTTGTAAAGCTGCGAGCTTATTACATCGTATTCCCGATAGAATTTTTTATGTTTGTGCTCACTTGTAATTATCCTTAGTTACTTACCTCCACACTCATATGATCGTACGGTTGCTTGTGAATTGAAGTTTTGACTGTCTTCCCAATAGAACTCTATTTTATTACCGTAACACTCATACAGTACCTTTAACTACCCCAACTCATATCTGAATAGTTCTCAAGGATTACCTTGTCATAACTGCGAGGCTGAATTCACTATGTTGGAGTTTACTATATTTATCTTGCACGATCCGCTACTTCGTGTGTATCCTCTTGTCTAGCCATAACTAGGCTCTTCCTGAATCAACTACTAACTACTCATTGTCTCATTCTCATATCAATATTCTGCGTAATCTTTCATGGGCCATTTCCTTTATCTTACTTACGTCCCGCACTAGCTCCTTATCTATCAATAACATCTCAGGCAGGAACCCTTACCTCCTCTCCTTGACATCGTGTTTGTATAATGTTCTAGAATCGTAGCATATCTGTAGGATTTGAATAAGTGCAATATTATCCCTTTCTCATTCTTATCACATTCTTCCTTTATTAATACATAGTTACTAGAACCACTTAATTCTGACTTAATGCCACATCACTCCATATTCCCCCCTTTAGGGGAGTACTAAGAGTTAGATCCACGAGGATCTACCTATAGATATTTTATCTCTTCATCTTTGGCGTCTTTTCAAATCATCGATGACCCTTACTCACCTTGCGGCAATCCTTCTGTATCAAGAATAATAAAATTCCTTATTCGCGAGGGTGACACTTAGTATAACTTGCACATACAATCCCTTAAGCTTAACTTTGCTCACATTGCTTGCTTTAGGGAAGCGTCTTCCTGAATGACCATTCTCTGAATTTCTCATAAATCTTCTTCTGTTGTTCATTCCATTATCGCCGGAACGCAATTTGAAATTCCCATGATGTCGACCATTATCAAACCACCCCGTCCCTAATTCATGTTTAGTTTATCTTGTTCACCAGCCTATACCGATTTCTATTATTCAGGGGCCTAACTTTTCCTTTTGGTAGTCGCGTTGGAGTCACGAACTTATTTCTCGAAATAAGGATATGACTTTATAGTCTATACTCTTTTGTTGTCTCAAGGCCTGTCACTTCTCGTCTTTTCCTTCCCTTGACCATAGACTCTATAATACTATCATTTTTTATCTACCGTTGTCATCCAAGTATCACATCTTACTTATAATGCTTCACTAACTCTTTTCTTATTTCCTGCTAACATATATGTCTATCACTTTATTCGAAAAATGCGAACAAGATATTTTTTTTACTTTTAGCTCCCCTTGCTCCATCCATTGGCTTTTCGAATTGCCTAACATTCTTTCTCTACTAGGGACGAGAGCCACACAAAGATAATATTTATCCCTTCAAGGCTTCCAGTGCCTATCTTTATAATATTCATATCTGGCTGTACTATTGTAGAGTTCACCATCTGGGTGTATCACAAGGAAATCTATTACCATATTTGCAATAACCTTCAGAAATGTCAACTAACACAAATAATCCATTCACTATTTTGGGTTACTCTAACCCCAGCCAGATCCTGATATCCCGTCCTTCTCTTAAACTACACTTGGGTAACTCAAAATGCTTATATTCCTCTGCTTGAATTGTAAATACTGATAATCTTCATTAAGTGGGCGTCTCGTACACTTCTTCACCTTGCTTCTTTTTCTCATCATGAGCATCATGCAAAATCGAGTTCCTCTAACTTAAATCTTCCACAACTATATCTCTTATTATCATTCTAGATGTAGGCATCGTCTTATTATGAACAAGATAGAGTTTAGGGAATTGAGTTCTTACAAATGAGCTCTACCACACGATCTAGAGTGAGAAGAAAGAGTGACAGTCCTAAATGCCCTGTAGCTTCCTGTTTATAAGTGTGATGCACGACACACCCATAAACACGACTCTACTAGACACGGCTTCCCTAGGACAGAACTGCTCTGATACCACTTTTGTCACTACCCAAACCGATGAGCCGCGACGGGCACCTGATACCTTACTCAACCGAGTACCAACATAACGTATCTTTTCGTATCATACCATCATAGATAACTGAGTCGGAGAGGCTGCCATGAGATAGGTGGAATACAAAATGTAATACCAACTTATACATAAGGCATATGGGCCTCTAAGACCAAAATAACCACTCGTACACTGAACATAGGCCGATAAGGACATACAATCTTTTACGTACTAACATCTATCTACAAGCTTCTAAGAATACATAATTGTCATAAAGGTCGGGACAGACCCCCCATACCAAACAATACACATCTTAATCATACTGACCAAACAAGCAACTCCGGAGCAAATTGAGTGCACCCGCATTTTCCGCTGAGCTGATCGCCTACTTGGAAGACTCTCGACCTATCTATCGAGACCTGTGGGCATGAAACACAGTGTCTCCAGGCAAAAGAGATGTCAGTACAAATAATGTACCGAGTACGTAAGGAATGAAAATCAGTAAATAATAGATATGAGAGAAACATGGAGTAAAAGACTCGACATGTACGTCTGCATAGCTCTGTGAATCATTTTATTTTTATAATGTCATGCATATGCGTATAAATGTCATACCATACATAGGTATATGTGTTCATAACATCATCAAGCCACTGAGGGCATCCCATCATATCATTTCGGCCACTACGGGCAAATCATCAACGTATACCAGCTAATCAGGTGGTGGTGCATATATAGCACCGTAACCTTTTCCCATATCCCATATACATATATACATATATATGCGTATATAACTCCATCTAGTCATGGGTCAATGTATATGTATAAATGCATGAAATGCATTAGAAATACGTTAATAAGATTTCTCGGAATGTCATAAAAATAATATGTCTGTCGAATAAACTATATCAAATACGTATTTTTCTGAGACCCATGAACAGAAGATATAATGATAATTCACATAGGGAATCAATAACATAGACACCCCTAATACTTCTATGAATAGAGTCATTTATGAAAATTGCATATTTTGCTCGTTTCGTTTGTATCATTTGGATCACGCCAAAAAGAAAAAAGGGATAGCCTTAACATACCTGAACTGATTCTCTTGACAATCCTTTTAATACTGTTGATTGTGACAACACATAACGACTGATCGAAGTTGGGAAATATCTATATGATATTCTTGAGAAAGATTGCACTCTACTTCCTTATAATCGCAAAATCTCGTTGCAATTATGCTAAATAGTCTCGGATGAATTCTTGTTGAAGTGATTCACGTTACTAGTGAAAAGTATGGTCTATGATGAAGCATTACATAGCAGATTCATATGAAACCTCCTAAAATGAATGAATAGCTTTAGAAAGGTCCCTTTTTATAGTAGTGTGGGCCCCACTTAATAATGCTTAACTTAGCCACCCAATTTTCTTAAAATTCCATCTAGCAATGTGACCAAATAGTCACTTAAATCAATAATCTTGGGCTGCCACATTTGGGAGGCTTTATTAAGCCTTATCCAAAATCTTAATTACTCACTAATTCATTATTTACCTAATTAATCTCCCATTAACCAATAATCAACCAATTACCTACATAATTAAGAATTATCTCAAATTACTTAAAATACCACATACTTTTAACACACTTTATACACCTTATAATCATGGTCATGTGGTACCTTGTATGACACTAGTCCATAATTACTGGGTATTATAGCTTGGACCGTATTTTATCTTAAATTGCCAAACTTCGACGAAACTCATCTCCTTCGATTTGCTTACCCTCTCACCTTCACGAATTTACTTATCACTTGTTTGAAATAACGTAATACTTATAATCCCAAAATAATCTCATTCCTGAACTTATTTCGCTTAACTTACGACGAAATTTCAACGTACGAATGTAACATATCATTTCCGAGCTTATATAAATTTACTTATGGCGTACTTTTACGTACAAAAATATGGGGTGTAACAGGTTATTCTTGTGTGTTATAGGAAAAAGGGTTATTGTGGATCCTTGAAAGGTTATTAGCCTAGTGCGGTACGATCAGATATCAGCTTGAGGTCCGTGGATGGATCTAAATATGAATGTGGGATCTATATCAGGCAAGATGTGTTCATTTCAGCATAACATTGTTTTCGGAGAGGTCTTCGAGCCTTGGATGTTATTTCTGTTGCCGGCCCTTCCGTGTGGTCTCTATTGTGCTATGTGGGTTGTGAGGCGGTTTGATTATTCGTACTCGTATTGAGATCCTGTATAGTTTGCGGTGTTATATGAGCAACATGGCTCTCAAGATGCAGGTCATTTATTGCACCTTAGTCGTGCTTGAGTTTTGTAGCGTATGGCGGTATCTGATGGTATTGTGCACTTGGCGTGCTTGTGGTTGACATTCGGGTACTTCGTAGGTGTAAGCATTTTGGCTTGATGGGTACTTCCCTATTCATCATGATGTGTGATTCGGGTGGCACGCCACTACGGGTATGTTGTTTCGATCGGGTTGCACGTCGCAACGACATCATGTGTGGATTGGGGTGCACGCCGCAACAGTATGATGTTGAGTACAGTTCCCCATACCTATTCTTGTGTGTATTATTTCTCATGTTCTGAGGAAGGTTCATAACACCTTTTGGGTTGTTTAATTTGTTGCGTAGGTTGAGTAGTTCTTTCCAGAGTTTGTTTTCCTTATATATCACATTCGAGTTGTGGCTTGTTGGCACATGGTGGCATCATATGAGACTTTTGGTAGTGATAGAGGTGGCTTATTACTGGAACGACTTGTACTGGGTGAGGCGAGATTTTGGACCTGGGATCAGTGCAAACTGATTTGTATGAGGAATGTTAAAGAGCAAATATCGTTATTTGGTTCATAATGAGGTAATGGTTCCTATCAGGAGGAGGGACTAAATAATTTGTTGACTATGCAGTTGGTTATGAATTTCTACACATCACTTCTGTCGTGGCAGTATTGCAAGAGTTGGAACAGGACTTATATGTGTCATAAGGTATGTTGTGAACATCAAATTCGCAGAATTTTGACTATTGCTGTCAGAGGATGTTATTATGGTCATGTGAATAATGCGGTGCTTGGTGTGAATTCAGTGAGAGTATATATGTAACGACTCGGCCGGTCATTTTGAGAATAATAGCCCCGATTCCCTATTTACTGTTTTCCCCGTATCGTTTTCTACTTAAGTGACTTGCCGGGAGGTTTTGTTTTGGTTTAGGAGTGTTTTGGGACACTTATTCCCTAAAATTAAAGCTTAAGTCTTAGGATTTTGACTGTAGTCGGACCTCCAGAATGGAGTTTCGTCGGTTCCATTAGCTTTGTTGGGTGATTTTGGACCTAGAAGCGTGTCTGATTGTGTTTTGGAGGTCTGTAGCTCATTTAGGCTTGAAATGGTGAAAGTCGAATATTTGATATCGGGGTCGTAATCCGATTTCGGAAGTTGGAGTAGGTCCGTAATGTTAAATATGACTTGTGTGTGCCAAATTTGGGGTCAATCGAACGTGGTTTGATAGGTTCCGGCATCGGTTGTCGAATTTCAAAATTTCTAAGTTCTTTATGTTTGAATCGGAGGATGATTCATGATTTTAGCATTGTTTGGGGTCGTTTGAGGGCTCGATTAAGTTCTTATGGTGTTTTAGGATTGGTTGGTATGTATGGTCGAGATCCCGGGGGCCTCGAGTATGTTTCGGGTGCTTAACGGATGAAAATTCGGACTTGAGCATAATCTGAAGTTGTTGGTTCTGGTGTTTCCGCCCCTGCGGTGGGAAGTCCGCAGGTGCGAGCCCACAGAAGCGGAACTTGGATCGCAGAAGCGACTTGAGGTAAGTAGAGCAAAGTCCGCTGATGCGAATATTTGGGCACAGGTGCGAGCATAGGTCCGCAGGTGCGAGGTAGTTTCCGCACCTGCGACACACATAGATGCGGTCAATGGTCACAAAAGCGGAGGAAGCTGGAGTATGTGATTTCTGTAGATGCGGAGCTCTAGCCGCAGGTGCGGTTTTACTGCAGAAAAGGGGCCAAATCGAGGGTTTGATTCATTTATTCATTTTTGGACTTGGGAGCTTAGGAATTGGCGATTTTTGAGGGATTTTCAGAGAGAGCTTTGGGGTAACGATTCCTAACTCGTTTTTGGTTGTATTTCATTAATCTATAGTTAATTTGCTCTTTAATTTCGGATTTTTGGGGTTGAAATTGGGAAACATTTGGAAGAACTTCTTCAACAAAGATTTTGAGTTTTGAAAGGGGATTTGTGGTTGGATTTGAGTAAATTTTATATGGTTGGACTCGTGAGTGAATGGGTGTTCATATTTTGTGACTTTTACCCGATTCCAAGATGTGGGCCCGGGTCGACTTTTTAGGGTGAATTTCGGAATTGTTGTTAAACTATTGATTTCATTAATTAGATGAGTCTATTATGGTTGCATTTATGATATGTAATTGCTTTTGGCTAGATTTGGGCCATTCGGAGCCGGATATTCATGGGAAAGGCATTGTGGCCGACGATTGAGCTTGGTTCGAGGTAAGTGGCTTGCCTAACCCTTAGTATTTAGTATTGTTTTGATATGTGAGCGTCGTGTACGTGAGGTGACTAGTACGTACACGAGCTATATGTTGTAAATCTTCGTTCTTCACTAAGTAATAACATGTTTCTCCTTGTTTGAGCTACACTAGCATATGTAACTATCCTATTTAGTTTAGTATAGCATGCTTATGTGTCTTAACTGCCTATCTAAACTCTGTGCAGCATGTTTAGTGAAATTTTTTGTTTTTCCTTGACTTGAACTTAGTCTCAATTGTAGGTTTTCTTGCTGTAACTGTTATTTCCGTTGGTTGAGCTGCATATTTACTTTGGGACTATGGAACGGTATTCCGGGAGATCCCCATGTACTACATATTTACTTTGGGACTACGGAACGGTATTCTGAAAGATCTCCCTGTACTGCATATTTACTTTGAGACTACGGAACGGTATTCCGGGAGATCTCCATGTACTGCACATTTATGTTTGGGACTACGAGACGGTATATCGGGAGATCCCCTGTTGTATTTCTGTGTATTACACTGTTACCTTCTATGAACTCTTTCTTGTTAAATTTTAGTCTTTATTTTACTGCGATATTTCATTCTTGCCTCGCCTTATTATTATTTATACCAGTAGGGTCTTGACCTGACCTCGTCACTACTCGACCGAGGTTAGGCTTGGCACTTACTGGGTACCAATTGTGGTGTACTCATGCTACTCTCTGTACATATTTTTTGTGTGTAGATCCAGCTGCTCCTTATCAGCCACACTATCAGTAAGTCGGGACAGCTTTGGAGACTTTAAGGTATATCTGCCGTGTCTGCAGACCTCGGAGTCCCCTTCTACTCTTTCCTATGTCCATTATCTTCTGTATTTTTCTTTTGTTAGACTCTGATGTATTGTGATACTAGACTTTCCTTCTGTTGTTTGTGATTCACGATGTTCCAAGTTTTGGGATTACTATGTATTTTTGAATAGTTGGTTATTGTACATGCCAGGCGGCATGGTATCCAGTTATGTTGTTACTGCTATAGTTAGTTGTTAAATTTATGTTTTCATTTCATTATTCCGCAAATATTAGGCTTACCTAGTCGTAGAGACTAGGTGCCGTCACGACGTCATACGGAGGGAAAATTGGGCCGTGACAAGTTGGTATCATAACTCTAGGTTCATAGGTGTCGTGAGTCCCAAGCCAGTTTATTAGAGTCTCGCGATCGGTACAGAGATGTCTGTACTTATCTTCGGGAGGCTATGGAACTGTTAGGAAAAAATATGTTTCTTTGATTCCTTGTCCTACGAAATTTGTTGGCATACAAAATTCTAAACTTTTGTAATCCATTCTTTCTCACAGATGGTGAGGACCCGTACTGGAGGATCTGATGACTAGGCACCCGCACCCCCTGCTAGAGCCACCAGAGGCCGGGACAGGAGTAGAGGACGACTACGTGGTGCAGCCAGACCACCCGCGCGAGTTGCGACAAAGGATCCCCCAGCAGCTCCAGCCGGAGGGCAGGCACTGGAGGTTCCTATTGCTGCACCAACCCTCTAGGAGACTCTAGCCCAATTTCTGAGCATGTTCAGCACCTTAGCTCAGGCTGGATTGATTCCACTTGCTCCTCCCAAATATCTGGCCGGGGGAGGAGCACATACTCCCATCGCCGGTACTCCAGAGTAGCGGGGTCAGTTCGACCAGGTTCCAGAGATTGTACCAATGCAGCTAGTAGCTCCAGCTCAGCTCGAGGTTAGGGTAGCAGCTTCTGAGGTGGAGCATCTTAGACTTGAGAGTTACAAAAAGTACCACCCACATACCTTTAGCAGATTGGCTACAGATAATGCTCAGGGTTTTCTGGAGGAGTGTCATCGTATTCTCCATACTATGGGCGTAGCGGAGACGAGTGGGGTTTCTTTTACCACTTTCCAGCTTAGAAGAGCAGTCTATAAGTGGTGGCATGCTTATGAGTTGAGTAGTCTGGCTGAGTCAGTTTCACTTACATGGACTCAGTTCTCGGACATGTTTTTGCGAGAGTATGTCCCTCAGAGCCTCAGGGACTCATGGCGCGCAGAGTTTGAGCAGCTGCGCCAGGGTGCTATGACTGTGTTAGAGTATGTAGTTCGCTTCATTGATTTGGCCCGATATGCACCGGCCTTGGTTTCCACAGTCCGCATTAGTATGGCCAGGAAGTTGGAGATGGATATTTCTTATCAGCAGGTTGTAAGTATTGCCAGGAGATTGGAGGGCATGCTTTTCCGGTATAGAGAGGAGAGGGAGGCCAAGAGGTCTCGAGAGACTGGTTCTTATTCTAGTGCTCATGCCCCAACAACTCGCCATGGTAGGGGTTATGTGAGCCGCCCCATCCATTCAGCTCTTCTAGCTGCCAGCGATGTTCCAGCCCCTTCTAGGCCCAAGGAGCCTTATTATGCACCGCTAGTATCTAGTGTTTCTCCTGCACGGGGTGTTCCTAGCGGCCAGTCCAGCAGATTTGGCCCGAGCTAGCCACAGTAGCCACGCCCTCCCAAGAGCTTGGTTTGAGTGTGGCGACACTCACCATATGGTGAGGAATTGCCCCAGATTTAGGAGGGGTGCACCTCCACAGACTTCTTAGCCACAACGTGCTCCACCGGGTCCTCAGGCTATGATTACAGCACCAATACCACCCCACCTGCTCAGCCAGCTCGAGGTGGAGGTCGGGGAGGTAGAGGTCACCCTAGAGGGGGAGGCCAAGCCGGATATTATGCACTTCCTGCTCGTACAGAGGCAGTCGCTTCTGATTCTGTCATTACAGGTATTGTCCCGGTCTGTCATAGAGATGTGTTGGTATTATTTGACCCAGGCTCTATATATTCTTATGTGTCCTCTTATTTTGCCCCGTATTTGGGCATGTCTCAGGATTCTTTTAGTTCCCCTATTTATGTGTCTACTCATGTGGGAGATTCCCTTGTTATGGACCGCGTGTATCTGTCGTGTTTGATTGTTCTTAGTGGTTTTGAGACCAGAGCCGATTTATTATTGCTTAGCATGGTGAACTTTGATATTATTTTGGACATGGACTGGTTGTCGCCCCATTATACTATTCTTGATTGTCACGCTAAGACCGTGAAGCTGGCTATGCCAGGATTACCGCGATTAGAGTGAAGAGGTACCTTAGAGTATACTCAAGCAGAGTTATTTCATTTCTTAAAGCTCAACGAATGGTTGAGAAGGGGTATGGCGCGTATCTAGCTTATGTGAGAGATATCAGTATTGATACCCCTATAGTTGAGTCATTTTCAGTAGTGAGGGACTTTCCAGATGTGTTTCCAGCTGATCTTCCGGGCATGCCGCCCGGCAGAAATATTGATTTTGGCATTGATTTGTTGTCGGGAACTCAACCCATCTCTACTCCTCCATAGCATATGGCTCCTCCTGAATTGAAGGAGCGGTTATAGGAATTGCTTGATATGGGCTTCATTCTGCCCAGTGTGTCACCTTGGGGTGCTCCTATCTTATTTGTGAAGAAGAAGGATGGTTCTATGTTGATGACCTATTTGATCAGTTACAGGGTGCCAAAGTGTTTTCCAAGATTGACTTGCATTCAGGCTATCATCAATTGAAGATTCGGGGGCCACATATCCCGAAGACTACTTTCAGGACTCGGTATGGCCATTACGAGTTCTTTGTGATGTCATTTAGGCTGACCAATGCCCCAACAGCCTTTATGCACTTGATGTACAGTGTGTTCCGGCCCTATAGTGATTCTTTCATCATCGTATTCATTGACGACATTCTAGTGTATTCCCGGACTCGGGAGGATCATGAGCAGTACCTGAGGATAGTGCTTCAGACTTTGAGAGAGGAAGTTATATGCAAAGTTCTCAAAATGTGAGTTCTGGTTAGATACCGTGGCATTCTTGGGTCATATTGTGTCGAGTGAGGGGATAAAGGTGGATCCGAAGAAGGTGGAAGCAGTGCAGAGTTGGCCCAGACTGTCCTCAACTATAAAGATCTGGAGCTTCCTTGGTTTAGCGGGGTATTACCATCGGTTTGTTGAGGGATTTTCATCTATTGCAGCGCCTATGACTAGGCTGACCCAGAAAGGTGCTCCGTTCAGGTGGACAGAAGAGTGTAAGAAGAGATTTCAGAAGCTCAAGACAGCTTTGACTACAGCCCCAGTATTGGTATTGCCTTCAGGTTCGGGTCCTTATACAGTTTATTGTGATGCGTCGCGAGTTGGCCTCGGTGCAGTGTTGATGTAGGACCATAGGGTGATTGCATACACATCCAGATAACTGAAGGTGCATGAAAAGAACTATCATGTCCACGACCTTGAGTTAGCAGCTATTGTTCATGCCTTGAAGATTTGGAGGCACTATTTGTATGGTGTCCCTTGTGATATCTATACTGATCCCTGGCGTTTGCAGCATCTTTTCAAGAAGAATGATCTTAATTTGCGTCAGAGGAGGTGGTTAGAGCTGCTTAAGGATTATGACATCACCATGTTGTACCATCCTGGGAAGGCTAATATGGTGGCCGATGCTTTGAGTCGTCGGGAAGAGAGTTTGGGGAGTTTAGCATATCTACCAGCAACAGAGAGGCCTATGGTATTGGATGTTTAGGCCTTAGCCAACCAATTTGTGAGATTGGATATTTCTGAGCCGAGTCGAGTATTGGCTTGTATGGTCTCTCGGTCTTCTCTTTATGATCGTATTAGGGAGCGTCAGTATGATGACCCCCATCTGCTTGTCCTTAAGGACACGGTCTAGCACGGTGATGCTAAGGAGGTCACTATTAGGGAGGATGGTGAATTGAGGATGCATGGAAGGTTATGTGTTCCCAATGTGGACGGTTTGCGTGAGCTGATTCTCCAGGAGGCTCACAGCTCGCGGTACTCCATTCATCCGGGTGCCATGAAGATGTATCAGGACCTGAGGCATCATTATTGGTGGAGGAGGATGAAGAAGGACATAGTAGAGTATGCAGCTAGATGTCTAAATTGCCAGTAGGTGAAGTATAATCATCAGCGACCGGGTGGGTTGCTTTAGAAGATAGAGATTGCGTAGTGGAAATGGGAGAGGATCACTATGGACTTCGTTGTTGGATTCCAAAGGACTCAGAGGAAGTTTGATACAGTTTGGGTGATTGTAGATAGGCTGACCAAGTCAGCTCATTTCATTCCTGTGATGACTACCTATTCTTCCGAGCAGTTGGCTTGAATTTATATCCGCGAGATCATTAGGCTTCATGACGTACCGGTATCTATCATCTGTGACCGGGGTACGCAGTTTACATCATGGTTCTGGAGGGCTGTACAGCAGGAGTTGGGTACTCGGGTTGAGTTGAGCACAACATTTCACCCTCAGACGGACGGACAGTCCGAGTGCACTATTAAGATACTAGAGGATATGCTCCGTGCTTGTGTGATAGATTTTGGGGGTGCTTGGGACCAGTTCTTGCCACTTGCGGAGTTTGCTTACAACAATAGTTATCAGTCCAGCATTCAGATGGCACAGTATGAGGCTCTGTATAGTAGGCGGTGTCGGTCTCCAGTGGGATGGTTTGAGTCGGGCGAGGCTAGTTTATTGGGTACATACTTGGTTCAGGATTCCTTGGAGAAGGTTAAGGTGATTCAGGATTGACTACGTAGAGCCCAGTCCAGAAAGAAAAGTTATGCAGACCGGAAGGTTCGCGATGTTGCATTCATGGTTGGAGAGCGGGTCTTGCTTCGGGTTTTTCCCATGAAGGGCATTATGAGGTTCGGAAAGAAGGGCGAGCTGAGCCCAAGGTTCATTGGTCCTTTTGAGGTGTTGCGGTGTGTTGGGGAGGTTGCTTATGAGCTTGCCTTACCTCCCAGCCTAGCAGGAGTTCATATGGTATTTCATGTTTCGATGCTCCTGAAGTATCACGGCGATCCGTCTCATGTGTTGGATTTCAGCTCAGTCCAATTGGACAAGGATCTTTCTTATGTTGAGGATCAGTGGCTATTTTAGACAGGCATCTCATAAAGCTAAGGTCAAAGAACATTGCTTCCGTGAAGGTTCAGTGGAGGGGACAACCGGTCGAGGAGGCGACTTGCGAGACCGAGCAGGATATGCGCAGCCGTTATCCTCATCTTTTCACCACTTCAGGTATGTCTCTATACTCATTCAAGGACGAATGATTATTTTAAGAGAGGGAGGATGTAATGACACGGCCAGTCATTTTGAGAGTAATAGCCCCGAATCCCTATTTACTATTTTTCCCATATCTTTTTTCTGCTTAAGTGACTTGCCGGGAGGTTTTGTTTTGGTTTAGGAGTGTTTTGGGACACTAATTTTTCGAGTTTTGGACCGGTAGTCGAATTTTTGATATCGGGGTCGGAATCCGATTCCGGAAGTTGGAGTAGGTCCATAATATTAAATATTATTTGTGTGTACAAAATTTGGGGTCAATTGGACATGGTTTGATAGGTTTCGGCATCGGTTGTCGAATTTGACAAATTTTAAGTTCTTTAAGTTTGAATCGGAGGATAATTCATAATTTTAGCAATGTTTGGGGTTATTTGAGGACTTGATTAAGTTCGTATGGTGTTTTAGGATTGGTTGGTATCTTTGATCGAGGTCCAGGGGGCCTCGGGTGAGTTTCGGGTGCTTAACGGATGAAAATTTAGACTTGAGCATAATCTGAAGTTGCTGGTTCTGGTGTTTCCTCACCTGCGGTGGGAAGTCCGCAGGTGCGAGCCCACAGAAGCGGGACTTGGATCGTAGAAGCGACTTGAGGTGAGTGGAGCAGAGTCCTCCGGTGCGAATACTTTCCCGCACCTGCGATGGTCGCAAAAGAGGAGAGTGGGGCACAGGTGCGAGCATGGGTCCACAGGTGCGAGGTAGATTCCGCACCTGCGACATGCGCAGATGCGGTCAATGGTCGCAGAAGCAGAGGAAGCTGGAGTAAGTTATTTCCGTAGGTGCGGACCTCTAGCCACAGGAGCGGTACCGCAGAAGCGGTTAAGTAACCGCAGGTGCGGTTTAACTGGCAGAGCGCCGTGTACGTGAGGTGACGAGTACGTACACGGGCTATTTGTTGTAAAACTCCGTTCTTCACTAAGTAATAACATGTTTCTCCTTATTTGAGCTACACTAGCATATGTAACTATCCTGTTTAGTTTAGGATAGCATGTCTATGTGTCTTAACTGCCTTTCTGAACTCTATACAACATGTTTAGTGAAATTTCCTGTTTTTCCTTGATTTGAACTTAGTCTCAATTGTTGGTTTTCTTGCTGTAACTGTTATTTCCATTGGTTGAGCTGCATATTTACTTTGGGACTACGAAACGGTATTCTGGGAGATCCCCATGTACTGTATATTTACTTTGGGACTATGGAACGGTAATCCAGGAGATCCCCTGTACTGCATATTTACTTTGGGACTACGGAACGGTATTCCGGGAGATCCCCCTATACTGCATATTTACTTTGGGTCTACGGAACGGTATTCCGGGAGATCCCCTTTACTGCACATTTACATTTGGAACTACGAGACGGTATCTCAGGAGATCCCCTATTGTATTTCTGTGTACTGCGTTGTTACCTTCTATGAATTCTTTCTTGTTAAATTTTAGTCTTTATTTTACTGCGATATTTCATTCTTGCCTCGCCTTATTATTATTTATACCAGTAGGGTCCTGACCTGACCTCGTCACTACTCGACCGAGGTTAGGCTTGTGTAACGATCCGACCGGTCGTTTTGAATATTATAATCCCATTTCCCCATTTACTGCTCAATTTATGCCTTGCTATTGATTTATGACTTATCGGGTTAGTTGGTTTGGGTCCGGAAGGAATTCAGAGTGAAATGAGACGCTTAGTCTCATTATTAAAAATTTAAGTTAGAAAAGTGGACCGGATATGAACCTATGTTTAAACGACCTCAGATTTAAATTTTGATGATTCCAATAGCTCCGTATGATAATTTTGGACTTAGGAGCGTGTCCAAAAAATTAATTGGAGGTCCGTAGTGGAATTAGGCTTGAAATGCCGAAAGTTAAATTATTAAGAAGTTTGACCGGGGGTTGACTTTTTTATATCGGGGTCAGAATCCGATTTTGAAATTTTGAATACCTCTGTTATGTCATTTATTATTTGTGTGCAAAATTTGAGGTCAATCGGACATGATTTGATAAGTTCCGTAGTCGTTTGTAGAAATTAGAAATTTCAAAGTTCATTTGTCTTGAATTGGGGTGTAATTCATGGTTTTAGCGTTGTTTAAGGTGATTTGAGGGTTCGACTAAGTTCGTATGATGTTTAAGACTTGTTGGTATATTTGGTTGAGATCTCAAGGGGCTCGAGTGAGTTTCAGATGGTTAACGGGTTGGATTATGGACTTGGAACTCTGCTGGAATTGTTCTGATGCACCATCTGGTTTCCTTCATCGCGTTCGCGAGTGGAGCCTCGTGTTCGCGAAGAGGAACTGATAGGATGGAAATATTTTCTCTTCGCGTTCGTGAAGAGAAGAACGCGTTCGCGAAGGGTGGACTGGATTTGCATCACGAACGCGAGAGGTGTTACACGTTCGCGAAGAAGAAAGGAAGCAGCTGAGGACCCAGGCAATTGGTCTACGCGTTCGCGTAGGTGGTGTTGCGTTCGCGTAGTGAGAGGGAACGAAGCATCGCGTTCGCGATGGGTTGAACACATTTGCGTAGAAGGAATTGAAGCAGAGGCATTTTGTGCTTCGCTAACGCGAGGGTGATCTCGCTTTCGCGAAGGAGGAATTTGGACAGGAATTATTTTGTGCTTCGCGAACGCGAGGCATTGACCGCGTTCGCGAAGAAGAAAAGCCTGGGCAGTGAGTTTAAGTTCTGAAAATGGGACGAATTTGAGCTCGGGAAGAGGTGATTTTCAGGCGTCTTTCAAGGAAAACAACGGGGTAAGTGTTCTTAACTCAATATTGGTTAAATTACCTGAATCCATGGTTGTTTTTATCATTTAATTGGTGAATTAAGTTGGAAAAGTTTGAAAACCTTCTTAGTTTAAATTGAAGATTTGATGGTCGAGTTGGGGTCGGATTTTGATAAAATTGGTATGGCTAGACTCATGGTTGAATGGGCTTTTGGATTTTGTAACTTTTGTCGGGTTCCGAGATGTGGGCCCCACTGGCGATTTTTGAGCTAAATTTTGAAGTTTTATGAAAAATTAGTATTTTCTTACAGAATTAATTCCAATAAATTTTATTGACTGAAACGAATTATTTGTGACTAGATTCGAGGCTTTCGGAGGCCGATTTACGAGGTAAAGGCATAGTAGAGTAAAGAATTTCACGTTTTGAGGTAAGTAACAGTTTTAAATCTGGTTCTGAGGGTATTAAACCCCAGGTTTTGGTATCATGTGATTATTTTGGAGGTGACGCACATGCTAGGTGACAGGCATGTGGGCGTGCACCAAGGGGATTGTGACTTGGTCCGTCCCGGGAAACTGTAAAGTTGAATAATTTGTTGTTAGCTATATGCTCTCTATGTGTTGATAAAATTTGACTGTAATTCATGTTAGAAATCATGCTTAGGCTATGTGATAGTACTGTTGGGACCCACAGAGGTCTCGTACTTGTTGAATTGCCTGCTAAATGCTATATGTACTCAGTCTCAGTTTTTACTTGCACATTTTACCTTAGTCTCTGTTATTATTATTGATACATCATATCATTGTGTTTGGGCTGATTTCATGATTAATGAGAGCCCGAGAGACTGGAGAGATTTATGACTGAGAGAGACCGAGGGATTGATTGTGAGATATTGATAACATAGCACGTGAGTTGTCCGTGCAGCACGTGAGTTGGCCGTGCAGATCCTTATATTATACTATAGCACGTGAGTTGGCCGTGCAGCATGTGAGTTGGTCATGCGGATCCTTATATTATATTCTAGAACGTGAGTTGGCCGTGCGGATCCAGATATTTATATTATGGTGCGTGAGTTGTCCGTGCAGATTATAGCGCTTGGGCTATAGGAGCCCCTCCGGAGTCTGTACACCCCCAGTGAGCGCGGGTACCCATTGAGAGTGAGTGATGAGGGTTGGGAGCCCAGGGAGTGATGAGGGTTGGGAGCCTAGTGAGTGATTGTTGTCCTAAGAGGTTGTACTTGATTTCCATTTGTTGTTGCACTTAGTTGCTATCTGTCATAGTTGTGAAATCTCTGAAAGGTTGTTGATATATGGATTACGTGAACAGGAACTGTATAAAAATTGATTTGACATTAAACTGCCATATTGATAGCATATCTATTCTTTGCTGGAATTACTGAAAATGAACCATAACTGTGTAGCTCGTTACTATCTTCAGTTCCTTAATTATTATTGTTACTTGATGAGTTGGTTGTACTCATACTACACCCTACACTTCGTGTGCAGATTCAGGTATTCCCGGACATAGTGGGTGTTGATCTTTTCGCGCGGTTGATTTTCAGGAGATTTTGAGGTAGCTGCCGTGTTCCGCAGACCTTATCTCTCCTTCTCTATCTCTTTGTTTGTTGTATTTTGTCTCAGACTATTATAGACAATATTTTCCAGACTTGTATTCATATTAGATACTCATGTACTCAGTGACACCAGGTTTTGGGGAGTGTTTGTATTGTATTTAAATATTTTATTTTCAACCTTAAAGAGAAGTTTTGGTTTATTGAGATTATCGGCTTGCCTAGTATCGAGATAGGCGCCATCACGACAGGTTGGGATTTTGGGTCGCGACAGCTTGGCACTTACTGGGTACCGATTGTGGTGTACTCATACTACTCCCTGAACATGTTTTTCATATGCAGATCCAGGTGCTCCTTATCAGCCGCACTATTAGTGAGCCGGGACAGCTTTAGAGACTTCAAGGTATATCTGCCGCGTCCGCAGACCTCGGAGTCCCCTTCTACTCTTTCCCATGTCCGTTATCTTCTATATTTTGCTTTTGTTAGACTTTGATGTATAGAGACACTAGACTTTTCTTCTGTAGTTTGTGATTCATGATGTTCTGGGTTTTGGGATTACTATGTATTTTTGAATAGTTGGTTATTGTACATGCCGGGCGGCATGGTACCCAGTTATGTTGTTACTGCTACAGTTAGTTGTTAAATTTATGTTTTTATTTCATTATTCCGCATATGTTAGGCTTATCTAGTTGTGGAGACTAGGTGCCGTCATGACGTCATACAGAGGGGAAATTTGGTCGTGACAATACAATCATGTAGTGGTACATCATGTAGCTAATGAAACGGTGTTCGTATGTTGGAAGACGGCCTAGTAGAGAATTTCGGATGTTGGAATTTGGCTCTAAGGCTTATTTGCCTAAATAAAGGGGATGATCTTCATATTTTCTTGGGTTAATGTGCTCAACTGAGTTGTGGTAGCACGGTTAGGTGCATGAGGGTTAAACAGTGATTTCGGACAACTCCAGAGCAGCTCTTAGCACGTTCGAGGACGAACGTATATTTTAGTGGGAGAGAATGTAACGACCTGACCGGTCATTTTGAGCTCTAACACATCATTCGGCAGTTTGAGGCCATGAATAGCTTCATTTCAATTATTACGACTTGTACTCGTGGTCGGAATTTAATTTCGGGAAGTTCGCAGTCGATTTGGAAAGAAAATTCTAATTTCGGAAGCCTTAAGTTGGAGGAAGTGACTAAAGTATGATTTTTGAGTAAACAACCCCGGAATTAGGATTTGAAGGTTCCAACAGGTTCGTATGATGATTTTGGACTTGGGCGTATGCCCGAAGCGGGTTTTGGATGACCCGGGAGCGTTCCGACGCCTATTATGGAAGTTGGCATTTTGGAAGAATTTCATAAATTTGGGTTGAAGTGTATTTCAATGTTATCGATGTCCGTTTGGGATTCCGAGTCTGGGAATAGCTCTGTATGGTGATTCGGGTATTGGGAGCACATTCGGAAGTGGATTTGGAGGTTCGTAGGTCATTTTGGGCGAAAGTTGGAAATTTGGATAATTTAAAGAAATTTGACCGGGAGTGGACTTTTTGATATCGGGGTCAGATTCTGATTACGAAAGTTGGAGTAGGTCTGTAATGTCAATTATGAATTGTGTGCAAAATTTGAGGTCAATCGGACGTGATTTGATAGGTTTCGGCCTCAATTGTAGAAGTTTGGAATTTTAAAGTTCCTTAAGTTTGAATTGGAGGGTGATTCATAGTTTCGATGTTATTTGGCATGATTTGAGGCCTTGACTAAGTTCTTAATGTATTTTGGATCATGTTGGTATATTTGGTTGAGGTCCCGAGGGCCTCGGGTGGATTCCGGATGGTTTACAGATCAATTTTTGGATTAAAGGAATGATGAGACAACTGGTATCTGGTGTAAAAGCACCTGCGCGGTTTTGGTCGCGGGTGCGGAGCCGCAGAAGCGGCCATGACGGGCGCAGGTGCGATTTTAGTTGGGCAGTGCTGAGACCGCATATGCGGTTATCTCGCTGCAGAAGCGAGACCGCACCTGCAGAAGGGAAGGCGCAGAAGCGGAAGCAGCGGCTGGGGGCATCTCCGTAGAAGCGGGATAATTGCCACACCTACGGAACCGCAGAAGCGGTCAGGTGACCGCAGGTGCGAGAATTCGACTGGGCAGTGTATAAATTGCAAGAAGCGGGTTTTTGGCTCATTTTACCTCATTTCTCTCAATGGAGCCAGCCTTGGGTGCAATTTTGGAGCACCATTTTCACCATCAATCATGAGGTAAGTGATTTCTACTAGTTGTGAGTTAAATACAAGGTTTATACATGGATTTAGACATAAAAATTTGTAGTAATTTGGGATTTTGAAGAAAAACCTAGAAATTGATATTTTTGGATTTTGACTACGAATTTGGGCATGGAATTGGATGAAAATTGTATATTTGAGTTCTTGAGATTATGGGTAACTATTTTCTCCAAAACTTTTCGGAATCCGGGAAAGTGGCCCGGGGGTGAATTTTAGGAATTTATCATTTTTAGATAGGGTAATTTATTTAAAAGTCTAATTTTGTATTTTCGAATATGTATTAATTATTTTATATAACATTTGGATAGTTTCGGATTTTTCGGCACCGAATTGGGATTTTTACACGACATCGTGATCGGAAGTGGGCTTTGAGACAAGATAAGTCTCTTGTCTAACCTTGTAAGAGAGAATTTACCCCATAGGTGATTTAAATTAATAATTGTTGCTAATTGTGGGGGCTACATATGCACGAGGTGACGAGAGTCCATGCGTAGCTACTAATATTGCTAAAGTCCGGGTAGTTTAGGACTCAAATCATGAATTACTTGTGATAATTGTATCCTTATTTAACTTAAGCAATAGAATTATGTTTTAAATTATTAGAGGAAATGGTAAAAGATTGAACTCTCACATACTTGAAATTTTGTTCAGAATATTTTACTGTTGTAAAAATTTGTACATCCTTCTGCGTTAATCTCAAATATATATATATATATATATATATATATATATATATATATATATTCTCATTCCAGAGGTTCAAAAGAAAATGTCCTCCTTTCTTGTGGAGCGGGCCGAATACCTCGGCAGTATAGATGCATCTATGGATCGCGCCGCATATCCCTCGGCAGTGTACACGACACTCTGGATCGGGCCGAACGACCTTAGCAGACATCGTGCCTAATAATAATAATTACACGACACCTTGATATTTTATTGCAACTTGTGAAGTTAATTGATAAATTGAGAATTATTGGAATTGAATGAATTAATTATTTCTGCTGGTTAAGGAACATTATTGTCATTTCTATAAATCATGTTGATTTAAATATTTCCATTTTAATATTATTGACCCTTAGTGAATGTCAAAGCCGACCTCGTGTCACTACTTTTTCGAGTTTAAGCTTGATACTTACTGGGTACACGTTGTTTTACGTACTCATACTACACTTGCTACATATTTTTCTGCAGGTACAAATATGTCTAGCGGCCTTGTGGGCGCAGAGGTGTGGTTAAAATGCGGGGACTTAAGTGAGCTGCATTCTATATTACGATCCACAACCAACAGAGTCTCCTTCAGAGTTATTTATATTTTCCTGTCTAATTTGTATTCCGGACAGATGTTATATTTTATTTTACTCTCTAGTTAATGCTCATGCACTTGTGACACCGGGTTTTGGGGGAACTTATGACTTGTTCAGTAGTGTAGTTGGGATGATATTAACATGTACTCAGTAGATTTTATTCCTTATTATTTAATTGAAGAAAATTTTTAATTTCAAAAAATACTAAAATGGGTAACTAAATTAATTAGTCAAGATTGGCTGGCCTGACAGCGGTGTTAGGCACCATCACAACCTTTAATGGATTTTGGATCGTGACAACATATGATGTCTTTCTAAAGTACTTCATATTACGCATGATGGATTACATAATATAATCAATTTTATTTCTATTAAGTAAAAAAAAAAAAAGAATATACAACTCTTATTAAAAATAACTTTCTTATATTATATATGTGTAAGGCGGGTACTAATTAAGATTGTACTTATTATGTTGACTAATTAGATGAATATTGAGACAAATTAATTTATCCTGCTTATAAGCTTCCTCAAAAGTATTTTTATTCATTTTTGCTTGGTTTATTGGATCTGTATCGTTATTGATTGGATTAAAAATAATGACATATAAGACTAAATTTAAAATATAAGAAATTAGTAATCAACGACTAAAATAAGAAGAAATCTCGGGTATATGATTAAGATGAGAATAGATAAGCCATAAAATATAGAGTAATGCATTTATGAGTCGTCATTCTTGGAACCAAAAAAAACGAATAATGTAAGAAACAACTTACGAAAAAAATATTAAAAAGAAAAATCACATACACACACAAAAAGTGAACAACAATTAAATGGAAAGTCAAATAGTATTTGGTTTAAAGTCCATACAATAAGGTTGTCGATTTTTGGTAAAATCTTGTTTGATTTTGAAATTCTAAATTTTAGACCTTTTTACATAGTTTAAATAAGGAAGCACTTAATAATAAATTTTTTTAGTATATTTCAAAGTCCTAAGAATCAGAAAAAATAATTAAATGACAATTATGTCCAATATAAAATCTAATTTTAGAGGGTAAAGAAGGGGAACAACATTTCGTTAAGGAGTTTCGTGCTTTTAATATAGTACTAGTCTCTATACTCGTGCGTGTAACGACCCAAACGGTCATTTAAAGCTCTAGCACGTCGTTCAACAGTTTGAGTCCATGAGCAACTTCACTTCAGGTATTATGACTGGTACGCGCGGTCGGAATTGAAATTTGGAGAGTTCGGAGTTGATTTGGAAAGAGAATTCTCATTTCGGAAGCTTTAAGATGGAAGAATTGACTAAGATTTAATTTTTGAGTAAACGACCTCGGAATCGGGATTTGAAGGTTCCAACAGGTTCGTATGATGATTTTGAACTTGGGCGTATGTTCGGGTCAACTTTTGGATGACCCGGGAACGTTTCGGCACCTATTATGGAAGTTGGCATTTTTAGATGAATTTCATAAATTTGGGTTGAAGTGCATTTCAATGTTATCGGTGTCCGTTTGGGATTTTGAGTCTGGGAATAGCTCCGTATGGTGATTCTGGTATTGGGAGCATGTCCGGAAGTGGATTTGGAGGTCCGTAGGTCATTTTGGGGTCATTTGGCGAAAGTTAGAAATTTGAAGGTTTTTGAAAAGTTTGACTGGGAGTGGACTTTTTGATATCGGGGTCGGATTCCTATTTCGGAAGTTGGAGTAGGTCCATAATGTCAAATGTGACTTGTGTGCAAAATTTGAGGTCACTCGGACGTGATTTGATAAGTTTCGGCATCGAATGTAGAAGTTAAAATTTAAAAGTTCATAAAACTTGAATTGAGTTGTGATCCATTATTTTTATGTTATTTGATATGATTTGAAGGCTCGACTAACTTCGTAATGTGTTTTGGAGCGTGTTGGCATAATTGGTTGAGGTCCCGAGTGCCTCGGGTGTGTCTCGGATCGAGTTCGGACGAATATTAGACTTTGAGGAATTGCTGGTTTCTGGGCATTTGGTTTCCTCTTCCACGATAGCGAAGAAAGAGACGCGATCGTGAAAGGTTAAGTGGACTAGTGGGATTTTTACTCTACACGATCACGCATAATGGTTCGCATTCGCGGAGGGTCAAGCGGGAGGTTATTCACGTTCGCATCAGGGCTATCGCGAACCCGCTGTGTTAATGGGGCTAGCCCGTTTGGTGAAGGTTGTTCTATGCGATCGCATATAGGTATTCTCGATCGCGAAAGTGAAAGGGGATGAGCAGTGCAATCTCGTTTTGGGCATCGCGTTCGCGAAAGGGAAGCTTTTAGGCAGTTGTTGATTGGCCTTCGCGATCGCGAGTGGATTTCCGCGATTGCGAAGGGGAAAGACCTGGGCAATGTTCTTTTAAAAATCGAGGTTTTGGCTCATTTGCACTTCATTTCCTCCATGGGAGCTGGTATTGGAGTGATTTTAGAGCTCCATCTTCATCATCCACATCAAGGTAAGTGATTCCCACCTATTGCAAGCTAAATACAAGGTTTATGTACGGATTTAGATATGAAAACTAGTAGAAATTTGCGATATTGAAGAAAGACCTAGAATTTGGTATTTGTGGATTTTGACCACGAATTTGGGCATAGAATTGGAAATGAACTATATATTTGAGTTCGTCAGGCTAGGGGTAAAGTTTATCTTCAAAATTTTTTGGAATCCGGGCACGTGGGCCCCAGGGTGCTTTATCAATTTTTTGAGCGGAGTTAGAAATTGTTATAAATTAATTAATTAAGAGTATTAGAGCATATTTTGATTGGGTTGCAACTTATTTGACTAGTTTTGGAGCGACGGACGTCATTTTGAGGTGTTAGAAAGGCTTTGGAGCCGGTTATGGAATTTCGAGCGAGGTAAGTCTCCTTTCTAACCTTGTAAGAGGGAATTAACCCCATAGGTGAATTAAATAAATGTTTGTACCTAATTGTAGGGGCTACGTACGTGCGAGGTGATGAGAGTCCGTACATAGCTACTATTATGCTATTGTCCGCATATTTTAGGACCCGTATCATGCTATACTTGGAATGTTTGTGCCCTTACTTGCTAATATAATCACCTAGTCATGATAGAAATTGATAAAAGAATTGTATAAGGTTAAATTCACTTACTTGAAGGTCTGTATGAGATACTTGACTGTAAATGAGAAACTTGTGTTTTCTTGAAAATAATTGTTATTTGTGGATCGGGCCGAGCGCCTCGGTAGTAAATAGATGCATCTATGGTTCGCGCCATTCAACCCTCTGGCAGTGCACAGTTTAAATATTTATTGGATCGGGCCGTACGACCTCGACATGATTTGCGCATGATTTAATTGATTGATTTGGAGATTGTAATAATTGATTTTTCCTTCTCGACCTGAGATAAATTATTAAATAATGGGAAATCAATTTGGAGAGTTCTTAATTAGAAAAGACATGCTTACTTACTTTAGAATAATGGGCTTGCAATCGTATTAATTAATCCATGTCTAATTTAATGATATTACTCTATTTACTTATAGCCGATAGTAAGTGTCGAAGTCGACCCCTAGTCACTACTTCTTCGAGATTAGGCGGGATACTTACTGGGTACGCGTTGATTTATGTACTCATACTACACTTGCTGCACGTTTTGTGCAGGTACATATATGACTAGTGCCCTTGTGGGCGCAAAAGTGCAGTTATTACGGGGACTTAGGTGAGCTGCATCTTATATATGATCCGCAGTCAACAGAGTCTCCTTCAGAGTATTGTATTTTCTTTCCTGTCCAAATTTGTATTTCGGACAGTTATTGTATTTTATTTTAAACTCCTAGAAAATTCTCACGCACTTATGACGCCGGGTTCTGGGATAATTATGGGATGTTCAGTATTGAAATTGGAAAACATTATATTTATTATGTAAATTTATATTTTACTAGATAAATTGAAGTAAATTTACGATTTCAAAAATATTAAAATGAGAATTTAATTAACTATTTAATGTTGGTTTGCCTGACAGTGGTGTCCGGCACCATCATGACTTTTAACGGATTTTGGGTCGTGACAACATGGTATCAGAGCACTAGGTTCACTTAGGTGTCATGAGTCATGAGCAAGTCTAGTAGAGTCTTGCGGATCGGTATGGAGACATATGTACTTATCTTCGAAAGGCTACAAGGCTATTAGGAGCACTTCCCTTCTTGATTCCTCATCGTGCGATTTGATTCATTTTAGGCTTATGCCTTCATCTCTTTCCCATTCAATCTTATGCGACGCGTAGCGCTGGTTATAAATTGGGAATTGAGGAATTGTAATGGTACTACAGATGTGGTGCGAGATGTTTCTCCCTACTAAGTTGATTGGGCTATGGTCATCGCCTTGTGGAAGGATATTCTGTCATTTCAGCACAGTAGCTGTACTTATGAGAGCTTTGAGGCTATGCACAGGTTGCTATGATGCTCATGAGTTGTTATCGTACAGTATTGATATGAAGGTAGGATGCTCGCCTATGTCTCGGGGCGGTGAATGACTTGAAAGGAGGTTTACTCAGCGCATGATTCAGAGATTCGGTATTTTATTTCCGGCGGAAGAAAGGCAATCAGACTATAAATGTTCAAGTTTGGGTTGATGGAGTAACGAGACTTGGTATTTTTGAGCGTGGTGGAATTTTCATCTGTGATGTGGTGTCATTGTCCTGGTTGAATACGTTAAGTTCGCCGATGTTATGGTTTTCTTCAATTTGCCGTTGGGGCAGGGTACTGTGAAATGGTGCTTGAGATGCGGTTGTCAGAGATAACGGAGTGTAGCGGTTTCGGAATCGAATTGGTACTTCTAGTATTGATGGCTCGAGAAAGAGGATCTTCTAAGAGGTTTAAAGTTAGTAGCGATCTATTGGTTCAAGTGCTACAGAGATAGATTTTTTATTTAAGGCAATAACTGGGCAGCGAAGGATGAGGAAGGACATGTGGGAGGTGTCTTACAGTGGTTAAAATTCTAGAAGGCCAAATATGAGAAACAAAAGTCGAGTAGTTGCTTAAAGAAGAGAGGGTTTGACCAAAGTGGGAGAGTAGCATGTGGGCTCTGTGATAGGATAACTACACGCCTTGAAGAAAGTTTAGATTTATTTGGGAATTATGGTGGATGGTGATTGGGTCTACAGACTTATTTTGAAATATTGGCTATTATACGGCGGGAGATTGGATACAATAGAAATGAGCTGCTTGATATAAAGAAGGATACAACATGACTTTGGATTGGAATGTATTGTCGCACATTTAGTTGACGTCCATGAGGAGTGAACGTACTGGCGCAGCTGGTGAATGAGCTCGGACTCGGGACGGTGTAATGATTTCGTAGTAATTATACCCAGTGCAGCGACGTTGGAATATGTCGGCATGAAATTTCCAAAGGTGGGTTATCTCCTGTGAGCAAGTTAGCGGTCGCATGGTGTTGACGAAGCTTCTGCGAAGAATTCTTACTGGCTACCTGATAAGAGATTGAATATGTAACTGTGGCTAGTGGTTTGGAGTGTTTATTAAAGGTTAATTTAATGATTTCGAGAAATTTGGCGAGTTGCGTGTGCAAGATCATGTCAACAATGAAGAAAGAATCTCGATGGATTCCAGAATTTTGTAATGGTAGCTTAAAGCTAAGTGGGAGAGCCCCGCCGTCTACAATTGGATTGCATGGTTGTCTATTTTTGAGGTTTCTGGTTATCGGTGTATTGGTGGGTCATTTCAACTAGGGAAAGAAAATATCAGTGGTAATTTGAGCAAAGGATTTTTGGAATGTGTGCCATATTTGGCCTTATCGATTCATGTTCAGGCTTTGGGAAGACTCGGAGTTTATGCTTTATGTAGATGTAATGCATAGGTAAAGTGAGACAGTCGGGTGTTTCCTTGAGAAAGTGTCCATGTGCTAGCAGGGCCTTGGAGTTGATTATGTTTGGGAACAAGTCAGAGCAAGTGACTCTCAATAATGGTCCTAGTGGATTCAAAATGTTATAGTGTGGTGACTAAGGATTTCGAGCCTGTAGTATGGTTAAGCATCGAGCTTTTGCAGCAAATTTTGAAAAGGGTTTGGGGTGTTCTATGTTATCTTCGGTCTGCGGTGTAGCATTGGAGGAAATGGAAAGAAATAACTTGGGATTCATAAAAGAAGTATCAGAATGGGTGTACCAATTGAAGATGTAAAAGTGTACACAAGGAGGGATATGACACGATTAGTGGGTTTTGAAACAGCGTGGTCTCGTGAAATAAGGTCACTTGGGATGAGTGCGGATTTGAGTTCGTGATGTAATGAATGGAGCTATTATTATCTCTAAGGAAAGTTGAGAATAAATTGAGAAAATATGGGTCGGCTAACAATGGTTGAATTGACATGATGGTGGCAATAATCAGTTCTTTCAGCGCATTGAGTTATGCATGTGATTTGTGGAGGTACATGCAAGGCTTGACGGCCGCCGTAATTGATTTGATTTGGAGGAATTCAAGTATTATGGCATGTTATGTATAGAGGGATCCCGGAAGAGTTATGGTGGTTTAGACCACTACTTGAGGCCGGTATTTTCTGCGGATATGGGAATTCAGTCACGTGTTACAATGGTTCTTTTGAAATGAGTTAAGTAGAAGGTTTCTATATGATGAAGTGTTTACCCTATTAGTGGTTCGGGAGTTATGATGGAATTCTTGTACTCCTGCGCATTGGCGTGATTAAGTGCACTAAGTAGCATGGGATTCAAAAGTTGAGGATTCAAGATTTCGGTTCGGTGTTGACAAGGAAGTCATGAGCTCGGTTGAGCAGGAAAAGGATTTAGATGTTTAAAGTAAGATGGTATTGTTTTCGGCATCACCTAAGGTCTATGTCAGGTGTAAGAGACCTTGTGTATTGATTTGTGGATTCTTGATATGCTTTACAACATTAGAGTAACCAGTAGCATGGATGTGCAGACTTGTTACCTGGTGCGAAAGGTCGTGGGAGCGTGTCCCACAGAAAGATTGTGTAAGAGTGGCATGTAGTCACTTAATTGAGTGAAGATTGAAATCAAGTATGAAGATTGTGGCGATATCGCTAATTCGAGAATTTATGCCTGGAGGGTGCCCGGTTCATTTGGTTGTGGACTGCGGAATTTTGTTCCGGTTATGATGGTTGTTCTTGTGTGTTATGGAAAAAAAAGGTCATTTTGGATCCTTGAAAGGTTATTAGTCTAGTACGGTGCTGTGATGACCCAAAATGTCATCTTTAAATTTAATAATTAATTCTGTGTTCTAAGACCTCGAAAAGCACTATTTATCATTCCTCTACTTGCGTGAGCAGTCCGTAAAATTTTCTGAAAAGTTTTTATGTGAAAAATGGTTTAAAATATGAATTAGAGCTTTAAAACTAAACGGAGTTGACTTTGGTCAACATTTTGAGCAAACAGACTCGGATCCGTGTTTTACAGTTTCGGTAGGTCCGTATCGTGATTTGAGACTTGGGCATATGCCAGGAATCAAATTCCGAGGTCCCTAGCCTGAGATATGGAATTTTGATAAAAAATTAAAAGTTTAAGTTCAAATAGTGATCGGATGTCGAATTATGCACAAACGACCCCGGAATAGAATTTTGATGATTCCAACAGCTCCGTATGGTGATTTTGGACTTAGGAGCGTGATCGAAATCTTATTTGGAAGTCTGTAGTGAAATTAGGCTTGAAATGGCTAAAATAGGAATTTAAAGTTTGGAAGTTTGACTGGGGAGTTGACTTTTTGATATCGGGGTCGTAATCTAGTTCTGAAAATTTTCACAGCTCCGTTATGTCATTTATGACTCGTGTGCAAAATTTGAGGTCAATCGGACTTGATTTGATAGGTTCCGGCATCGAATGTAGAAGTTGAAAATTTTTAGTTTTATTAAGCTTGAATTGGGGTATTATTCGTGGTTTTAGCGTTGTTTGATGTGATTTTGAGGTTCAACTAAGTTCGTATGATGTTTTAGGACTTTTTGGTATATTTTGTTGAGGTCCCGAGGGCCTCGGGTGAGTTTCAGATGGTTTACGGATCAAAAATTCGACTTAAACAGCTGCTGCAATTTTTCTCTTATGCTGGAAATTCTGGGCTGTGATCGAGCTCAAAATTGAGGCCCAAGATCGAGCTCCCAAGATCGAGCTCCCATGATCGAGCTCCCTGATCGGACTCCCTGATCGAGCTCCCTGATCGGACTCCCTGATCGAGCTCCCAATATCGAGTTCCCATGATCGAGCTCCCATGATCGAGCTCCCATGATCGAGCTCCCTGATCGGACTCCCTGATCGAGCTCCCTGATCGGACTGGACAGATCTGCAAGTTATAAAAACAGAGGCATTCGACCCATTTGCCATTTTTGACAAACTTGAGCTTGAGCAGAGGCGGCTTTTGACAGATTTTCCAGGAAAGACATTTGGGGTAAGTGATTCCAACTCGGATTTGGTCTATATACACAAATATATCATTGTTTTCACCATTTAATTAGTGTTTTGAGATTGAATTTTGGAAAATTTTAGAAATCTCATAGAAATGAATTTTTGAGATTTCGGTATCGATTCGGAGTCGGATTTGAGTGAAACCGGTATGGTTGGACTCGTAATTGAATGGGTTGTCGAATTCATAACTTTTGTCGGATTCCGAGAGGTGGGCCCCACAGACAAATTTCTAATTAATTTCGGGAATTTTATTGAAAATGTAGTATTTTCTTATAGAATTGATGTCTATAAATGTTAGTGATTGTATCGAATTATTTTTGGTTAGATTCGAGCCAATCAAAGTTGGATAATCGAGGAAAGGGCCTTCTAGTGGATTAAATTGGAGCAAATTGAGGTAAGTCTCTTGTCTAATCTCGTGAGGGAAAAATTTACCCCATATGTGATTAAATTAAATAATTGTTGCTAATTGCGGGGGCTACATACGCACGAGCTGATGAGAGTCCATGCGTAGCTACTATTAATGCTAAAATCCAGGTAGTTTAGGACTCAAAGCATGAATTACTTGTGTAAGTGGTAATTTTTATTAATTAAAATATTTGATGTATATATTGTGAATTTTTATGAAAGGTAGTAAAATATAAAATTTTCATATGCTTAATTTTTGTTTAGATTAATTAATTGTTGAAATAAATTGTTATCCTCTCGAATAAATTTTACAATAAATACTCTTATTCCGGAGGTACATAAGAAAATGTCCTCCTTTCTTGTGGATCGGGCCGAACGCCTCGGCAGGATAGATGCATCTATGGATCGTGCCGCACGTCCCTCGGCAGTGTACACAATATTCTGGATTGGGCCGAACGACCTCGGCAGAAATCGTGTTGAATAATAATAATTACATGATACTTTGATAGTTTATTGTAGTTTGTGAAGCTAATTGATAAATTTAGAAATGTTTGAAATTTAAGGATTATTATCCCTGTTAGCTAAGGAATCATTGTTATTCCTGTAAATGAGATTAGTTGATAAACTGGAGATTTATTGGAATTGAAGGAATTTAGTTAATATATTGAGAATTGTTGCATTTGAAGGAATTTAATTATTTCTGCTGATTAAATATATTATTGTTATATTCTGTGAATCATGCTGAATTATATATTCTAGTTTTATTTCAATTATTATTATTGACCCGTAGTGAGTTTCAAAGTCGGCCATCTCGTCTCTACCACTTCGAGATTAGGCTTGATACTTACTGGGTACACATTGTTACGTACTCATACTACACTTGCTGCACTTTTTGTGCAGGACCTGAGGCAAGTACTAGTGGGGGACCTACCGTCGTACACCCACGTTATCCAGGGGAATAGTGGTGAGCTACCTTTCTGAGCCGTTCTGCAGCTACCAGTGTCACTCCTTGTATTTTTTTCATTCTATCTATTTTTATTTCAGACAGTATTTGAGGTTTTGTATAATCTACTAGATGCTCATACACTTGTGACACCAGGTCTTGGCACACACATTGGTAAAATTTGGTATTTTATTATTTTTCTTGGATTAAAAGTTTAATCAATATACATTTAAGTTATTAGTTGGCTTGCCTAACTGTAGTGTTGGACGCCATCATGACCTATAGGTAAAATTGGGTCGTGATAGGTGCTATTCGAATCGTCTTGATTTCTGTGGATGGGTTTAAATATGAATACGGGCTCTATATCAGGCCAGATGTGTTCACTCAGCATAGCGCTCCTTATGGAGGAGTATTCGGACGTTGGATGTCGTTTCGTCGTCGACTATTTCATGTAATACTATATTGTGCCATGTGAGTTGTGAAATGGCTTGATAAATTTCTTATGTGTTGAGGTTCCGCATAGCGATGGTGTTATGTGTGCAGGATGGCTCTCGAGATTCAGATCATATATCGCACCTTAGTTGTGCTTGAATTTTGTAGCGTATGGCACTGTCGGTCCTGGTATCATGCACTTAGCGTGCTTGTGTCCGATATTCGGATATTTTGTAAGTAATGAGCATTCTAGCTCGGTAAGTATTTCCTTATAGATCTTTTTTGTGCGGATCGGGTGAAATGCCTCCACGAGTATGTTGTTTGGATCGGGTTGCACGCCGCAACAGTGTGATGTTGAGTACAATCCCCTATATTCTATTTTGTGTATTTAGTGTCCCATTTTCTGAGAAAGGTTCATGACACCTTTTCAGTTGTTTAATTAGTCACGTGGGTTGAGTAATCCTTTCCAGAGTTCATTTTTCTTATGTATCGCAATCGAGTCCGTAGCTTATTAGCTCATTGTGACGTCATATGAGGTTTTTTGATCGTGTTTGAGGTGGCTTATTTCCTGAGCAGCTTATACTGGGTGAGACGTGATTATTGGATCCGGGATCAGTGCGATCGGATTATATGAAGTATAATAAAGAGCAAATACCATTATTTGGTTATAATGGGGTGATGATTCTAGTCAGGAGGAGAGACTCAATGATTTGTCGACTCGGCAGTTGGTAATGAATTTCTACACATTTCTTCCCCCGTGGAAGCATTACAAGAGTTGGAACAAGACTTATATGTATCATGAGGTGTGTTGTGAACATCAGATTCGTGGAATTTCGGCTACTGTTATCGGAGGATGTTATTATGGGCATGTGAATTGTGCAGTGCATGGTCTAAATTCAACCAAGGTATGCAATCCTATATTGGTGCATCGTGTAATGATTGATATGGTGTTCGTAGGTTGGAAACAGGCATGGTGGAGAATTCTGGATGTTAAAATTGGGCTCTAAGGCTTAATTGCCTAACTAAAGGGGAGAATCGTCAGATTGGCCCGAGCTAATGTGCTCAATTGGGTGTGTTATCACGGGTAGATGCTCGAAGTGTTAAACTGTGATTTTGGACAACTCCAGAATAGTCCTAGCACGTTCGAGGACGAACGTATATTTAAGTGGGAGAGAATGTAACGACCCAAACGGTCGTTTCGACTTTTAGAATCCCGTTCCCCTAATAAAACTCCCCGAATGTGTTTTTATTGATTTATGACTTGCGGGGATGGTTGGTTCGGGATTTGGAAGTGTTTGGATTGAAATCGGAACACTTGGTTCCTTAAGTTAGCCTTAAAAGGCCAAGTTTGACTTCGGTCAACATTTTGAGAAAACGATATCGGAATCGGGATATGACGGTTCCAATAGGTTCGTATGATGATTTCGGACTTGGGCGTATGTTCGAATCGGGGTTTGGATGACGCGGGAGCGTTTTGGCGCTTAATAATGAAAATCAACTATTTGAAGGTTTAAAGTTCTTTAAATTTAGTTTGGAGTAGGTTTTCGAGTAATCCAGGTCCGTTTGAAATTCCGAGTGTAGGAGTAGCTCCGTATTATGATTCTGGTCTTAGGAGCGTGTTCGGAATTTTATTTGGAAGTCCGTAGTTAAATTAGGTTTGAAATGGCTAAAATAGTAATTTAAGTTTGGAAGTTTGACCAGGGAGTGGACTTTTTGATATCGGGGTCGGATTCCGATTCCGGAAGTTTGAGTAGGTTCGTAATGTCAATTATGACTTGTGTGCAAAATTTGAGGTCAATCGGACTTGATTGGATAGGCTTTGGCATCAAATGTGGGAGTTAAAAGTTCAATAGTTTATTAGGCTTGAATCGATGCGTAATTCATGGTTTTAGTGTTGTTTGATGCGAGTTGAGGCCTCGAGCAGGTCCATGTTATGTTATGGTACTGGTTGGTGTGATTGGACGGGGTCCCGGGGCTCCCGGGTGTGTTTCGGGATGGTCTCGGGCCATTTTCCTTGGTTTCATGACTGTTGGTTTCTGGTGTCTGTGGCATGCACTACGATCGCAAAGAGGCATACGCGATCGCGTAAGGTAAGTAGAGCGAGTAACGAATTATTCTTCTCTATGCGGTCGCGATGATGGACCTGCGATCGCGGTGTTGTGGGTAGTTGTGCTACGCGAACGCAGTTGTGGTAACCCGTTCGCGAAAAAGGAATGAGGGATGGCCTGATGCTACGCGTTTGCTCATCGCGATCGCGTGAGGAGGAGTGCGATCGAGAAGTGTTGGGTTACAGAATGTTGCGTTCGCGTGGGCTTGTGTGCGGTCGCGTAGAGGAAAAATACGGAGGCAGTGTGCTTAGCCTTCACGATCGCAAAGGCACTCCCGCAATCGCAAAGAAGGGTGAACCTGGACTGGACAGAATGTTTTAAAAACAGGATTCCACCATTTTTAACCTCATTTCTTCCATCCTTGGGAGATTTTGGAATTTTTTGAGAGGGGATTTCAACTAGCAATTTGAAGGTAAGTTAATTCTACACACTTTGAGTTAAATACATAGATTATGGGTAGATTATATCTAGTAAATCTTAGAAATCAAAGGTTTAGATGAAAAACATAGATTTTTATAAAAACTAGATTTTAACCACGAAAACAATTATGGAATTGGGTAGAAATTATATATTTGAGTTCTTGAGATTATGGGTAACGCTTTCATCCGAAAATTTTCGGAATCCGGGCACGTGGGCCCGAGGTGATTTTAGGAATTTTACTGTTTTGGTTAGGGTAATTTATTCAATTGCCTAAATTATAATTATTGAACATGTATTAATTATTTTGTATAATATTTGGATAGCTTCGGATTTTTCGACACCGAATTATGAATTTAACGTGACATGGTAATCTAAAAGTGAACTTTGAGACGAGGTAAGTCTCTTGTCTAATCTTGTGAGGGGAAAATTACCCCATAGGTAATTAAATTAATAATTATTGCTAATTGTGGGTTCTACGTACGCACGAGGTGACGAGAGTCCATGCGTAGCTACTATTAATGCTAAAGTGCGGGTAGTTTAAGACACAAAGCATGAATTACTTGTGCAGATTGTATTCTTTGTTTAATTAATATATATATATATATATATATATATATATATATATATATATATATATATTGTGAATTGTTAGGTAAAAATATTAAAAGATGAAAATCTCATATGCTTAAATTTTCTGTTTAAATTAATTAATTATTAAGAGAAACTGTTCATCCTCCCGAATTTATCTTATAATAAATATACTCTCTTTCCGGAGGTACATAAGAAAATATCCTCCTTTCTTGTGGAGCGGTCCGACCGCCTCGGCATGATAGATACATCTTTGAATCGTGCCGCAAGTCCCTCGATAATCTACACGACACTCAGGATCGGGTCGTATGACCTCGGCAGAAATCGTGCCTAATAATAATAATTACACGATACTTTGCTGTGTTTAAATGCAGCTTGTGGATTTAATTAATCGATTGAGAATTTTTGCGTTTGAAGGAATTTGATTGATAAATTGGAAATTATTAGAAATTGAAAGAATTAATTATTTCTGCTTGTTAAGAAAATTATGGTTATTCCTGTAAATGAGGCTAATTGAATAAATTGGAAATTTATTGGAATTGAAGGAATTTAAATATTTCTGCTGGTTCAATAAAATTATTGTTAACTCTCTGAATCCTCTTGATAAAATATTTTTATTTTCATGTTACTTATTATTATTGACCCTTAGTGAGTGTCAAAGTCGACGATCTAGTCTCTACCTCTTCGAGATTAGACTTGATACTTACTGGGTATACGTTATTTTCGTACTCATACTACACTTGCTGCATATTTTATTGTGCATGTACATATAAGTCTAGCGGCCTTGTGGGCGCAGAGGTGTGGTTAATAATTGTGGGGACATAGGTGAGCTGCATTCTGTATTACGATCCGCAGCTAACAGAGTCTCCTTCAGAGTTATTATATTTTCCTGTCTAAATTGAATTTTGGACAGATGCTGTATTTTATTTTAATTCCCTAGTAAAGGCTCATGCACTTGTGACACCAGAGTTTGGGAATGGTTGTGAATTATTTAGAAATTTAGTTGCTAAAAATATTTATCATTTACTCTATGAGTTTTATCTTTACTATTTCATTGAAGAAATTTTGATTTCAAAAATACTAAAATAGGTAATTAAGTTAATTGATTATGGTTGGCTTGCCTGACAGTGGTGTTCGGCGCCATCACGGCCTTAATGAATTTTGGGTCGTGACATTTATCGTGACAAGTATAGTAAGTTTATCCAAATTCATAATTATTTCCAACTTTACCGGTTGTAGTTATTTTAAAAGTTCTAGGTATTGATAGAGTAGAAATTTGTTGTCGTCATATGTGGAGTTTTAATCTAGAAAGAATTCTATTCTTGGGTAATATATTTAAAATATTACAATTATATCCACCTTTAACTCAAAATATTAAGGGTATAAAAGTCTATCAAAGTTTCGAGGATATTTTAGTCATCTAACATTTAGCATAAATTATTCGTGTTTTTATAATAATATAGATAGATAGATATAGATACCTAGGTTGCCATGAAGTTGTATCTAGTAAGTGTACCCCGCACTAATAAATATAAAATTTTAAAAAGTTACATAAATAATAATATGCTTGAGTTATAAAATAAAAATTAAATAAAAAATATAAGTTCATGACAATGATGAATGTATGGTTTTAGCCTTGTGTTTGTGGCATTCAGCTTAATTTTTCTCCAAATTGTAATGTCATGTTTATTATGCGTATGTAAATCATTTTGGAGCTGAGAGACTAAATTTTGAAAGAAGATTCACATCATGAGAGACAATTTTAAGAATAACTTCATGCATTTTTTCACGTTGTGACGATTATTGCCTATAGACTTTTTTTTAATAGAAAATTGACTCTAGAAAAAATAATGAAATCACTAAATGTAACTAAAATCAAAATTAAAGACAAATATTGTCACGACCCAAAATCCCAACCTGTCGTGATGACGCCTATCTCAATACTCGGCCAGTCGATAATCTCCATAAACCACAATTTCTCTTTAAGTTTGAAAATACAATAATTAAATACAATAAAAAAATCCTACAAATACTGATACGAACACTCCCCAAAACCTGGTGTCACTGAATACATGAGCATCTAATATGAATACAAGTCTGAAAAACACGACCTATGATAATCTGAGGCCAAATACAGTAACAAGAAGATAGGGAAAGAGAGACAAGGTCTGTGAAATATGGCAGCTACCTCTGAATCTCAGAAAAATTAACTGTGCGAAAGAATCAACACCCGCTATGTCCGGGAGCACCTGGATCTGCACACGAAGTGCAGGGTATAGTATGAGTACAACCAACTTAGCAAGTAACAATAATAAATAAGGAATTGAAGATAGTGACGAGCTACACAATTATAGTTCATTTTCAGTAATTCCAACAGAGAATAGACATGCTTTCAAATCCAGCAGTTTATGTCAAATCAATTTATACAGTTCAAGTTCATGTAATCCGGATGTAAAATCTTTCAGAGAATTTTACAACAATAACAAATAGCAATTAAGTGCAACAACAAATGAAAAGCAAGTACAGCCTCTTAGGGCAACAGTCACTCCACTCGTCACAATAACTCAACCACTCGGCTCTCAGCCCTCAGCACTCACACTCAATGGGTACCCACGCTCACTGGGGGTGTACAGACTCTGGAGGGGCTCCTATAGCCCAAGCGCTATAATCTGCATGGCCAACTCACGTGCTGCACGGATAACTCACATTCCATAGTATCAATATCTGGATCCGCACAACCAACTCACGTGCTGCACGAACAACTCACGTGCTATAGTATCAATATCTGGATCTGCACGGCCAACTCACGTGCTATACTATCAATATCTGGATCTGCATGGCCAACTCACGTGCTGCACAGATAACTCAGGTGCTATAGTATTAATATCTCACAATCAGGCTCTTTGACTCGCTCAGTCATAAATCTCTCCAGTCTCTCGGGCTCTCAATAATCATGAAATCAACTCAAACAACAATGATATGTTGCATCAACAATGAACAATAGATACTGAGATAAAATAAATAAGTAAACTGTGACTGAGTACCAAACAATAATTTAGCAGATAATTCAATATGTACACGACCTTTGTGGGTCCCGGCAGTACCAACATATAGCCTAAACATGATTTCTAACATGCCTTACAGTCAAATTTCCACAACACATAGAAAGCATATAGCTAACAACAAGTTATTCAATTTTACAGTTTCACGGGACGGACCAAGTCATAATCCCCTCGGTGCATGCCCACACGCCCGTCACCTAGCATGTGCTTCACCTCCAAAGTAATCACATGATACAAAAATTTGGGGTTTTATACCCTCAGGACTAGATTTATAACTGTTACTTACCTCAAAACGTGAAATTCTATATTCTGCTATGCCTTTGCCTCGCAAATCGGCCTCTGAATACCTCGAATCTAGTCACAAATAATTCATTTCAGTCAATAAAATTTATTGGAATTAATTCCATACGAAAATACTAATTTTCCATAAAAATCCGAAATTTAGCTCAAACATCGCCCGTGGGGCCCACATCTCGGAACCCGACAAAAGTTACAAAATCCGAGCACCCATTCCGATATGAGTTCAACCATACCAATTTTATCAAATTCCGATAACAACTCAACCTCCAAATCTTAAATTTAATCTAAGAGGGTTTTCCAAATTTTTCAACTTCATTCACCCATTAAATGATGGATTCAAAGACATAATCATGGAAATTAATCAAAATTGGATAAGAATCACTTACCCCAAACACCCACGTAAGAATCTCTCCAAATATCGCCTTCTACCGAGCTCTCAATTTTGTTTTGTGTTATGAACTCAAAATCCCCATTTTGGAACTTTTAATTCTGCCCAGAAATGCCTTCATCGTGTTCGCGCAGCACAAAAAAATGTGTTGCCAAGGTTCCTTCTTCACATTCGCGACCTCTTCATCACGTTCGCAATGCCTTCCTACATCTTCCCTTCGCGTTTGCGAGACACGAGCCGCGTTCGCGAAGGCTTAGCGTCATGCAGGCCCCAGCTCCCTTTCCTCTTCGCGTTCGCGTCAGCCCACTCGCGTTCGCATAGGCTTCCCCAGTCTCTTTTTTGCATTCGCGTCTCCTTGCTCGCATTCACGATGGGTAAATCCCAGCAGCCCAAATTCCTTCTTCACGAACGCGTGAGACCCTTCGCGTTCGTGAAGAACAATGCCAGATACTACTTCCAGCAGTGGCAAAACAAGGAAAAATGATCCGAAACCATCTCGGAACTCACCCGAGCCCTCCGGGACCTCAACCAAATGTACCAACAAGTCTTAAAACATCATACGAACTTAGTCGAACCCTCAAATAACCTCAAACAATGCTAACACCATGAATTACACCCCAATTCAAGCCTAATAAACTTCGAAATTTCTAATTTCTACAAACGACTCCGGAACCTATCAAATCACGTCCGATTGACCTCAAATTTTGCACACAAGTCATAAATGATGAAACAAAGGTATTCAAATTTTCAGAATTGGATTTTGACCTCGATATCAAAAAGTCAACCACCGGTCAAACTTTCCAAAAATTCAACTTTTGCCATTTCAAGCCTAATTCCACTACGGACCTCCAAATAATATTTCGGACACGCTCCTTAGTCCAAAATCACCATACGGAGCTATTGGAATCATCAAAATTCAAATCCGATGTCGTTTACACATAAATCTGCATCCGGTCAACTTTTCTAATTTAAATTTTAAATTATGAGACTAAGTGTCTCATTTCACTCTCAGATCTTTCCGGACCCGAACCAACTAACCCGATAAGTAATAAATCAACTATAAGGCATAACTTGAGTAGTAAATGGGGGAACGGGGCTGTAATACTCAAAACGACCGACCGAGTCGTTACATTCTCCCCCATTTAAACATGTGTTCATCCTCGAACATGCCAAGAGTTGTTCCAAGCCATCAAATCACTATTCCATTTTACCACTCGCGTACCCGGGGGTGATCCCACGTCACCCTATTCCACATAGGCCTGACAATCACAATACGACTGGAAATCCTTAATTTAGCCTTAGCCCAAAAACTTTGGAATTCAATTCCCAACCTTCAGAATTTCTTTTCAAGACACGAATCTTTCATTTAGACACTGTACGAGTCTAAACAAGCTGCATCGAGCTATAACTATAATCACGGATATAATCACCCAGCATGTTACGCAACTCGCCTGCTCGTAGCACCATTCCTGATCACAGTAACTACTCCAAACCAACCAAGTACTAGTATAAAATCCAGCAGTCAACAGAACCTCATTCCACAACCTTCGTACACTGCCAATAATGAAAGAAACAATCAAAAACTCATAGCCACTCATCAGATCAACTAGCCATGGAGCTCTCTCGCCCCAACCAAAACTATAACCCTCTTGAATATACCATAATCAAGCCTGATAGTACCCATTCTAGGTCCAATGACCTTATATTATTCAAAACAATTATCACACAGACACGCTACATCAATATAACTCCAGCCACCACTGCGCAATCCGTGTACCCAAATATGGGAGATGTATCAAGGAAGAGAACCATATTGCAAGTTCAACAAGCACCACCACAACCACAATGTTACAACCAATTCTTCAAATTTCATGAAGAGGATAACCATATGCGCATGTACACAATTCCTCAAATATGCTACTCATGTAATTTTTATCATAGAGGAAAGGAAAGCAATGAAATCCGATAAACTATCAAAGAAATAAAATTCCCACATACGGCACGGACAACTCACGTGCCAATAATATGAATTGCCCGGCATGGTCACATGCCTCCAGTCCAAGGGAATCATACAGGAGCAATTAAACAAGTAGATTTGTATATGATAATGAAATAATATTCTCATGCTCCTGGACTGGTATAAATAGCATGCCATATTGTAAGCATGTGCAAAGTCTTCTATCACACTTCAAATCGGCAAGTTAACGCGGAAATAGTAACTACCCCATTTATTCAGGGGAATTAGCCTATTTGTAACTTCAAATGCAGCCCATATAGTTCTCAACAAAGGTACGAACACGAGAAACGTTGTAACTTTACGCTTAACAGTCAACTCTAGGCATATCATAGCCTAAGCATTCTTTCGAGTATGAATACTTGCCCCAATGCTCGAACATTGGCTCAAACCTCACATATATGCACACTCATATCGCATAGCTATCACAAATAATTAACGCAACTAGTGCCTCCACCGTGTTTTAAATAAAATAGTCACCTCAAATAGGTCGCAGCCCCGAAATAATATACTTCTTAGAACTCCCAGTCTCCAAATTCATCGAACACATGAATTACCGTAATTGATCCCAACTCTAGTACTAGAATGACTAACACATCTTCCATTCACGATCTTCCCATGCGGAATACTTTCATAATTATTTCGTGCCACATAACAATAATTTAAATATCGACAGTCTATCAACCAGGTGAGTACTGCAATACCAATGAACATCCGTAAGTCAAAATATAATGCGCCTTTTGAAATGCTCACCCTTCTCAGGGATTACCGAGCAGTTATAACATTTATCTAATTATCTAAAATTGACCATTCCGTAGAAAATTTGTGATCTTCCTTTCAAGAATGAACAGCCATCTTGTACATGCAAATCTTAATCCCTCACAACACACCACATCTATTATACCATCATGTGACAAGCACAAGAATCCCATTATCAACTCTGAGTCATTAGTAAATTACATACTCGGTTAGTTAGAAACCTTCCTCTTGCTTCCTTCCAGGAGGAAATCACAATACACAACACGTTTCCCACACCAGTAGAAAATATCCTGTTCAAACCATGGAATAAACCATCATGAACACTTTGAAATTTATTTGTACATAACCAAGCCATCAGAACTGAATTCTTCTAACTCCACCAAGCCATACAGGTTGCCAAATCCGAGAGTATTGCCACAAAACACCCGTAAAGCCCCACCTCATTGTAAGAACCAAAAGCACGGAGCATACCATTACCATACTAATCCATCATGTCACCCATTTTCAGGTATGTTTCTAGACCCATTTGACGACGAACGTTTTGTTTAAGAGGGGAAGGATGTAACGACCCGGCCGGTTGTTTCGAGAGTTATAACCCTGTTTCCCCATTTCTGCTTCTTTTTATGTTCTTCAGTTATATTATGATATATCGAGTTAGTTGGTTCAGGTCCGGGGTGGTTTCGGAGTGGATTGAGACACTTAGTCTCTAAAGTAGAAGATTAAGTTGGAAAAGTCAATCGGACGTTGACTTATATGTAAACGACCTCAGATTTGAATTTTGATGGTTTCATTAGCTCCGTTAGGTGATTTTGGACTCCGGAGCGCACCCGGAATATGATTTGGAGGTCCGTGGTAGAATTAGGCTTGAATGGCGAAAGCTAGAATTTTGGCAATTTTGGCCGGCTGTAGAAATTTTGATATCGGGGTCGGATTGGATATCCGGAAGTTGGAGTAGGTTCGTGGCATCATTTTAGACCTGTGTGCAATTTATGAGGTCATTCAGACGTGATTTGGTTGGTTTTGGCATCGTTGGTGGAATTCGGAAGTTTAGAAGTTCTTAGGCTTGAATCCGAGGATAATTTGGTGTTTTGATGTTGTTTTGAGTGATTCGAAGGTTCGACTAAGTTTGTATGGTATTTTAGGATTGGTTGGTATGTTTGTTTGAGGTCCCGGGGGCCTCGGGTGTGTTTCGGATGCTCAACAGGTTATTTTTGGACTTAGGGAGTTGGTAGATTTTCTGGTGTTATTGCAGACATTTTTCTTCATGGCGTTCGCGAGGGAGATCTCGCGATCGCATAGGTCATTTGAGAGGTCAGCTAAAATTTCTCTTCGCGTTCATGAATATGAAGACGCGGTCTCATAAGGTTATCAGGCAGTGCACCGCAAACGTGTAGGCTAGGCCGCGTTCACGAAGAAGAAGTGAGGCAGCATTGGAGTTTGAGTGTTACTCTTCACGGTAGCGTTAGGACAATTGCGATCGCATAGGTGTGAGAAGCTAGTGCATCGCATTCACGTGAAGTGTTACACATTCACATAGAGTAAATATTTTGAGGGAGCGAAGTTGTTCTTCGCGATCGCGAGGCCTTTTCTGCGATCGCGATTAAGGAAATCTGGGCAGCAATGTTAAATTTCAAAATCGAGGGTTGGAACCCATTTTTCATATTTTGAGCTAGAGGCCACGGATTTAGGCAATTGTTGAAGGGATTTTCAGGGAGTTGATTGGGGTAAGTGTTTCTCACTTGGTTTTGGTTAAATTCTATGATTATATCTTGATTTTTATCATCTAAATTGTGACTTGGGGTGAAAATTTGGGGAAAAAGTGGAAGAGTTCTTGAGATGGAATTTTGAGGTTTTGAAGGGCATTTTGTTGTCGGATTTTGGTAAATTTGGTATGACTAGACTCGTGCGTGAATGAGCTTTCAAGTTTTGTAAATTTTGTCAGATTTCGAGATGTGGGCCCGGGGGCCGGGTTTGAGCCAATTTCGGGGTTTTGGTCTAAATTGATAGTTTTTCTTGTGGAATTCATTCCTTTAGCCGATATTGATCGTATTGTATTGCTTGTGGCTAGATTCGGGGCATTGGAGGCCGATTCGAGAGGCAAGGGCATTGCGGAGTAGAGATTTGCTCGAATTGAGGTAAGTAACGATTGTAAATATGGTCCTGAGGGTATGAAACCCCAGAATTTTGTATCACTTTACTATTTGGAGGTGGCGCACATGCTAGGTGACGGGCGTGTGGGCGTGCACCGTTGGGGATTGTGACTTGGTCCGTCCCGTATCGATTGTAAAGTTGAATATTTTGTTGAAACTATATGATTCTTATGTGTTTTAGAAAGCATTTCTGTAAATCATGCTGGATGCCATGTTTAGGCCTTATGCCAGTGTGTTTTGGACACTTAGAGGTCTTTTCTTTTTACCCTCTCATTGTCTTCGATTGAAAATATATACTCAGTAATGTTTATACATATTTACAGCATAACTCAGTCTCTATTACTCTACTTTGATGCATCATATAAATGTTGTTTAGGCTGAATACTTTGTTTTTTTGAAAGCCCGAGAGGCTGGAGAGGTTTATGACTGAGTGAGGATGAGGGCCTGATTTTGTGAGGATATTTATGGGATCGGGCTGCACGCTGCAACATGTTTGATATAAGTCGAGGGTCTTATTGATTTATGCCATTATTGGCTTGATATATATAGCGCTTGGGCTGAAGGAGCCCCTCTGAAGTCTGTACATACCCCCAGTGAGCGTAGGTACCTACTGAGTGTGAGTGTCAAGCGCTGAGTGCTGAGTGACTGGGAGGCATGAGTGATGGCGAGGTCTACCCAAGGGGCTGTATACGAGTGATTGTGAGATTTTCCCGAGGGGCTGTATATGAGTGATGTTGCCCGAGGGGTTGATTTTGATTTCATTATTTTTTCTCACCTTTGCATTGAGCCTTTGTTTGAAAACTGTTGAAAGATGTCTTTAAATGATTTTACTGGAACTGGATTTAAAAGAGTTGATTTGATTCAAACTCTAGTTTTAAAAGCATGTTGTATTTTACTGAACTTTTGTGATATGAACTTTACTTCCTTTATTGCTAGTCACTACTTCTTAGTGTTTATTTACTGCTGTTACTTACTGAGTTGGCGTACTCACGTTACTCCCTACACCTTGTGTGTAGATCCAGATGTATCTGAACATGGTAGCGGCTGTTGACTATTCCGGTTGCAGATTTTCTCGGGGATAGCAAGGTAGCTGCCTGGCGATCGCAGCCCTGCTCTTCTCCCTCATATCTTCATTTAGTTGTATTTATCTATTTTCCCGACTATGTTAGTCTCGATATTGTCAGACAATATGTAGTAGATGCTCATGACTAATAACACCCCGATGTCGGGATTTTCTTTTCCGCACTTTTGTTTTGATTTGAACTCCTTTACGAAGATTTTTATGTTAAATAGCCTTGAAATTATCTTTGAAATAAAATATCGGTTTGTTTTGGAAATGAGTCGACTTGCCTAGTTACACGATAGGCTCCATCACGGCAGGGTTAGTTTGGGTCATGACAAGTTGGTATCAGAGCCTAGGTTACATAGGTCTCATGAGTCATGAGCGGGTTTAGTAGTCTTGCGGATCGGTACGGAGACGTATGTAATTATCTTCGAGAGGCTATAAAACCTTTAAGAAATTTCACATTCTTGGATTCTTGTCGTGCGACTCTGTCTATTCTGGTAACTAAACTTCTGTTGTTTCATTCTCCCACAGATGGTGAGGACTCGTACTATCGGTTAGGATGGACAGCCACCAGTACCACCAGCCAGGGCCGCGAGAGGCCGAGGTCGCGGTAGAGGCTGTGGTAGGGATAGGAGTGCAGTCCGCACAACAGCTGGGGTAGTACCTGCAGATCCACCAGTTGCCCCAGATCAGGATCAGATTCCAGTTGTTGATGCACCAGCTCAGGCACCGCCTATGCCTATTGTGATTCCAGGCCTTCAGGAGTTCCTAACTTAGATTCCAACAGCATGTACCGACCTTGCTCAGGTGGTCTCTATCTTGACAGCCGCAGCCACTTCTCAGGCTAGGAGAGGCACTCAGACTCTCGCTGCTCGCACACCCGAGCATGTTATTCAGGGACTCCAGACACCGGGGGCACCACCTGCCCAACCGGTTACAACTGCTCAGGACTATGTGATTCCTGCTATGCCTAAGGATGATCAGCATAGGTTGGAGAGGTTTAGGAGACTCCAGCCTGCACCTTTCGGTGGCACAGAGAGAGGATGATTAGGACTTCTTGAACAGGTGTTAGAGGATTCTCCGTACAACTGGTATTCTGGAGACTTGTGGGGTCTCATTCACTTCCTTTCAGTTTTTTGGGGCTACACTCAGATGGTGGGAAACTTACGGGAGGCGTAGGCTTGTTGGCGAAGCACCCCTTACTTGGCAGCAGTTCTCCATGGTCATTTTGGAGATGTTCGTGCCTCAGTCTAGCAGAGAGGAGATGCGCAAACAGTTTGTGCAGCTTCGTCAGGGTGATATTTCTGTGGCACAGTATGAGATATGGTTCTCCAAGTTGGTCCATCATATGATCTGGTTGGTTCCCATAGATGGCCTCGGCTTTCAGCTTCGGTTGCTTATTCAGAGAGAGAAAGTGTCTGGTGCTACTTTTGATGAGGCTGTCGACATTGCTCGACATATTGAGATAGTTCGCGGTCAGGAGAGGGTTGATAGGGAGGCCTCGTGGTAAGGGTGGATTCAGTGGTGCTCCTCATGGGGGTCAGTTCCAGCACGGCAGAGGCTGTCCATTCAGGCATGCTCACTCAGCTCGCCCAGTTTACTGTGGTGCATCATCGGGCCATAGTTCTCATAGTTCTCATCAGGGCCACTTATCATTCAGTGCCCTCCGAACCCAGAGTTTGTCCCGTGCTCAGTCAGTTCAGGGCTCCTCCATGCCAGGTTCTTCTACCAGTTATCCCGGTGCTAGGGGCCCCCTTCAGTCCTCGCCACCAGCACCAGGGAGTTATTTTGAGTGTGAGGAGTTTGGGCATTTGTGGAGGTAGTGTCCTCATCTTCATGGAGGTCTATCTCAGAAGAGGAGTCAGCCTTCGACTTCAGCACCAATTACTTCACCACCCGCCTAGTCAGCTCGGGGTGGAGGTCAATCAGCCAGGGGTCGCTCTAAAGGGGGAGGCCGATCAAGCGGTGGTCAGGCCCGTTTCTATGCCCTCCTTGCCAGACCAGATGCTATTACTTCAGATGCTATGATTACAGGTATTGTCTCAGTTTGTCACAGAGATGCTTCTGTATTATTTGACCCTGGTTCCACTTATCCATACGTTTCCTTGTATTTTGCTCATTTTTTGGATATGCCCCATGAGTCTTTAGTTTTATCTGTTCATGTATCTACTCCGGTAGGCGATACTATTGTTGTGGATCGCGTGTATTAGTCATGTGTGGTGTCTATTGGGGGTTTGGAGACCCGAGTGGACCTTTTGCTGCTCAGTATGGTCAATTTTGATATGATATTGGGTATGGATTGGTTGTCTCCATGTCATGATGTTCTATATTGTCATGCTAAGACTGTGACATTGTCGATGTCGGGGTTGCCGATGGTTGAGTGAAGCGATTCTATAGACTATGTTCCCAGTAGAGTGATTTTATACTTGAAGGCTCAACGGATGGTTGAAAAGGGTTGCTTATCTTATTTGGATTTTATGAGGGATGTTAGTGCATAGGTCCCTGCTATTGATTCTGTTCCTGTGCTACGTGATTTTCTGGATGTGTTTCCTGCAGACCTGCCGGCATGCTGCCTGACAGGGATATTAACTTCGGTATTAATTTGGTGCCGGGTACTCAGCCCATTTCTATTCCACCGTATCGTATGGCACCGGAGGAGTTGAAGGAGTTGAAGGGACAAATTCAGGAACTCCTTGAAAAGGGGTTTATTCGGCCTAGTGTGTCACCTTGGGGTGCACCGGTTCTATTTGTGAAGATGAAGGATGGTTCCATGAGGATGTGCATTGATGACAGGAAGTTGAACAAGGTCACAGTCAAGAACAAGTATCCCTTGCCGCGTATTGATGATTTATTTGACCAGCTTCAGGGAGCTAGGTGTTCTCCAAGATTGATTTGAGGTCCGGGTATCACCAGCTGAAGATTCGGGATTCGGATATTCTTAAGACATCTTTCAGGACCCGATATGGCCATTATGAGTTCTTAGTGATGTCTTTTGGGCTGACTAATACCCCAACATCGTTCATGCATTTTATGAACAGTGTATTCCAGTCCTATTTGGACTCATTCGTTATTATATTCATTGATGACATCATAGTATACTCTCAAAGCCAGGAGGAACATGCTCAGCATCTGAGGATTGTATTACAGAGATTGAGCGAGGAGAAGCTTTATGTAAAGTTCTCCAAGTGTGAGTTTTAGCTCAGTTCAATAGCATTCTTGGGGCATGTGGTGTCTAGTGAGGGTATTCAGGTGGATCCGAAGAAGATAGTGGCAGTGCAGAGTTGGTCTAGACCATCCTCAGCCACGGAGATTAGGAGCTTCCTTGGTTTGGAGGGCTATTACCGTCGCTTTGTGGAGGGATTTTCATCTATTGCATCGCCCTTGACCAAATTGACCCAAAAGGGTGCTCCATTCAGGTTGTCGGATGAGTATGAGGAGAGCTTTCAGAAGCTCAAGACTGCTTTGACCACAACTCCAGTATTGGTTCTGCCATCAAATTTCGGTTCTTACACGGAGTATTGTGATGCCTCGAGGGTAGGTATTGGATGTGTTCCGATGCAGGAGGGTAGGGTGATTGCCTATGCCTCGCGCCAGTTGAAGACCCATGAGAAAAACTATCCTGTCCACAATCTTGAGTTACCAGGCATTGTTCACGCCTTAAAGATTTGGTGTCATTATTTGTATGGGGTTCATTGTGAGATCTATACTGATCACCAGAGTTTGCAGCATCTGTTTAAGAAGAAGGATCTTAATTTGCGTCATCGGAGATGGTTAGAGCTTCTCAAGGACTATGATATCACTATTTTGTACCATTCGTGGAAGGCCAATGTAGTGGCCAATGCCTTGAGTCACCGGGCGGAGAGTTTAGGGAGTTTAGCGTATCTCCTAACAGCAGAGAGACCATTGGCATTGGATGTTCAGGCTTTTGCAGGCCAGCTTGTCAGATTGGATATTTCGGAGCCGAGTTGGGTATTGGCTTGTGTGGTCTCCAGGTCTTCTCTTTATGACCGTGTCATGGAGCGTCAGTATGATGAACCCCACCTGACCGTTCTTCAGGATAGGGTTTAGCGAGATGATGCCATAGATGTGACTATTGGTGATGATGGCGTGTTGCGGAAGCAGGGCCGGATATGCGTGCCCAACGTGGATGGGATTCGGGAGTTGATTCTTGAGGAGGCCCACAGCTCGCGGTATTCTATCCATCCAGGTGCCACGAAGATGTACCAGGATTTAAGACAACACTATGGTGGAGGCGGTTAAAGAAGGATATAGTTGGGCTTGTGGCTTGGTGTCTCAACTTTCAGCAGGTTAAGTATAAACATCAGAGACCGGGTGGCTTGCTTCAGAGGTTAGAGATCCCAGAGTGGAAGTGGGAGCGGATTACCATGGACTTCGTAGTTGGGCTCCCACCGTCTTCGAGGAAGTTTGATGCTATTTGGGTTATTGTGGATCGACTGACCAAGTCCGCGCACTTCATTCTAGTTGGCACTACTTACTCTTCAGAGCGGTTGGCTGAGATTTACATTCCAGAGATTGTTCTCCTGCATAGTGTCCCAGTTTCTATCATTTTAGATAGGGGCACTCAGTTTACATCGCAGTTTTGGAGGGTCATGCAGCGAGAGTTGGGTACTCAAGTTGAGTTGAGCACAACTTTTCACCCTCAGACGGATAGCTAGTCCGAGCGCATCATTCAGATATTGGAGGACATGTTACGTGCTTGTGTCATTAACTTTGGGGGTTCATGGGATCAGTTTCTGCCGCTCGCGGAGTTTGCATATAACAACATTTATTAGTCGAGCATTCAGATGGCTCCGTACGAGGTTTTATATGGAAGGAGGTGTAGATCTCCAGTAGGATGGTTTGAGCCGGGTGAGGCTAGACTCTTGGGTACAGACTTGGTCCAGGATGCATTAGATAAGGTGAAATTCATTCAGGAGCGAGTTCGCACGGCGCAGTCTAGGCAGAAGAGCTACGCGGACATGAAGGTTCGTGATTTGTCTTTTATGGTTGGGAGAAGGTTTTGCTAAAGGTATCACCCATGAAGGGTGTTATGAGGTTTGGGAAGAGAGGCAAGTTGAGCCCCCGGTTCATTGGGCCTTTTGAGGTGCTTCAGAGGATAGGGGAGGTGACTTATAAGCTTGCCTTTTCACCTAGCTTGTCGAGTGTGCATCCAGTGTTTCATGTTTCCATGCTCCGGAGGTATATTGGTGATCCGTCCTATGTTTTGGACTTCAGCACGGTTCAGTTGGAGGGTGAAATGACTTATAATATGGAGCCGGTGGACATTTTGGATCGGCAAGTTCGGAAGTTGAGGTCAAAGGACATAGCTTCGGTGGAGGTGCAGTGGAGAGGTCAGCTTGTAGAGGAGGCCACCTGGGAAACCGAGCGGGAGATGCAGAGCAGATATCCACACCTATTTGAGACTCCAGGTATGTTTCTAGACCCGTTCGAGGACGAACGGTTATTTAAGAGGGGGGAATGTAACGACCCGCCCGGCCGTTCCGAGAGTTATAGTCCTTTTTTGATATTTTTGTGTTCTTCAGTTATATTATGATAAATCGGGTTAGTTGGTTCGGGTCCGGGGCGGTTTCAGAGTGGATTGAGACACTTAGTCTCTAAAGTAGAAGCTTAAGTTGGAAAAGTCAACCGGACATTGACTTATGTGTAAACGACCTCGGATTTGAATTTTTATGGTTCTGTTAGCTCCGTTAGGTGATTTTAGACTTAGGATCGCGTCCGGAATGTGATTTGGAGGTTCGTGGTTGAACTAGGCTTGAATTGGCGAAAGCTAGAATTTTGGCGATTTTGGCCGGCTGTGGAAATTTTGATATCGGGGTCGGATTGGATTTTCGAAAGTTGGAGTAGGTTTGTGGAGTTATTTCAGACCTATGTACAAAATTTTAGGTCATTCAGACGTGATTTAGTAGGTTTCGGCATCGTTGGTGGAATTCGGAAGTTTAGAAGTTCTTAGGCTTGAATCCGGGGGTAATTTGGTGTTTTGATGTTGTTTTGAGTGATTCGATGGTTCGACAAAGTTCGTATGGTGTTTTAGGATTGGTTGGTATGTTTGGTTGAGGTCCCGGGGGCCTCGGGCGTGTTTCGGATGCTCAACGGTCATTTTTGGACTTAGGGAGTTGGCAGATGTTCTGGTGTTATTGCAGACATTTTCCTTCATTGCATTCGCGAGGGAGATCTCGCGATCGCATAGGTCATCTAAGAGGTCAAATAAAATTTCTCTTCGCATTAGCGAAGATGAAGACGCGATCGCATAAGGTTATCAGGCAGTGCACTGCGAACGCGTGGGCTAGGGCGCGTTCGCGAAGAAGAAGTGAGGCAGCAGTGGAGTATGAGTGTTCCTCTTCGCGTTCGCGTGAGGACAATTGCGATCGCGTAGGTGTGAGCAGCTAGTGCATCGTGTTCGCGTGAGGCATTACACATTCGCGTAGAGTAAATATTCTGAGGGAGTGAAGTTGTTCTTCGCGATCGCGAGGCCTTTTTCGCGATCGCGATTAAGGAAATCTGGGCAGTAGCGTTAAATTTGAAAATCGAGGGTTGGAACCCATTTTTTATATTTTGAGCTAGAGACCACAGATTTATGCGGTTTTTGAAGGGATTTTCAGGGAGTTGATTGGGGTAAGTGTTTCTCACTTGGTTTTGGTTAAATTCCATGATTATATATTGATTTTTATCATCTGAATTGTGATCTGGGGGGAAACATTAGGGAAAAAGTGGAAGAGTTCTTGAGATGGAATTTTGAGGTTTTGAAGGGGATTTTGTTGTCAGAATTTGGTAAATTTGGTATGAATAGACTCGTGAGTGAATAGGCTTTCAAGTTTTGTAAATTTTGTCGAATTTTGAGATGTGGGCTCGGGGGCCAGGTTTGAGCAAATTTCGGGTTTTTGGTCTAAATTGGTAGTATTTCTAGTGGAATTCATTACTTTAGCCTATATTGATCGTAATGCATTACTTGTGGCTTGATTTGGGACGTTTGGAGGCCGATTCGAGCGGCAAGGGCATTGCGGAGTAGAGATTTGCTCGGATTGAGGTAAGTAACGATTGTAAATCTGGTCCTGAGTGTATGAAACCCCGGAATTTTGTATCACTTTACTATTTGGAGGTGGCGCACATGCTAGGTGACGGGCGTGTGGGCGTGCACCGTTGGGGATTCTGACTTGGTCCGTCCCGTATCGACTGTAAAGTTGAATATTTTGTTGAAACTATATGATTCTTATGTGTTTTAGAAAGAATTTCTGTAAATCAGGCTGGATGCGATGTTTAGGCCTTATGCCAATGTTATTTGGACCCTTAGAGGTCTTTTCTTGCTATCCTCTCATTGTCTTCGATTGAAAATCTATACTTAGCCATGTATATACATATTTACAGCATAACTCAGTCTCTATTACTCTACTTTGATGCATCATATAAATGTTGTTTGGGCTGAATACTTTGTTTTTCTGATAGCCCGAGAGGTTGGAGAGGTTTATAACTGAGTGATGCCGAGGGCCTGATTTGTGAGGATATTTATGGGATCGGGCTACATGCTGCAGCATGTTTGATACAGGCCGAGGGCCTCATTGATTTATGCCATGATTGGCTTGATATATATAGCTCTTGGGCTGAAGGAGCCCCTCCGGAGTCTGTACATACCCTTAGTGAGCGCAGGTAGCTACTGAGTGCGAGTGTCGAGTGCCGAGTGCTAAGTGACTAGGAGGCATGAGTGATGGCGAGGTCTGCCCGGGGGGCTGTATACGAGTGATTGTGAGCTTTTTCTGAGGGGCTGTATATGAGTGATGTTGCCCGAGGGGTTGATTATGATTTCATTATTTTTGCTCACCTTTGCATTGAGCCTTTGTTTGAAAACTATTGAAAGATGTCTTTAAATGATTTTACTGGAACTGGATTTAAAAGAGCTGATTTGATTCAAACTCTGGTTTTAAAAGCATGCTGTATTTTACTGAACTTTTGTGATATGAACTTTACTTCCATTATTGCTAGTCACTACTTCTCAGTGTTTATTTACTATTATTACTTAATGAGTTGGCGTACTCACGTTACTCCTTGCACCTTGTGTGTAGATCCAGATGTATCTGGACATGGTAATAGTTGCTGACTATTCCGGTTGCAGATTTTCTCGGGGATAGCAAGGTAGCTGCCTGGCGATCGTAGCCCTGCTATTCTCCCTCTTATCTTCATTTAGTTGTATTTATCTATTTTCCCGACTATGTTAGTCTCGATATTATCAGACAATATGTAGTAGATGATCATGACTAATGACACCACGATGTCGGGATTTTCTTTTCCGCACTTTTGTTTTGATTTGAACTCCTTTACGAAGATTTTTATGTTAAATAGCCTTGAAATTATCTTTGAAATAAAATATCGGTTTGTTTTGGAAATGAGTCGGCTTGCCTAGTTCCACGATAGGCGCCATCACGGCAGGGTTAGTTTGGGTCATGACAAGTTGGTATCAAAGCCTAGGTTACATAGGTCTCATGAGTCATGAGCGGGTTTAGTAGTCTTGCGGATCGGTACGGAGACGTATGTAATTATCTTCGAGAGGCTGTAGAACCTTTAAGAAATTTCACATTCTTGGATTCTTGTCGTGCGACTCTGTCTATTCTGGTAACTAAACTTCTGTTGTTTCATTCTCCCACAGATGGTGAGGACTCATACTATCGGTTAGGATGGACAGCCACCAGTACCACCAGCCAGGGCCGCGAGAGGCCGGCGTCGCGGTAGAGGCTGCGGTAGGGATAGGAGTGCAGTCCGCACAACAGCTGGGGTAGTACCTGCAGATCCACCAGTTGCCCCAGATCAGGATTAGTTTCCAGTTGTTGATGCACCAGCTCAGGCACCGCCTGTGCCTATTGTGATTCCAGGCCTTCAGGAGTTCCTAGCACAGATTCCAATAGCGTGTACCGACCTTGCTCAGGTGGTCTTTATCTCGACAGCCGCAGCCACTTCTCAGGCTAGGGGAGGCACTCAAACTCTCGCCACTCGCACACCCGAGCATGTTATTCAGGGACTAAAAACACCGGGAGCACCACCAGCCCAACCGGTTGCAGCTGCTCAGGATTATGTGGTTCCTGCTATGCCTGAGGATGATCAACGTAGGTTGGAGAGGTTTAGGAGACTCCAGCCTTCAGCTTTCAGTGGCACAGAGAGAGAGGATGCCCAGGACTTCTTGAACAGGTGTTAGAGGATTCTTCGTACAACTGGTATTCTGGAGATTTATGGGGTCTCATTCACTTCCTTTCAGTTTTTTGGGGCTGCACTCAGATGGTGGGAAACTTACGGGAGGCGTAGGCTTATTGGCGAATCGCCCTTACTTGGCAGCAGTTCTCCATGGTCATTTTGGAGATGTTCGTGCCTCAATCCAGCAGAGAGGAGCTGCGCAAATAGTTTGTGCAGCTTCGTCAGGGTGATATGTATGTGGCACAGTATGAGATGTGGTTCTCCAAGTTGGTCCGTCATACAATCTGGTTGGTTCCCACAGACCGAGAGAGGATCACGAGGTTTATAGATGGCCTCGGTTTTTAACTTTTGTTGCTTATTCAGAGAGAGAGAGTGTCTGGTGCTACTTTTGATGAGGCTGCCGACATTGCTTGACATATTGAGATGGTTCGCGGTAAGGAGAGGGTTGAGAGGGAGGCCAAGAGGCCTCGTGGTAAGGGTGGATTCAGTGGTGCTTCTCATGGGGGTTAGTTCCAGCACGGCAGAGGCTGTCCATTCAGGCATGCTCACTTAGCTCACCCAGTTTACTGTGGTGCATCATCGGGCCATAGTTCTCAGAGTTCTCATCAGGGCCACTCATCATTCAGTGCCCTCCCAGCCCAAAGTTTGTCCCGTGCTCCGTCAGTTCAAGGCTCCTCCAAGCCAGGTTCTTCTACCAGTTATCCCAGTGCTAGGGGCCCCCTTCAGTCCTCGCCACCAGCACCAGGGAGTTGTTTTGAGTGTGGGGAGTTTGGGCATTTGTGGAGGCAGTGTCCTCGTCTTTATATAGGTCTATCTCAGAAGAGGAGTCAGCCTTCGACTTAAGCACCAATTACTTCACCACCCGCCTAGTCAGCTCGGGGTGGAGTTCAATCAGCCAGGGGTCTCCCTAAAGAGGGAGGCCGATCAGGCAGTAGTGTTAAATTTGAAAATCGAGGGTTGGAACCCATTTTTTATATTTTGATCTAGAGACCACGGATTTATGCGGTTTTTGAAGGGATTTTTCGGGATTTGATTGGGGTAAGTGTTTCTCACTTGGTTTTGGTTAAATTCCATGATTATATCTTGATTTTTATCATCTAAATTGTGATTTGGGGTGAAACATTAGGGAAAAAGTGGAAGAGTTCTTGAGATGGAATTTTGAGGTTTAGAAGGGGATTTTGTTGTCAAAATTTGGTAAATTTGGTATGACTAGACTCGTGAGTGAATAGGCTTTCAAGTTTTGTAAATTTTGTCAGATTTCGAGACGTGGGCTCGAGGGCCGAGTTTGAGCAAATTTCGGGTTTTTGGTCTAAATTGGTAGTATTTCTTGTGGAATTCAATCCTTTAGCCTATATTGATCATAGTGTATTACTTGTGGCTTGATTCGGGATGTTTGGAGGCCAATTCGAGAGGCAAGGGCATTGCAGAGTAGAGATTTGCTCGGATTAAGGTAAGTAACGATTGTAAATCTGGTCCTGAGGGTATGAAACCCCACAATTTTGTATCACTTTACTATTTGGAGGTGGCGCACATGCTAGGTGACGGGCGTGTGGGCGTGCACCGTTGGGGATTGTGACTTGGTCCGTCCTGTATCGACTGTAAAGTTGAATATTTTGTTGAAACTATATGATTCTTATGTGTTTTAGAAAGAATTTCTATAAATCAGGCTGGATGCGATGTTTCGGCCTTATGCCAATGTTATTTGAACCCTTAGAGGTCTTTTCTTGCTATCCTCTCATTGTTTTCGATTGAAAATCTATACTTAGTCATGTATATACATATTTACAGCATAACTCAGTCTCTATTACTCTACTTTGATGCATTATATAAATATTGTTTGGGCTGAATACTTTGTTTTTCTGACAGCCCGAGAGGTTGGAGAGGTTTATGACTGAGTGAGGCCGAGGGCCTGATTTGTGAGGATATTTATGGGATCGGGCTACATGCTGCAACATGTTTGATATAGGCCGAGGGCCTTATTGATTTATGCCACGATTGGCTTGATATATATAGCGCTTGGGCTGAAGGAGCCCCTCCGGAGTCTGTACATACCCCCAGTGAGCGCAGGTACCTACTGAGTGCGAGTGTCGAGTGCCGAGTGCTAAGTGACTAGGAGGCATGAGTGATGGCGAGGTCTGCCCGAAGGGCTGTATACGAGTGATTGTGAGCTTTTTCTGAGGGGCTGTATATGAGTGATGTTGCCCAAGGGGTTGATTATGATTTCATTATTTTTGTCACCTTTGCATTGAGCCTTTGTTTGAAAACTGTTGAAAGATGTCTTTAAAAGATTTTACTGGAACTGGATTTAAAAGATCTGATTTGATTCAAACTCTGGTTTTAAAAGCATGCTGTATTTTACTGAACTTTTGTGATATGAACTTTACTTCCTTTATTGCTAGTCACTACTTCTCAGTGTTTATTTACTGTTTTTACTTACTGAGTTGGCGTACTCACATTACTCCATGCACCTTGTGTGTAGATCCAGATGTATCTAGACATGGTAATGGCTGTTGACTATTCCGATTGCAGATTTTCTCGGGGATAGCAAGGTAGATGCTCATGACTAGTGACACCTCGATGTCGGGCTTTTCTTTTCTGCACTTTTGTTTTGATTTGAACTCCTTTACGAAGGTTTTTATGTTAAATAGCCTTGAAATAAAAATATCGGTTTGTTTCGGAAATGAGTCCGCTTGCCTAGTTCCATGATAGGCGCCATCACGGCAGGGTTAGTTTGGGTAATGACAAGTTGGTATCAGAGCCTAGGTTACATAGGTCTCATGAGTCATGAGCGGGTTTAGTAGTCTTTCGGATCGGTACGGAGACCTATGTAATTATCTTCGAGAGGCTGTAGAACCTTTAAGAAATTTCACATTCTTGAATTCTTGTCGTGCGACTCTGTCTATTCTGGTAACTAAACTTCTGTTGTTTCATTCTCCCATAGATGGTGAGGACTCGTACTATCGGTTAGGATAGACAGCCACCAGTACCACTAGCCAAGGCCGCGAGAGGCCGAGGTCGCGGTAGGGATAGGAGTGCAGTCCACACAACAGCTGGGGTAGTACCTGCAGATCCACCGGTTGCCCCAGATTAGGATCAGATTCCAGTTGTTAATGCACCAGCTCAGGCACCGCCTGTGCCTATTGTGATTCCAGGCCTTCAGGAGTTCCTAGCTCAGATTCCAACAATGTGTACCGACCTTGCTCAGGTGGTCTCTATCTCGACAGCCGCAACCACTTCTCAGGCTGGGGGAGGCACTCAGACTCTCGTCGCTCACACACCCGAGCATGTTATTCAGGGACTCCAAACACCGGGGGCACCACCAGCCCAGCCGGTTGCAGCTGCTCAGGACTATGTGGTTCCTGCTATGCCTAAGGATGATCATTGTAGGTTGGAGAGGTTTAGGAGACTCCAGCCTCCACCTTTCAGTGGCACAGAGAGAGAGGATGCCCAGGACTTCTTGAACAGATGTTAGAGGATTCTCCGTACAACTGGTATTCTGGAGACTTGTGGGATCTCATTCACTTCCTTTCAGTTTTTTGGGGCTGCACTCAGATGGTGGGAAACTTACGGGAGGGGTAGGCTTGTTGGAGAAGCACCCCTTACTTGGCAGCAAGTCTCCATGGTCGTTTTGGAGAGGTTCGTGCCTCAGTCCAGCAGAGAGGATCTGCGCAAACAGTTTGTGCAGCTTCGTTAGGGAGATATGTCTGTGGCACAGTATGAGATGTGGTTCTCCAAGTTGGCCCGTCATACGATCTGGTTGGTTCCCACAGACCGAGAGAGGATCACGAGGTTTATAGATTGCCTCAATTTTTAGCTTCAGTTGCTTATTCCCAGAGAGAGAGTGTCTAGTGCTACTTTTGTTGAGGCTGTCGACCTTTCTCGACATATTGAGATGGTTCGCAGTCAGGAGAGGGTTGAAAGGGAGGCCAAGAGGCCTCGTGGTAAGGGTGGATTCAGTGGTGCTCCTCATGGGGGTCAGTTCCAGCACGGCAGAGGCTGTCCATTCAGGCATGCTCATTCAGCTCGCCCAGTTTACTGTGGTGTATCATCGGTCCATAGTTCTCATAGTTCTTATCAGGGCCACTCATCATTCAGTGCCCTCCCAGCCCAGAGTTTATCCCGTGCTCTGTCAGTTCAGGGCTCCTCCATGCCAGGTTCTTCTACCAGTTATCCCGGTGCTAGGGGCCCCCTTCAGTCCCCGCCACTAGCACCAGAGAGTTGTTTTGAGTGTGGGGAGTTAGGGAATTTGTGGAGGCAGTGTCCTCGTCTTCATGGAGGTCTATCTTAGAAGAGGAGTCAGCCTTCGACTTCAACCAATTACTTCACCACCCGCCTAGTCAGTTCGGGGTGGAGGTCAATCAGCCAGGGGTCGCCCTAAAGGGGGAGGCCGATCAGGCGGTGGTCAAGCCCGTTTCTATGCCCTCCCTGCCAGACCAGATGCTATTACTTCAGATGCTATGATTACAGGTATTGTCTCAGTTTGTCACAGAGATGCCTCTTTATTAATTGACCCTGGTTCCACTTATCCATATGTTTACTCGTATTTTGCTCATTTTCTGGATATGCCCCATGAGTATTTAGTTATATCTGTTCATGTATCTAATCCGGTAGGCGATACTATTGTTGTGGATCACGTGTATTAGTCATGTGTGGTGTCTATTGGGGTTCTAGAGACCTGAGTGGACCTTTAGCTGCTCAGTATGGTCGATTTTGATATGATATTGGGTATGGATTGGTTGTCTCCATATCATAATGTTCTATATTGTCACGCTAAGACTGTGACGTTGGCGATGCCGGGGTTGCCGATGGTTGAGTGAAGCGGTTCTATAGACTATGTTCCCAGTAGAGTGATTTCATACTTAAAGGCTCAACGGATGGTTGAAAAGGGTTGCTTATCTTATTTGGCTTTTATGAGGGATGTTAGTGCATAGGTCCCTGCTATTGATTCTGTTCCTGTGCTGCGTGATTTTCCGGATGTGTTTCCTGCAGACCTGTCGGCATGCCGCCTGATAGGGATATTGACTTCGATATTAATATGGTGCCGGGCACTCAGCCCATTTCTATTCCACCGTATCGTATGGCACCGGAGGAGTTGAAGGGACAAATTCAGGAACTCCTTAAAAAGGGGTTTATTCGACCTAGTGTGTCACCTTGGGGTGCACCGGTTCTATTTGTGAAGATGAAGGATGGTTCCATGAGGATGTGCATTGATGACAGGAAGTTGAACAAGGTCACAGTCAAGAACAAGTATCCCTTGCCGCGTATTGATGATTTATTTGACCAGCTTCAGGGAGCGAGGGTGTTCTCCAAGATTGATTTGAGGTCCAGGTATCACCAGTTGAAGATTCGGGATTCAGATATTCTTAAGACAGCTTTCAGGACCCGATATGGCCATTATGAGTTCTTAGTGATGTATTTTGGGCTGACTAATACCCCAGCATTGTTCATGCATTTTATGAACAGTGTATTCCAGCCCTATTTGGACTCATTCGTTATTATATTCATTGATGACATCCTAGTATACTCTCGAAGCTAGGAGGAACATAGTCAGCATCTGAGGATTGTATTACAGAGATTGAGGGAGGAGAAGCTTTATGTAAAGTTCTCCAAGTGTGAGTTTTGGCTCAGTTCTGTAGCATTCTTGAGGCATATGGTGTCCAATGAGGGTATTCAGGTGGATCCGAAGAAGATAGAGGAGGTGCAGAGTTGGCCTCGACCGTCCTCAGCCACCGAGATTAGGAGCTTCCTTGGTTTGGTGGGCTATTACCGTCGCTTTGTGGAGGGATTTTCATCTATTGCATCGCCCTTGACCAAATTGACCCAAAAGGGTGCTCCATTCAGGTTGTCGGATGAGTATGAGGAGAGCTTTCAGAAGCTCAAGATTGCTTTGACCACAACTCCAGTATTGGTTCTGCCATCAGATTCCGGTTCTTACACCGTGTATTGTGATATCTCGAGGGTAGGTATTGGATGTGTTCCGATGCTGGAGGGTAGGGTGATTGCCTATGCCTCGCGCCAGTTGAAGACCCATGAGAAAAACTATCCTGTCCACAATCTTGAGTTACCAGGCATTGTTCACGCCTTGAAGATTTGGTGTCATTATTTGTATGGGGTTCATTGTGAGATCTATACTGATCACCGGAGTTTGCAGCATCTGTTTAAGCAGAAGGATCTTAACTTGCGTCAGCGGAGATGGTTAGAGCTTCTCAAGGACTATGATATCACTATTTTGTACCATTCGGGGAAGGCCAAAGTAGTGGCCAATGCCTTGAGTCACCGGGCGGAGAGTTTGGGGAGTTTATCGTATCTCCCAACAGCAGAGAGACCATTGGCATTGGATGTTCAGGCTTTAGCGGGCCAGCTTGTGAGATTGGATATTTCAAAGCCGAGTCGGGTATTGGCTTGTGTGGTCTCCAGGTCTTCTCTTTATGACCGTGTCATGGAGCGTCAGTATGATGACCCCCACCTACCCGTTCTTCAGGACAAGGTTTAGCGAGGTGATGCCAGAGATGTTACTATTGGTGATGATGGCGTGTTGCGGAAGCAAGGCCAGATATGCATGCCCAACATGGATGGGATTCGGGAGTTTATTCTTGAGGAGGCCCACAGCTCGCGGTACCATCCATCCGGGTGCCGCGAAGATGTACCAGGATTTAAGACAGCACTATGGTGGAGGCGGTTGAAGAAGGATATAGTTCGATTTCTGTCTTGGTGTCTCAACTGTCAGCAGGTTAAGTATAAACATCAGAGATCGGGTGGCTTGCTTCAGAGGTTAGAGATCCCAGAGTGGAAGTGGGAGCGGATTACCTTAGACTTCGTAGTTGGGCTCCCACCGTCTTCGAGGAAGTTTGATGCTATTTGAGTTATTGTGGATCGACTGACCAAGTCCGCGCACTTCATTCTAGTTGGCACTACTTACTCTTCAAAGCGGTTGGCTGAGATTTACATTCCAGAGATTGTTCTCCTGCATAGTGTCCCAGTTTCTATCATTTCAGATAGGGGCACTCAGTTTACATCGCAGTTTTGGAGGGTCATGCAGCGAGAGTTGGGTACTCAAGTTGAGTTGAGCACAACTTTTCACCCTCTGACGGATAGCTAGTCCGAGCGCATCATTCAGATATTGGAGGACATGTTACGTGCTTGTGTCATTAACTTTGGGGGTTCATGGGATCAGTTTCTGCCGCTCGCGGAGTTTGCATATAATAACAGTTATTAGTCGAGCATTCAGATGGCTCCGTACGAGGCTTTATATGGAAGGAGGGGCAAGTTGAGCCCCCAGTTCATTGGGCCTTTTGAGGTGCTTCAGAGGATAGGGGAGGTGACTTATAAGCTTGCCTTTCCACCCAGCTTGTCGAGTGTGCATCCAGTGTTTCATGTTTCCATGATCCAGAGGTATATTGGCAATCCGTCCCATGTTTCGGACTTCAGCACGGTTCAGGAGGGTGAAATGACTTATGATGTGGAGCCGGTAGACATTTTGGATTGGCAGGTTCGGTAGTTGAGGTCAAAGTACATAGCTTCGGTGGAGGAGCAGTGGAGAGGTCAGCATGTGGAGGAGGCCACCTGGGAGACCGAGCGGGAGATGCGGAGCAGATATCCACACCTATTTGAGACTCCAGGTATGTTTCTAGACCCGTTTGAGGATGAACGTTTGGTTAAGAGGGAGAGGATGTAACGACCCGGCTAGTCGTTTCGAGAGTTATAGCCCCGTTTTGATATTTTTGTGTTCTTCAGTTATATTATGATATATCGTGTTAGTTGGTTCGGGTTCGGGGCGGTTTCGGAGTGGATTGAGACACTTAGTCTCTAAAGTAGAAGCTTAAGTTGGAAAAGTCAACCGGATGTTGACTTATGTGTAAATGACCTCGTATTTGAATTTTGATGGTTCCGTTAGCTCCGTTAGGTGATTTTGGACTTAGGAGCGCGTCCGGAATGTGATTTGGAGGTCCGTGGTAGAATTAGGCTTGAATTGGCAAAAGCTAGAATTTTGGCGATTTTGGCCGGCAGTGGAAATTTTGATATCGGGGTCGGATTGGATTTTCGGAAGTTGGAGTAGGTTTGTGGCGTTATTTCAGACCTATGTACAAAATTTTAGGTCATTCATACGTGATATTGTAGGTTTCGGCATCGTTGGTGGAATTCGGAAGTTTAGAAGTTCTTAGGCTTGAATCCGGGGGTAATTTGGTGTTTTGATGTTGTTTTGAGTGATTCAATGGTTCGACAAAGTTTGTATGGTCTTTTAGGATTGGTTGGTATGTTTGGTTGAGGTCCCGGGGGCCTCGGGCGTGTTTCGGATGCTCAACGGTCATTTTTGGACTTAGGGAGTTGGCAGATGTTCTGGTGTTATTGTAGACATTTTCCTTCATTGCATTTGCGAGGGAGATCTCGCGATCGTATAGGTCATCTGAGAGGTCAGCTAAAATTTTTCTTCGCGTTCGCGAAGATGAAGACGCGATCGCATAAGGTTATCAGGTAGCGCACCGCGAACGCGTGGGCTAGGCCGCGTTCGCAAAGAAGAAGTGAGGAAGTAGTGGAGTTCGAGTGTTCCTCTTCGCGTTCGCGTGAGAAAAATTGCGATCGCGTAGGTATGAGCAGCTAGTGCATCGTGTTCGCGTGAGGCATTACACATTCGCGTAGAGTAAATATTCTGAGGGAGCAAAGTTGTTCTTCGCGATCGCGAGGCCTTTTCCGCGATCGAGAATAAGGAAATCTGGGCAGCAGTGTTAAATTTCAAAATCGAGGGTTAGAACCCATTTATTATATTTTGAGCTAAAGACCACGGATTTATGCGGTTTTTGAAGGGATTTTCAGGGAGTTGATTGGGGTAAGTGTTTCTCACTTGGTTTTGGTTAAATTCCATGATTATATCTTGATTTTTATCATCTAAATTGTGATTTGGGGTGAAACATTAGGGAAAAAGTGGAAGAGTTCTTGAGATGGAATTTTGAGGTTTTGAAGGGGATTTTGTTGTCAGAATTTGGTAAATTTGATATGACTAGACTCGTGAGTCAATAGGCTTTCAAGTTTTGTAAATTTTGTCAGATTTCGAGACGTGGGCTCGGGGGCCGGGTTTGAGAAAATTTCGGGTTTTTGGTCTAAATTGGTAGTATTTCTAGTGGAATTCATTCCTTTAGCCTATATTGATCGTAGTGTATTGCTTGTGGCTTGATTCGGGACGTTTGGAGGCCGATTCGAGAGGCAAGGGCATTGCGGAGTAGAGATTTGCTTGGATTGAGGTAAGTAACGATTGTAAATCTGGTCTTGAGGGTATGAAACCCCGGAATTTTGTATCACTTTACTATTTGGAGGTGGCGCACATGCTAGGTGACGGTCGTGTGGGCGTGCACCATTGGGGATTGTGACTTGGTCCGTCCCGTATCAACTGTAAAGTTGAATATTTTTAGAAAGAATTTCTGTAAATTAGGTTGGATGCGATGTTTAGGCCTTATGCCAATGTTATTTTGACCCTTAGAGGTCTTTTCTTGCTATCCTCTCATTGTCTTCGATTGAAAATCTATACTTAGTCATGTATATACATATTTACAGCATAACTCAGTCTCTATTACTCTACTTTGATGCATCATATAAATGTTGTTTGGGCTGAATACTTTGTTTTTCTAACAGCCCTAGAGGTTGGAGAGGTTTATGACTGAGTGAGGCCGAGGGCCTAATTTGTGAGGATATTTTTGGGATCGGGGTACATGCTGCAGCATTTTTGATATAGGCCGAGGGCCTCATTGATTTATGCCATGATTGGCTTGATATATATAGCCCTTGGGCTGAAGGAGCCCTTCCGAAGTCTGTACACACCGCCAGTGAGCGTAGGTACCTACTAAGTGCCAGTGCCGAGTACTGAGTGCCGAGTGACTGGGAGGCATGAGTGATGGTGAGGTCTGCCCGAGGGGCTGTATACGAGTGATTGCGAGGTTTGCCCAAGGGGCTGTATATGAGTGATGTTTCCCGAGGGGCTGATTATGATTTCATTATTTTTGCTCACCTTTGCATTGAGCCTTTGTTTGAAAACTGTTGAAAGATGTCTTTAAATGATTTTAGTGGAACTGGATTTAAAAGAGTTGATTTGATTCAAACTCTGGCTTTAAAAGCATGTTGTATTTTACTGAATTTTTGTGATATGAACTTTACTTGCATTATTGCTCGTCACTACTTCCCAGTCTTTATTTACTGTTATTACTTACTGAGTTGGCGTATTCACATTACTCCCTGCACCTTGTGTGCAGATCCAGACGTATCTGGACACGGTAGCAGTTGTTGACTATTCCGGTTGCAGATTTTCTCGGGGATAGCAAGGTAGTTGCCTGGCGATCTCAGCCCTGCTTTTCTCCCTCTTATCTTCCTTTAGTTGTATTTTGCTATTTTCCAAATTATGCTAGTCTCGATATTGTCAGACAAATTGTAGTAGATGCTCATGACTAGTGACACCTCGATGTCGGGCTTTTCTTTTTCGCACTTTTGTTTTGATTTGAACTCCTTTACGAAGGTTTTTATGTTAAATAGGCTTGAAATTATCTTTGAAATGAAAATATCGGTTTGTTTTGGAAATGAGTCCGCTTGCCTAGTTCCACGATAGGCGCCATCACGACAGGGTTAGTTTGGGTCGTGACATATTTCTCCTTGTCAGAACACTTCTATACTTACCCAAAGCTCACTACAAGACATCCTAACATAAAACCACATCTCCCTAAGGCCCATAAGCCACTGTATTCTTCTTAAGCACCTACATAAATACCCCAACTGTAACACTCACTTTGAAAATACCTTATGCGAATTAAAAATTGTTCCTCTTTCCTTTCTTATACTGAAATGTAGAATCCATAGTCAAACAGAATTACCGCACGTCCTGATACCATCCAATGTAAGTAACTGATTCTAGTGATATACAAATTCAAAAAAATTTCAATTTCCACATATACATTTTGAATCCATTAGAACCCTCTCGAGAGTCATCCACTCTGCTCAAATCTAATTTACTCCGCCCCAAACGGGCCGAAAGATATGTGCTCCTTTATCACAAATACACTCAAATAAGTAACCCTGCCTTATCACGGCCAATCAAATTCATACTCCATGCGCACTACATCATTAAAAATAACAATTTAATCATTCCATGATTTCCGTATTTCTATAAAGTGCCATATAACCCGTATTCAGGAATTTCCTTACTCGAGTCATCCTTGATCTCCATCTCTGCAAGTCATAACTGATCCATAATATATTTCCGACCAACTAAAATTTTACAACATAACCATGAAATCAAATTGTAAATAGCAGACTCCCCCACTTAGCTTTAAGCTGCAATTAGATAAACTTAGAACCCGCAAGGATTTCTCCTTCTCAATTACCATGATCTCGCACCGTTAACCCGCCAAACTTCTCGAAGTCTTTTGTTAAGCTTTTCATGAACATTCTGAATCACTAGCTACAGTCACACACCCGACCTCTTACCGGGTAGCAAGTAATATTCCTCGCAGAAGCTTCATCAACATCACACCACCGCAGCTGCTCACAGGAGATAACCCACATGTGGAATTCCTTACCGACATCTTTCAAAGACGCTGCACTGGGTGCAACGATCACGTAATCAGTAAAATCTCATGAGTTCATGCTCACCCACTATTTGTATAAGTCTGCACTTCCCCTATTGACATCAACTGAAAGTTCAACAATACCTTCCGAACTCAAGTTATATTACGCCTGAAACGATAATCAGATCTTCACATCCCTCTTCATTTCAAACAACTCCTTTCTGCTGTATTCAATCTTTCTTCGTACAGTAACCATTACTCCAAATAAAGTCCATAGGCCAATCACATTCTATCACGATTCCAAATCGGTCTACACTTCCTCAAGGCGCGCGACTACCCTACCACATAATTCATATGCTAATATGCCACTCTTACTTTGGTTAAATCATCTCCTTTAAGCAACTTCTCAACCTCTACTTCTCCTACTTGACATGCTAGTACTTCAACCACCGCAAAACATTTCCCGTCATGTCTTCCCTCATACTTTGCTTCCCGACTATTGCATCAAATCAAAATGCATCTCTGTCGCACCTGAACCCATAAAATGTTACCGACTATAAGCCTCTTCGAAGATCATCTTTCTTGAGCCATCAACATTAGAAATGCCCATTCACAACCACAATTACTACACAATCACTTACTCTTTGAGTCCAAACTCATTGACAAGACATGAGAATTTAATTTTCCATAATTTAACAACGTGAAAGATCTTATAATACATTCACACTCGAGATTGTACGTCACATCAAAACAAAAATAAAGCACCCAATGGCCTTCCTTTACATTTCAAGGAAACACTTCTCATCACATTCAAATCATCTTAACACATCCCACAGTTACATCATACTTATTACAAGCCATTCCACCGTTTATCGAGCCACAAATTTCACTCGCAGGGACATTACCGGATATATGAGTCCAAATGTACATGTTATAACTGAAGCTACCGAGCCTAAGTTGCGGTCTAAACCTGGCCTCAAGTCCTCCAGACTGGCCCATCACCAAAACACAGGATACACATCTTAAACCTCATTCATAGAATCCCAAGCCGGCGACGCACAACTGATACCGAGCGCTCATATGCGCATACGAAATACTTGGAAGGAATTCAAATAGTTAGTTTTTAAGCTGAATCAATCCCGCACGATAGAATGCAAGAAAGTGAAATTTTTCTAAGGGTTCGACAGCCTCTCGAAGATAAGTACAGACGTCTCCGTACCAATCCGCAAGACTCTACTAAACCTGCTCATGACTCGCGAGACCAATGTTACCTAGAGCTCTGATACCAACTTGTAACGATCCAAAATCGCAACCTGTCGTGGTGGCACCTATCTCAATACTAGGCAAGCCGGTAATCTCCATAAACCATAATTTCTCTTTAAGTTTGAAAATACAATAGATAAATACAATACAAAAATCCCACAAATACATATATGAACACTCCCCAAAACCTGGTGTAACGACCCGACTTGTCGTTTTAAGAATTTATGCCCCGTTCAGTGACTTAAGGTCTCTAACATCTTCACAATATGTATTATGACTCGCGGGTGTGATCGAGTTTGATTTACTGAGGATTCAGAATTAAATTAAAAGAACAATCCTTATTTAAAAGCTTAAATAGAAAGAGTTGACCAGAGAGTTGACTTTTGAGTAAACGACTCGGGAATGGAATTTTAATGATGTCAATAGCTCCGTATGGTAATTTTGGACTTAGGAGCGTGTCCGAAAAATTATTTGGAGGTCCGTAGTGGAAGTAAGCTTGAAATGGCGAAAGTTGAATTTTGGGAAGTATGACCGGGGGTTGACTTTTTGATATCGAGGTCAAAAGCTGATTCTAGAAATTTGAATAGCCTTGTTATGTCATTTATGACTTGTGCACAAAATTTGACGTCATTCCTGATTGATTTGATATGTTTCGGCACAGGATATAGAATTTGAAAGTTCAAAGTTTATAGATTTTGATTTGAGGTATGATTCATCATTTTGATGTTGTTTGATATGATTTAAGGCCTCGGTTAGGTCTGTGTTATGTTATGGAACATGTTGGTATGTTCGGACGGGGTCCCGGGGGCCTCCGGTGAGTTTCGGATGCTTAACGGATCGAATTTGGGCCCCAGGTGCGAGCTCATGGATACGAGGAATGATTCGCAGAAGCAAAAATGCATGGGCTGGCCAGGCACAGCGGGTGCGAAGACCGCAGGCGCGAAGAAATCACCGCGGGTGCGAAGACGGCAGGTGCGAAGAAATCATCGCGGGTGCGAAGACTGCAGGTGCGAAGAAATCACCGCGGGTGCGAAGACCGTAGGTGCGATGAAATCACCGCGGGTGAAAAAATTCTGGACAGAATGTTAAAAACAGAGGGGTTCCGAGTTTTTACCATTTTTGGGCCTTCAAGCACGGTTTTTGGGGCGATTATGAGAGAGAATTCAAGGGAAACTTGAGATTCGAGGCGTTCGGAGGTCAATTCAAGCAAGAAGGCGGTTATGGAATATTGACATAACTTTAAAAAGGTAAGTGTCTTGCTTAACCTCAAGTGGGGGAATTTCAACTTAGGCATTGAGTCTGATGTGCAATTTGTGTAATTGAAAACCATGTACGCGAGGTGACGAGTACATACTTGGTTTATATGTGCAAATTTTATTGATTAAAAAAATCCTTAGATGCCCTTATGTATTAAATTGGAAATTATTGGCACTTATTAAATCCTCTATCTGTCATGCCTAGATCCTTGTTTGTTGAAATTGGTTTTACATGATGATTTGGTGTGATTGTCACCTTGATTTTTATGTGAAATATTATTTTATTGAGTTGTTCACTTCCGGATATTTTGTTAAGATTTTGTGCACATTATGGTCGAGCCATGGGATCCTTATTGTGGAAAATAAGGTATTGTTAATTTTTGTGGCATGTTGTAATATTTGAGCACTTGATGTGCAATCTGTGATAATTTGTAATATTTGAGCACTTGATGTGCAATTTGTGATAAGTTATAATATTTGAGCACTTGATGTGCAATATATGATAAGTTATAATAATTGAGCATTTGATATGCAATCTGTGATATGTTGTAATATCTGAGCACTTGAGGTGCAGTTTATGAGATGTGATTTTGGCACGTTATATTGTGGGAGTTATGTTCGGGTGTTTGCACGAGGTTTCTGTCGTGCTATTATTACTATTGATTTATGTACATGCGGCATGACAAGGCGGGCTATACATACATATATATATATATATATATATATATATATATATATATATATATATATATATATATATATATATATATATATGGGTTTGCGCATGTGGTGAGACAAAGCGGAAACATTATTGTGTGCGTGTGGCGAGATAAGGCGGGCATTCACTTTACTATTGCACACGTGGCGAGACAAGGTAGGCTATGTCGGGGATTGAATTGTGATGACTTGTGATGGTCTGGGGGCATTGTTGTTGCATATTTACTTTTGGGACTACGAGACGGTATCTCGGGAGTGCCTTTGTTCACATTCTCTGTGGTTGCACTTTATATTTGATTCTATTATGTGTTTATATCCCTTGTTGTAATGTTTTGGGTTTGGCTCTTGTACGAGACTCGGAGGATTTGTGGTTCTAGTTTTTATTAGTTTTCAAAGTTAAGTTGTTTTGAATAAAAGAAATTGTTGTGTGCTTTAGTTCTTATAAGTTTTACATCCAAATTAGCAACTATCGGGTGCTTCATTTTAATTGAAATATTATTTTCTTCGCCCAAATGATGTCTAAAATAAATTCATTTCTTTGTTGATTTTCTTACTTTATGTAAAAAAAATTAAACTTACTTTATCGGAAATAAATTGATCGTGTGGATCTTATATGCATTGATAATGATATTTGGCACGTGAATTGTCCGTGCAGTTGTGATATGAAATGACGGCACGAGGTGCCGGGGAAATATGATGATTTAATTATAGGCACGAAGTACCGTGAAAATATAAAAGTGGGCTGAGACCCGTGTTTATGAAAAATATGAAAATGGACTGAGACCCGTAGTTGTATGATTATGAAATGAAGTGTCACATGGTGACTTTTTAATTGAAAGAATTATATTCAAAATTTTATTTGGAAGGATTTTTATTCAAAAAGATTTATTTGAAAGAATTACATTCGGAAGGTATTTATTTGAATAAATTATATTTGAGAGAGATTTATTTAAAGGAAGTATATTTGAAAGATATTTATTTGAAAGAATTATATTTAAAAGAGATTTATTCGGAAGAATTATATGTGAAAGATATTTATTTGAAATACTTGATTTAATTGGATGTACTTATATTCATAAATTGTTGAGCGTTATTAATTGTGTTCTTGTTGCCCTTAATGTTATTTGTTTCCTAGTGAGTGTCTTGAATGTACCTCGTCTCTACTCCACTAAGGTTAGTCTTGATACTTACTGGGTACCGACCGTGGTGTACTCATACTACACTTCTGCACATTTTTGTGCAGAGCCAGTATTGGAGATATCGAACTCGTACAGAATTAGAGTGGGATCGTAAGGATTCAAGGTAGAGTTGTTTAGTCATCGCAGTCCCTTGGAGTCTTTTTCATTTCATTGTACTGTTAATTTTTAATCAAACAGTATTGTATATTAGGTCCTCGTGAACATTTTATGTATTCAGTTAGAGTTCATGACTCAGTACTACCAGTCTTGGGAGGTTGTATATTCATATTTGTTCCGTTGTTAGTTTTGATTACTTATTTAATTTAAAAGAAAAAAATTTGCTTCAAAATGTAATTGAAATCGGCTTACCTAGTCTTAGAGACTAGGTGCCATCACGACACCTGTGGTGGGATTTTGGGTCGTGACAAGTTGGTATCAGAGTTTTAGGTTCATAGGTTCTATGAGTCACGAATGAGTCTAGTAGAGTCTTGCGGATCGGTACGGAGACGTCTGTACGTATCTTCGAGAGGCTACAGAAATGTTAGGAAATTTCCACTTCCTTCATTCCTGTCGTGCGGAATTTGTTGAATTTGGAACTTAGGCCTTTGTATCTCTATTCTCTCACAGATGGTGAGGAAACGTGCTACCTAGTTAGCTGAGCAGGCATCCGCACATACTGCTAGGGCTGCAATAGGTCGTGGCCGAGGTAGAGTTCGAGAAAGGGCACGTGCCACAACTAGAGCACCTGTCAGAACAATAGTTGAGGAGCCACTAGTAACTCCAGTTGATTGAGATGTGCAAAAGAAGAGATAAGTTATGTTATGTGTTTGAGGGCGAATGATCCTAAGCGAGGAAGAATGAAATACCCCAGTGAAACAAAATAAATAAAAAATAAAAAATAAAATTTTTTGAAGTACTTCAACACTATCAAGAAAGTTGATGTGTGCATAGGCATGAGTTGCTATAGCCAGTTGAGACTAATACCGTGCGTCGAAGTGAAAATCAGGTATTTTGGAAATGAATGGAGAGTTGGGGATTTTTGCTCTAAAGATTATAAGAATGGAGAAAAGAAATAATCTCAATTGAGATGGTGTTGTTAGACCTGTGTTAAATTGCGGGAATGTAGAATCACCCACAAGTATGTGTGCAAGAAAATACTCAGTAATTTAAAGTCGTCAGAAAGTTTCTTAGCATGTTCGAGGACGAACGTTTGTTTAAGAGGTGGAGAATGTAACGACCCGACTTGTCATTTTAAAAATTTATGCCTCGTTCAGCGACTTAAGGTCTCGAGCAGCTTCGCAGTATGTATTATGACCTGCGGGTGTGGTCGAATTTGATTTACTGAAGATTCGGAATTAAATTAAAAGAACAATCCTTATTTAGAAGCTTAAATGGAAAGAGTTGATCGGAGAGTTGACTTTTGAGTAAACGACCCCGGAATAGAATTTTGATGATGTCAATATCTCCGTATGGTGATTTTGGACTTAGGATCGTATCCGAAAAATTATTTGGAGGTCCGTAGTGAAAGTAAGCTTGAAATGGCGAAAGTTGAATTTTGGGAAGTATGACCGGGGGTTGACTTTTTTGATATCGGGGTCAAAATCTGATTCTGGAAATTTGAATAGCTTCGTTATGTCATTTATGACTTGTGCGTAAAATTTAACATCATTCCGGATTGAATTGATATGTTTCGGCACAAGATATAAAATTTGAAAGTTCAAAGTTCATAGATTTTGATTTGAGGTGCGATTCGTCGTTTTGATGTTGTTTGATATGATTTGAGGACTCGAGTAGGTCCATGTTATGTTATGGACCATGTTGTTATATTCGGACGGGGTCCCGAGGGCCTCGGGTGAGTTTCGGATGCTTAATGGATCGAATTTGGATTTGGAGGAGGAGCTGAAGCAGCAGGGCATCTGGTGTGATTGCACCTGCGCGAAAAAAGGCCGCAGGTGCGAGCTCGCAGATGTGAGGAATGATTCACAGAAGCAAAAATGCATGGGCTGGCCAGGCATCGTGGGTGCGAAGACCGCGGGTACGAAGAAATCATCGTTGGTGCGAAGAAATCATCGCGGGTGCTAAGACCACAGGCGCAAAGAAATCATCGCGGGTGCGAAGAAATCACCACGGGTGCGAAGGCCGCAGGTGCGAAGAAATCACTGCGGGTGCAAAAATCCTGGACAGAATGTTAAAAACAGAGGGGTTCCGAGTTTTTACCATTTTTGGGCCTTCAAGCACGGTTTTTGGGGCAATGTTGAGAGAGAATTCAAGGGAAACTTGAGATTCGAGGCGTTCGGAGGTCAATTCAAGAAAGAAGGCGATTATGGAATATTGACATAACTTCAAAAAGGTAAGTGTCTTGCTTAACCTCAAGTGGGGGAATTTCCACTTAGGCATTGAGTCTGATGTGCAATTTGTGTAATTGAAAACCATGTACGCGAGGTGACGAGTATGTACTTGGTTTATATGTGCAAATTTCATTGATTAAAAAAATCCTTAGACGCCCTTATGTATTAAATTGGAAATTATTGGCACTTATTAAATCCTCTATCTGTCATGCCTAGATCCTTGTTTGTTGAAATTGGTTTTACATGATGATTTGGTGTGATTATCACCTTGATTTTTATGTGAAATATTATTTTATTGAGTTGTTCACTTTCGGATATTTTGTTAAGATTTTGTGCACATTATGGTCGAGCCATGGGCTCCTTATTGTGGAAAATAAGGTATTGTTGATTTTTGTGGCAAGTTGTGATATTTGAGCACTTGATGTGCAATCTGTGATAATTTGTAATATTTGAGCACTCGATGTGCAATTTGTGATAAGTTTTAATATTTGACCACTTGATGTACAATATGTGATAAGTTGTAATAATTGAGCATTTGATATACAATCTGTGATATGTTGTAATATCTGAGCACTTGAGGTGCAGTTTATGAGATGTGATTTTGGCACGTTATATTGTGGGAGTTATGTTTGGGTGTTTGCACGAGGTTTCTGCCGTGCTACTATTACTATTAATTTATGCGCATATGGCGAGACAAGGTAGGAACATTATTGTGCGCATGTGGCGAGACAAGGCGGGCATTCACTTTACTATTGCACACGTGGCGAGACAAGGTAGGCTATGTCGGGGATTGAATTGGGATGACTTGTGATGGAATGGGGGCATTATTGTTGCATATTTACTTTTGGGACTACGAGAAGGTATCTCGGGAGTGCCTTTGTTCACATTCTCTGTGGTTGCCCTTGTCTTCAATTATTTTTGTATTTTCGTGATAGGTAAATTGTTGTGTTCTTCTGTGATGTAATATTTGATTCTATTATGTGTTTGTATCCCTTGTTGCAATGTGTTGGCTTTGGCTCTTGTACGAGACTCTGAGGATTTGTGGTTCTAGTCTTTATTAGCTTTCAAGGTTAAGTTGTTTTGAATAAAAGAAATTGATGTGTGCTTTATGTAACGACCCGGCCGGTCGTTTTGAGAATTAGAGCCCCGATCCCCTAATAACTATTTCCCCCACATTTGTTTCCGCTATTGGGACTTGCCGGAGTGATTGATTATGAAATTCAGAGAGTTTGGGACACTTAGTCCCTAGTTGTGAGTTTAAGCCTTAGAGTTTGGACCCTAGACGGAACTGTGTGAAGAGGGATCAGGAATGGAATTCTGTTGACTCTGTTAGCTCCGTTGAGTGATTTTGGGGTTAGGAGCGCATCCAGAATGTGTTTTGAGGGTCTGTAGTAGATTTAGGCTTGAATTGGTGAAAGTCAGTTTTTCGGCGATTTCTGACGATAGTGGAAATTTTTATATCAAGCTTGGAATGGAATTCCGAAAGTGGATGTAGGTTCGTAATGTCATTTGTGACCTATGTGTAAAATATGAGGTCATTCGGACTAGATTTGATGTGGTTCGGCGTCGGTTGTAAAATTTGGAAAACTTTAAATTCTTAGGCTTGAATTCGTGCTTAATTCATGATTTTGGTGTTGTTCGATGTGGTTTGAATGCTCGACTAAGTTCGTATGGTATTTTAGGATTGGTTGGCATGTTTGGTTGAGGTCCCGGTGGCCTCGGGTGTGTTTCAGATGCTTAATGGCCGAAAGCTTAGACTTAGAGGAATTTCTGATTTTTTTTGCTGGTTCTAGTGTTTTCGCACCTGTGGTGGGGAGTCCGCAGGTGCGGCCTCGCAGAAGCGAGGATTGAAGTGCAGATGCGAGAAGTCGAGAGTTAGCCTGGGGTCGCAGGTGCGAGGAAGTTCCGCATCTGCGATGCCCGCAAATGCGCAAGGCTGTTCGCAAATGCGCAAGATGCGCAGAAGCGGAAGGGATGTCCGCAGACGCGAGTGCGAAGGTGCGGCCCTTTCGTCATAGGTGCGAAGGTAGAGGGGGCAAGTGAGTTGCACAGATGCGCACGTTTTCCACTCAAGCGCACCCGCAGGTGCGAGCCCAGGTTCCGCAGGTGCGGAAATACCTGGGCAGTGATTAAAACCGTAGGGCTTCGCGATTTTTATCATTTTTGGCTTTGCAAACTCGGGTTAGGGCGATTTTTGAGAAAATGTTCGGAGGCATTTCTTGAGGTAAGTTCCTTGTGATTATTTTTGGTCAATAATCTTGCCTTGCCATGTGTTTTCCCACCTAGTTAATGTGTATTTAAGGTGGAAATTGGAAGTTGGAGGCTAGGGATTTGGAAGTTTGAATTGTGGATTGGAGGACCATTTGGTGTCGGATTTTAGTAAAATTTGATATAGTTAGACTCGTGAGTGAATGAGCTTTCTAGTTTCGTAAATTTTGTCGGGTTTCGAGACGTGGGCCCGGTGGCCGGGTTTGAGCCAATTTCGGGTTTTGGCCTAATTTTTGTAGTTTTTCTTGTGGGATTCATTCCATTAACGGGTATTGATGGTATTGTACTGTTTTGAATCGATTCAGGCCATCTGGAGTCGGATACTCGTGGCAAGAACGTGATATCGAGTTGATTTGAGCGGTTCGAGGTAAGTGGCTTGCCTAACCCTGTGTTGGGGACTTCCCCCTTATGATATCTTGATATTACTTTGTGTGTGGGCGTCGTGTACGTGAGGTGACGAGTATGTACACGGGCTATTATTGCAAAAATCCCGTTTCTCCTTTCTAAATCAAAAATTATTTTTCCTTATTAAATTGCACTAATACGTTTAATTGTGAAACTTAGACTAGAGAAGCATGCTTACGTGTTTTAACTGCCTAATTGACATTCTGTGCGTCATGTTTAGTAAGTACTTATTTGCCTTATCTGTGTCCAGTATAAACTATATAACTCGATGCCATACCTGCCATTTCATCTTGCGTTGCATATTTAAATTGGGACTACAGACGTATTCCGGGAGATCCTCTTGTACTGCATATTTACATTGGGACTACAGACGTATTCCGGGAGATCACCTCCTATACTGCATATTTACTTTGGGACTACGGACATATTCCGGGAGATCCCCCTCCCCCTATGTACTGCATATACATTTGAAACTACGGGACGGTATCCCGAGAGATTCCCCACTGTGTTTACCCTGTTCTGAGCCGAGGGCTCCCTTAACTGTTAAATTTTTCAGAATTTCTTTGACTGTGTTACCGTAAAGTTTACTTATATTTTTTACTGCTTAATTTATTATATTTACTCCGGTAGGGCCATGACCTGACCTCGTCACTACTCGACCGAGGTTAGGCTTGGCACTTACTGGGTACCATTTTGGTGTACTCATGCCCTTTCCTGCACATGTTTTTGTGTGCAGATCCAGGTACGAGCTATCAACCTTGGGGTTAGCGCGTGCTGCTGATTCTAGGAGACTTCAAGGTACTTCTGCTTGCGTCCGCAGATCTTCGGAGTCCCCTTCTACTCCCTCGCCTAGAGACTTTCTTTATTATCTTCAGACTTTAGTATAGAGTTACATAGATTATAGCAGCTTGTGACTTTGTGATATTCCGGGTCTTGGAAAATTATTTTGTATAGGCCGAGTGGTACTACTCTTGGCTATTTAAAAATATGTTGTTTATCTTTAAAAATGTTGTGTTTTTCTTTATATTTTCGCAATATTAGGCTTACCTAGTCGTAAAGACTAGGTGCCATCACGACACCTTACGGAGGGTTAATTTGGGTCGTGACAAGTTGGTATCAGAGCACTAGGTTGGTAGGAGTTGTGAGTCACAAGCCGGTTTATTAGAGTCTCGCGTATCGGTGCGGAGACGTCCGTACTTATTTTCGAGAGGTTATGTAACTAATAAGAACAATCATATTTCTTTGATTTCCTTGTCGTGCGAGTTATTGACACCAAAAAATTCTAAGATTCTATTCTATTCTTTCTCACAGATGGTGAGGACCCGCAATGGGAGGACCGACGATCAGGCACCCGAGCCCCCTTCCAGAGCCTCCAGAGGATGGGGTCGGGGTAGAGGACGACCACGCGGTGTAGCCCGAGCACCTGCGAGAGCTACGTTAGAGGATCCCCCAGTAGCTCCAGCTGGAGGACCAGCACCAGAGATCCTTATTACTACTCCAGCCCTCCAGGAGACTTTAGCTCAGTTCTTGAGCATGTTCAGTACTCTGGCTCAGGCTGGACTATTTTCGATATATCCCGCTACATCTCAGGATGGGGGAGGGGCACAAACTCCCGCAGCCCGCACTCCTGAGCAGAGGGTCCAGGTTGATCAGTTCCTAGAGTATATTCCTATGCCCCTAGTGGCTCCAGTTCAGCATGAGGTCAGGGTAGCTGCTTCTGAGGCAGTGCAACTCAGACTTGAGAGGTACAAGAAGTACCACCCACCTACTTTCAGCGGACTAGCTTCAGATGATGTTCTCGGTTTTCTTGAGGACTGTTATTGTATTCTTCGCACTATGGGCATTGTGGAGATGAGTGGGGTTTCTTTCACCGCTTTCCAGCTGAGGGGAGCAGCATATCAGTGGTGGCGTGCCTATGAGTTGAGCAGTCCGGACGAGGCAGCCTCACTCACATGGACTCAGTTTTTAGAGATGTTCTTGCATGAGTATGTTCCTCAGAGCCTCAGGGATGCTTGGCGCACAGAGTTTGAGCAGTTGCGTCAAGGTTCTATGACTGTGTCAGAGTATGCAGTCCATTTCAGTGGGTTAGCTCGCCATGCACCGGCTCTAGTTGCTACAGTCAGAGAGAGGGTTCGTCGCTTAATTGAGGGACTCCACCCCAGTATTCGGACAAGTATGGCCAGGGAGTTGGAGATGGACATCACTTATCAGCAGGCAGTGAGCATTTCCAGGAGAGTGGAGGGCATGTTTGCCCGGGACAGAGAGGAGAGAGAGGCCAAGAGGTCTCGAGAGACTGGTCATTATTCAGGAGATCGTGCACCAGCAACATGCTATGGTAGGGGTTTTGTCAGTCGCCCTATTCATTCATCTCTTCCAGCAGCCAGCGGTGTTCCAGCTCCTCCTAGACCTCAGGAGCCCTATTATGCACCGCTAGTATCCAGTATGCCTCCTACTGGAGGTGCTATTACCGGCCAATCCAGCAGGCTAGGCCTGAGTCAGTCCCAGCCGCTGCGTCCTCTGAGAGGTTGTTTTGAGTATGGTGACACTTGTCACCTAGTTAGAGATTGCCCCAGAGCCAGGAGGGGTGCACCTCCACAAACTTATCAGCCTCCACGTGATTCACCAGGTCCTCCGGCCATTCTTCCAGCACCAGCTGTTACCCCACCTCCTCAGCCAGCTCGAGGTGGAGGTCGGGGAGGTCAAGGTCGCCCTAGAGGGGGAGGCCAGGCCAGATACTATGCCCTTCCAGCCCATTCAGAGGCCGTTGCTTCAGATTCAGTCATCACAGGTATCGTCCCTGTCTGTCATAGGGATGCATCAGTATTATTTGACCCAGGCTCTACGTATTCATATGTATCTTCTTATTTTGCTCCACATTTGGGGATATCTCAGGATTCTTTGAGTTCCCCTGTTTATGTATCTACTCCCGTGGGAGATTCTCTCATTGTGGACCGCCTATATCGGTCGTGTTTGATTGCTCTTAGTGGTTTTGAGACCAAAGCCGATTTGTTATTACTCAGTATGGTAGATTTTGATGTTATCTTGGGCATGGACTGGTTGTCACCTCATTATGCTATTCTTGATTGTCATTCTAAGACCGTGATGCTGGCTATGCCAGGCTTGCCGAGATTAGAGTAAAGAGGTACCTTAGATTATACTCCCTGTAGGGTCATTTCATTTCTTAAGGCACAGCGAATGGTTGAGAAGGGGTGTGATGCATATTTGGCCTATGTGAGAGATGTCAGTATTGATACCTCTACAATCGAGTCAGTTCCAGTAGTGAGGGAATTTCCAGATGTGTTTCCAGCTGATCTTCCGGGCATGCCGCCCGACAGAGATATTGATTTTGGCATTGATTTGTTGTCGGGCACTCAGCCCATCTCTATTCCTCCATATCGTATGGCTCCTCCTGAATTAAAGGAGTTGAAGGATCAGTTGCAGGAGTTGCTTGATAAGGGCTTCATTCGGCCCAGTGTGTCACCTTGGGGTGCTCCGGTCTTATTTGTGAAGAAGAAGGATGGTTCTATGCGTATGTGTATTGATTATCGGCAGTTAAACAAAGTTATAGTGAAGAACATGTATCATTTGCCTTGTATCGATGATTTATTTGATCAATTACAAGGTGCCAGGGTGTTTTCCAAGATTGACTTGCATTCTAGCTACCATTAGTTGAAGATTCGGGAGCCAGACATCCCGAAGACTTCTTTCAGGACCAGATATGGTCACACTGAGTTTCTTGTCATGTCATTTGGGCTGACCAATGCCCTAGCAGCCTTTATACATTTGATACACAGTGTGTTCTGGCCTTATCTTGATTCCTTCATCATTGTGTTTACTGATGACATCCCGGTATATTCCCAGTCTCGGGAAGATCATGAGCAGCACCTGAGGACTGCACTTCAGACCTTGAGAGAAAAGAAGTTGTATGCAAAATTTTCAAAGTGTGAGTTTTGGTTACACTCAGTGGCATTCTTGGGTCATATAGTATCGAGTGAGGGGATACAGGTGGATCCGAAGAAGATTGAAGCAGTGCATAGTTGGCCCAGGCCGTCCTCCGCTAAGGAGATCCGGAGTTTTTTTGGTTTGGCGGGGTATTACCGTCGTTTTGTAGAGGGATTTACATCCATTGCAGCACCTATGACCAGGCTAACCCAGAAGGGTGCTCTGTTCAGGTGGACCGAGGAGTGTGAGGAGAGCTTTCAGAAGCTCAAGACAGCTTTGACTATAGCCCAGTATTAGTATTGCCTACAGGTTCGGGGTCCTACACTGTCTATTGTAATGCCTCGAAGATTGGCCTTGGAGCGGTATTGATGCAGGACGATAGGGTGATTGCCTACGCGTCTAGGCAGTTGAAGGTGCATGAGAAGAATTATTCGGTTTATGACCTCGAGTTACTAGCTATTGTTCACACCCTAAAGATCTGGTGTCATTATTTGTACGGGGTTCCCTGTGAGATTTACACTGATCACCGGAGTTTGCAGTACTTGTCCAGGCAGAAGGACCTTAATTTGCGTCTGCGGAGGTGGTTGGAGCTACTTAAAGACTATGATAACACTATATTGTACCACCCGGGGAAGGCCAATGTAGTGGCCGATGCCTTAAGTTGCCAAGCAGAGAGTTTGGGGAGTTTGGCATATCTTCCTGCAGCTAAGAGGCCCTTAGCCTTGGATGTTCAGGCCTTAGCCAGCCAGTTGGTGAGATTGGATATTTCAGAGCCTAACCGGGTATTAGCTTGTGTGGTTGCTCGGTCTTCTCTTTATGACCGTATCAGAGAGTGCCAGTATGATGATCCTCATCTTCTAGTTCTTCAGGATAGGGTTCGGCGAGGTGATGCCAGAGATGTGACTATTGGTGATGACGGTGTGATGAGGATGCAGGGCCGGATCTGTGTGCCCAATGTAGATGGGCTTCGGGAGTTGATTCTTGAGGAGGACCATAGCTCGCGGTACTCCATTTATCCGGGTGCCGCGAAGATGTACAAGGAATTGAGGCAGCACTATTAGTGGAGAAGAATGAAAAGGGATATAGTTGGGTTTGTGGCCAAGTGTCTCAACTGTCAGCAGGTTAAATATGAGCATCAAAGACCGGGTGGATTACTTCAGAGGTTAGAGATCCCAGAGTGGAAGTGGGAGCGTATCACCATGGACTTTGTGGTTGGACTTCCTCGGACTTTGAGAAAGCTCGATGATAATTGGGTGATCGTGGATCGGCTGGCCAAGTCAGCCCATTTCATTCCAGTGTTGACTACATATTCTTCCGAGAGGTTGGCTGAGATTTATATCAGAGGGATTGTCCGCCTTCATGGTATTCCAGTATCCATCATTTCAGATAGAGGTACACAGTTCACATCACGGTTTTAGAGAGTCGTACAGCGGGAGTTGGGTACTAGGGTAGAGTTGAACACGGCCTTTCACCCTCAGACGGACGGGCAGTCCGAGCGCACGATTCAGATTCTTGAGGATATGCTTCATGCATGTGTGATGGAGTTCGGAGGGTCATGGGACCAATACTTGCCACTTGCAGAGTTTGCCTACAACAACAGTTACTAGTCCAGCATTCAGATGGCACCGTATGAGGCTTTATATGGTAGGCGGTGCCGGTCCCCAGTGGGATGGTTTGAGCTGGGCGAGGCTCGACTGTTGGGTACAGACTTGGTCCAGGATGCCCTGGATAAGGTAAAGCTGATTTAGGAGAGACTTCGCGCAGCCCAGTCCAGGCAGAAGAGTTATGCGGACCGCAAGGTTCGTGACTTGGCATTTATTGTTGGTGAGCGGGTCTTGCTTCAGGTATCGCCTATGAAGGGTGTCATGAGGTTCGAGAAGAAGGGCAAGCTGAGCTCGAGGTTCATTGGTCCTTTTGAGATATTGTGGCGAGTTGGGGAGGTTGCTTATGAGCTTACCTTGCCTCCCAGCCTAGCAGGAGTTCACCCGGTATTCCACGTGTCTATGCTTCGAAAGTATCACGGTGATCCGACTCATGTATTGGATTTCAGCTTAGTCCAGTTGGACAAAAATCTATCTTATGTTGAGGAGCTAGTAGCCATTTTGGACAGGCAAGTCAGAAAGCTCAAGTCAAAGAATATTGCTTCAGTAAAGGTCGAGTAGAGGGGTTAGCTGGTCGAGGAGGTGACTTGGGAGACCGAGCAGGATATGCGCAGCCAGAACCCTCATCTTTTCACAGTTTCAGGTATGTCTTTATACTCGTTGGAGGATGAATGATTGTTTTAAGAAGGTGAGGATGTAACGACCCGGCCAGTCATTCTGAGAATTAGATCTCTGATCCCCTAATAACTGTTTCCCCCACATTTGTTTCCGCTATTGGGACTTGCCGGAGTGATTGGTTATGAAATTCAGAGAGTTTGGGATACTTAGTCCCTAGTTGTGAGTTTAAGCCTTAGAGTTTGGACCGTAGTCGAAACTATGTGAAGACGGATCCGAAATGGAATTTCGTTGACTCTGTTACCTCCATTGATTGATTTTGGGGTTAGGAGCGCGTCCGGAATGTGTTTTGGGGGTCTTTAGTAGATTTAGGCTTGAATTGGTGAAAGTTAGGTTTTCGGCGATTTCGGCCGATAGTGAAAATTTTGATATCGAGCTCGGAATGGAATTCCTAAAGTGGTTGTAGGTTTGTAATGTCATTTTTGACGTGTGTGTAAAATGTGAGGTCATTCGGATTAGATTTGATGTGGTTTGGCGTCGGTTGTAGAATTTGGAAAACTTTAAATTCTTAGGCTTGAATCCGTGCTTAATTCATGATTTTGGTGTTGTTCATATGGTGTTTTAGGATTAGTTGGCATGTTTGGTTGAGGTCCCGGGGGCCTCGGGTGTGTTTCGGATTCTTAACGGGTGAAAGCTTGGACTTAGAGGAATTTCTTATTTTTTTGCTGGTTCTGGTGTTTTCGCACCTGCGGTGGGGAGTCCGCAGGTGCGGGATCGCAGAATCGAGGATTGAAGCGCAGATGCGAAAAGTCACGAGTTGTCCTGGGGTCGCAGGTGCGAGGAAGTTCCGCATCTGCAATGCCCGCAAATGCGCACGGCTGTTCACAAATGCGCAAGATGCACATAAGCGGAAGGGATGTCCGCAGGCGCGAGTGCGCAGGTGCGGCCCTTTCATCGCAGGTACGAAGGCAGAGGGGGAAAGTGAGTTGTGCAAATGCGCATGTTTTCCGCAAAAGCGCACCTGCAGGTGCGAGTTCAGGTTCCGCAGGTGCGGAAATACCTGGGCTGTGATTAAAACCGAAGGGCTTCGCGATTTTTATCATTTTTGGCTTTGCAAACTCGGGTTAGGGTGATTTTTGAGAGAATGTTCGAGGCATTTCTTGAGGTAAGTTCCTTGTGATTATTTTTGATCAATAATATTGCCTTGCCATGTATTTTCCCACCTAGTTAATGTGTATTTAAGGTGAAAATTGGAAGTTGGAGGCTAGGGATTTGGAAGTTTGAATTGTGGATTGGAGGACCATTTGGTGTCGGATTTTAGTAAATTTGATATAGTTAGACTCGTGAGTGAATGAGATTTCTAGTTTCGTGAATTTTGTCGGGTTTCGAGACAACGGCCCGGGGGCCGAGTTTGAGCCAATTTCGGGTTTTGGCCTAATTTTTATAGTTTTTCTTGTGGGATTCATTCCATTAGCGCGTATTTATGGTATTGTACTGTTTTGAATAGATTCGGGCCATTTGGAGTCGGATACTCGTGGCAAGAATGTGATATCGAGTTGATTTGAGCGGTTCGAGGTAAGTGGCTTGCCTAACCCTGTGTTGGGGACTTCCCCCTTAGGATATCTTGATATTACTTGGTGTGTGGGAGTCGTGTACGTGAGGTGACGAGTATGTACATGGGCTATTATTGTAAAAATCCTGTTTCTCCTTTCTAAATCATAAATTATTTTTCCTTATTAAATTGAACTAATATGTTTAATTGTGAAACTTAGACTAGAGAAGCATGTTTACGTGTTTTAACTGCCTAATTGACATTCTGTGCATCATGTTTAGTAAGTCCTTATTTGCGCTATCTGTGTCCAGTATAAACTGTATAACTCGATGCCACACCTGCCATTTCATCTTGCGTTGAATATTTAAATTGGGACTACGGACGTATTCTGGGAGATCCCCTTGTACTGTATATTTACATTAGGACTACAGACGTATTCCGGGAGATCCCCTTGTACTTCATATTTACTTTGGGACTACGGACGTATTCCGGGTCTTGTACTGCATATTTACTTTGGGACTACAGACATATTCCGGGAGATCCCCCTATACTGCATATTTACTTTGGGACTACGGACGTATTCCGGGAGATTCCCTTGTACTGCATATTTACTTTGGGACTACGGACGTATTTCTTTAACTGTGTTACCGTAAAGTTTACTTATATCTTTTACTGCTTAATTTATTATATTTACTCCGGTAGGGCCTTGACCTGACCTTGCCACTACTCGACCAAGGTTAGGCTTGGCACTTACTGGATACCATTGTGGTGTACTCGTGCCCTTTCCTGCACATGTTTTCGTGTGCAGATCCAGGTACGAGCTATCAGCCTTGGGGTTAGCGCGTGCTGCTGATTCTAGGAGACTTCAAGGTACTTCTGCTTGCATCTGCAGATCTTCGGAGTCCCCTTCTACTCCCTCGCCTAGAGACTTTCTTTATTATCTTCAGACGTTTGTATAGAGCTACATAGATTATAGCAGCTTGTGACTTAGTAATATTCCGGGTCTTGGGAAATTATTTTGTATAGGCCGAGTGGTACTACTCTTGGCTATTTAAAAATATGCTGTTTATCTTTAAAAATGTTGTGTTTTTCTTTATATTTCCGCAATATTAGGCTTACCTAGTCGTAAAGACTAGGTGCCATCACGTCACCTTACAGAGGGTTAATTTGGGTCGTGACACTTTAGTTCTTATAAGTTTTACATCCAAATCAGCAACTATCGGGTGCTTCATTTTAATTGAAATGTTATTTTCTTCGCCTAAATGATTTCTAAAATAAATTCATTTCTTTGTTGATTTTCTTACTTGATTTAAAAATTTAAACTTATTTTATCTGAAATAAATTGATCGTGTAGATCTTATATGCATTGATAATGATATTTGGTAAGTGAATTGTCCGTGCAGTTGTGATATGAAATGAGGGCACGAGGTGCCGGAGAAATATGATGATTTAATTATAGGCACGAAATGCCGTGAAAATATGAAAGTGGGCTGAGACACGTAGTTGTATGATTATGAAATAAAGTGTCACATGGTGACTTTTTATTCAAAAAGATTTATTAGAAAGAATTACATTCGAAAGGTATTTATTTGAATAAATTATATTTGAGAGAGATTTATTTAAAGAAAGTATATTTGAAAGATATTTATTTGAAAGAGATTTATTCGGAAGAATTTTATGTGAAAGATATTTATTTTAAATACTTGATTTAATTGGGTGTACTTATATTCATAAATTGTTGAGCGTTATTAATGGTATTTTGGTTGCCCTTATTGTTATTTGTTTCCTATTATTTTGTATATCTTATTGCACAGGCTATTAGACTAGTGAGTGTCTTGATTGTACCTCGTCTCTACTCCACTGAGGTAAGTCTTGATACTTACTGGGTACCGACCGTGGTGTACTCATACTACACTTCTGCATATTTTTGTGCAGAGCCAGGTATTGGAGATATCGGACTCAGACAGAATTAGAGTGGGATCGTAAAGATTCAAGGTAGAGCTGCTTGATCGTCGCAGTCCTTTGGAATCTTTTTCATTTTATTGTACTGTTAATTTTTAATCAAACAGTATTGTATATCCGGCCCTCGGACATAGCTCTAGTGTCACGACCCAATTTCATCTATAGGTCGTGATGGCGCGCAACACTACAGCTAGGCAAGCCAACAAATTAATTAAATGTATATCAATTATCTTCAAAATAATTTTCTGAGAAATTTTATTATTTTACTAGCAATATTAAAGAAATTAGAAAAGATACCAATTTACTTAAATCCAAAAAAATAATATAAATTCCAAATACTACCAATGTGTGTGCCAAGACCTGGTGTCACAAGTGTACGAGCATCTATTAGATTATACAAAACTCCAAATACTGTATGAAATAAAATAGACAGAATGTAAATACAAGAAGAGACACCGGTAGCTGCAGAACGGCTCAGAAAGGCAGCTCACCACTACGCCCCTGGATAACGTGGGTGTAAGACGATAGGTCCTCCACTAGTACTTGCCTCAGGTCCTGCACAAAAAATGCAGCAAGTGTAGTATGAGTACGTAAACAACGTGTACCCAGTAAGTATCAAGCCTAATCTCGAAGTGGTAGAGACGAGATGGCCGACTTTGACACTCACTATGGGTCAATAATATTATTTGAAATAAAACTAGAATATCTAAATTAGCAGGATTCACAGAATTAACAATAATTTATTTAACCAGCAGAAATAATTAAATTCCTTCAAATGCAACAATTCTCAATATATTAATTAAATTCCTTCAATTCCAATAAATTTCCAATTTATCAATTAGCCTCATTTACAGGAATAACAATAATTCATTAACAAGCAGAGATAATAATTCTTAAATTTCCAAAGATTTTCAATTTATCAATTAGCTTCACAAGCTACAATAAACTATCAAAGTATCGTGTAATTATTATTATTAGGCACGATTTATGCCGAGGTTGTTCGGCCCGATCCAGAGTGTCGTGTACACTGCCTACGGACGTGCGACACGATCCATAGATGCATCTATCATGCCGAGGCGTTCGGCCCGCTCCACAAGAAAGGAGAACATTTTCTTATGTACTTCCGGAAGGAGAGTATATTTATAATAAGATAAATTCGGGAGAACGAACTATTTCTTTTAACAATTAATTAATTTAAACTGAAAGTTAAGCACATGAGATTTTCATCCTTTAATATCTTCCCTAACAATTCACAATATATATATATATATATATATATATATATATATATATATATATATATATATATATATATATATATATCAAATAATTTAATTAAGTAAAGAATACAATTTACACAAGTAATTCATGCTTTTGAGTCCTAAACTACCCGGACTTTAGCATTAATAGTAGTTACGCACGGACTCTCGTCACCTCGTGCGTACGTTGCCCCCGCAATTAACAATAATTATTAATTTAATCACCTATGAGGTAATTTCCTCTTCATAAGATTAGACAAGAGACTTACCTCAATTTGCTCCAATTTAATCTTTTAGAAGTCCTTTTTCATGATTATCCAACTCTAGCTGGCTCGAATCTAGCCAAAACTAATTCTATACAATCACTAAAATTTATAGGAATCAATTCTATAAGAAAATACTACATTTTTCAATGAAAATCCGAAATTAATTCAAAAATTGTTCATGGGACCCACGTCTCGGAATCAGGCAAAAGTTACGAAATATTAACACCCACTCAACCACGAGTCTACCCATATAAAAATCACTAAATTCCGATAACAAATCGGCCCTCAAATCCTCAAAACTATCCAAGAGGGTTTCCAAACTTTTCCAACTCAATTCACCAATTAAATGATAAGAACACTTACCCCATTGTTTTCTCTAAAACTCTACCAAAAATCGTCCAAATCCGAGCTCCAAATCATTAAAAATGGAAAATAGGATGAAGTCCCATTTTCAGAACTTAAACTCTCTGCCCAGTGATTTCTTCTACGCGATCGCGAACTTCCTCACGCGATCGTGTAGCATAAATTTTTTTGCCCATAAAGTAACTCTAAGCGATCGCATAAAGTCCCCCGCGTTTGCGGTGCACAAGGTTCCAACTCTACGCGATCGTATCCCTCTTCACGCGATCGTATAGAGAAAATGCGTGGCTAGCTTCCTCTCCAGTTTCCCCTACACGATCGCGATGCACAGGCTGGCCCAACCTACGCGATCGCGGACGTTCCCACGCGATCGCATAGAACAATATTTCCAGCTGCCCAAATAAAGCCTACGCGATCGTAACCCCATTCACGTGATCGCGTAGAACAAAGTCGCCTCTGCCCAAATTACTCTACGCGATCGCAGACAAACTTACGCGATCGCGTATAAGGAAATTAGAAGAAAAATACAAACAACTATCAGCAGTCTCCCAAAGGCCAAAAGTGATCCGTTAGCCATCTGAAACTCATCCGAGCCCCTGGGACCTTAACCAATTATACCAACAAGTCCCAAAACATCATACGAACTTAGTCGAATCCTCAAATCACACCAGACAACGCTAAAACCACGAATCATCCTCCAATTCAAGCTTAATGAAACTTCAGATTTGCAACTTCTACATTCGGTGTTGGAACCTATCAAATCAAGTCCGATTGACCTCAAATTTTGCACACAAGTCATAAATGATATAACGGAGCTATGAAAATTTTCGGAACTGGATTCTGACTCCGATATCAAAAAGTCAACACCCCGGTCAAACTTTCAAACTTATATTTCTTGTTTTAGCCATTTCAAGTCTAATTTAACTACGAACTTCCAAATAAAATTTCGACTATGCTCCTAAGTCCAAAATCAGCATACGAAGCTATTGGAACCATCAAATCCCGATTCTGGGGTCGTTTTCTCAAAATGTTGATCGAAGTCAAACTTAGCACTTTAAGGCCAACTTAAGGAACCATGTGTTCCAATTTCAACCCAAACATTTTCAAGTCCCAAACCATCCCTGCAAGTCATGAATCATTAAAAGCACATACGAGGAGTTTTATCTTAGGGAACGGGGTGCTAAAAGTTAAAATGATCGGTTGGGTCATTACACTATATATTTAGTTAGAGTTCGTGATTCAGTACTACCAGTCTTGGGAGGTTGTATATTCATATTTGTTCCACTGTTAGTTTTGATTACTTATTTAATTTAAAAGAAAAAAAATGGCTTCAAAATGTAATTGAAATCGGCTTACCTAGTCTTAGAGACTAGGTGCCATCACGACGCCTGTAGTAGAATTTTGGGTCGTGACACCTGGTGTCACTGAGTACATGAGCATCTAATATGAATACAAGTCTGGAAAATACGGTCTATGATAATTTGAGGTGAAATATAGTAACAAAGAGATAGGGAAAGAGAGATAAGATCTGCGAAACATGGCAGCTACCTCTGAATCTCCGAAAAATCAACTGTGCGAGAGAATCAACACCTGCTATATCCGAGAGCACCTGAATCTGCACATAAAGTGCAGGGTGTAGTATGACTACAACCAACTCAGCAAGTAACAATAATAAATAAGGAATTGAAGATAGTGACGAGCTACATAATTATAGTTCATTTTCAGTAATTTCAACAGAGAATAAACATGCTTTCAAATCCAGCAGTTTAAGTCAAATTAATTTATACGGTTCAAGTTCATGTAATCTGGATGTAAAATCTTTCATAGAATTTCACAACAATGACAAATAGCAACTAAGTGCAACAACAAATGAAAAGCAAGTACAGCCTCTCAAGGCAACAGTTACTCCACTCGTCACAACAACTCAACCACTGGGCTCTCAGCCCTTAGCACTCACACTCAATGGGTACCCGCGCTCACTGGGGGTGTACAGACTCCGGAGGGGCTCCTACAACCCAAGCGCTATAATCCGCAGGGACAACTCACATCCGTACGGCCAACTCACGTGCTATAGTATCAATATCTGGATCTGCACGGCTAACTCACGTGCTGCACGGACAACTCACGTGCTATAGTATCAATATCTCAATCCGCACGGCCAACTCACGTGTTGCATGGACAACTCACGTGCTATAGTATCAATATCTAGATTCGCACGGCCAACTCACGTGCTGCACGGATAACTTACGGGCTGCACGGATAACTCACGTGCTATAGTATCAATATCTCAAAATCAGGTCCTCGGCCTTACTCAGTCATAAATCTCTCCAGTCTCTCGGGCTCTCAATAATCATGAAATCAGCCCAAACAACAATGATATGATGCAGCAATAATAAATAATAGAGACTGAGATAAAATAAGCAAGTAAACTGTGACTGAGTACCAAACAATAATTTAACAGATAATTTAACATGTACATGACCTCTGTGGGTCCCAGCAGTACCAACATATAGCCTAAACATGATTTCTAACATGCCTTACAGTCAAATTTCCACAACACATAGAGAGCATATAGCTAACAACAAGTTATTCAATTTTACAGTTTTACGGGACAGACCAAGTCACAATCCCCTCGGTGCAAGCCCACACGCCCGTCACCTAGCATGTGCGTCACCTCCAAAGTAATCACATGATACAAAAATCTGGGGTTTCATACCCTCATGACCAGATTTATAATTGTTACTTACTTCAAAATGTGAAATTCTTTACTCTATTATGCCTTTGCCTCGCAAATCGGCCTCCGAATGCCTCGAATCTAGTCACAAATAATTCGTTTCAGTCAATAAATTTTATTGGAATTAATTCCATAAGAAAATACTAATTTTCCATAAATATCCGAAATTTAGCTCAAAAATCACCTGTGGGGCCCACGCCTCGGAACCCGACAAAAGTTACAAAATTCGAACACCCATTCCGATACGAGTTCAACCATACTAATTTTATCAAATTTTGATAACAACTCGACCTCCAAATCTTAAATTTAATCCAAGAGGGTTTTCCAAATTTTTCAACTTAATTCACCCATTAAATGATGGATTCAAAGACATAATCATGAAAAATAATCAAAACTGGATGAGAATCACTTACCCCAAACACCCACGCAAGAATCTCTCCAAAAATCGCCTTCTACCGAGCTCCCAATTTGATTTTGTGTTATGAACTCAAAACCCCCATTTTTGAACTTTTAATTCTGCCCAGAAATGCCTTCATCGCATTCGCGACCATGAGAAAAAAATGTGCTGCCAAGGTTCCTTCTTTGCGTTCGCGACCTCTTCATCACGTTCGCGATGCCTTCCTACCTCTTCCCTTCGCGTTCGCGATACACGAGCCGCGTTCGCGAAGGCTTAGCGCCAGGCAGGCTCCAACTCCCTTTCCTCTTCGCGTTCGCGTCAGCCCACTCGCGTTCGCATAGGCTTCCCTAGTCTCTTCTTCGCGTTCGCGTCTCCTTGCTTGCGTTAGCGACGGGTAAATCCCAGCAGCCCAAATTCCTTCTTCGCGAACGCGTGAGACCCTTCGCGTTCGCGAAGAACAATGTCAGATACCAATTCCAGCAGTGGCAAAACAAGGAAAAATGATCTGAAACCATCCCGGAACTCACCCGAGCCCTTCGGGACCTCAACCAAATATGCCAACAAGTCCTAAAATATCATACGAACTTAGTCGAACCCTCAAATCACCTCAAACAACGCTAAAACAATGAATACACCCCAATTCAAGCCTAATAAACTTTGAAATTTCTAATTTCTACAAACGACTCCGGAACCTATTAAATCACGCTCGATTGACCTCAAATTGTTTACACAAGTCATAAATGACGTAACGGAGGTATTCAAATTTCAGAATTGGATTTTGACCCCGATATTAAAAAGTTAACCCCCCCGGTCAAACATCCCAAAAATTCAGCTTTCGCCATTTCAAGCCTAATTCCACTATGGACCTCCAAATAATTTTCCGGATACGCTCCTAAGTCCAAAATTACCATACGGAGCTATTGAAATCATCAAAATTCAAATCCGAGGTCGTTTACACATAAATCCACATGCGGTCAACTTTTCTAACTTAAAATTTTAAATTATGTGACTAAGTGTCTCATTTCACTCCGAAATCTTTTCGGACCCGAACCAACTAACCCGATAAGTCATAAATCAACTGTAAAGCATAAATTGAGCAGTAAATGGGGGAACGGGGTTGTAATACTCAAAATAATCGTCCGGATCGTTACAAATATGCTATAGTTTCCGTCTAAAAGTGTTTGTGTTGTTAGGAAAATAAAAATATACGACAGACAAAATTTCTTTTGAATGATCATCTTAATTTTTATAAGGTAAAATCTTAATAGATTTTAAAGCCTTAAATTTTAGACTTTCTATCTAGGTTAAATAAGGATAGATTTAATAATCATATTTTTAGTTATTTTTAATGTGCTAAATATTAGGAAAAATTATTAAATAACTACTTTGTCCAGTGTGAATTCTATTTTTAAGACTAAAAAGGCGAACAACATTTCACTAAGGACCATCGTGCTTTTAATATAACTGGTATTATGGTACACATTTTGCGCGTACCCATATTAATGAGTATATAATTTTATAAAATTATACAAATATTATTAAACAATGTGTTAATTGAGTTATACAATAACAATAAAAAGTGTCAATTCATTATTGTGCTTTTGCAACTATTTATCAATTTTGGTTATGTTATAGTATTCATGCTTGACAAAGATTGAAAAAATAATATGGAAAATTACCTCTAGAATAATTATATTTGGATAGGTTGAATTTGTGTGATTAAAACATAAATACATTAATTGTCGTATAAAGAAACTTAATTGTCTTTTATTTTGACAAATGTGTTGAACTTTTTTCTCGTAAAATCTTCCAAAAGAAAAAAGTTAGTCTATGTAAAAATTGATAAACATGTTTTAAGTTGTTTTTCGAATATTGAAAAATTATTGTTCATGGTTGATATTTAAAAAAAATAAAATAAAGAATTATCGGTTTATGTAGAACTTAAAAAAAAGTCACAGATACTTATTTTCTCCTACTTTTAGAACAAATGCCACCTTATTTTGATAGACAAAACAACTTTAATTAACAACCACATCGTTACTTTGCTATTGATTCTCTTTAGTTTTTTAGTTTTGATATCACTTGTCTTTTACAAACTGATATGTTGTACAAAATAAATATGAAAAGAATTTATATAAGATATTTATTATTAAAACTTTCTAAGTCATTCAAATAAGGAAGAATTTAATACATAGTATTTAGTTGATTTAAAAAATCCTAAGGTTTAGAGGAAAACTCAATTGACGATAAAAGTTTGGATCTTTACACAAATATGCGTGGTTACCATTTATTTTTATTTTTATCTAATTTAGTTTACATATGATTAAAATAATTCTTACAATAAAAGGACTAAAACTTAGACATAGATTCCTTCTACGATTCCTAATTAATTATAAAGATCATTAAACCTAGAAAACTTAAAGTAGAAGAGTAAGATTCTTATCAGTTTTTACATAATTAGGAATAAGCGTGGCAAATTCACGAAGATCTTTGATTTCTACGAAACTTAAAGTAAAAAGGTAGGATTTAAATAAGGAAAGTTTTAACAATAAAAATTTTGTTGATTTTAGCATCCTAAATAGTAGGAAAAATAATTAAATTACTATTTTGTCCAATATAACCTCTATTTTTAAAGGGTAAAAAAGGCGAACGATATTTCGCTAAGGGCCTTCGTGCTTTTAATATAGTATTAGTTTTAGAATACGTGCATTGCACGTGTAAGCCACGTCTGTTAGAGTTAGTTTTATAGCATTCATAGTTATAAATATTTATCATATATGAGATAATAATATGTTATACACTTAATATCTCTTCATAGATACAGTTCTTGGTGTATGTATTTTTTATTATTGACATTGATATTCAACCTGAAAATGTAATATATAATTACATATGAGAGAAAATATGTGCAACAAGTACAGTAAAAATTATTTAATCATGTGCTTTATTTATTATCATAGAAAACCGATACAGAATAAATATTTAGCTTAACTGAGCATCCTTGATGTTAAAAGATAGCATTGTGGAAATGCAGACAGAAAAGAATTTTCTTAGTCAAAGTTATAATATTTCCTTTATTATCATGCAACTTGATTAGCCATAGGAAAAGCAAACTAATTAAGTACCCCAATATTTAGAGACTTAGAATTTAGAAACTTTGCAATCAATTTGTTAATTTTTTGTAACGATTCGACCGGTCGTTTTGAGAATTAGAGCCCTGAACCCCAATTAACTGCATTCCCCATATCTATTTCTGCTATTGTGACTTGCCAGGATGATTGGTTTTGAGTTTCGGAGTGTTTTGGGGCACTTAGTCCCTAAATAAGAGTTTAAGCCTTAGGATTTGGACTGTAGTCATAACTGTATGAAGACGACTCCGGAATGGAATTCCATCGGTTCCATTAGCTCCGTTAGGTGATTTTGGGTTTAGGGGCGTGTCCAGATTGTGTTTTGGAGGTCCGAAACTCATTTAGGCTTGAAATGACGAAAGTCGAATTTTTGGAGTTTTGGGCTGGTAGTGGAATTTTTGATATCGGGGTCGTTTTCCGATTCCGGAAGTTGAATTAGGTCCGTAATGTTGATTATGACTTGTGCGCAAAATTTTAGGACAATCGGACGAGATTTGATAGGTTTCGGCATCGGTTGTAGAATTTTGAAGTTTCAAGTTCTTAAGTTTGAATTGGAGGGTAATTCGTGATTTTAGCATTGTTTGATGTGATTTGAGAGCTCGACTAAGTTCGTATGGTGTTTTAGGATTGGTTGGTTTCTTTGGTCGAGGTCCCGAGGGCCTCGGGTGAGTTTCGGATGCTTAACGGACTAGTTTTTGGACTTGAAAGATAGCAGATTCCTGGTGTTTTTGTTGCAGACAATCCTTCATCGCGTTCGCGAGAGAGGTCTCGCGTTCGCGTAGAGCATCTGGGAAAGGACCTGTTGTAATGACCTAACCGGTCATTTTAACTTTTAGAACCCCATTCCCTAAAATAAAACTTTACGTAGGTGCTTGTAATGATTTATGACTTGCGGGAATGGTTGGTTCGGGATTTGGAAGTGTTTGAGGTGAAACCGGAATACTTGATTCTTTAAGTTGGCCTTAAAGTTCTAATTTTGACTTCGGTCAACATTTTTAGAAAACGACCCCGGAATAGAATTTTGATGATTCCAACAGCTCCGTATGGTGATTTTGGACTTAGGAGCGTGATCGGAATTTTATTTGGAAGTCCGTAGTTAAATTAGGCTTGAAATGGCTAAAATAGAAATTTAAAGGTTGAAAGTTTGACCGGGGGGTTGACTTTTTGATATCGGAGTCGGAATCCAATTCCGAAAATTTTCATAGCTCCGTTATGTAATTTATGACTTGTGTATAAAATTTGAGGTCATTCAGAGTTGATTTGATAGGTTCCGACATTGAATGTAGAAGTAGAAAACTCCTAGTTTCATTAAGCCTGAATTGGGGTATGATTCATGGTTTAAGCGTTGTTTGATATGATTTAGAGGTTCGACTAAGTTTGTATGATGTTTTAGGACTGTTGATATATTTGGTTGAGGTCCCGAGGGCCTCGGGTGAGTTTCAGATGGTTAACGGATCAGAGTTTTGACTTAAAAAAAAAAGCTGCTGCAATTTTTCCTCTTCTGTTGGGCATTCTGGACTGTCATCGAGCCCAGACCTCGAGTCCAGACCTCGAACCCAGGCATCGAACCCAGGCATCAAGCCTGAGTTGACGAGGCTCAGGCTCGAGCTTAGGTATCGAAGCCATGATCGAAGGCCCATCTCGAGGGCCATGATCGAAGGCAAAGCTCGAGGGATAGGATCGAGACCCAAGATCGAGGGTCGTAACCTTAGACTCAACTCGATGCCATGATCGATGCCATGACCGAGATCTAGGCTCGAGCTGGTTGATCGAAGTCCAGTACGAGGGCCAGGATCGAAGGTCCAGTTCGATTCCATGATCGAGAGCAAGGCTCGAGGGTCGCTATCGAAGGACCATGCTCGAGCCTGAGATCGAAGACAACCCTCGACGCCCTGATCGAAGGCACAAGCTCGATGCCACGATCGAGGCCCTGTTCGAGGCCCAGTTCCGAACTGCTGGGCAGTTATAAAAACAGAGGACTTTCGTCCCATTTGCCATTTTTGGCGAACTTGAGCTTGAGCAGAGGCGATTTTTGGCAGATCTTCAAGGGAAAAACATTGGGGTAAGTGATTCTAACTTGGATTTGGCTTATGAACATAAATATATCATTGTTTTCACAATCTAATTAGTGTTTTGAGATTTAAATTTGGAAACATTTAGAAATCTCATAGAAACGAAATTTTTAGATTTCGGTATCGATTCGGAGTCGGATTTGAGTGAAATTAGTATGGTTGGACATGTAATTGAATGGGTTGTCGGATTTCATAACTTTCGCCGGATTCCGAGATGTGGGCCCCGCGGGCGAATTTTTAATTAATTTCGGGATTTTTATTAAAAATGTAGTATTTCCTTATAGAAGTTATTCCCTACAAATTTTAGTGATTGTACTGAATTATTTTGGCTAGATTCGAGCCAGACAGAGTTGGATAATCGTGGAAAAGGCAAAATCTTGGATTAAATTGGAGCAAGACGAGGTAAGTCTCTTGTCTAATCTTGTGAGGGGGAAATTACCTCATAGGTGATTAAGATTAAATAATTGTTGCTAATTGTGGGGGCTACGTACGCACGAGGTGACGAGAGTCCGTGCGTAGCTACTATTAATGCTAAAGTCCGGGTAGTTTAGGACTCAAAGCATGTATTACTTGTGTAAATTGTATTCTTTGATTAATTAATATTAATTGATATATATATATATATATATATATATATATATATATATATATATATATATATATATATATATATATATATATATATATATATATATATATATATATATATATATATAATATGAATATATTGTGAATTGTTTGATAAAGATATTAAAGGATGAAAATCTCATAGGCTTGATTTCTTTTTAAATCAATTAATTGTCAAAAGAAATTGTTCTCCTCCCAAATTTATCATATAATAAACATACTGTCCTTCCGGAGGCACATAAGAAAATGTCCTCCTTTCTTGTGGAGCGGGCCGAACGCCTCGGCAGGATAGATGCATCTATGGAGCGCGCCGCACGTCCCTCGGCAGTGTACACGACACTCTGGATCGGGCCGTATGTCCTGGGCAGAAATCGTGCTTAATAATAATAATTACACGATACTTAAATAATTTATTTCAGCTTGAGAAGCTAATTAATTATTTGGAAAATCTTTGGAATTTAATGAATTATTATTCTTGCTTGTTTATGGAATTAATTGTTACTCCTATAAATGAGATTTAATTGATAAATTAGAATTTAATTAATATATTGAAAATTGATACATTTGAAGGAATTTGATTATTTTCGCTGATTAAATACATTCTGTAAATCACATTGATTTAAATATCCTAGTTTTATTTCAATTGTTATTGACCTATAGTGAGTGTCAAAGTCGGCCATCTCGTTTCTACCACTTTGAGATTAGGCTCGATACTTACTGAGTACACGTTGTTTACGTACTCATACTACACTTGCTGCACTTTTTGTGCAGGATCTGAGACAGGTACTAGTAGAGGACCTATCATCACATACCCACGTCATCCAGAGGCATAGTGGTGAGCTGCCTTTCTGAGCCGTTCTGCAGCTACCAGTGTCTCTTCTGATATTTATATTCTGTCTATTTTATTTCAGACAGTATTTGGAGTTTTGTATAATCTACTAGATGCTCATTCACTTGTGACACCGGGTCTTGGCACACACATTGGTAGAAGTTGGTATTTTATTATTTTCTTGGAATAAAAGTTTAATCAATGTATGCTTAATTTATTAGTTGGCTTGCCTAGCCGTAGTGTTGGGCGCCATCATGTCCTACAGGTGAAATTGGGTCGTGACACCTGTAGAGCAACTTCGTTCCCACGTTCGCGAAGATATGTAACACTGAGGCTATGCGTTCGTGATAAGGACCTCGCGTTAGCGTAGAGTCAACGGTCAGATGGGTTCCAGGCATGATAACCTATGCGTTCGGGATGGGTGTCCTGCGTTCGCGTAGGGTCAGACTAGTTGAGTTTTGCGTTCGCGACCAGTGCATCGCGTTCGCGATGAGTATATTTTGGTCTGAAGCAGCTTGTGCTTCGCGAATGCGAGGCTTTGACCGCGTTCGCGAAGAAGGGCATACTTGGGCAGTGCTTAAACATTCCAAAAACGGGGGTTTTGCCATTTTTTCAAAAACTTGAGATAGGGAGCTCGGATTTGGATGAGCTTTTGAGGGATTTTCAGAGATATCGATTGGATAACGATTCTTAACTCCTTTATGGTTATATCCCACTAATCTATTATTAATTTCCTCTTTAATTTCGGATTTTGTGGTTGAAATTGGGAAAAATTTGGAAGAACTTCTTCAACAAAGATTTAGGGTTTTGAAGGGGATTTGTGGTCGAATTTGAGTAAATGTTATATGGTTAGACTCGTGAGCGATTGGGTGTTCGTATTTTGTGACTTTTACCCGATTCCGAGACATGGGCCCCACAGGCGATTGTTGAGTTAATTTAGGAATTTTTGTTAAAGTGTTGATTTCATTAATTAGAGGAGTCTATTATGGTTGTATTTATGATATGTAATTGCTTTTTGCTAGATTTGGGCCATTCGGAGCCGGATATTCATGGGAAATGCATTTTGACCGATTGATTAAGCTTGACTCGATGTAAGTGGCTTGCCTAACTTTGTGTGGGGGAAAATCCCCTTATGATTTGGAACTATTGTGATATGTGAGCGCCATGTACATGAGGTGACGAGTACGTACACGGGCTAGTTGTGGTAAAACCCGATTTTCTTACTGAGCAACAATATGTTTTTCTGTTATTTTGAGTTATACCATTTTAATGAGTACTAATCTATTTTCATTCTTAATTAAGTTATTCCAATATGTGTAGCTATCATGTTTAGTCTAATACAACATGTCTACGTGTCTTAATTGTTTATGTGAATTCTGTGCAGCATGCTTAGTGAATTTCCTGCTTCTTCCCTGACTGGTACTTAGTCTAAATTGTAAGAATTTCGTGATGTAGTTGTATTTCTATCGTTCGCGCTGCATATTTACTTTGGAACTACGGAACGGTATTCCGGGAGATCCCCCTGTACTGCATATTTACTTTGGGACTACGGAACGGTATTCCGGGAGATCCCCATGTACTGCACATTTACGTTTGGGACTATGAGACAGTATCTCAGGAGATCCCCTGTTGTTATCTCTGTGCACTGAGCTGTTGTCTTCTATGATTTCATTCTTGTTAAATTTCAGTATTTATTTTACTGCGGTATTTCATTCTATCTTGTTTTATTATATATATACCAGTAGGGCCCTGACCTGGCCTCGTCACTACTTGACCGAGGTTAGGCTTGGCACTTACTGGGTACCGATTGTGGTGTACTCATGCTACTCTCTGCACATGTTTTTTGTGTGCAGATCCAGGTGCACCTTATCAGCTGTGCTATCAGTGCGCCGAGATAGCTTTGGAGACTTCAAGGTATATCTGCCATGTCCGCAGACCTCAGAGTCCCCTTTCACTCTTTCTCATGTCCATTATCTTCTGTATTTTCCTTGTTAGATTCTGATGTATAAAGACACTAGATTTTGTTTCCTTCTGTAGTTTGTGATTCACGATGTTCCGGGTTTTGGGATGTGCTTTGTATTTTTGAACGGTTAGGTGTTAAAATTATGTTTTCATTTCATTATTCCGCAAATGTTAGGTTTACCTAGTTGTAGAGACTAGATGCCGTCACGACGTTATATAGAGGGGAAATTTGGGTCGTGACAAGTTTGTATCAGAGCTCTAGGTTCATAGGTATCGTGAGTCACAAACAGGTTTAGTAGAGTCTCGCGGATCGGTACGGAGACGTCTGTACTTATCTTCGGGAGGCTATGGAACTGTTAGGAAAATTTCACTACTTTGATTCCTTGTCGTGCGAAAATTGTTGACTTCAAAAATTCTAAACTTCTGTATTCTATTCTCTCACAGATGGTGAGGACACATACAAGCGGATCTGATGACCAGGCACTCGGGCCCCCTGCTAGAGCCGCGAGAGGTCAGCGGTGGGGTAGAGGTCGAGGATGTCCATGTGGTGCAGCACCAGCTGCTACAGAGGAGCCCCCTATAGCTCCAGCTGGAGGGCAGACACCTGAGGTACTTGTTTCTGCACCAGCCCTCCAGGAGACTCTAGCCCAGTTTCTGAGCATGTTGAGCACCTTAGCTCAGGCTGGATTGATTCCACTTACTTATTCCACATCTCAGGTCAGGGGAGGAGCACAGACTCCCATCGCCGGTACTCCAGAGCAGCGGGTTCAGGTCGATTAGGTTCCAGATGTTGTACCAATGCAGCCGGTAGCTCCAGCTTAGCCCGAGATTAGGGCAGCAGCTTCTGAGGTGGAGCAGCTCAGACTTGAGAGGTACAAGAAGTACCACCCACCTACCTTCAGCGGATTGGCTACAGATGATGCTCAGGGTTTTATGGAAGAGTGTCATTGTATTCTCCTTACTATAGGCATAGCGGAGACGAGCGGGGTTTCTTTTACTCCATTCCAGCTTAGAGGAGCAGCCTATCAGTTTGAGAGAGGGTTCGACGGTTTATTGAGGGTCTCCATCCCAGCATCCGGAGTAGTATGGCCAGGGAATTGGAGATGATTATTTCTTATCAGCAGGTTGTGGGTATTGGCGGGAGATTCGACGGCATGTTTGCCCGGGATAGAGAGGAGAGGGAGGCCAAGAGGTCTCGAGAGGCTGGTTATTATTCTGGAGCTCGTGCCCCAGCTGCTCGCCATGGTAGGGTTTATGTGAGTCGCCCATTCATTCAGCTCTTCCAGCCTCCAGTGGTGTTCCAGCTCCTACTAGACCCCAGGAGCCTTATTATGCACCGCCAGTATCTAGTGTGCCTCCTGCACGGGGTGTTCCAAGTGGTCAGTCCAGCAGACCTGGCCTGATCCAGTCACAGTAGCCACGCCCTCCCAGAGCTTTTTTTGAGTGTGGAAACACTCGCCACATGGTGAGAGATTGCCCCAGGATTAGGAGGGGTGTACCTCCACAGACGTTTCAGCCATAGCATGCTCCATCGGGTCCTCAGGCTATGATTACAGCACCAGCTGCCACCCCATCTTCTTAGCCAGCTCGAGGTTAAGGTCGGGGAGGTAGCGGTCGCCCTAGAGGGGGAGGCCAGGCCAGATATTATGCCCTTCTTATTCGTAGAGAGGCAGTTGCTTCTGATTCTGTCATTACAGGTATTGTTCTAGTCTGTCATAGAGATGCGTCTGTATTTTTTGACCCAGGTTCTACATATTCCTATGTGTCCTCTTATTTTGCCCCGTATTTGGGCGTATCACGGGATTATTTGAGTTCCCCTATTTATGTGTCTACTCCTGTGGGAGATTCTCTTATTGTGGACCACGTGTATCGGTCGTGTTTGATTGTTCTTAGTGGTTTTGAGACAAGAGCCGACTTATTATTGCTCAGCATGGTAGAGTTTGATATTATCTTGGGCATGGACTAGTTGTCACCCCATTTTGCTATTCTTGATTGTCGCGCTAAGACCATGACACTGGCTATGCAAGGTTTACCGCAGTTAGAGTGGAGAGGTACCTTAGAGTATACTCCCACAAGAGTAATTTCATTTCTTAAAGCTCAACGAATGGTTGAGAAGGGGTGTGCCGCGTATCTAGCTTATGTGAGAGACGTCAGTATTGATAACCCTATAGTGGAGTCAGTTCCAGTAGTTAGGGACTTTCCATATGTGTTTCCAGCTGATCTTCCGGGCATGCTGCCCGACAGAGATATTAATTTGGCATTGATTTGTTGCCGGGCACTCAGCCCATCTCTATTCCTCCATATCGTATGGCTCCTCTTGAGCTGACGGATTTGAAGGAGTAATTACAGGAGTTGCTTTATAAAGGCTTCATTCGGCCCAGTGTGTCACCTTGGGGTGCTCCTGTCTTATTTTTGAAGAAGAAGGATGGTTCTATGCGGATGTGTATTGATTACCGCCAGTTGAACAAAGTCACAGTGAAGAACAGGTATCTATTGCCTCGTATTGATGATTTATTTGATCAGTTACAGGGTGCCAGGGTGTTTTCCAAGATTGACTTACATTTTGGCTATCATCAGTTGAAGATTCGGGAGCCGAATATCCCAAAGACTGCTTTCAGGACCAGATATGGTCACTATGAGTTTCTTGTTATGTCTTTTGGGCTGACCAATACCCCAACATCTTTTATGCACTGGATGCACAGTGTGTTCCAGCCTTATCTTGACTCATTTGTCATTGTGTTTATTGACGATATTCTGGTATTCTCCTGGAGTCGGAAGGATCATGAGCAGCACCTGAGGACTGCACTTCAGACCTTGAGAGAAAAGAAGTTATATGCAAATTTTTCAAAGTGTGGGTTTTGGCTAGACTCAATGGCATTATTAGGTCATATAGTATCGAGTGAGGGGATCCAGGTGGATCCGAAGAAGATTGAAGTAGTGCAGAGTTGGCCCAAGCCGTCCTCAGCTATAGAGATCCGTTGTTTTCTTGGTTTGGTGGGGTATTACCGTCATTTTATAGAGGGATTCTCATCTATTGCAGCACCTATGACCAGGCTGACCCAGAAGGGTGCTCCGTTCAGGTGGACAGAGAAATGTGAGGAGAGCTTTCAGAAGCTTAAGACAGCTTTGACTACAGCCCCAGTATTGGTATTACCTACAGGTTCAGGGTCTTATTCTGTATTTTGTGATGCATCGCGGATTGGTCTCGGCGCGGTGTTGATGCAGGATGGTAGGGTGATTGCTTACGTGTCCAGACAACTGAAGGTGCACGAAAAGAACTATCTTGTCCACGACCTTGAGTTAGCAGCTATTGTTCATGCCTTTAAGATATGGAGACATTATTTGTACGGTATTCCTTGTGAGATGTACAACGATCATCGGAGTTTGCAGCATCTGTTTAAGCAAAATGATCTTAACTTACATCAGCGGAGGTGGTTGGAGCTACTTAAGGATTATGATATCACTATTTTGTACCACCCTGGGAAGGCCAATATGGTGGCCGATGCTTTGAGTCCCCGGGCAGAGAGTTTGGGGAGTTTAGCTTATCTACTAGCAGTAGAGAGGCCATTGGCGTTGGATGTTCAGGCCTTAGCCAACCAGTTTGTGAGATTGGATATTTTTGAGCAAAGTCGAGTATTGGCTTGTGTGGTCTCTCGGTCTTCTCTTTATGATTGTATCAGGGAGCATCAGTATGATGACCCCCATCTGCTTTTCCTTAAGGACACGGTCCAGCACGATGATGCTAAGGAGGTCACTATTGGAGATGATGGTGCATTGAGGATGCAGCGCAGGCTATGTGTGCCCAATGTAGATGGTTTGCATGATTTGATTCTCCAGGAGGCTCACAGTTTGCGGTACTCTATTCATATGGGTGCCGCAAAGATGTATCAAGACTTGAGACAGCATTACTAGTGGAGGAGAATGAAGAAGAACATAGTAGAGTATGTGGCTCGATGTCTGAATTGCCAGCAGGTAAAATATGAGCATCAACGACCAGGTGGATTACTTCAGAAGTTAGAGATTCTGGAGAGGAAATGGGAGCGGATCACTATGGATTTCATTATTGGACTCCCACGAATTCAACGGAGGTTTGATTCAGTTTGGGTGATTATGGATAGGGTGACCAAGTTGGCTCATTTCATTCCTATGATGACTGATGTTTGGCATATTTCGATATGTGTTAATGTTACTTTACCCATGCTTTAACCACTTTTTGATGTTATTTAATCTTTAAAACACCCAACATGGTGTAATTATTGGTTTGATGACTAATTAAGTTATGTGTGACGATTTAAGGTGTTCGGAGTGCAAAATATGAAGAAAAGGTGGTTTAGCTAGAGGAAGAAGGGTTGGATGCGTCGCATCCAACCTAGGAAAACATCATCCTGCATGCAACCTTAGCAGTGAAGTTGTGCCATCGCGTCCGCCATCGCGTGCGAAACTGGGAAGTAGAAGTGAAGCTGGATGCGTCGCGTCCACCATCGCATGCGAAGCTGAGAAATAGAGGACAAGGTGGATGCGTCGCATCCACCTTCGCAGGCAAAAATTGAAATGGAGGACAAGGTGGATGCGTCGCATCCACCTTAGCATCAATCCCTGAAGCCGATTTGGACTAGGAATAGGAGAGCTTTGGCCCACGACTTTTGTACGCAATATATAAGCCAAAAAGGCCTCTTTTAGGTTATCTAACATATTGGGAAGAGAAAAAAAAGCCACGACAAAGCTGTGGAGGCCGGAATTCATCAAGTTTCATCTTTCTCCTACCAAACTTAGTAATTTTTATGTTTCTTTATATGATTTGTTGTTTGGCTACCATGTCTATGTGGAGCTAAACTTCACGTTCTAGGGTTGTGGTTCTTTCATGACTATTGTTATTCGGATATTGATTTTGACTTCTTGATTTATCATATTAGTTTATTTATTCAATCTTGCACTTAACTATTTAATTGCTTGATCACCAATTGAATATTATCTACGAATCTAGAATTGAACTCGAAAGTGGGAATTCTATATTGCATATAGGATTGAGTAGGGCAAGTTCTTGAACTCGGGCATCGGGGAACGGATTCGTGGTTAGGATAGACATATACCTAATTGCCTTGCTTGGTTGATTTACAGGAATTATAAATGCGTTCTTGTTGATTCTAACTCCATAGACATATAGGCGTTAGGTTAGCTTGAATAGGCGAGTAAGAACTCGACAGATTCTTATGAGCAATATTAACCCTGTCAACCAATAAGCTAGATAAATTGGTCGGTCAATTCAATTGAAGAATACAATAGGATTGTTAGATAGACCATAACCCTAGATCGTTTTCATTACATTGATATCATTAAAATCTGCTCTTCCTCTGTTCAAAGTTTATTATTTATATTTTTCTTATTTAATTAGTTAGAATAAAATATTTTTAGATTTAATTCTTATTTAGATAATTAAGATAGGCTAATTTAGTTAATAGCTAATCATAAGTCCTCGTGGGTTCGACATCCGACTTTGAGTCACTTTATTACTTGACGACCGCGTATACTTGCGTGAGTGTGTTTGGTCGCAACAAGTTTTAGTGATGTTTGGCATATTTCGATATGTGTTAATGTTACTTTACCCATGCTTTAACCACTTTTTGATGTTATTTAATCTTTAAAACACCCAACATGGTGTAATTATTGGTTTGATAACTAATTAAGTTATGTGTGACGATTTAAGGTGTTCGGAGTGCAAAATATGAAGAAAAGGTGGTTTAGCTAGAGGAAGAAGGGTTGGATGCGTCGCATCCAACCTAGGAAAACATCATCCTGCATGCAACCTTAGCAGTGAAGTTGTGCCATCGCGTCCGCCATCGCGTGCGAAACTGGGAAGTAGAAGTGAAGCTGGATGCGTCGCGTCCACCATCGCATGCGAAGCTGAGAAATAGAGGACAAGGTGGATGCGTCGCATCCACCTTCGCAGGCAAAAATTGAAATGGAGGACAAGGTGGATGCGTCGCATCCACCTTAGCATCAATCCCTGAAGCCGATTTGGACTAGGAATAGGAGAGCTTTGGCCCACGACTTTTGTACGCAATATATAAGCCAAAAAGGCCTCTTTTAGGTTATCTAACATATTGGGAAGAGAAAAAAAAGCCACGACAAAGCTGTGCAGGCCGGAATTCATCAAGTTTCATCTTTCTCCTACCAAACTTAGTAATTTTTATGTTTCTTTATATGATTTGTTGTTTGGCTACCATGTCTATGTGGAGCTAAACTTCACGTTCTAGGGTTGTGGTTCTTTCATGACTATTGTTATTCGGATATTGATTTTGACTTCTTGATTTATCATATTAGTTTATTTATTCAATCTTGCACTTAACTATTTAATTGCTTGATCACCAATTGAATATTATCTACGAATCTAGAATTGAACTCGAAAGTGGGAATTCTATATTGCATATAGGATTGAGTAGGGCAAGTTCTTGAACTCGGGCATCGGGGAACGGATTCGTGGTTAGGATAGACATATACCTAATTGCCTTGCTTGGTTGATTTACAGGAATTATAAATGCGTTCTTGTTGATTCTAACTCCATAGACATATAGGCGTTAGGTTAGCTTGAATAGGCGAGTAAGAACTCGACAGATTCTTATGAGCAATATTAACCCTGTCAACCAATAAGCTAGATAAATTAGTCGGTCAATTCAATTGAAGAATACAATAGGATTGTTAGATAGACCATAACCCTAGATCGTTTTCATTACATTGATATCATTAAAATCTGCTCTTCCTCTGTTCAAAGTTTATTATTTATATTTTTCTTATTTAATTAGTTAGAATAAAATATTTTTAGATTTAATTCTTATTTAGATAATTAAGATAGGCTAATTTAGTTAATAGCTAATCATAAGTCCTCGTGGGTTCGACATCCGACTTTGAGTCACTTTATTACTTGACGACCGCGTATACTTGCGTGAGTGTGTTTGGTCGCAACAAGTTTTTGGCGCCGTTGCCGGGGACTTAGAAATTTGCTATTTTTCTAGATTAGACATTTTTTTATCTATTCATGTTTTTTTATTTTATTTTATTTTAGTTAGTATTTTTTATTTATTTTAGCATGGCATCTTGGAATAAAAATTGTTCGAATGATGGTTATTCTTATTTTGATGATCCTTGTCCATATTGTGGAGGACCCCACTGGTGGAAAAATTGTCAGAATGTTCCCAGGAGCGAGTTGTGCGCACAATCTCAATCCTTTGAGTGGAATATTTGTAATATGTGTGGTGGTCAAGATGGCCATTGGGATGGTTGTCCTAATTTTGTTCATCCTTCTCTGAGCCCTTATTATGATCTTTCTAATGATATTTCTGAGTTTGATAGGGGCAATGAAGTGCAGGATATGGAGCCTGATGCATATATTAGGGATATTCTGAGGCAAGTAGCAGAGCAACAGGATGAACTCAAAAAAGATATGAAAAGAATGAGGGCAGCAATCACAAGAATGAAGGCCAATATGGAAGAATTGAATGAAGAGAGCGAGTGCCAGCAAGAGAAAATTTTTGAAAAAGAGGAGATTTTGAGCCAAACTTGGCTGGCAGAACAGGCTGAAAAGTTAGAAATATATGAAGCTCAACATGAGGAACTTACTGATGGGATGAGACACTTTATAGAGGGAAGATCTAAACTGGGACAAGGGATCTATAAATTTGTCACTACTATTCACGACTTGCAAGATAAATTAAATGCAAAGGTTGTTACGTCTATCGCCCAACAAAATAGTAATGAGTTGTCAGAAGCTGAAAAGGAGCTTATACGCCAAATTGAGGAGCTAAAAGTGGAGAGCCAATCATTCGAGCATATTTCTGTTGATGATGCCCATGTTGAGAAAAGTACACTAGAGCCATGCGAGGTAGCAGATAATGTTATATTTGAAGACTCTAATGTGTGCACATATGAGGATATAAATAGTAATACAATTCTAAAGTTGGGGCGTGTTGGTCCTCATTCTAAACATTTTTCGACATTGTATTTGGATGATGACATGGAAATCGAGTCATCTAAGCCTTTGGAGGAGTCAATGGAAGAGGAACATGATGCCTATATTTTTGAATTTGTCATGCCAAAAAGCAAAAAATACATTCCTCATCTAAAGGCCGAGAAGTGTAGAGTGAAAAATTTATTACTTGGCCTGGTTATCTTTGTAGCCCCACCACTGGAGCATAGCCGCAAACTGGATGCCATGTTAGGGGCTCAATTCATAAGTTCGAGGTGGAGGCAAAAAGTGGTTCACGTCGTGCTGCTACGTTAAATCAGGCGCTTGTTGGGAGGCAACCCAGCGTTACTGCTTTCTTTTATTTTTGTTTACTTTTTATTTTATTTTATTTTTATTATTTTGTAGTATTTATTTTTGTTTTGTAGGATTATGAGCATAGGAAGCAAAGCCATTAGAAGAGTGCAAAAGCGAGCTAGATGGTGAGAACTAAGTGTGGGGTGCCCACACAAAGGACGATGCCTGGGGGAAGTCTGAGTACCTCGTGAGCCGCTATTGCTTCGGCCTTTGGCCTACCAGGGAGTCTCGTTTACCCTCTTATTATTTATAATGTGCATTGAGGACATTGCAAAATTTTAAGTGTGGGGTGAGGAGGTCGTTTGGATAAGTTTCTGTGCTATTTTAGCTTAGTTGTAGTACTCATTCTTAAGTGTAGTAGCTTTTGTGAAAAAAAAAAACGAAAAAGTAGAAAAATTAGACTTTTCCCGACGATTGATCTCCTAGACAGTTTTCTTGAGGGATTAAAGTCTAAACAAAAATCCAAAATATATCTTTTAGCTTTCTTTAGGTAGTAATAATCCCCTGTGGTTTTTCTTTGTGCCTCGGTTCTTTTCCATGGGATGTAGTTTGAACCGGGTAGTTTTTTTCTTTTAGAGTAGAGTAGGAATGTAGGGAATAAAAGGAGGAAGAATGATGATGCCTTGTTAAAATGGATAGCATGTTTTGTGGCGCCTATGTCTCGTTTACATGACTTATGTTCACTTTGCGCTTAATGCTTAATATCTCGTTGCTCCGTGAATACTTGCATTGTTTGAGAGTCGGAATGTAACCGTCCTTAATGAGTCATGTGCCATGTGTGGTGAGGTGTTTGTGTAGTCCATGTAGTGTACTTGTGTCTAGAACTTGCCCGGTATGTGAGTTGAAGCGAAATTTTAGGTGATGCTCGGTTTGAAAAATGATTTTAGGCTTTCTTTGATCTTTTTGAGCTTATTGCTTATCACAAATAAAATCTATCCCTAGTTAAACCTTTTTGAGCCTGTAGACCTTTTATTTGGTACCCACATTACAAGCCTATACCCTTTTTATTCTTAATTGACATTGTTTTGATCCTTTTACCTCTTAAAGCACTTTAAGTGTTAGATGAGCGCTAAAAGAAGTAAGAAGGGACTAAGTGTGGGGTGACTTTTGAGTGGAACCAATGAAAGAAAGAAGGGTGCACTTATTTTGTAAAATAATACACCACTAGCGGAAATTGAAAGAAAGAAAAATATAGAGGAATAAATTGTTGTCTTATTCTTGCTAGTGGGTATGAATTAAAGTAGTGCTTAAAGAAAGAGGAAATATTGTTGGGGTGATATTATTTGTGAAATTGAAGTGGTGTTGAAGAATTTGCGCTTAAAGTAATTTTGTGATGTATTAAAGTGCTTAGGAGGGTGAGTCACTATTCCTAAAATATATCTTACCCGTCCCTTAGCCCACATTACAACCATGAAAAAAGTCCTAATTGATTTTAGATCGAGCGAGCTTACATTAGTAGAGATTTACATTAAGGGCAAGCCTATGGTACCAATTACATGCATGCGACTTCTTTTTGTGAGAGTGAGCGATTTTCTTTGTGAGCATGAGATTCGAATGTGTGGAGTGATTCTACTCTCTTTGCTTTTGTTGTGAGGGCACATGGTTTCACGAGGGATAGGTAACGTTATTAGACTTCTCTATGATGTTGGTTGTTCAAGCCATGAGTGCATTGTGACATTGAGTCGGTTTTTGAGGTTAGGATTGTTGTGAGCATGTTGTCTTTGTTCGAATATGTTTAAAGAAGGGCATAAGAAAAGGGAAGTGTGTTGATGCATAGTCTAGAGCCTAATTGTAGCAAATAACCACGGTCATAGGTGCAGTGTGCTTTGAACGATAAGAGTTTAATTTTGTTTCGTCTACTATATGATGGTTTGTTCGAGGACGAACAAAGGTTTAAGTGTGGGGTAGTGATGTTTGGCATATTTCGATATGTGTTAATGTTACTTTACCCATGCTTTAACCACTTTTTGATGTTATTTAATCTTTAAAACACCCAACATGGTGTAATTATTGGTTTGATAACTAATTAAGTTATGTGTGACGATTTAAGGTGTTCGGAGTGCAAAATATGAAGAAAAGGTGGTTTAGCTAGAGGAAGAAGGGTTGGATGCGTCGCATCCAACCTAGGAAAACATCATCCTGCATGCAACCTTAGCAGTGAAGTTGTGCCATCGCGTCCGCCATCGCGTGCGAAACTGGGAAGTAGAAGTGAAGCTGGATGCGTCGCGTCCACCATCGCATGCGAAGCTGAGAAATAGAGGACAAGGTGGATGCGTCGCATCCACCTTCGCAGGCAAAAATTGAAATGGAGGACAAGGTGGATGCGTCGCATCCACCTTAGCATCAATCCCTGAAGCCGATTTGGACTAGGAATAGGAGAGCTTTGGCCCACGACTTTTGTACGCAATATATAAGCCAAAAAGGCCTCTTTTAGGTTATCTAACATATTGGGAAGAGAAAAAAAAGCCACGACAAAGCTGTGCAGGCCGGAATTCATCAAGTTTCATCTTTCTCCTACCAAACTTAGTAATTTTTATGTTTCTTTATATGATTTGTTGTTTGGCTACCATGTCTATGTGGAGCTAAACTTCACGTTCTAGGGTTGTGGTTCTTTCATGACTATTGTTATTCGGATATTGATTTTGACTTCTTGATTTATCATATTAGTTTATTTATTCAATCTTGCACTTAACTATTTAATTGCTTGATCACCAATTGAATATTATCTACGAATCTAGAATTGAACTCGAAAGTGGGAATTCTATATTGCATATAGGATTGAGTAGGGCAAGTTCTTGAACTCGGGCATCGGGGAACGGATTCGTGGTTAGGATAGACATATACCTAATTGCCTTGCTTGGTTGATTTACAGGAATTATAAATGCGTTCTTGTTGATTCTAACTCCATAGACATATAGGCGTTAGGTTAGCTTGAATAGGCGAGTAAGAACTCGACAGATTCTTATGAGCAATATTAACCCTGTCAACCAATAAGCTAGATAAATTAGTCGGTCAATTCAATTGAAGAATACAATAGGATTGTTAGATAGACCATAACCCTAGATCGTTTTCATTACATTGATATCATTAAAATCTGCTCTTCCTCTGTTCAAAGTTTATTATTTATATTTTTCTTATTTAATTAGTTAGAATAAAATATTTTTAGATTTAATTCTTATTTAGATAATTAAGATAGGCTAATTTAGTTAATAGCTAATCATAAGTCCTCGTGGGTTCGACATCCGACTTTGAGTCACTTTATTACTTGACGACCGCGTATACTTGCGTGAGTGTGTTTGGTCGCAACAATGACTACCTATTCTTCCGAGCAACTAGCTCGAATCTACATCCGTGAGATCGTCAGGCTTTATGGCATACCGGTATCTATTATCTCTGACCGGGGTACGCAGTTTACATAACGGTCCTGTAGAGATGTACAGCATGAGTTGGGTACTCGGGTTGAGTTGAGCACAACATTTCACCCTCAGACGGACGGGCAGTCCGAGCGCACTATTCAAATATTAGAGGATATGATCCGTGCGTGTGTGATAGATTTTGGGGGTGCTTAGGACCAGTTCTTACCACTTGCGGAGTTTGCTTACAACAACAGTTATCAGTCCAACATTCAGATGGCACCGTATGAGGCTCTGTACGGTAGGCGGTGTCGGTCCCCAGTGGGTTGGTTTGAACCCGGCGAGGCTAGATTATTGGGTACAGACTAGGTTCAGGATGCCTTGGGAAAAGTGAAGGTGATTCAGGATAGACTTCACACAGCCCAGTCTAGATAGAAAAGTTATGCAGGCCGGAAGGTTTGCGATGTGGCATTCATGGTTGGAGAGAGAGTCTTGCTCCGGTTTTTGCCTATGAAAGGCGTTATGAGGTTTGGAAAGAAGGGCATGCTGACCCCAAGGTTCATTGGTCCATTTGAGGTGTTGCTCCGAGTTGGGGAGGTTGCTTTTGAGCTTGCCTTGTCTCCCAGTCTAGCAGGAGTTCATTCGGTATTCCATGTTTCTATGCTCCGAAAGTATCACGGCGATCCGTCCCATGTGTTGGATTTCATCTCAGTTCAATTGGACAAGGATCTATCCTATGTTGAGGAGCCAGTGGTTATTTTAGACAGGCAGGTCAGAAAGCTAAGATCAAAGAACATTGCTTTCGTGAAGGTTTATTGGAGGGGACAGCCGGTCGAGGAGGCGACTTGGGAGACCGACCAGGATATGCGCAGCCGTTTTCCTCATCTTTTCACCACATCAGGTATGTCTCTATGCTCGTTCGAGGAAGAATGCTTGTTTTAAGAGAGGGAGGATGTAACAACCCGGTCGGTCATTTTGAGAGTTAGAGCCCCAAAACCCTATTAACTGATTTCCCCATATCTATTTCTGCTATTGTGACTTGCCGGGATGATAGGTCTTGAGTTTCATCGTGTTTTGGGGCACTTAGTCCCTAAATGAGAGCTTAAGCCTTAGGATTTGGACCGTAGTCGGAACTGTGTGAAGACGACCCCGGAATGGAATTCTGTCGGTTTCATAAGTTCCGTTAGGTGATTTTGGGTTTAGGGACGTGTTCGTATTGTGTTTTGGAGGTCTGTAGCTCATTTAGGCTTGGAATGGCGAAAGTCAAATTTTTGGAGTTTTGGGCCGGTAGTGAAATTTTCTATATCGAGGTCGTTTTCCGATTCTGGAAGTTGGAGTAGGTCCGTAATGTTGATTATGACTTGTGCGCAAAATTTGAGGTCAATCAGACGTGATTTGATAGGTTTCAGCATCGGTTGTAGAATTTTGAAGTTTTAAGTTCTTTAAGTTTGAATTGGAGGGTTATTCGTGATTTCAGCGTTGTTTTGATGTGATTTGAGAGCTCGACTAAGTTCGTATGATATTTTAGGATTGGTTGGTATGTTTGGTCAATGTTCTGGGGGCCTCGGGTGAGTTTCGGGTGCTTAACGGACTAGTTTTTGGACTTGAAAGATAGCCGATTTCTGGTGTTTTTGTTGCAGACAATCCTTCATCGCGTTCGCGAGAGAGGTCTCGCGTTCACGTAGATCATCTGGGAAAGGCAGCTGAGTTTCTCTTCGCATTCTCAACTTTGTTCCCACGTTCGCGAAGATATGTAACACTGAGGCTACGTGTTCGCGATAAGGACCTCGCGTTCATGTAGAGTCAACGGTCAGATGGGTTCCAAGCATGATAGCCTACACGTTCGCGTAGGGTCAGACTAGTTGAGCTTCGCATTCGTGACCAGTGCATCTCATTTACGATGAGTATATTTTGGTCTGAAGCAGCTTGTGCTTCGTGAACATGAGGCTGTGACCGCGTTCGCGAAGAAGGGCAGACTTGGGCAGTGCTTAAACATTCCAAAAATGGGGTTTTTGCCATTTTCCAAAAACTTGAGATAGGGAGACCGGATTTGGACGGGATTTTGAGGCATTTTCAGACATATCGATTGGGTAACGATTCTTAACTCCTTTATGGTTATATCCCACTAATCTATCATTAATTTCCTCTTTAATTTTGGATTTTTGGGTTGTAATTGGGAAAACTTTGGAAGAACTTCTTGAACAAAGATTTCGAGTTTTGAAGGGGATTTGTGGTCGGATTTGAGCATATTTTATATGGTTAGACTCGTGAGTGATTGGGTGTTCGTATTTTGTGACTTTTACCCGATTCCAATACGTGGGCCCCATGGGCGATTTTTGAGTTAATTTCAGAATTTTTGTTAAAGTGTTGATTTCATTAATCTAGGTGCACCTTTTCAGCCGTGCTATCAGTGAGCCGGGACAACTTAGGAGACTTCAAGGTATATCTGCCACGTTCGCAGACCTCGGAGTCCCCTTCTACTCTTTCTCATGTCCATTATTTTCTGTATTTTCCTTGTTAGATTCTGATGTATAGAGACACTAGATTTGTTTTCCTTCTGTAGTTTGTGATTCACGATGTTCTGGGTTTTGGGATTTGCTGTGTATTTTTGAACGGTTAGATGTTAAAATTATGTTTTTATTTCATTATTCCGCAAATGTTAGGCTTACCTAGTCTTAGAGACTAAGTGCCGTCACGACGTTATACGGAGAAGAAATTTGGGTCGTGACATTTTTACTTCTAAATATGAAAATTATCATGTAATTAGTGATTGAATAATTAAATTACTAAAGACTTAAGAAAGAAAACAAAATTACTTATACATAACAAAGATAATTATTGGAAGAAAAAAAAGAATTCTGATAGAGAAAAAAATATTCATGGAAAAAAGGGACGGAATACATAGGCGGCTACTTAAACTTGTCCAATATTTTTATCTAGCTACCTCAACTAAGGCTTGTTCCTATTAGATACTTTAATCTTATTGAATATGTGTCTATTAAACATACAAAGTTAATCAGTAAATAAAATATGATGCGTTTATTTTACGTGCATTGACATGGCAAAAATTATCAAATGAAAACAAGCCACATGGCTTTTGACTTTAATAAAACTTAAAAAAGCTTTTTAGCAACAAAAAAAAAATATTTCAAAGAGAAAAAGAAATCCCTACCAACCCCTCTAATGTCGCCGGCGCGCCGCAAGACCTTTTACGATCGCACCAAATCACCCTCCCCGTCCTCCCTTTCTTCTTCAATTTTTCAGAAAACTATTTCTTCTTCCCCCCCACCCAGTACTGTAACGACCTGGCCAGTCGTTTTAAAAGTTGTAACCCTGTTTTCCTATTTACTACTCATTATGTACTTTATAACTGTTATGTGACTTGTCGGGGTAGTCAGTTCAGGTCCGGTGAGATTTTGGAATGAATTAGAATACTTAGTTCCAAGGTTTAAAGCTTAAGTTCAAATAGTGACCGGATGCCGACTTATGTGTAAACGACCCCGAAATAGAATTTTGATGATTCCAATAGCTCCGTATGGTGACTTTGGACTTAGGAACGTGTCCAAAATTTTATTTGGAAGTCCGTAGTTAAATTAGGCATGAAATGGCAAAAATAGGAAGTTAAGTTTGGTAGTTTGACCGGGAGTTAACTTTTTGATACCGGGGCCGGAATGCAGTTCCAAAAATTTTCATAGCTCTGTTATGTTATTTATGACTTATGTGCAAAATTTGAGGTCAATCGGACTTGATTTGATAGGTTTCGACATCGAATATAAAAGGACTTGATTTAAGTTCCTTAAGCTTTAATTGGGGTATGATTCATGGTTTTAGCGTTGTTTGATATGATTTAAGGTTTTGACTAAGTCCGTATGATGTTATAGGACTTGTTGGTATGATTTGACGGGTCTCGGGGGACTTGGGTGTATTTTTATTTTTGATCATTGGTTGAGAGACTAGTAAGGTTAAGAAATTTGGGAGTTTGACCATGGTCAATATCGGGTCAAGATGACCTCTTTTCAGTGTTTTGAGTGTGCGAGCAGGTCTGTAGCGTGTTTTATGATTAAAATTCATATATGGTTTGTGTCCTGGAGGTTTCGGATGGTTAACGGATCAAAAGTTGGACTTAAACAGCTGCTGTAATTTTTATTCTGCTAGAAATTTGGGGGCAGGACCGAAGACCAAAGGCCGAAGATCGAGGATCGAGGATCGAGGGCCGAGGACCGAGGGCCTGGACAGAACTGTAAGTTATAAAGTAGGGGACTTCGTCCCATTTTTTATTTTTGTCAAACTGGAGCTTGGGGAGAGGCGATTTTTGGGAGATTTTCAGAGAAAACATCTGGGTAAGTGTTCTTAACTCAATTATGGTTAGATTAAATGTGAAGGCTCCCGCGGTGATATAAGAAAATGAGATATTGTGAATTTATTTATGATTTGGGATTACGAGGCGGTACCTCGGGAGTGCCCTTGATGATATTGATTTATGGCCGCAGTTGCCTTTGATTATTGTTGTGATTTTCTTAAAGTTGAAAAGAATTCTGTTTTGTTTCTACGAGGTATTATTTGCCATTATTTTGAATAGTTAATTGGTGACATACTACTTACTTGATTCATTTCCATTGTCATTTCATTTTTATTATATTGTTAAACATTTCACCTTGTCTTTTATTATTCCAGTAAGGCCTGACCTGATCTCGTCACTACTCTACCGAGGTTAGGCTTGGCACTTACTTGGTACCGCTGTGGTGTACTCATACTACGCTTCTGCACATCCTTTTGGGAAGATCCAGGTATATCCTACCAGTACAGACATCAGTGAGCTAGCTTATGTAACGACCCGGTCGGTCGTTTTGAGTATTATAACCCTGTTCCCCCATTTACTGCTCAATTTATGCCTTACAATTGATTTATGACTTATCGGTTTAGTTGGTTCGGGTCCGGAAAGAATTCGGAGTGAAATGAGACACTTAGTCTCATAATTTAAAATTTTAAGTTAGAGAAGTTGATCAGATGTGGATTTATGTGTAAACGACCTCGGATTTGAATTTTGATGATACCAATAGGTCCAAATGGTAATTTTAGAATTAGGAGCGTGTTCGAAAAATTATTTGGAGGTCCGTACTGGAATTTGGCTTGAAATGCCGAAAGTTGAAGTTTTGGGAAATTTGACAGGGGGGTTGACTTTTTAATAGCGGGGTCGGAATCCGATTTTGAAAATTGTAATACCTCCGGTATGTCATTTATGACTTGTGTGCAATATATGAGGTTAACCGGACGTGATTTGATAGGTTCCGGCGTCGTTTCTGGAAACTTAAAATTTCAAAGTTCATTAGGCTTAAATTGGGGTATGATTCATGATTTTAGCGTTGTTTGAGGTGATTTGAGAGTTCGACTAAGTTCGTATGATGTTTTAGGACTTGATGGTATCTTTGTTTGAGGTCCCAGGGGACTTGAGTGAGTTCCGAGAGGTTAAAATCATTTTTGGACTTGGCATGTTGGCTGAAGACTGCTGGTGTGTTTTTTTGGTTTCATTCTTCGCATTCGCGAGTGGGCCCTCACGTTCGCGAAGGAGAATTTGAGGCAGGCAAGATTAGCTCTTCGCGTTCACGAGGGGGGCCTCGCGTTCGCGGAGAGGAGCTGAGTTGTTCATCGCGTTCGCGCTTGGGTATCGTGTTCGCGAAGGGAAAAATAGTTGTCGCGGATTTTTGCCTTCGCGTTCGCGAAGAAGATCTCAGCAAAACATCGCGTTCGCGAGCAGTGTCTCGCGTTCGCGAAGAGAAAATATTGGGCAGCACGATTTTGTGCTTCGCGAACGCGAGGGACCTGCCGCGTTCACGAAGAAGAGAGGTCTAGATAGAAAGTTTAAGTCCTGAAAATGGGGCTTCGTCCCATTTTTCATTTTTGACGGATTGGAGCTCGGGAAGAGGCGATAATTGGGAGATTTTCAAGGAAAACAACCGGGTAAGTGTTCTTAACTCATTATTGGTCAAATTACCCGAATCCATGATTATTTTTAACATTTAACTTAGTTAAAATTATAGATTTGAGGGTCGAATTGAGGTCGAATTTTGATAAAATTGGTATGGGTAGACTCGTGGTTGAATGGGCTTTCGGATTTTGTAACTTTTGTCGGGTTCCGAGACGTGGACCCCATGGGCGATTTTTAAGCTAAAATTTGGATTTTTATGGAAAAGTAGTATTTGTTTATGGAATTAATTCTAATAAATTTTATTGACTGAAACGAATTATTTGTGGCTAAATTCGAGGCATTCAGAGGCCGATTTGCAAGGCAAAGACATAGCAGAGTAAAGAATTTCACGTTTTGAAGTAAGTAACAGTTATAAATCTGGTCATGAGGGTATGAAACCCTGGATTTTTGTATCATGTGATTACTTTGGAGGTGACGCACATGCTAGGTGACGGGCGTGTGGGCGTGCACCGAGGGGATTATGACTTGGTCCGTCCCGTGAAACTGTAAAGTTGAATAACTTGTTGTTAGCTATATGCTCTCTATGTGTTGTGGAAATTTAACTGTAAGACATGTTAGAAACCATGTTTAGGCTATATGTCGGTACTGCTGGGACCCACAGAGGTCGTGTACATGTTGAATTATCTGCTAAATTGTTGTTTGGTACTCAGTCACAGTTTACTTATTTATTTTATCTCAGTCTCTATTGTTCATTATTGATGCATCATATCATTGTTGTTTGGGCTGATTTCATGATTATTGAGAGCCCGAGAGACTGGAGAGATTTATGACTGAGTGAGGCCGAGGGCCTGATTGTGAGATATTGATACTATAGCACGTGAGTTGTCCGTGCAGCACATGAGTTGGCCATGAGGATCCACATAATAATACTATAGCATGTGAGTTGGCCGTGCGGATCCAGATATTGATACTATGGCACGTGAGTTTTCCGTGCAACACTTGAGTTGGCCATGAAAATTATAGCGCTCGTGAACTATAACTGTGTAGCTCGTCACTATATTAAATTCCTTATTTATTATTGTTTCTTGCTGAGTTGGTTGTACTCAAACTACACCATGCACTTCGTGTGCAGATCCACGTGCTCTCGGACATAGCGGGTGTTAATTCTCTCGCACAGTTGATTTTTCGGAGATTCAGAGGTAGCTGCCGTATTTTGCAGACCTTGTCTCTCTTTACCTATCTCCTTGTTACTGTATTTGGCCTCAGATTATCATGGACCGTATTTTTCAGACTTATATTCATATTAGATGCTCATGTACTCAATGACACTAGGTTTTGGGGAGTGTTCGTATCAGTATTTGTGGGATTTTTGTATTGTATTTAATTATTGTATTTTCAAACTTAAAGAGTAATTATGGTTTATGGAGATTATCGGATTGCCTAGTATTGAGATATGTTCCATCATGACAGGTTGGGATTTTGGGTCGTGACAAGTTAGTATCAGAGCCCTAGGTTACATAGGTCTCACCAGTCATGAGCAAGTTTAGTAGAGTCTTGCGGATCGTTACGGAGACATCTGTACATATCTTTGAGAGGCTGCAGAACCCTTAGGAAAATTTCACTTTCTTGTATTCTGTCGTGCAAATTTGTTGATTCCGGAAACTAAAATTCTGTTATTCTATTCTCTCACAGATGGTGAGGACACGTACTATCGGATCAGATGGTCAGCCACTACTGCCACCAGTTAGGGTCGCGAGAGGCTGGGGCCGTGGTAGAGGCCGGGGTTGAGGTAGAGGTCAAGGTGTAGCTCGTACCACAGCTGGACAATCACCTGTAGTACCACCAGTTGCTCCAGCTCAGGAGTGGATTCTAGATATAGCTGAGCCGACAGGATCAGCTCAGGTACCAGCTGTGCCCATTGAGATTCCAGGCCTTCAGGAGACTTTGGCCCAGATATTTGCAGCTTGCACTGGTCTGGCTCAGGTGGTTTCAGCTCAGGCATCACCTGCCACTTCTCAGGCCGGGGGAGGTACTCATACCCCTGTTGCCCGTACTCCAGACCAGGTAGTACAGGGACTTCAGATACTGGGGGCACTACCAGCCCAGCCGACTGTAGATGCTCAGGCCCCGCTAGTTCCTGTTATGGCAGATGATGAGCAGCGGAGACTTGAGATATTTGAGAGGCTTCAACCTCCATCATTTAGCGGTACTGAGTCAGAGGATGCTCAGGGTTTTCGGGATAAGTGTCAGTGGATGCTTCGGACAGCGGGTATTCTGGAGACCAGTGGGGTCTCATTCACTACTTTTCAGTTTTTTAGGGCTGCCTTCAGATGGTAGGAGGCTTATGAGAGGCGCAGGCCAGTTGGTGCAGTACCACTTACATGGTAGGAATTCTCCGTTATCTTTTTGGAGAAGTTCGTGCCGCAGTCTTGAAGAGAGGAGTTGCGCAGACAGTTTGAGCAGTTACGTCAGGATGGCATGTCTATGACGCAGTATGAGATGAGATTTTCTGAGTTGGCTCGTCACGCAGTCTGGTTGGTTCCCACTGATAGGGAGAGGATTAGGAGGTTCATTGATGGCCTCACATATCAGCTGCAGTTACTCATGACTAGAGAGAGAGTGTCTGGTGCTACTTTTGATGAGGTAGTGGACATTGCTCGGCAGATAGAGATGGTTCGCAGCCAGGAGCGGGTTGAGAAGGAGTCTAAGAGACCTCGTGGTTCAGGTGATTTCAGCGGTGTTCCCTTCAGGGGGTTAGTTTTACCGCGGTAAGGGTCGTTCTTATAGACACGCTCAGACGGGTCGTCCAGCTCATCGTGGTGCATCAGCTAGCCACGGTTCTTACAGTGCTCACTCAGGCCAGTCTTCATTCAGCGTACTACTAGCGCAGAGTTCTCATCATCCCTCGTACGCTCAGGCTTCTTCAAGTAATTTCTCGGGATATCAGGAGCAGCAGTTCCGTCAGAGGAGGTGTTGTTTCGAGTGCGGGGAATTTGGTCATTTCAAGCGAGAGTGTCCTAGGCTGTTGAGTGGGGATCCACAGCAGAGTCCTCGACTGACGGCACCAGCACCAACAGCTACACTACCCACCCAGACAACTCGGGGTGGGGGGTCAGGCAGCTAGGGGTCGCCCAAGAGGAGGAGGCCGATCAGGTGGCGGCCAAGCCCGATTCTATGCTTTTCCTACCAGGCCAGATGCTGTTGCTTCAGATGCAGTGATCACAGGTATTATTTTAGTGTGCCACAGGGAGGCTTCTATATTATTTGACCCTGGTTCAACTTATTCATGTGCCCAGAGTAAGGCATAATAGGGCCGTGACTCCCTGAAGCACCGGGCTTGAAATGGTCTGGGAGGATGACCCCTACCAAAATTACCCCTGCCTCCAGACGAGGCACCACTGAAACCACCGAACTGATGAGGCCTTTTATCAAACCTCTACCCTCTCTCCTGTGCATGAACCATCTCGATCCTCCTCGCGACATTAGCAGCCGCCTAAATTAGAAATCTCACTTCCGGTCTCCTTGGCCATCTAAAGTCTAATAGGGTGAGTGAGTCCCTCAATAAACCTGCTCACTCTCTCTCCCTCTGTTGGTAGTAAAAGGAGAGCATGACGGGCCAAATCCACAAAATGGGACTCATACTGAGTAACAGTCATACTGCCCTGCTGTAGACGCTCAAATTGCTTGCAAAATTCCTCTCTCAGTGTGATAGGGAGGAACTTTTCCAGAAATAACTGAGAGAACTACTCCCATGTAAGTGCAGGCGATCTGAGTGGTCGGGTCAATGTATAATTTCTCCACCACCTCTTGGCAGAACCCGTCATCTGAAAAATAGCAAAATCAACCCCATTGGTCTCAACTATACCCATGTTTCGCAGTACCTCATAGCAGCGTTCAAGATAATCCTGTGGGTCCTCAGAAGGTGTACCACTGAAGTGAACTAGAAAGAGCTTGGTAAACTTATCCAGTCTCAATAAGGCCTCAAAAGACATGGCGGGCCTATCACCGGTCTGTGCCGCAACAACTGGTTGAACTACCCTAACTGGCGGGGCTGCTAGAGCCTGATTCTGGGGAGCCATCTGCTCCGGAGCGAGAGTAGTGGGAGTTTATGCTCTTCCCCCAGCCTGTGAGACGGCTGGTGCCACTGGAAATGTACCATTCTGGGCCAAGCTCTCCATAAGACTTACCAAATGGACTAGAGCATCCTGAAGTACTGGAGTGGCTATGAATCCTTCCGGGACCTGAACTGGTCCAACTGGTACATTCTGAACTGGAACCTCCTCCTAAAGGTCCACTTGAGGTTTTACAACATGTGCAGCTGCTCGAGCTCCAGACTGAGCTCTACCTCGGCCTCTGCCTCGGCCTCTAGCACGACCTTGGCCTCGACCTCTACCCCTGGCCATAGTTGCCACCGGGGGTTCTGGTCCCTGTCCATCGGTAGAGGTATTACATGTTCTCACCATCTGCGAGAGAATAAGAGTAGAATGGTTCAATCATCGATGATAGAATAAAAATGCACGACGGAATAAGAAAGAAGTGATATTATTCCTGAACTTCATAGCCTCTGAGAGATAAGTACAGACGTCTCCGTACCGATCCTTCAGACTTTGCTAAACTTGCTCGTGACTCGTGAGACCTATGTAACCTAGTACTCTGATACCAACTGTCACGACCCAAAATTCACACCTTTAGACCGTGATGGAGCATAACATTTCACTTGCTAGGCAAGCCAACGTTAGAATAATATTAACCAATTTTTAAACAATTTTTAAATTATTAGTAATCAAAGAAACAAATGCGGAAGCAAAGTTTGAAATATAGTGAATAATCCATAAATACAACGGTGTCTAAATACCATCCCAGAATTTGGTGTCACAAGTGCACGAGCTTTAAGAATAATACAAATAAAGGTCTGAATAAAATAAAGCTGTCTGGAAATAAACACACAGCCAAAGTAAAATAGACGGGGACTTCAGAACTGCGGACGCCATGCAGTTATACCTCAAGTCTCCTCTGGTAGCTGAAATCCGAGCAAGTCTATGGTACGTCGCTGGGACCAACTCCAAAATCTACACAAGAAGTGCAGAGGGTAGTATCAGTACAACCGACCCCATGTACTGGTAGGTGCTGAGCCTAACCTCGACGAAATAGTGACGAGGCAAAGGCGGGTCACTTACATTAACCTGTACGCAATATTAGTAACAACAACAATAATAAAAATAATTCAGGTAACTCATTTATAATAATTGAAGCCAACTCAGCAGTCATAACCAATTATCATTTCCATTAATTCTGTTGCAGCGTGCAACCCGCTCTCACAATATAAAAATGCAGTGTTGGGGGATCTCCCGGAATACATCTGTACTCCCAAATTAAATATGCAGTGCTGGGGGATCTCCCTGAATACGTCCGTAGTCCCAAAATAAATATGCAAGACAGGGGGATCTCCCGGAATACATCTGTAGTCCCAATTTAAATATGCAACGCAAGATGAAATAGAAGGTATGGCATCGAGTCATACAGTTTATACAGAACATAGATAAGGAAAGTAGGGACTTAACTAAGCATGGCGCACAGAATATCAAATAGGCAGTTAAAACACGTAAGCATGCTTCTCTAATCTAAGCTAGACAATTAAACGTATTAGTATAATTTAATAAGGGAAAACGGTTTATGATTTAGAAAGGAAGGACGGGATTTTTGCAGTAATTGCCCGTGTACGTACTCATCACCTCACGTACACGGCGCCCACACATCAATTTATATCAAACATCCTATTGGAAAAGTCCCCAACGCAAGGTTAGGCAAGCCACTTACCTCGAACCAAGCTAAGTCAATCGGTCACAATGCCTTTCCCACGAATATCCGGCTCCGAATGGCCCAAATCCAGCCAAAAGCAATTACATATCAAAAATACAACCATGATAGACTTATCTAATTAATGAAATCAACACTTTTAACAAAAATTCCGAAATTAACTCAAACATTGCTTGTGGGGCCCACGTCTCGGAATTGGGTAACAGTCACAAAATACGAACACCCATTCACTGACGAGTCTAACCATATAAAAATTTCTCAAATCCGACCACAAATCACCTTTCAAAATTCGAAATCTTTGTTGAAGAAGTTCTTCCAAATGTTTCCCAATTTCAACCCCAAAATCCGAAATTAATGATGAAATCAACCATAGATTAGTGGAATATAACCATAAAGGAGTTAGGAGTCATTACCCAAAAACTTCCTCCGAAAATCTCTCCAAATTTCGCCTTCTACCAAGCTCCCCATTAAATTTTTGTGTTATGAACTCAACCCTCATTTTTGAACCTTCAATTCTTCCTAGGTGCGTTCTTCTTCGTGAACGCGACATCATGATCGCGAACGCGATGAACAAACTTCCACTGGCCCAATTTTCCTCCTTCGCGAATGCGAGGGTACTCTCGCGAATGCGTACCTTCCACTGACGGACCCCTTCGCGAACGCGGGAACCTCTTCGCAAATGCGTAGGCTTAATGCTCGGAGCTTCATGTGCCCCGTTCCTTTACGCGAACACGAGGACCATATCGCGAACGCATAGGCTTAAGGTCCCACAAATTCGCGAACGAGGGAACAACATCGCGAACATGAAGAACAACTTAGAGCCTTTCCCAGATGCTCTACGCGATCGCGAGGCACCTCTCACGAACGCGATGAAGAATTTTTCTACAATAAAACACCAGAAATCTGCTACTTCTCTAAGTCCAAAAATGACCCGTTGAGCATTCAAAACACACTCAAGGCCCCCGGGACCTCGACCAAACATACCAACCAATCCTAAAATACCATACGAACTTAGTCAAGCTCTTAAATCACATCAAACAATGCTAAAATCACGAATCACCCTCCAATTCAAACTTAAAGAACTTAAAACTTCAAAATTATACAACTAATGCCGAAACCTATCAAATCACGTTCGATTGACCTAAATTTTGTGCACCAGTCATAATCAACATTACGGACCTAATCTAACTTCCGGAATCGGAAAACGACCCTGATATCAAACATTCCACTACCGGCCCAAAACTCCAAATATTCGACTTTCGCCATTTCAAGCCTAAATGAGCTACGGACCTCCAAAACACAATCTGGACACGCCCCTAAACCCAAAATCACCTAACGGAGCTAACGGAACTGACGGAATTCCATTCCAGAGTCGTCTTCTCATAGTTCCGACTATGGTCCAAATCCTAAGGCTTAAGCTCTCATTTAGGGACTAAGTGTCCCAAAACACTCCGAACCTCAAAACCAATCTTCCCGGCAAGTCACAATAGCAGAAATAGATATGGGGAAAGCAGTTAATAGGGGTACAGGGCTCTAACTCTCAAAACGAGCGGTCGGGTCGTTACATCCTCCCCCTCTTAAAACAATCGTTCGTCCTCGAACAAGTATAAAGACATACCTGACACTGTGAAAAGATGAGGGTACTGGCTACGCATATCCTGCTCGGTCTCCCAAGTCTCCTCCTCGACCGGCTGACCTCTCCACTGGACCTTTACTGAAGCAATATTCTTTGACATGAGCTTTCTGACCGGCCTGTCCAAAATGACTACTGGCTCCTCAACATAAGATAGATCCTTGTCCAACTAGACTGAGCTGAAATCCAATACATAATTCGGATCACCGTGATACTTTCGGAGCATAGACACGTGGAATACCGGGTGAACTCCTGCTAGGCTGGGAGGCAAGGCAAGCTCATAAGCAACCTCCCCAACTCACCGTATTATCTCAAAAGGACCAATGAACCTCGGGCTCAGCTTTCCCTTCTTCCCGAACCTCATGACGCCCTTCATAGGCGATACTCGAAGCAAGATCCGCTCACCAACCATAAATGCCAAATCACGAACCTTCCGGTCCGCATAACTCTTCTGCCTAGACTAGGCTGTGCGAAGTCTCTCCTGAATCACCTTCACCTTATCTAGGGCATCCTGGACCAAGTATGTACCCAACAGTCGGGCCTCGCCCGGATCAAACCATCCCATTGGGGACCGGGACCGGCACTGCCTACCATACATAGCCTCATACGGTGCCATCTGAATGCTGGACTGGTAACTGTTGTTGTAAGAAAACTCTGCAAGTGGCAAGTATTGGTCCCATGACCCTCCGAACTCCATCACACAGGCACGGAGCATATCCTCAAGAATCTGAATCGTGCTCTCGGACTGCCCGTCCTTCTGAGGGTGAAAGGCTGTGCTCAGCTCCACCCTAGTACCCAACTCCCGCTGTACGGCTCTCGAAAACCGTAATGTGAATTGTGTACCTCTGTCTGAAATGATGGATACTGGAATACCATGAAGGCGGACAATCTCTCTGATATAAATCTCAGCCAACCTCTCAGAAGAATAAGTGGTCAACACTGGAATAAAATGAGCTGACTTGGTCAGCCGATCCACGATCACCCAAATAGCATCGAACTTTCTCAAAGTTCGTGGAAGTCCAACTACAAAGTCCATGGTGATCCATTCCCACTTCCACTCTGGGATCTCTAACCTCTAAAATAATCCACCCGGACTCTGGTGCTCATATTTGACCTGCTGACAGTTGAGACACTTGGCCACAAACCCAACTATATCCTTCTTCATCCTCCTCCACCAATAGTGCTGTCTCAAATCCTGGTACATTTTCGCGGCACCGGGATGAATGGAGTACCGCAAATTGTGGGCCTCCTCGAGAATCAACTCCCGAAGCCCATCTACATTGGGTACACAGATCCGACCCTGCATCCTCATCACACCATCATCACCAATAGTCACATCTCTGGCATCACCTCGCCGAACCCTGTCCTGAAGAACTAGAAGATGAGGATCATCGTACTGGCGCTCCCTGATACGGTCATAAAGAGAAGGCCGAGCAACCACACAAACTAATACCCGGCTAGGCTCTGAAACATCCAATCTCATGAACTGGCTGGCTAAGGCTTGAACATCCAAGGCTAAGAGCCTCTCAGCTGCCGGAAGATATGCCAAACTCCCTAAACTCTCTGCCCAGTGACTCAAAGCATCGGCCACCACATTGGCCTTCCCAGGGTGGTACAAAATAGTGATATCATAATCCTTAAGCAACTCCAACCACCTCCGCGACATAAGTTAAGGTCTTTCTGCATAAACAGATGCTGCAAACTCCGATGATCGGTGTAAATCTCACAAAGAACACCGTACAAATAATGTCGCCATATCTTCAAGGCATGAACAATAACTGCTAACTCAAGGTCATGGACAAGATAGTTCTTTTCGTGCACCTTCAGCTGTCTGGACGCGTAGGCAATCACCCTACCGTCCTGCATCAACATCGCTCCAAGGTCAATCCTCGAGGCATCATAATAGATAGTGTAGGACCCTGAACCTGTAGGCAATACTAATACTGGGGCTGTAGTCAAAGCTGTCTTGAGCTTCCGAAAGCTCTCCTCACACTCCTCGGTCCACCTCAACAGAGCACCCTTCTGGGTCAGCCTGGTCATAGGTGCTGCAAAGGATGAAAACCCCCCCCCCCCACAAAGCAATAGTAATACCCCGCCAAACTAAGGAAACTGCAGATCTCCGTAGCTGATGACGGTCTAGGCCAACTCTGCACTGCCTCCATCTTCTTCGGATCTACCTTGATCCCATCACAAGACACTATCTGGCCCAAGAATGCCACTGAATCAAGCCAGAATTCACACTTAGAAAATTTTGCATACAACCTCTTCTCCCTCAAAGTCTGAAGAACGGTCCTAAGGTGCTGCTCATCATCTTCCCGAGACCGGGAATATACCAGGATGTCATCAATAAACACAATGACGAAGGAATCAAGATAAGGCCGGAATACACTATGCATCAAATGCATAAAGGCTGTTGGGGCATTGGTCAGCCCAAATGACATGACAAGAAACTTATAGTGACCATATCTGGTCCTGAAAGCAGTCTTCAGGATGTCCGGCTCCCGAATCTTTAACTGATGATAGCCATAACGCAAGTAAATCTTGGAAAACACCCTGGCACCTTGTAACTGATCAAATAAATCATCGATGTGAGGCAAAGGATACCTGTTCTTCACTGTAACTTTGTTCAACTACCGATAATCAATACACATATGCATAGAACCATCCTTCTTCTTCACAAATAAGACTAGAGCACCCCAAGGTGATACACTAGGTCTGATGAAACCCTTATCAAGTAACTCCTGCAACTGCTCCTTCAACTACTTCAACTCAGGAGCAGCCATACGATAGGGAGGAATAGAAATGGGCTGAGTATCCGGCAATAAATCAATACCGAAATCAATATTTCTATCGGGCGGTATACCCGGAAGATCAGTTGGAAACACATCAGGGAAATCCCTCACTACTAGAACTGACTCAACTGTAGGGGTATCAATACTGACAACTCTCACATAAGCCAAATACGCATCACACCCCTTCTCAACCATTTGCTGAGCCCTAAGAAATGAAATGACCCTACGGGGAGTATACTCTAAGGTACCTCTCCACTCTAATCTCGAAAAGCTGGCAAAGCCAGCATCACGGTCTTAGCATGACAATCAAGATTAGCATAATGGGGTGACAATCAGTCCATGCCCAAGATAACATCAAAATCTACCATACTGAGTAATAACAAATCGGCTCTGGTCTCAAAACCACTAAGAACAATCAAACACGACTGATATACGTGGTCCACAATGAGAGAATCTCCCATGGAAGTAGATACAGAAATAGGGAAACTCAAAGAATCCCAAGATATCCCCAAATTTGGAGCAAAATAAGAAGACACATATGAATACGTGGAGCCTGGGTTAAATAATACTAATGCATCCCTATGACAGATAGGGACGATACCTGTGATGATTGAATTTGAAGCAACGGCCTCTGAACGGGCTGGAAGGGCATAGTACCTAGCCTGGCCTCCCCCTCTAGGGCAACCTCGACCTCCCCGACCTTTACCTCGAGCTGGCTGAGGAGGTGGGGTGGCAGCTGGGGCTGGAAGAATGGTCGGAGGACCCAGTGGAGAACGTGGAGGCTGATAAGTCTGTAAAGGTGTACCCCTCCTAGATTTGGGGCAATCTCTAACCATGTGACGAGTGTCACCACACTCAAAACAACCTCTCGAAGGATGCGGAGACTGAGACTGACTCGTACCTGGCCTGCTGGACTGGCCGGTAATAGCACCTCGAGTAGGAGGCATACTGGATACTGGTGGTGCATAATAGGGCTCCTGAGGTCTAGGAGGAGCTGGAACACCGCTGGCTGCTGGAAGAGCTGAATGAATGGGGCGATTCACAAAACCCCTACCATAGCGTGCTGCTGGTGCACGAGGTCCTGAATAATGACCAGTCTCTCAAGACCTTTTGGCCTCTCTCTCTTCTCTGTCCCGGGCAAACATGCCCTCCACTCTCCTGGCAATGCTCACTGCCTGCTGATAAGTGATGTCCATCTCCAACTCCCTGGCCATACTGGTCCGAATACTGGGGTGGAGTCCCTCAATGAAGCGACGAACCCTCTCTCTGACTGTAGCAACCAGATCCGGTGCATGGCAAGCTAACTCACTGAAACGGACTGCATAGTCCGACACAGTCATAGCACCCTAACGCAACTGCTCAAACTTTGTGCACCAAGAATCCCTGAGGCTCTGAGGAACATACTCACGTAAGAACATCTCTGAAAATGGAGTCCAAGTGAGTGAGGCTGCCTCATCCGGACTACTTAGCTCATAGGCACGCCACCACTTATATGCTGCTCCCCTCAGCTGGAAAGCGGTGAAAGAAACCACACTCGTCTCCAGAATGCCCATAGTGCGGAGAATACGATGACACTCCTCAAGCAATCCCAGAGCATCATCTGAAGCTAGTCCGCTGAAAGTAGGTGGGTGGTACTTCTTGTACCTCTCAAGTCTGAGTTGCTCTGCCTCAGAAGCAGCTACCCTGGTCTCATGCTGAACCGGAGCCACTGGGGCATAGGAATATACTCTGGGGCCTGATCAACCTGGACCCTCTGCTCAGGAGTGCGGGCTACAGGAGTCTGTGCCCCTCCCCCGGCCTGATATATAGTGGGAGCTATTGGAAATAGTCCAGCCTGAGCCAGAGTGCTGAACATGCTCATGAACTGAGCTAAAGTCTCCTGGAGGGCTGGAGTAGCAATAGGGATCTCCGGTGCTGGCCCTCCAGCTGGACTCGGACCCCAGCCTCTGGCGGCTCTGGCATGGGGCTCGGGTGCCTAATCGTCGGTCCTCCCAGTACGGGTCCTCACCATTTGTGAGAAAGAATAGAATAGAGTTTTAGAATTTTGATGTCAATAACTCGCACGACAAGGAAATCAAAGAAATATAATTGTTCTTAACAGTTACATAGCCTCCCGAAGATAAGTATGGACGTCTCCGCACCGATCCGCGAGACTCTAATAAACCATCTTGTGACTCGCAACTCCTATGAACCTAGAGCTTTGATACCAACTTGTCACGATCCAAATTAACTCTCTGTAAGGTGTCGTGATGGCACCTAGTCTTTACGACTAAATAAGCCTAATATTACAAAAAATATAAAGAAAACACAACATTTGTTTTAAGATCAACAGCATATCGTGAATAGCCAAGAGTAGTACCAATCGGCATATACAAAAATAACTTCCCAAGACTCGGAATATCGCTAAGTCACAAGCTGCTATAATCTATGTATCTCTATACAAAAGTCTGGAGATAATAAATAAAGTCTCTAGGCGAGGGAGAAGAAGGGGACTCCGAAGATTTGCGGACACAAGCAGTAGTACCTTGAAATCTCCTAAAATCAGCAGCACGCACTAACCCCGAGGCTGATAGCTCGCACCTAGATCTGCACACGAAAACATGTGCAGGAAAGGGTATGAGTACACCACAATGATACCCAGTAAGTGCCAAGCCTAACCTCGGTCGAGTAGTGACGAGGTCAGGTCAAGGCCCTACCGGAGTAAATATAATAAATTAAACAGTAAAAGATATAAGTAGAATTTACGGTAACATAATTACAGAAATTCTCGAAAATTTAACAGTTAAGGGAGCCCTCAGCTCAGAAGAAGGTAAGCACAGTGGGAAATCTCCCGGGATACCGTCCCGTAGTTGCAAATGAATATGCAGTACATGGGAATCTCTCGGAATACGTCCGTAGTCCCAAAGTAAATATGAAGTGCTGGGGGATCTCCTGGAATACGTCTGTAGTCCCAAAGTAAATATGCATGCTGGGGGATCTCTCGAAATACGTCCGTAGTCCCAAAATAAATATGCAAGACAGGGGGATCTCCTAGATTACGTCCGTAGTCCCAATTTAAATATACAACGCAAGATGAAATGGCAGGTATGGCATCGAGTTATAAAATTTATACAGAACACAAATAAGGAAAGTAGGGACTTAACTAAGCATGGCGCACAGAATATCAAATAGGCAGTTAAAACACGTAAGCATGCTTCTCTAATCTAAGCTAGACAATTAAACGTATTAGTATAATTTAATAAGGGAAAACGGTTTATGATTTAGAAAGGAAGGACGAGATTTTTTTTTTGATAGCCCGTGTACGTACTCGTCACCTCACGTACACGGCGCCCACACATCAATTTATATCAAACATCCTAAGGGACAAATTCCCAACACAAGGTTAGGCAAGCCACTTACCTCGAACCAAGCTCAGTCAATCGGTCACAATGCCTTTCCCACAAATATCTGGCTCCGAATGGCCCAAATCTAGCCTAAAGCAAGTACATATCATAAATACAATCATGATAGACTCATCTAATTAATGAAATCAACACTTTTAACAAAAAATCCGAAATTAACTCAAACATTGCTCGTGGGGCCCACGTATCGAAATCGGGTAACAGTCACAAAATACGAACACCCATTCACTCATGAGTCTAACCATATAAAAATTTCTCAAATCCGACCACAAATCCCCTTTCATAATTCGAAATCTTTGTTGAAGAAGTTCTTCCAAATGTTTCCCAATTTCAACCCCAAAATCTGAAATTAAATGATGAAACCAACCATAAATTAGTGAAATATAACCATAAAGGAGTTAGGAATCATTACCCAAAAACTTCCTCCGAAAATCTCTCCAAATTCCGCCTTCTACCGAGCTTTCAATCAAATGTTTGTGTTATGAACCCTCGTTTTTGAACCTTAAATTCTGCCCAGGTGCGTTCTTCTTCGCGAACGCGACATCACGATCGCGAACGCGATGAACAATCTTCCACTGGCCCAAAATTTCTCCTTCGCGAATGAGTACCTTCCACTGACGGACCCCTATGTGAACGCGGGAATCTCTTCGCGAATGCATAGGCTTAATGCCCTGTGCCCCGTTCCTCTACGCGAACGCGAGGACTATATCGCGAACGTGTAGGCTTAAGGTCACACACCTTCGCAAACGCGGGAACAACATCGCGAACGCGAAGAATAACTTAGCTGCCTTTCCCAGATGCTCTACGCGGTCGCGAGGCTAATGAAGGATTTTTCTGCAATAAAACACCAGAAATTTGCTACTTCTCTAAGTCCAAAAATTACCCGTTGAGCATCCGAAACACACCCGAGGCTCCCGGGACCTCGACCAAACATACCAACCAATCCTAAAACACCATACAAACTTAGTCGAGCTCTCAAATCACATCAAACAATGCTAAAATTACGAATCACCCTCCAATTCAAACTTAAAGAACTTGAAATTTCAAAATTCTATAACTCATGCCGAAACCTATCAAATCACGTCCGATTGACCTCTATTGTGCGCACAGGTCATAATCAACATTATGGACCTACTCCAACTTCCGGAATCAGAAAATGACCCTGATATCAAAAATTCAACTACTGGCCCAAAACTCCAAAAATTCGACTTTCGCCATTTCAAGCCTAAATGAGCTACGGACCTCCAAAACATAATTCGGACATGCCCCTAAACCCAAAATCACCTAATAGACCTAACGGAACCGACGAAATTCGATTCCGGAGTCGTCTTCATACAGTTCCGACTACGGTCCAAATCCTAAGGCTTAAGCTCTCATTTAGGGACTAAGTGTCCCAAAATACTCCAAAACTAAAAACCAATCATCCCGGCAAGTCAAAATAGCAGAAATAGATATGGGAAAAGCAGTTAATAGGGGTACGGGACTCTAACTCTCAAAACAACCGGTCGGGTCCTTACAATTAGGAATAATTAGAATACAGTTAATACAAATATATTTGAATACACTGAATATAAAATAGCGAATATAGTAAATACAAACATTGAATCTAATAAATTCAACAGTAAAAAATAATTGAAACACACTAAATAAAAAAGTTATATACAACTGAAAAATCATTCTAATTAATTGGGTTGATAATGAGGTATGTTAGAATTGATTTTGTTGAGTTATATTTGGAGTGTATCATGCTAATTGATATTATTTCCGTTATTAGATAGCTGGACATACCTATTTTTAAGGTGATTGTCGTTACTGTATTCTTGAATATGTGGCGCAAATACATGTGAATACATGCGCGTACAGCTGGACTGCCCTGATTTTAGGCGCCTTTTGCTGCTGTATTCATGAATACAACAGCGCGAATACATGTGAATACATGCACGTATAGCTGGACTGTCCTGATTTTTAGGCATCTCTTTGCTGTTGTATTCATGAATACAACAGCGCGAATACAACAAATACACTATCGTAACAACTGAATAGTAACTGTAGGAAGTAATCATGTATATGGTAGTTATAAGAAGTTAATACCACTAAACAATAGTCATTTCTGAAAATTTCTCATGAAAGAATAGTCACATTATTGGTGGACCGAATAACACTCACAACGTAAAAAGAAAAAATAAGAGAAAATTATTAGTAACCATTGCCATGAAGTTTTAAATTTCATACGTGAAAACTTTGGACATTGTTGTGGAGTTTTATCTGTAAATTTTAAAATTCCAGACAATGACTATTTTTAATCACATAAACTAAAAAGTAGTTATTCGTGAATTTTACTGTCACGACCCAATTTTTCCTATAGGCCATGATGGCGCCCAACATCGCCGCTAGGCAAGTCAACGGTGAACTAACTATGTGATTACTCTTTTTAATAAGTTTTCAAGTAATTAAATTTCATTGATTAAGAGATTAATAAGCAGAAGATTTAAATCAATAAAACAAAAGCAACTGAGTGCAGTCATAGTGATAATACTACTCCATAACCATAAAGTCTAATAGTGTGTGTGCCAAGACCTAGTGTCACAAGTGTATGAGCACTAGTAGAATATACAAAACTCCAACTACTATCTGAAATAAAAATAGACAGAAAATAAGGGCAAAAGAGAAACTCTAGGTACTGCGGAACGGCTCAGGCTGTAGCTCACCACTAGGCCTCAGGGTAACGGGGATGCGTGCTGGTGAGACCGCCAGATGCACCTGCCTCAGATGCTGCACAGTTAGTGCAGAAGTGTAGCGTGAGTACATAAACAATACGTACCAAATAAGTATAAAGTCTAACCTTGAAGAAGTAGTGACGAGGGTTCGACATCGATACTTACTATGGGCTAACAGAAAAAAATACATAAGTTCTAAATAAGCATGTGTTATGTATATAATTACAGTAATTCAATAACAAGCAGGAAATAAATAATTCTTTCACACATGATAAATCCCAAATTAATTTCTGTCTTATATTATTTTAACCTCTCAAGCCATGAAATAACATCAAATATATAATTAAACTCCAAGTATTATCACGCATGATTATGCCGAGGTCGTACGGCCCAATCTAGAATAACGTGTACACTGCCGAGGGTCGTGCGACACGAACCATAGATGCATCTATCTACTGCTGAGGCGTTCGTCCCGCTCCACAAAAAGAGAGGATATTTTATAAACATTTGGTTTAAAAGTTATTACAATGCTAATACACAAAGAAGCACAATTTCATTAACGGTCAAGTTGTCACGGCTCGAAATTCCCACCTTCGGGACCGTGATGGTGCCTGATATTTTACTTGCTAGGCAAGCCAATATTAGAATAATATTATCCATTTTTAAAATAATTTAAAATTTATTAATAACAAAGAATTAAATACGAAAGTAAAGTCTGAAATGTAGTGAATAAACCATAAAATAACGGTGTCTAAATACCATCCCAGAATTGGTGTCACAAGTGCATGAGCTTCTAGAATAAATACAAATAAAGGTCTAAATAAATAAAGCTCTCTGAAAATAAACACACAGCAAAAGTAAAATAGACGGGGACTTCAAAACTGCGGACGTCGTGTAGTTATACCTCAAGTCTCCTCTGGTAGCTGAAATCCGAGCAAGTTTATGGTACGCCACTGGGACCAACTCTGAAATCTGCACAAGAAGTGCAGAGTGTAGTATCAGTATAACCGACCCCATATACAGGTAATTACTGAGCCTAACCTTAACGAAGTAGTAACAAGGCTAAGGTGGGTCACTTACATTCACCTGTACGCAATATTAATAACAACAACAAATAATAGAAATAAATCGGTTAACTCATTTACACTAATTGAAGCCAACTCAACATTCATAACCCATTATTATTTCAACCAATTTCCGTTGCAGCGTACAAATCGCTCCCACAATATATTCATTTTCAATCCTCTCATATATTTATTTTAATCAAATATATATAGACTTTTAAATAAGTCTGTTGCAGCGTGCAATCCGATCCCCCAATATTGACTTTTAAATAAGTCTATTGCGGCGTGCAATCTGATCCCCCAATATTGACTTTTAAATAAGTCTATTGTGGCGTGCAATCCGATCCCCCAATATAAATATTTACTTTCATTTCCGTTGCGGCATGCAACCCGATCCCCCAATAAATAATTCAATCAATTTTGTTGTGGCGTGCAACTCGCTCCTTCAATATATCCATTTACCAATTCTTATAGAAGCAATTGCCTCAATAAATGCAACAATTAATACAAAATTTTAAGACAACAAGCATACAACAATTATGATTTAATTATGAAACAAACAATGACAAATAGCAATTTATTAAGGAAATTAGGGAGAAAATAAGCATTTTAATATTTAATATGCTAAATGTCAAGTAGTAATTAATACACATAAATCAAATAATATGTAACAATTATAGCAGAAATTCAAGAATTAATATTTGACAAAGAATAGGAGGGAAGCAATTATTATAACAATTAATTCATGATTTAAAATGATTTATAATTTTTAAATAATTATGCAAACAATTAATTTGACGACGTATAGACACTCGTCACCTAGCATATGCATCGTTCACATGCATTTCACATAACAAATAATTTAAGGGTTCTATTCCCTCAAGTCAAGGTTAACCACAACACTTACCTCGCTTTGCAAATTCCAATCAATTACTCGACCACAGCTTTTCCTTTTAAATTTATCTCCAAAAGCTTCAAATCTATTCATAAACAATTCAATATACTCAATACGAATCATAGGAATTAATTCCATATGAATTTACTAATTTTCCGGATAAAAATCTGAAATTCATTAAAATATTTGATAGTGGGACCCACGTCTCAAATCTCAGAAAAACTTATGAAATCTGAACACCCATTCCGAGACGAGTCCAACCATATAAAAATAGTCCAATTCCGATGTCAAATGGACTTTCAAATCTTAAATTTTTGTTTTTGTAAGATTTTATAAAAATCTGATTTTTCTTCCATAAATTCACGGATTTATGATGTAAATGAGTATGGAATCATGAAATATAATCAATATAGGATAAGGAACACTTACCCCAATGTTTTTTCGTGAAAATCGCCCAAGAATCGCCTTACCCGAGCTCAAAAATTGGAAATGGTTGAAAATGGGTCGAAATCCCATTTTCAGAACTTAAGTTCTGTTTTCAGATTTTTACTCATCGCGATCGCATAGAACACATTTTTCCCAAGTTCATTTTACTCTTCGCGATCGCGAAGCATATTTTGGCTGCCCAGATTTTTAACTCTACGCGAACGCGGAAGGGCTTATGCGAACGCGAAGCACAACTTCTCAGCCTTCCGTGACCGCAAACCACCTTGTGCGATCGCATAGAACAAATTTTGTGCTTCAGCTTCTGCCTCATTCCTTCTACACGAACGCGGGTTGGCCCTCGCGTTTGCTGTGCTTTGTCTGCTGTCACTGTGCGATCGCGGACCTCACTATGCGATCGCATAGCACAAATTTCATCAGTGACCATTAAGCCTTCGTGATCGTGGACACAGTCACGCGGTCGCATAGAAGAAAACCAGTTGCAGCAGGTTCAGCAGTTTCATGGTTCCAGAATGCGCCGATCCTGATCTGAATTACACCCGAGCCCTCGGGGTTCCAAACCATACATGCACACAAGTCCTAAAACATCATACGAACTTGCTCGCGCGATCAAATCGCCAAAATAACACCTAGAACTACGAATTGAACCCTAAATCGAATGAAATTTTCAAGAAAACTTTAAAACTTATATTTTCACAACCGGACGTCCGAATCACGTCAAATCAACTCCGTTTCTAGCCAAATTTGGCAGACAAGTCATAAATATTATAGTGGACTTATACAGGGCTTTGGAACCAAAATACGGACCAGGTGTCAATAAATCCAACATCAATAACTTCTCAAAAATTATTAAGCTTTCAAACTTTTAATTTTTCATCAAAATTCCATATCTCGGGCTAGGGACCTCGGAATTCGATTTCGGGCATACGTCCAAGTCCCAAATCACGATACAGACCTACCAAAATTGTCAAAACACTGATTTGAGTCCGTTTGCTCAAAATGTTTACCAAAGTCAACTCAGTTGAGTTTTAAAGCTCTATTTCACATTTTACTCCATTTTTCACACAAAAACTTTCCAAAAAATTATACGGACTGTGCACGTAAGTCGAGGAGTGATAAGTAGTACTTTTCGAGGTCTTAGATCATAGAATTAATTATTACATTTAAAGATGACATTTTGGGTCATCACATTCTCCATCTCTAAAACAAACGTTCATCCTCGAATGAAGTTAGAAAAAAGTATATGAGTTGGTGAATAAGTATGGATATTTACTTTGCATGTCCGACTCGGACTCCTAGGTAGATGCCTCTACCGGCTGACCTCTCCATTGCACTCGAACTGAAGGATAACTCTTAGACCTCAACTGTCGGACCTGCCGGGCTAGAATAGCCACCGGCTTTTCCTTGTAAGTCAAATCTTTGTCTAATTGGACTGAGCTGAAATCTAACACATGGAACGGATCACCATGATATTTCCGGAGCATAGACACATGGAACACCGGATGAACCACTGATAAACTAGGTGGTAATGCAAGCCTGTAGGCTACTACTTCACCCACCCTTTCAAGAATTTCAAAGGGTCCAATATACCTGGGGCTCAACTTGCCCTTCTTTCTGAACCTCGTTACACCTTTCATCGGTGAAACCCGGAGCAATATTCTTTCTCCAACCATGAATGCAATATCACGAACTTTACGGTCGGCATAACTCTTTTGCCTAGACTGAGTTGTGCGAAGTCGATCCTGAATAATCTTGACCTTATCCAAGGCATCATGTACCAAATCGGTACCCAACAACCGAGCCTTTCCCGGTTCAAACCAACCAACTGGTGATCGGTATCGCCTTCCGTCCTTTCCCGGTTCAAACCAACCAACTGGCGATCGGCATCGCCTTCCGTATAATGCCTTATATGGAGCCATCTGAATGCTCGATTGGTAGCTATTATTATAAGAAAACTCAGCAAGTGGCAAGAATTGATCCCAAGAACCTCCAATGTCTATAACACAAGCGCGGAGCATATCTTCCAATATCTGAATAGTGCGCTCTGACTGTCCGTCTGTCTGTGGACAAAATGTTGTACTCAACTCCACCTGCGTGCCTAACTCATGCTGTACAGCTCTCTAGAAATGTGAGGTAAACTTTGTACCTCGATCTGAAATAATAGACACGGGCACACCGTGAAGGCGGACAATCTCACGAATGTAAATTTCAGCTAACCTTTCTGAAGAATAGGTAACTGCCACTAGAATGAAATCTGCTGACTTGGTCAACCTCTCCACAATGACCCAAACCGCATCAAATTTTATTTGAGTCCATGGGAGTCCAACAACAAAATCCATAGTGATACACTCCCACTTCCATTCAGGAATATCTAACTTCTGAAGCAAACCACCAGGTCTCTGATGCTTGTACTAAACTTGCTGGCAATTCAGACACCGAGCTACATATGCAACTATATCCTTTTTTATTCTCCTCTACCAATAATGTTTCCGCAAATCTTGATACATTTTGGCGGTACCTGGATGAATAGAATACCTAAAACTGTGTGCCTCTGCAAGAATTAATTCACGAAGCCCGTCAATATTAGGCACACAAATACTACCCTACATTCGTAGAACTCCATCTTCCCCCATAGCAACCTGATTAGCATCAATGTGCTGCACCGTGTCCTTGAGGACAAGTAAATGAGGATCATCATACTGCCTCTCTCTGATACGCTCATATAAAGAAGACTGAGAAACTGTGCAAGCCAGAACCCGGCTGGGTTCTGTAACATCTAACCTCACGAACTGATTAGCCAAAGTCTGAACATTTGCAGCTAATGGCCTCTCACCAACCGCAATATACGCAAGATTGCCCATACTCACAGCCTTTCTACTCAAAGCATCGGCCACCTCATTGTCCTTTTCGGGGTGATACAAAATGGTGATATCATAGTCTTTCAACAACTCCAACCATCTTCTCTGCCTCAAATTAAGATCCTTTTGTTTGAACAGATACTGAAGGCTGCGATGATCAGTAAATACCTCACACGAGACACCGTAGAGATAATGCCTCCAAATCTTCAGTGCATGAAGAATGGCTACCAATTCTAAGTCATGAACAGGATAATTATTCTCGTAAACTTTCAATTGCCGCGACGTATATGCAATCACTCTGCCATCTTGCATTAATACTGGACCAAGCCCAATGTGAGATGCGTCATAATATACCGTATACGATCCTGAACTTGTGGGTAATACCAACACTGGCGTCGTAGTCAAAGCAGTCTAGAGCTTCTGAAAGCTCAACTCACACTCGTCTGACCATTTGAATGGGACACCTTTCTAGGTCAGTATAGTCAATAGGCTTCCTATAGATGAAAACCTATCCACGAACCGACGATAGTAACCTGCCAAACCCAGGAAACTCCGGATTTCTATAACTGAATAGGTCTAGGCCAATTCTGAACAGCCTCTATCTTCTTAGGATCCACCTTTATGCCTTCTGCCGATACAACATGCCCCAAAAAGGCAACTGAGTCCAACCAAAACTCACATTTTGAAAATTTGGCATATAACTGATTATTCCTCAAAGTATGAAGCACACTCCGAAGATGTTGCTCATGCTCCTCTCAACTGCTGGAGTAAATCAAGATATTATCAATGAATACAACCACAAAAGAATCCAAATAGGGCTTAAACACCCGATTCATCAAATCCATAAATGTTGCTGGAGCATTTGTCAACCCAAATGACATCACTAGGAATTCGTAATGCCCATATCGAGTCCGAAAAGCTGTCTTAGGGACATCAGATGCCCTAATCTTCAACTGATGGTAACCAAACCTCAAATCAATCTTCGAAAATACCTTGAAACCCTGAAGCTGATCAAATAAGTCATCAATTCTTGGCAGGAGATATTTGTTTTTGATAGTGGCCTTATTCAACTGCCGATAATCTATACACATCCGCATAGAATAATCTTTCTTCTTTACAAATAATACTGGTGCACCCCAGGGCGAGACACTGTGTCTAATGAATCCCTGATCAAGCAATCCTTGTAACTGCTCATTCAATTCGTTCAACTTTGGCGGGGCCATACGGTATGGTGGAATAGAAATGGGCTGAGTGCCCAGAGCCAAATCAATACATAAGTCAATATCTCTGTCGGGTGGCATTCCCAGTAAATCTGCAGGAAATACTTTTGGAAATTCACGAACAACTGGTACTGAGTCCATAGAAGGAACATCTGCACTAGGATCACGAATATAAGCCAAATAGGCTAGACACCCTTTCTCTACCATACGCCGAGCGTTCATATAAGAAATAACCCTGCTGGCAGAATGACTAGGAGTTCCTTTCCACTCTAACCGAGGTAACCCTGGCATGGCTAGGGTCATTGTCTTAACTTGAAAATCTAATATAACATGATAAGGTGACAACCAATCCATACCCAAGATGACATGAAAATCTACCATATCAAGAAGTAGAAGATCCACACTAGTCTCAAGACTACCAATAGTAACCACACACGAACGATAGACATGATCTACTACAACAGAGTTTCCCACCGGTGTAGATACACACACAGAAGCACTCAGAGAATCACAAGGTACAACCAAATATGAAGCAAAATAGGAGGACACATAGGAATAAGTAGATCCTGGATCAAATTGAACTGAAGCATCTCTATGGCAAACTGGAATAATAGCTGTGATCACAGCATCAGATGACTCGGCCTCAGGCTTAGCTGGAAAAGCATAAAATTAGAGCTGAACCCCACCACTCTGAACTGCGTCCCTGGGATGGCCTCTAACTGGCTGGCCTCCACCTCTAACGGTTTGACCTCCACATCTAATGGCCTGACCTCAACCTCTAATGGTATGACCTCTACCTCTAGCTGCCTGACCCCTAACTCTAGCTAGTTGAGCAGGTGGTGAAGCAACCGGTGTCGGTATGATGGCACGAGAATCCTGCCGAGATCTGTTACTCGCCAACCTAGGGCAATACCTCCTGATATGACCAATATTCCCACACTCATAACACCCATCCTGATGTCGTGGCTGCTGAAGCTGACCTAAATGGGCCGGATAACCACTGTATTAACTTTGGAGTAGTGGTGCACTGATAGGAGTTGAATGTGAACTGAATGCTGGCTGCCCATAGTAAGGTATAATAGGACCGTGACTCCCTCAAGCACAGTGAGATACATGAAGTGCGGAATGAAACGTTCTGGGAGGATGGCCCCTACTAAAATTACCCCTGCCCCCAGACGAGGCACCACTGAAACCACCGAACTGACGAGGCCTCTTATCAGACCTCTACCCTCTCTCTTTTGCAAGAACCATCTCGATCCTCCTCGCGACATTAGCAGCTTCCTGAAACGAAACCTCACTTCCGGTCTCTTTGTCCATCTGAAGCCTGATAGGATGTGTGACTGCCTCAATAAACCTCCTTACTCTCTCTCCCTCAGTAGGTAGTAAAAGGAGAGCATAACAGGCCAAATCCACAAAACGGGACTCATACTGAGTAACAGTCATGCTCCCCTGCTGTAGACGCTCAAATTGCTTGCGGTAATCCTCTCTCAGTGTGATAGGAAGGAACTTCTCCAGAAATAGCTGAGAGAACTGCCCCCAGGTAAGTGCAGGCGATCCAACTAGTCTGGCCAATGTATAATCTCTCCACCACCTCTTGGCGGAACCCGTCATCTGAAATACAGCAAAATCAATCCCATTGGTCTCAACTATACCCATGTTCCGTAGTACCTCATGGCAGCGGTCAAGATAATCATGTGGGTCCTCTGGAGGTGTACCACTGAAGTGAACTGGAAAGAGCTTAGTAAACTTATCCAGTATCAACAAAGCCTCAAAAGACATGGCGGGCCTATCACCGGTCTGTGCCGCAATAACTGGCTGAACTACCCCAACTGGCGGGGCTGCTGGAGCCTAATTCTGGGGAGCCATCTGCTCCGTAGCGGGAGTAGTGGGAGTTTGTGCTCCTCCCCCAGCTTGTGAAACGGCTGGGTCCATTGGAAATATACCATTCTGGGCCACGCCCTCCATAAGACTCACCAAATGGACTAGAGCGTCCTGAAGCACTAGAGTAGCTATGACTCCTTCCGGGACCTGAACTGGTCCAACTAGTACATTCTGATCTGGAACCTCCTCCTGAAGATCAACCTGAGGTTCTACAACAGGTGCAGTTGCTCGAGCTCTGGACTGAGATCTACCTCTGCCTCTGTCTCGGCCTCTAGCACGACCTCGACCTCTACCCCTGGCTATAGTTGCCACCGGGGGCTCTGGTCCCTGTCCATCGGTAGATGTATTACTTGTTCTCGCCATCTGCGAGAGAAATAAGAGTAGAATGGTTCAATCATCGATGATAGAATAAATTCGCATGACAGAATAAGAAAGAAGTGATATTGTTCCTAAACTTCATAGCCTCTGAGAGATAAGTACAGACGTCTCCGTACCAATCCTTCAGACTCTACTAAACTTGCTCGTGACTCGTGAGACCTATGTAACCTAGGGCTCTGATACCAACTGTCACGGCCCGAAATTCCCACCTTCGGGACTGTGATGGCGCCTAACATTTCACTTGCTGGGCAAGCCAACGTTAGAATAATATTATCCATTTTTAAAACAATTTAAAATTTATTAATAACAAAAAATTAAATGCGGAAATAAAGTCTGAAATGTAGTGAATAATACATAAAATAACGGTGTCCAAATACCATCTCAGAATTGGTGTCACAAGTGCACGAGCTTCTAGAATAAATACAAATTAAAGGTCTGAATAAATAAAGCTGTCTGGAAATAAACACACAGCAAAAGTAAAATAGAAGGGGACTTCAGAACTGCGGATGCCGTGCAGTTATACCTCAAGTCTCCTCTGGTAGCTGAAATCCGAGCAAGTCTATGGTACGCCGCTGGGACCAACTCCGAAATCTGCACAAGAAGTGCAGAGTGTAGTATCAGTACAACCGACCCCATGTACTGGTAAGTGCTGAGCCTAACCTCGACGAAGTAGTGACGAGGCTAAGGCGGGTCACTTACATTAACCTATACACAATATTAATAACAACAACAAATAATAGAAATATATCGGTTAACTCATTTATAATAATTGAAGTCAACTCAGCAGTCATAACCCATTATTATTTCAACCAATTTCCGTTGCAGCGTACAAACCGCTCCCACAATATATTCATTTTCAATCCTCTCATATATTTATTTTAATCAAATATATATAGACTTTTAAATAAGTCTGTTGCGGCGTGCAATTCGATCCCCCAATAATGACTTTTAAATAAGTCTATTGTGGCGTACAATCCGATCCCCCAATATTGACTTTTAAATAAGTCTATTGCGGCGTGCAATCCGATCTCCCAACATATATATATATATATATATATATATATATATATATATATATATATATATATATATATATATATATATATATATATATATATATATATGTATATATAATTTCCGTTGCGGTGTGCAACCCGATCCCCCAATATATAATTCAATCAATTCTATTGCGGCGTGCAACTCGCTCGTCCAATATATCCATTTACCAATTCTTATAGAAGAAATTGCCCCAATAAATGCAACAATTAATACAAAATTTTAAGACAACAAGCATACAATAATTATGATTTAATTATGAAAAAACACTGACAAATATCAATTTATTAAGGAAATCAGGGAGAAAATAGACAGTTTAATATTTAATATGCTAAATGTCAAGTAGTAATTAATACACATAAATCAAATAATATGTAATAATTATAGAAGAAATTCAAGAATTAATATTTGACAAAGAATAGGAAGGAAGCAATTATTATAATAATTAATTCATGATTTAAAATAATTTATGATTTTTAAATAATTATGCAAACAATTAATTTGACGACGTATAGACACTCGTCACCTCGCTTATGCGTCGTTCACATGCATTTCAGATAATAAATAATTTAAGGGTTTTATTCCCTCAAGTCAAGGTTAACCACAACACTTACCTCGCTTTGCAAATTCCAATCAATTACTCGACCACAGCTTTTCCTTTTAAATTTGTCTCCAAAAGCTTCAAATCCATTAATAAACAATTCAATATACTCAATACGAATCATAGAAATTAATTCTATATGAATTTACTCATTTTCCGGAAAAAAATCCAAAATTCATTAAAATATTCGACAATGGGATCCACGTCTTAAATATTCGACAGTGGGATCCACGTCTTAAATCTTGGAAAACATACAAAATCCGAACACCCATTCCGAGACGAGTCCAACCATACAAAAATTATCCAATTCCGATGTCAAATGGACCTTCAAATCATAAATTTTCGTTTTTGGAAGATTTTATAAAAATCTGATTTTTCTTCCATAAATTCACGGATTCATGATGTAAATGAGTATGGAATCATGAAATATAATCTATATAGGATAAGGAACACTTACCCCAATATTTTCCCGTAAAAAGCGCCCAAGAATCGTCTTACCCGAGCTCAAAAATTGGAAATGGTTGAAAATGGGTCGAAATCCCATTTCTAGAACTTAAGTTCTGTTTTTCAGATTTTTTCTCATCCATATCGCGGAAATTCGTTTGCGATCGTGTAGAACAACTTTTGCCCAGCTTCATTTTACTCTTCGCGATCGCGAAGCACATTTTGGCTGCCCGGATTTTTAACTCTACGCGAATGCGGAAGGGCTTATGCGAACGCGAAGCACAACTTCTCAGCCTTCCGCGATCGCGAACCACCTTGTGCGATCGCATAGAACAAATTTTGTGCTTCAGCTTCTGCCTCATTCTTTCTACGCGAACACGGCTTGGCCCTCACGTTCACGGTGCTTTGCCTGCTGTCACTGTGCTATCACGGACCTCACTATGCGATCGCATAGCACAAATTTCATCAGTGACCATTAAGCCTTCGCGATCACGGACACAGTCACGCGATCGCATAGAAGGAAACCAGTTGCAGCAGGTTCTGCAGTTTCATAGTTCCAAAATATGCCGATCCTGATCCGAATTACACCCGAGCCCTCGGGGTTCCAAACCATACATGCACACAAGTCCTAAAATATCATACGAACTTGCTTGCGCGATCAAATCACCAAAATAACACCTAGAACTATGAATTGAACCCCAAATCGAATGAAATTTTCAAGAAAACTTTAAAACTTATATTTTCATAACAGACGTCTGAATCACGTCAAATCAACTCCGTTTCTTGCCAAATTCGGCAAACAAGTAATAAATATTATAGTGGACCTATACCGGGCTCCGCAATTAAAATACGGACCCGGTGTCAATAAATCCACCATCATTAACTTCTTCAAAATTATTAAGCTTTCAAACTTTTAATTTTTCATCAAAATTCCATATTTTGGGTTAGGACCTCGGAATTCGATTTCGGGCATACGCCCAAGTCCCAAATCACGATACAGACATACCGAAATTGTCAAAATACTAATCCGAGTCTGTTTGCTCAAAATGTTGACCAAAGTCAACTCAGTCGAGTTTTAAAGCTCTATTTCATATTTTACTCTATTTTTTACACAAAAACTTTTCGGAAAATTATACGGACTGCGCACGTAAGTCGAGGAGTGATAAATAGTGCTTTTCGAGGTTTTAGATCACAAAATTAATTATTACATCTAAAGATGACATTTTGGGTCATCACACAAGTACCCGCCAAAACTCAAGTAAGTGTAGTTCAGTCTTTACAAATCCCGTAACAAGTTTCAATATAATTTAGGCACTTTAATTAACAACTATGGTGCAACCATTACAAGTATTTCATGATTTAGGTTCTAAACTACCCGGACTTAAGCATAATTAGTAGCTACGCACGGACTCTCGTCACCTCGTGCATACGTAGCCCCCACAATTAAAAGCAAATATTAATTTAAATCACCTATGGGGTAAATTCCCTCTTACAAGGTTAGACAAGAGACTTACCTCATCTCAAAGCTCACTTTCCAGCCTCAAATTCACTCTAAAGTCTCAACTCGGTGCCGAAAAATCCGAAACTAGTCAAATATTGTATAATTAATCAATACATGTTCAAAAGTTCATAATTTAACTTTTAGAATAATTACCCAACCCAAATTGGAAGATTCCTAAAATTCATCCCCAGGCCCACGTGCCCGGATTCCGGAAATTTTCGAAGATAATCGTTACCCATAACCTTATTAACTCAATTATATAACTTTCATCCCATTCCAAAATCATTTACGTGGTTCAATTCTATTTTTATCAAAACCTAGGTTTGTTCATCTAAACCCATAATTTTCACAAATTTACATGTTAAAATCTACCCATAATCTATGAATTTAACTTACATTAGATAAAAATTACCTACCTCCAATAGCTAGGTGAAAACCCCTCTCTAAGAGCTCCAAAAATTGCCCAAGGGATGCAACAAATGAACCCAAAATTGCCTAAGTTCCGACTTAAATAAAGGTCCTGCCCAGCGGTTTTTCCGCTTCTGCGGTTCCTTGGCCGAACATGCCCACAAGTTTGAAATCATGAGACGGACTTGGTCAAACCCTCAGAATGCAGAAAATAACACCAAAACTAAGAATCACACCCCAAACCAAATCGAATCAACTTATGAACTTCAAGTTCTTCCAACTTGCTCCGAGCGCGCCGAATCATACCTAAACTACTTAGAATGGCACCAAATTTTGTGTGCAAGACTTAAATCACCATACGGAACTATTCCCCGGCTCAGAATCTCAAACGGACCTCGATAACATCAAAACTTACTCCAAACCAAATTTAAAGAACTTTTAAATCTTCAATAAGCCAACTTTCAACATTAGGCACCGAAACGCTCCCGGGTCATCCAAAACCCGATCCGAACATACGCCCAAGTCCAAAATCATCATAAAACCTGTTGGAACCTTCAAATCTCGATTCCGAGGTCGTCTACTCAAAAATCACACTTTAGTCAAACTTAGCCCTTTTTAGCAAACATTAAGGAACCAAGTGTTCGATTTCAACCCGAACCCTTCCAAATCCCAAACTAACCATCATCGCGAGTCATAAAACAGTAAAAGTACATTCGGAGAGTCTTATTTAGGGAAACGGGGACCTAGAAAGCAAAACGACCGGTCGGGTCGTTACATTTACCCTTGCACATCGAGTTCCTGTTTTAAGGTGATAATTAGACCAATTCATACGTACTAGAGTAATTGTTATAATTCTGTTTTTGCTGGAGAGTCAATTTATATGATGTACTTTTAATAGGAACAAAGTTTAAGAAATAAAAAAAGAAATTTTAAAAACTTAAATTATTTCTAATATAGAAGTGTATTTGTCTTTGTGATAGATTAAAAAGAAAAATATATTAATAAATTGGGCAGAGGGGATAATCCGATTACAAAAGCAAGTGCAGCAGACCTTATTGAAATTAAAACAAGATTAGTAATCCTAAATTACTTAGAATTTGGTATTTTTTTAATCTTTTTAATTCATGTCAAACATACTTGTTGGAATCAGTGTTTTAAAAGGCATTTTTGGGACTCGTTCGGGGCTCGCCCCTGGGCGGGGCACTTGCAAAACGCTCTGGGACTCATGTATGGGGCTTAGTTCTGTGAGGCTTATGCCCCAAGCGCCCGACTGTACGCCCTAAACACGCCTAACGCCCAACGCTCGGGGCTCGTCTAAACAGTTGTAACATAAATCACGTGTCGAATTTCCTAATTAATATCGTTGACCTTCAAACTTCTTTAACAAATTAATGATAAAAGTTCTATTCATCGATAAAAATGTGAAGATTGAGCATAACTCTAATAATGAGACATAGTATTGCGAATTTATATCTTCACTTATTATTAGCCGTGTCTTAGTTCATTTGTCCCTACTTGTTATACACTTTTATTTATTTGATATCTTAAACTAATTTGTATTTATTCATGAAGGAGTAATATTTTAATTATCGTACTAATTAGGTTTTACTAATTATTTACTTTTAGGAAGGTAAAATGTAGAGTTTGATCATTTTTTAAAGAAATTGTAAGTTTTTAATTATTTGAAAGTTAAAGACGTTATACGTGATTTGTATGCATTAGTTATACTTAAGAATCATGCTGGATATTTTTTTCTATGAGTTCCTTTATTTTTCTTTTAATTTATATTTTATATTTTTTTCTGTTATTATGTTATTTTATTAATTTATAAATTAAAATTTTTAAAGATACATGGGGATTACCCCCTCCCCTCCCCTCCCCCCCCTCCAGGCTTACGCCTCTCCCCATATCAAGTAAAACGCCTCCGCCTCACACCCCCGTCTTTTAAAACATTGCTTGTAAGTAGCGTATAATAGATTGTTTGACTAGTTTTTTGTGGGGGTGGAACATATATATATACAGGTCAATTTTACCTGTTTATAAATATTTACTGTCATTATACTATTTTATAAAATATTAAAAATTAAATATCTATGGGGCTTACTGTCACGGGTCCAAATCCTTACATTGGGTAAAGGCACCTGCTCGCCCGTGCGGCACCTGCAGTTCTCCTCGCTGCAGGCTAGCCTGTTTCCTCTCCCAGGATACCCTAGCACGATTATGTGCCTATTGGTGGGACTCGCCCGTAGGCTCGCCCCAACTTGTGCCGCCCATAAGATGTCTAAGCCCTTGGCCCTAGACATGTCGTGGCGCTTCATCTTAGGATCACAATCCATGCACGCCCTGGGGGATTGGCTTAGGACATGTCTTGTCCTTAGCCCAAGACTGAGCATCGCTCCCGCGTGCACAGCCCAATCCTCAAGCTTGACACTCGCCTAGTGAATCCGCGACTAGCTCGTGCCTCGCCCGAGTAAGGTAACCTTTAGTCCTTGGTCATTGTCATGCGCCTCTTTCGTGCTATGCCCATACATAGCCCTCTTGCAGCACGCTTCCATTCCGAAGTAGTGCAGTGTCGCCCACACCTACACCTTTAGGCCAACGGACCCTTGCTTGCATGGTTGAACCAAATACATGCTCATAAGTCGACACATGATTCCCCTATGACAGGTGCGTCAAGTATCCAATCAGCACGGAGGTCTCGTTCCAACATTCGGCAGCCCGCGGGGCTGGCCGTTCCACACATCGAGCCTCCAGCACCACTTTGATGCCCAACGCAAGCCCGAAGGCGTTGCGCCATCCATGCGAGTTTCCAAACTCGTGTGGATACCTTTGACACTCCTTTGAGTCATCTAGGCAGGCCCTTGGGGTTGCCTCCAAGGCAGCTCGTTCCATACGGCTCGGTGGCAGCACATATGGAGGAGGCAGGTCGGAGCTTTTATCACCTATACCCCCTTATATATGCTTAAAATTAAAAAGCTCAAGTTGCCCGAGTAGACTGCTCTACGTCAGACCATCAGAAGGACCTTTTCTCACCAGTTCTTGGCCGAAATCACAACTCCAAAATGTGAGTTGTGACATCCTCCCACACTCATAATTTCATTGTCCCCGATGACACATCATGGCTTAGGACATCCCGGAGTCTGCCCCCTCAGGTATGCCCATTCAAGCTCCCTTTGTCCTGTGGGTTGGACTTCCTTGAAGTCCTTTCTTAAAAGGAGTCGTGCCCCATGCACTTCTCCCCCAAGTATCTTCCAAGTGTGCCTCTGCACTTCACCTCCATTCGGTGTTCACTTGGAAAGTGCCTCCGCACTTACACCCTCTGGTGTCTAACTTTCTGATTGACCCACACTAGTCAATCACACCATGACCCTCATGGCCTTCATATCTGTCTGAAGCTTTCCTTCACAGGTTAGCACATCAATGTGCTCTTTTGACGTCGCTCCCGTAGCCTTTCGCTCCCGTAGCCTTAAGATGCCCTCTTTGGCATGGCTCCCGTAGCCTTTCGCTCCCGTAGCATTAAGACGCCCTCTTGGCATAGCTCACGTAGCATTCCGCTCCCGTAGCTTTCTTTGCCTTCACTACCTTGAAGATGTGTTTGCTTCCAGACCCACGACTTCGCCCTTATGCCTCTTGCATAGGCGGGATCCTCCCCACACTCAATGTGGAGGATACACCTTAGCACTGTCATCCCACTTGGCATTCGGCCAGCACTTGGGATGACCTTTGGTAAGTACTACATTCCCAAAGTCATAGCATCGCCGCATTTCCGAACAAAGCTCTTTGTTTTCCAGTTGTCACTTCCTCAGCAAGTAGCCAATGCTCCCGGTAGTAGTTCAATACTCACCCTATAGACAGGCTCCCTCTTGGCCCTGCTAGCATGGCTTCCCGGTTCGGTGTGCCTCGCACTTGGACACTCTCGGTGCCCGATCATTCGACATACCCCTTTCCAGAATGATGACACCTTCTAACTTGGAAACTCGCCCCATTTCGAAGCTTCGTTATACCCTCGAATTTGTTTTCTCACCTTGGCAATGCCCTTAGGCAGCTCAAAGGTCTTCTCCCGAAGGAAAGACACTCAATATGATGCATTGCACGCATCCTTGGCAAGATCTCCGCTATGATCATGCCCCAGTTTATAGTCCTTGGCTCCCACTCTTTCCCAATATAGTTGCACGACCTGGCAAACATGGCATTCTCTTAGCCATCTGACTCATTGGCATATCACCTTATTCAGTAGCGACCTAGACTTCGAAAGATAATGGAATCACCCATTTCTTTCGTCGACCATCAGTATCGGGTTCTCGATCTTTGGTGGCATATGAACATCAATCTCTGCTTTGACGTGATCTCGGCACTGACATCCAAAATGCATTCGCCATATCCACCCTCTGCCTTGACGTTGTGCCATGGCATATTATGGCCTTAATCAGCTCTGATACCAAGTGTCACGGGCCCAAATCCTTACATTGGGTAGCGGCACCTGCTTGCCCGTGCGGCGCCTGCAGTTCCTCTCGCTGCAGGCCAACCTCCTTCCTATCCCAGGATTCTCAAGCACGATCCTGTGCCTATTGGTGGGACTCGCCCGTAGGCTCGCCCCAACTTGTGCCGCCCATAAGATGTCTAGGCCCTTGGCCCTAGACATGTCGTGGCGCTTCATCTTAGGATCACAATCCATGCGCGCCCTGGGGGATTGGCTTAGGACATTTCTTGTCCTTAGCCCAAGACTGAGCATCGCTCCCGCGTGCACAGCCCAATCCTCAAGCTTGACACTCGCCTAGTGCATCTGTGACTAGCTCGTGCCTCGCCCGAGTAAGGCAACCTTTAGTCCTTGGCCATTGTCATGTGCGTCTTTTGTTCCATGCCCATACATAGCCCTCTTGCAGCACGCTTCCATTCCGAAGTAGTGCAGTGTCGCCCATACCTGCACCTTTAGGCCAATGGACCCTTGCTTGCATGGTTGATCCAAAGCCATGCTCACAAGTCGACACATGATGCCCCTATGACAGGTGCGTTAAGTATCCAATCGACACGGAGGTCACATTCCAACATTCGGCATCCTGCGGGGCTGGCCGTTCCACACATCGAGCCAGCAACACCACTTTGATGCCCAACGCAGGCCCGAAGGCGTTGCGCCGTCCATACGAGTTTCCAAACTCGTGTAGATACTTTTGACACTCCTTTGAGTCATCTAGGCAGGCCCTTGGGGTTGCCCCCAAGGCAGCTCGTTCTATACGGCTCGGTGGCAGCACGTATGGGGGAGGCAGGTCAGAGCTTTCATCACCTATACCCCCTTATATATGCTTAAAATTAAAAAGCCCAAGTTGCCCGAGTAGACTGCTCTACGTCAGACCATCAGAAGGACCTTTTCTCACCAGTTCTTGGCCGAAATCACAACTCCAAAATGCGAGTTGTGACATTACGCCTCACTGAGGCATAAGTAAAATGTCTCGCCTTACGCCCACGCCTTTTAAAACATTGGTTGGAATTAAACCACGATTAGCAATCCTAAATTTCTTATAATTTGGTATTTGCTAGTCTTTTGTAACTCATATCTTAGGTTTTGTAGTAAACATAATACAGGATTTGGTTTCCTAATTTGTAATCAAAACTGATTTTTCTCTCATTATTACGGTAGGCATAATGCTAACTAGCTACCTGATTTTCAGATTTAGTGGTGAGTGAGATAAGTTAATTTCTCGCCGGAAAATTAACCAAGATGGCCTCCGACTGCATATCAACTAATTGCGATAACGAAATTGCCAGAGTACCAATTAATAACATACATGAACCTGTATAAATGGCACGAATCTAACGCTGAGTTCATAAAAACGGTCGTCAGTTCAAGGATAAATAACCAATACAATAGAAACATTGGGCGCAGTCATCCCAATAATCCAAAGGTGCGGGATTGCATTTCATACAGGCAATAATACTTAAGAAGCTACCCGTTTTCAAGAGAAGAGAGCATACGCGTTGATGATGAGAAAATTAAGATGGCTAGAGCACCTGTAAGAGCAACATACGTAAACTTGTATAAATGGCTAGAATCCGACGTTGAGTTCATAAAATCAATCAGCTCAACAATAAACCAAAATAGCAATATTGGGGCAGTCACCCTAAGCCTAACATGCCGGACAGCGTTTCATACAAGCAATTATACTTAAGAAGCTACCCGTTTTCAAAAGAAAAGAGCATTTACAAAAAAATAGTACTGAAATACTATGGAATTGTCACGACCCAATTTCCCCTCTGCATGACGTCGTGACTGTACCTAGTCTCTATGACTAGGTAAGCCTAACATTTGTGGAATAATGAAATGAAAACATAAATTAAACAACCAACTGTTCAAAATACGCAGTAATCCCAAAACCCGGAACATCATGAATCACAAACTACAGAAGGAAAATCTAGTGTCACTACACATCAGAGTCTATCAAAAGAAAAATACTGAAGATAATGGACATTGGGAAGAGTATAAGGGGACTCCGAGATCTGCGGACACGGCAGATATACCTTGAAGTCTCCAAAGCTGTCTCGGCTCACTGATACTGCGGCTGATAAGGAGCACCTGGATCTGCACACGAAAAACATGTGCAGAAGAGTAGCATGAGTACACCACAATCGGTACCCAGTAAGTGTCAAGCTTAACCTCGATAGAGTAGTGACGAGGTCAGGTCCGGGCCCTACTGGAATATGATAATAAAGCAAGGCAAAAATGAAATATCGCAGTAAAATAAAGACTTAAATTTAACAAGAAAGAATTCATAAAAGGTAACAGCTCAATACAAAGAGATAACAACTGGGGATCTCCTGAGATACCGTCTTGTAGTCCCAGACGTAAATGTGCAGGGGGATCGCCCCGAATACCGTTCCGTAGTCCCAAAGTAAATATGCAAGACAGAGGGATCTCCTGGAATACCGTTCCGTAGTCTCAAAGTAAATATGCATTACAGGGGATCTCCCGGAATACCGTTGCGTAGTCCCAAAGTAAATATGCAGTACAGGAGGAATCTCTCGAAATACCGTTCTGTAGTCCCAAAGTAAATATGTAGCGCAAACAATAGAAATACAACTACATCACGAAATCTTACGATTTAGACTACGTACTAGTCAAGAAAGAAGCAGAAAATTCACTAGGCATACTGCATAGAGTTCACATAAGCAATTAAGATACGTAGACATACTGTATTAGACTAAAGAGGATAGTTGCACATATTGGAATAACTCAATTAAGAATGAAAATAGATTAATACTCATTAAAATGGTATAACTCAAAATAAAAGGAAAACAGGTTGCTGCTCAGTAAGAAAATCGAGTTTTTCCACAACTAGCCCGTGTACGTACTCGTCACCTCACGTACATGGCGCCCACATATCACAATAGTTCCAAATCTTAAGGGAATTTCCCCCACACAAAGTTAGGCAAGCCACTTACCTCGAACCAAGCTCAATTAATTGGTAACAATGCCTTTTCCACGAATATCCGACTCCGAATGGCCCAAATCTAGCCAAAATAATTACATATCATAAATACAACTATAATAGACTAATCTAATTAATGAAATCAAGATTTTAATAAAAAATCCAAAGTCCGTCCTAAAAAGTCGACCCTGGCCCACGTCTCGAAATCAGGTAAAAGTCACAAAATGCGAAAGCACATTCACTCACGAGTCTAACCATATCAATTTTACTAAAATTTGACACCAAATGGTCCTTCAAATCCACAAATCAAACTTTCCAAATCCTTAGCCTCAAACTCCCAAATTCCACCTTAAATACACACGAACTAGGTGGAAAAATAAATGGGGAAGCAATATTATTGATCAAAAATAAGACAAGGGACATACCTCAAGAAATGCCTCGAAAATGCTCTAAGAAATTGCCCTAAATTGAGTTTGCAAAATCCGGAATGACAAAAATCATGAAGCCCTTCGGTTATAAACACTGCCCGGGCATTTCCGCACCTACGGAGCCCGGGCTCACACCTGCGCACCCGCTGGTGCAAAAATGTGGGCGCACCTGCGAAAATGACTAACCTTGGCTGCCTCTGCTTCTGCGATCACTGGTCCGCATCTGCGCTATCGAAGGTGCGGAGAAACCATCGCACCTATGACCTTTGCTGATCTCCACCCCTTCCGCACCTGCACTCAACCTTCCGCACATGCGGCCTCGCACCTGTGGCTAATACCCTCGCAGGTGCGATTATACCAGCAAAAGACCAAACTTCAGAAATTTCTCAACTTCCATTCCAAGTCCGTTAACCACCCGAAACTCACCCGAGGCCCCCGGGACCTCAACCAAACATACCAACCAATACTAAAACACCATATGAACTTAGTTGATCCCTCAAACCACATCAAACAACGCTAAAATCATAAATCATCCTTTGATTCAAACTTAAAGAACTTGAAACTTCCAAATTCGACAACCGATGCCGAAACCAACCAAACCACGTCCGATTGACGCCGAATTTTACAAACAAGTCATATTCAACATTACGGACCTACTCCAACTTCCGGATTCAGAATACGACTCCGATATCAAAAAGTCCACTACCGGTCAAAATCTCCAAAAATTCGACTTTCGCCATTTCAAGCCTAAATAAGCTACGAACCTCCAAAACACAATCTGAACACACCCTTAAGTCCAAAATTACCTAACGGAGCAAACAGAATAGAAGGAATTCCATTCCGGAGTCGTCTTCATATAGTTCTGACTATGGTCCAAATCCTAAGGCTTAAACCTCTTTTTAGGGACTAAGTGTCCTAAAACACTCCAAAAACCAAAACGAAACCTCCCGGCAAGTCATAATAGCAGAAATAGATATGGGAGAAGCAGTAAATAAGAGATCGGGGCTATTACTCTCAAAACGACCGGCTGGGTCGTTACATCCTCCCCCTCTTAAAACAATCGTTCGTCCTCAAACGAGCATAGAGACATACCTGAAATGGTGAAAAGATGAGGATAACGGTTGCGCATATCCTGCTCGGTCTCCCAAGTCGCCTTCTCGACCGACTGTCCCCTCCATTGAACCTTCACAGAAGCAATGTTCTTTGATCTTATCTTTCTGACCTGCCTGTATAAAATAGCCACTGGCTCCTTAACATAAGATAGATCCTTGTCCAATTGCACTGAGCTGAAATCCAACACATGGGACGGATCGCTGTGATACTTCCGGAGCATCGAAACATGAAATACCGGATGAACTCCTGCTAGGCTGGGAGGCAAGGCAAGCTCATAAGCAACTTTCCCAACTCACCGCAACACCTCAAAGGGACCAATAAACCTTGGGCTCAACTTGCCCCTCTTTCCGAACCTCATAACGCCCTTCATAGGCGAAACCCATAGCAAGACCCGCTCTCCAACCATGAATGCAACATCGCGAACCTTTCGGTCCGCGTAACTCTTCTATCTGGACTGGGCTGTGCGAAGTCAATCCTGAATTACCTTAACGTTTTCCAAGGAATCCTAAACCAAGTCCGTACCCAATAATCTGGCCTCGCCCGGCTCAAACCAACCCACTGGGGACCGACACCGCCTACCATGCAGAGCCTCATACGGTGCTATCTGAAAGCTGGACTGATAACTGTTGTTGTAGGCAAACTTCGCAAGTGACAAGAACTAGTCCCAAGCACCCCAAAATCTATCACACAAGCGCGGATCATATCCTCCAGTATCTGAATAATGCGCTCGGACTATCCATCCGTCTGAGGGTGAAATGTTGTGCTCAATTCAACCCGAGTACCCAAATCATGTTGTATAGCTCTCCAGAACCGTGATGTAAACTGCATACCCCGGTCAGAGATAATAGATACTGGTACACCATGAAGCCTGACAATCTCGCGGATATAAATTCGAGCCAACTGCTCGGAAGAATAGGTAGTCATCACAGGAATGAAATGAGCTTACTTGGTCAGCCAATCTACAATCACCCAAACTGCATCAAACTTCCGCTGAGTTCGTGGGAGTCCAACAATGAAATTCATAGTGAAACGCTCCCATTTCCATTCCGGAATCTCCAACTTCTGAAGCAACCCACCTAGCCACTGATGCTCATACTTCACCTACTGGCAATTTAAACATCGGGCCACATACTCTACTATGTCCTTCATCCTCCTCCACTAGAAATGTTGTTTCAAGTCCTAATACATCTTTGCGGCACCCGGATGAATAGAGTACCGCAAACTGTGAGCCTCCTAGAGAATCAACTCACGCAAACCATCTACATTGGGCACACATAGCCTGCCTTGCATCCTCAATGCACCATCACCTTCAATAGTGACCTCCTTAGATTCACCGTGCTGGACCGTGTCCCTAAGGACAAGCAGATGAGGGTCATCAAACTGACGCTCCCTGATACGATCATAAAGAGAAGACCGAGAGACCACACAAGCCAATACTTAACTCGGCTCAGAAATATCCAATCTCACAAACTGGTTGGCTAAGGCCTGAACATCCAACGCCATGGGCCTCTTTGCTGCTGGTAGATATGCTAAGCTCCCCAAACTCTCTGCCCGGCGATTCAAAGCATCGGCCACCACATTGACCTTCCCATGGTGGTACAACATGGTGATATCATAATCCTTAAGTAGCTCCAACCACCTCCGCTGGCGCAAGTTAAGATCTTTTTGCTTAAATAGATGCTGCAAACACCGATGATCGATGTAAAGCTCACAAGGAACACCGTACAAATAATGCCACCAAATCTTCAAGGCTTTAACAATAGCTTCTAACTCGAGGTCGTGTACAAGATAGTTCTTTTCATGCACCTTCAGCTGTCTGGATGTGTAGGAAATCACCCTACCATCCTGCATCAACACCGCGCTGAGACCAATCCGCGATGCATCACAATATGCAATATAAGACCCGGAACTTATAGGCAATACCAATACTGGGGCTGTAGTCAAAGTTGTCTTGAGCTTCTGAAAGCTCTCCTCACATTCCTCTGTCCACCTGAATGGAGCAGCCTTCTGGGTCAGCCTGGTCATAGGTGCTGCAATAGATGAGAAACCCTCTATAAATTGACGGTAATACTCAGCCAAACCAAGAAAACTCCGGATCTCCGTAGCTGAGGACGGTCTAGGACAACTCTACACTGCTAAAATCTTCTTCGGATCCACCTGGATCCCCTCACTCGATACTATATGACCCAAGAATGCCACTGAGTCTAACCAAAACTCACACTTTGAAAATTTTGCATATAACTTCTTTTCTCTTAAGGTCTGAAGCGCAGTCCTCAGATGCTGCTCATGATCCTCCCGACTCCGGGAGTATACCAGAATGTCGTCAATAAACACAATGATGAATGAGTCAAGATAGGGCCGGAACACACTGTGCATCAAGTGCATAAATGTTGCTGGGGCATTGGTCAGCCCAAAAGACATCACAAGGAACTCGTAATAACCATATCGAGTCCTGAAAGAAGTTTTCGGGACATCTGGCTCCCGAATTTTCAACTGATGATAGCCAGAACGTAAATCAATCTTGGAAAACACTCTGGCACCTTGTAAATGATCATATAAGTCATCAATACGTGGCAATATACTTGTTCTTCACTGTGACTTTGTTCAACTAGCGGTAATCAATACACATCCGCATAGAACCATCCGTCTTCTTCACAAATAAGACAGGAGCACCCCCAAGGTGACATACTAGGCCGAATGAAGCCTTTATCAAGCAATTACTGTAACTGATCCTTCAACTCCTTTAACTTAGGAGGAGCCATACGATATGGAGGAATAGAGATGGGCTGAGTGCCCGACAACAAATCAATGACAAAATCAATATCTCTGTTGGGCGGCATGCCCGGAAGATCAGCTGGAAACACATCTGGAAAGTCCCTCACTACTGGAACTGACTCAACTGTACGGGTATCAATGCTGACATCTCGCACATAAGCTATATATGCGTCACACTCCTTCTCAACCATTTGTTGAGCTTTAAGAAATAAAATAACTCTACTGGGAGTGTACTCTAAGGTACCTCTCCACTTTAATCACGGTAATCCTGGCATAGCCAGCGTCACGGTCTTAGCGTGACAATCAAGAATAGCACAATGGGGCGACAACCAGTCCATGCCCAAAATAATATCAAAGTCCACCATGTTGAGCAATAATATATCGGCTCTGGTCTCAAAACCACTAAGAGCAATCAAACACGACTGATACACGTAGTCCACGGTAAGAGAATCTCCCACATGAATAGACACATAAACAGGGGAACTCAAAGAGTCCCATGATAGGCCCAAATGCGGGGAAAAATAAGAGGACACATAAGAATATGTAAAGCCTGGATCAAATAATACCGACGCATCTCTATGACAGACCGGGACAATACCTGTAATGACAGAATCAGAAGCGACTGCCTCTGTACGAGAAGGAAGGGCATAATATCTGGCATGGCCTCCCCCTCTAGGGCGACCTCTACCTCCCCGACCTCCACCTCGAGCTGGCTGAGCAGATGGGGTGGTAGCTGGTGCTGTAATCATAACTTGAGGACCCGGTGGAGCACGTTATGGCTGAGAAGTCTGTGGAGGTGCACCCCTTCTAAGTCTGGGTCAATCCCTCACCATATGGCGAGTGTTGCCACACTCAAAACAAGCTCTGAGACGGCGTGGCTGTTCTGACTGGCTCGGGCCAGGTCTGTTGGACTGGCCTCTAGGAACACCCCGTGCAGGAGGCACACTAGATACTGTTGGTGAATAATAAGGCTCCGGGGGCCTAGAAGGGGCTGAAACACCACTGGCGGCTGGAAGAGCTGATTGAACGGGGCGGCTCACATAACCCCTACCATGACGAGTTGCTGGGGCACGAGCACCAGAATAAGAAATAGTCTCTCGAGACCTCTTGGTCTCCCTCTCCTATCTATCCCGGGCAAGCATGCCCTCCAATCCTCTGGAGATACTCACAACCTATTGATAAGAAATATCCATCTCCAACTCCCTGGCCATACTAATCCGGATGTTGGGGTGGGGTCCCTCAATAAACCGTCGAACCCTCTCTCGAACTGTAGCAACCAAGGCCGGTGCATGTCGGGCCAAATCACTGAAAAGGACCGCATACTCTGACACAGTCATAGATCCCTGGCATAGCTGCTCAAACTCCGCACGTCATGAGTCCCTGAGGCTCTGAGGGACATACTCTCTCAAACCAATGTCCGAGAACTGAGTCCATGTAAATGAAACTGCCTCATCCGGACTACTCAGCTCATAAGCACGCCACCACTGATAGGCTACTCCTCTAAGCTGGAATATAGTAAAAGGAACCTCGCTCGTCTCTACTACGCCCATAGTACGGAGAATACGATGACACTCCTTCAGAAAACCCTGAGCATCATCTGTAGCCAATCCGCTGAAGGTAGGTGGGTGGTACTTCTTGTACCTCTCAAGTCTGAGCTGCTCCACCTCAGAAGCAGCTGCCCTAACCTCGGGCTGAGCTGGAGCTACCGGCTGCATTGGTATAATCTCTGGAATATGGTCGACCTGAACCCATTGCTCTGGAGTACCGGCGACGGGAATCTGTGCTCCTCCCCCGGCCTGAGATGTGGCAGGAGCAAGTGGGATCAATCTAGCCTGAGCTAAGGTGTTGAACATGCTCAAAAACTAGGCTAGAGTCTCCTGGAGGGCTGTGCAGATATAGGTACCTCGGGTGTCTGCCCTCCAGCTGGAGCTACTAGGGGCTCCTTTGTAGCAGCTCGTGCAGATGCTCTAGCTACACCACGTGGACGTCCTTGGCCTCTACCCTGGCCTCGGCCTCTCGCGGTTCTAGTAGGAGGCGCGGGTGTCTGGTCATCAAATTCGCTTGTACATGTCCTCACCATCTGTGAGTGAATAGAATACAGAAGTTTAGAATTTTTGAAGTCAACAATTTTCGCACGACAAGGAATCAAAGTAGTGAAATTTTCCTAACAGTTCCATAGCCTCTCGAAGATAAGCACACACATCTCCGTACCGATCCGCGAGCCTCTAATAAACCGGCTTGTGACTCACGACACCTATGAACCTAGAGCTCTGATACCAACTTGTCACGTCCCAATTTCACCTTCGTATGACGTCGTGACGGCACCTAGTCTCTATGACTAGGTAAGACTAACATTTGAAGAATAATGAAATGAAAACATAAATTAAACAACTAACTGTTCAAAATAGACAGTAATCCCAAAACCCGGAATATCGTGAATCACAAACTACAGAAGGAAAATCTAGTGTCTCTACACATCAGAGTCTACCAAAAGAAAAATACAGAAGATAATGGACATTAAGAAAAGTAGAAGGAGACTATGAGGTCTGCGGACGCAGCAGATATACCTTAAAGTCTCCAAAGTTGTCCCGGCTCACTCATAGTGCGGCTGATAAGGAGCACCTGGATCTGCACATGAAAAACATATGTAGAAGAGTAGCATGAGTGCACCACAATCGATCCAGTAAGTGCCAAGCCTAACCTCGCTAGAGTAGTGACGAGGTCAGGTCCGAGCCCTACTGGAATATGATAATAAAGCAAGGTAAAAATAAAATATCGCAGTAAACTATAGACTGAAATTTAACAAGAAAGAATTCATAGAAGGTAGCAGCTCAATACACTGAGATAACAACAAGGGATCTCCAGAGATACCGTCTCGTAGTCCCAAACATAAATATGCAGGGAGATCTCCCGGAATACCGTTTCGTAGTCCCAAAGTAAATATGCAAGATAGGGGGATCTTTCGGAATACCGTTCCGTAGTCCCAAAGTAAATATGCAGTACATGGGGATCTCCCGAAATACCGTTCCGTAGTCCCAAGTAAATATGCAGTACATGGGGGATCTCCCGGAATACCTTTCCGCAGTCCCAAGGTAAATATGCAATGCAAACATTAGAAATACAACTACATCACGAAATCTTACGATTTAGACTAAGTACCAGTCAAGGAAAAAGCAGGAAATTCACGAAGCATGATGCACACAGTTCACATAAGCAATTAAGACACATAGGCATGTTGTGTTAGACTAAACATGATAGCTACACATATTGGAATAACTCAATTAAGAATGAAAATAGATTAATACTCATTAAAATTGTATAACTCAAAATAAAAGGAAAACATGTTGCTGCTCAGTAAGAAAATCGGGTTTTTTCATAACTATCCCGTGTACATACTCGTCACCTCAAGTACACGGCGCTCACATATCACAATAGTTCCAAATCTTAAGGGAATTTCCCCCACATAAAGTTAGACAAGTCACTTACCTCGCACCAAGCTCAATCAATCGGTAACAATGCCTTTTCCACGAATATCCGACTCCGAATGGCCCAAAGCTAGCCAAAATAATTACATATCATAAATACAACTATAATAGACTAATCTAATTATTAAAATCACGATTTATATAAAATTTTTGAAATCCGTCCTAAAAAGTCGACTCACGTCCACGTCTCGGAATCAGGTAAAAGTCACAAAATCTGAAAGCACATTCACTCACGAGTCTAATCATATCAAATTTACTAAAATCCGACACTAAATGGTCCTTCAAATCCATAAATCAAACTTTCCAAATCCTTAGCCTCAAACTCCCAAAATTAACTTTAAATACATACTAACTAGGTGAAATAATAAATGGGGAAGCAAGATTATTGATCAAAAATAAGCACAAGGGACTTACCACAAGAAATGCCTCGAAAATGCTCTCAAAAATCGCCCTAAACCGATTTTGCAAAATCTAAAATGACAAAAATCACGAATCCCTTCGGCTTTAAATACTGCACGGGCATTTCCGCACCTGTGGAGCCTGGGCTCTCACCTGCACGCCCGCTGGTGCGAAATTGTGGGCGCAACTGCGAAAACGACTAACCTTGGTTGCCTCCGCTTCTGCGACCACTGGTCCGCATCTGTGTTATCGTAGGTGCGGAGAAACCATCGCACCTGCGACCTCTGCTAATCTTCACCCCTTCCGTACCTGCGCTCAACCTTCCGCACATGCGGCCTAGCACTTGCGGCTAATACCCTCGCAGGTGCGATCATACCAATAAAAGACCAAACTTCAGAAATTTCTCAACTTCCATTCCAAGTCCGTTATCCACCCGAAACTCACCCGAGCCTAGGCCCCTGGGACCTCAACCAAACATACCAGCCAATACTAATACATCATACGAACTTAGTCAAGCCCTCAAACCACATCAAACAACGCTAAAATCACTAATCATCCTCTGATTCAAACTTAAAGTACTTGAAACTTTCAAATTCGACAACTGATGCCGAAACCAACCAAACCACGTCCGATTGACCCCAAATTTTGCATACTAGTCATATTCAACATTGCGGACCTACTCCAACTTCCGGAATAGGAATCCGACCTCGATATCAAAAAGTCCACTACCGGTCAAAATCTCCAAAAATTTAATTTTTGCCATTTCAAGCATAAATAAGCTACGGACTTCCAAAACACAATCTGGACACGCCCCTAAGTCCTAAATTACCTAACGGAGCTAACGGAACCAACGAAATTTCATTCCGGAGTCGTCTTCATACAGTTCCGACTACGGTCCAAATCCTAAGGCTTAAACCTCCATTTAGGGACCATCCCAAAACACTCCAAAAACCAAAACAAAACCTCCCGACAAGTCACAATAGCAGAAATAGATATGGGAGAAGCAGTAAATAGGGAATCGGGGTTATTACTCTCAAAACGACCGGCCGGGTTGTTACAGGAATAAAACAAAAGGCTTGTAATGTTGGTGATAATTTAAGTGGTGCTCGGAGTCGCAATACTAGAGAAAATATATATGGATATAGAAAGGCTAAGGAGATATCATGCGCTGCTTTGTTTTCCATTTTTCGTAGGATTATCTTGCGCAGGCAAGGTTGATGTGGTTGATTAAGACACTAAATTAGTAATTTAAAGATTTTTCATTCATCTTCTTATTAACTAGTGTTAGAATCCATGCGATACGCGAATATTTTAACAGAATATTAATCTAATAAAATTATAATTTAATATGTACATAAAATATTAATCTTATAAAATTATGATTAAGTTTGAATTTACTTTTCTTTGTCAGAACAATAATTTGAGCTTTGTTTTTCTCTCATTATGCAATAATCATTTCACTTTGGGCCTACCGATGATTTCCTGAAGGTCTATTCTATCATTAGTTACATTTTTATCGACAATAACCTTTTTTTCTTCCTTGTATACAACAATAATTACGCCTTTTTTTGACTTTCTCTTTGCCTTGTCTAATGGGGCACATGCAGTTCACTTTCATTGCTCTAATTTTTCTTTTCATTTTCCTCGTTGGTGTTGACATATATAAAAACGTTTCTTTTCACTTTCTGCTCTAATTTATGAATTCGAAATTCTAATTGTTGTAAGTTACTGAGTTCTAAATTAATAATTTATATATTTTTAATGGATTTTTTAAGATAAATACAGGGTTCAAACCAAAATTATTGGGTTCGACTGAACCGACCCCCGCACTCTAGCTCCGCCCCTGTGTATAAAGAGATAACGAATCTATTGGTATTAATTAAAGAATTTCTAACAGTATGTATGATGTAAGTAATGATGAAAGGTATACTTTTCTAAAGTTATGAAATACACTACAAAAATGAAAAATTGTGTGATAACGTAATCTTGAAAAATACAGAGTCCGCACCCCACCAAATACTAACTTAATACGTAATGATCAAGAAAGAAAACATAGAAATTTATTAATTTAAATTTTCCGTGGTGAGGGAAAAGTCTATAACAATATCAATTGGTGTAGAAATTTGTAATAATTTTGATTGGTTAGAACAAGAAGATATTAACTTAATTTTTTCATGGAGAGAGAAATGCCTATAACAATATCAATTGGTGTAGAAACTTGTAATAAATTTGATTGATTAGAACAAGAATATATTTCTATTAGACGTTACACTTCACGGTTGGATTATTATCTAACTAAAATATGTATTGCGTGTAAACCCTTTTTATAATATTATGTCCATTCCAATTTATGTGAACTATGTTCTGTTCCAAAACATATGAAATATTTCTAAATTTGTAAATAATTTAACTTTAACTTTTAATCTTAAAACTTTTATATCCACACAAATAATTTTATATCCACACAAATAATATGACATGTTTAACACTATAAGTTTCAGAAGAGTTATGGTCACACAAATGTTATACTAGTTTGTTTAAGACCACAATTTTTAAAAATCTTTATTTTTTTCTTAAATTTCGTATTTAATCAAATAAATTTACATAAATTGAAATGCAGGGAGTGTCTAATAAGCAAAAAACAAAAGCGAACACGATAGGAAAAATACACAGCAAAAGCAACTATAAAAAAAATGTGAAAAACTAACATATAATCCGAATAAAAGAGGGAGTTGAGATGACCCAAGAAGATAGCTTCTTCTTTTTCTTCAGGGCACTGGTTTTCTTTTCTCCAGAGTGAGCATAAACTAGAGATATTGTATACGGGTAAAATCGGGGCAGGGAATACACCTATTTTTCGGTGAAGACAACGGAAGGAGAGCACAAACACACGAGGATGAAATCGAGGTTGGGAGCCTTTCGTACCGAGACCCATGAAAGATGGACAATGGGCTCATCACCGGGCGTGGTAAGGTAACGCTCCCCGGACCAGAAATGAGCTCTTGTATCTCGGAGATGTGGCAAACGGTTACGCACGATTAATAGAGGGACGTGATATCCGTACCTAACCGGATATCATGGTACGAATCTCGCCCGATGTTGCGAGAGAGGGAGATTTTTACCAGTTTTAGACTTATACTAGGGATGAAACTCTCCTACTATATAAAGGGAAAGTTTTTCTTTGATAAGACACATTGTAACATGCAAACTAAGGTAATACAATTTTGTTTACTGCTCTCTAGCTATAGCAAAGCTATTACTTTACTGTTTGTTATTCATTCACTATTGGCTTCGAATCGAGGGTCCGACCGACGACAAAACTATTGCCCAACCCAAGTTCAAGTTGGGCCATCACATTATAATTGGTTTGATCATTCATTTTGTCTTTCACTCGTTTACCTAAATATGTTTGATTATTTATGTTGAATCAATCCGCATATCCTTAAAAATATGGATAAATTTAATTGTTATCCGTTTTAAGGGTAAACAGTTTGGCGCCCATTGTGGGGCTAAGGGTAATAGTGGTGGTTTGATACAAATATCTATAACACACTCTATTTTACGCTTGTTCTTTAAAGTCTCAATTTCAGGTCAGCTTAAAAATGTCAAATTCTCAGTCTACCCACTTGAAGGTTGAGGCCGAGTCTGGCCATCATGGCGAAACTAATAATATGGTGCCTATCAATGAGGTTCCCCTTGATGATCCTAACGGAGTCCTGTTGTGGATCCGATCGACGCTAATTCACAGGTTGCTATTGACGCCAACCTGCCAACTGACCCCGAAAACAGAGTTCTTGGAGGTCCCCGACCAACAGTTCGAGAAACGCCCGAGGGTGAAGGTAATGAGGTAAGCCTGCAGCTAATCTTCGAAATGTTACAGGCTCAACATGAGATGATAGCGCAAATACAGAATCAAGGACACGCCCTCAGCAGGGTCGAGCCCGAACGGTCCTAGGAGAACACCCGAAGAAACGAACAAACTACCGAGAGGTCGAGTGAAGCGGAGCCTGGGGTCAACCCCGGGATAATGAAAATGCTAGAAGCATTGATGAAGCGGGTAGAATCAGGTGAGAAGAAAATTGAGGCCAATGCAAGAAGGTGGAGACATATAATTTCAGGATCGATCAAATCCCGGGAGGAGCATCCCCGATATATTGAAAGGACCGGATTCCAAGAAATTTATGCAAAAGACTTTTCCTCCAAGTGCGGCACCAAAGTCAATCCCGAAGAGGTTTTATATGCCCAATATTCTAAAATATAACGAAACCACGGATCAAAATGAGCATGTGACCTCCTATACATGTGAAATCAAAAGGGACGACTTGGAAGATGATGAAATCGAGTCGGTGTTACTAAAAGGGTTCGGGGAAACTCTGTCAAAAGGAGCAATGATATGGTATCACAACTTACCCTCAAATTCCATTGATTCATTTGCTATGCTTGCAGATGCTTTTGTAAAGGCCCATACCGGGGTCATTAAGGTCGAAACCGGAAAATCGAACCTTTTCAAAGTTCAACAAAGAGATAACAAGATGCTGAGAGAGTTCGTGTCAAGGTTCCAGATGGAACGGATGGACCTGCCTCCGGCTGTCGATGATTGGACCATTCAGGCATTCACTCAAGAACTTAACCCCAGAGCTCTTTGGCTTCGCAGCAGGTTAAAAGAAATTTGGTAGAGTGCCTAGTGGTAACTTGGGCCGACGTCCATAACAGGTACCAGTCTAAAATTAGAGTTGAGGACGACCAACTCGGAGCCCCTTCTAGGTCTGTTTATCCCATCAGAGCCAACGACAGGTCTAAGAGAGTCGTCGATCATGAATCAAGGCTGATCTGAGATCGGTACCAACCATATAGAGTAGATCGAAGAGGAAACAGATTCAGGAATCACCCCACAAGGAATTAAAAGAAAAGCAATCGAGGGACCAATATCTGAGGTCTGATGAGCAAAAATGGTTTTGACGGAGTATAACTTCAACATTGATGCTGCCAGCATCGTATCAGCCATCGGGCGTATCAATAAAACCAAGTGGCCTCGACCATTGCAATCCAACCATACTTAAAGATATCTTAACTTGATGTGTAAGTACCATGGCACTCATGGCCACAGGATCGACGATTGCCGACAATTGAGAGAAGAAGTTGCCCGGTTATTTAATAATGGGCACCTCCGAGAATTATTGAGTGATCGAGCCAAAACCCACTTTAGGAACAGGGACGCCAACAAACAAACCGAACAAGAGGAGCCTCAACACTTCATCAACATGATAATTAGAAGGGTCGATGTCCCCCAAGTGCCGATGATAAAGCGCACTAAAGTATCCATCATAAGGGAAAAGCGCACTCGAGATTATGTCCCGGGGGGGAACCATTTCGTTCAGCGATGAGGATGTTGAGGGTATCGTACAACCTTACAATGATGCACTGGTAATATCCATACTTATCAATAAATCTCTAGTTAAACGTGTGTTGATTGATCCAGGTAGCTCAGCAAACATTATCAGATTGAAGGTCGTAGAGCAATTGGGGTTACATGACCAAATAGTGCCGGTAGTCCGGGTGTTGAATGGGTTTAACATGGCATGTGAAACCACTAAAGGTGAGATAACCCTGCCAGTAAGCACCACCGAAATGATCTAAGAGATGAAGTTCTACGTGATCGAAGGGGACATGAGATACAATGCCCTATTTGGAAGGCCATGGGTTCACAACATGAGGGCGGTACCCTCGACCTTGTATCGGGCATTAAAATTCCCTATGTCGGGAGGAATCAATACGGTCTACGGAGAGCAATCGACCACAAAGGAGATGTTTGCAATCGACGAAGTACTCCCGGTGCCCGCAGTATCGACGTCAAGGAACACAAAGCCAGCCAAGGAAAGAACTAAATAATAATCACTGATGCCGGTCCCGGCCAAATCGGAGGAATGAGGAGTAGACGAGGAGGATGATTACGGAGTTTCGAGATCGTTCATAGCTCCTGATGATACTGATCTCGTCTAATTTCACTCCTCTATTTGAGGATATGAAAACGGTCGATGCAATAGTAATACCCAACAAGGAGTCGGGGTCGATTTTCCACAAAGAGCTATGAATGGGACTTAGGAATATATATTATAGTGTATGAGCTTGAATTATCTCAAATTGCACTTCCACAAATTTGGGTTGTTTCTAGGACTAATTTAAACGAAGACTACAAACTATGAATTTAAACTATGAAAGTGTTTTTGGCTGTTTTTCAAATATTATAAAAGGCCTAGGTCTATGACCTTCACCTAGGTGTTCATCTAACGGGTTATAAATTTTAAAGCTTGTTTTATTGGTCGGGGTGTATTATAGCTATCAACACCCCAAGTACCCACTCAATACCTCTCGGTCAGAGAGTGATTTTTCCCAATTTAGTTTTCTCAAGTCCAAATGGGTATTGAACAAAACAGTTAATTATAAGCTCAAGTCGGGTTTTACTATCTCTAGGTTCAACCCTTTAATTGGGCTTATCAATCTCTCGACTGATCTAATTTTTTGCTAACCAAGTTTTCCTAGACTAAGTCTCTCTTTATCAAGTAGAGACCAAGTCAAATAGGCATGAAATAATGTTTGCAACCATTAATTCTTCACATAAAAGCAAGAACTAGGCTAGAAAATCAACACCCAACCATAAAAAAGCAATAAATCAAACACTCATTAAGTTTACACACTAGGGTTGGGTCATAACCCTAGAGAAAATCTAGCTACTCATGCTTAAATTGGGAGAAAAAGAAGAAGAAGTGATAATTAAACCCATATAGATAATTAAAATGATGAAATCAATATTCAAAAAGCTCAAAATAGCAAAAACTACTAAAAATAGAAAAAGAACTGTAGCTGCTGATGTATAAACTTTTTCTAAAAAATCAAAACTCTTCTATTTATACAGTGCTGGAATTTTCGGACAAAAATGCCCTTTTGAAAGTTCTACAGCCGCACATTTCCATGTGCGGTCCGCACTTTGCTTCAGCCTGACAGGAATGATAACCTGTGGTCGCACTTCTCGCTTTTTGTGGTCCGCGCATTTCTGAGTGCGGTTGAACATTGCTCTTCTGTGAACCGCACAAATGTGACTGCGGCCGCACAATAATTGTGTGGTCCGCACTTATGTTGAACTTGAGGTGCAAGTTATCTGAACTTTTGCTCTTGCCCAGGTTCTACGGCTGCACATGTCATGTGCAGACCACACTTTACACCTGTCTCTGATAGGAGTTTCTTAACAATCTGCGGCCGCAGATGAAAATTTGCAGTCCGCACTTTGAGCTTATGTGCATGTTTGTGTCCTTGAGTTCAAATCACTCCTTATTGAGTCGGATTTCATCTTAGGGGCTCATTTTCCACAATACCTGAATTAAGCATATTTTATCAGTTTTTGGGAACAAAATTAAACGCTTTTGGACTAAAACAAAAGCAAAAAGGTGCTAATAAGTAGTCCAAATACCCACTTATCAACTCCCCCAAACTTAAGCTTTTGCTTGTCCTTAAGCAAATAAGGTAATTCCCACCTCCACAAGTTAAAAGTTATTCCTGCTAATCAAAGATGCCCCAATCACGTATCAATTGGGACCAACAATTACCCACAGCACTTATGAATTATTAACAAGGCAATGGGTTAAACTTTTAAGCGCAAATAGTTCTAATGTGGCACTTGAGCATCAAAAGTTGACTTCATTCATCAAGGAAGCTCGCTCTTTCATATAGATCATTGTGGATCCCAAACTCCTCCTCTCTACTCTCTGTTTGCATAACTCACTTAAGAATGTAGCACTCAATTCAAAGATTTTTGAAAGGTTCGCTCATCTCTCTCAAAAGAGTGTCACAAGTACGACTTTAAGTACCATAGGCTTTACCCTTATGTAAATCACCACTAATATAAGCTTACTCGGCTTGAAATCACGTAGGGCTTTTTTGGGATGCAATGAAGGCTTTTGGACTACAGTTGGATATGCTATGATAGAACGGGTTCATCTTTCCTTAAGCACTCCATTTTCTCCTATCGGCTCATGCTTTGCCAACTCTTTGAGGCATTTTCTTTTCCATAGGGGGATTAGAGAGACTTAGCATCACTCTTTTTTGGTCATGATATTCATTTTCTCCTTATTTGCTTTCTCCTTCTATGTATCATTACTTTTCTTTGAATCCCTTCAACTCTTCAACTTATTCACTTTCTTTTTGTTCTTTCTGTCTTTCTTTTTCTTGCCCTTCCTTCTCTTTATTTCTTTTCTTTTTTTGTGCCTTGATACCTTTTTCAAACTCCTTGTCTTTCCCCCAAAGTTACATTTTTGTTTTGTTAATTGTTTCACAAGAGTGTTATGGAAAGCTGGGGTGCCAAGAGAGGGTCACGACTGAACGGGTAAAGGCTTGTAACATGGTTATCAAATGAGAAAGGTTTTAGGCTCAAATGGGTTGACTATGGATAACAACATTGAAGGCCATGAAAATTTCAAGCGGGATAAGAAGAGCCTACAATCACTTCTCAAGCCAAGCAAAACTTAAAATTTCTCCTAGAGACACATTCGGGGCAAGTTCTAGACCATTCGCACGGGTACTTGGACTTGCAACAAAAATATCTCACCTCTCACACAGCGGGAGTGTTAAAGAGGATATAATTGAGGTCCCACAATGACCATATTCAAGATTGAAACTCACAATGGTTCGACTAAACCAGTCGATGATTGCCTAAGTCAACATAAGAGTCACAAGGTCACTAACTAGAGCTATATCTTTCCAAAAACCTTATTTTTAACCATAAGCACGTAGTTAAGTGTGTTGGTACCAAGTGAAGCATGTTTTACTCTTCGAGCTTAACTCAATTAGGTCTTTCTATTCATTATTACTACTATTCTTACCTAAACACCAAAAACAGACTCAATCCCTTAAGAAGGTTATCACGCCATCCATCGTTGGGAAGAGTCACCCGGTTCACACAAAAAAAATAACCTTTGGAAAGAACCGTGGCATTAAGAAAACTAAAGATTTATTGTTCAGTAAAACATAAAAAGAATCTACAAAATAAAAAAGAAGCTATTAGATTAAACATAGACTAATAAGAAAACAAAATAAAGAAGCTAAAAAAACAAACTACTGAAAGCATAACGAATTTACATAATGAGAGAGGAAAAGAGAGAATATATACATCAAGAGAGAAGAGAGAGAATATATATACAGAATACAGAGAAAGAAGAAAATATTGTCAGTTATTACAAATCAAATGTCTAAAAGTCATCCAAATAGCAAATCAAATAACTCCACCCCCCCCCGAATAAAAATAAGCATTGTCCCCAATACTTAATCAAAAAAGAATAAAGAAGGGTGAGAGTGAAAAAGACTCCATATGTGGCCTTTGACATCTCTGTATCCATAGCAGCGTCACCGTCCTCAATCTCATCTAACTGGATCTCATCATCATCATCTCTGGGAGTAACTAGGTTGGTGAACATCTAGCGCACTACCTCAGCAATGTCGGCAGCCAGGTCTGGCTCCTCAAACTGGCCAGCTGGTGCCACTGGAGCTGATGATGCTGTTGGATCTGCTAGTGCTGGTGGGTTTGACTCCATGAGCATATCAAATGAAAGATCACCAGCTGCTTCTATCTTGGTCACCTCTCTCCTCAGCCTATCAACTGATTTCTTGGATGCCTGGGATTTCTTCATTTTCTTTATCTGCTTCCCTAGCTCCTCAATCATTGCTCCATGTGCTACCAAGGTGTTCATGATGGTGGTCTGGTTCTCCAAGATCTTCTTCAATGTATCCTCCACTGTTGGAGGAATCTAGGATGCCGGAGTAGAGGTTTGTGCTGCAACAGTACTGGATATGTCAGACAGCTTTGCAGTGGTTGTCTGCATCCAGTTGTTAAGGCTTTCTTGTGTTTGGGAGACTCGCAACACAGATAGTGGATGAGCGAGCATGGGCACCGACTTCAAAGCCGATGTGGAAGGCACTGATGCTGAGGGGCCTGAAGAAGGAGGTGGAGGCCTAGCTGATGCACCATCAGCAGGCTCTACTGAAGTAGATGGCATGTCAACTATCTCAGCAGCTACCCCGACGGGCTCATCAGACTGGCCTGTCGTAGTAGAGGGTTGACCCTGTTTCTTTGGGTTTCCACCACCCATCAACGAATACCATGAGAATGGCTTCTTCGCCCGCACCTTGGTATCAAAATCCCTCGGCTCCACACCTCCATCCGTAAGGTACTCAGTGATGGTGTTGGGATACGGGTAGGAGGTGTCACCTTGCCTGGCAACCACAGACATGTTCGCCGACATCATGGCACCCACATTGATTGGGCACCCGACCATGATAGAAGTGACTAGCACTGCCCGCTGAATAGGAAGATTTATTTCATTTTGTCACGGGTCTAGTATGCTACACACAAATGTCTGCCATCCCTTTGCCTCAAAATTTAGGGTGTTCCGGTGAATAGGAACCCCTGATGTGATCCATGCTGGAGGCGGCCCCGGAGCTGCAAGAATCTCAGCTATCCATGGTCGAACTGCATCTCCTAGTGCTAACTTTTCCAGGTATTGCACAGGCTTCACATCCTCAAACCCTAAATACATGTTCAGGGTACTCTGATAGAATCGCACCATTAGATTTTCACTTTTGTTACCTTGGTCCCTTTCTTTATATGCACCACATTGGCGTAAAATTCCCGGGCCAAGTATTCCTTGGCATCTACCACACTTTTGGTGAACCACGTCTACCCCTTCCACTCCCGGAACTGTCTCAACACTGTCGGGTTGTATTTGTCAAGGTTTTTTATTATGAACTGATGCTCAAGAGTGAGCGATCTCATTGGCCACCACCCTCAGAAGCTTGTGAAAATAGCCAGACTGACAAACCTATCTTCCCAAATCTCTTTCTTCTTTGACCTCTCAAGGCCGACAACTCTGGTATCACCCCCTCGGCCATCATCCGGAATATCATCAACATCCACTGTAGTAGCAGGTGCGTCAGGGGCATGTGTGGATAAGGGCTCTGAAGCCTAACTATCACCTTTTGAACCCTTAGAAGAGCTCTCATAGGAGGATGGCTCATCTCTAAGTTGGTATCTGCGTTGTGGCTACTTTGTATGTGATTGCACAACAGGCTACTTTTGCACTGAGTTGCCCTCCGAAGCTTCCCTAGATGGGTCATAAGAACTAGATTCGGAGGGATCGAGCTGTCTTCCTTGGCCTATTGTGGCTTTCTTACTAATTACTCTTTGGAGGGCGAGGGGTAAATTGCTTTTGCCTCTGCCTTTGGAAGGTTCACCCCTCCCATTTGATGTATCACCACGACTACGTGATCTAACCATTTTCTGCAACAAACAGTCGTAGGAGTCAGTTCTAGTTCAATTGCAGATAAACAGAAAGTCATAGAACAAAACATGTTGCAGTGTGGGAAAGTGTGGTCCGCACAATTGCAAGTGCAGCTGCAGGTCTGGTTGTGCGGATCGCACAATTTTAAAGTGCGGCCGCAACAATGAAACTACGGTCCGCACAATTTTGAGTACGACTATAGAATTGAAGTGCGGTCTGCACAATTGCAAGTGCAGCCGCACATGAAACTTTCAAAAAGTTCCAACTCTCTTATGACAGAGATCGGCCTAATCTGTGCCCACACACACTTTTCTACGGCAGTGATGAAATTACTGCGATCCGCACAATTTTAAGTGCGGTCCACACAATCTTGCCTCACTAACTTCCCTAATCTATACTTCTGCAGATCGCACAATTTCTTGTGCGGCCGCACATTTCAAAATTCAATGGGGCAGAGTCCTGTAGGTTTTCGATTTAAGCACAAATTGGACCTGGTGATAGCAACTAAACATGATAATCAACCTACACACTCCCCAAAAAGTAAGTAAGAGTTAACCCACACAATTTAACCCCCACATGGATATGAAATTGACAAATGGTCTAAACTGACTAACAAATTGTACATTAAACTAAGAAAATTGAAGAATCCTAGAAATGATTTGAACATACCAGTAATGATGTGGTGCTATGGAATGATCACAGATGCGTAATTAGGTGGTAGATGATTGAATCAGATACGTGCAAAATTTTAGTTTGATTTCTTAGAGAATGAAAAGTTTCAACAATAGTCTTAGGGTTACTATTTATACACAGCGGGTCTGGCTAAGGAATCAAGAGACAATTTCATCCACAGAATTCCTTTTGCGGTTCGCACTCTGTTACCTAGTGTTCCACTTCCTTTTGATGGTCTGCGATCCGCAGATTTAGCTGTGCGGCCGCAGATTTTGGTGTGGACCGCAAAATTCATTGTGCGATCGCACTTTGACTGTTTCTCTAACAAACAAAATTTAGAGAGTTTGCATTTTTCCATCTCAAGTTGTGCGGTCCGTACAGGAATTGTGCGACCGCATTTGCCTTTTGCTGTAGCATCCAAAATTGTGCAATCCGCACAAGAATTGTGCGGTCTGTACTTCTTCCATACTTAGCCAATTTTTCTGAGCACATGTCCTGTAAAGCATACACCCTCCTACAACACAATTCGAATCCAGTTAGAACAAAATAAGACCTATCTAAAGAAGAAGAAAAGAAAAAGAAACATAGGTTGCCTCCCAAGAAGCGTCTGATTAAACGTCGCGGCAAAACACAGATTGCCATCACGTCATATGAGTCACTGCCACCACGTGGCCATCATCAGCTTATTCCAAATAATGCTTCACCCGGTGACCACTGACTCGGAATACCTCATCATTTTTGTTCTTCAAGTCCAATGCACCAAAAGGTGTCACACCCACAATTTCATTGGGATCACTCCATTTGGATTTCAGCTTTTCGGGAAACATCTTTAATGGTGAGTTGAACAACAAAACAAGACCGCCCACCTTGAACTCCCTGTTTCGGATGTATTTGTCATGAAGGTACTTCATTATTTCTTTGTACAAGGACGAACTTGCATATGCATGGTACCAAAATTCATCTAATTCTTTCAAATATGCAGCCCGCAAGTTAGGAGCTGCATTTTAGAGCTCACATGGCCTTGTGCTCGAGTTCCACCAGAAGATGACAAGAGTTGACAAACACCAACCGGTATGGAGACATCCCGATATGGGTTTTGAAAGCAGTCCGATAAGCCCATAGTGCATCATCAAGCTTCTTTGACCAATTCGTCCGGTTAGCATTCACTGTTTTGGACAAAATACTCTTTTTCTCTCAGTTGGAGACTTCCACTTGACCGCTAGCTTGAGGGTGATAGTGATTCGTAACTTTATGAGTGACACCATACTTGTTAAGTAAGGTGTCAAAAGCTTTGTTGCAAAAATGCGACCCACCATCGTTTATGATAGCCCGCGGAGTACCAAAATCTTGTGAAGATATTTTTCTTCAAAAATGCCACCACACTTCTTGCTTCATTGTTGGGTAGAGCAACGGCCTCAACCCATTTAGACACATGATCAACCGCGGCCAAGATGTAGGTGTTTCCACAAGAACTCACAAAAGGTCCCATGAAGCCAATACCCCACACATCGAAAATATCAATCTCCAAAATGGTGGTGAGGGGAATTTCATTTTTCTTTGAGATTCCACCGGCTCTTTGATACTTATCACAACGCTTGACTAGATCACTTGCTCTTTGTAAAGAGTTGGCCAATAGAAACCGCAACTTAGCAATTTGGCCACCTTTCTTGATCCACCATGGTGACCACCATACGGCAAAGAATGAAAAGCACCAAGAATTTCAACTTGTTCCTCCTCCGGTACACATCTTCTAATCACTCCATCCGTACAAATCCGGAAAAGGTACGGTTCATCCCAATAATAGTCTTGACAATCCTGTTTGAGCTTCTTCTTTTGGTTTGAAGAGAACTCATTCGGGGTGATACCACTTATAAGAAAATTTTCTAGATCCGCAAATCATGGCACCTCTTTTATTTAAATGGCTAAATGTTGCTCATCGGGGAATGAATTATTGATTTCAAGGCCATCATGCGGCCTCCCCTCCTCCTCCAAACGATACAAGTGGTTCGCCACTTGGTTTTCACTTCCTTTTCGGTCTTGGATGTCTATATCAAACTCTTGTAACAAAATCACCCATCTCATCAATCGGTCTTTGCAATCTTTCTTGCTCATTGGATAACGAAGTGTCGCATGATCAGTGTGGACAATCACTTTTGCACCCATCAAGTACGGTATTGACTTGGGCATCATTCATGGTCTTAATAGCATAGTTGACTGGATGGAAGATCTTGTTGATACGTTTCCCCAAAACTGCTCCAACCGCTACATCACTAGCATCACACATGAGCTTAAAAGGAATGCTCCAATTAGGAGAGGAACAAAGATAATGAGAGTAGTTGTCAACTTGAACTGGAGCAATTCAAATGCTCTCGTGCAATCATCATTGAAGTGAAATTTAGCATCTTTCTCCAAAATCTTGGACAAGGGGTTCACCACTTTAGAAAAATCCTTTATGAAATGCCAGTAGAACCCCGCATGACCCAAGAAACTTCTCACGCCCTTCACGGATGTTGGAGGTGAAAGTTTAGAAATCACTTGTATTTTCGCTTTGTCAACCTATATTCCCTTCTTTGAAATCTTGTGGCCAAGGACAATACCCTCCTCGACCATGAAATGACATTTCTCCCAATTCAATACCAAGTTCATTTCTTCACACCTTGCCAATACCTTATCCAAATTTGCCAAGCAATCATCAAAAGAATCCCCGACTATCGAAAAGTCATCCATGAAGACTTCAAGGTAGTCCTCTACCATATCCATAAAGATCACCATCATACACCGTTGAAAAGTTGTCGGTGCATTGCATAAGCCAAATGGAATCTGCTTGAAAGTGAAAGTGCCATAGGGATAAGTTAAAGTTGTTTTCTCTTGATCTTCGGGGGCAATAAGGATTTGATTGTAGCCCGTATATCCATCTATAAAGCAATAGAACACCCGTCCGGACAACCTATCGAGCATTTTATCAAGAAAGAGTAGTGGGAAATGGTCTTTCCTTGTGACTTTGTTTAGCTTTCGATAGTTCATACACATTCTCCACCCTTTCACTATTCTTGTTGGAATCAACTCGTTCTTATCATTGGTGACCACAGTTATTCCCCCTTCTTCGGAACACATTGAACCAGAGAAGTCCACGAACTGTCATAAATGTGATAGACAACCCCGGCATCTAACCACTTTATGATCTCCTTTTTGACCGCCTCTTGCATGGCTTCATTGAGTCTCCTTTGATGTTCAATGTAGGGTTTGTCATCATCCTCCAAATTAATCTTGTGCATGTAAAATGCAGGGCTTATTCCCCGAATATCTGCAAAAGTCCACCCAATAGCTTTCTTCCTCTTGTGGAGCACCGCCAATGTAGTGTTAAAATGTACGTTAGTCAAATAAGAGGAAAGAACAACCGGTAAAGTAGAGAAAGGGCCAAGGAATTTATACCTGAGATGTGGAGGTAATGGCTTCAACTCCAAGATAAGAGGCTCTTCAATTGAAGGCTTTGTAGGAGGAGTTTTCCTATTCTGAAGGTCCAAGAAAAGTTTCCGAGGTGCATAATTGTATGACCCCATCCCTTACAAAGAATTAACACATTCCATGAAGCCATCCATTTCATCATCATTAAAATTGACAAAAATGGCCTCGAATATGTCACCCACATTAACGTGGCACTTGTATCATCAATAATCACATCGGTCACCAAGTCCACGAATGAACAAACTTCATTGCTATTCGATTGCCTCATAGATTTGCACACGTTGTGCATCACCTTTTCATCACCCACCCAAAAAGTGAGTTCACCGACTTCCACATCAACAAGAGCCTTCCTCGTAGCAAAGAAAGGTCTACTAAGAATACTCGGCACCTCATAGTCCACTTCACAATCAAGAATAACAAAATCTGCTGGGAGAATAAACTCGTCAACTTGAACCAATACATCCTCAATCACCCCCAACGGTCTCTTTATTGTACGATCGGCCATTTGTAATCTCATAGATATGAGTCTTGGTTGCCCAATTCCCAATGTATTGAAAATTGAATAGGGCATCAAGTTGATACTCGCCCCAAGATCACAAAGAGCTTTTGCAAACTCGGCACTTCCAATGGTACAAGGAATTGCAAGAGCACCGGGATCTTCCAATTTAGGAGCCATCGAATGCGCAATTGCACTCACTTGGTGAGTGACTTTTATAGTTTCAAAATTAATCGATCTCTTCTTTATCACCAATTCCTTCATAAACTTTGCATATCCGGGAATTTTCTCCAAGGCTTCAGCTAATGGCACATTTATAGAGAGACTCTTCATCATATCAATGAACTTCTTGAATTGATTCTCTCCATTTTTATTGGCAAGCCATTGAGGATAGGGAGGAGGTGGCTTAGGCAATGGTGCCTTAGCTTTTTTCACTACCGTATGTCAATCACATGATCCCGAGACGGGTTCACTTCCTCTTGAGTCTCTTCCATGGTGTCATCAATTCGCACTTCAACATTTGCTTGCATAACATTGTCCTGGATCTTCTCTTCTTCTACCACTTGCTCATCATCCACAAGTTGCCTTTAACTTGAGGTAGGTGGATTCCCACCTCTTCCACTTCTTGTAGTAATGGTCATGGCATGCCCTGTAGTGTTCCTACCCTTCGAGTTCACTACCATATCACTTGGTAGTGCCCCTTTAGGACGAGAATTTAAAGCTTGAGAGATTTGACTCATTTGCACTTCTAAGTTACGGATTGATGTGTTGTGTGAAGAAGTTGGGCATCAGAATCGGTATTCTTCTCCATAATTTGCTTGAACATGTTCTCAATACGACTCATTTTATTGTTGGATGAACTAGAACCATGAGAAGGATAAGGAGGTGGATTGCTCAGTTGTTGATACATCGGGGGCCTTTGAAAACCCGACCCCCGATTACCTTGGTTGTTGTTCCACCCGCATTGGTTGTTGCCTCCCCAATTGCCTTGGTTATTATTGTTTTGCCAATTCCCTTGGTTATTGCTTCCACTCCAATTACCTTGATTGTTGTTGTTCCAATTACCTTGGTTGCTAAAATTCCAATTGCCTTGATTATTCGAAGGTCTCCATTGTTGTTGACTAGGGCCTTGGTAGTTGTGTCTTTGCCCTTGAAGGTTGTTCACATATTGGACCTCTTCTTCTTGATCATTGTAAGAATCTCCTTGATCAAACCCACTATTATCTTGTACAAAATTGTTGACTCTTTGTTGCACTTATGGACTTCTTACTCTTCTCTTGTTTACCAATGTATTGACTCCCTCCATAGAATAGACCATCCTCGGGTTTTGCACTTGTTGAAATTGAGCCTTTGCCAATTGGTTCATGGTGGTTGTCAACTCGACTATGGATTGCCCATGTTCATGTAACTCTTTATGAAGAAGAATAACATTTGCATCACCCTGTGGAACATTGGCTCTAGATTGACACGCCGATGAAGTATCCGCCATCTCATACAAAATATCGCACGCCTCCGCATAAGGTGTAGTCATGAAGTTCCCACCGGCAAGTTGATTCACTACACATTGGTTGGTGGTATTGATCCTCCGATAGAAAGTTTGTTGAATCATGTTCTCTGTCATATCATTGTTGGGGCACTCTTTCACCATTGTCCTATATCTTTCCCATATCTCGTGTAGTGGTTCATTAGGCTCTTACTTGAATGCTAGAAATCCATCCCGAAGAATGGCCATATGCCTGAAATAAATTTCTCCGCTGGTTCATCCCAAGTATGAATGGAATGATTTGGCAAACGTTCCGACCAATCTAAATCTTTCCCCCATAGAGAGAAGGGAAAAAGCCTTAGCCTCAAACCATCCACAGAGACATTTTTTTGTTTGCTCCCCCAACATGTATCAACGAACCCCTTCAAGTGTTTATATGCATTTTGACCCGGTGCATCGGTGAAGAATCCTCGTTGTTCGAGCAAAGTGAGCATTACGTTAGTTATTTGAAAGTTAACCACCCTAATATGGGGTGGGACTATAGCATTTGCATACCCTTCATTCGGCAACACCCGGTGTGGATCCGCTCATGGTGGAGGTGGGGGTAGAACGGGCACATTGTCTTGAGGCGATCGGCCTCGTCTTTTAGCTTGCGATTCAAGAGGGACCTCATCCATTGCATCATCATCAACGTCCACATCCCCCACGGCAATTTTTCAGAACTCGTTGTTTGCCATGATTGCACCTACAATACTCACACGTTAGTAACAAGGAAGGAAAAGAAAATATTCTAAAAACACACCTAAATATATAGCTAACACCATGTTTTAGCTCCCCAGCAACGGCGCCAAAAATAAATTTCGGTTATTTCTAGGTCTAATTTAAACGAAGACTACAAACTAAGAATTTAAACTATGAAAGTGTTTTTGGTTGTTTTTCAAATGTTATGAAAGGCCTAGGGCAATGACCTTCACCTAGGTGTTCACCTAGTGAGTTGTAAACTTTAAAGCTTCGGTCAGAGAGTGATTTTGCCCAATTTGGTATTCTCAAGTCCAAATGGTTATTGAACAAAACAGTTGATGATAAACTAAAGTCGGGTTTTACTATCTCTAGGTTCAACTCTTTAATTAGGCTTATCAATCTCTCGATTGACCCAATTTCTTAAAAGCCAAGTTTTCCTAGACTAAGTCTCTCTTTCTCACGTAGAGACCAAGTCAAATAGGCATGAAATAATATTTGCAACCATTAATTTTTCACATAAACGCAAGAACTAGGCTAGATAATCAACACCCAATCATAAACAAGTAATAAATCAAACACTCATTAAGCTCACACTAGGGTTGGGTCACAACCCTAGAGAAAATCTAGCTACTCATGCTTAAATTCTGAGAAAAAGAAGAGGAAGTGATAATTAAACCCATATTGATAATTTAAATGATGAAATCTATATTCAAAAAGCTCAAAATACCAAAAACTACTAAAAAGAGTAAAAGAAAAACGTCTACTGTAGCTGCTGATGTCCAAACTTTTTCTAAAACAATGAAACTCTTCTATTTATACAGTGTTGGAATCTTCTGACTAAAATACCCTTTCGGAGGTTCTGCGGCCGCACATTGCTTCAGCCTGACAGGAATGAAAACTTGCGGCCGCATAATTCTGAACTGCGGCAGCACTTCTCTCTTTCTAAGGTCCGCAAATTTCTGAGTGCGGCTACACATTGCTCTTTTGCGGACTGCACAAATATGACTGCGGCTGCATAGCTATTCTTTTGCGGCCGCATAATAATTGTGCAGTCCGCACTTCTGTTGAACTTGAGGTGAAAGTTCTCTGAAGTTTTGCTCTTGCTCAGGTTCTGCGGCCGCACATGTCATGTGCGGACCGCACTTTGCACTTGTCTCTGATAGGAGTTTCTTCACAATCTGCGGCCGCAAATGAAAATCTGCAGTCCGCACTTTGAGCTTTTGTGCCTGTTTCTGTCCTTGAGTTTAGATCACTCCTTCTTGAGTCGGATTTTATCTTGAGGGCTCATTTTCCACTATTCCTGCAATTAAGCATATTTTATCAGTTTTTGGAAACACAATTAAATGCTTCTGGACTAAAACGAAAGCAAAAAGGTGCTAATAAGTAGTCAAAATCCCCATTAATCAAATACCGACGCCACCAAATCGACGGTCGAAGAGTTGGAGCATGTCATATTGATCGAATGCCTACTGGATCGAAAGCTATACCTGGGCATGGAGTTAACCTCCGAGCTCAAGAAAAAACTCATTGATTTTCTTAAAGCTAACATAGATTGTTTCGCTTGGTCCCATCTTGACATGATAGGAATTCCACCGGAGGTAACTACTCATAAGTTGAGTTTGGACCCGAAGTTCCATCGGTTAAGCAGAAAAGGAGGCCGCAGTCCAAAGTTAAACATGCATTCATCAAGGACGAGGTATCTAAACACCTTAAAATAGGATCCATTCGGGAGGATAAGTACCTCGGACTAGTTAGCTAGCGTAGTAGCAGTGCCTAAAAAAGGGAATAAGTTAAGAATGTGTGTATATTACAAAGATCTAAACAGGGCATGCCTCAAGGGTTCTTTATCTTTGCCTAACATCTATCATATGATCGACGCGGCGGCCGGACACAAGATACTCAGTTTTCTCGATGCCTACTCCTGGTACAACCAAATTCACATGGACCCGGGCGATCAAGAAAAGACTTCTTTTATCACTAAATTTGGCACTTACTATGATAATGTACTATCATTCAAATTAAAAAATGTTAGTGCCACTATCAACGCCTAGTAAATCGAGTGTTCGAAGAACAGATAGGGAAATCAATGGAAGTTTATATTGATGATATGGTACTCAAGTCCCTGCGAGCAAATGACCATTTGAAACATTTGCAGAAGACCTTCAACTTATTGAAAAAATACAATATAAAGCTAAATCCGGAGAATTGCGCATTCGGGATCGGATCGAAAACATTCATCGGTTTCGAGGGATCAAGATCAATCCCGGCAAAATAAAAGCCATAGAGGACATCAATGTGGTGGACAACGTCAAGGCCGTTCAAAGGCTAACCGGGCGTATAGCAGCCTTGGGCTGGTTCATATCGAGGTCTTCAGACAAAAGCCATCACTTGTCACGACCCAAAATCCCACCATAGGAGTCGTGATGGCACCTAGTCTCTAAGACTAGGTAAACCGATTTCTATTGCATTTTTTGAAGCCATTTTTTAATTAAATAAATAATCAAAACTAACAGCGGAAATAATTATAATATACAATCTCCCAAGACTGGTAGTACTGAGTCATGAACTCTAACTGAATACATAGAATGATCACGAGGACCGAATATACAATACTATTTGATTAAAAATTAACAGTACAATAAAATGGAAAGACTCCAAGGGACTCCGACGACCAAGCAGCTCAAACTTGAATCCTTACGATCCCGCTTTAAGTCTTCTCAAGTCCAATAACTCCAATACCTGGCTTTGCACAAAAATGAGTAGAAGTGTAGAGCGAGCACACCACAGCGATGCCCAGTAAGTATCAAGACTAACCTCAATGGAGTAGAGACGAGGTACAGTCAAGACACTCACTAGTCTAATAACCTGTGCAATATAATATACAAAAATAATAGGAAAAGGATAATAATAAAGGCAGGATAAAACAACCAGTGATACGCACAACACACAACAGGAATACCATTAATATCACTCAGCAATTAATAAACATAATTACAACCAATTAAATCAAGCCCTTCAAATAAATGTCTTTCACAAAGTTCTTCCAGATAACTCTCTTTCAAATATAATTTTCTCAAATAATTATTTTTCAAATATAATTCTTTCAATAAATCTTTTCAAATACAATTTCTTCAAATAAATATCTTTCAAAATACAATTCTTTTAATAATACTTTCTAAGTAAAATCCTTCCAAATAAATATTTTGAATATAATTCTTTCAATTAAAAGTCACCATGTGATACCTCATTTCAAAATCATCAAAATATGGGTCTCAACCCATTTTCATATTTCAACGACACCTCGTGCCCATAATTAAATCATCATATTTGCCCGGCACCTCGTGCCCTCATTTCATATCACAACTGCACGGACAATTCACGTGCCAATATCCCCATCTCATATCAAAATTCACGGCACCTCGTGCCCATATTTCATTTTATAAACCGTCTGGCAATAGCCACAGGCTCCCAATTTCAACATAAATCAGATTATTATCAATTTACTAACAACAAGACAAGTTTCACAAGGTATAAAAATAAACACAAGAAAATCACAACATCACATGAAAATTGTCAACACCACAACCCCACATCATCACATATCGTCCCTGACAATAGCCACCCCTATCGCTCCTATAGCCACTCTTATCGCTCCGCCCAGACAATATCAATAGCCACCCTTATCGCTCCTATAGCTACCCTTATCGCTCCTATAGCCACCCTTATCGCTCTGCTCAGACAATATTAATAGCCAACAAATACTACAGTGAAATGCCACCCTTATAACCACATAATATCAACGGTGAAATGCCACCCTTATCTCCCAAAAATAACAACTCACACAACACAACAATTTACACGGAAAATTATCACAACAACATAACCAAAGTCAATCACAATTTGCCTAATGGTCACAACCAAATTTCAAGGCTACAACCAAGTCAATTAATTTCACAAAAAATAGCCAAATGATCCACACGATGTGTACAACACCCAAAAACAATCAATAGAGATAGAAATTACTCAACATAAAGCAAAGTCTTCATAAAAGATCAAATTTTCAATAATTATGTAAACACCTCTTCTTAAGCTCATTTAATTAATTATTTGCAGAGGGAAAAAATTCAATGAAATTAAATTTCAATAATTACCAAGCCAGCAAATTCACAAAATTTTATAAATAATCAAATAATAATCACATCACATTATCACATAACAACAGAGTCAACAACAAGGGTTTAGGCACGACAAGTAGATGATTAAATATATGCCAACAATTATCCAATTTACTATACAATATGCTCAAGACTTTAACCCAATAACATTTGCACATATAAACCAAGTACGTACTCGTCACCTCGTGTACATGGTTTTCAATTATCCAAGTTGCACATAAGACTCAATGCCTAAGGGGAATTTTCCCCACTCGAGGTTAAGCAAGACACTTACCTCTTTGAAGTTATGCCGATATTCCAAAATCGCCTTCTTGCTTGAATTGGCCTCCGGGCCGTTCAAATCTATCCAAATTAATTATATAACTTCATTAAAATTCATCAGAAATAATTCCGAATAATAATACGTCGACTTAAAAATTTATTCCAAAAAGTCAACAAAAGTCAACGCGTGACCCGCCTCTCGGAACCCGACATAATTTTCTTGAAATACGAACACCCATTCCGATACGAGTTCAACCATACCAATTTTATCGAATTTCAATAACAACTCGACTTCCAAATCTTAAATTTTTGTTTTTGGAAGATTTTACAAAAATCTTGATTTTTCCTCCATTAAATTCGAATTAAAGGATGGATTCAAAGACATAATCATGAAAATTAATCAAAACTGGATGAGAATCACTTACCCCAAACACCCACGCAAGAATCTCTGCAAATATCGCCTTCTACCGAGCTCCAAATTAGATTTTGAGTTATGAACTCAAACCCCCGTTTTTGGGACTTTTAATTCTGCCCAGATACACCTTCTTCGCGTTCGCGAAGGCGAAAATTCAGATACCTCAAATCCTTCTTCGTGTTTGCATGACAAAAGTCGCGTTCGTGAAGACCAACTGCTTCTGCCCCATCATTTCCTCTTCGCGTTCGCGATGACCAGCTGACCAACTCCTTCGCGTTCGCGAAGCAAACGACCCCAGGCCCCTATCTTCCTTTTCTTCTTCGCGTTCGGGAAAGCATGCTCTGCTCCTACTTCGCGTTCACGTTCACAGCTTCGCGTTCGCGGAGGACAAATCATCATCCCCTCAGACTCCTCTTCGCGAACGCGGGACTCCCTTCGTGTTCGCGAAGAAGGAAACCAGACTTCAGCAACAGCAATCCAAACAGCTCCAATTTGGACTCAAACCACTCCGAAACACAACCGAGCCCCTTGGGACCCCGTCCAATCCTGCCAACCAGTCCCATAATATATCACAGACTCGCTCGAGGTTTCAAATCACATCAAATTACGCTGAAAATATAAATCGCACCACAAATCGAACTTATGAACTTCAAAAACATCCAACTTCTAAAACTCGTTCTGAAACCTATCAAACCAACCCGGAATGACGTCAAATTTTGCAGGCAAGTCCCAAATAACATAACGGATCTTCTCTCAGAATCGCATTCCGAACCCGATATCAAAAAGTCAACCCCTCTGAGGTCATGGCTACTTGTACTGAGTCTATGTCAGATAACTGGAATAACCACTGTAAGAATCTCGTATCGGTGGTGCACTGTAAGATGGAGCACTCTGAGTATTCTGATGTGCGGACTGGGCTGACCGACTGCTCGAGCCTTCGCTATAATAGGTTCTAGCTGAAGAGTAAAATCCACTGAACCCTCCAGATTTTTGAGACTTTTTGGCCTCCTTAGACCCCCTTTCCTCGAATAAAACACCCTCAATCTTCCTTGCAATCTCCATTACAATTTATCGGTATCTATCAACTAAACAACCCACGCAAGTGAAACCACATTATATAAAACTAACGGAACCGTCAGAACTCTATTCCGGAGTCGTCTTCACACAGTTTCGACTACGGTCAAAATTCTAAAACTTAAGCTTCCGTCTTAGGAACTAAGTGTCCTAAATCACTCTGAATCATCCGTAAATCAAACTCTACCACACACGCGGGTCATAATACATATTGCGAGGCTGCTCAAAACCTTAAGTCACTGAACGTGGCGTAAATTCTTAAAACAACAAGTCGGGTCGTTACATTCTCCACCTCTTAAACAAACGTTCGCCCTCGAACGTGCTAAGAATCTTTCTGAGGATTTTAAATTACTGAGTATATTCTTGCACACATACTTGTGAGTGATTTTACATTCCCGCAATTTAACACGGTTCCGACAATACCATCTCAATTGAGATTATTTCTTTTCTCCATTCTTATAAGCTTTAAAGCAAAATCCTTATCTCTCCAATCATTTTCAAAAATGCATGAATTCTCACAACAACGCACAGTATTAGTCTCAATTGGCTATAGCAACTCGTGCCTATGCACATATAAATTTTCTCAATAGTGTTGAACTGATTCAAAACTTTCTGGGGTTCTACTTTATTCCCCGCTTAGGATCATTCGCCATCAAACACATAACATAATTTATCTCTTCCTTTGCAAATCTCAATCCCCCAAATTTTACTAACTCCCAAATTTTTTAGAAATTTTGGCAAAGTCTCATTTGTAATTGGGCTTATCCACATGCCAGAGTAACACCCAAACAACTCCTAACAACATATCCATAACCCAACAAAATACCACAGGGTATATATCAATAACATTAATCTCATAATTGCCTGATCATAATGATATCAGGACATTAAGCACATCATATGTATGCTCATCACCACATCTCTGGTCTTAAAAGCTGTTCATAATTAACTCCAACATCATCAATTAATCTCATATTAACCATCACCTCGTTTCGAATTTTTACAATACTGGCAACAGAACGTGAGGCATGAAGACCTCATGATTACTTACTCGGATTAATGAGTCACATTTAACGCTACTTGGGCACTCACCTCATAGGCTAAAACTCAATATTTACAGCACAAAAATGGATGAATATGAACAGAAAATATACAAGCATTATCAAATAAGCCTAACAGGCATGACTCCCTATTAATATTATTGCACAAATTAAATTTTACAAGGGAGAATTTTAAACTCATAAACATTTCACCACAAGGACCTTGTCCTTATATAACTTTCATCGCGGCTTGCAGCCCGGTTTAAATATTTTACATCATATATTAAGTTCGAGGATCTCGTACTCAACTCCGAGTCACAAGTATTTTGCACATTGTGCCAACTAAAATTTTCAATTTCCTTTCTTTCTTCTTTTCCATATATTTCATAAATAATTTTCACAACATATAATGAACCCTCATATCGGTAGGGCGTATAATTCATAAAAATTGAATCAATTATTCCAAAACACATTAAACCCACTGTATTGAATAATAATTTTTTTGCTTTTGGACTTATAACCCGCAATGGTGCACAAAAATAAAGTGACAGATACAGGTTCACATCTTTAAATCTCCCAACAGGGATACACATATAAGTGGGTCACAAATTTATGAAGCTCACCATAAGTGGAGCATAATAAGAGGACTCACCTCAATATTCATAACCGAATCAAATTAAGAAAAATATCCTTTATAATAAAATCAGGATCATAGCTGTAATGACACCATCTGGTGTATTGGCCTCAGCCAAATCATAGTGATTAAATCAACGGGTCGGGCCTCCACCTCTTAGGTGCCCATTACCCGTCTGTCCTCTACCTCTAGCTGACTGTGCATGTGGAGTATCAACTGAAATAAAGTTTGTAGCTAGAGTGTTCTGATGAAATCCACCCCTCCCAAGTCTGGGACAATCTCTCATGATATGCCTAGTATCACCACACGCATAACAATAAATAAAAACGGCAAACACCGCCAGACTTTTGCCAGAAATTACTCAAAGAAGATAGATATTTTTGTATCTAAGTAAAAGAGAAGGAGATCGCAAAGAAAAAAGAGAAAAAAATAAACGTATGTTGGTGTCGCTATAGGAGAAGAAAAGAAAAAAGAAAAAAAAGGAGGGAGTGAAGATGGGAAAAGATAAGAAGAAAGGAAAAGATGGAAAATTGGAGACGATGAGAAGAGAGAAAGAAAGAGTGGGGGGGGGGGAGCGTGTGGTTGAAAGAGAGTAGAAGTGTATTGAGAATAGTGGCTATAATTTGTCAATAAATTGGGCCTAAAGGCTATTTCGGGTCCATAAGGTAAATGATGAGCTAATAAAATTTTGAAGGTCTATAGAGAGTAGTTTTCTCGTAAGGAATAAGGCGATAGAGGCCTATAGATCATATCTGGGCTTTTTGTTACATGAATATTATTTCAATCTTACTTTGTTAAAGTTATAGATAATGTTTTGATGATCGAATATATTTTTAGTGAAAATTCAAAAAATGACAAACATATGATCTATTAAAATATCTTATGGGAGAATTTTATTATTAACACGTGATAATTATTTTTTTAGTCGTTTAACATTAATGTTTCATTGATGTAGACTTTAAGGTTAACGGAATATAATAATTAAACAAAAAAGCAATATGGAAACCTAAACAATGATATATTTTATTGAATTTTAAATAATCAATAAAATACCATTTCAAATTCGAAAAAAATATATGAGTTTAATAGATCTTAACATATGAATATGAAAAAATAAAGAAATTGACGCATTTCAATAACACTTAAGAAGAAATTGATGATACATACAATTATTTAAAGTAAATAAAACTGGATGCACTTCATTGTTCTATTAAACATTATATCCCATGAGAGAATCACAAATATTTTAGATATTTTAAAGAAAATTATATATAAAGTCCTAAAAGTATGTATAAAAATTATGTTTATATGTCAGTTTGGTTCATATATATATATATTTACTCAATACCAAACTAAATAAAATCAAATAGAGCAGGGCAGGGCAAGGCGGGCAGGTGAAGCATTGCCCTGCCACAATTCAACATGCCCTGCCCGTTTAATAATTTTTCTCTTTTTCAACCTGTCCCGCCCCACCCTATTTAGCCTTGCCCCGCCCTGCCCCGCCCCGTTTAGCTTTTTTCTTTCTTTCTTTCTTTTAAGTTTGGAACTATAAATATTCATGTTATTATAAAAAGAAAGATGAATATGATTTTCATGATAAATCTGATAACGATATGGCTTTGGTTTACATGACGTAAAATTACTTTGTTAATTCTTTTCTAATGCTTGTCTTAAATTGTTAAATAATATAGTAAATAGTTTACACCAAATGAAAAAAGCTTTTTTCTTTATGAATGCAAGTCATATCTGCTATGGCTTTCGTTATACTACTGCTGTAAATTACGTGCTCCAATCAATATATAATGTTTTTTCATTATTTGCTAGGCATAAAGCAGAATTGTTAATAAATAATTTATTATTTTATAAAACTATTATATTTGCAAGTATGCTACTAATTAACAAACGTTAGTAAGCAAACAAAACACAATTCTTTTAAAAAGAAAACAAAACGACACTAATTTCACAAAATCCTAGAATTAAGTTCTCTTTAACACTTTTATCCTTTTCATTACAACCAAACGATTTCACAATGATATGGTACAGGTGAAATAATTGAGACGAAAAGAATGGTATCATTTGATGCTTTTATAATGTATGAAATAGTTGGGGAAAAATATTTCCATGTTAAGTTGCTGTGTATTTTTTCTGAGTGTGCAGCACGGTCAAGAATTCATAAAATAAATATTCATTCTCTATTAAGCTTATTCTAATTTTTTAACATTATATTAATACCCATTTCTCACTCTCACATACTCTAGGGAGAAAGAAAAAACTAACTGAAAAATAATAGGAAAAGAATCTAAAAACTAAAATAGCTACTGAAGCAGGCACACACAAGTGAAAGAAAATTCGAGTTTGTTTGTTGACTTTGCAGCTAAAATCCTGCCCTACCCCTGCCTTGCATGCCCCATTAACTATTTTTTGAAAATATGTTTTTATCCGCCCTGCTCTGCCCTGCCCCATTAAGACTTTGCCCTGCCTTATTAAGGTTTTACTCTACCCTACCTTATTTGTCATCCCTAAAATTAAGTATTTAATTAATTTGATTTGACTTTTTAATTTGATGTAATTTTTTGATTCCATTTGAACACTCCTAATAGACAGAATCAGAGAAAGCAGTAGCAATAAATAATCTTGTTGCAGGGTCGTAGATTTTGGTAAGACATAAATAATGTTAGAGAAACTGAGACATGAGCAGGGCGAATTTACAGTGTAATGAAGGATTCACGTGTATCCGTGGTCTTCGACAAAAATTGTGTATATTATGTGTATGAGGATTGTGAATAGTCAAAGTGGACTACTACTATTGTATAATGGTCCACCTAATAAATTTATGTTTCATGGTAGGGAGCTATGGGTATGGAAAATCTTTGGCAGGTAACATTTCTCCTTGAATGGGGTTTTACGCGGCGCGAATTCGGATTTAGTCGAGCTCCAATACGCAGGGGCGGCTCAATGATATTTGTAGCCTAAAACCAAACTTCAATAAGGGGCCCTAAGATTTTTGTTGTAGAAGAAAACTCATAATTTATTTGAAATTTATTTTTCTAGCTTTTTGAGATGCGAAATTATTAATAATTTGTTTATAATCGATTTCTTCTAATAATTCTTTTTCAATTGATAAAGAATATGTTTACTAATCAATATCAATAGATCTCTCAGCTTTGTATCTATACTAGTCCATTGACTAGGATCATATATATTCCTAGGAGTATAATTATCCAACTTATTTAGAACATCTTGTTTTTCTTGTGGATATATGTTAGGTTTTTCGCCAACTTCTCCTCCTTCCTCTTCTTCTTGAATTTTATTATTGTCTATCTCAATTATATTAGTGATTTGATCATCTATCATAAAATCTTCCACATTTTCTGATTTAGAATTTTTACTATTCACTACAAATTTATCAAGTGCTCATTTTTGGGATTGTATTAGAGTTTCAATCCACTTCCTTTTTTGACGTTTTGAACATCCGAAATCATATTTTCTAGTTGACATATTAAAACTCTAATAAATAATTAAAAAGACAATATATACTTACAAAGAAAATATATCGAAAAAAATTTAAAAGTAGATTCAAATAATAAAATATAGAATAATCAAACCTGATTCAACAAATAGATAATTTGATAAACTTTTGCTACTTCAAAATTCTTGATGTAATGCCAAAATACTTGAGAACAAATAAAACAAATGGTACTTGTGTTCTGCTCTTTTATTTTGTGATAGTGACCGGAATGTATAGAAGGCCAAAGGAACAATAGAAGAGTAAAGGTTAATAGACTTTTGTAGAGAGAGATAAAAAGAGATAAAAAGAATGTGAGCCTATTTACAATAATGATGGTGCATAAATGAGGCAAGATTGTGAAATGTTCACGCGTAAATAAGGCATGGATCCCAAAAATATATTTTTTTTTCAATTGTTCTCCAACGGTCCCCTTTCCTTGAAACTTGTATTTTTTTTTCTTTTCAAATAATTAATATTGTTTAAAAGAATGGACAAATACATTAACTGTTAGAAACTTTTGGGGCCCCTACAAATAAGGGGCCCTAAGCAACGCCTTTACTTGCTTGGCCATTAGGCCGGCCCTGCCAATACGGGTATCGAATACCGGGTGAGAAACTAAAAAAAAACTCTTCTTGTCCATGTTAGTATTATATTTTTAAACAATCAGATGACGTAAAATTGATTGTAAATAGATGTATATATGTACTATCCATTGCTTGGGCTACACAGTTTCGATCATTTTTATACCCTTCAAAAGATTTATTGGGCGTTTGGACATAAGAATTATAAAATTCCAAAAGAAAAGTGAAAATAAATTTCAAGTGAAAATGATATTTGAAAATTAGAGTTGTGTTTGGATATGAATATAATTTTGAGTTATTTTTTAAGTTTAGTGAGTGATCTCAGTAAAAAATTTAAAAAACAGTTTATGGCCAAACACCCATTTCGAAAAAAATAAAATAAAAATAAAAAATTCTTATGTCCAAACGGGCGCTTAATTGTTTATTTAAAAAAACACATATTAGATTAAATTATGTAATGACCCGACTTGTTATTTTGAACATTTACGCTCCTTCCAACTATTTGAAGTCTTGAATAGCTTCATATGATGTATTATGACGTGTGTGAATCGTCGGTTTTGATTTTCAAGTGTTTCGGGATTAGTTCGAAAGAATAAATTCTATGTTAGAAGCCTTAAGTTGAAAAGAGTTGAGCGGAGTTTGACTTTTGAGAAAAATAACTCCGGAATGGGATTTTTATAGTGTTAATAGCTTCGTATGGAGATTTCAGACTTGGGTGTATGTCCGGATTTGGATTTGGAAGTCCGTAAGAGAATTCGACGCATTTTGGCGAAAGTTGAAAAATGAAAGATTTTAAGAAAAATGTCGACTAGGAGTTGACCTTGATGTATCGGGCTTGGACTTCGATTCCGAAAATTTGAATAGCTTCATTATGTCATTTACGACTTGTGTGCAAAATTTGAGGTCATTCCAGATCGATTTGTTATGTTTCGGCACAAGACCTAACTTAGAACAAACTTATCTACATATATATAAGGTGTTATGTGATGCACAGCCTATCAAATGAAAGATCTTCGAGTCTAGTTTCTAACGCTTCAAACCGTTTGTCATTTGGACTTTTCTACAAGAAGTTATGACCAAATTACCAAAGGCTGACAGAGGAGACTGCGGATGCGAAGCATCCGGGGCCGCATCCGAAAGAGGGGCTGGCAGTGAAGTGCTGCCATAGCATCCGGGGCAGCATCCGAAACCCAGAAATCTAGGCCTATAGATATAATTTCGGGGTTCATTTTCCCCACTTCATTTGGACGAATTTTGGAGCTCTTCTCCACTCTCTCAAGACCACCAATTCCTCGCTTCTTCACGGTAAGCAATCCCCATTATCTTGATGTGAAATTCCATTATTTCTACACTAGTATTGATGAAATCTACACATAAAATACTTAGATCTTCAAGAAATTTTTTCAAGAACTCAAAGGAGGGTTTTGCAAGATTTCTTTCAAAAAGGTAATCCTACACCCTTAGACTTATATGTATGGATATATTATGGGAATATGAGTATCAATTAAGTATTAGAACTTATGGTATGGCGATTGGAAGCCATATGTTCCCAATTTAAATACATAACCATTGTAGAGATTGAAAGGTGATTATTTGATGGAATTTTGTTGGTTGGGTGTGGATGGATGGTCATGTATGTGATGTTGGAAGTTATGAATTGTTTAAGAATGATGGTGGGATAAATTATTGGTAAATGGTAGTAGTTGGATGAACTAATTCTATGGTTAAGATATGTAGAGATTCATGCCTACTAGGTGTTTGATAAAATGCCTAAATGACCAAAAATCTGGAAACTTGTTTACTAATATTGGTGCAATTGTTTTGCATTGTTGTAGATTGAAATTTGTTTAGTGTGGTGGACCATCGTAGTATTATTAAGGGGTGAATTTCAGATTTGAGCCGTCCGAAGGTGGCTTCACTCACGAAGATCATTTAAAACATTGACTTAGTTTCGTCGAGGTAAGTGTCTTGCTTAACCTCGAGTGGGGGAATTACCCCTCAAACATTGAGTATTATGTGCAATTTGTGTAATTGAAATCCATGTACGCGAGGTGACGAGTACGTACTTGGTTTATATGTGCAAATTTCATTGATTAAAATTATTATACGCCCTTATGTATCAAATTGGAAATTATTGGCAATTATTAAATCCTCTATTTGTCATGCCTAGATCCTTGTTTGTTGAAATTATTTTTACATGATGATTTGGTATGATTGCCACCTTGATTTTTATGTGAAATATTATTTTGTCGAGTTGTTCGCTTCCGGATATTTTGTTAAGATTTTTGTGCACATTATGGTCGAGCCGTGGGCTCCTTATTATAGAAAATAATGTATTGTTGATTTCTGTGGCAAGTTGTAATATTTGGGCACTCGATGTGCAATTTGTGATATGTTGTAAGATTTGAGCACCTGATATGCAATAATTTGTGATATGTTGTAAGATTTGAGCACCTGATGTGCAATCTGTGATATGTTGTAAGATTTGAGCACTTGATGTGCAATTTGTGAAATGCTGTAATATTTGGGCACTTGAGGTGCAAGTTATATTATGCTGTGATATTTGGGCACTTGAGGTGCGATTTGTGAAATATTGTGATATTGATACGCATGTGGTGAGATAAGGGTGGTTTGAAACGCGTGGCTAGTAGGGGAACTACTAGAAGTCATTACGGTGATATAAGGTCAGGGTGATAAAACGCATGCGGTGAGATAAGGTGGCTTGAAATGCGTGGCTAGTAGGGGAACTACTATAAGTCATGCGGTGAGATAAGGGTGGCTTGAAACGCGTGGCTAGTAGGAAAGCTACTAGAAGTCATGCGGTGTGATAAGGGTGGCTAAAATGCGGGATGCTATTTCGGAAAAATAATTTCTGTAAAAATTTAATGTGAAGGCTCCCGCGGTGATATAAGTAAATGAGATATTGTGAATTTATTTATGATTTGGGACTACGAGGCGGTACCTCGGGAGTGCCCTGTTGATATTTCTTTATTCATGTTCTTGCCTTGGGTGATTTGGTTTTATTTAATATGTAAATTCTTGTCTTCTTCCGTGGTGTACTAGTTGACTTTATTATTATGTGTTTTGTGCTCCTAGTTGTATTGTGTAGACTTTGGCTTTTTAGCACGAGACTCTGAAGAAGTATATTTCTGGTTTTCTTACTGATTTTCGATGATTGAGTTGATTTAAATAAAAGGAATTATTATTATATTTTTAAATTAAATAGTTTTACAACCAAATCAGTAGTTTATCTGATGCTTTGATATAAGTGCAAAGTTATTTTCTTCACCCAAATGATTTATAAAAATAAATTCAATTCTTTGTTGATTTCTTAATTGATTTAAAAACTTTTAAACTCATTTTAGTGGAAATAAATTGATCATGTGGATCTTATATACATTGAGAATATTGGCATGTGAATTGTGGTTATGATATGAAATGTGGGCACGAGGTGCTGTGATTAAATGATAATGATATTTGGCATGTGAGTTGTCCGTGCAGATGAGATATGAAATGAGCGCACGATGTGCCGGGGAAATATAATGATTTAATTATGAGCATGAAGTGTCGTGGAGATATGAAAAAAGGGCTGAGACCCGTATTTATGAAAAATATAAAAATGGGCTGAGACCCGTATTTATGAAAAATATGAAAATGAAATGAGGTGTCACATGGTGACTTTTTAAATTGAAGAATTATATTCAAAATATTTATTTGGAAGGATTTTTATTTAGAAAGTATTATATGAAAGAATTGTATTTGAAAGATAATTATTTGAGGAAAATTATATTTGAAAGAAAGTTAATTGGTAGAATTATATGTGAAGGATATTTAATTGAAGAACTTGATTTAACTGAGTGTAATTTTATTAATTAATTGTTGAGCGATATTAAATGGTGATCTTATTATCTTACTGTGATATCACTGGTTGAGTTGTTGTTATCATTGCTAGTTATTTTCCAGTACTATTGTATACTGCTATATTGCACAGGGTATTAGACTAGTGAGTGTCTTGACTGTACCTCGTCTCTACTCCATTGAGGTTAGTCTTGATACTTACTGGGCACCGCTGTGGTGTGCTCACTCTACACTTCTACACATTTTTGTGCAGAGCCAGGTATTGAAGATAACGGACTTGAGCAGAGTTAAAGCGGGATCGTAAGGATTCAAGGTAGAGTTGCTTGGTCGTCGTAGTTCTTTGGAGTCCTTTCATTTCATTGTACTGTTAACTTGTAATCAAACAGTATGGTATATTCGGTCCTCGTGATCATTCTATGTATTCGGTTAGAGTTCGTGACTCAGTACTACCAGTCTTGGGTGGTTGTATATTGTAATTATTTTCACTGTTGGTTAAAAAAAATGATGATTTCAAAAATGCAATGGAAATCGGCTTACCTAGTCTTAGAGACTAGGTGCCATCACGACGCTTGTAGTGAAATTTTGGGTCGTGACAAATTATAACGGAATATGTTCAGCACTCAGCAGGAGGAGTTGCTAAATTACTCTTATTAATACTCCAATTGTTTCATTTTATATGAACATATTTGATTATGTATAGAGTTTAAGAAGGAACGAAAAACTTTTGGAATTTATAGTCTTGAAAATGTCATGATATTTATATGACTATAAAGTAAGCCTGTTAATCGGGTCGGGCCCGTCCAATCAAAGCCCGATTCGATCCGGTTCAGCCCGGTACGCTAGAGGGTAGGGACGTGTTGGGCGGGGAGCCGGGCGGGAACGAACAAATTTTGGTAACCGGTGCCCCGGAACCCGGTTAGCCCGGTTACCTGTTATCGAGCTAGAGCCCGGTCCAGCCCGGTTACCGTTATAATTTTATTTTATTTTTGGACCGTTGCCAATGGTCAAATTCAAAAATGACCGTTGGGCAACGGCCAGGTTTTGCAAAAATGGCCATTTCGGCATACCCCTTAAGAAAATAGCCCTCACCCCTAATAATTGATAAATTATAATTTTAACCTTTTAAAAACTATAAATAGCTCCCCTTCTTCTTTATTTTTTCTCATAATTTGCTCTTTTACTACTCTAATTCTCTCTCAATTCTCTCTTGATAATATTGCTTATTGCTCTTAAATTCTCAATTACTTATTATTTCAAGTTTCATCAAATATTTACTTTAGTCACTACAAAATTATAATTATCAAATATCAAGTATTCAAGTGAAGTGTGGTATCAATAATTCAATATTCAATATCATCAAATATCAAGTATTAGTCTATCAACTGAAGTTTGATATCAAATTTAGTGTGGCATCCGAAATCCCAGTACACTCGTTCCATCTCTTTCTCTTCTTTGGTGTATATTTTTATTTTATTATTTATAATTATTAATTTAATTTCTTAATTTTATTTTTCATAATGGATATATTTAGAGCAGCCAAAAAATGTGTACTAGTAGGGGTGATAATAGTAAGAGTAAGACTTCTAAGAAATCAAGAGGTAGTGCTAGTTCTTCTAGTAACTTTACACATATTTCTGAAAGTTCACCTGAAAATTTAAATGTAGATTATGAGCGACTTCAAAATAATTATGGTATAAATAATAATTTAGATGATATTCAATCACCTGATAATCTTGAAACACCACCAACTACACTTGGTAATGCTAGTCAAACTCAAAATACTAGGGGTTGAGGTTGTGGTAATACAAGTAGCCCTCCCCTCCCTATTAAGAGGAATCGAAGATTAAGAAGTAAGTGTTGGAATTTTTTTGAAAGACTAGAAGAAGATAAAAATTATGTAAGATGCCAAATTTATAAGGAAGTTTATAAACATGAGACCGGAGGTAAGGCAGGGAGAACGGGTCAACTTCGTAGGCATATGGTAGATAACCACCCTATTGCATGGGGAGCTGATGAGGAAGGTGGGCAACAAAGAATTAACCCGGGTACTGGCGGTTTAATGGGTAAATACGATATAGTGAAAGATCAGGAAGAATTAGCTACAATGATTATTTTAGATTGTTTACATTTTAGTTTTGATGCTTCACCATATCTTGTTACTTATATTCAAAGAATTTATAACCCTTTGTTTAAAGGTATTCCTAGAAGTATTGTAGAGCTGATATCTTTAGGCTTTTTGGATAATATCAGACATATATTCGTTATTAGTTCGCTAGTCTTTCTTGTAGAGTTTCTCTAACTTCTGATATTGGCCATGCTGTAAATGAAAATGATTATTTGACTGTTACATGCCATTGGATAGATGATAATTTTTGTATGCAAAAACGTATTATTGCTTTTAAATATGATGAAGATCAAAGTCATACTGGTGCATTTATAAGTAATACTATCCATGAAGTTGCTATATTTTATAATCTTGCAGAAAAAGTTTTGTGTGTGTCATTTGATAATGCTTCTAACAACAATGCTGCTATTACAATATTAAAATTGCATCTACACCCACCACTTCCTGAAATATTTCATGTTAGATGTGCATGTCATATTTATAATTTGATTGTGAAGAGTGGCCTTGAATTATTTAGAGATGATATCACTTTAGTTAGAAGAGCTGTTGATGTAAGTCAAGGAAATAATAGAAGTGCTAGATTAAATGCATTTAAGGAAAAATGTGTACAATATGGACTAAAACCAAGACTCATGCATAAAGAAATACTTACTAGGTGAAATTATATTTATTTATTCTTAAGATGTTGTTATAAATATAAAATGCCTATAACTGAAGTTGTTAATTCTCATTGTACCGATCCTAACTGTTTGTTAACATCTAGAACTTGGGATGTCATTGAAGATGTTGTAAAAATTTTACACTTGAGTTTTCTGGAGTTTATTATCCTACTATTGCAAATGGTTTAGTTCATATTGCTGAAATTTCTCTTTTACTCCATAATTTGAAGAAGAAAGAAGGATATACTTCTGTTGTTGAATCTATGCTAGATAAATTTTAAAAATATTTCTACTCAATTCTCCATATTTACCTAATTGGTGCTATTTTAAATCCTTCTATCAAAATAGCCACTTGTCGCCAATTAATCACTCTTTTATATGTTTATATGGATATTGGACCAACTGAAACCCCTCATATTGAAACTTGTATTTCTGATCTACACAAACATTTACAAACTTTATATAATTATTATGCTAACATTGTTGATGCTTCTGCTGCTGTAGATGCAAATATTCCTTCAAGTTCAGTTTCAACATCTACATTTGGTGCTTTAGAGGATAATGATGGTGTTGAAAATTATTTGATTTGGTCTACACTAGGAGAGCATCAACAAACCAGTAGCAGGAACATTGATGAACTCCAATTCTACTTGCAAAAGTCACCAGAGCCCCGCACAAAGAAATTTCTACTGCTAGGTTGGTGGAGAAGCAACTCAAATCAATTTCCTATTCTTTCGGCCATGGCTCGAGACGTGCTAAATGTGCCGATTTCAACAGTCGCATCAGAGAGCGTATTTAGCCAAGCAAGGCAGCAACTAGGAGATACCCGTCATTCATTGGGCAGCAACGCTTTAAAAATTCTAGTGTGCTTCAGAGATTGGATAAGATCAGAACGGCGAAATCAAGGGCGTGAAGAGGTAGATGAAGCGGAGGACCAAGAAATTGGAGATATAATAGTTTATGGTTCCGTTTCAAGTAATGTCGAAAATCAAGAATATCATGTTGACATGGATGAACTTACAAAAATGATACAAAGCATGTGACGTACTCTTTCTTATTTTTTATAATTGTTGTAAACTTTTAATTTGCAAGTTCAAAAATAAAAAAATCAAAATAGAACTTGCAAATTAATTTGAAGTATTATTTATTATTCAATGAAAATATAAAACGAAAGCCTTCGGAGTTTGATCCTTACATATTGCGTATTGGTCTTATTAAATAATTTTTTGTAGCCACTTACTTTCAAATTTCAATTTTAAAATTTTAAAATTCAAATTTCAAATTTAAAACTTTAAAGTTTAAAGTTTAATTCTAAGCCTTAAAAGTGTGCAAACACTTAAGTATCAATAACATTGAATAAGAAAAATAAAATATACTATAAAAAAAAAAGTGACCCAGCCCGGACCGGTTAAGCCCGAACCCGGATGGGCCCACCAAAACTCGGAAAATCCCAGCCCGGAACCCCAGTCCACTAACCAGTCCGGAATAATAACCGGACATGCTGTTTGTTTTCGAAGATATCAGATTTAGCTCTATAACACTGATCTCTCTTATTTTGAGTCTTTTTGTAATAATTCTTTTTATTTATTTATTTAATTATAAATACTTATAACATGACTAATTTCCCCTTTCTAAACTTAAACGTTAATTTAAGGTTCATTGACAGTACCTCTGCCAGTGGAGGATCCGCCGTCTTCGGTGGCTGGCCGCACCACTGATATTGACCGCCGTCTTCCAATTTTGAGGATTTGTTGAGATTGTTGTCGTCTAAAAAGAAGATGTCGCACAGGTATGCAAACTTCGACTACATCATTGATCTACCATTACTGTTGTGTTATTAGTGTTTGAGATTTTAACAGCAACTTTGTCAAGACTACTTTGGGCATTTTTTTTAATAGATGCTCCTTAAGACATTTGAAGAGTTTTACCACTTCGAACACTAAGGGGTCGTTTGGTAGGGTGTATAAGAATAGTGCAGAACACAGTGTATTAGTAATGGAGGGATTAGTAATGCATGAGTTAGTAATGCAAGCATTAGTTATGTAGATATTATTTCTTATAAACTGTTTGGTGTAGTGTATTAAAAATTATAATGCATTACATAGTTTTTAAGAAAAATAATTATTTACAAAAATGCCCTCCATATTCTCTAGCTTTAAGGGACTTTAAGGACAATTTTGTCTTTAATCATACTAATGCATGCATTAATAGCCTTGGTATTACTAAAGGCTAATACCAAGTATGATGTATAACTAATGCAAGTATTAGTTATAAATAGGTTGAAAAAATATATCAAACAAGGTATTAGTAATGTACAAAGCTAATGCTTACATTATTTTTTCTAATATCTCCTACCAAACGGCCCCTGAAGCTTTAGGAAACGAACCTTTCCTAATGTTCATATTCATTTTATTGTAGCGGAGTTTTTTCAGAAAAGATGCCTAATTAATTAAACAGTAAAAGAAATTGATAATTTTTATAACAAAATTAAATAAATAAAAAGAATTGTTACAAAAAGACTTCAAATAAGCGAGGTAAACCTAATATTGTAAACGAGAAAGATGCCTGAGAGAGGTCTCCGAAATTATCTCTTCTATTAAAGTTTCGAAAACCAAGTCAAGTTATTTTAAATACTGGGAGAACCAAATTTGTGAATGAGTTTGGTCTTTCTTTAGCAGAGAGACCTCAAGAAGTTCATTTATCTACAAATTTTTATGCCTAAATTTTGTGAGGTGTTATTATCTATCTATCTATATTTATTATTAAAATACGAATAATTTATGTTAAAGGTTGAACGACTAAAATAACCTTGAAATATTGATAGACTTTTATAACATTAAATATTTATATAATTTAAGAATATAATTGTAAATCACCCGAGGCTGATTTTTGTTTCCATTTGAACTACGCATACACCAACGCTACATAGCCGACTTTGAATCAAATTCTTTTTTTGGACTTTATCCTGGTTGCATACTTCTTCTTGCTTGTTGGACAACAATATGGCATATTTGGATTTTTGGACTCTACTCCTCACCGTCTACTTTTTTTGCTAGCCTATTTCTTTTTTGACAATAATATGCTTCCTTATTTAATCTTCTCATGTTTGCATAGAATTAGAATTTATTACATGAATCCATGTAGAAAAACAATAAGCCAGTTATTCTTATAATAGATGTTATTGTTTCACATTATTCATTGTTCTCTAGAGGTATTGATGTAGAAAGAAGCAATTTTCTCCAAATATATTATTAGTTCTCTCTATTGTTTCCGTTTTTTCGTAATTGAGTAATACTTTAGGGTCATGTATATGAATTAGAGAGAAAAACAATGACATCTTAGCATTTGCTGTAATTGTTTTTATGTTGTGCTTCTTTATTTTTCGTCATAGTTTTTAGTTTTGGATATCAAAGTCTTTTACATTGACGTAGTATTTATGTTTAAATTTTATACCTTTAGAGATCAATGGTTTCTTTTTGGACGACAATACTGCAGCAATCTTAATTCTAAGTAGACAACAAGACTAGATAATATACTTTGCAGCCAGAACTTGGCTCCTTTCCTTTTTCTATTTGAACTATAGGTATTCACAGTTCAACCTGATTTTGACTTACTGCATGTATCCATTTTGAAAAAGGAAGTGCCAAAACACTTTTATAATAGAGGTCACTTTTCCAAATTCTCCATCTTAAGCTTTGTACTGCTGCTAAAAAAAGTTAACAAAGTTTTTAACAAACTTCTCGACGGTATATTAGCTCTCGAATAGCTTTTTTCTTATTTGTAATTAAAAATTGTTTGCATTTAGAATCGTATAATGTTGGACAAAACATTAGTGGTTTTATGTTCAAAATTACGTATTATAGCAATATGATTGGCATTTAATTCCCCTGAAACAACAAACACGATAACAATAGGACCCACTAGGGAACAACTATATTTCAATCTGAAAAAAGTTTGGAGGATAAAAATCATATTTAGAGTATAAGTGTATATTCCAATTTCCAACGTCGTCGTTATGTTAATAACACCAAAAATCATCTATATCTAGAAAATTAATTCATGTTTGTTTTCCATATATATTTAGTGGTCTTTCAAGTCCAAAAGAACCTATAATAATCTAACTTTTATTTTTTACTAAGTATATACTACACGTTAGCATATTCATCTATTCCCTAAACCTAATATCAATACCTCTCACGAACATGTTATACTTTCTAAAAATTCTTATATTTGATAACATATTATTATATTGTCTGAATCCTAAACCTAATACTAATACCTCTAGGAACTTGTTATACTTCTTAAAATTTTTTATATTTGACAACGTCTTATATTGTCCGAATCCATTCCTATTACTAATTTAATTGGAGAACTTATTATATTGTCTGAATCCATTGGAAAAACATAGTCAAGCACTTCAATAAAATAAGCCACTGTTCCATATTCTCTATCATAAACTTTTTAATTTGAGAAGTATTTCTCCATAACATAACGTTATCCAATCAGTTTGAATTCATATATTATGCTAATATATGTAATAACATTTATCGGCATTTTAAATTATGGCCGCATTCCATATACATATATTTTAAGGGTTGCTTTATTATTGATATTTTTCTTATTAATTTAATTTGGTGTCCCTTTATATAAATAATTGACTAAATCATCACGTGTCATTATTAACGTGCAACGCACGTATATAGAAACTAGTTTCTATGAATGTGCATTGCACGTGAGTAATAACACGTGATGTTTTAGTCAATTGTTTATATGAAGGGACACCAAATTTAATTAATGAGAGAAATATAAATAATAAAAATATCGGAAAAATATTATTACATTAACATAATATATGAATTCAAGCAGATTGGACATCATCATATGAACCTGTAAAAATGATCAATTTAGTCGTTTAATTAAATAATATTATTACGTACTTATCGTTTATAAATATACAATGTGATCATATCTTACCTAAGGCCTTTAGCGCAATGCCGTTTGCCCTTTTTACCCTTTAAAAATGAATTTCACATTGGACAAAATTGTAACTATATTTTAATTATTTTCTTAATATGTAAGAATTTAAAATCAACTAAATTTTATTTATTAAATCCTTCCTTGTTTGAACTATGTAAAAACTCCTAATATTTAAGAATTTGAAATTGAATAAGATTTTACTTCTATAAATGTTTTCCTTATTTAAATTGTATAACTATCACGATTCTAAGTGTTTAAAATGTTAGGAATAGTTGTCACGACCCGGAATTTCCGCCCTCGGGACCTTGATGGCGCCTAACATTTCACTTGTTAGGCAAGTCAACATTAGATGTAGTTATTAACCATTTTTAATAATTCAAATCAAATTAAAATCAATAAACTAAATAAACTGGAATAAAGTAGATAAATCTGATAAGCGACGATAATACAAATACACATCCCAGAATTGGCGTCGCGAATACACGATCGACTAGAGTACTACAAATAATTATAACGATCTGGCCATTCGTTTTGAGAGTAATAACCTCGGTTCCCTATTTACTGTTTCCCCCATATCTTTTTCTGTATATGTGACTTGTTGGGAGGTTTTATTTTTGGTTTCGGGATGTTTCGGGACACTTAGTCCCTAAAATAGAAGTTTAAGTCTTAAGATTTTGATCGTAGTTGGAACTTTGTGAAGACGACTTCGGAATGGAGTTTCGTTGGTTCTGTTAGCTCCGTTGGGTGATTTTGGACTTAGGGGCGTTTTCGGATTGTGTTTTGGAGGTCTGTAACTCATTTATTCTTGAAATGGCGAAAGTCAAATTTTTGAAGATTTTGACCGATAGTGGAATTTTTGATATCGGGGTCGGATTTCGATTCCGTAAGTTGGAGTAAGCCCGTAATATTGAATATGACTTGTGTGCAAAATTTGGGGTCAATTGGACGTGGTTTGGTTGGTTTTGGCATCGATTGTCGAATTTAGAGTTTTGTGTTCTTTAAGTTTGATTGGAGGATGATTTGTGATTTTAGCATTGTTTGATGTGGTTTAAGGATTGGACTAAGTTCGTATCGGGTTATAGGATTTGTTAGTATGTTTGGTTGAGGTCCCGAGGGCCTCGGGGTGATTTCGGGTGGTTAGCGGCTTGATTGGAGTTAGGAATTTGCAGTCGAAGTGCTGCTGCTACTGGTGTAACCGAACCTGCAAGGAGGAGCCGTAGATGCGGCCAAGAAGGACCTGGGCAGGAACCGCATGTGCGAAGATCTTCCAGCACCTGCGAGAGTCGCAGATGCGGGCAGTTGGGCACAGGTGCAATACATTTCCGCACCTGCGATAGTCGCAGATGCGACAGAGAGTCCACAGGTGCAAGATGTCTGGACAGAACACTTAAATGCAAGGGTTCGCGATTTTTGCTCATTTTCAACATTTTGAGCTCGGATTTTGCGATGTTTTGAGAGAATCTTTGAGGGCTTTCTTGAGGTAAGTCCCTTGTGCTTAATTTTGATCAATAATCTTGCTTCCTTATTTATTTTTCCACCTAGTTAATGTGTATTTAAGGTGGAATTTGGGAGTTTGAGACCAAGGATTTGGAAAGATTGATTTGTGGATTTGAAGGACCATTTGGTGTCGGATTTTAGTAAATTTGGTATGGTTGAACTCGTGAACAAATGGGCTTTCGGATTTTGTGACTTTTACCCGATTTCGCGACGTGGGCCCGGGTAGACTTTTTAGGGCGAATTTCAGAATTTTTATTAAAGTATTAATTTAATTAATTAGATGAGTCTATTATGGTTGTATTTATGATATGTAATTACTTTTGGTTAGATTTGGGCCATTCAGAACCGAATATTCATGGGAAGGCATTTTGACCGATTGATTGAGCTTGGTTCGAGGTAAGTGGCTTGCCTAACCTTGTGTGGGGAAAATTCCCATAGGATTTGTACTGTTTTTTGATATCTGAGCATTGTGTACGTGAGGTGACGAGTACGTACACAGACTAATTGTGTAAAACCCCGATTTTCTACTAATTAATAACCATATTTCTTTCTTATTTGAGTTTCATCAGCATGTGTAGTATCCTGCTAGATTAGAATAGCATGTCTACTTGCCTTAACTGTTTACTTGAACTACGTGCAATATGTTTAGTGAATTTACTTGTCTTTCCTTAACTGGTACTTAGGTTGAACTGTAGAATTTTGTGCCGTGACTATTGGATTCTATTGTTTAGTTGCATATTTACTTTGGGACTACGGAACGGTATTCGAGGAGATCCCCCTGTACTGCATATTTACTTTGGGACTACGGAACGGTATTCCGGGAGATCCCCCTATGTTGCATATTTACTTTGGAACTACGGAATGGTATTCCGGGAGATCTCCCCTGTCTTGCATATTTACTTTGGGACTACGAAACGGTATTCCGGGAGATCCCCCTGCACATTTATATTTGGGACTACGAGACGGTATCTCGGGAGATTCCCTGTTGTTATCTCTGTGTAATGAGCTATTGTCTTCTATGATTTCATTCTTGTTAAATTTGAGTCTTTATTTTACTATGGTATTTCATTTTATCTTGTCTTATTATCTATATACCAGTAGGGCCCTGACCTGACCTCGTCACTACTCAACCGAGGTTAGGCTTGGCACTTACTGGGTACCGATTGTGGTATACTCATGCTACTCTTCTGCATATGTTTTTCGTGTGCAGATCCAGGTACTCCTTATAAGCTGCATTATTAGTGAGTCGGGACAGCTTTGGAGACTTCAAGGTATATCTGCCACGTTTGCAGACCTCGGAGTCTCCTTCTACTCTTCCCCATGTCCATTATCTTCTGTATTTTCTTTTGATAGACTTTGATGTATAGAAACACTAGATTTTCCTTTTGTAGTTTGTGATTCACGATGTTCCGGGTTTTGGGAATGCTATATAGTATACTAAGGAGTTGGTTATTGTACATGCCAAGCGACATGGTATTCAATTATGGTGTTATTGCTACAGTTAGTTATTGAATTTATGTTTTTATTTTATTATTCAGCAAATGTTAGGCTTACCTAGTCACAAAAACTAGGTATCGTCACGACGTCGCACGAAGGGAAAATTGGGTCGTGACAAGTTGGAATCAGAGCTCTAGGTTCATAGGTGTCGTGAGTCACAAGCCGGTTTATCAAAGTCTCGCGGATCGGTATAGAGATACCTGTACTTATCTTCGGGAGGCTATGGAACTGTTAGGAAAATTTCACTACTTTGATTCCTTGTCGTGCGAAAATTGTTGACTTCAAAAATTCTAAACTTCTGTATTCTATTCTCTCACAGATGGTGAGGACACGTACAAGCGGATCTAATGACCAGGCACCCGCACCCCTTGCTAGAGCCGCGGGAGGTCGTGCCGGGGTAGAGGCCGAGGGACGTCTACGTAGTGTAGCCAGAGCACCCACACGAGCTGCTACAGAGGAGCCCCCAGTAGATCCAGCTGGAGGGCAGACACCTGAGGTACTTATTTCTGCACTAGCCCTCTAAGAGACTCTAGCCCAGTTTCTGAGCATGTTCAGCACCTTAGCTCAGGCTGGATTGATTCCACTTGCTCCTGCCATATCTTAGGCCGGGGGAGGAGCACAGACTCCCGTCGTCGGTACTCCAGAGCATCAGGTTCAGGTCGACCAGGTTCCAGATATGGTACCAATGCAGCCGGTAGCTCCTGCTCAGCCGAGGTTAGGGCAGCAACTTCTGAGGTGGAGCAGCTAAGACTTGAAAGGTATAATAAGTACCACCCACCTACCTTCAGCGGATTGGCTACAGATAATGCTCAGGGTTTTTTGGAGGAGTGTCATCGTATTCTCTGTACTATGGGCGTAGCGTAGACGAACGAGGTTTCTTTTACTACATTCCAGCTTAGAGGAGAAGCCTATCAATGGTGGCGTGCTTATGAGCTGAATAGTCCAGATGAGGCAGCTTCACTTACATGGACTTAGTTCTTGGACATGTTTTTGAGAGAGTATGTCCCTCAGAGCCTCAGGGACTCATGGCGCGCGGAGTTTGAGCAGTTGCGCCAGGGATATATCGCTGTGTTAGAGTATGTAGTATGTTTCAGTGATTTGGCCCGACATGCACTGGCCTTGGTTGCCATATTTCGAGAGAGGTTTCGACGATGTAATGATCCGACAGGCCGTTTTGAGAGTAATAAACCCGATCCCCTATTAAGTACTTTCCCCATATCTATTTTCTGCTATTGTGACTTGCCGGGAGGTTTCGTTTTGGTTTTAGGAGTGTTTTGGGACACTTACTGAGGTACGTAGTTTACATCACGATTCTGGAGAGCCATACAGAAGGAGTTGGGTACTAGAGTGGAGATGAGCACAGCATTTCACCCTCATACGGACGGACAGTCCCAGCGCACTATTCAGATACTGGAGGATATGTTTCGTGCTTGTATGATAGATTTTGGGGGTGCTTGGGACCAGTTTTTGCCACTTGCGGAGTTTGCTTACAACAACAGTTATCAGTCCAGCATTCAGATGGCACCGTATGAGGCTCTGTATGTTAGGCGGTATCGGTCCCCAGTGGGTTGGTTCAAGCTGGGCGAGTCCAGGTTATTGGGTACGGACTTGGTTCATGATGCCTTGGAGATGGTTAAGGTGATTCAAGATAGACTTTGCATAGCCCAGTCCAGACGAAAGAGTTATGCGAATCGGAAGGTTCACGATGTTGCATTCATGGTTGGAGAGAGGGTCTTGCTCCGGGTTTCGCTCATGAAGGGCGTTATGAGGTTCGGAAAGAAGGGCAAGCTGAGCCCAAGGTTCATTGGTCCTTTCGAGGTGTTGCGGCATGTTGGGGAGGTTGCTTATGAGCTTGCCTTACCTGCCAGCCTAGCAGGAGTTCATCCGGTATTTCATGTTTCGATGCTCCAGAGGTATCACGGCGATCTGTCTTATGTGTTAGATTTCAACTCAGTCCAATTGGACAAGGATCTATCTTATCTTGAGGAGCTAATGGCTATTTTAGACAGGCGGTTCAGAAAGCTAAGGTCAAAGAACATTTCTTCCGTGAAGGTTCAGTAGAGGGGACATCCGGTCGAGGAGGCGACTTAGGAGACCAAGCAGGATATGCACAGCCGTTATCCTCATCTTTTCACCATTTTAGGTATGTCTCTATACTCGTTTGAGGATGAACGATTATTTTAAAAAGGGGAGGATGTAACGACCCAGCCGGTAGTTTTGAGAGTAATAGCCCTGATCCCCTATTAACTACTTTCTCCATATCTATTTTCTACTATTGTGACTTGCTGGGAGGTTTCGTTTTGGTTTTTGGAGTATTTTGGGACACTTAGTCCCTAAATGGGAGCTTAAGTTTTAAAATTTGGATCGTAGTCGGAATAGTATGAAGACGGATCCGAAATGGAATTCCGTCGACTCTGTTAGCTCCGTTGGGTGATTTTGGGATTAAGGGCGTGTCCGGATTGTATTTTGAAGGTTCGTAGCTCAATTAGGCTTGAAATGGCGAAAGTCGATTTTTTGGAGTTTTGGACCGGTAGTGGAATTTTTGATATCGGGGTCGGATTCCCATTCTGAAAGTTGGAGTAGGTCCGTAATGTTGATTATGACTTGTGTGTAAAATTTGGGGTCAATCGGATGTGGTTTGGTTGGTTTCGACATCGGTTTTTGAATTTGGAAGTTTCGAGTTCTTTAAGTTTGAATCGGAGAATGATTCGTGATTTTAGCATTGTTTGATGTGATTTGATGGCTCGACTAAGTTCGTATGGTGTTTTAGGATTGGTTGGTATGTTTGGTTGAGGTCTCTGGGGCCTCGGGTGTGTTTCGGGTAGAGTTTTGAGCGAGTACGGTCTTTTCGGCACTCTAATGTTGTTGTAGGGGCCTTTGGAAGTGCGGACCGCACATTTTGGGAGTGATGAGGAAAAAGGGAAGTGCAGACCACAGAGGAATTGTTTGAACCGCACAATTTTGTGTGCGGACGCACTTCAGGCCGCAGAGGAGTGTGCGAGCGCACTCTGGAACTCTTAGATTCGTTGGTCCGAATTCGGAAGCTTATAGCTTTTGATATACGTGGATTGTTGAGATGATTCAAAAACAAAAGTTGTAGTACTTCATGTCTAGTTTCCAGAAAGGTAAAGAAGTCATCATTTGGACATTTGTAGAGAAAGTTATGACTAAAATACTAATGCCTGGCAGTGCAGTCACCAAGAGGGTGCGGCCGCACAATATTTGTACGACCGCAGGAGCTGGGATGTGCGGCCACACTTGGAATTGTGCGGACCGCAATGGGGAGTTCAGAGGATGTACTATATATCCGATATTTAGGTTATTATTTTATTTTTGGACTTTGGGAGCTCGGGTTGAGATGATTTTTCATGTTTTTTTCAAAAAAAATATCGGAGTAAGTGATTCTAACTCGGATTTGGTTAATATACATGAATATATCACTGATTTTATCATTTAATTAGTACTTTGAGATGAAAATTTGGGGAAAATTTTTAGAAACTTCATAAACCACAAATTGAGGATTTGAAGGTTGAGTTGTGATCGGAATTGGCTAATTATGGTATGGTTGGACTCGTGAGTGAATGGGTGTTCATATTTTGTGACTTTTACCCGATTTCGAGACGTGGGTCCGCGGAGGCTTTTTGGGCATTTTTCTAATTTTTTGATTTAGCTTTGATTTCATTAGCTAGATTAGTTTTTTGTAGCTATATTTACGTTATGTAATTGATTTGGCTAGATTTGGGCCACTCGGAGTTGAATATTCATGGGAAAGGCATTGTGACTGATTGATTGAGCTTGGTTCGAGGTAAGTGGCTTGCCTAACCTTGTGTGGGGGAACTCCCCTTAGGATTTGGTACTACTTTTGATATATGAGCGTCGTGTACGTGAGGTGACGAGTGTGTACACGACTATTGTTGAAAAACTCTGTTTTCATTAAGTAAAATATATGTCTTCCTTTAACTGAGCTACACTAGTATATGAATTTATCCTGTTTAGTCTAGAACAACATGTCGTCTTAATTGTTTGTGTGAACTCTGTGCAGCATGCTTAGTGAATTTCCTTCTTCTTCCTTGACTGGTACTTAGTCTAAATCGTAAGATTTCGTGATGTAGTTGTATTTCAATTGTTTGCACTGCATATTAACTTTGGGACTACAGAACAATAATATGGCAGATCCCCCTGCTCTGCATATTTACTTTGGGACTACGGAATAGTATTCCGGTAGATCCCCATGTTCTTCATATTTACTTTGTGACTACGGAACGGTATTCCGGTAGATCCCCCCCCCCCCCTATTTTGCACATTTACGTTTGGGACTACAGGACGACATCCTGGGAGATCCCCTTTTGTTATTTCTGTGTACTGAGCTGTTCACTTGCTATGATTTCATTCTTGTTAAATTTCAGTGCTTATTTTTACTGCAATATTTCATTTTATCTTGTGTTATTATCTATATACCAGTAGGACCCTGACCTGACCTCGTCACTACTCGACCGAGGTTAGGCTTGGCACTTATTGGGTATAGATTGTGTTGTACTTATGCTACTCTTCTGCACATATTTTTCATGTGCAGATCCAGGTACTCCTTATCAGTCATACTATCAGTAAGTCGGGACAGCTTTGGAGACTTCAAGGTATATCTACCGCGTCCGCAGATCTCGGAGTCCCCTTCTACTCTTCCACATGTCCATTATATTCTGTATTTTCTTTTGATAGACTCTGATGTATAGAGACACTAGATTTTCCTTCTGTAGTTTGTGATTCACGATGTTCCAGGTTTTGGGAATGCTATATAGTATACTAAGGAGTTGGTTATTGTACATGCCAAGCAGCATGGTATTCAGTTATGGTGTTATTGCTACAGTTAGTTGTTTAATTTATGTTTTCATTTCATTATTCCGCAAATGTTAGGCTTACCTAGTCACAGAGACTAAGTGCCATCACGATGTCACACGGAGGGGAGATTGGGTCGTGACAAACTGTTTATTGAGGGACTCCACCCCATCATCCAGATTAGTATGGCCAGGGAGTTGGAGATGGAAATTTCTTATCAGCAGGTTGTGAGTATTGGCAGGAGATTGGAGGGCATGCTTGCCCAGGATAGAGAGGAGAGAGAGGCCAAGATGTCTCGAGAGACTGGTTTTTATCACCATGGTAGGGGTTATGTAAGTCGCCCCGTTCATTCAGCTCTTCCGAACGCCAGCGGTGTTCCAGCTCCTTCTAGGCCCAGAAGCCTTATTATGCACCGCTAGTATCTAGTGTGCCTCTTGCACGGGGTGTTCCTAGCAGCCAGTTCAGCAGATCTGTCCCGAGCCAGCCACAACAGCCACGCCCTCCCAGAGCTTGTTTTGAGTGTGGCGACACTCGCCATATGGTAAGAGATTGCCCCAAATTTAGGAGGGGTGCACCTCCACAGACTTCTCAGCCACAACGTGCTCCACCGGCTCCTCAGGCTATGATTACAGCACCAGTTGCCACCCCACCTGCTCAGCCAGCTCGAGGTGGAGGTTGGGGAGGTAGAGGTCGCCCTAGAGGGGGAGGCCATGCTAGATATTGTGCCCTTCCTGCTCGTACAGAGGCAGTCGCTTCTGATTCTATCATTACAGGTATTATCCCGGTCTGTCATAGAGATGCGTCAGTATTATTTGACCCAGGCTCTACATATTCTTATGTGTCCTCTTATTTTGCCCCGTATTTGGGCATATCGCGGGATTCTTTCAGTTCCCATGTTTATGTGTCTACTCATGTGAGAGATTCTCTTGTTGTGGACCGCGTGTATCGGTCGTGTTTGATTGCTCTAAGTGGTTTTGAGACTAGAGCTGAGTTATTATTGTTCATCATGGTGGACTTTGATATTATTTTAGGCATGAACTGCTTGTCGCCCCATTATGCTATTCTTGATCGTCACGCTAAGACTGTGACGCTGGCTATGCCAGGTTTACCGTGATTAGAGTGGAGAAGTACCTTAGAGTATACTCTCAGTAGAGTTATTTCGTTTCTTAAAGCTCAACAAATGGTTGAGAAGGGGTGTGATGCGTATTTAGCTTATGTGAGAGATGTCAGTACTGATACCCCTACAATTGAGTCAGTTCCAGTAGTGAGAAACATTCCAGATGTGTTTCTAGCTGATCTTCTGGGCATGCCGCCCGACAGTGTTATTGATTTTAGCATTGATTTGTTGCCGGGCACTTAGCCCATTTCCATTCCTCAATATCATATGGCTCCTCCTGAATTGAAGGAGAAGTTACATGAGTTGCTTTATAAGGGCTTCATTCGGCCCAATGTGTTACCTTGTGGTGCTCTTGTCTTGTTTGTGAAGAAAAAGGATGGTTCTATGCATATGTGCATTGATTATCGCCAGTTGAAGAACCGATATCCTTTGCTTCACATTGATGACCTATTTGATTAGTTACACGGTGTTGGAGTGTTTTCCAAGATTGACTTGCGTTCAAATTATCATCAGTTGAAGATTCGGGAGCCAGATATCCTGAAGACTGCTTTCAGGACCAGATATGGTCACTATGACTTTCTTGTTATGTCTTTTGGGATGAGCAATGCCCCAGCAGCTTTTATGCACTTGATGCACAAAATTTTTCGGCCTTATCTTGACTCATTCGTCATTGTGTTTATTGACGACATTCTAGTGTACTCTCAGACTCGGGAGGATCATGAGCAGCACCTGAGGACTGCGCTTCAAACCTTGAGAGAAAAGAAGTTATATGCAAAATTTTCAAAGTGTGAGTTTTGGATAGACTCAATGGCATTTTTGGGTCATATAGTATCGAGTGATGGGATCCAGGTGGATCCGAAGAAGATTGAAGCAATGCAGAGTTTGCCTTGACCGACCTCAGCTACAGAGATTCGGAGTTTTTTTGGTTTGGTGGGGTATTACCGTCGATTTGTAGATGGTTTCTCATCAATTGCAGCACCTATGGCCAGGCTGACCTAGAGGGGCGCTCCGTTCAGGTGGACAGAGGAATGTGAGGAGAGATTTCAGAAGCTCAAGACAACTTTGACTACAGCCCCAGTACTGGTATTGCCTATGGGTTCGGGGTCTTATACTGTATATTGTGATGCATCGCGGATTGGTCTCGGTGTGGTGTTGATGCAGGACCGTAGGGTGATTGCCTACGCATCCAGACAACTGAAGGTGCAAAAAAATAAATATCATATCCACTACTTGAGTTAGCAGCTATTGTTCATGCCTTGAAGATTTAGCGGCATTATTTGTACGGTGTTCCTTGTGAGATTTACACCGATCATCGGAGTTTGCATCATCTGTTCAAGCAGAAGGATCTTAATTTGCGTCAGAGGAGGTGGTTGGAGCTGCTTAAGGATTATGACATCACTATTTTGTACCACCCTGGGAAGGCCAATATGGTGGCCGATGCTTTGAGTCGCCGGGCAGAGAGTTTGGGGAGTTTAGCATATCTACCAGCAGTAGAGAGGCCATTGGCATTGGATGTTCAGGCCTTAGCCAGCCTGTTTGTGACATTAGATATTTCTGAGCCGAGTCAAGTATTGGCTTGTGTGGTCTCTTGGTCCTCTCTTTATGATTGTATCAGGGAGCGTCAGTATGATGACCCCCATCTGCTTATCCTTAAGGACATGGTCCAACACGGTGATTCTAAGGAGGTCATATTGGAGATGATGGTGCATTGAGGATGCAGGGCAGGCAATGTGTGCCCAATGTATATGGTTTGTGTGAGTTGATTCTCCAGGAGGCTCACAGTTCGCGGTACTTTGTTCATCCGGGTGCCGCAAAGATGTATCAGGACTTGAGGCAGCATTACTGGTGGAGGAGGATGAAGAAGGACATAGTAGAGTCTATGGACCGATGTCTAAATTGCTAGCAGGTGAAGTATGAGCATCAACGGCCAGGTGGGTTGCTTTAAAAGTTGGAGATTTCGGAGTGGAAATGGGAGCGGATCACTATGGATTTTGTTGTTGGACTCTCACGGACCCAACGGATGTTTGATGCAGTTTGAGTGATTGTGGATAGGCTGACCAAGTCGGCTCATTTCATTTATGTGATGAGTACCTATTCTTCTGAGCAGTTGGCTCAAATTTATATCCGCGAGATCGTCAGTCTTCATGGCGTACCGATATCTATCATCTCTGACCAGGGTACGCAGTTTACATCATGGTTCTGGAGAGTTGTACAGTAAGAGTTGGGTACTCGGGTTGAGTTGAGCACAACATATCACCCTCAGACAGACAGACATTCCGAGCGCACTATTCGGATACTAGAGGATATGCTCTGCGCTTGTGTGATAGATTTTGGGGGTGCTTGGGACTAGTTTTTGCCACTTGCGAAGTTTGCTTACAACAACAGTCATCAGTCCAGCATTCAGATAGCACCGTATAAGGCTCTGTATGGTAGGCAGTATCGGTCCCCAGTGGGTTGGTTCGAGCCGGGCGAGGCCAGATTATTAGGTACAAACTTGGTTCAGGATGCCTTGGAGAAGGCTAAGGTGATTCAGGATAGACTTCGCACAGCCCAGTCCATACAGAAGAGTTATACAGATCGGAAGGTTTGCGATGTTGAATTCATGGTTGGAGAGCGGGTCTTGCTCCGGGTTTCGCCTATGAAGGGCGTTATGAGGTTCGAAAAGAGGGGCAAGCTAAGCCCAAGGTTTATTGGTCCCTTTGAGGTGTTGCGGCGAGTTGGGGAAGTTATTACGAGCTTGTCGTACCTCCCAGCCTAGCAGGAGTTCATCTGGTACTTCATGTTTCGATGCTCCGGAAGTATCACGGCGATCCGTTATCATGACGATCCGTCTCATGTATTGGATTTCAACTCAGCCAATTACATAAGGATCTATCTTATGTTGAGGAGCTAGTGACTATTTTAGGCAGGCAAGTCAGAAAGCTAAGGTCAAAGAACATTGCTTCTGTGAAGGTTCAGTAGAGGGGACAATCGATCGAGGAGGCGACTTAGGAGACCGAGCACGATATGTGCAACCGTTATCCTCATCTTTTCACAACTTCAGGTATGTTTTTATACTCATTCGAGGACGAACGGTTGTTTTAAGAGGGGGAGGATGTAGCGATCCGGCCGATCATTTTGAGAGTAATAACCCCGGCTCCCTATTTATTGTTTCCCCCGTATCTTTTTCTGCCTATGTGACTTGTCGGGAGGTTTTGTTTTTGTTTTCGGGATGTTTCAGGACACTTAGTCCCTAAAACGGAAGTTTAAGTCTTAAGATTTTGACCATAGTCGGAACTATGTGAAGATGACTCCGGAATGGAGTTCCGTCGGTTCTGTTAGCTCCGTTGGGTGTTTTTGGACTTAGAAGCATGTTCGGATTGTGTTTTGGAGGTCTGTAGCTCATTTAGACTTGAAATGGAGAAAGTCGAATTTTTGGAGATTTTGACCGGTAGTGAAATGTTTTATATCGGGGTCGGATTCCGGTTTCGAAAGTTGGAGTAGGTCCGTAATGTTGAATATAACTTGTGTGCATAATTTGGGATCAATCAGACGTGGTTTGGTTGGTTTCGGCATCGGTTGTCAAATTTGGAGTTTCAAGTTCTTTAAGTTTGAATCGGAGGATGATTTTTGATTTTAACATTATTTGATGTGGTTTGAGGATTCGACTAAGTTCGTATCGGGTTATAGGACTTGTTTGTATGTTTGGTTAAGGTCCTGAGGGCCTCGGGGTGATTTTGGGTGGTTAGCGACTTGATTGGAGTTAGGAATTTGCAGCTGAAGTGCTACTGCTACTGGTGTAACCGCACCTGTGGAGTGGGAACCGCAGGTGCGAGCCCGCAGAAGCGAAGGAGGAGTCGTAGATGAGGCCAAGAAGGAGTTGGGCAGAAACCACAGGTGCGAAGATTTTCCAGCACCTGTGAGAGTCGCAGATGCGGGCAGCTGGGAGCAGGTGTGAAGGGGAGCCGCAGGTGCGATGCATTTCCGCACCTGCGATAGTCGCAGATGCGACAGAGAGTCCGCAGGTGCGAGATGTCTAGACAGAACACTTAAATGCAAGGGTTCGCAATTTTTTCTCATTTTCAACATTTTGAGCTCGGGTTTGGCGATTTCTTGAGAGCATTATTTAGGGGTTTCTTGAGGTAAGTTCCTTGTGCTTATTTTTTATCAATAATCTTGCTTCCCCATTTATTTTTCCACCTAGTTAATGTATATTCAATGTAAAATTTGGGAGTTTGAGACTAGGGATTTAGAAAGTTTGATCTGTGGATTTGAAGGACCATTTGGTGTCGGATTTTAGTAAATTTGGTATGGTTGGACTCGTGAGCGAATGAGCTTTTGGATTTTGTGACTTTTACCCGATTCCAAAATGTGGGCTCGGGTCGACTTTTTAAGGCGAATTTCGGAATTTTTATTAAAGTATTGATTTCATTAATTAGATGAGTCTATTATGGTTGTATTTATGATATGTAATTACTTTTGGCTAGATTTGGGCCATTCGGAACCAGATATTCATGGGAAAGGCATTTTGAAAGATTGATTGAGCTTGGTTCGAGGTAAGTGGCTTGCCTAACCTTGTGTGGGAAAAATCTCTGTAGGATTTGTATTGTTTTTTATATATGAGCACCGTGTACGTGAGGTGACGAGTACGTACACGGGCTAATTGTGTAAAAACACGATTTTTCTACTAAGTAATAACATGGTTTCTTTCTTATATGAGTTTCATCAGCATGTGTAGTATCCTGCTAGATTAGAATAGCATGTCTACTTGCCTTAACTATTTACTTGAACTACGTGCAGCATGTTTAGTGAATTTACCTGTCTTTCCATAACTGGTACTTAGGTTGAACTGTAGAATTTCATGATGTGACTATTGAATTCTATTGTTTAGCTGCATATTTACTTTGAGACTACGGAACGGTATTCTGGGAGATCCCCCTGTACTGCATATTTACTTTGAGACTACGGAACGGTATTTCGGGAGATCCCTCTGTAATGCATATTTAATTTGGGACTACGGAATGGTATTCCGAGAGATCCCCATGTACTGCATATTTACTTTGGGACTACGGAAAGGTATTCCGAGAGATCCCCCTACATATTTACATTTGGGACTACGAGACGGTATCTCGGTAGATTCACTGTTGTTATCTCTGTGTAATGAGCTGTTGTCTTCTATGATTTCATTCTTGTTAAATTTTAGTCTTTATTTTACTGCGGTATTTCATTTTATCTTGTGTTATTATCTATATACCAGTAGGGCCCTGGCCTGACCTCGTCACTACTCGACCGAGGTTAGGCTTGGCACTTACTGGGTACCGATTGTGGTGTACTCATACTACTCTTCTGCATATATTTTTCGTGTGCAGATCCAGGTACTCCTTATCAGCCGCACTATCAGTGAGCCGGGACAGCTTTGGAGACTTCAAGTTATATATGCCGCGTCCGTAGACCTCGGAGTCCCCTTCTACTTTCCCATGTCCATTATCTTCTGTATTTTCTTTTGATAGACTCTGATATATAGAGACACTAGAGTTTCCTTCTGTAGTTTGTGATTCACGATGTTTCGGGTTTTGAGAATGCTATGTAGTATACTAAGGAGTTGGTTATTGTACATGCCAAGCGGCATGGTATTCAGTTATGGTGTTATTGCTACAGTTAGTTGTTGAATTTATGTTTTCATTACATTATTCCGCAAATGCTAGGCTTACCTAGTCACAGAGACTAGGTGCCATCACGACGTCACACAGAGGGGAAATTGGGTCGTGACAACTAGAGTAATGTAGAAGGGGACTTCGGGGTTGCGAACGCTGTGCAAATGTACCTCAAGTCTCCGGCAAGTGCTGGATCCGAGCAATCTACTAACCGCTGCTAGGACCAACTCCAAAATCTACACAAGAAGTGCAGAGTGTAGTATGAGTACAACCGACCCCATGTACTCTGTAAGTGCCGAGCCTAACCTCGACGAAGTAGTGACGAGGCTAAGGCGGGTCACTTATAATAACTTGAACACAATAATAGTAATAATAACAGGGAAGGAAACAGGAAATAAAAGTATGGCAGTCAATTTATGAAAATCAACTCAATCCTCGAAATCGGTGAATCCAGAATATCAGTCCACAGAATATTGTATAAAGATGCTGAGAAACTAACACAATACACCAATGAGTTACATACGTAATTCATATAACATATAGTTCAAGGGTTCCTAATTACCTCAAATCAAGGTTAGACCCAACACTTACCATGCTCTGCAACTAAATCAAAGCTCAATCGAGGCCTTTCCTCTAAAATTCGCCTCTAAACCAATCGAATCTAATCAAAATCGACCTAATATCAACAAACAATGCTATGGGAATCAATTACAATAGATAAAGCTAAGTTCTTTACACTTTTTCCTAAAATTAAACCCGAGGCTCGCCCGGTCAAAGCCAGGGTCTGATGGTCGATTTCGACTACCCGTAACCCCACGAGTTCATATATGTGATTAGTTTCAAAATTCGAGTCCAGATTGACTCCCAAAACTAAATTTCTTATTTTTCAGAAACTTGACAAAGTTTCATAAATTTTCACTTTGATTCACATGATTTTGATGTTAAAATCTAAGAATTGGCCATTTGTCGCAAATGCGGCCTTTGATCTCGCATTTGCGAGACCTACACACCAGCAACTACCAAAACACTTTGAAACGCGTCTGAAACTCACCCGATCCCTCGGGGCTAAAAATATCATACAAACTCGCTCGCGCGATCAAAATACCAAAATAACACCTAGAACTACGAATCGAACATCAAAATGTATGAAATTTTCAAAGAAACTCAAGAACATGCAAATTTACAACCGGACGTCAGAATCACATCAAATCAACTCTGTTTTGTACCAAATTTTGCAGACAAGTCATATATAGTGAAATGAACCTATTTCAAGTTCCGGAACTGAAATTTGAATCCCGTAGCAACAAAGTCAACCTACGGTCAAACTTAGGAATTCTTTTAACCTTCAAATTACTAGTTTCCAACAAATTACGTTAAATCAAGTTAGGGACATCCGAATTCGATTCCGGGCATACGCCCAAGTCCCAAGTCACGATACGGACCCACCGGGATCGTCAAAATACTGATCCGAATCTATTTACACAAAATATTGTCCGTAGTCAATTCAAATGAGTTTTAAGGCAAATTTTCACATTTTCTTAAATTTTCCACATAGAAACTTTCTGGAACAAGATACAGACTGTACATGCAAATCGAGGAACACTAAATGGAGCTGGTTGAGGCTTCGAAATACAGAAATAAAGGCTAAAACTCAAAATGAGCTATCATGTCATCACATTCTCTACCTCTAAAATAAACATTCGTCCTCGAACGGACATAGAAAAGTACATGGACTGGTGAAAAGGTGTGGATATCTACTCCGCATATCCGACTCGGACTCCCACGTGGCTGCCTCAATCGACTGACCTCTCTACTGCACTCGAACTGAAGGATAATTTTAGACCTCAACTTCCGGACTTGCTGGGCTAGAATGGCCACCGGCTCCTCCTCAAAAGTCAAATCCTTGTTCAATTGGACTGAGCTGAAATCTAACACATAGGACGGATCACCTTGATACTTCCAGAGCATGGACATATGGAACACCTGATGGACTGCTGATAAACTATGTGGCAGAGCAAGCCTGTAGGCCACCTCACCCACTCTCTCAAGAATCTTAAACGGTCTGATATACCTAGGGCTCAATTTGCCCTTCTTTTCGAACCTCATCACACCCTTCATGGGTGAAACTCGGAGCAATACCCTCTCTTCAACCATGAATGCAACATCACGAACTCTTCAATAGGCGTAACTCTTCTTCCTAGACTGAGCTGTGAGAAGTCGATCCTGAATCATCTTGACCTTTTCCAAGGCTTCCTGAACCAAATCAGTACCCAACAACCGAGCCTCTCCCTACTCAAACCAACCAATTGGTGAACAACATCGCCTCCCGTATAATGCCTCATAGAGAGCCATCTGAATACTCGATTGGTAGTTGTTGTTGTAGGAACTCCCCTCAAACGGCAAGAACTGATCCCAAGAACCCCCGAAATCTATAACGCAAGCGCAAAGCATATCCTCCAATATCTAAATGGTACGCTCGGACTACCCATCTATCTGGGATGAAATGATGTACTCAACTCAACCTGTGTGCCTAATTCATGATGTACGGCCCTCCAAAAGTGCGAGGTGAACTATGTATCTCGATAAAAAATTATGGACACGAGCGCACCGTGAAAACGGATGATCTTGAAGATATAGATCTGAGCTACAACTTTAAAGAATAGGTAACTGCCATTGGAAAGAAATGTGCTGACTTGGTAATACGATCCCACTTCCACTCAGGAATCTACGACCTCTGAAGCAAACCACCAGGCCTCTGATGCTCATACTTTACTTGCTGACAATCCATACACCGAGTAACATATGCAACTTTATCCTTTTTCATTCTCCTCCACTAATAATGCTTCTGTAAGTACTGACACATCTTGGCGGTACCAGGGTGAATGAAATACTGGGAACTATGGGCCTCCTCAAAAATCAACTCACGAATCCCATCCACGTTGGGCACACAAATACGACCATCCATCCGCAATACCCCCATCATATCGGATAGTAACCTTCTTGGCACCACCGTGCCACACCGTGTCCTTAAGGATAAGCAAATGGGGGTCATCATACAGATGCTCTCTGATGCGCTCATACAAAGAAGACCGAGAGATCGTGCAAGCTAGAATATGATCGGGCTCCGAAACATCTAACCTCACGAACGGATTGGCCAAAGCCTAAACATCTGATGCTAGCGGCCTCTCACTAGCTGGAATATACACAAGGCTACCCATACTCACCGCCTTCCTACTCAAGGCATCGGCCACCACATTGGCCTTCCCGGGATGATTCAAAATGGTGATACCATAGTCTTTCAACAACTCCAACCACCTCCTCTGCCTCAAGTCGAGATCCTCTTGCTTGAACAAATACTGTAGACTCCGATGATCCGTGAATACCTCACACGACACGCCGTTACGATAGTGCCTCCAAATATTCAGTGCATGAACAATGGCTGCCAACTCTAAGTCATGAACAAGGTAATTCTTCTCATGAATCTTTAGCTGTCGTGATGCGTATGCAATCACCCTGTCATCCTGCATCAATACTGCATCGAGCCTAATACGAGATGAATCATAATACACCGTGTAGGATCCTGAACCTGTGGGCAACACCAAACACTAGCATCGTAGTCAAAGCAATCTTGAGCTTCTAAAAGCTCAACTCACACTCATCCGACCACCTGAATGGATCACCCTTCTAAGTCAATCTAGTCAATGGAGTTGTTATGGATGAAAACCCCTCCACGAACCGACTATAATAACCTGCCAAACCCAGGCGACTCCGAATTTCTATAGCTAATATAGGTCTAGACCAGTTCTGAACTGCCTCAATCTTCTTAGGATCCACGTTTATGCCCTTCGCTGATACAACATGTCCCAAAAAGGTGACTGAGTCTAACCAAAACTCACACTTTGAAAACTTAGCATATAACTGACTATCTCTCAGAGTCTGAAGTACAATCCGAAGACGCTGCTAATGTTCCTCTCGATTGCAGAAGTAGATCAAAATATCATCAATGAATACGATCACAAAAGAATCCAAATAAGGCTTGAACACTCGATTCATCAAAATCCATAAATGTTGTTGTGGTATTTTTCAACCCAAATGACATCACTAGGAACTCATAATGCACATACCGAGTCTGAAAAGCCATCTTAAGGACATCTGATGTCCTATTCTTCAATTGATGGTAGCCAGACCTCAAATCAAACTTCAAAAACACTTTGGCACCCTGTAGATGATCAAATAAGTCATCAATCCTTGGCAACAGGTACTTGTTATTGATAGTGACTTTGTTCAACTGCTGATAGTCTATGCACATCCTCATCGAGCCATCTTTCTTCTTCACAAACAACATGAGCACACCCCAAGGTGAGACACTAGGTCTAATAAATCCCTTGTCAAGAAAATCTTGCACATGCTCCTTTAATTCCTTCAACTCCAGCGGGGCCATACAGTATGATAGAATAGAAATGGGCTGAGTGCCCAGAGCCAAATCAATACAGAAGCCAATATCTCTGTCGGGTGGCATCTCCGATAGATCTGCAGGAAACACCTCTGGAAACTCGCGCATAGCAGGTACCGGATCTATGGAAGGAACCTCCGCACTTGAATCACGAACATAGGCCAGATATGCTAGACTTCCCTTCTCGACCATACGTCAAGCCTTCACATAAAAAATAGCCCTGCTGGTAGAATGGCTAGGAGTCCCTCTCTACTCTAATCGAGGCAACCCCGACATGGATAAGGTCACCATCTTGGCGTGACAATCCAATATAGTATGATAAGGTGACAGCCAATCGATACCTAGGATAACATCAAAATCTACCATATCAAGAAGTAGGAGATCTACACTAGTCTCAAGACTCCCAATAGTAATCACACACGAGCGATAGACACGATCTACAATAATAGAATCTCCCATATGTGTGGACACATACACAGGATCACTCAAAGAATCACGAGGCACCACCAGATATGGAGCAAAATAGGATGACACGTAGGAATAAATAGAGCCCAGATCAAATAGAACTGAAGCATCTCTATAAAAAAAACTGGAACAATACATGTGATAATGACATCAGATGAATTAGCCTCAGGTCTAGCTGAGAATATATAAAATCGGGGTTGGGCCCCACCACCCTGACCTCCGTCCCTCGAACGACCTCTAGCTGGCTGGCCTCCAACTCTAACAGCCTGACCTCCACCTCTGGCTTCCTAACACCTGCCTCTAGCTGGCTGCGCGGGCGGTGGAGAAACCGGTGTCGGGACCATGGCACGAGAACGTTTTTATGGCATGCTGCTTAACAATCTTGGACAGAACCTCCTGGTATGACCAGTACCTCTACACTCAAAACACCCATCCTGATGTTGTGGCTGCTGAAGATAAAGTTGACCCGAACGGGCCGGATAACCACGATGATAACATCAGGATCAGAGGCGCACTAATAGGAGTTGATGGTTCACTGTAGGCTGGCTGCCCAAAATGAGATACATAAGGACCACGACTCCCCGAAGCACTGTGAGATTCCTGAAGCGCTGACTGAAATGGCCTAGGAGGATGACCTCTACCAAAAGTACCTCTATGTCCAGATGAGGCACCACTGAAACTACCAGAATGACAAGGCCTCTTGTCAGACACCAGCCCCCTCTCCTGACCATGAGCCATCTCGATGCGCCTAGCAATATCTACGGCCCTCTGGAAAGAAATATTATCTCCAGTCTCCTTGGTCATCTATAGCCTAATAGTGAAAGTGAGCCCAATAATTAATCTCTTCACTCTCTCCCTCTCAGTAGGGAGTAAAACAATGGCATGGCGAGTTAGGTTCACAAATCGAGTCTTGTACTAGGTAACCATCATACTACCTTGCTGAAGACGCTCAAACTGCCTGTGGTAATATTCTCTCAGAGTGACAGGAATTAACTTCTCCAGAAATAGTTGTAAAAACTAATCCCAGGTAAGTGCAGGCAAACCAGCGGGTCTAGTCAACATATAATATCTCCACCATCTCTTGGTGGAACCACTTATCTGAAACACAGCAAAGTTGACCCCATTGGTCTCGACTATACCCATGTTACGCAACACCTCGTGGCAAAGGTCCAGGTAATCCTGTGGGTTCTCAGAAGATGCACCGCTAAAATGAATAGGGAAGAGCTTGGTAAACTTATCCAACCTCAACAAGGCCTCAGAAGACATAGCGGGCCTATCACTAGCCTGTGCCACAACAACCGGCTAAACCACCCTAATTGGCTGGGTTGCTGGAGTCTGATACAGGGGAGCCGCCTGCTCCGAGGTGTGAGTAGAGGGAGTCTGTTCTCCTCCCCCAGCCCGAGGGATGGCTGGTGCCACCGAAAATGCACCGGTCTGGGACACACTCTCCATAAGGCCCACCAAGCGGACTAGAGCGTCCTGAAGCACTAGATTGGCTATGAACTCCTCCGGGGCCTGAGCTGGTCCGACGGGCACAGTATGAGCTAGGACCTCCTCCAAATGATCAATTTGAGGCTCCATTGCGGGTGTTGCTGCTCGAGCTCTAGGCTGAGCTCTGCCTCTACCTCGGCCTCTGGCAGTAGCTGCCACAGGGGGCTCCAGCTCCTGTCCGGCTGTAGATGCTGTGCGTGTTCTCGCCATCTGCGAGAGAACAAGAATAGAATTGTTCAATCATCAATGATAGAATAAAATCGCACGATAGAGAAGGAAAGAAGTGAAATTTTTCCTAAACTCCATAGCCTCTGGGAGATAAGTACAGATGTCTCTGTATCGATCCTCCAGAATCTACTAAGCTTGCTCATGATTCTTTAGACCTAGGCAACCTAGTGCTCTAATACCAACTTATCACGACCCAAAATTCCCACCTCGGGGCCGTGATGGCGCCTAATATTTCACTTGATAGGCAAGCCAACGTTAAATGTAGTTATTAACCATTTTGAATAATTCAAATCAAATGAAAATCAATAAGCTAAATAAACTAAAATAAATACACGAGCGACTAGAGTACTACAAATAATAGCCTGAATGAAAGAATAACTATCTAAAATGAAATAACAGCTAGAGTAATGTAGAAGGGATTTCGGGGCTGCGAACACTATGCAGCTATACCTCAAGTCTCCGTCAAGTGCTGGATCCAAGCAATCTACTGACCATCGCTAGGATCAACTAAAAAATCTGCACAAGAAGTGCAGAGTGTAGTATGAGTACAACCGACACCATGCACTCTGTAAGTGTCGAGCCTAACCTCGACGAAGTAATGACGAGGCTAAGGCGGGTCACTTACAATAACCTGTACGCAGTAATAGTAATAACAATAGGGAAGGAAACATGAAATAAAAGTAGGGCAGTCAATTTATGAAAATGAACTCAATCCTCGAAATCAGTCCTCAGAATATCGTATAAAGATGCTGAAAAACTAACACAATATACCAATGCGTACAACACACAAAATCCGTTGTGGCGCGCAACCCCATCCCACCATACACACACAATACTCCCTTATTTCACTATATCAATATCAAAATCATGTATAAAAATCCATTATGGCGCGCAACCCGATCCCACCATATCATCATAATTAATATCATAATCCTCCCTTATTTCACCATATCAATATCAACATTACATATAGAATATGTTGCGGCGCGCAACCCGATCCCACCATATCAATAACAAATCCTTCTTTATTCCATCATATCACAATAATTGCGGCGTACAACCCGATCGATAAACAAATTCAATATATGTAATCAATCCAACAACTCAGTTCACAAGAATCTCTACGATTAAAGAATATGAAAGCAAGCAATAAAGGAACCACGTACTAATCAAAGGAATGCTACAAATAATACAAGAGCAACAAAACAAGCAAAGTATGTGACAGTTAAAGTGTACAAGTTAGACAATTAAGGCACGTAGCAATTAGTCATGGAGTCATGGAAGGAACGGACATTTCAATACAAGAAAAATTAATCACAAGTAACAAGTTACGGCATAGAAAGCAATTAAAGCATGTAACAGTTAAGACATGGAATAAGATAATTCATGAAATTCGAGAAAGCATGGAAACAATTATTTTGACGGCGTATATACACTCATCCAATGGTAGATTCCGACTACTCATGACCCCACAAGTTCATATATGTGATTAGTTTCATAATTCGAGTCCAAATCGACTCTCAAAACTCAATTTCTTATTTTTTAAAAACTTGACAAATTTTCAGTTTGATTCACATGATTTTGATGTTAAAATCTAATACAAGTTGATGGAATATGATTAGAAATAGATTAGAATCACTCACCCAAAGTTTATAGATAAAATTCCCTCTTCAAAATCGCCTCCTACTAAGCCTAGTGTCACGACCCCAAATTCCCTCCGTAGGATGTCGTGATGACACCTAGTCTCTAAGACTAGATAAGCCTATCAATGCGGAATAATAATAAATAACTAAAATAAATAAACTACAATTCAAAGAATTTCAACTCCCAAAACCCGGTAGAAATAAGTCACACGTTTCTAAAAATTTATTCTCAATGTCTCTATATATCAAGGCCTAAAGTAAAATAAGGAAGCAACATAAAAATGATAGAAGGGGACTCCGGAGTCTGCGGACGCTAGCAGATATACCTCGAAGTCTCCGTGCGCAGGTAACTTACTGACGTCTAGGCTGGTAAGATGTACCTGGATGTACACAAAAAGATGTGCAGAAGTGTAGTATGAGTATACCACAGCGGTACCCAGTAAGTGCCAAGCCTAACCTCGGTAGAGTAGTGACGAGGTCAGGTCAGGCCCTACTAGAAAATAATAATTGGCATGGTAAAATGTTTAACAATATTAATAAAATAAAATGACAATGAAAATGAGTCAAGTATCATGTTAGCGTTTAATTACACAAAATAATGGCAAATAACATCTCGTGAAAACAAAACAAAATTTCCTTTCAACTTCAAGAAAAGTCACAACAAATAATCAAAGGCGACTGCGGCCATCAATCAATATCAACGAGGGCACTCCCGAGGTACCACCTCATAGTACCAAATCATAAATAAACTCACAATATCTCATTTTCTTATCTCACCGCGGGAGCCTTCATAATTTATTTGAAAGAAAACATTTTTTTCGAAATAGCATCCCGCGTTTTAGCTTTCCTTATCACACCGCATGACTTCTAGTAGTTTTCCCTACTAGCCACGCGTCTCAAGTCACCCTTATCTCACCGCATGCGTTTCAATACCCGGACCTTATACTACCGCATGCGTATCAATATCACAATATATCACAATTTGCACCTCAAGTGCTCAAATAATTTAACTTACCAAAATAATTCAACAACAATATTTTTTCATAATAAAGAGCTCACGGCTCATGATGAAAAATATAACAAGATAGAATATTTTAATAAATGCGCAACAATGATCTACACAATTTAAAACTATAATCCTTCACATTTAGCCCGTGTACGCACTCGTCACCTCGTGCACACGACTTTCAACATATTTCAATAATCACATCAATACCAATCCTAGGGAAAATTTCCCCCACACAAGGTTAAACAAGTCATATACCTTGACTTGCTCCAATTTAACCAAGTATTATGCTTTTTTCTCAATTTTTCGACTCCGATCGACTCGTATCTGGTAATGATTAATTCGATACAGTCAACAAAATTTATAGGAATTAATTTCCTAAGAAAATATTACACTTTTCACTAAAATCTGAAATTAGCTCAAAAATTGCCCGTGGGACCCACATCTCGGAATCCGGCGAAACTTACAAAATCTGATAACCCATTCAATTACGAGTTCAACCATACCAGTTTCACTCAAATTCGACTCCGGATCGACACCGAAATCTCAAAAAATCGTTTCTATGAGATTTCTAAAATTTTCCCAAATATCTATTTCAAAACACTAATTAAATGGTGAAAACAATGGTGTATTCGTGTATATTGACCAAATCCGAGTTAGAATCACTTACCCAAATATTTTTCATTGAAAATATATCAAAATTGCCTCTCCTCAAGCTCCAATTCGCCAAAAAGGCAAATGGGACGAAGTCCCCTGTTTTTATAACTTACAGATTTGTGAGGGAGCTCGATTTGTGAGGGACCTCGATTTTGTGAGGGACCTTGATTTTGTCAGGGACCTCGATTTGTCAGGGACCTAGATTTTGTCAGGGACCTCGATTTTGACAAGCAACCTGATTTTGGCAGGCAACCCGATTTTGATAGCATTTCCAGCAGAAAATTTGCAGTAGCTTTTGCAGCAGCTAAGTCCCACTTTTGATCCATTAACCATCTGAAACTTACCCGAGCCCTCGGGACCTCAACCAAATATACTAACAAGTCCTAAAACATCATATAGACTTATTTGAAACCTCAAATCACATCAAACAATGCTATAATCACGAATCATGCTCCAATTCAAGCTTAATGAAACTTAGAATTTCCAACTTTTACATTCGATGACGAAACCTATCAAATCAAGTCCGATTGACCTCAAATTTTGCACCCAAATCATAAATGACATAACGAACCAGTGAAAATTTTCAGAACTGGATTTTGACCCCGATATCAAAAGTCAACTCCCCGGTCAAACTTCCAAACTTTAAATTTCTATTTTAGCCATTTCAAGCCTAATTTCACTACGGACTTCCAAATAAAATTCTGATCACGCTCCTAAGTCCAAAATTACCATACGGAGCTGTTGGAATCATCAAAACTCTATTCCAGACTCGTTTGCACATAATTCGATATCCGGTCACTATTTGAACTTAAACTTTTAATTCTTTTCATCAAAATTCAGCATCTTGGACTAAGGACCTCAAAATTTGATTCCAGGCATACGCTAAAGTCTCAAATCATGATACGGACCTACCGCAACTGTTAAAATACTGATCCGAGTCTGTTTGCTCAAAATGTAAACCAAAGTCAACTCAGTTGAGTTTTAAACCTCTAATTCACATTTTAATCCATTTTTCACCTGAAAACATTCCGAAAAATTTTACGGACTGCGCCTGCAAGTCGAGGAATGATAAATAGTGCTTTTCGAGGTCTTAGAACACAAAATTAATTATTAAATTTAAAGATAACATTTTGGGTCATCACATTCTCCACCTCTAAAACAAACGTTCGTCCTCGAACGGAGTTAGAAAAAGTACCAGAGCTGGTGAATAAGTGTGGATAACGGCTGCGTATATCAAGCTCGGTCTCCCAAGTCGCCTCCTCGACTGGGTGACCCCTACAATAAACCTTCATGGAAGTAATATTCCTTGACCTCAGCTTTCGAACCTGCTTATCTAAAATAGCCACTAGTTCCTCAACATAAGATAGATCTTGTCTAACTAAACCGAACTGAAGTCTAACACATGAGACGGATCGTCGTGATATTTCCGAAGCATAGAGACTTGGAATACCGGATGAACTGCAGAGAGACTAGGTGGTAGTGCAAGTCTATAAGCCACATCTCCAACTCTTTAAAGAATCTCAAAAGGCCCAATATACCTAGAGCTCAACTTGCCCTTCTTCCCGAACCTCATCACACCCTTCATATGAGCAACCCGTAGCAATACCCGCTCACCAACCATGAATGCAACATCACGAACCTTCCGATCCGCATAACTCTTCTGTCTAGATTGGACTGTACGAAGCCGATCCTGAATCAACTTAACCTTTTCCAAGGCAATCTGAACCAAGTATGTACCCAATAGTCTAGCCTCGCCCGGTTTGAACCAACCCACTGGAGGCCGGCACCGCCTACCGTACAAGGCCTCATACGGAGCCATCTGAGTGCTTCACTGGTAACTGTTGCTGTAATCAAACTCCGCAAGTGGTAAGAATTGATCCCAAGGACCCTCAAAATCTATCACACATGCACGAAGCATATCATCCAGTATCTAAATAGTGCGTTCAGACTGCCAATACATCTAAGGGTGAAATATTATACTCAACTCTACCCAAGTACCCAACTCACACTGTACTGCCCTCTAGAACCGTAATGTAAACTGCATACCCCGGTCAGAGATGATAGATACCGATACGCCGTGAAGTCTGACAATCTCGCGAATATAGATTCGAGCCAATTGCTCGGAAGAGTAGGTAGTCATCATAGGAATGAAATGAGTTGACTTGGTCAATCTATCCACAATCACCCAAACTGCATCGAACTTCCTCTGATTCCGTGGGAGCTCAACAACGAAATTCATAGTGATCCGCTCCCATATCCATTCTAGAATTTCCAACTTCTGAAGCAATTCACCCGGTCGTTGATGCTCATACTTCACCTGTTAACAATTCAGACAATGAGCTACATACTCCACTATGTCTTTCTTCATCCGCCTCTACCAATAATGTTGTCTCAAGTCCTGATACATCTTTGCAGCACCCAGATGAATGGAGTACCACAAACTATGAGTCTCCTGGAGAATCAATTCACGCAAACCATATACATTAGGCACACATAGCCTGCCCTGCCTTCGTAATACACCTTCATCTCCAATAGTGACTTCCTTGGCATCACCGTGCTGAACTGTATCCTTAAGGACAAGCAAATGGGGATCATTATAGTGACGCTCCCTGGTACGATCATAAAGAGAAGACTGAGAACCCACACAAGCCAAAACTTGACTCGGCTCGAAAACATCCAATCTGACAAACTGGTTGGCCAAGGCCTGAACATCCAAGGCTAAAGGCCTCTCTGCTACCGAAAATATGCTAAGCTACCCAAACTTTCTGCCTTATGACTCAAGGCATCGGCCACTACATTGGCCTTCCCATGATGATAGAGAATGGTGATATCATAATCCTTAAGCAACTCCAACCACCTCCGCTGCCGCAAATTAAGATCATTCTGTTTAAACAAATGTTGTAGACTTCGGTGATCGGTGTAGACCTAGCAATGGACACCGTACAAATAATACCGCCAAAACTTCAAGGCATGAACAATAGCTGCTAACTCAAGGTCGTGTACAGGATAATTCCTCTCAAGCACCTTTAACTGTCTGGACGCGTAGGCAATCACCCTACCGTCTTGCATCAACACTGTGCCTAGACCAATACGCGATGCATCACAATACATAGTATAAGCCCCTGAACCTGTAGGTAATACCAATACTGGGGCTGTAGTAAAAGTTGTCTTCAGCTTTTGGAAGCTTTCCTCACATTCCCCGATCCATCTGAATGGAGCACCCTTCTGGGTAAATTTGGTCTTAATAGTTGTTCATAATCAATTAAAGAATCGTCAATTAACTTCATGTTAATAAAAATCTCGTTTCAAACCTTCACAATACTGATAACGAGACACGAGGCATGAAAACCTCATAATTATTTACCCGAATTAATGAGTCACATTTAACGTCACCTGGGCGGGAACCTATCTCGTAGGTTAAAACTCAATAATTACAACACAAATTTGGCAAGTATGCACAGAGAATTTCATATAAGAATTTTCAAATATGCCTAACAGTTATGACTCCCTATTAGTACTATAGTACAAATTGGATCTCACAAGGGAGAACTTAAACACAAGATTTTTCCTCACAAGGATCTCGTCCTTATATAACTTCCATAGCAGCTCATTGCCCGGTTTAAACATATCAGTTTATTTTAAAATGTGAGGATCTCGTCCTCAGTTCTGAATCACAAGTAATATGCACATCACGCCAATCGAAACTTTCCATTTGTTCCTTCTAAATAATTTCCGTTAAACAAAATCACAACATATAATGAACCCCACACCAGTAGGGCATATAATTCACAATTTGCAATTAATTATTCAGAATTTACATCAAAACTTACCGAAATGAGTAACATAAAGCCACATTTATCCTCACAGCTCTTATTAGTGACCAACATAGAATGACAGGCGTAGTTATCTCCATAGAATCTCCCAACAGGAGTAAATACATAAGTAGATTATAGAATTATGAAGCTCACTCATAAGTGGAGCACCATAGGAGGACTCGCTTCGATACTGAGAACCGAATCAAGTTAAGGAAATTATTCCTTTATATTATATCAAGGTCGATGACACCAACTGATGTAGCGACCTCCGCCATACCATAAAAATATATCAACGGTTGGGTCTCCACCTCTAGGACGCCTTCTACCCTCCTGTCCTCCACCCCTAACTAGTCGTGTGGGTGGTGTAGTAACTGCAATGAGGCACGTAGCTTGAGTTCTTTGATGAAAAATGTCTCTCCCAAGTTTGGGACAATTTTCTCATGATGTGCATGGTATCACCGTATTCATAACAACCCCTTTGCGAGTTTGGCTGCTCATATTGAGTATGTGCCACATAACTTGAATACCCATTGTAGGAAACTCATATCGGTAGTGCATTAAAAGAATTTACTGGAGCACCCTGAGTAATCCGATATGTGGACTGGGCTGGCCGACTGCCCGAGCCACGCCATAATGATTTATACTTGTAGAGTAGAATCCACTGAATATCCAAGAACCTCGAGATGTCTTGGTCTCCTTAGTTTTTTTTTTTTTTGCCTCACCCCGAACACGTTCTAATATCTTGGAAATTTGTACAACTAGCAGAAATGAAGTATCAGCTTGTAGCTCCCGAGTCACACAAAATTTTACGATCATAATTGAGTCCTTTAATGAGTCTGTGAACTCGCCCTCTGGCTGTAGGAAGAAAAGTAGGAGTATGACAGGGTAAATTATTGAACTTAATGGCATATTCTGATACCGTCAATGGTGACCTGACGCACCCATTCATACCCTATGTGCCACGCATTACGGAGAGTCCGGAAAACAAACTCTTTCAAAAGTGTTTATGAGAACTGAGCCAAGTGGGCGGTGTTGCATTGGCTGGTCTGCCCTCTTCATAGGCTTGCCACAAACACCGGTGGAGAATTATCTCTCCCAAGGCAAATTTCTTCTTTTGTTATGCTGACTCAACACTGTTGAGTTGACCCATTTCTTAACATACTCTTTGATTCTTCCTTGGGATAACCCTTACCCCTATTTATACACAACGATCACAAAAGTAGAGCTCCATACAGACAAATCTTTGCACGAACCACATAGTCCAGAATCTCGTCAACAACTGTACTTCCTCCAAAGCACCCCAAAATCCGCAACCGGGACGTCCACGATGAGTAGACCTTCTGTAAATTTAGAGTTGTTTCTATAACTCTTTTGGTACTGAAGTATAGGATTATTAAGGAGGCGGACATACCGCAAGTCCCAACCTTATCCTCTACAAAATCTCAGGCCTTAAACATGTGTAAATTTTAGGGAACCTTTCAGTACCACATATATACATTTCAGGCCAAAACTGACACATAACCCTACAATCCACACATTGATAGTGGACTCCGCCCACTCAGCGCGAAGTAATAGGTCACGACGTCCGATGATCCACAATAATAACCTTCACATCTCGTATAAATCAACTAGACGCCAATGTCCGTTGCACCTCCCACTTGATTCACTAGGTGATCTCTTAATACGCCTGTGTCTTTAGTCAGAACCACACGTTGAGGCAATGTTTGAGCATCTCTGGCTCACTCCTAATCCATCTACGGCATCATGAACCGTCGATGCACAACCGATACCGAGTGCGCAATGTCATACATAAGTGGATACAAAGAAATATAAGATATATGTTTCAACCTAAATCATTGCCGCACGATAAGGAATCAAATAAGTGAATATTTCCTAACAGTTCCATAGCCTCTCGAAGATAAGTACAGACGTCTCTGTATCGATCCGCAAGACTCTACTAAACCTGCCTGTGACTCATAACACCTATGAACCTAGAGCTCTGATACCAACTTGTCACAACCCCAAATTCCCTCCGTAGGATATCGTGATGGCACCTAGTCTCTAAGACTAGGTAAGCCTATTAATGCGGAATAATAATAAATAACTGAAATAAATAAACTACAATTCAAACAATTTCAACTCCTAAAACCTGGTAGAAATAAGTCATAAGCTTCTAAGAATTTATTCTCAATATCTCTATACATCAAGGTCTAAAGTAAAATAAGAAAGCAACATAAAAATGATAGAAGGGGACTCCGGAGTCTGCAGACGCTGGCTGATATACCTCGAAGTCTCCGTGCGCAGGTAAGTCACTGACATCTAGGCTGGTAAGATGTACCTGGATCTGCACAAAAAGATGTGCAGAAGTGTAGTATGAGTACACCACAGTGGTACCCAGTAAGTACCAAGCCTAACCTCAGTAGAGTAGTGACGAGGTCAGGTCAGGCCTTACTGGAAAATAATAATTGGCATAGTAAAATGTTTAACAATATAATAAAATAAAATGACAATGAAAATGAGTCAAGTAGCATGTTACAGTTTAATTACACAAAATAATGGCAAATAACATCTCTTGGAAACAAAACAAAATTTCCTTTCAACTTCAAGAAAAGTCACAACAAATAATCAAAGGTGACTGCGGCCATCAATCAATATCAACAAGGGCACTCCCGAGGTACCGCTTCATAGTCCCAAATCATAAATAAACTCACAATATCTCATTTTCTTATCTCACAGCGGGATCCTTCACACTTTATTTGAAAGAAAACATTTTTTCCGAAATAGCATCCTGCGTTTTAGCCTTCCTTATCACACCGCATGACTTCTAGTAGTTCCCTATACTAGCCATGCGTATCAAGCCACCCTTATCTCACCGCATGCGTTTCAATACCCAGAACTTATACCACCGCATGCGTATCAATATCACAATATATCACAATTTGCACCTCAAGTGTTCAAATAATTTAACTTGCCAAAATAATTCAACAATAATATTTTTCCACAATAAAGAGCTCACGGCTCATGCCAAAATAAATCATCAATAATATTTTTCCACAATAAAGAACTCACGGCTCCATCACAATGAGTACGAAAATCTTACAAAAATATTCAGGAATAAATAATTCAGGAAAATAATATTTAAAAATCTTTAATACGTTGCTTCAATATCAAATTTAAAAATGTTAAATACTTCATATTAATAATATTTAATTTAAAGAAAATCAACCTTCAAATAATGCACAATATAAAAGAAATCAAGTTGCAACTAATAGGTAAAACAATTAGCAGGAGAAGGTCAAACAAATTTAAAATATAAATATTTAATCAATGATGAAAAATATAACAAGATAGAATATTTTAATAAATGCGCAACAATGATCTACACAATTTAAAACTATAATCCTTCACATTTAGCCCGTGTATGCACTCGTCACCTCGTGCACACGACTTTCAACATATTTCAATAATCACATCAATACCAATCCTAGGGGAAATTTCCCCCACACAAGGTTAAACAAGTCACTTACCTCGACTTGCTCCAATTTAACCAAGTATTATGCTTTTTTCTCAATTTTTCGACTCCGATCGACTCGTATCTAGTCATAATTAATTCGATACAGTCAACAAAATGTATAGGAATTAATTTCATAAGAAAATATTACACTTTTCAATAAAATCAGAAATTAGCTCAAACATTGTCCGTGGGGCCCACGTCTCGGAATCCGGCGAAACTTACAAAATCCGATAACCCATTCAATTACGAGTCCAACCATACCAGTTTCACTCAAATCCGACTCCGGAATGACATCGAAATCTCAAAAATTCATTTTTATGAGATTTCTAAAATTTTCCCAAATTTCTATCTCAAAACACTAATTAAATGGTAAAAACAATGATGTATTCGTGTATATTGACCAAATCCGAGTTAGAATCACTTACCCAAACGTTTTTCCTTGAAAATATATCAAAATCGCCTCTCCTCAAGCTCTAATTCGTCAAAAAGGAAAATGGGACGAAGTCCCCTGTTTTTATAACTTACATATTTGTCAGGAAGCTCAATTTTGTTAGAGAGCTCGATTTTGTCAGGGAGCTCGATTTGTGAGGGACCTCGATTTTGTCTGGGACCTCGATTTTTCAGGGACCTCAACTTTGTCAGGGACCTCGATTTGTCAGGGGCCTCGATTTTCTGAGGGAGCTCGATTTTTCAAGGAGCTCGATTGTTTAGGGAGCTCGATTTTGTCAGGGACCTCGATTTTGACAGGGACTTCGATTTTATCAGGGAGCTCAATTTTGTCGGGGACCTTGATTTTGACAGGCAGCCCGATTTTGGCAGCCATCCCGATTTTGACAGCATTTCCAGCAGAATAATTGTAGCAGCTTTTGCAGCAGCTAAGTCCCACTTTTGATCCGTTAACCATCCGAAACTTACCCGAGGCCCTCGGGACCTCAATCCAATACACCAACAAGTCCTAAAATATCATACGAACTTATTTGAAACCTCAAATCATATCAAACAACGCTATAATCAAGAATCATGCTCCAATTCGAGCTTAATGAAACTTAGAATTTCCAACTTCTACATTCGATGATGAAACCTATCAAATCAAGTCCGATTGACCTTAAATTTTGCACCCAAGTCATAAATGACATAACAGACATGTAAAAATTTTCAGAACTGGATTCCGACCCCGATATCAAAAAGTCAACTCCCCGATCAAACTTCCAAACTTTAAATTCCTATTTTAGCCATTTCAAGCCTAATTTCACTACGGACTTCCAAATAAAATTCTGATCACGCTCCTAAGTCCAAAATTATCACACAGAGCTTTTGGAATCATCAAAACTCTATTACGGAGTCGTTTGCACATAATTCGACATTCAGTCACTATTTGAACTTAAACTTTTAATTCTTTTCATCAAAATTCCGGATCTTGGATTAAGGACCTCAGAATTTGATTTCGGACATACGCCCAAGTCTCAAATCACGATACGGACCTACCATAACTGTTAAAATACTGAGCCGAGTCCGTTTGCTCAAAATGTAGACCAAAGTTAACTCAGTTGAGTTTTAAACCTCTAATTCACATTTTAATCCATTTTTCATCTGAAAACTTTTCGGAAAATTTTACGGACTGCGCCCGCAAGTCGAGGAATGATAAATATTGCTTTTCGAGGTCTTAGAACACAAAATTAATTATTAAATTTAAAGATGACATTTTGGGTCGTTACACCTAGGGTTCCAAAATATGAAAATGAGGCTAAATATCCCGTCCCTCAGCTATTTGTCCATGCGCAGATTTTGCACATGCGACTTGGGTTCACAAATGCGATCCCTACTGTTCCTGAGCCATCTTCGCAATTGAGAACAATATGTTCGCAAATGCGATCATCACAAAATTGGCCATCTTTCGCAAATGCGACATCTGATCTCGTATTTGCGAGACCTGCACACCAGGTCACACTAGCAACTACCAAACTCTTCGAAACGCGTCCGAAATTCACTTGAAACTCACCCGATCCCTCGGGTCTCCAAACCAAACATCCGCACAAGTCTAAAAAAATCACACAAACTCGCTCGCGCGATCAAAATACCAAAATAACACCTAAAACTACGAATCAGACGTCAAAATGTATGAACTTTTTAAAGAAACTCAAAAACATGCAAATTTACAACCCGACGTCCGAATCAAGTCAAATCAACTTCGCTTTTTTTAAATTTTGCAGACAAGTCATAAATAGTGAAATGAACCTATTCAAAGTTCCGAAACCGAAATCCAAATCCGGTAGCAACAAAGTCAAGCTACGGTCAAACTTAGGAATTCTTTTAGCCTTCAAATTACGAGTTTCCAATAAGTTACGTTAAATCAAGTTAGGGACTTCCGAATTCGATTTGGGGCATACAACCTAGGCCCAAATCACGATACGGACCCACCAGGACCGTCAAAATACTAATCCTGGTCTGTTTACTCAAAATGTTGACCGTAGACAACTTAAATGAGTTTTAAGGCAAATTTTCACATAGAAACTTTTCAGGACAAGACACGGACTACGCACACAAATCGGGGAACACTAAACAAAGCTAGTCGAGGCCTCGGAATATGAAAATAAAGGCTAAAACTCAAAATGACATATCGGGTCATCACAATAGTAATGAAATCTTTTCTTCAAGAAATTGTCTTAGAATTAAACTCTTATGAATCATGAAGTATATTTTTAAGACTATCTTATGTTATTTCTTTAATATTTAGATTTTAGTTTATAATCAACTTGAGATACGAAGATATATTGTCCATCTAAGTATAAAATTACTTCTTGAATGAATTATTCCAGCAAATATGAAACCAATTGTGACAATTTTATTAACATTTGTGTATTACTATATGTTATTAAATCACATTTTATAACTTTTTGTAGTGCAAATAATTATTTTAGATGTATAGAATTTAATACGGTCTAATTGTCACTTTTTATAAGTATCACGTATCACTTGTCATATTTTGCGAGAGAATAATTAAATAACTTGAAAAGATTTGAATATATGTCAATGAGCATGTCTGAAGAATATTTTCAATTCTAAGCCACTAAAATTTATTAAAAACTGAAAATTTAAGGAACCTAGCAGGTGAAGGGAAGAAAAGAAAAGAAAATAAGATTTATTAAACATGCCTTAAAATATAAATTTGTCCTTTGATGGTCAAAGCTTCGAATAATATGATGGATGATTAAAGAATATCAAATATTATTTTGTTAGACCGAAAGACAATAGAAAATACCCAAGCACCCTTAAGTAAATACAAAATTAAGCAAATAAATTTTATAGCTAAATGTAGGGACGACTCAATGAAATTAATGGTCCAAAACCAAACTATAATAAGAGGACTTAAAATTATTTCGTAAAATACATGTACTAATGAAACAAATTAAAAGGATTTAATTTCCCATTTATTGATCAATCAAAAGAGACAAGAAAAATAGTTATTTTTAAAAAAGGTGGATTGATATTGAAAAGTTAAATCATTAGAAGCATAAAAGTAAAATAAATATAGTAGAGAATGGAAAATCAAACTTGATGAGGGATATAAAGTACTAATAAATAAGAGAGAAGAAATTTTTATTATAATTTATTCACTCATTCGAACAATCTTAACTAAATTCAAAAAAGTATATAGTTTAGAATACTTTACTAAGGATAATATACATACTATATGGTATATAGAACACTTGATACTTGGGTTAGTATTTTTTTACTCCAAGAACATCGTCTATAAAGAGATATTATCGAAAAAATGCATAAGTGTCCCTCTAATATATAGCCGGACTTTTACTACATAATTTATCTTTACGGAGGTCTTATTACCCCTTTGAACTTTTTTAGATGGAATTAGTATACCATTAGTGCTGATGTGGCAGAAGAGAGTAAGAAAGAGAGAGAATCTTGAAATTTTGTTTTGAGTTCTAGTGCGTCGTTCGGCGGTTTGAGGCCTTGCGTAGCTTTACTTTAGGTATTATGACTTGTACGTATGGTCGAATTGAATTTCGGGAAGTTCAGGATTTTATTTGGAAAGAAAATTGTAATTTCGAAAGCTTTAAGTTGGAAGAATTGACTAAGGTATGACTTTTGAGTAAACGACCTCGGAATCGGGATTTGAAGGTTTCAATAAGTTCGTATGATGATTTTGAACTTGGGCGTATATTCGGGTCGAGTATCGGATGGCCCGAGAGCATTTCGTTGTTTATTATATAAAGTTAACATTTTGAAAGTTTAAGAATTTTATAAGCTCGGTTTGAAGTGGATTTTGATGTTATCGATATCTGTGTGGGGTTCCGAGCCTTGGAATAGTTTCGTTATGTCATTTATGACTCATGTGTGAAATTTGAAGTCATTCTGGATTGATTTGATACGTTTCGGCACAAGATATAAATTTTGGATATTTGAAAAGTTATAAGGTTGATTCGAGGCACGATTCATGATTTTGATATTGTTTGACGTGGTTTAAGGCTTCGACTAAGTTCGTATTATATTTTGGGACGTGTTGGTATATTTGATCGAGGTCCCGGGGGCCTCGGGTGAATTCCGGATGGTTAACAGATCGAATTTTGGCTTAAGGAAAAGCTGGAGGATTCAGGTTGATGGTGCAACCGCTTCTGCGGAATCTTCCTCGCAGAAGCAAGGCAGTGGACCGCAGAAACGGCTAGAAGGGAGCTAGGAAGAGGCCGCAGGTGCGAAGAAATTTCCGCATCTGCGTGACCACAAAAGTAGCCCAGGGGTCACAGAAGCGGTAGGGAGTGAGGCAGGCTGGAGGCGCAAGTGCGAGGTTTGTGTCGCACCTGCGAGATCGCATGTCACGACCCGAAATTCTCACCTTCAGGACCGTGATGGCACCTAATATTTCACTTCCTAGGTAAGCCAATGTTAGAATAATTTTAACCATTTTTAACAATTCAATTTAATTAATAATAAAGAAACCAAATAACTGAAATAAAATCTGAACTAAAGTGAATAAACCAAAATAATAGCGATGTCTAAATACCATCCCAGAACTGGTGTCACGAGTGTACGAGCGTCTAAAATAATACAAATAAGGGTTTGAATAAAAATAAAGTTGTCTGAAAGAAAATACACAACTAAGATAAAATATAAGGGGACTTCAGAGCTGCGAACGTCGTGCAGCTATACCTCAAGTCTCCTCTGGTAGTTGAATCCAAGCAAGTCTACGGTATGCTGCTGGGATCAACTCTGGTATCTGCACAAGAAGTGCAGAGTGTATTATGAGTACAATCGACCCTATGTACTCTATAAGTGCCGAGTCTAACCTCGACGAAGTAATGACGAGGCTAAGGCAGGTCACTTACATTATCCTGTATGCAATAATAATAACAGGAATGGAGGTAAAACAGGTAACTAATATCAACAATCGAGGCCAATTTGGTAGTCACAATCAATTATTACTTTTATCATTCTGTTGTGGCATGCAACCCGTTCCCACAATATAATCTTTCAGTTAATTCTGTTGCGGCGTGCAACCCGATCCCTCAAAATAAACCTTCAATTAATTCTGTTGTGGCGTGCAACCCGATCCCACAATATAAACTTTCAATTAATTGTGTTGCGGCGTGCAACCCGCTCCTCAATAATATTAATTAACAACACTTATACGTAAGACTACTTCAATAAATGCCACAATTAATATGAAACTATAAGGCAACAAGGTATACAACAATTAAGTTTTATGCAGGAAACAATTAGGGACAAGTAACAAATAAATGTATAATCAGGGAGAAGATAGACAATTTAATATATGAAATGCTAAATGTCAAGTAGCAACTATGACACAAAAGTCAAATAAGCAGGTAGCAATTAAGGCATGAAATCAAGGCATAATAGTACACAACGAAAATAAAAGAATAAATTAATATAATAATTAATTCATGAAATAAGACAATTAGTGAAATATGTAAAAATATGGAAACAAGCAATTTGACGATGCATAGACACTCGTCACCTCGTGTCACGACCCAAAATTCCACCACAGGCGTCGTGATGGCACCCAGTCTCTAAGACTAGGTAAGCCGATTTTCATTACATTTGGAAGCCATTTTTTTTTTATAGAATCTGAATTAAATTGATAATCAAAATAACAACGGAACAAATATGAATATAACAACCTCCCAAGACTGGTAGTACTAAGTCACGAACTCTAACATAAACATGAAATGATCTTAAGGATCGAATACTAAATATTGTTTGATTAATAATTAACAGTACAATAAAATGAAAAGACTCCAAGGGACTGCGACGACCAAGCAGCTCTACCTTGAATCCTTGCGATCACACTCTAACTTTGTCTGAGTCTGATACCTCCAATACCTGGCTCTGCACAAAAATGTGCAGAAGTGTAGTATGAGTACACCACGGTCGGTACCCAGTAAGTATCAAGACTAACCTCAGTGGAGTAGAGACGAGGTACAATCAAGACACTCGCTAGTCAAATAACCTGTGCAATATAGCAGTATACAATAGTACTAAAAAATAACTAGCAATGATAACAACAAACTCAACTAGTGATATAATAACAAAGCAACAAGAACATCATAATTATTGCTCAGGCGAATAAGGAACACAAGTACAATCAATAAATTAAGTCCTTCAAATATAAATCATTCACATATTATTCTTTAAGATAAATATCTTTCGAATATACTTCTTTCAAATAAATATATTTTCAAGTAAAAGTCACCACGTGACACGTCATTTCACAATCATAAAAATTACGGGTCTCAGTCCACTTTCATATTTTCCACGGCACCTCGTGCCCATATTTCTATCACCATCACACGGACAACTCACGTGTCAATAATAAAATTATCATATTTTTTCCCGGCACCTCATGCCCATATTATTTTCATAACTGCACGGACAACTCAGGTACCAAAATATCAATGCATATAAGATCCACATGATCAATTTATTTTCAATAAAGTAAGGTTAAAATCTTTAAATCAAGTAAGAAATCAACAAAAAGATAAGTTTATTTTAGAAATCATTTGAGTGAGAAAAAATGACATTTCCATTAAACTAAAGCATCAGATAAATTACTGATTTGGATATAAAATTTATTAAATTAAACATACTAGAATTTTTTTTTTATTTAAAACAACTCAATCATCAAAACAAGTACAACCCAAAAATACAAATCCTCAAAGTCTCGTACGAAAAAGTCAAGATCAACACAATACATCAAGAAATACAAAACACTTAATATTATGTCAAATAATACATCACGAAAAACACAAGAATTTACAAATTATGAAAAAATAAAATAACCAAAGGCAAGTGCAACAATAGAGAAATATCAACAAAAGGGTACTCCCGAGGTACCGCTTCGTAGTCTCAAATCATAAATAAATTCATAATCTTTCCTTATATCACCGCGGGAGCCTTCACATACTATTCTTTAAAAATTATTTTTCCCGTAATAGCATCCCAAGTTTTAGCCACCCTTATCTCACCACATGTATTTCAACACCCTGACCTTATAGCACCGCATGACTTCTAGTAGTTCCCCTACTAGCCACAAGTTTCAAGTCATCCTTATCTCACCGCATGCGTATCAATATCACAATATTTCACAAATCGCACCTCAAGTGCTCAAATATCACAGCATAATATAACTTGCACCTCAAGTGCTCACGTATCACAACATATCACAAATTGCACATCAAGTGCTCAAATCTTACAACATATCACAAATTGCACATCAAGTGCTCAAATATTATAACTTGTCACAAAAATCAACAACACATTATTTTTCCACAATAAGGAGTCACGACTCGATCATAATGTGCATAACATCTTAAAAAAATGTTCGGGAGTGAACAACTCAACCGAATAATATTTCACAATTGGCACTTTGCCTCAATATGATTCACGACCTTTATAATTCAATACCAAATTTTCAACAACGTGAACTGAAAAGTAATTCATCAAGGAACAACACCTCTTTTAAATCACAACTTCAGGAAATAAATAGATTTAGTCATCGTATTAACTAAAATTTCCATTTAAATTATCTATTGGTAAAATAAATAATTCACATAAAAGTCAAGTGGAAATCACACCAAATTATCATATAAAAATAACCTCGGCAAATAAGGAACGAGGCATGACAATAAGGGATTTAATAAGTTACAATAATTTTCCAACTTAATACTTAAGGGCGTCTACGAATTTCAACTGATATAATTTGTACATATAAACCAAGTACGTACTCATCACCTCGCGTACATGGTTTTCAATTACACAATTTTCACATAAGACTCAATGCCTAAGGAGTAATTCTCCCACTCGATATTAGGCAAGATACTTACTTTATTGAAGTTATGCCGATATTCCAAAATAGCTTTCTCACGTGAATTGACCTCTGGACGGCTCCAATCTTTCTTGAGCCTTCCTTACATTACTACGAGGTTTCGGAAATCCTAGTAACTTCAATCTATTTAGAAGAATAACAAAAGTGAACCATAATTAGGAAGATTTTTGTGGTTTCAGCTCATTTGAGCATTTTATCAAACATTAGGTGTGCAAATTTGGTTACAAGGTTCTTCTACAAGATTTCCTTCATTCCACAACCTAAGCTTTACTTATTTGATCTCAACAATCTTACCACAAATCTTATTGGTACAAGCATATATACATAATACTCGTACACCCAAGAATCATACTCTCAATCACCAATCTTTTGCCCCAAACTCGAAATTGAAGACTAGGGGTTGAATCTTACCTCTTTGATGAAGATCTTGTGATTATCTTCCTTGATTCATGAAGATTGGATGATTAGAATGTTAGGTTCCCTCCTTCTCTCTCTAAAATATTCTTACCTCTCTCTAAAACCCTCAGAAAAATACCCCAAAATAAGCCCCAAAGCCTATTTATCAAAATGGGGTCGGGTTATGAAAATAGAACAATTAACCAAGCAGGTCTGCGGTCGCATAATGGACTGCAAAATGGGTATGCGGGTCGCAAAATGGTCACAAAATTGGGTGCCCAGAACTGGGCTGTTCTGGCCCATTCTGCGACCAGTTTGCGGTCGCATAAGCTCTTTCACGATCGCATAACGATTTTGCGATCGCAGAATTGGTCGCATAATCGCATTCTGCCAGCCTTTGGTAATTTAGTTATAACTTCTTGTAGGGATGTCCAAATAATGAACGGTTTGAAGCGTTAGAAACTAGACTCAAAGATATTTCATTTGATAGGTAATACACCACATAAAACATCGTATCATGAGAGTTATGATCATTTGAATTTAGGTCTTGTACGAACTCACTTGAAACTTTAGTCTATTATGAAATTTCCAACTTCTACATTCGATGCTGAAACCTATCGAATCAAGTCCGATTGACCTCAAATTTTGCACACAAGTCATAAATGACATAAATGACCTATTTCAATTTCTAGAATCTCGTTATCAAATATTCAACCTTCGATCAAACTTTTCGAAAATCGTCTATTTTTCAACTTTCGCCAAAATGCGTCGAATTGTCATATGGACTTCCAAATCCAAATCCAGACATACACCTAAATCTGAAATTCCCATACGAAGCTATTTACAGCAACAAAATTCCATTATGGGGTCGTTTGCTCAAAAGTCAACTCTTCGGTCAACTCTTTCTATTTAAGCTTCTGAATAAGAATTGTTCTTTCAATTTATTTTCAAATCTTCCGAAAATCAAACTCGACCACACCTGCGGGTCATAATACATATTATGAAGCTGCTCGAGACCTTAAGTCACTGAACGGAGCGTTAATTCTTAAAACGATAAGTCGGGTCATTACACCTCGTATATATGCCGCTACACATGAAATTTACGTAACACATAGTTCAAGGGTTCTATTCCCTCAAGTCAAGGTTAACCACGATACTTACCTTGCTTCGCAATTCAAGTGATCACTCGACCACGACCTTTCCTTTCGAATTAGTCTCCAAATCAATCAAACCTAGTAATTTATTGGCCAACAATTCAATTGGAGCTTTAGAAATTATTCACAATTCGAAAGAGACTTAATTTAAGTCATCTTCGGAAAAGTCAATCGAAAGTCAATGTGTGGACCACTTTTTGGAACCGACAAACATTTACAGAATCCAAACACCCGTTCCAATACGAGTTCAACCATACAAAAATTATCAAATTCCGACATTGGATCGCCTTTCAAATCTTCATTTTTCATTTTTGAATTTTTTTACAAAAACCTCATTTTCTTCCATTCAATTCATTAATTAATGATGTAAATAAGTATGGAACAATGAAATATAATCAATTTAGGATAAAGAACACTTACCCAGTTCAAACTCGTGAAAAATCCCTTTGAAATCGACCAAATCCTAGACTTAAAACTCAAAAATGAGCAAAAACGTTGAACTCCCGAATTTTAAGAAATCTACCCGGGCAAGCAGCATCTCTCAAATGCGACTTGTCTTATTATTTCCAGGCAAAAACTGCGGTACCAGTGTTCAGTAAATATTTCTGTACAAATGTCCAAATGATGAATGGTTTACCTTTCTGGAAACTAGACTCAAGCGTCTACAACTTTAAAGTTTTGATCATCTCCAAATTCTTTATATATTGCGAGATATAAGTTTCCAAAGTCAGCCCTGTGCAATAGAAATTTCTGCGATGCACACTGCTGTAGCCAAAAATCATCAGTTAAAAATGTCCTAGAAATGGTCTGAAATCACTCTGAAACTCACCCGAGCCCCTCGGGAACGCGTCCGGACATACCAATAAGTCTCAAAACATATTACGGACCTACTCGAGGTCTCAAATCACACATAACAACGGCAAAACTACAAATTGCGTTGATTCAGACTTATGAGTTTATGAAATTTTCAATTCTATAACTCGCGCTGAAATATGTCAAACCAATTCAGAATGAACTCAAATTTTGCGTACAAGTCCCAAATGTCATAACAAAGCTACCAAAATTTCCGGAACCATGATCTGAACCCGATATCATCAAAGTCAACTCTCGGTCAAACTTATAAATATTTCAAAATTTTAACTTTCCAATTTTTCACCAAAATGCGTCGAATTGTCCTACGGACTTCCAAATCCAAATCCGGACATACGCCTAAGTCCGAAATCACCATACGAAGCTATTGAAATCCTCAAAACAATATTCTGGATTTGTTTACATGAAAGTCAAATCTCCGGTCAAACTTTAGAAATTCAAGCTTTATAAAATCAAACCTTTTATTTTTTTCCAAAAACTAACAGAAAATGTGCCTACACACCTCGGAATAACTTCAAATTTTTTACACAAGTCATAAATATTGTTACGAAGCTGATTGAACTCTCGGAATTCAAATCGGGACCAAGTATCAACAAAATCCAATTATGGCCAATTTGGAAATTCTTTAAACCTTTAAATTTCTAGTTTCCGTCAAATGGCGATAATTCGAGCTAGGGACTTCTGAATTCGATTTCGGGCATACGCCTAAGTCCCAAATTAATAAATTGAACATGAAATTTGGGATAAGTTATATATTATAGTTCGTGGTGTTATGGGTAAAGTTTATCTTCAAAACAATTCGAAATCCGGGCACGTGGGCCCGATGGTTGTCTTTGTTGGCTTTTGAGCGGAGTTGGGAATCATTTTCAATTGTTAAATTATACGTATTGGGATATATTTTGATTGGGTTGTATGTTGTTTGACTAGTTTTGAAGAGACGGTCATCGATTTAAGGTGTTGAGAGGCGTGGAACCGATTTTGGAACTTCGGAGTGAGGTAAGTCTCATGTCTAACTTTGTGAGGGGGAAACTACCCCTAGGTGATATTTATTATTATGTGCAACTAGTTGTGGGTATTATGTACGCATGAGGTAACGAGAATCCGTACATAGCTACATCATGTTTATGTCCGGGTAGACTTAGGATCTTATCATGTAATATTTGAATTATTTGAACTCATTTTTTTGCCGGCTTAATTAATTGAAGTTATAAATGAAATTAATTTAGAAATAAATATATGTATACTAGAACAAGCCTTAACACTTTGAGTTAAGGGCAAGTCATTTGAGAAACAGTAAAAATTATATCCATTTTTGTACTCATGTACGATATTGTAAACACGTGTCTCGTAATTCGGTAACTTCCTTCCTTTTCTTGTGGAGCGGGCCGAATTCCTCGGCATTATATAGATGCATCTATGGTTCGTGCCGCACGACCCTCGGCAGTGTACACATTATTCCAGATCGGACCGAACGACCTCATCAGAATCGTGCGTTATATCTCTAGTAGACCGAATATTCACGAGCTAATCTTTCCACTAATGTCCAGCATTTTATATGGTATTCCTTATTTATTTGATAATGACACTTGACATTTTTCTGAGTTGTTAAGGTAGAATACAAGATTTAGAAATTCTTTCTTTAAAAGAAGTAATTGGAATATTATGTAACTTACAGATTTACCCCATCATTGTCGTATGCTTCATATCTGCTTATGTTTTATTATATTATTTTATTGGACCTTTAATAAGTATCAATGTCGACCCATCATCACTACTTCTCCGGGATTAGGCTAGATACTTACTGGGTACGCATTGATTTGCGTACTCATGTTGCACTTCTGCACTAAATGTGCAAGATCTGACTAGTTCATTTGATGATCACCTTGGCGCGTAGGTGCACCTGTTGAGGAGACTTTATGTGAGCTGCATTCCAGGTTATGCATCGCAGTCCACCGAGTCTCCATTGTACTGTTTTTTTTATTATGTCTTATTACATTCGGGACAAATGTTGTATTATTATTGTACTCCTTAGAAAATGCTCATGCACTTGTGATACCGGATTTTGGAAGTTTCTACTGGTTGTTCGTTATTATAGTTCACGTAGTTATTATCTTTTACCATGTAAATTTTATTTCATACTATTTAAGTAATGGAGATTATGATCTCGAAAGTAAATAAAATTAGTAAATAAATTGATAAATTAACGTTAGCTTGCTTGACGGTGGCGTTAGGCGCCATCATGACCTATAGTGGATTTTGGGTCGTGATAGCCACCCTCGTGGTAAAGAGAGAGAATGCTGAAATTTTATTTTTATAACATTTTTATAAAATATACTATTTTCTATTTTTTCTTTTACCTTGTTTTTCTTTTCCTTTTCCTTTCTTTCCTCCAGTTTTGTTACTTGTATATTGGCCGGAGATTAGCTCTGACATTCTCCATATTTTTCGGCGAGATCGAGTTGAAGATTTTATTCTTTCCTCTCCATATTTCACTACACTTTTTAGAGGATTGCTATTATTTCTAATCTCTTTACTCACCACTTTTAAACTTTCAATTGAAATTGCTTCTCACAGAAAGGAATGAAACAATGTCGTCCCAAGATCAATTTTCGATTAAACCCAGAAGAAGCCCACAAAAGACTAAACAAGAAGAAGGGTTTTGATTGTTAGTTGCAAAAACTATTTTCGCCATGCTCACTGTTTACCGATTGAGGCTTTCGGTCTTTTACTGCTTCAGGTAGTGAGGTGGGGGAGGGGAGTCCTATCTTTTTAATTAATCAAATTTACATAAAAGAGAACAAGGAAGAAGAATTTGATTGCTGATTGTTGATTGCCAGAAAAACTTTTAGGAGCTCACCGTTTTTCGATATGCTTCTTCGACCAAAAACAATTCACTGCTTCACTTGTGGGTTGGGGGATGGAAGAAGGTGGAATGTGTGAAAGGGAAAAAGAATTTTAAAAATACAAAACGTGAGTTGAGAAAAGAAGTAGATGGGAAAACAATAAGAAAAAAATAATTTTAGTGAGAAATACATGTGTTAGGCGCGTGTATTTCACCACCAAATACAGATATAGTAGTGTAATTTCAGGGTGATAATAATTACATTTAAAAATAGTTCGGGGGGGGGGGGGATAATAAGACCTCCGCAAAGATAAAGTGTGTAGTTGAAAATTTGATTATAAGTGAGGGGATAATTATGCATTTTCCCAATACAAAAACATAACATATCATATTATCTTCATAAAAATATATATAAATACAAAAGTTATAAATAATCAACTTACATGAATTCTTAATCGTTGCAAGTTTAGAAGATACCCAATAACTCTGCATTCAACTGTTTGGCCAATGTAACATTTATTTTGCAATTTAAATAAATATTGTATGTATCTCGACGTCAATTGTTATTGCACATAATTTATTCTTATTCTCAATTTTATGCACTTTTATTTATAGACGCAAAAAATATGTGCAACGTACGTTCGCTAAAGCTAGTATCGATCAAATATTCAGAGTGAATAGGAAAGAGATCAGGCTCAAGGAGAGTGAAGTGATTAAGACTCAAAGAATCCAATTGATGAAACCTTGAAATCATATGGAAACTCAATTAATAATTATTTGAGCTGGCGGGATAGCTATTTTATAGAGAGTGAAATATAATTACCAATCGCACTTTTAATTAGTAATTAATTTGATAGTGATTCCACATAGATTATATCTTTTCCTGTTAGTGAACATATGTGTCCTAATACATTATTGAAAAAATCTTTTCAGAAAATGCTGGACATTTTAAACGATAACCATATTAAATTTTGAATCACTTCAAAAAAAAACCAACGACATAATACCGAGCAATCTTTATAGTGAACTAAATTGCTCGGACATGGGTGCCGGTGTCTAACACGGGTGCGGATCTAGAGATAGGATCCTTCGAAATATAAATTCTAAGATTCGGAGATATGGATACGGGTGCAGGGATTCGGCAAAAAATAATTCAAAAATAATAAAAATATAAAAATATCTCTATATTATGAGAAATTTGATGGAATACTTACCTATAACTTGTAAAATGTGGATTTCTTTTTTATTCTCAAGTTGTAGATAAGTAAAGAATTAATTTCCTAGATATGGTATGCTATTTTCTTTAAATTTACCCTAGTTTTGATTTTGATTTTGGAAATTAAATTATATCCCGTCTCGAATTTTTTCTTCTGTCGTGATCAAAGTATCCAAAATTATTTGACTAGATCCGATACGGATTCCATATCCACATCCATACTAGCTTCGTAGGTGCGGTACCTGTGTCGAAGCAAGTTAGGTAGTCAATTGCGAGATAAGAGCAAACAAGTGGTGCTGTATTGAAGTAAACAAACTAGACTTCTAATCATTGCTAATTTTGGCACGCATTGCTGCATTTGCAGTGAAATGTCCTATCTTAAATCAAGTTATTTTTCTGCTAAGATAGTTTACTGAGCAGTAAGCGGGGATATGTGTTTCTAGCTTTTGAGTCTGCCAATGGATGGTAGTAGTTCAAAAAAGTTATTGTCACGATCCAAAATCTAATTAGTCGTGATGACATCTAACCTTATCCGCTAGGTAAGTCAAATAACAATAATCTGATTTAATTAATATTTAACTGACTCTAATACACTTCCCAAGGACTGATAGTACAAATCATGAGCTTCTAAGATTAGAATTTACAAAGCTGGTGTGAAATAATGATACATCATTTGTTTGAAATATATATATGAACAGATTAATAATTCTGGAGCTACCAAGAACAAAAGACAGTTGTGACTGGTTCGCATGTACATCCTCAATGTCAGCTCTCGCCATGTACAACATTATCAACATCCAAAATCTGCACGCAAGGTACAGAAGTGTAGTATGAGTACAACCGATCTCATGTACTCAATAAGTAACAAACCTAACCTTAGGCTGAAAGTAGTGATCAGTTGGAACAAGGGTCAGAGTCCAACTCCAATAACTAATAACATCTCATAACAATACAATTTAAAGCAGCATAACTAATAACTCAATAATAAAATGGCCAGCTCGTATAAAAATTCAGAAAAACAAACATTTTCTTTTCAATATAACAGTAAAACTCAAATCTTTTGCCGAAAGTCACCGTAAATATGAGTAAGTCTGAAATCTGTGATTTTTCTCAAATATTTTAACGACAAATAAGAAATCTCATTATCAGATGGCATGAGGAAAAATACTTCTCTATGCCTACATATCAAGTATGCATGTCTAATGTAATACACCACAATGATGAACTCATGTGCTTACACTCTCAGAGTACTCAATCTCACAGTACTGTATATGTTCAATCCAACCCAGGGAAGATCCATACCAAATATATATATACATAATAACTGACATTCAATCACTCAGGTATAGGGCAATCCAACCTAGGGAACTACATCCCAAATATAAATAAATAAGGCAACTCCATGCCCAGGGAAGTCCATCCCAAATATAAATAAATAAGGCAACTCAATGCCGAGGAAACTCCATCCCAAATATAAATAAATAAGGCAACTCCATGCCCAGGGAACTCCACCCCAGAAGTGAATATATATGGAAACTTCATACCCAGGGAACTTTATCCCAAATATAATATTACTGCGCTCACTGTGGGGGTGCAAACTCTGGAGGGGTTCCTTCAGCCCAAGCACTATAATAAATAAATAAATAAAAATATGATGCGGCGTGCAGCCCGATCCCATAATATCCTCAAAATCAGGCCCTCGGCCTCACTCAGTCATCAATCTCTAGTCTCTCGGCTCACAATGTCATGAAACTAGTCCAAAATGATGATATGATATATCAATAAATAACAACAGAGACTAAGATATGATATGCAATGAATGAATATGGCTGAGTATGAAATTACAGTTTGAACATATAATTTGACCGTAGAAATGACCTCAGTAGGTCCCAGTGATACCAGCATTTTTCTAAACATAATTTCTAACATGAATCACAGCTAAGTTTCTCTAACACATAAAAAATACAAGTTAATTGACTACACATATCTACGGAATCGACTGAGTCTCAATTTTTATGGTGCGCGCCCACACGCCTGTCACCTAGCATGTGCGTCACCTCCAAACAAATCACATAACACGTATAATCAGGGTTCATACCCTCAGCTCTAAGTTGAAAAGTGTTACTTACCTTGAACAAGCTGAATCCGATGCTGAGCAAGCTAAACATTACTCCGAAAATTCCATTCCATGCGTATCGACCTCCGAACGCCTTCCTATCTCCTCAATTCCAAGTCAAACGACCTGTATCTATTCAAACCACGTGCAAATTAATCACAATATACTGCAATGCTTATATTTAATAATTTATAAAAATTTCCAACTCCGCTCGAAAAGTCGACAGTGGAGCTCACGTCTCGGAATCCGATGAAACTCATAAAATCCGACAACACATTCAATTACGAGTTCAACCAAATCAAAATTAGTCAAATCCCATCACAACTCAACTTTCAAATTCTCTAATTATTGTTTATGAAGTTTTTACAATTTTTCTCAAATTTCTATTTCAAAAATAATAATTAAATGATGAAAACAACGATATATTCATGTATATTATCCAAATCCGAGTTAGAATCACTTACTCCGATGAATTCTTTGAAAATTCCACGACAAATCGCTACAAACCGAGCTTTCTAGGTCCAAAAATAAAAAAATGTGATGAAACCCTCATTTATATGGTACCAATATGATCTACCAATGTGCTGACCGCACACTTTTTATGTGATCCGCACATTCCAGGTTCCGCGGCCGCAATCCAAATTGTGCGGTCGCACTTCAGTAGTGACTGCACTATTAGACTTTAGTAAATTGGTCATAACTTTTGGTCTAAATGCCCAAATAATGAATGGTTTAACTTTATGGAAACTAGATTCAAAGGGCTACAACTTTCATTTTTGAATCATCTCTAAATTCCTTATAGATTAAACGATATAAGTTTACGAAATCAAACCATCAAACCTGCAGATTTTCCTTTCTGCGGCCACAAGAGGATTTCAGCGGTCCGCACATTTCCTCTGCGGTCCGCACCTGAGGCTTCGCCTCAACACTCCAAAATATGCCTTCCGCACTTCTAACTGTTCCAGAATATCATTAGAGTACCGAAATGCCTAAACTCGTTCAAAACTCACCCTGAAACACACCCGAGCTACGTGGGACCCTGTCCAAATATACCAACAAGTCCTGTAACATAAAATGGACCTACGCGAGGCCTCAAATCTTGTCCAACAATATAAATTCAATGAATCGCAACCCAATTCAAGCCCATAAAAACTAAGGCATTCCAACTTCTACATTTGATGCTGAAACCTATCAAATCAAGTCCGATTGACCTCAAATTTTGCACACAAGTCATAAATGACATAAATTCATCTCCCGATCAAACTTCCAAATCTTCAATTTCTAACTTTCTCCATTTCCAAGCCAAAATCAACTACAATCTTCCAAATAAATATCCGGACACACTCCTATGTCCAAAATCACTATTAGGATCTAACGGAATCATCAAAACTCTGATCCGAGGTCGAATACTGAAAAGTCAAATCTGGTCAACTCTTTCAACTTAAGGCTTCCAACATGGAATGCGTTCTTCCAAATATGTTCCGAAACACTTGAAAACCAAAACCGACGATTCACACAAGTCATAATACAATATACGAAGCTACTCAATACTTCAAATAGCTAAAAAGAGCTTAAATATTCAAAAAAACCGGTTGGATTGTTACAGTTAGTATTTGCCAATTAAACAAAAGAACTTGAGATGGACCTAATTGCTTATATTTATTTCTTTGTTTTCTTTTTCTAGGGAGGAAATGATTTCTTATACTCATTTATAATTTGAATAGAAGAAGAAGACGGAGAAATAGACTCACAAGATCCCTTATCTTTGGGCATGGATTTATTTTAGTCCTTTAAATATAACAGTAAACAAAAATAATCCTTTATTTTGCAAAAACGTAGACACTTTTGGTATTAGGCCAACATTGAACGTTAATTTTAAAAGCTATTCGGCACATGATTTGCATGTGAGCGTGCTCCTTCCAGATAGTAATAAGATAACTGACCTTTATGTTTTAAAAAAATGGATAATTTCAGAGAACTCCCTCCAGGTTTTGCCCTATCACACTTAACTCTCTTGTGGTTTACAATATTACGTATACCTCCCGTATTTTGATTTTTTTGTAATCATTCTTTAAACTCATTTAAAATAAATATAAATAAATATAAATAAAATATAATTTGACAAATTTGCCCTTTTTAATGTTAATTTCTTTAAATTAATTTCCTTAAAAATAAAATCGCATTTCCTTGAGTGGGAAGTCCTCTTCTCTGCAAACTTCCACGTTCTTATTCTTGTTACTCTCCATTCATAAATGCAAATTCATTAGCCATCTTCCCTACAAAAGAAAGCAAATTAGTTATGCTTATGCAAATCTCATGTCTTTGCTTATGCAGATTATGTACTCATATTTTGTGGGTTTTGATACTAACATCGCATACATATGATTCCTTTTGCCCACTACACATCATGATCCTTTCCCCCCTAAGTAGTTAGTTTAGGTGTTAAAGTTTGATATTTCTCTAATCTAATAAGTCTACTCAACTTCTGTACTAAAATCTTTTCCGGTCGTTCTCATCAACTTCCTCTTTTGGGGAGTAGTTCTTATAAATTTTGACGTCGGTCGCGAGAAAATGTTGGGTTGCCAAGAAAAATGAAGTCGTCGACGAACTGGTAAAGGTACAGAGAAGCTACCTGAGACCTTTCAGAAGTAACTAGTTTACTTTGTTTAATGGGAAAGGTATGTGCAGGCAGAATAGTGATAAGCTTTACACATGTATCTATATTTAAATTAACTTATTGGTGTAGGTTTCTTTTTTAAAGAATTTGTTAAGTAAGTTATGTTGATAATGTTTATTACTAATTGAATGAAATTAATATTAAAATGGGCAAATCTGTCAAATTATATTTTATTTATATTTATTTTAAATGAGTTTAAAAAATGGTTACAAGAAAATCAAAATAAGGGAAGTAGGCTTAATATTGTAAACCACAAGGAAAGTGGCGAAACGAGGTCTTTTATGTTTCACCAACTTGGCAATTCCCAACCTTTTTCATCGCCAATATGTGTGAACTCTGGCAAGCCGGTGTGACTCATCCACCAAGTTCAATGTCCAGTCCTTTCCCCGTGGAGGTACCTCGAAACCTAGTCTCTCAGCAACGTTAAGGTCTATTCGGCTATCTGGGCCTGGCAGAATTAGTATGAGGTGGTGGTGCCGATGCCGGATCCCGAAAAGTTTCTTATGAAAATGAGCTCATCTGCCGGCAATCTTGCTACCGGATCTTCGGTAGATTACACCAAACTACCAAAGTAATGTCGATTTACTCATTTCAGAGCAACTAAATAAGCATATGAATTCTAAATACTAGAATTCCTATTAATATAGTAATAACATTGGAAACAACTTTCTTCAAAGTTGACATAAATTTTTTTTACTGTTATCATTTGTGAATAAATTTCACATGGAACTTTGATTGTGGTTCCTGCTTCTCTAGTCCCACTGTATTTTTCATGGATATATGCATATTATCTTCATATCTTGGCATTGAAAGATCAAAGAATAAAATGAAAGCAGAGGTTTATGAAAGGTGCAAACGCACGTTAGAACCAACCGTTAGTTTTTCACGTTTTTTTTTTTTTTTTTTTTTGGTACGAAAGATAAATTTCATTAATTAAACTGATGCGTACAGAGACATTGGTGCCCAAGTTGTACCCTATTACAAACTAAGGTATTACTAGTAGTAGCGACATTGTTTGTGGTATTCCTAATGGAACTATCATCACAACAACATAAGGAGGTTGATAATAGCTGATGTGCATCCGTGTTTCCATTTTGTGGTTCGTTGCTGCTCCTGTCCACTGCTACAGCATGGTGATCGTCTGAGGCACATGCTGTCGATGGTAATGAGCGCATAATTGTTAGCCCTTGCTTATCAGCTTCCAAAATAGGTCTTACAAAAAGTGGTGGTCCATCAAAAACTCGCATGGTAAAGTTGCCTTCCAAAATGCTTCCTGCTTTTGCCAGTTGATCCGCAGCTCTATTTTATTCTCTGTACGCATGGTGAACCCTGGGATTATGGAGCCTCAGCAGAAGATGCCTGCAGTCAAATAGTAGGTTAGCATACATTATATTGTCACAATCAAGCATAGTGATTACCTCCTTTGCGTCGACTTCCACGTAAAGTGGTGATAGATTTTGTTGAATTGCTAGTCTAAGTTCCTGTATCAAAGCGTACAATTCTGCTGAAATAGAAGATTGGCTTGGGATGTTCCCTGAAAAACCCACGATCCAATCACCATTATGATTTCTAATTAGTCCTCCAATACCATCCGTAGTCAATGTTGACGAGTGAGCCCCATCTGTGTTTAACTTATATATGTTAGGCTTAGCCGCTTAGAGGGTATCCATTTAAGAGGGGTCATGATTCGCCTTGGCAATTTGTGATACGAAGCTGCCAGATAAGAAAATTCAGTGGCTTGTTGCGTTGTAAAGTTGATGCTTATACTGGTACGAATTCCATCATAAAGATTTCGATTATGAGTGATCCAAATGTTCCAAAGGCTTAAAGGTAAGTAAGTTTTTGAGTTAATGTTGTATGGTAACTTAGCTTCAAGCCTTTGTAATTGATTAAGGAGAGAAGCCATTTTTGTGGTGTATCCAAATGGAGTAGAGCATTAATATGTGTCCCCATTCCCAGATTATTCCAGTAGTGTTTAGCATTAGCACAAGTTAGAAAGAGATGATTTAATGTTTCATCTGCCTCTTGGCAGTATGGACAAGTGGCGTCAGTGATAATATTGAGTTGTTGAAGAAATTGTCGTGTTGGCAATCTGTTGTGATTAAGTAACCAAATGAAATGTTTTATTTTAGGGTGTATAGGTAGTTTCCATATCCATTTGAAGTTACCCAAAGGATTTGCACTATCAGTGAATTCGCTTTCCAAGGCATTATACATTGATTTAATCGTAAAGTTGCCATTTGGTGTTAGAGCCCAGTAAATATGATCAGCGCTTTTGTTGTCTAAGGAGATGTAAGGAGTTATGATAAGATTTTTTATATCTCCAGTTAATTTAAATGGTAACTGTGCCCAATTCCATCCTTGAGAATTATAAAGTGAAGCAATTTTGATGCTTTGATGTGTTGATGGTAAGGGCCCGTTTATGAGTGAACGAATTGTTGTCCCAGCTTTGACCCATGGGTCATACCAAAAATTAACGTGTGTGCCCGTTCCTATCTTCCATTGTAAACCAAGTTGACAGTGTTGCCATGCTTTTAGTATATTACGCCAAATTGGGGAGTGGTTTGTTGTTGTGGACATATTTAGGTACTTATTAATTAATATCTTGGCCCAAAGACTGTGCGGCAATTGAAAGACTCGCCATGATAGGCTCGCAAGCAAAGCGTTGTTCTTTTGACGTTGGCGCTGAATGCCTAATCCTCCTATTTCTCGAGGTGTAGCAATTTTCTTTCATTTTAAAAGATGTATCTTTTTCTTTGTTGTAGTAGTTCCCCAAAGAAAATTGCGTTGGTACTGTTCCATCTTATGTATGATGGTTGTTGGAATGTGGATGTATTGCATGACATGATTAAGTAAGTTATTAAAAGTTGATTTGATTAGAGTTGTTCGTCCTACCATAGTAAGGAAATTTGTTTTCCATCCTGCTAGTCTAGATTTAAAATTGTCTAACAAGAATTGGAAGTCACTCTTCTTTGGGCGTGACTGGAAAATAGGAAACCCTAAATACTTTTCAAAAGATGTTTCTTCTTTGATTTGGAAAGAATCCATTACAAAGTTTCGCGCATCTGTGGGACAGTTCTTTGAGAAGAATAATTTTGATTTTGCAAAATTGATTTTTTGTCCTGAATAATGACTGAAATGATTTATTACATCGATAATAGCATGGCAACTCCTAGTAGTAATTTTAGAGAACAAGATGATATCATTCGCAAAGAAAAGATGTGAGAGTTTTGGGCCTATTTTTGAAAGACTGATTGGTTGTCATTGTAGATAATCAACAGATAAAGATAATGCAACGTGAAAATATTTCCATACACATGATGAATATGTATGGCGGCAAGGGGTCTCCCTGGCGAATTCCTCTTGAAGCCTTGAAGGTGTAAAATATGGGGTACAAGTTCCATTGATTAGAATAGAAGTGGAGGTAGTAGTAACACAAGATATGATTAAACTAATCATGGGTGACGGTATGTTGAAATAGAGAAGTGTTTGCCTAATAAAAGACCATTCCAGTCTATCGAATACTTTTTCAAGATCAAATTTTAAGAGCATATAACTAGACTTACCTTTCATTTTTGCAAAATAATTTAGCGTTTCTTGGACTATTATGGCATTGTCGGAAGCTCTCTTACCTTGTTGAAAGCTAGTTTGCATTGATCCTATTATTGTTGAAATAATGGGCTTGAGTCTGTTAACTAAGATCTTAGTAATAAGTTTGTATATTGTGTTACATAAACTTATGGGTCTATATTGTTGAATTGTATGAGCATGCCTCACTTTTGGTATGAGGCAGAGATAAATCTGATTGAGATGAGAGGGTATGACCTTAGTATTGAAAATGTCGTGACAAAATCTTTTTACTTTAGGACCAACGTCGTGCCAATATTTTTGGTAAAAGAAGGGATGCAGTTCGTCGGGTCCGGGAGCTTTACAAGGGTTAAAACTATGTAGGGCACGAGTGATTTCATTATCGTTAAGAGGCCCATCTAGGGCTTGGAAATCAGTAGCACGTAATAAGCATGAATTAGAGTCGTCATGTATTTTAAGGGATTTTGCTTGTTCAGTAGTAAATAAATTTTTGTAGTAAGTTAGTATTTGATGTTGTATCTCAGTTTGGTCAAAAGTCCAATTGCCTACGGGATCTTTTAGAGAGGTTATTCTATTTTTCCTACGTCTATGAAGAGTTGACATATGGAAAAAATTTGTGTTAGCGTCGCCCTCGTTTAGCCAAAATAATCGTGATTTTAATTTCCAAAAGTCTTCTCCCAATCGAAGAATGCTGCTAAAATCATTTGTCAGTTGAGTTTCAAGATTTTGGAGAAATATACTAGTGGGATAGTGAATAGAAGATTGGATTCCTACTAGTCTAGCTAGGATTTTTCTTTTGCGATGGAAAATGCTTCCAAAAGTATGCTGATTCCATTGGCTGGCAACTTCCTGGAAATTTTTAGTGGTTTCCATGAGGGATGAGTTGTTATCCCATATTTGATGCACTAATTGATGAAATTCTGGGTGTGAAGCCCACATGGTTTCAAATCTAAAAATCTTATTTAGTAGAGGGCGTCTGGCTTCTAAAGTGATTAGGAGAGGACAGTGGTCCGAATACGTTCGAGGTAGGTGTTGCACTGTTGCCTCGGGATATAAAGTTAACCAATCATAGTTAGCTAAAAAATGATCAAGTCGCTCTAGACGTTTATTAGTCCATGTAAAGCGACTACCTCTAAAGCCTAAATCTATTAAATTACAATAGTTGAGGCAAGTAGCAAATCTATCTACTCTATTGTTACTAATAGGGAGCCCACCAAATTTTTCTCTTGAGCATAATATTTCATTAAAGTATCCCCTATTTGTAAGAATATTGAAAAGGAAAAGACAGTGATGAAAAGAAGTTTCGGTCTTTTTCACCCGTGCCTTAACATTCTTATTTACATAGCATATAAAAGAATATAAAAACAACTACTTTATTCAATAAATATACTATCCTTATTTGTGGGTCACGTGCTCACATGCACTAAAGTGAAAAGTGGACAATGTGGACAAAATGGACAGCTGTTTTGTATCAAAAGGAGATAAAGAGTTTTGGTCAATGTGACCAAGCTTTGCTTCGTGCAGACCAAAGCTCCAATTTCTCTTTCCTTGTCTCTTCTTCTTAATCTCCAACTTTCTCGGTCATCGAGTCTTGTTTCAAACAACCAGCTCCAACATCCCCCCCTCAAGTTGGAGGGGGATGTAACCACACCCAACTTGCCAATAATGGAGTTGTGTGCCGGTCCTGCTAAGGGTTTAGTAAAAATGTCAGCCACCTGAGAACGTGAAGGAATGTAAGAAAGAGAGATGATTCCGGCCAGAAATTATTGTCGGACAAAGTGACAATCTAACTCCACATGCTTGGTACGCTCGTGAAAAATCGGGTTTTTCGCGATGTGAATGGCGGCCTGACTGTCGGAGAAGAGATCTATTGGCAATGGAGGGGAAATCGAAAGATCAGTCAATAGACGAACTAACCAAGTAACCTCTGTTGTGACTCTCTGCATAGATCTATACTCTACTTCAGTAGAGGATAATGACACTGAGGTTTGTTTCTTTGATTTTCAGGAGACGGGAGAACCCCCAAAGCTGATGAAGAACCCGCTAATGGACTTGCGAGATTGAGGACAAGATCCCCAATCGGAATCACAGAAAGTAAGGAGCTGATAATTAAGCTTTGAATTCAGAAAAAAGCCATAATCCTGGGTCCTTGAGGAGATACCTGAGGCAATGAAATGCAGCATCTAAATGGGGTTGACGGGGTGTTTGTATGAATTGGCTAAGATGTTGCACCGCAAAGGATAAGTCCGGCCTGGTGTGTGTTAGGAAATTCAACTTTCCTAACAACCGACGATAATAAGTGGGATCTTGGAGCAAAGTCCCTACCTCTGCTCGCAATTTCTGAGTAGGATTCAAGGGAGAAGAAACTGGGCGCATGCTCATGCAATCAAATTCAGACAAGAGATCTAAGGTAAAACACCTTTGAGTCAAAATTATTCCATGTGCTTCCCTTATAATCTCAAATCCCAAAAAATAATGTGCATCCCCTAGGTCCTTTATTTTAAATTCAGAGTGAAGGAAAGATTTGAGGTCTGCCTGCTCAGTAGAGTCATCCCCTGTGATTAGAATATCATCAACGTAAACTGCAACTATGGTAATTCTTCCTGCTGATTGTTTAAAAAATAAGGAATAATCATTTAAAGAATGTGAATATCCTTTAAAATTTAGGGCTGCAGTGAGCCTTGGATACCACTGCCTTGAGGCTTGCCGCAGTCCATATAGTGATTTTTTCAAAAGATAGACATGATTGGGTGAAGGTGGTGTTGTCCCTGCTGGAAATTTCATAAACACCTCTTCTTGCAAATCTCCATGCAAGAAGGCATTATTCACATCTAGTTGTGACACCTTCCATCCCTTTTTCACTGCAATAACAAGTAAGTACCTAATTATTGTCATTTTTACAACTGGGGAAAAAGTCTTAGTAAAGTCTATCCCTTCTCTTTGAATATTTTCCCTAATGACCAAACGAGCTTTGAATCTTTCCAAATATCCATCAGACTTGTATTTCACTTTGTAGACCTATTTGCAAGGAAGAACTTTCTTTCCACTAGGTAAAGGCACAACCTCCCAGGTTTTGTTAAGTTCTAGAGCTTCTAATTCTTTTTCCATTGCTTCCTGCCACCCTGGGTATAAAGATGCATGTAAGTAAGAAGTATGTTCAACAAGGTAGGAAGTGAAATTAAGTATAGACTGATTGATAGGAGAAAGAGCTGTGAAGGGTAGAACCATGGGCTGGATTGGTGCAGTGAAGCAAGAGTTTGTGAGGTCTGTGAGAAAGACTTAGTTGCACACATATTCCTGGAGATATGAGGGTGGATTATGTGTTCTAGTGGATTTTCTGACTTCAGGAAGGAATATAGGTAAGGGTGAATAAGGAAATGATCTAGGTTGGGAAATAAAACTTGTACCTGAAGTTGAAGGAAGAGTGCTAGAGTTGCTTGGGTTTGAAAAGGTAGGCAGTGAAGGTAAGGGTGAGCTAGGAATAACGGGCTCATCCTTTATGTGTTCTGATGAAGAGTCTACACTATGTTCTAGGGATGATGTAACAGGAAAAAAGGAATCTGTAGGTGTAGTAGTAGAGGCAAAAGGGTACTGATTTTCATAGAAGTATACATCTCTAGATACACTTACTCTTCTTGTATCCAACTCTAGAACTTTATAACCTTTCTGCCCCAAGGGATAACCTAAGAACACACGGCTTTGCCCTTGGGTCAAACTTACCTCTTCCGCTAGTCAAAGTAGATATAAAGCAAAGACAACCAAAACACTTCAATAGTTCATAAGAGGGTTTTTGTTTGAATAGAACAAAATAAGGTGTCCTTCCTTTAAGCACTCTAGAAGGTAACCTATTGATCAAATATGTTGCAGTTAGTACACATTCTCCCCAATAAGAAAGAGGAAGCTTAGATTGAAACAACAAAGCCCTTGCAATTTCCAGAAGATGTCTGTGCTTCCTCTCAACCACTCCATTCTGTTGAGGGGTTGCCACACACGATGTTTGATGTAGCACTCCTTGAGAGGCTAAAAATGATGCCTCCTGAGAACCTTCCCCAAGTTCAAAAGCATTATCTGTTCTTATTTTTGTACCTTTACACCAAACTGTCTTTCCACCATTGTGAGAAAAGTTTTAAGGAGTCCAAAAGTATTGCTTTTGGTGCTAATAAGGAAAGTCCAAGCTGCCCTACTATAATCATCTATAACTGTCAAAAAATACTTAAAACCATTGTAAGTTGACTCCTTGTAAGCCCCCCAAATATCTACATGGATTAACTCAAATGCCCTTGTTGATTTAATTTGACTTAATGGAAAAGAAATTCTGGTTTGCCTAGCTTTAGGACAAATTTGACAGAAACAATCAGAGTTAGAAGGTAAAGAAACAAAACTGAGATGTTTCATTGCTGAAAAGGGCAAATGCCCTAACCTAATGTGCCAAAGGCTTACATCTAAAACTGAGCTTGCAGATAAGACTGACAATTGACTAAAGACATTTTGATTTAAAACTGAAAGTGGTACCAGACTTGTGCTATTTCTAACTCCACTTGGTTCCAAAAGGTATAGCCCATCCCCTGCCTTACCAAAAACTTGTGCCCTCTTCACTAAAAGCCCCTGCAGCATACAATTACTAGAGGTAAAAAAGAGGATAGAATGAAATTGTAAATAAAACCTGTTAACAAATAATAGATTATATCTGAAACTAGGTACATGTAATACATTTTCTAAAATAAAATCAGGAAGAATAGATATTCTTCCTATGTGAGTGACAATGACTTTGAAAGAATTAGGCAGATTTATGTTTAATGGAACTGGGAGAGGTGTCAAGGAAATAAAGGCATTTGAGTCAAAACACATGTGTTCAGATGCTCCAAAATCAATAATCCATGAACTAGAATTAAAAACTGAAAGACGAGTTCCAGAATATCTAGCAATAGTACCAGCCACAACATTTGCATTAATATTTGTTTCAGAATTTCCTGAATCTGCACCTTTAACCTGCTTGATTAGTTGTACCAGCTGTAAAAACTGATCATGTGAGAGGTGTTGATTGAGTACTTCATTTTGATTGCTGCTGTTCTGATCTGATTCTTCAATTTGAAATGTTCCATTGCTTCTAGCGTGAACTTGATTTTCCTTTGTGAATTCAAAGTCTTCAGGGAAACCTATAATTCTATAGCAATCACTGACAGTATGACGTACTTTCTTGCAATGACTGCATGTTACATTAGGGTTAAACTTAGTTTTCTTTCCCTTGAAAGTTGTGTTCCTTTGAGTAGAGTTAGTCACTTTTTGGATGTTGTTCCCAAACTTTTGATGTTGCATTTGGTTCCTTTGCATCTGCCTTGCACTCCTTTGTGCAAAGTTGTTTTGATTTGTTGCCATGAAAGATGAAAAATCTGGAGAAATGAGTGGGTTAGAAAAAATTTCTTTCTGGCTTTCATCTTGCAATACTAGGGAATATGCATGGTTTATGCTTGGTAGGGGATGGTTCCCCTTGCTTGGCCATAACTATCATTTAAACCCATAAGAAACTGAATAAGCTTTTCATCATCTAGTGACTTTTCCAATTTTTGCTTCCCTTCACAGACACACAAACAACTGCACTTCACATCACAATTAAGTGAATCCAATTCATCCCATAAACGTTTGAGTTTTGTAAAGTAGCTTGCTATGTCACTAGTTTCCTGTACTAACCTTGATAATTCCTTCCTCAGGTGATAGAGTTTAGCTCCATTTGACTGACCAAACCTATGTTCAAGGCTGGTCCAGAGATCTTTAGTAGATTTAGAGTAAATGACATTGTCTCCTATGTCTTTGGACAATGAGTTGAGCAACCAGGATGTTACCATGTCAATACACCTGCTCCAAGGCTGATAGTCTCTGGAAGTGAGAGCTGGAGCAGGGCAAGCACCATTGATGAATCCTATTTTATTTTTAGCAGATAGTGTTATAAGCACAGACCTTCTCCATCCTTGGAATCCTTTTCCATCAAAAGTTGTGTTGACAAGAGACATTTCCGGTGCATCAGAAGAATGAAAAAAATATGCATGGTTTGAGTCGATGGTAGGGATTCCTCCAGTGGTGTTCAGAGCCACTGTGTTTGCAGTGTTATCCGACATTGTTTACAATTGATATGAAGATGAGGAAGACGACTGATGGATCGAGCTTTCACTGCTCTGATACCATGTAAGAATATTGAAAAGGAAAAGATAGTGATGAAAAGAAGTTTCTGCCTTTTTCACCCGTGCCCTAACATTCTTATTTACATAGTATATAAAAGAATATAAAAACAGCGACTCTCATTTCTTCAAGAGCGGTTATTTGTAAGTTCTTCTTCGACCCAAATTTAATACATTCCAAATACTTTGCGATTGAGAACTTTGAGCTCAAGAACAATTGGGTGATTGAAATTTTGAATAGGAAGCACGAGATTATGAGATTAGAAACCTCCATTTCTCAACTAGTTCTTCTTGGAGTTGAAGAGTAGGAGGTTACCCGTCAGCAGAATCCGTGGATTTTACCTATTTGAGGTAAGAATCGGTCCTCAAGTTATGAATTTGGCTTATAATCTTATGGGTATCATTATGTTATGTATGAAGTATAATTGGGTTAAAGATTTAATTGGGAAATGAGAACTTGGAAATTGTGGGTTTTCATGCATATATGTAATTTTTTTTATAACAGTTGTTTTCGGACACGTTTGCACTCACATTGACAATATTAATGGACACCTTCTACCTTCTACCAATATAGGTGCTTTCAACGGATACCTCTGCTACCTTCCACCGTCACAATACATGTACGTAGAAACGAACTAGTGTTTTTTCCTCTGGTAGAATTTGGACTGTGTTGCTCAAGGTTTGCAACCACTTCATTGACTTCTAGGCTACACCTATATGTTGGACTGCATATTAATTGGATTCTTCTGTCTAATTGATATGGGCACCTTGGGTAAGAATTATTATGGAGACATTGATCTATTGATGGTTGACCTATGGATTGAGTATGGAGAAATTGTAAGGAATTTGGTTGAGAATAACTATGAAAAGCGTAGTCGAGGGAACTTTGAGTTAGCCAAGACTTCAGGTAATGTGCATTGTGACTTCCTATTACTTGAATTGATTAAAATATGAAGTTGGTAGGTTGTAACTCTAAACTATGTGTTGCTTTACAGATTCATTGACGAATTGAATAATTTTGTTGATCGGAAGTCAGATTTTAGTTGCACCCAAGGCAGTGGCATAATGGTCAATGAAGTGGGAGGAGAACTACAAGAAACCGATTCAAATCCAACGGAGGCAAAAATACTATGTGATTTATTTCCATCTTCCAAAGCTTAGGTGGTCAGAGTTACCTAGGTGACCATGCTAGAAGTCCACAATCGCGGAGTGCCATTAAAAGTTCTTCATCGCGATCGCGCCACTCATACCGCGATCACAGGAGGTAGCAGGTACGCGCTGAAATAGTCCCAGGTGCTCGTAAGTTGATCCAAACACTATCGTCATAAAAAAAGTATGATTTGAGTTAATTGGCAATGGAGGTGAGTGATGACTTGAACTCTGACTTTTTCTTTATAAGGTAATGAAGGTGAGCAATGACTTGAACTATGACTTGTTTTATCATAAACAAGCATGATCAGGAAATTTAATTCCTAACTGAGCATTTATGTTCAATGATTTGAGTTTTTTTTAAAGATATATGCATTTGATATACTCTGGCATGTCAAGAAAAGTTTGAAATTCATACGTTGATGCTTGAATATGTATACATTACAAGATTGTTTATATGATACGAACTTGTGCGTTTTGAGATTACTACTATATGTTTTCCTATTTCATAGAGTTATATTAAGTTGATGTTAATTGCATATTAACTTTGAATGTGACTCGTGATGAAATTGGACATCAAGGTGAGTCGCTATGTATATACCACTGTATGTTTTTGTGAACTATTGTTCTGAATGCTTTGTTCAGAAATATTGAATGTTTCCATTCTCTAGAAAGGTGAGTCACTATGTATATGCCCTCAGTTGGAATAGAGTTAGCAAAATACATGTTCTCTAACTCCAGCACATACCGATGTTGGAACATATTACAGAGAGCACTGTCTTAAATGTGGATAAGCAAGATGACAGTGGAACAATTAATTAAGACAATACAAAATCATTATTGCATACAATCCCAAAAATAATTCTCTTCAAACCAATTCCACACTCAAAAGAGCCAAAACAAAAAGAAATTAAACACTCATAAAACAAAACACTGAAGGTTGAGATAAGCTCTCATTGACAGCCCTGAAATAATCAGTAAAGTGACAGAAAGCTGATTAATGCTTCCACAATCCAACTTCATCAATGCGAACGTCTTGAAGTGCTTGGCAAAAATACCCCATCTGCCATTTCATTTTCCATTAACTGCTGCGGTACAAAATTGGAATCAATAATAGTGTTTTTTATGTTGTCTCTAAATACGCTAATTTAGTTTTAATAAGTCATGAAATTGAAATATATTCACACTAAAATTAGCTCACTTGATACTTGTACTGTACTCTGATCATGTTATTCTTATTATTTACTTCCTCCGTTTCAATTTATGTGAACCGATTTAACTGGGCACGGAGTTTAAGAAAAGAGAGAAGACTTTTGAACTTGTGGTGTAAAATGAGACACATATATTTTGTGTGGCTATAAATCATTGCATAAAAGTAAATTGTTTCCAAATAGGGAAAGAGGTCATTCTTTTTGGCACAGACTAAAAAGGAAATAGGTTCGTATAAATTGAAACGAAGTGAGTATTTATTTTTGTGGGGGGTGGGGGGAGTAGTAATTTAATTTCTTAATTCTATGTCCCCTCTCAGGAATGAGTTCTTCTATCATTTTATTATTTGGGTATAAAGTTCTGTAAAATTATCAATGTGGTTGAAGTGGAGTCGCGCAACAACCAGATGTTTATTGATACGGAATAAAATTCGAATCTGAAGTGAGAGGTGCAATAGCCAAGTAAGGTATATGAGGCCATTTTCTAGTGCTGAACTTAAGTCTTTGAGATGTATTGGCGCTGGAACATATGATCAACAAACTATGCATTTGTTGCACAATTGTTTTCAGTGATCCTGCAGAAAAGTAGGGGCGGCCGGTGCACTAAGCTCCCGCTATGCGCGGGGTCCGGGGAAGAGCCGGACCACAATGGTCTATTGTACGCAACCTTACCCTGCATTTCTGCAAAAGATTGTTTTCACGGCTCGAACCCGTGACCTCCTGGTCACATGACTGTAACTTTACCAGTCACGCCAAGGCTCCATTTTAAAAATCATATTGAAAAGTGAAAAATGAAAAAGGAAACTAATTGGTAATATACTCTACTTGTTTTCCCTGCACATGTATTTATCAAAGAGCACAGACAGTGCAAGAAAATTTCTACAATATCAGTTCATTTAAAAGATAATTAAAAATAACTATAAAGTTTCTACACTATCAGTACATTTGATAGTATAACATCTTTTACACTGTCCAATGTATATAAGTTAAATTCTTTATCAGAAGTGTGAAAAAGGAGAAGTTTTGTACCCCTTAATATACTTGTATATACCTGCAACTATAAATCCAAGACATTCTTTCAAGTCACATTTTGAGATGATGAAAGGATGCATGAAGTCCATTCCAGAGATATGTTTTGGACTTACCTACTAAATAATGTGAAATGTGATGAGTTCAATGATAGCAGATTTCTCTCTCTCCTCTCTTCTGATGATTTGGAAATTGATGTAGATTTTCCTTTCTCTGGTTTTATGTAATATACAGTCACTTTCAAGTTTTCTGAGTAAAGTTCAGTGATATTAGTGATGAACTGCTAGCAGTTTAGTAATAGAGTGTGTGACTCTGGTCCCTTTCTCCCAAGTATTTATGGAGTAAGATTTCCTAATACCTCTCACAACTAGTTCTTGAAGATTGACCAAACCAACATTGTCAACATTTTTCCACTGGTCATAATGAATGTATTTAAGTGTTTGTAGACTCGAGAGTTTTTTCTGATTGATGAGACGCGAGGCAGTGATAACGAGAGGTTTGAAGGCAGACTCTGGAGTTTTTTCTGGAAAATTGTTTTTGTTTGTTTTCTGAAAACAGGTGTTCTGTTTTCTTTTCTAAACATGTCTTGTTTTGGAACAAAGAAATTAAAACTCTCAAAATACAAAATCAACAACAATCCAAACACAATTCTCTTCAAACCGATTCCAAACACTCACAAAAACAAAACAAAAAGAAAATGCCGAAGGCTGGGCAATCTCTCATCAATGCTAAGGTCTTGAAGTGCTTCTGTGTTTGCAAAACAAATGCCGCATCTTCCATTTAACTTCTCCTGTTTCACCTTAATTCTGAGAAACAATTTACGAATTAGTATTCGAGAAAAGGCAAAAAAAAAAAAATATTACCTAAAAATCATCATGACAGTATCAATTGTCGACGAAATAATTGATCGTCATCTATTACAACAGGTTAAACTCCTCTAATAATAGGAAAAATCTTTATATCTTCAGTATATATAACTTAATTCCATTTGTATGTACCTCTGCCATAGTGAAAGAGGTCGAAATTGATACCACATCATATATGCTTGAAAAGCTTCATCCAAAGCTAGTGACTCTGTAATATTCTCCAAACTCTTGATCAATACCCTTCAACTTCTCCAGGATAGCAACGTCTTTTATTCTCTGGGGAATCTCCTTCAACTTTGAACAATCATGGATACCAAAACCTTTAATGCGAGGCATGGAACTTGTGGATAAATGCCATCTTTCTAGCTTCTGAAGACCATCAAGACGAAGAAATTCTAGTTGATAAAAGCTGTTATTACTGCAGGTAATTTCTTTTCCTTCATAAGCTCCTACTAAATCAAGATCCCTTAGATTTGGCAACATTCCCAAAATAGGCATGGGATCCTCCATGAGTTCTGACTTCCAAAGGACCATCATTGTGATGGAATTTGGAAAATGGTCCAATTTTTCTATTCTCCCCTCTAACCACAATTTGTCGAGCTTTTGACAAGAACGAAGATATTCAAGGGTTGGGAATGATTCATCAACTTTACAACGCAACATGAGAGAGCTAAGGTTTTTCAAGCTGCCAATGTTATTTAGGGAGTAAGTATTCATAATATCATACATGCCTAATTCTTGAAGATTCACTAAATCAACGGGATCAACATCTCTCCACTGATCACAACAACTGTATTTAAGAACTTGAAGACTTGTGAGTTTGCTAAGTTGCAGAGGTCTTGAATACAAAGCAACTATGTGTCTTAGATTTATTAGGTTAGCTGTTTCGGGGGGTAGTTGGCATAAGTGTCTATAGTCATTCAAGACACGAAGTGTCTGTAAATTCTTGAGGCTGCCAATGGAGGAGGGAAGATCACGGATACCTCTCAAGCTTAAGAACTTGAGGTGGTACAAACTTCCTATGGCATCAGGTAGAATAGCGCCAGAACCAATCTCCAAGTATAACACATATATATGTTGGAAGACATCATGAAACTTTATAAGACACATCTTAAAAAAATCTCGATCAAGGAACATAATTGACCTTAACTTCAAGTTAGAAAGATCAAGTGAGAGGTACCTTTGTGCTTGACCATGAATGATGTGTCTAACACATAAGGAGGATATGGAATGCTTTCTTGGATCATAAATGTCAAATAATTTTACCTCCAATGCCTTCTGCACGGCAAGATCCCGAAGAAGATCGTGCATCTTGCATCTAACATCTTTTTTCCAACTTGTACCTACCACTTGAATCAAGCTTCGTCTTATTAGCTCATTCAGGAAGCCCTCAGCTACATCCTCTGTTTTTTCTTCTCCTTCTGGTATGAATCCTTCGGCCATCCACGACCACATTATGTTGTCAACATAGATCAAATGATCATCTGGAAAAATACCAAAGTAAAGAAAACATTGCTTGAGTACAGTTGACAAATCATTGTAGCTCAGTGATAGTATGTAGGAGATTTCAATAGAGTCATCTTTCATATGCCGCCAAAGTTGTGCCTTCACCTTTTGCCATTCTTGTAGCCCCCTTTTATGCGAAAGTAGCCCGCTTAATACAACAATTGCAAGAGGTAAGCCTCCACACTTGTCCACCATATCTCTAGCTAGCGTTCCCATTTCTGGGACCATTGCCTGAACATCAAGTAGTTTCCTGCAAAAGAGGTCCCAACTCTCTTCTTTGCTAAGGAAACGAAGTTTATAGACAAAACCTTTGTCATCTGCTCTTTTAGCAACATCCTCCTTGCGTGTGGTAATAATAACTTTGCTGCCATTCTTGCTATCTGGGAAGGCTCTTTTCAAACTTTCCCATGCCTCTCTCTGCCATACATCATCAATAACCACAAGGTATTTGCGTTCTTCCAATAGGCCCCGAAGGTGAATTTCTAGATCCGTCTCTGTCAGCTTTTCCAACAAATCCAGACTTTCCTTTGTACGACCTTGGATAGATTTTATGATATTCCTAAGGAGATCCATGGTGTTGTACTCTTGAGAAACACATATCCAAGTGCGTGTTTGGAAGCTAGAGACTACATTAGGAGAGTTGTAGAGGTTTCTTGCAAGAGTGGTCTTGCCTAACCCGCCCATACCATAAATGGAGATGACACTTCGGCGAGGCTCTGCTTTGAGAAGTTCAGCTAGCAAGCTTTCTACAACATCCCGAAAGCCAACAAAAATATGATCGTCATCTATATAGGAGGTAGTTCTCCTCAATGTTCTAACCATGGCGGACTGATTACTTGTCCCTTCTCCTGCATTGTTGGTGTCTCTAATACCATACGTCTCCCGTTTGCGAGAGATATCCATGACTCGCTTCTTGAGGGATTGGATCTCCTTGCTGATGTTGTAGAATTTGGTCTCCTTCCTACATATGCAAGCGCAAGCCTTAAGACGACTAGCAAATCCATGGTCATCAGATTCTCCTGCCATGGAGATATAAGTCTCCAGTATAGCGACAGTGTCATTAGCAATAGAGTTGATTTCAAATACCCATTGTTGAACTCTTTTATCTTCAACTTGCTTTTGTTCTGCATCTTTGAGGAGAGATTGCATGAAGAGCAGCTCATTTCTCAGCCACTGCACATCCTCTCTCAGACTTATGCGCAATGCAACTTCTTGTATGAGAAAGTCACCCAGTTTTTCAACTGCAAATGACACAAAGGCATCAACCATCTTCAGGAGTCTTGATTGGTTTTCTCTTTAATCAGAGCTTGAAAAAGAGGGCTGTATAGAAGATATTGGAAGAAAGCTGGAGAAAGAGATATAGAAGAAAGCTGGTTTTCAATTGATATTGCTTTGAAGCTATTTGAAGAAAGCTGGAGAATGAGATATATATAGACAGAAGCAGCAAAGAAAATAAATTAACAACAAAAAGAAGGAAAAGGTCAAGTTGACTAAACTGAAGTTGTTTATCGTAAGTTTGGTTGCATAATCTAGGCAAGAACAAATACGCGGTGGCCTTTATTATTGAGTAGAAGTATCTTCTTGTCCTAACCAATCAAATTTGTTACAAGTTTCTACACCAATAGATATTGTTATAGACTTTTCTCTCTGCAAGGGAAGTTTAAATTAGTAAAAGTTTCTGTTTTCATCTTGATCATTACGTATTAAGTTAATATCTGGCGGGGTGCTTCCTCTGTATTTTGCAAACAATTTGCATTTGTTTTAGTGTATTTCGTACCTTTAGTAAAGTATACCTTCCGGCTTCCATCTTACTCCCTCCGTTTCAATTTATGTGAACTCATTTGACTGGACACTGAATTTAAGAAAAGAGAGAAGACTTTTGAACTTGTGGTGTAAAGTGAGACATATTTTGTAGCTATAAATCATTGCATAAAGGTAAATTGTTTTCAAATAGGGAAATAAGTCATTCTTTTTGGCACAGACTAAAAAGGAAATAAGTTCACATAAATTGAAACGGAGGGAGTATATACTATTAACAACTCTTTACATGATACAAGTTGATTCTTTCTCAACTTCATCCAACAAATTAACAGAATTTCTATGATATTGCTGGAGCAAGTGGTAATATATAGGAGGCCTTCACAAGTAGGGGTAAGGTCTGCGTACACTCTATCCTCTCTATACCTCACTACGTGGGATGACAGCGGGTTTATTGTTGTTGTAAGTGGTAGTAGGAGGAGTATCGTGTTTTAGAAGCAACAAAAAAATATTGTGTTTTAGAAACAACGATTTTCTTGTCTTAGTATAATTTATATGTATGTCAACAAACACCAATGGATGAAAATGAAAGAAAAATTAGAGCAACGAAAGTGAACTGTGCCTCATTAGACAAAGCAAGAGAATTTCAAAGTTCCTATTTTCTAAAGACAAATTTATTCTCAAAAGGTAACGATAAAGATAGCATAACGATTTTCAAAAGGGTTTTCATGTTAAGCCCTATTTTAGCTAACCAAAGACAGCTTTTATCATATTAATTTCTGTAATAATCAACCCTAAAAGGAGATGAAATTCCACAAAGTCAATAACTCTAGTATTCAGAGTAACTCTTGTTGGGATACATAACTACTCCTATGAGTTTAGATAAAGTATTCGTTATGTAATAATTTTTATTCAAATTTAATAAAGTTTCTTTTGCATTGAATAGATCACAATTTTGTAGCTGTCCATATGTAAATACGATTTGATGTATAAAATTTAGCTTATACACATAAGATCAAATCATAAAGTTTATATTCATAATTTAAGATGGAGATTGGACACGCTATCTTTGATTATACTTATAACACAAGATTATATATAATTTATCTTTGATTATGAGAATGATACAATTTCAACTTCTTGTGCTAATACATTGTGAACGTATAGAATATGACCAGGTAGAGAGAAATGTTTTAACACTGACTTAGAAACATATCTCTAGTTCATTAAGTATACTTATACTCTTAATCTTGTTATAACTATTATAAATATTGTATATTATTTCTTAATTTATTAATGGGTGAGATATTTTTGGATCAATATGCTAATTGAGTGGATGATGATAATATACACTGTGAAGTAATAATTAGTAAATAGAATTTATGTAAAACATTTATCAAAATGATCCTTACAGGGGTTGGATTATTTTGGTCCTTTACCATGTTATAGAAATAGTCCTCAATGTTTGTAAAAAGTTTATGCATTTGTTTTAACACTGACTTAGAAATATATATGTTTACCCTGGCCTGAAAACGGATAACAATTAAATTTCTATGCGGTTTTAAGGATGTGTGAATTGATTCAACACAAATAATCAAAGATATTTAGGTAAACGAGTGAAAGACAAAATGAATAATCAAACCAGTTGTAAAGTGATGGCCCAACTTGAACTTGGATTGGGCAATAGTTTTGCCCTCGATCGGACCCTCAATTCGAAGCCAATAGTGAATGAATAACAAACAGTAAAGTAATAGCTTTGCTATAGCTAGAGAACAGTAAAATTAAATTGTATTATCTTGGTTTGCGTGTTACAATGTGTCTTATCAAAGAAAAACTTCCCCTTTATATAGGAGAGTTTCATCCCTAGTACAAGTCTAAAAAAAGTAAAAATCTCCCTTTCTCGCTAATTACTGATCCGTAACCGACACCTTGCGAGATTCGCACCATGATATGCGGTTATGTACAGATATCACGTCCCTCTGTTAATCGTGCGTAACCGTTTGCCACATCTCCGAGATCCAAGAGCTCGATTTTGGTCCGAGGAGCGTTACCTTACCACGCCCGGCGATGATCCCATTGTCCATCTTTCATGGGTCTCGGTACGAAAAGCTCCCAGCCTCGATTTCATCCTCATGTGTTCTTGCTCTCTTCTGTCTTCTTCACCAGAAAATCGGGGTATGCATTGCCCCCCATTTTACCCATATACAAATAGTCCCTTCATTTTTCAGAGAGCAGGTTCGTCGGATCGATGAGAAATGAATAGGTGAGTCCCGATTTCTTCCCTCGTACGTTGTAACTAAAATGACGGGTAAGTCGAAAACGTCCCATCAGTCGTGTCGCTCTGTCTTCGGACACATGTCGGTCATCGGCTGGCTGTCTTTGAATGTGAAACATCGCGTATTGACTGCGTTCTACTCTATAAACGCTTCAACCCTCTTCACTTCTTCTACTTTCCAATCCTAGCTTTTACCTTCGAACTTTCTAACGACTTTCAACCTTTTCAAATATTCATACCTTGCTTCTTGAACCTTCATAACTTCATCTCTAACCTCCAAACTTTCACATTGTTTCTTGGATTTCTAACCCAGAACTTCATATCTTCATTAGTAATCCATCAAACCTTCATACGCCCAAATTCACGATGGCTAAAACTTCCAAGTCTGTACCATAACAAGCGGCCCCTTCATCTTCCCACCCGACCACATACATCGAGGCGACCGTCCCCGAGGTGGCTCCTGAGCCTCATATGAATAGCTTTATACCCGGGGATTGCTCTATTGGGGATGATTTCAAAGTCGATAAGGCCTCCGTCAAACAAGACCGAGGCGACGGAGCATAGAGATATAAATGCTTCAGTACTGAAAATCGGAAGGTAAAGACGCGGTCGTCCCCGGGCCTAATGTCGATATTACTACTCACGTGGAAAGGTATTTAAGTGTTTACACTTATCCCTTCATGATGGGCCTGGTAGATTTAGTAATCCTGGCCTTTTGTAAGAGGTACGAAGTGTGTCTCGGAAAAATTCACCCGTCCCTCTTGAGGATCGTGATCCTCTTACGCCATTTTGTGAACAACACCGAATCTCCTTGGTTCACCCTCGACCACCTACTCCGTCTGTACAGTCCTCAAAGTTTTCGAGGGGGACTAATCAAGTTTGTTCACCAAGCCAGCAAAGCCCCTTTTTCGAGCATTGACAAAGATCGAGACCGAGGTTGGCAGGGGCGTTTTATTCGGGTAAAAACTGAAGACCTGATCCCTCCCGAGTTCCTGTCGTTCCCCGAGAAGTGGAATGCATCTCGTAAGTGTAGTCTTTCCTTAAGTGTCAATTTCCCTTTATTTGTTCTCTCATTGCCAGTATTTATGGTCGTGCAACTGTTGCCCGGGTTCCTAATGCGGTCCCCCGGCTCAAGGAGTGGATCGAAGGGATTTGCAAGCAGATGTCATACTCCGAGCGCACATGGAGCAAACTTTCGAATGGCAAATGGGAGGTCCGTTCTCATGATAAGGCTCTCCCCTGAATAGTTATTACTACACCCCAAACTTTCATAATGTTGACCTTTTCCTTTCCCTCGTAGGTTTTCCTAAGATCACCGAACTTAAGCCGCTGAACGGGAATGACAATATGTCCTTACCCGTCGAACCCTCTATTTCGGGATAGCCCCAGGCTGTCGCGGAGGAGAAGAAGAGGAAAAGAAAGTCCTAGGGTTCCCAGATCCCGAGGCGAAGAGAAAAAAGAGAGCGGCCTCCCGGGTTCGTAAGTCCAAGAAGAATACTAAGTCTAGGGTATCGGACCCTGACTTCCTTTACCGGCTCAGAGATGAGCCCGAAGAAGTTGACATCTTTGTCGCCCATGGATCGACCCCTGCCGGGGAGCAGGCGACGACCGAGGAAAGGGGCCACAGCTCTGATCCTCTCCCGATTCGAGAGGCCGAAGTGGAGATGGAGGCTGTGACCTCCTAAGAAGACGTTCCTGTTCTGAAGGAGGCTAGAAGTGTGATCGATATCATCGAGACACCCTCCTATACCGAGTCCATGCTTGAAGATGCCCAAGCGGGTAAAGGAAAGTCAAGTGAGGAGTACAAGGTGCAGATGATCCTCTCCACTCCTTCATTGATGGTATGGACATGTCCACATTTGAAAATTTCTCCGGGCTGGATCACCTGGAGATCCCAAAGAAGGACGTTCCCTCAGGAGCTGGCGAGCTGAGTTCGAGCCCAAGATTGGTGAAGCAGTTTTCCGCGCCAAGCGTGGTTCCCGAGCACAAGAGGACGGTCATTCTCACAGTCCCGAAGGATGCCCGGGTCCTGTCTGCTCCGGTAGGTGTAGCCAACTACCTCCGATGCCTGATGACCGAGGAGGTCCAGGCAAATATGAACGAGGCGTGTACGTCAAGTCTCTTCAACGAGGCGCAGCATGCGCTGAACCGGGAAAGGCTCTAACACTTTCATACTCCCTTTATGAATCCCACTTAAAGTTTTCCGTTGATGTTTCCTACTAATTTCACCGTTTTACAGGCTTCAGTGCTTCACCATGAAAGCTTCCTCCGGTACCGCTTAGAAATCATCCAGATCGAGTTCGAGCTCAAAGAACTGGTCCGGAAGAAGAAAATGTATAGACTTCTTAGTGAGCAACAGGACGAGGCCCTTAAAGAATTCCCGATTCTCCAGGCCGAGCTGGAAAAGACTCAAAAGTAATCCTCGACCCTGAAACGGGAACATGCCAACCTGGTTGAAAAGGTGAAGGTCTTTGAAGTTAAAAACGAGCAGCTAGTCGTGGTGACTAACAACACAACTTCGCAGGTCTAACAGAAGATAGACCTGATCAACCAGCTGCGGGCTGAGATGGACGAGGTCAAGGCCCAAACCAAAGTATGGAAGGTCAGGATGGAGCGACTGGCCTCGGAGAAGGAATCCGCGAAGGCAGAGTTGGTGTCGATCTAGAACCAACTTCAGATGGCGAAGGACAAAGCCGACAAGTGATCTAGTTTGAACGACGATCTTCAGACACAGTTGAGCTCGGCCGTCGCGGAACGAGATGCTCTCAGAAGAGAATATGAAGCACTGAGGTCCTAATTGGACACAACCTCTGCCGATGCCGAGGAAATGGTGTCCCAGTATAAGACCAAGTGGTCCATTAGACCATGAATTACTATATTCGGTCATCTATTGAATAACAGAGAAGACCGATATATAATTAGTCGAACCGATAATCAATTCGATCCATAGCAGATTAAATTTCATCTATATAATTGACTCTTCATAATCCACTTGTGCCTCGAATATTTTTGGGCTTTTCTTACTTTTAGCCCGCGCCAGAAATTATTTATATTCGATAATCTAAAAAATATATATATTTTGTATATATATATATATATATATATATATATATACTATTATTTTGGGAGTGACTATTTTTCCAATATTTGTTTCCACAAACCACATGGTCATGTCTCGGATTTTCTAATGCTTTAATATCTAGGGAAAAAGACATAAATACTTCAGCGTAGCAAAATAATTCTAGTCGCTGTCCCTTTTTTATAAAACGGGCAAAGGGTCAAATATACCCCTCTACTTTCGAAAATAGTCTAAGAATACCCCTCGTTATACTATTGGGTTATCTGTACCCCTGCAGTTATCTTCTAATTAATTAAAAAGACTCATTATCGACACCCAAAAAATATATTTTTTTAAAAAAAAAACTGAAAAAAACTAAAAAACGTTTTTTACTAAAAACTGAAAAAATTAAAAATATTTTTTTTCCAGTTTTTACAAAACAACTGCTTTAAAAAAACTGAAAAATATTTTCTAAAATAATATTTTTGTAAAAACTGAAAAGTAATTTTCTAAAGCAATTAAAAACTAGAAAAAACTGAAATATTTTTAACTAAAAACTGGAAAAAAAAGAAAGAAAATATTTGTTTTTTCAATTTTTACAAAAACATTGCTTTAGAAAATTACTTTTTAGTTTTTTTTCCAGTTTTTACAAAACTATTATTTTAGAAAATATTTTTCAGCTTTTTTTAAAGCATATTTTTGTAAAAACTGAAAAAATATATATTTTCGTTTTTTTCAGTTTTTAGTAAAAAAAAATTTAGTTTTTTCAGTTTTTACAAAAATAATTGCTTTAGAAAATTGATTTTTAGCTCTTTTTTTTTCCAGTTTTTACAAAAATATTGTTTTAGAAAATATTTTTCAGTTTTTTCTAAAGCAGTTTGTTTGTAAAATATGAATTTTTTTTTTCTAGTGTTTAGTAAAAATAATTTTAGTTTTTTCCAGTTTTTACAAAAAAAAATATTATTATTCGGGTATGGGTAATGAGTGTTTTTAATTAATTAGGAGATATTTAGAATTGACCAACAGGACGATGAGACGTGTCCCTCCATTTAAATGAGGGGTATATTTGAACCCAAAGTATGACCGCAGGGGTATAGATAACCCAATAGTATAACGAGAGGTATTCTTAGATCATTTTCGAAAGTAGAGGAGTATATTTGGCCCTTTGCCGTTATAAGAATTTCGAAAAATTAATACTGTGTATATTGGTAAAATTTTGGATTTACACGCATGTAATACATATTGAACACCCTTGCAACAATAAAGAGTCATAGCTCAGTGGCAAAGGTTGGTCAAGAGGGTCTCATGGGCGCGGGTTCGAGCTTCACTCTCCACAATATTTATTTTTCTTGTTCAAATTTGAACACCCTTGAAATATTTTCTAGCTTCGCTTTATTCTTAGACCATTTTCGAAAGTAAAGGGATATATTTAGCCCTTTGTCGTTTATAAAATTACCGGCGTTGCTCCTAAAAAGTTTGAAAAGTAGGAAAAGTTTAATAATCCAGGCTCTTCGATACCATGAAAAGTGGGAGAAGCTTAAAAAATAAAGAGATGTGACTTGGGTAAAAGCTAAAAGCGGCCATTTTCTCGTATTCTTTTTCTTCCTTTTTTGTCTATAGAAACCAATCGCGTTTCAGGAAAAAATCTCAATATCCTATTCGTCTAGAAGAAAATTTTGTTATTTTAGCACTTCACAAGTAAAATTCATTGCAGCAACTTTTAGCATAGGGCCTTAGGTGGAGTTTGGACATAGGAAGGGAAGGAGCATCAATTCTTCAAAAGGGATATGTTCTACTATTATTTTTTTTAAAAAGAGCATTTTAGGAGAAAAAACAGAAATAGCCAGATTTACAACTGGTAATCAGGAGCGGCCCAACGAGTTTTGTAGCCTAAAGCCAAACATTACGAGGGGCCTTAACTTTTTTTAAGATTTTTTTTTTATTTATTTGAAATTTATTTTTCTAGCGTTTCTTAGATACAAAGTTATTAATAATTTTCTTATAATCAATAACTCCTAATAAGCCTTTTTTATTTGACAATATACCTAATCCATTTAACCTTTCTTGACATTGATGATATTAGGTAAGATTTTATCAGTTTTAGTTTTGAAAATTTCTTTCCGCTGAAGCGACGTTTACAAGAGTTATTAATATTATTTCATACGTAATATAGGCATTGGAAAAAGATCAAATCTTTTTATTTGACTGAGTGTATCAATTAAGTTGTTATCTTCTAATTTGTACTATTTTTCTTAATATTTTTAATTTCAAAAATAAATCTAAACCACCAATATCGAATTGATTATTATGCTTTAAGGAACATTCAAGATTAAGGCAATATTTTTTCAATTTTCCATCATCTAGTGATCTTAATTTTTACCGCTAAGTAGAAAACCAAAAATATTTTCATATACTTCGAATTGTTCAAATCTATTTTGAAGTGCAAAAAAATACCCTTGTTTACTATGTATAAAGTAATCAACTCCAAAGGACTCTTCGAAAGATTTTGAGATTTTATTATCAACATTCTCGTCAAATTGTTACTTCCTATATATCATACGTTTCTTACGAAATTCGGGTTTGATATTCATTTCAATTGCAATTTTCGTGGCAGAAATCATAGCAGTTGCAAATCCTTCTTCTCTATACTTGTTAAAGAAAGAAATCAAACTTTTTCACTTCACGAAACCTTTTTTAAAACTTATGCATAACCAATTAGGTATAGCAAAAAATGGGCCTCCACAAATGTGGGGCCTAAAGCAGTTGGTTTTCTTGCTTTATGGAAGGGGCCCCCTGCTGGTAACTGAAAAATAACCACAATTTCAAAAGTAAACGAAATTTAGCCATTTTTTCATGTAAAAATATAATATGAATAAAAACACCCTTAAAAATTCAGAAACAATCCAGCATAATATGTTGGAGTTCGAATTTTTTACATATGAGATTCACGTATAATATACTGGAATTTCATAATGTGCTGGAGTTCCAACCTAATATGCGAGAATTTTAAATGGAGGAACTCCATAATCCTGCATATTATGGTGAAACTTTTCGTAGTGGAGTTCCAACATAATATGCGGGAAGCTTACACGCAGGAGCTCCATAATCCAGCATATTATGCTGGAACTTTCCGTGTTTCAACAAAACAATGACTATTTTTCAATGACTTTGCAAACGCTGGCTGTTTTTCGGTTACGAATCTGAAAACTGATCGGGCCGTGCTATTTTGTTAGGGTGGTAATTTGAGCCCAAACCCATTTATAATTTTGCTATTTTTCTTTTCATTTCCTCCGTTGGCAGTGACATATATAAAACGTTCCGGTACAAAAGCAGAAATGACGAAGACAAGAAAGTTGTTGTGTATAAAGCACGATACTCCTCCTATTACCACTGACTCCGGCAATATCATAAAATTCTCTGCTGGTTGAAATTGTGAAAGAATCTATTGTTATTAATTAAAGAGTTTCTAACATTATCTGTGATGTAACGATGGAAGGTATATTTTACAAAAGGCACGAAATACGCTTAAAAAATTGCAAAAATGGTGTGATCTTGCAAAATACAGAGTGATGCACCGCACCAAATATCAACTTAAAAATGATCAAGAAGAAAACATAGACTTTTATTAAATTAAATTTTGCGTAGCGTGAGAAAATTAAATTAGTCTATAACAATATAAATTGATGAAGAATTTTGATTGGTTAGAACAAGAACATACTTCTACACGATGATAAAAGTCACCGCGGACTTGTTCTTGCCTAGATTATGCAACCAAACTTACAATAAACAGCTTCAGTTTAGTCAACTTGACTTTTTCCTTCTTTTTGTTTGTTAATTTATTCTCTTTACTGCTTCTGTCTATATATCTCATTCTCCAGCTTTAGTTTCTTCAAATATCTTCAATATTCAATATTCAATAATACACTATCAATTGTAAACCACCTTTCTTCCAATATATTCTATACAGACACCTGAAGATGGTTGATGCCATTGTATCATTTGCTGTTCAAAAACTGGGCGATTTCCTCATACAAGAAATTGCCCTGTTCAGAAGTCTGAGAGAGGAAGTGCAGTGGCTGAGAAATGAGCTGCTATTCATGCAATCTTTCCTCAAAGATGCAGAACAAAAGCAAAATGAAGATCAAAAAGTTGAACAGTGGGTGTTTGAAATCAACTCAATTGCTAATGACGCTGTTGCTATACTCGAGATTTACACCCTCGAGTCTGATAAAGGTAGTGACCCTGGATTTGCTAGCCATCTGATGACTTGCGCTTGTATTTGTAGGAAGGAGACCAAATTCTACAAAGTCGTCAAGGAGATCCAATCCCTCAAGCAGCGAGTCATGGATCTCTCTCGCAAACGGGAGACGTATGGTATTAGAGACATCAAGAATACACGAGAAGGGCCAAGTAATCAGTCCGTTATGGTTAGAACATTGAGAAGAACTACCTCCTATATAGATGACGATCATATATTTGTTGGCTTTCGGGATGTTGTAGAAAGCTTGCTAGCTGAACTTCTCAAAGAAGAGCCTCGCCGAAGCGTCATCTCTATTTATGGTATGGGTGGTTTAGGCAAGACTACTCTTGCAAGGAACCTCTACAACTCTCCTAATGTAGTCTCTAGCTTCCAAACACGCACTTGGATATGCGTTTCTCAAGAGTACAACACCATGGATCTCCTTAGGAATATCATAAAATCCATCCAAGGTCGTACAAAGGAAAGTCTGGATTTGTTGGAAAAGATGACAGAGACGGATCTAGAAATTCACCTTCGTGACCTGTTGAAAGAACGCAAATACCTTTTGGTGGTTGATGATGTATGGCAGAGAGAGGCATGGGAAAGTTTGAAAAGAGCCTTCCCGGATAGCAAGAAAGGAAGCAGGGTGATTATTACCACACGCAAAGAGGATGTTGCTAAAAGAGCAGATGACAAAGGTTTTGTCTATAAACTTCGTTTCCTTAGCGAAGGAGAGAGTTGGAAACTTTTTTGCGGGAAACTACTTGATGTTCAGGCAATGGTCCCAGCAATGGAAAGGTTAGCTAAAGATATGGTGGACAAGTGTGGAGGCTTACCTCTTGCAATTGTTGTATTAAGCGGGCTACTTTCTCATAAAAGGGGGCGAGAAGAATGGCAAAAGGTGAAGGACCACCTTTGGCAGCATATGAAAGATGACTCTATTGAAATCTCCTATATACTCTCATTGAGCTACAACGATTTGTCAACTTCGCTCAAGCAGTGTTTTCTTTACTTTGGTATTTTTCCGGAAGATAGTATGGTCGGTGTTGAAAAGATAATGTGGTTGTGGATGGCCGAAGGATTCATACCAAGAGGAGAAGAAAGAATGGAGGATGTTGCTGAATGCTTCCTAAATGAGCTTATAAGACGAAGCTTGATTCAAGTCGTAGATACATTTTGGGAAAAAGTTATTAAATGCAAGATCCATGATCTAGTTCGGGATCTTGCCATACAAAAGGCATTGGAGGTGAACTTTTTTGACATTTATGATCGAAGAAAGCACTCCATATCCTCCTTATCTCTCAGACATGTCATTCATGGCCAAGCACAAAGGTATCTCTCACTTGATTTCTCCAACTTGAAATTAAGGTCAATTATGTTTCTAGATCGAGATTTTGGTAAGCTGGATCTTTTAAAGTTTCGTAATGTGTTCCAACATTTATATGTGTTGAACTTGGATCTGACGATTTGTCATGGCACTAAACTACCTGATGCCATAGGAAGTTTGTACCACCTCAAGTTCTTAAGCTTGATAGCTCCCGATCCGATTAATCTCCCCTCCTCCATTGACAATCTCAAGAATTTACAGACACTCATCAATCTCTTTGACAATGGAAGTGGTTCAAAAGCCTACGGCTCACTACCTCCCGAGACATCTAACCTAATTAAGCTGAGACATTTAATTGCTTTCTATTCCCAACCTCTGCAACTTAGCAAACTCACTAGTCTTCAAGTTCTTAAATACATTTGTTGTGATCAGTGGAAAGATTTTGACCCTGTTGGTTTAGTCAATCTTGGAGAATTAGACATGCGTAATATTAAGAAATCTTACTCCTTAAATAACATTAGCAGCTTGAAAAACCTTAGCACTCTCATATTGGGTTGTGCAAGTGGTGAATCATTCCCAGCCCTTGAATATCTTACTTCTTGTCAAAACCTCCGCGAATTGTGGTTAGATGGGAGAATAGAAAAACTGCATCAGTTTCCAAATTCTATCACAATGGTGGTCCTTTTGTATTCGAAACTCATTGAAGATCCGATGCCTATGCTGGGAATGTTGCCAAACCTAAGGAATCTCGATCTAGTAGAAGCTTACGAAGGAAAAGAAATAACTTGCAAAGGTAACAGCTTCAGTCAACTGGAGTTCCTTCGTCTTGATAGTCTTTGGAACTTAGAAAGATGGCATTTAGCCACAAGTGCTATGCCTCTGATTAAAGGCTTTGGTATCCATGACTGTCCAAAGCTGAAGGAGATTCCCAAGAGAATGAAAGACGTTGCTAACCTGGAGAGGTTGAAGTCAATTCCGGTTGAGGTATATTTTACTTACAAATAAATTCTTATCCATAATAACCATACAATTTAATGAATAAAAATGATCCAACAAGATGTTTTTACGTGCTAATTAAGATTAATGTAGTTGGAGCAACTAATATGAAGGTAAAAATTAAGATAGTTTTACGGAGAAAGTCATTTTCCCCATTTTGTTGGAAAATGTTCCGATAGGCAAACACTAGAAAATGACTCCCAGTGAAAAACATTTTGTGAAAAAGTAACCCGAGTTTTATTGGCAATCCTTTTTTTTTTTTGGTAATCAGTTTTATTGGCAAAATATTATTTGGTTGACACTTGATACTATCATAATAACGATTATAATGAGTCATTTTAGGTAATTCATAATTTTTTTGTATTTTCTTGAATACTAATTATGAATATTAAATAGCTTTGGATTTAGGTGAAACTGGAGAAGCAGCAGTTAATGGAAAATAAAAAGGCAGATGCGGACTTGACGCAATGGTTATTTAGATAATAAATAAAAGGAAGATGCGGAATTTTTGCCACGTTACAGAGTATTTCAGCGCTGTCAATGAGAGCTTATCTCAACTTTCAGTGTTCTCTGCTTAGTTTCTTTTTGGGTGCTTGAAATTGGTTTGAAGACAATTGTTTTTGAGATTGTACTCGAAAAATTATTTTCTATTGTTTTAAACTTTTAATTGTTCAACTGTTATCTTGCTTATCCACATTTAAGGCAAGGCATTCTGTAATATATTTCAACATCTGTATATTCTGGAGTTAGAGAACATCTATTTTGCCAACATATTTGAACTCTCATCCTCAGTTGGTGGACTCAAACGCCTACAAGTCACAAACAAGCTTGATCCAGAGCTCAAGCAGATTAGCTTGATTAGTTTGATTAACTTACGAAATTAAATTTAGCTGCTCGATATGGAGAAACTCTGCAAGTCGGCAAACTCACAAATCGGCAAACTCTTAAATATATTTATTATGATCAGAGGAAAAGTGTTAATGGTTTTGGCAGAGGCGGGGCCAAGATTTCAAGCTTATGGGTTCAAGATACTAATCCTTTTAAGTTATTGGATTCTAAGTTAATATTTTTTACATATTCAATGAATTTTTAAGATAAATATAAGGTTTGAACCAAAGCTACTGGGTTCGGCCGAACCTGTTTCCGGCACTCTAGCTCTGCCCTTGGGTGTTTGTTTGGTCAATCCTCAAGAACTAGTTGTGGAAGTATTTGGAAATCTTACTCCTTAAAAACCATTAGCGACTTGAAAATTCTTAGCACTCTAATGCTATGTTGTAAATCTTGGGGAATATTTCCAACCCCTGAACCACTTTCTTCTTGTCAATACCAAACTAGTAAAAGGAAAAGCTCTAAACCTAAGCTATAAAAAACCAGCCTACTTGGATGGAGAATATCACCCTCCTACAAAAGGGGAAACATTTCTGCATTTCTGAACATAACATTTAGATCATAAGTTCAGATAAATATACCATGACATATATATAGCGACTCACCTTGGAGTCCAATCTCATCACAAGTCACAATCCAAAAGTTAATATGCAGTTAACATCAGCTTAATGTAACTCAATGAAATAGGCAAAAAATTACTATAGTAATCTCAAATAGGATAAGTTCGTATCATATCAACAATCTCGTAAGACATACTTTGTACATATTTCAAGTATCAACTTACGAATCTCAAACTTGTCCCAACATACCAAAGTATATCAGATGCATATATCTTTACAGAAAAACTCAATTCTGTCGAACATAGAAGTTCAATTAAGAATTAAATTTCCAAATCATGCTCTTTATGGGAAAAAAAATTCATAGTTCAAGTCATCACTCACCTCCAGATGCCAATTACTCAAGTTCAACTTCTGATCAACCATGTTACTCAATTCGTCAACAAATCTATAAAGCAACCAATAGTTTAGAGTTACAATCTATCAACTTCAACTTTTTAATTAATTCAAGTAATGGAAAGGCACAATGCACATTACCTAAAGTATTGGCTAACACAAGGTTCCCTCAATTATGCTTTTCATAGTTGTTCTCAACCAATTCCTTAGAATTTCTGCAAATCCAATCCACAGGTCAATCATCAATAGATCAATTTAATCATAATAATTATTACCCAAGGTTACCCATATCAATTAGACACCAAAATACAATAAATATGCCTTAAAATCCAATATCGAAGAGTTTGGCTCAGCGGTGAACTGGTTGTAAACCTTGAGGACTAGAGTTCAAACCTTAGCAGAGACCAAAACACTAGGAGTACGACACTTCTTCTTTTTTCACACTTTCCATAAAGAATTTAACCTATATCCAATCGACAGTGTAAAAGTTTTACACTATCAAATGTACTGATACTGCAGAACTTTTATAGATATTTTAAATTATCTTTTAAATGAACTGATATTGTAGAAATTTTCTTGCACTGTCTGTGCTCTCTGATGAATACATGTGCAGGGCAAACTAGTAGGGTATATTACCAATTAGTTTCCTTTTTTCATTTATCACTTTTCTATAGGATTTCTGAAAACAATTGTGCAACAAATGCATAGTTTGTTGATCATATGTTCCAGCGCCAATACATCTCAAAGATTTAAAGTTCAGCACCAGAAATGGCCTCATATACCTTACTTGGCCATTGCACCTCTCTACTTCAAATTCGAATTTTATTCCCTATCAACAAAAATCTTGGCCGTGGCGCCACTCCACTTCAACCACATTGATAATCTACAGAACTTTCTACCCCTTTTCAGCTGGCAAATCTCATTCTTCTCCAAAATGCTGTAACTAAGTTGACAACTACCTAAACACAAATAATAAAGTAATAGAAGAACTCATTCCTGAGACTGAGAGGGGGCAAAGAATTAAGGAATTAAATTAACCTCCCCCCCACCCACCAAAAAAAACACAAAAATAATAAGAATAACATGATCAGAGTACAGTACAAGTATCAACTCAGGTAATTTTAGTGTGAATATATTTCAATTTCATGACTCATAAAAACAAAATTAACATATTTAGAGACAACATAAAAAGCACTAATAGTGATCCCAATTTTTAACAGCTAAAAATTGATAAGAATGTATTATCAGAACAGTTTAACTTTGTGAATAGTAATAGAAGCACCCAATTCAGTGACAAAGGGAGTACCTTTTTTTGAAGAATTACAAGGAAGATTAGCTGAAGAAGAACAGTAAATGTCTTGGAACCTTCCTTTCATTTTCGTCAAATGGAAAAATAAACAGTTTAGACTTTATTCTTTTTTAGATTCGGAAGGTTATTGGGTTCCCAGATCAGAGCATTGGAGTTGAGATTGAGATTTGAGAGTGAAATTGAGGGGGAGGAAATTTTATGTAGCTATACGTCGAAATTTTTCTTTCTTAAACTGCAAAATCATTTCATAGTGTATGATTGTTAATTGTAACATACACCATTATTTATCGTAATTTGAAGTTAATGATAATACTTACATTGTATAATTAATTTTTAAAGTAGCTTAATCATAAAAATATCTATTTGTTTACTGATGCAGAAAACTTAGATTTAATATAATAACTAGGGCGAAAATATTAGAATGTTCTCACGCTATTTATATACGTATGTCATACATTTCTTAGCATAATATGTATTCATTTCGTTCACTTTTACTTGTTCATTATAGCAAATCAAGAGAAAGATAAATTTTTGTTTCTTGTTCTACCATCGTCATTAATTACTCAATCCCCAAATCATCTCTCAATACGTTTTGAAATTTTATCATTATTATGAGTAAAATTATAAAATACATACTTCATTTATCATTTCTTAAACAGAGTGCAAAGTTAAAAATTAAAAGTGTACAACTAAAATTAAATCTACGTAATATTATTCTGCAGCTAAAGTCAAAATCAACGGCTTTCGTTACTTCTATTTGATTTTTGTTATTAATTTTATATGTTCTGCTTCTGTGTCTATATCTCTTTCTTCCGTTTTCAAATTTGTATTCCAGTATCTTCTGCACATCCCTCTTTATCCAGCTCTAATTAGAGTAAAAACCACGACTCGTGAAGATGGTTAATGAACTTTGTATGATTTGCAGTTGAAAAACTGCAAATGAAGCAAGTTGAAGATCAAAGAGTACAACATTGAATATTTGAAATCAACTATGTTGCTAATGACGTTGTTCGTCTAGAATTTTAGGCGAACATTAAAGAAATGATAAAGCAAACTTTTTCTTCGTGGACAACTCCCAACTGCGATGAACACACTAAAGAGCATAACTTTTTATAAGTGCTTTCAATATCAGGAGTTGCTTTGAGCTCACCAGACGGACGCTCTCTTCGACACCTCTTCATTTTACAATCAAGATTGCATCAATCTCACAAACTCCCAAAACATTCGCTTTTGGCCCTTCTACTTTCATTTTCCTAAAAGCTGCCAATGCCTTAGCATATTCCCCTTCCATAAAATACCCATCAATTAACGAGCTCCACGACACACATCTTTGTTGAGCATTAAATCAAACACCTTTCTCGTCAAAATCACATACCCACATTTCTCAATTCCACCCAACATAGACTTCCAGGACACTAAGTTCCTCACAGACATTTCGTCAAACATCTTCAAGGCACACAATATGAATCGAGGTATTCAAAACATACCGCTACCAGTTTTAAGGAACCTGGATATATCTAATGTGATCCTGGGCAACGTGTTTTGCAACACTTCAACAAATAAAGACAAAGATTTACATGGATAGTCCGTTTGATGATCTTCAGTTCGTAGAAAATATTATGAGCATAATCGTGACTCAATAAAACTGGTAAAATTTAATAATAGCAACTTTTAAATAACGTTTCCTATATAAATTTTATTTTTCTTGCCTTTTGAGATTTAAAATTGCAATTATTTATATATATAAGCTGCTCTTTTTCCATCACCATCAACTTGAAAATTTGACGGAGAGTATTTATGACCAAAAAGGTTAACAAAGCGTATTTGTCAATTATTTTCAATACGTTAGTTGTATTTTTGGCTCGTAGAATTATTACCAATAAGTTCTGGAGCTCAAACTTTTAGGATTATATATATATATCCAATGCGAATTGCCTTAGCCAGTTTGACAGAGCTTGCATTACTTTAGGCTCTTGTTTGAGGCAAATTTAAAAAATAGTCATCTTATAATTGAAAAATAATCACAGTTTCAAAATAATCAATATTTAACCCCTTTTTCATCTAAAGATAAAATCTGAAAAAAAAATATTATTAAACAAAATTAACATATTTAGAGATAACATAAAAATCACAATTAGTGATCCTATTTTTTAACAGTTAAAAAATTGATTACTATTACTTTGTGAATAGTAATAGAGGCACCCAATTCAGAGACAAAGAGAGTACCTTTTTTGATGAATTACGAGGAAGGTTAGCTGAAGAAGAGCAGTAAATGTCTTGTCTTGGAACCTTGCTTTCATTTTCTTCATCATTATTATCTCTTCAACTATAATTACAAAAAAAAATTTAATAATAATAATAAACTAGATTCTAACGCTGTTGAGAGACGAAGGTAAGGGAAGAGAAAAATACTTTTTCAGCATTCCAGTAAACAGTTTAGACTCTATTCTTTTTCAAATTCGGATGGTTATTGAGTTCCCAGATCAGAGCAACAGAGGATGCCGGCGGTGGAAGTACTTCAGCTTCTGGTTGAGAGATGGAGAGTGAAATTGAGGGATTTACATATGTTTGTAGAGAAATGGAAAAACGAGGGGAAGGTGGCGGGTAAATTTTATGTAATTATACATCGCATAAATTGTATGCGACCTCCTTTCATTTGCATTTTCTTTTTGGGTCAGTATCACTTTTACCCCGCGCCAAAAACTTTTTATATTTGGTAGTCGAAAAAATATATAAAATTTATATAATTTTTATATATAACATACAAAATATATATATATAAAGAAAAATCAAATTATGGTGGATGTCTACTCTTCCTCCATGATCTTCTCAAATGCTTAATGACATATTCAATGACATATTTTTCTTCACTTTTCATGCTTATATAAAGGCCTTGTAATAGATAAGAAAATACACACAATTGAAGAAGAAAATCTCTTCCTTCTCTCTATCTTTATTTCTTATTCATATTTTATTAAATTGCTTTTATTTCATAACAACACGTCTTGTTCATGTTTTACTAAATTGCTTTTATTTTACAACACGTTATCAGCACGAAGTCTCTAACCTCAAGGTTAAATTTCACTTCTGGTAAGGTATATCTCGATGATCTATTTGTCAAAATTATCAAGCCTAACAATTCTTTTAGATTTTGATATCAGATATACATATGAGTATATTCCACCGAATGAATGTTGGTTCTTTCATTTTTGTTTTGTTGTGATATTTCATCATAATATAAACTTGAGCATCTTGTTCATGAATATAGTATTGTTAAATTTTCATGAACTAAATAATAGGTGGCATGCGGTATACTAAATAATCTACAAAATTAAAATTATACTTTATTATGTATGTGTAATGACGCGACCGGTCGTTTTGAGTATTACAACCTTGTTTCCCCATTTACTTCTCAAATTGTACTTTACAGTTGTTGTGTGAATTGCCGGGGTAATTGGTTCGGGTCTAGTGAGGTTTTGGAAGGAATTGGAACACTTAGTTGCAAGGTTTAAAGCTTAAGTTAAAATAGTGACCGGATGCGGACTTATGTGTAAACGACCTCGGATTCGAATTTTAATGATTCCAATAGCTCCGTATGGTGATTTTGGATTTAGGAGCGTGTCCGAAAAATTATTTGGAGGTCCGTAGTGGAATTTAGCTTGAATTGCCGAAAGTTGAATTTTTGAAAAGTTTGATCGGGGGTTTGACTTTTTGATATCGGGATCGAAATTCGATTTCGGGAATTTGAATAGGTCTGTAATGTGAAATATGACTTGTGTGCAAAATTTGAGGTCAATCGGACATGATTCGATAGGTTTCGGCGTCGTTTGTAGAATTTGGAAATTTGGAAATTTATTAGGCTTGAATCCGTGTGTAGTTCGTATTTTTGAGGTTGTTAGGTATGATTTGAGGCCTCGAGTAGGTCCGTGTTATGTTATGGAACTTGTTGTTATGTTCGGACGGGGACCCGAGGGCCTCAGGTGAGTTTCAGATGGTTAACGAATTGATTTTTGAATTTGGAAGATTGCTGAAACTGAAGCCTTCTAGTGTAATCGCACCTGCGGAAAAGTAGTCGCAGGTGCGAGCAGGAGTGCGCTGAATCGAGGTGCGAGAAGGAGCGCAGATGCGGGCAGAGGGCTGTGAGGCATTGGTCGTAGGTGCGAGGGAAAATTCTGCACCTGTGTGAGCGCAGATGCGGACGAATGCACGCAGAAGCGGAAACTGGACAGGCGAGTGGAGTCCGCAAATGCGACGTTTTGCTCGCACAAGCGGATGTGCAGGTGCGCAAATTTTGTCTGCAGATGCGGAAATCGATGGGGCAGAACCTTAAAATTCGACGGTTCAACATTTTCACCCATTTTCGTATTTTGGAGCTCGGGTTGGGCGATTCTGGAGAGAAAATTTTCCACACAACATAAGGTAAGTGTTCTTAACTCCCTTGTGATTATATTCCATGAATTAATCTTCATTTTTGGTGTAAGATTATTGAATATTCAAGAAAAACAGAAGGAAATTTCTATAATGTCACAAAACGAATTTTTCAAGTTTGAATACCGATTTGGAGTCGGATTTGAGTGAAATTAGTATGGTTGAACTTGTAATTGGATGGGTTATCGTATTTTGTGAGTTTCGACAGATTTCGAGACGTGGGCCCCACGAGTAATTTTTGGAGCGTAATTTCGGATTTTTGTGGAAAATATTAGCATTTTTATATGAAATTAATTTATATAAATTGTGTGGACTAAATCAAATTAATTGTTACTAGGTTCGAGCCGTTCGGGAGTTGATACGCGCATAATGGGATTTCTGAAGCATTGTTTAGCTTGCTCGACATTGGATTCGGCTTGTTCGAAGTAAGTAACTCTTCTAATCTTGGAGTTGAGAGTATGAACCCTGAATATATGTATTTTGTGAATATTTGGGAGGTGACGCACATGCTAGGTGACGGGCGTGTGGGCGTGCACTGTATAAATTGTAACATAATTATTTCTGTGGAAATTTTATAGTTAAATAATCTTGGCATTTTTTCCATGCGGTTTTTTATGTGTTAAAGAAATTGAGCTGAAAAGCATATTAAAAATCATGTTGAGGCTATGTGCCAGTATTATTGGGACCCACAGAGGTCATATTGCTGTGAATTATTGTGTTAAATTGAAAATTCATACTCAGTCGTATTCATTTCATTGCATATCATATCTCAGTCTCTGTTGTTATTTATTGATACATCATATCATCATTTTGGGCTATTTTTCATGACATTGTGAGCCCGAGAGACTGGAGAGATTGATCACTGAGTGAGGCCGAGGGCCTGATTTGTGAGGATATTTATGGGATCGTGCTGCACGCCACAGCATGGTGCATATTTTTGGGATCGGGCTGCACGCCGCAGCATGTTACATATTTATGGGATCGGGTTGCACGCCGCAACATGTTTGATATCGGCCGAGGGCCTGATTGTGAGGATGAGTGTGGATCGGGGCTGCCCGCCTACAGCATACTTTATTATTATAGTGCGTGAGTTGTCCGTGCAGATTATAGCGCTTGGGCTGAAGGAGCCCCTTCGGAGTCTGTACACACCCCTAGTGAGCGCAGGTACCTAATGAGTATGAGTGCCGAGTGTTGAGTGACTGGGAGGCATGAGTGATTGTGAGGTATGTCGAGTGGCAAGAGTGATTGTGAGGTATGCCCGAGTGGCACGAGTGACTGTGAGGTTTGCCCGAGGGGCTGTATATGAGTGATGTTCTGCCCGAGGGGCTGTTTATGATTTTATCATTGAGTTGCATCGCATTGGCATGCACACATGACATACATGCATAGAGTTGTATTTTCTCGTATTGTACTGCATCACATCATTCATGATTTTTCACATATTTTTGACAGATGGGCATAGTGATGCATTTGTTTTTTACACGGGTTATCCGGAAGGAAAATGAAACATCTTATTTATTATTGACAAGATTTTGGGAGAAATTTATTGTTTTCAACCTATTCATATTTTTGGCAAATCCGGCAAACGATTTGGGTTTTCACTGATATATTTGAAAGGAAGAACTATTATTTTTGAAATCATGATTTGGCGGAGCATTTTATCTCTGAGTTACTTCTGGTATTATTTGCTTTATGTTATTATGGACTGTTGTGGACTATTGGTTATGGACATGACCTTGGTAGAAGCTAGTCACTACTTTCAACCTACGGCTAGGTTTGTTACTTACTCAGTACATGGGGTCGGTTGTACTGCTACTACACTTCTGCACATTGCGTGCAGATGTTGGCTGTTGTCATTGTTGTGCTCGATGGTTGCGGGACTTGAAGATATACCTGCATTCCTGTTGTAGCTGTCTCTTATTCAGGGTAGCCTTAGATTTATAAAAGCTCTGTTTATGTATTATTCAAACAGACTATGTATTTATTTCATTTCCGCTTTGTATACTTTATTCTTAGAAGCTCATGATTTGTACTACCAGTTCTTGGAAATTGTACAAGATTAAGACCTTTATTCACTTAAACTGCTTTAATAATTATTATTGAAATTGGATAGTTGGTAATTAGCTTACCTAACGGGTTGGGTTAGGTGCCATCACGACTAGTTGGATTTTAGGTCGTGACAAGGTGGTATCAGAGCTCTAGGTTCATAGGTTCTACAAGTCATGAGCAAGTGTCTAGTAGAGTCTTGCGGATCGGTATGATGACGTCCATACTTATCTTCGAGAGGCTACAGGGTATTTAGGATATATACTTCCCATCTTTCCTTCCTTATCGTGCGGAATTGATTCAGCTTGAGATATAACTTTTTGAATTCCTTACACATATTTGTATGCGCATATGAGCGCTCAGTATCAGCTGTGCATTGACGGCTTGTGATTTTATGAACGAGGTTCAAGATGTGTATTCTGTATTTTGGTGATGGGCCAGTCTGGAGGACTTGAGGCCAGGTTTAGACCGCAGCTTAGGCTCGGTAGCTTCGGTTGTAACCTGTACATTTAGACTCATATATCCGGTAATATCTCTATGAGTGGAAGTTGTGGCTCGATGAGTGGTGGAATGGCTTTGTGATGAGTATGATGTAAATGCGGGATGTGTTAAGACGATTCGAATATGACGAGAAGTGTTTCCTTGAAATGTAAAGGAAAGGCCATTGGATGCTTGATTTTCGAATTGATGTGGCGTACAGTCTCCAGTATGAATGTTTTGAAGGATCCCTCACATTGTTAAATTTTGGGGTAAAACTAAATTCTCACGTCTGGTTAATGAGTTTGGACTCAGATAGACTAAGTGGTTGCATAGTAATTGTGAATGCGAAAGGGTATAACAAGATACCAGATTAAGGCTAAGCAGGTAGATTATCCCCTGCGGAGTAATCTACGTAGGAGTATTCCTTATGATGTGAGTAGAGAGTTTCTTTTCTGCCGACGGGGTGTATGGGTAGAGATTTGAATCTGAATCTGGTTGAGAAAGTTGACTTGTGTGTAAAAAGGATGAATACGAGCTTAGCGGATGATTGAGGTATGTTTATGGTTGGCGTTGTATGAACTTAGGAAGAAGTTTTGTTGGATCGATGGTGGCATTATGGCAGTAAGAAAGTATTGGTATTGTGAGTTATGGAATGTTTTAGTCTATGGCTTTGAGCCAAGTAGGGGAGTGTGCTATTGACAATTTGATTTCATGGTTAGGTGTTAAATTTTAATTTTGGTCTGAGGCATACTCTTGGGTTAGCTATGACTTGCAGAAGTTGAGATTGAGGATGACTCACATAAGGAAATTTCTGGTTAAGGATTATATTGCACGTATGAGTATATAAAATTCGTGGGATGAGTGAGTTGTTATTGGTGAATGACGTAGTGCGCACGGAGTATGAATTTGATTGGGGGTATTAGAGTATAGTTACTTCTTTGAATGTTGTTGTGATAATGGGGCACGTGTCTTTTGACCCATTTGGGGGGTGCAATTAGATTTGAGCAAAATGGGTGACTCCCGAGAAAAATTCCAGTGGGTTTGAGAATTATATATAGCAATTGAGAATGTTTCCGGACTTGTGTATGGATAAAATCTGAGATTTGCGTTTGATGATGCCTGGACTTGCGGGAATTCTATATGACTATGGATTCTACATTTTTGTATAAGGAAGGTAAGAAGAACAATTTCAAATTCACACAAAGTATTCTCAGAGTAAGTGTTATAGTTGTGGTATTTTTGAAGGTGCTTAAGAAGAATACAATTGCTTATGGGTCGTAGGGCATTGTGATTCTATGCTAAGGTTTGTAGGGTGAGTTGTGGTTAAAGATCGTGGTATTTTAGCAAGAAGAAGTATCAATCTGAAGACAAATTCGGAAGGGACTCAGAGAAAATAGGACAACTGGGTAGTAGGTTGGATCAGTATGGTAATGGATATGATCGGTTCTTTGGGTGCTTATGATGTGTGGGTTTTCTACAGGTGCTTTGTGGCAATACACCTGGACTTGACGACCTGCGTGGCTTGGTCGAGTTAGAGGAATTTAGTTTTAAGGGCTTGATTATGTGCAAATGGATTGCAAAGTATTCTTGATGGTTTCTACCGGTGTGGAGAACGTGTTGTGTATTGTGATTTCCTCCTGGAAAGAAGCAAGAGAAAGGTTTCTAACTAAAATGGTATGTAAATTATTGGTGACTCAAAGTTGATAATAAGATTCTTGTTCTTTTCATATGATGTCAAGATAGATGTTATGTGTTGTACGAAAGATAAATTTTCATGTACAAGGTGTCAGTACAGTCTTGAAGAGAAGGTAACGAATGTTGGACAACATGGGCGGTTTCAAATAACTAGAGGAATACTATTACTACTTGGTGTTGTATGAGAAAGGGGCGGACTTCAGAAGGCGCATTGTATTTTGACTTACATATGTATAAATTAGTATTGCGGTACTCACATGGTTGATAGACTGTTGATATTCAAATTTTGTCAAGTGGCACGGAAGAACTATTAAAGTATTTCTCGTGGAGTGATCGTGTATGAGAGAGGTGTTAGGCATTCGGGCGGTGGAGATGGAATCAAATATGGTGATTCGCGTGTTCTATGGATTTGGAGATTGGGAGTTCTCAGGAGCGGATTGTTTCATAGTTGTGGACTGTGAAGTTGTGGTCGGAGCTAGCCAGATGATAGAATATGTTATGATTCAGTCATTATAGATTTTTGGAAGAATTTTTATCTATTTGTGGGTAACCTGAGTTGATTTGGTGGTCCATTGGTAGGCCCAATTAAGATGTGTATTCTATACCGAGCCAGAATGGTTGGCTCCATACTGCTATTGTTGAGGGATGTGTCATTCGGGTGATGTTGAGCTTATTCGTGTTCTGAGATGATCTGTGAGTTACTCCTTTATGCTACGAGGAGTTGTGATTCATTGGTTATGTGCACAGATGATGCGGTTCTATTTGAGCTTTATAGTGGATTTTGAGCATGATGAGTATTTGGCTATTGCATGATCGATTGCGTAATGGTTATGTTCTTTCAGGTTTTGTGTGGCATTTTCGTCATTTGCCTCTTCGTGGTTATTGATTTTGAGCAGGGTGATATGGACCAACGTTTGGATGGGGACACCTATTGCAGCGGAGCTATGTTAAGGTATGAACCTTGTGTTAGAATCGGGTGATTGTTCTACGATGTATGATGAATTTTCAGCGTTTTGTTGTGGCAGTACTTGTTAATCTTGCGAGGCAGTTCTCTCATTTGAGTCACTTTCATGACTGAGTACATTTGAATTGTTGCATATTGGTGCTGGATGGAATGGGATGTGGCTCTGAGTTATATTGGTGCGACATGTCTGTGGAATAGTTGTGTTTAGTAATATAAGGTCATTGGACCTAGAATGGGTACTATCAGGTTCGATTACGGTATGTTCAGAAGTATAATATTGAAAGTTAGCTCAGAAAGGGATTATGGTTCTGGTTGGGGCGAGAGGGCTCCGTGACTTGTTGATCAGGTAAGTGGTCATGAAATTTCGCGTGTTTCTTTTATTATTAACAGTGTACGAAGGTTTTGGGATGAGGTTTGGTTCGATATGGGTTTAATACTAGTATGCGGTTGGTTTTGGAGTAGTCACTGCGATCAGGAATGGTGCTACGAGCATGCGAGTTGTGTAATATGTTAGGTGATTATGTTCGTGGTTATGGTGATAGTTATGGCTTGATACAGCTTGTTCAAACTCATAAAGTATGTAAATGTAAGATTCGTGTCTTGAAAGAAATTCTAAAGGTTGGAAATTAAATTCCAAGGTTTATGGGCTAGAGTTAAATTAATGAATTTAGTTGGATTATGTTGTCAAGCCTATATGGAATAGGGTGACGTGGGTTCACCCCCGGGTATGTGTGTGGTAAGATGGAACAGTGATTTGATGGCTTGGAAACAACTCTTGGCACGTTCGAGGACAAACGTATGTTTAAGTGGGGGAGAATGTAATGACTCGGCCGGTCGTTTTGAGTATTACAGCCCCGCTTCCCCATTTACTTCTCAAATTGTACTTTATAATTGTTGTGTGAATTACCAGGGTAATTGGTTCGGGTCCAGTGAGGTTTTGGAAGGAATTGGAACACTTAGTTCTAAGGTTTAAAGCTTAAGTTTAAATAGTGACCGGATGTGAACTTATATGTAAACGACCTCAGATTCGAATTTTGATAATTCCAATAGCTCCGTATGGTGATTTTGGACTTAGGAGCGTGTCCGAAAAATTATTTGGAGGTTCATAGTGGAATTTGGCTTGAATTTTCCGAAAGTTGAATTTTTGGGAAGTTTGACTGGGGGTTTGACTTTTTGATATCGGGGTCGAAGTTCGATTCCGGAAATTTGAATAGGTCTGTAATGTGAAATGTGACTTGTGTGCAAAATTTGAGGTCAATCGGACGTGATTTGATAGGTTTCAGCGTCGTTTGTAGAATTTAGAAATTTAGAAATTTATTAAGCTTGAATCTGTGTGTAGTTCGTACTTTTGAGGTTGTTAGGTATGATTTGAGGCCTAGAGTAGGTCCATATTATGTTAGGGAACTTGTTGGTATGTTCGGACGGGGACCCGAGGGCCTCGGGTGAGTTTCAGATGGTTAACGGATTGATTTTTGAATTTTGGAAGATTGCTGGAACTGAAGCCTTCTGGAGTAATCGCACCTGCGGAAAAGTAGTCGCAGGTGCGAGCTCGCAAGTGCGAGCAGGGGTGCGCTGAAGCAAGGTGCGAGAAGGAGCGCAGATGCGGGCAGAGGGCTGTGAGGCATTGGTCGCAGGTGCGAAGGAAAATTCCGCACCTGCGTGAGCGCAGATGCGGACGAATATACGCAGAAGCGAAAACTGGGCAGGCGAGTGGAGTCCGCAAATGTGACATTTTGCTCGCACAAGTAGATGCGCAGGTGCGCAAATTTTGTCCGCAGATGCGGAAATCGATGGGGAAGAACCTTAAAATTCGAGGGTTCAATATTTTCACCCATTTTTGGATTTTGGAGCTCGGGTTGGGCGATTTTGGAGAGAAAATTTTCCACACAAATTGGGGTAAGTGTTCTTAACTCCCTTGTGATTATATTCCATGAATTAATCTTCATATTTGGTGTAAGATTATTGAATATTCAAGAGAAACAGAAGGAAATTTCTATAATGTCACAAAACGAATTTTTCAAGTTTGAATACCGATTTGGAGTCGGATTTGAGTGAAATTAGTATGGTTGAACTTGTAATTGGATGGGTTGTCATATTTTGTGAGTTTCGTCGGATTTCAATACGTGGGCCCCACGGGTGATTTTTGGGGCCTAATTTCAGATTTTTGTGGAAAATATTAGCATTTTGATATGGAATTAATTCCTATAAATTGTGTGGACTGAATCAAATTACTTGTTACTAGGTTCGAGCCATTCGGGAGTTGATACGCGCATAATGGGATTTCTGAAGCATTGTTTAGCTTTCTCGAGTTGATACTTGATACTTGGAGTTGAGGGTATGAACCCTGAATATATGTATTTTGTGAATTTTTGGGAGGTGACGCACATGCTAGGTGACGGGCGTATGGGCGTGCACTGTATAAATTATAACATAATTATTTCTGTGGAAATTTTATAGTTAAATAATCTTGGCATTTTTTCCATGCGGTTTTATGTGTTAAAGAAATTGAGCTGAAAAGCATATTAAAAATCATGTTGAGGCTATGTGCCAGTATTATTGGGACCCACAGAGGTCATATTGCTGTGAATTATTGTGTTAAATTAAAAATTCATACTCAGTCGTATTCATTTCATTGCATATCATATCTCAGTCTCTGTTGTTATTTATTGATACATCATATCATTATTTTGGGCTATTTTTCATGACAATGTAAGCCCGAGAGACTGGAGAGATTGATCACTGAGTGAGGCCGAGGGCCTGATTTGTGATGATATTTATGAGATCGGGTTGCACGCCGCAACATGTTTGATATTGGCCGAGGGCCTGATTGTGAGGATGAGTATGGATCGGGAATGCCCGCCTGCAACATACTTTATTATTATAGCACGTGAGTTGTCCGTGCAGATTATAGCGCTTGGCCTGAAGGAGCCCCTCCGGAGTCTATACACACCCCTAGTGAGTGCAGGTACCTACTGAGTGCGAGTGCCGAGTGTTGAGTGACTGGGAGGCATGAGTGATTGTGAGGTATGTCCGAGTGGCAAAAGTGATTGTGAGGTATGCCCGAGTGGCACGAGTGACTGTGAGGTTTGCCCGAGGGGCTGTATATGAGTGATGTTCTGCCCGAGGCTATTTATGATTTTATCATTGAGTTGCATCGCATTGGCATGCACACATGACACATGCACACCCATGATGCATTTGTTTTTACACGGGTTATCCGGAAGGAAAATAAAACAACTTATTTATTATTGACAAGATTTTGGGAGAAATTTATTGTTTTCAAACTATTCATATTTTTGGCAACTCCGACAAACGATTTGGGTTTTCACTGATGTATTTGAAAGGAAGAACTATTATTTTTTAAATCATGATTTGGCTGAGCATTTTATCTTTGAGTTACTTCTGGTATTATTTGCTTTATATTATTATGGACTGTTGTGGACTATTGGTTATGGACCCGACCTTGGTAGAAGCTCGTCACTACTTTCAACCTACGGCTAGGTTTGTTACTTACTCAGTACATGGGGTCGGTTGTACTGATACTACACTTCTGCACATTGCGTGCAGATGTTGGCTGTTGTTGTTGCTGTGCTCGATGGTTGCGGGACTTGAAGATGTACCTGCGTTCCTGTTGTAGCTGCCTCTTGTTCAGGGTAGCCTTAGATTTATAAAAGCTCTGTTTATGTATTATTCAAACAGACTATGTATTTATTTCATTTTCGCTTTGTATACTCTATTCTTAGAAGCTCATGATTTGTACTACCAGTTCTTGGGGATTGTACAAGATTAAGACCTTTATTTACTTAAATTGCTTTAATAATTATTATTAAAATTGCATAGTTGGTAATTGGCTTACCTAACGGGTTGAGTTAGGTGCCATCACGACTAGTTGGATTTTAGGTCATGACATGTGGTCGTGGTTTTACCTTATAATACGATTTTAGTATGCCTAGTATAGTGGTTATATATTAGTTTACTGTCAAATATAATGTAATAATAATAATAATAATACTCGTAACTATCTTTTTAATAAGATAAAATATTAGTACAAGAATTATGTACTACACCAAATATTTCGTTGATTATAGTTGTTATCAAATTAACATGTTGAATCATTTCTATATGGAAAGCATATAGTAGTAGATAGAGATTTGTCCATTATTTTTTTATTCCCTGATTGACTTAAAGGTTCTGCTATATCTCTTTATTTTTCTAGAGAGCATAATACTTAGTTTTCACAAAAGTGTATGGTAACTAGTAGTACTATTATTCTATTTGATACATTATATTTCTTAATGTTCTAGTCATATCATTTTCATCTTAAAGAAGGCTTATAGCAGCAAAGATCACATGTGAATTTTCAATATTATTTTATATTTTCATATATTTGTTTGACACTAAAAACTTAGCTGATTTGAGTAAACGAAAGTCTATTATTGAGAATTATATCCAAATGACATTATGAAGAGTTTAACTCAAGAGGTAAGCATTTCCTCCGTATTTGAAATTATTTTTGTCCTTTGCTATTAATGATATCAACTTCAATGAGTTCAAGTCGCAATGCACCATAAGGGTAAGACATCGAGATCAAAACCTAATGCTCCATGATGATAAGAGTTGGGTTTGAGTCTCAATTCATTATGGCCTAACATGCCTTTATAATGGTAAGATATTGGGTTTGAGTCTCACTGTACCATATTGATTATATAATGATGACTAAAGAAAAATAATATAGTTTTCATGAAAAAGCATGAAGATTGTCCCATTTAATTTGCTCAATTCTTGAAGTGAATTTGGTAGCGGCACATAATAAGTCTAAATGAAGACAAATGGTTGAACAATGAACGTGGGCGTTCCAAAGATCAAAATAATAATAATCATCACTATGATTATAAAAGGAGAACAATAAGGGTTCTCAAAATAGTCCTTCAAAATGTGAAGGCAATATTTACCATCAAATTGGTATGAAAAATAATAAAGCACGCCGCTGATTATGATCCATTCATTGAAGAGAATGTGACTTGTGATAAGGATTGAGAATGTAGACCCATTCCTAAAGGTGAATGTTGCAATATGTGATAAAAGTAATGAATAAAGACATGCAATGCATGATTGGATGAATACCACACAACTTATCTCTAAGGGAGGTTTGAGTGAAATAAAGAGAATAAATATTATTGTGTGGTTACATGAATATGTCATTGGTCGCGTATATGTGATATGCCAAAAAATATTTTGTTGTGCCTTATAAAAGGTTATTAAAGGCAAAATTAAAGCAAGAAATAATTTTGCTTATGATGATTTTGACCATAACAATTTATTATGATATAATTTTCTCCATGAAGGAGACATTTACCATATGAATGGTGTGACAAAAGATCTTGTATTACAAAAATTGTTAAGAGCTCCAGAAAAATTAATTTGTTACTACCCGGATGAATAAAATTAATCACGATATTGATATTGTAAAGTCTCAAAAGAAACTTTTTGAGTTTCAAATTTATAAGTCAAAGTGGTTGGCATATTGAGACTATAAATGAAAGAAATATTGAATATTTTCATATTTCTATAATCATAACGGGTAATATGAAAGAGTACCCGATTTTCTTTCTATTTGTACTACACAAATATAAGCGTGATGATGGAATCATATGTCACAAGTAAACTAGAGGTTTACTGAAACAAATATTAGTTGGCATGATCGGTTGACCATCTTGGTTCAAATATGATGCGAAAAATTAATTGAGAATTGCATTGACATATATTGAAGAAATATAAGATTCTTCAAGAATTTTCTTGTGCTGCTTATTCTCATGATATACCAGTTAAGGTTAGGATTGAATCCTTTGATTTCTAGAACTAATAAAAGGTGATAAATATATGGGCCCAGTCGCCTGCCATGTGGACCGTTTACTATTATATGATTTTAATAGATGCATCTATTCTATGGTCACATGTGCATTTTTTATCAACTTGCAGTTTGGCTTTTGCAAGATTGATTGCTCAAATTATTAGATCACAGTTCCAAAATATAAATTATGATTATTTATCTTGATAATACTGGTTTAAATCCAAGTTGGTTTAGCCGAAATTGTATGCCTCCAATTATAGCTAAACCATTGGTTATGAGAATAAAATTGCCAAAATAAAATTTGGTATGTGATGTATTGTTTAATATACAACAACACTTGTATGCATCTAGCCAAATTATGATAAGTTCTCCCTATCACAATCAGTTCAGGGTCAGGAACCATATAACTTTTATCTAGAAATATGAATGTGCTATATGATTTAATTATTCCACCACAATACACAAAAATGGATCCCCAAATAAGGCTATGGATATGTGTTGGTAATTCCAACAATAGGGGAAGAAAATGGGTAGCTAAAAAAGTAACGCATGTAATGAATTATTATGAGTACATCTAAATCCCCGTACGAGAAAATGTGAACTTGAAGTTCAAGTGATAATTCATTTGCAAAATATTGCCAGACATATTTGCTGACCCAAAGCTAAATGTCATATTCATCTACTAATGCTCCAAATAAAATAAAGTTCATAATGAATAGAGTCTATGGCATGCATGAAGCATAATACACTAATCGGTTCCAAAGATAAAACTCCTTGAAAAAGGAGAAGAACAAATGTTCAAGATGGTCATAATAAGGAGGCAAGTGCTCTAGAAGAGCACCATGACATAACACTTCATAAGACCTCATGGGAGAGGCTCAACTACCTGAAATTAATAAGATAAAGAGATCTCAATAAGTTATGTCTTTATTAGGTAATAGTAGAACCGATATAAAATGATCGTCGACGATATTGTTAATATAATGTAGCGCTCAATATTATTAATATTGACGAGGATCTTGATCTCAAATCTGTCATGAAATTTGGATAGATAAATGATTGGCCAAATGAAAAATACGCAATGAAAATTAATTTCACCTGAAAAATATGAAGTTGGACAGATAGTCCCAACACCTGAAAGTATAAAGTCAATGGAGGTATAAATGCGTTCTTGTGCGAAAAGTTCAAAGTCGATAGACATAAAGACGACGTGTGGCACAAGAAAATTTGTAAATATCCTCACATTGATTATATGGAGACATGTTCTCTTATGGTGGATGTCGTCATTTCAGGTTTTAATCTGGTAATACATGAAAAACTTGATATGCGTATAATGAAAATCATTGAAGGATTTAAGTTGTTCTGAAGAATATTAATGTTTCCAAGAAATTTATTAAATAAATCTTAAAAAATACTTATATGAATTGAAACAATCAGGGCGCATGTGGTATAATCGCCTGTATGAGTACCTGTTGAAAGAAGTGTACAAGAATCATTCAATTTGTCCTTGTGTCTTTATAAAAAGATTTGGATCTGAATTTGTTATAATCGCTGTGTATGTTGATGATTTAAATATCATTGGAACTCATGGGGAGCTTCCTAAAGCAGTAGACTGTTTAAAAAAAGAATTTGAAATGAAAGATCTTGGAAAGACAAAATTTATCTTGGTCTACAAATTGAGTATATGAAAGATGGAATTTTTGTCCATCAATTAGCATACACTAAAAAGATTTTAAAGAAATTCTATATGGATAAAGCACATCCATTTAGTACCCCGATGGTTGTGAGATCACTCGATATAAATAAAGATCCATTCCAACCTCATGAAAATAATGAAGAGTTGTTTGGTCCTGAAGTACCATATCTTAGTGCAATTGATGCACTAATGTATCTTGCTAACACTACAAGTGTCACGACCCAATTTCACCTATAGGTCGTGATGGCGCCCAACACTACAGCTAGGCAATCCAACTAATAAGTCAAACATACATTGGTTAAACTTTTATTCCAAGAAGATAATAAAATATCAATTTCTACCAATGTGGGTGCCAAGACCCGGTGTCATAAGTGCATGAGCATCTAGTAGATTATACAAAACTCCAAATACTGTCTGAAATAAAATAGACAGAATATAAATATCAGAAGAGACACTGATAGCTGCAGAACGGCTCAGAAAGGCAGCTCACCACTATGCCTCGGGATGACGTGTGTATGTGATGATAGGTCCTTCACTAGTACCTGTCTCAGATCCTACACAAAAAGTGCAGCAAGTGTAGTATGAGTACGTAAACAACGTGTACCCAGTAAGTATCAAGCCTAATCTCAAAGTGGTAGAGACGAGATGGCTGACTTTGACACTCACTATAGGTCAATAATAATTGAAATAAAACTAAGATATTTAAATCAGCATGATTTACAGAATTTACAAATAATTTATTTACTCAGCGGAAATAATCAAATTCCTTCAAATGTAACAATTCTCAATATTTTAATTAAATTCCTTCAACTCAAATAATTTTCAATTTATCAATTAAATCTCATTTACAGGAGTAACAATTAATTCCTTAACAAGCAAGAATAATAATTTATTAAATTTCAAGAATTTTCCAATTTATTAATTAGCTTCACGAGCTGAAATAATTTATTAAAGTATCGTGTAATTATTATTATTAAGCACGATTTCTGCCGAGGACGTACGACCCGATCCAGAGTGTCGTGTACACTGCCGAGGGACGTGAGGCGCGATCCATATATGCATCTATCCTGCCGAGGCATTTGGCCCGCTCCACAAGAAAGGAGGACATTTTCTTATGTGCCTCCGGAAGGAGAGTATATTAATTATGAGATAAATTTGGGAGGAGAACAATTCTTTTTAAAAATTAATTCATTTAAACAGACAATAAAGCTTATGAGATTTCCATCCTTTAATATCTTTATCTAACAATTCACAATATATTCATATAGATATCAATTAATATAAATAAATCAAAGAATACAATTTACACAAGTAAGGCATGCTTTGAGTCCTAAACTACCCGGACTTTAGCATTCATAGTAGCTACGCACGGACTCTTTTCACCTCGTGCGTACGTATCCCCCCCACAATTAGCAACAATTATTTAATTTTTAATCACTTATGAGGTAATTTCCCCCTCACAAGATTAGACAAGAGACTTACCTCGTCTTGCTCTAATTTAATCCATAATTCTGCCTTTTCCACGATTATCCAACTCTGTCTGGCTCGAATCTAGCCAAAATAATTCGATACAATCACTAAAAATTATAGGAAATAAATTCTATAAGGAAATACTACATTTTTTATAAAAATCCCGAAATTAATTAAAAATTCGCCTGCGGGGCCCACATCTCGGAATTCGGCAAAAGTTACGAAATCCGATAACCCATTCAATTACGAGTCCAACCATACCAGTTTCACTCAAATCCGACTCCGAATCGATACCGAAATCTCAAAATTTCGTTTCTATGAGATTTCTAAACTTTTCCGAATTTCAATCTCAAAACACTAATTAAATTGTGAAAACAATGATATACTTGTATATGTAGACCAAATCCGAGTTAGAATCACTTACCCCCAATATTTTTCCCTTGAAAATCTGCCAAAAGTCGTCTCTGCTCAAGCTCAAGTTCGCCAAAAATGGTAAATGGGACGAATGTCCTCTGTTTTTATAACTTACAGCTCTGCCCAGTTCGATCAAGGAGCTCGATCAGGGGAGCTCTATCTCAGGGAGTTCGATCAAGGAGCTCGATCTCAAGGAGCTTGGTCTCAGGGAGCTCGATCTCAGGGACATGGTCATGGCCTCGATCAGGGTATCGAGGTTGGGCCTTCGATCATAGCCTCAATCATTGCATCGAGCTTGAGCCTTCGATCAGGGCATCGAGCATGGGTCTCGATCCTAGCCCTCGAGCCTTGCCTTCGATACTGAGCCTCGTCCCTGGCTTCGACTCAGGCCTCGATCGTGGGCTCGATATCTGGGGCTCAATCTGAGGCTCGATATCTGGGGCTCGATCTGAGGCTCGATCACAGCCCAGAATATGCAGCAGAAGAGAAAATTGCAGCAGCTTTTTAAGTCCAACTTTTGATTCGTTAACCATCCGAAACTCACCCGAGGCCCTCGGGACCTCAACCAAATATACCAACAAGTCCTAAAACATCATACGAACTTAGTCGAACCTCTAAATCACATCAAACAACGCTAAAACTATGAATCATACCCCAATTCAAGCTTAATGAAACTAAGAGTTTTCAACTTCTACATTCAATGTCGGAACTTATCAAATCAACTCCGATTGACCTCAAATTTTACACACAAGTCATAAATTATATAATGGAGCTATGAAAATTTTCGGAATTGGATTCCAACTCCGATATCAAAAAGTCAACTCCCCGGTCAAACTTTCAAACTTTAAATTCCTATTTTAGCCATTTCAAACCTAATTTCACTACGGACTTCCAAATAAAATTCCGATCACGCTCCTAAGTCCAAAACCACCATACGGAGCTGTTGGAATCATCAAAATTCTATTCTGGGATCGTTTTCTCAAAATGTTGACCGAAGTCAAACTTAGCACTTTAAGGCCAACTTAAGGAACCAAGTGTTCCGGTTTTATCTCAAACACTTTTAAATCCCGAACCAACCATCCCCGCAAGTCATAAATCATTACAAACACCTACAAAAAGTTTTATTTTAGGGAACGGGGTTCTAAAAGTTAAAATGACCAGTTGGGTCATTACAACAAGGCCTGACATAACCTTTTCAGTTAATTTCTTAGCAAGATATAGCTCTGCTCCTACAAGGAGACATTGTAATGGAATCAAACACACATTGCGGTATCTAAAAGAGACTATCGATATGGGATTATTTTATGGCAATGATTGCAATCCTGATCTTGTTGGTTATGCCGATGTTGGGTATTTATCTGACCCACACAAGGCTCGATCTCAAACAGGCTATGTGTTTACATGTGGAGGTACTGCTATATCTTGGCGATCCACTAAGCAATTAATCCTGGTTACTTCATCTAATCATGCCGAGATAATTGCTATTCATGAAGCAAGTCGAGAATATATATAATAGAGGTCTATAATACACCTTATTCGAGCTTGTTGCTTATATGCATTTTTCCGACAATTTTGTATGAAGCTAATGCTGCATGCATATCCCAATTGACTGTAGGATTCATAAAAGGGGATAGGACAAAGCAAATTTTACCAAAGTTATTTCTCACCCATGATGTTCAAAATAATGGTGATATCAATGTGCAACAAATCCATTCAATGATAATATGGCTGATCCGTTCACCAAATCTCTACCGACGTCAACCTTCAAGAAACTTGTGTACAAGACTAGGATGCGGAGGTTCAAGGATGTGAATTGATGCTCTCATCAGGGGGAGTTAATATGCGTTGTACTCTTTTTATCTTACAAGGTTTTGTCCCACTGGGCTTTCCTTGCAAGGTTTTTAACGAGGCAACCAAAAGGGGTATTTCTAAACATGTGTACTCTTTTCCTTCACTACGATTTTTTTCCCATTGGGTTTTTTCCTAATAAAGTTTTAACGAGGCACATTATCTATGGATATCCAAGGGGGGTGTTATAAGAAAAATCAAATTATGGTGGATGTCTACTCTACCTCCATGATCAAATTATGGTGGATGTATACTCTTCCTCCATGATCTTCCATATTTAATGACATATTTTTCTTCACCTTTTATATCTATATAAAGGCCTTGTAATAGATAAGAAAATATACACAATTGAAGAAGAAAATCTCTTCCTTCTCTCTATCTTCATTTCTTGTTCATGTTTTACTAAATTGATAACAACATGTCTTGTTCATGTTTTACTAAATTGATTTTATTTTATAATAAAATACAATTAATCAAATATCATACGTGCCTAAGCTAGAATAAAGCAATAACTCATACGTCAAGATTTTATATTTTTCTTATAAACTATGTATATCTTTGTGAGTTTAACTAAAACCTCAAATTCAATACACATAGAGAAATCTTTGGGCTTTGATGGCTTCTACGGCCATGGCTGAATCCTGCGCAATTTGTTTTCGGGGGCGGCTCAACGGATCTCGTGGCTAAGGCGAAACCATATTGAAAGTTCTTTAAACTTAATCTTATGAAATTTGTATACTAACAAAAAAAATCTTTCTAAACAACAAATTAATCATTTAAGACAAAAAAAAAGTAAATTTCAAAAAAAGAAGAAGGAAGAAGAGCACAAAGAATAAAGTGGTGGATTGATAAATATAAATTATTCATATAATTTCATATGTAGAAAAATAAGATTTTAAAATAAATTATGAATAATGATATCCTATCCTCTTTCTAACAAATCGTGTAGGAAGAAGAAATAATGAAAAATAAAGGAAAGAGGCTAAAAGACAAGAGAATAAAGCAAAGCTAGAGTTGCACACATCATCTTCATATTCACAAATGTGAAATACACATATGGGCTTATGGAAAGAGACTAGAGATGAAAATGAACATAGATACATGTGTGGAATCTATATACGTGTTGCGGCCAAACACACATACAAGTATATGCGATCGTCAAGTAATAAAGTGATAAGATAGAGTGTCGAACCCACGAGGACTTATTATTAACTATTAACTAGATTAGACAGTCCTAATTATCTAAACAAGGATTAAACACAAAAGTAGTAATGCTAAAGTAATTAAAATAAAAAGAAATAAATAATGAACTCTAAACAAAGGAAAAATATATTTTTATGTATCAATGTAATGAAAACAATCTAGGTTATGAGCTATCTAACACTCATGTTGTATTCTTCAATTGACTTGACTAACTAATTTATCTAGTTTATTGGTTGACAGGCTTAATATTGGTCGGAAGAATCCGTCGAGTTCTTACTCGCATATTCAAGTTAACCTAACACCCATATGTCTATGGAATTAGAACTAACAAGAACACATTTATAATTCTTGTACGTAAACCAAACAAGAAAATTAGGTATATGTCTATCCTAACCACAAATCCATTCCCCGATATCCGGGTTCAAGAACTTGCTCTACTCAATCCTATATGTAACCTAGAATTCCCACTTTCGAGATCAACTAAAGATTCGTAGATAGTATTTAATTGTAGATCAAGCAATCAAATAATTATGCGCAAGATTGAATAAATAAACTAATATGATAAATAAGAAATCAAAATCAATATTCAAATAACAACAGTCATGAAAGAACCACAACCCTAGAATGTGAAGTTACAAATCATACAAAGAAATATAAAAATTACTAAGTTTGGTGGAAGAAAAGATGAAATCGCGCCTCCATGGCAGCTCTGTGCTCTCCCTTGGTCAAACGTTCCTTTCAAAAATGTCCTCCCCCCCCCCCCAGGTTTTGGACCCCTTTTATACGAGTTGAGACCATATAGGGACGAAATAGCCTTGTCCCGAACGAAGTGGGAAAAACCCCGCACCCAACGTCCAGGCTAGCGCGTGGCGCAGATTCTAGTGAGTTTCCGCCTTCAAATCCTTGCTTTGAATTAAATTGTAATTCCTTTCTTTTGCTTGTCTTCCACTTGAGTGGACAAACACCAAAGGTGTCCCCTCTTTGTCCCCTTATTTGTTTTATCCATTTATTTTCCTTTTTTTTCTTCCGCATTTTATTCAAATTTTTTTCAAATCTATTCATCTTCACACCGCTTATTCCTATACAGTTAAAATATAATATTAAGCATAAAATAATATAATTAATACTCAAAAGACGATTAAAAGCACTAGAACATGAGGCAATAATGATTAAATATATACATCTTTTGGCCGAACATCAATACACAAGGTCACATTCGCATACATGGAACCTACATTTGCAAGTCTAACTAATAAAGTTAAGAATGGAAGCAAAAGAGTCATAGATGCATGTGTGGAATCTATATTTGCAAAGATCATATTCGCATAAATGGAACCTACATTTGCAAGACTAACTCATGAAGTTAACAGTGAAGCACAAGTACCATAGTTGCATATATGGAATCTGCGTACACAAATGCCACATTTGCAATCATGGATTTCACATTCGCAAAAGTGGAACATGAAAAAAGCTACTCATCATTTCCTATAAATAACAAGCTCTCTTTGTATAATGAATTCAATCTTTGTAAGACAAGAACTAGTCTTGGTCTTCTTTCTTTGTAGTAAAAATATTTCTTTAGTCTTTTAGATATTTCTTGTCTTCTAAATATCGTTTTTAGATTTTTTACTCCATAATGGAGTAATCTCTTTTCGTTGGGATAGTTGATGAAGCTTGATATATTTTATAATACTATGTCAGTTTTTATATATTCTTGGCTTGAAACTTTTTATTTACATTTCATACTATGATGGAATGATGCTTTTAATTACTCTATTAACACGTCTACATATTTTATCTCTAAGTTATTCTTATATTAATTTTGTAATTCTTACGGAGAAAAATAAATATATAATAACTAATGAATAAAATAGTAGAGTGAGAGTAATGTTTTAGTAAACTATAATTTCAAGTCAGTAATGTTGCTTGCCTCAGTTTTTATTTCTCATGGAAGAATTGTTGTAGGCAAGATTATTGATCCTTAGTAAAACTATTATCACAAAGTTTTTACTTTATTTTAGCACAATTCAAGCAAGAAAAATATTTCGGTTTAAACATCACTAGTCTTAAGTTGATTAACTAACATAATTCTCATGAACTGTTATTAATTGGTTATTTATTAGTGAGCAAAATATAATTGTATTAGAAATAAGAAATTATTCTTTAAATAAATAAATGTAAAAATTGAGATTTTATTATAGTAATATTAATAAGTGAATTCAATTATTTCCAATTTTTTTTAATTATAAATCTTCCAAAAGTTATTTGTTTTGTTTAAGTAATTAACAAGTTTTAAATCTCACTCACTTTTAATCAATTTGATTCTCTCAAATAGTAGTTAAAATATTACAAGCATGTAGCATAGATTATCCAGTCTCTGTGGGACGGTATCTTAAACTATACTAGAATTTGACAGAGTACTGTAATGACCAAACCGATCGTTTTGAGAATTACCATTCTGTTCAGTGGTTTAAGGTCTCGAGCAGCTTCGTATTAAGTATTATGACTTGCGTGTGTGACCAGGTTCGGATTTTGGATGATTCAGGATTGATTTGGAAGAACAATTCTTGATTTGGAAGTTTAAGTGAAAAGAGTTGACCGTAGTTTGGATTTTGTGTAGACAACTCCGGAATGGTGTTTTGATGATTCCAATATCTTTGTATGGTGATTTTGGACTTAGTCGTGTGTCCAAAATTGGATTTGGAGGTCCGTAGGTTGATTTGATGTGTTTTGGCAAAAATTGGAAAGTTGAAGGTTTGGAAGGTTGAGAGGTTTGACTGGGAGTTGATTTAATTGATATCGGGTTCAGATTGAGATTCCGAGAGTTGGAATAGGTTCATTGTGTCATTTATGACTTATGTGCAAAATTTGAGGTTAATCGGAGTTGGTTTGGTATGTTTCGGCATTAGTTTTGGAAGTTAGAGGTTCATGAGTTCATTAGGCCTGTATCGATGCGCGATTCATGGTTTTAGTGTTGTTTTGTATGATTTGACGCTTCGAGCGATTTCGTATGATATTTTAGGACTTGTTGGTATATTTGGTTGAGGTCCCAGGGGCCTTGGGGAGAGATTCAGATTGTTTACAGATTGAATTTGGCCATGTCGAATTGCAGAAATTCTGATGTCTGGTTTCCTTCTTCACGTTCGCGAGAGATGTCTCGCGTTCATGAAGGGTATCTGCGAGGTAGGTGAAGTTTGTTCTTCGCGTTCGCAAAGATGGCCACGCGTTCGCGTAGGCCTTGGTTCATTGTTCATAGCATTCACGTGGGGGCTCTCGCGTTCGCTGAGAGGAATTTGGCAGCTTAGTATTTTGTGCTTTGCGAACGTGAGGCACATTCCGCGTTCACGAAGAGGGGCATCTGGGCAGCAACTATTAGTTTCAAAATCGATGGTTTGAACCCATTTTTCATACTTTGAGCTAGAGACCTCGGATTTGCGCGATTCTTAAAGAGATTTTCAAGAAGTTGATTGGGGTAAGTGATTCTAACTCGGATTTAGTTGTTATACATGAATCTATCATTATTTTTATCATTTAATTAATTATTTGAGTGGAACTTTGGGAAAAATTTATGAAACTTCTTAGGCTAAATTTTAGGGATTTGAAAGGCGATTTGAGTAATTATTGTATGGTTGGACTCATATCGGAATGAGTGTTCGGATTTTGTGAATTTTTTCGGGTTTCGAGGTGCGGTCCCGGGGTTGACTTTTAGTTTTTATTAAATATCGAAGCTTTATTATTCGGAATTATTTTCTATGGTTTTTATTTATGATAGTAAGTTATTTTGGCTAGATTTTAGCCGTTCGTAGGTTGTTTCACATAAGAAGGTCATTTTAGAGTATCGATTTAGCTTCTTTAAGGTAAGTATCTTGCCTAACTTTGTGTGGGGGAAACTACCCCTTAGGATTTGATTCGTTTGTGTGCTATCTGTGTCATGTGAAGGCTGTGTACGCGAGGTGACGAGTACGTACTCAGGCTTATTTGTGGAAATTTGATTGTGTTAGACTCTTAGGTTCTTATGTTCATTAAAAATGAAGTTGTCTTATCATGTTAAATCCTCAATTTGCTAAATTCACCCCTACGTACCTTATTTGGAGTTGATTGATTTACATTCTACCCTTGTTGCCAGATAAACTCTTATGTGCCTTAATTGAAGTTGTTGCATCTTTTATTGCCATGTTGTCTCTTTCCATAGTTACTTAACCTTAGTTGAAGTTTCTGTCATTCCTTCAATTGTTGACTTATCCTTATTTGGAATCATTGTTACCTGATATCTATCTTATTGTCGAGTCGTGCTTATTTGGAAACATTGTTACATGTTATCCATTCAATTGCTGAGTTGCTCTTATTGGATATCGTCGTTACACATTATCACTCCCCTTGTTGAGTTATTCTTGTTTAAAACCATTATTATTTATTGTGCCTTTCATTGTGAGCTCGTTCTTTCTTTTCTTTGTGTTCTGTAAATTCTGGTGTTGATTCACTTGTCGTACTCTCGTGTTATTGTTGTTTCTTTTGTTGTACTCAGTGTTTTTGAGCCGAGGGCTATGAGTGGTGTGGTATTGGATTTTTTTTAAGGAAATGTTGTGGCGCATGGGCACATGTGGTGAAAGTCATTATATTGTGTTGTTATGTTTTGGAACACATGGTATTGTTGAGAGCATTGTTGTGGTGTTCGCACGTGAGTTTCCCGTGCTATTGTTATTATTGATATTTGCACATGCGTCGTGACAAGAGGGCTATATATGTGGGTTTGCGCATGTGGCGAGACAGGGCGGAAATAATATTATTATGTGTATGCGGCGAGACAAGGCGGACATTTACTTTATTATTGCGCATGTGGCGAGACAAGGTGAGCTATGTTGGGGATGATTTATGATGGCATGTGGGCATTGTTATTGATGATATTTGTGTAGTGGTGTACCTACCTTGTGTGACTTGTACATTTTATGTTTTTTGTGTTATTTCCTATGTGCCCTTCGTTGTCTCCACGCTTACTTGTTGACTTGAGTTGTGATAGAACACTTGCACAACCATACATGTAATTAATCACCCATATCGGTTTAAGAATATGAATCCTGATGTTATTGACCATTTACATAAACACTTGTTTACTTACCTTCTGTGTGAGAGTTGTTCTATTGGCACGTGAGTTGTCTGTGCAATCATGCATCATTGTATTTGTAGGCACGTGAGTTGTCCGTGAGGATATGCGATATTGTCACTCCCTTAACACGTGAGTTGTCCGTGCGGATATGAGGTATTAATGGTATTGGCACGTAAGTTGTCCATGCAGCTCGTGAGTTGTCCGTGCGCTTATAAATTGTAATGTGGGCACAAGATGCCATGTGATTAGGGTTCATGAATTGGGACTCGTGAATTGTGACTATGAGATGAAGTACCTCGGGGAAATTCTTAAGTAAATCTTGTGTGAAAGCGGATGCTCTTATTGAGTTGCTACTTGTTTTCCTTACCTGGTTCACCGGACTAAAACTGTGTTCAGCTTACTCTACGACATTATTACCTGTTTGTTCCCCGTTGCTCATTGTTGTTTCTAGTGTCCTCTTGTGAGTATTGTTTTGCTATCTTTACCATGCTTAACTTTATATTGACATTGTTTCCCTGTTAGTTTCACATTCATACTTGTATAGCTTGTTAACTCTAGTAGGTGTCTTCACCGTCCCTCGTCACTACTCCACTGAGGTTAGTCTTGATACTTATTGGGTACCGCTGTGGTGTACTCATGCTACACTTTCTTCAAATTTTTGTGCAAATCCAAGTACTTCGGAGTTGGTTGATCACTAGTTAGTTGTTCGGGCTTTGCTGTGGAGACTCAATGTATACTTGTTGTCGCGTTCGCAGGCCCTTGGAGTCACCTTCTGATTTTGTACTCGTACTGTTTATTTCTATTTCGAAACAGTTGTACATAAAGATTTTCTAGTGAACTCAGTAGAGCTTATGACTTGTACTACCTATTTTGGGATTGTTGGCTTTATATTGAATTTTATGCTCGTATTTAATAGTTGTTCATTAAAATACCATTAATTCAGTAAGTGTTAGGCTTATCTAGTCCTGAAGACTAGGTTCCATTACGACATCCTACGGAGGGAAATTGGGGTCGTGATAAGTTGGTATCAGAGTTCTAGGTTCATAGGTGCTATGAGTCATAAATGAGTTTAGTAGAGTTTTGTTGATCGATATGGAGACGTTTGTACTTATCTTCGAGAGGCTATAGAACTATTAGGACAATTTCACTTCTTTCATTCCTATCGTGTGAATTTGTTGATTTCGAAGTTTGAACCTTTGCATCTCTATTCTCTCACAAATAGTGAGGAAACGTGCTATAGGATTAGCTGAGCAGACACCCGCACCCCCTGCTAGAGCCGCGAGATGTCGGTGCCGAGGTAGAGGCCGAGGAGGGGCACACACCGCAGCTAGAGCAACTGTCAGAGCAGCAGTTGAGGAGCAGCCAGTAGCTTCAGTTGGGGGGCAGGCACCGGAGGTGCCTGTTGTTACCCCCAGACTTCATGAGGCTTTAGCACAGTTCCTGAGCATGTTTGGTACATTGGCTTAGGCGGTATTGATCTTCGTTAAACCAGCTACTTCGCAGATTGGGTGAGGAGCTCAGACTCCCGCCGCCCGTACTCCAGAGTCGCGAGTCCACGTAAGTCAGGTTCCAGGTTTCATGCCAGCATAACTTGTTGCCCCAGTTTAGCCCGCAGTTAAGGCAGAAGCATCTGAGGAGGAACAACTTAGACTTGCGAGGTTCAAGAAGTACCACAATCCTACTTACAACATCTTAGCTTTAGAGGATGTACATGGTTTTCTTAAGGAGTGCCATCGTATCCTCCGCACTATGGGTATTGTGGAGTCAAGTGGGGTTGATTTCACTACGTTCCTGCTTAAGGGAGCGGCTTATCAGTGGTGGCGAGCATATGAGTTAGTCCTTCTCAGTCACCAGGCATCAGAGGTAGCTGGCTACTCCCACTGGAGCAGATAGGACCCGAACATCCTCCAGGACTAAAAGAACGATCGTTCTCTCATGCCCGAGATCTACGCTTGGTGCGGGAAATTGCTTTACCAGGTTAGGGCTCGAACTCGGCTCACCAGCTCCCGAGGGCACGTACTTCTTCTGGATTTCTAGGTGGCCCATCCTGGAGAAGTCCTCCAATGTGGACATGTCCATACCATCGAAAAAGGAGTTGATGGGATCATCTAAACCTTGCACTCACTTACTTGACTTTTCTTTGCCCGCTTGGGCCTCTTCGAGCGTGGACTCGGTATAGGAGGGTGTTTCCATGATGTCAATGACACTGCTCGCCTCCTTCAGAATAGGAGCGGCTTCCTAGGAAGTCACAACCTCCATCTCCCCCTCAACTTCTCGAGCGTGAAGAGGATCGGCCTCGTGTCCCCCTTTCTCGGTCGTCACCTGCTCCCTAGTGGGGATCAATCCATGGGTGACGAAGATGTCATCTTCTTCAGGCTCATCCCTAAGCCGGTAGAGATAACCAGGATCCACTGCTGTGATGACCTAAAATGTCATCTTATGTTTTAGAACTCGATTTTGCACTCTTAAGCCTTAAAAATCTAATTTTTTACCCTCATCGATTTGCGTTCACAAATCGGGTATTGACTCGAAAGGCTTATATGTTAAAAATTGATAAAAATAAGCATTTTTGCGTAAAAACTTCAGTTGAGTTGACTTCGGTCAACATTTTTGATAAACGGGCCCGGATCCATATTTTGACAGTCCCGGTGGGTCCGTATTAAATATGGGGCCTGGGCGTATGCTCGAAATTGAATTCGGAGGTCCCTAGCTTGAGTTATGAATTTTTGATGAAAATTAAAAGTCTGAAAATCTAACGTCTTTAAGAATTGATTGATGTTTGGCATTGTTAGTACCGAGGTCGTATTTTGGTTACGGAGCCCGGTACATGTTCATTATAATATTTAAGACTTGTATGTGAAATTTGGTGAGAAATGGAGTTGGTTTGACGTGATTCAGACGTCCAGTTGAGAAAATAGAAATCTTAAAGCTTTCTTGAAAATTTCATTCGATTTGGTGTTCAATTTGTAATTCTAGGTGTTATTTTGGTGATTCGATCGCGCGAGCAAGTTCTTATGATGTTTTTAGACTTGTGAGCATATTTGGTTTGGAGCCCCGAGGGCTCAGGTGAGTTTCGGATAGGCTATGGAGTGAAAATTTGACTTGGTGAAAGTGTTGGTGTAACTGATCTTGTTGCAGGCCTCTGATCTCGCATTTGCGAGATCAGGCATCGCAATTGCGACAATCGAAAGTTCCACATTTGCGAGCTTCTCATCGTAAATGCGAAGAGATGTTGGGCCATGCAGGTTTCACAATTTTGAAATAACCTTCGTATTTGCGAAGTTGGTCTGGGAAAGGTAGTCTTCGCATTTGCGGTCATCCGGAGTTCGCATTTGCGAGCCTTGCTTCGCATTTGCGAAGGCATCAGAAGTGTGAAGGGCTTCGCATTTGCAATCGCTCCTTCGCATTTGCGAGCTTCGCAATTGCGAAGCTCAGGTCGCAAATGCGACATCTGCAGCTGATCAAAATGACATTTGGACGGGATTTTTGATTCATTTCCCAATTTTTCAAAACCTAAAACACAAGAGGCAATTTTCAAAAGACCATTCCTTCCCCAAATCATAGATGAGTGATTTTAAACTAGTTTATTTCAATCTTTCACTACATTTTACAAGATTTCAATCAAAAATCTAGAGTTTTTATGGTAGAATTAGGGGTTTGGGTAAAAACTAGGGATTTCGGAAATATGATGATTTAGACCTCAATTTGAGGTCAAATTCCAAAACCAATTATATATCCAGGCTCGGGGGGTGAATGGGTAAATGGATTTTGGTCCGAACCTCGGGTTTTGACCAAGTGGGCCCGAGGTCGATTTTGACCTTTTGGAGGAAAATTTGAGAAATTTAAATTTATGCAATGTAATTAATTCCTTTAGCAATATTTGATATTATTGAGTCATTTTTGAATAGATACGAGTGGTTTGGAGGTGGATTCTAGAGGAAAAGTTGTGACTGAGTATTAAGTGACCTTCTGAGCGAGGTAAGTGTTGTGTCTAAATTTGACTTGAAGGAATTAGGAACCTCAAACTATTTGTTATGTGAAATTCATGTGAGCGGCATATATGTGAGGTGACGAGTACTTATGCGCCGCCAATTTACCCGTTTTCCATGTTTCTCCCATTTTTCTTATATTGTCTCTTTCCTATGCCTAATTGCTACGTGTTTATACTAGTGTTGTTAAATTGATCGTTCTTATCATGTTTACGAATTTTCTGGTGATAATTGAGTATTTATTTCAAAGTTGAGATTGATATTGTGGAACCAAATGTTGAAGTAAGGCTTGTACTTGTTATTCTATCTCCATGTTGTTATTTATGCATTGTATTATGGTAAGAGAGAGTGTTAATGCATGAAGGGTGATGCCGTGCCATATTGTGAGTGTAAAAACACGAAGGGTTATGTCATGCCATATTGTGAGTGTTAATGCATGAAGGGTGATGCCGTGCCATATTGTGAGTGTTAATGCACGAAGGGTGATGCCGTGCCGTATTGTGAGTGTAAAAGCACGAAGGGTGATGTCGTGCCACATTGTGAGTGTTAATGCATGAAGGGTGATGTCATGCCATGATATGAGAGTTAATGCACGAATGGTGATGTCGTGTCGTTTCTATTGATTTATGGTGAGATTGAGAGTATAAGCACGAAGGATGATGCCGTACAATCTTTCCTTTACTGTATTCGTTGTTTCTGTTGATTCATAGTACATTGGTTGTTCCAGTTATCATTCTGCTGTAGTTCTTTATCTCGTATTTCCCCTAGCATGTTTCCCCCTCCCGATATTTCCTGTCTAGCTCTTCATTACTATTATTTGTATATACACTGTTAAACTGTACAGGTTGATTTGTAGGTGCCTTGCCTTAGCCTCGTCACTACTTCGTCGAGGTTAGGCTCGTCACTTACCAGTACATGAGGTCGGTTGTACTAATACTGCACTCTTCACTTTCCGTGCAGATTTTGGTACGGGCTCAGGTTGATCGAGATTTTTTGCTGTTGGACCCGCTATCCGGAGACTCAAGGTAGATCTGTCGGCATTCACAGACCTTGAAGTCCCCGTCTATCTTTTATGTTTTACTGTTTCCCTCATTCAAACAGTTGTATTTTTCTCAGACTATTATTTGTAGTAAATTCTAGAATGCTCGCGGATTGTGACTACAGATCCGGGTGGTAGTAATTAAATGCAGTTTTTATATTATTCCGCACTCACTATATTTCATCTTAGTTAATTGTGGTTATTTACTGAATGGAGTAAGAAATGGTTTAATGATTCTCTAACGTTGGCTTGCCTAGCAAGTGAAATGTTAGGCGTCATCACGGTCCCGACGGTGGGAATTTCGGGTCGTGATAAGTTGATATCAGAGCACTAGGTTGCCTAGGTCTCACGATTCACGAGCGAGTTTAGTAGAGTCTGGAGGATTGGTACAGAGACATCTGTTCTTATCTTCCAGAGGCTATGAAATTTAGGAATAAATTTCACTTATATTCTTCTCTATTGTATGATTTTGTTTTCTCAATACTGATTGAACTATTCTACTCTTATTCTCTCGTAGATGGCAAGAACACGTACCTCTTCCTCAACTGAGCAGCAGCTAGAGCCCCCAGTGGCAGCTCCTACGCGGGGCAGAGGTCGAGGCCGAGGCCATGCCAGAGGCCGAGGTAGGGGCATGGCTCAACCCATAGCCCGAGCAGAAGCCCCAGCAATGGAGCCTCAGTTTGAGCTTGGTGAGGAGGTTCCAGCCCAGACTATTCCTGCTGGATCAGCTCAGGTTCCGGAGGGGTTCATTGCCACCATAGTACTTCAGGACGTTTTGGTCCGTTTGGTGGGCCTTATGGAGAGTGTGGCCCAGACTGGCGCATTTCCTATGGCACCAGTTGTCTCTCAGACTGGAGGATGAGCCCAGACTCCCACTACCCCCGCTCTGGAGCAGATGGCTCCCCAGTATCAGGCTCCAGCAGCTCAACCAGTTAGAGTAGTTCAACCGGTTGTTACGGCACAGACCGGAGATGGGCCAACTATGTCTTCTGAGGCTTTATAGATATTGGACAAGTTCAGCAAGCTCTTTCCAGTTCACTTCAGCGGTGCTTTTTCAAAGGATCCCCAAGAGTATCTTGACAGCTGTCGTTCTACAGAACATGGGCATAGTGGAGACCAATAGGGTCGATTTTGCTGCATTCCAGATGACTGGTTCTGCCAAGAAATGGTAGAGAGATTATTTGTTGACCAGACCAGTTGGGTTGCCTGCTCTTACTTGGGACTAGTTCTCTCAGCTCTTCCTAGAGAAGTTTCTTCCTGCCACATTGAGAGAGGAGCGTCGATGTCAGTTTGAGCGTCTCCAGCAAGGCAGTATGACTGTTACTCATTATGAGATCCGTTTTGTGGATTTGGCCCGTCATGCTATTCTTCTGCTTCCCACCGAGAGAGAGAGGGTGAGGAGCTTTATTGACGGACTTGCTCAGCCTATCAGGTTGCAAATGGCTAAAGAGACTGGGAGTGAGATGGTTCTTGCTCAGGGGAGTGGCCAGGGGTCTGACAAGAGGCCTTGTCACTCTGGTGAATTCACCGGAGCCTCATCTGGATGTCGGGGTACTTATGGCAGAGGCCATCCTCCCAGACCGTTTCATTTAGCACTCCAGGCATCCCACGGTGCCTCATGTGGTCGTGGTCCTTATATGCCTTATTCCGACCAACTAGCCTACAGTGCACCACCAGCTCCTATTAATGCACCTCCACTCCAGAGTTATCAGGGTGGTTACTCAAGTCGACAGGGTCAGTTTCAGGGTCAGTAGTCATAACATCCAAGGTTATGTTATACTTGTGGTGATCCGAGTCACATTGCTAGATTTTGCCCTTGGGCAACGGGTAGCTCACAACACCAGAGTTCTCGTGCCATGGTTTCGGTACCAGTTACTGCACCTCCTGCTCATCCAGCAATAGGTAGGGGTTAGGCAGCCAGAGGTAGAGGCCAGACTGTTAGAGGTGGAGGTCAGGCCATTAGAGGTGGAGACCAGTAAGGGCCATCCCAGGGACGTAGTTCAGAGTGGTGGGGCCCAGCCCCGATGTTATGCTTTCCCAGCCAGGCCTGAGGCTGAGTCATCTGATGCTGTTATCATAGGTACTGTTTCAGTTTGCAGTAGAGATGCTTCAGTTCTATTTTATCCAGGGTCTACTTACTCTTATGTGTCATCCTGTTTTGCTTCGTATTTGGTTGTGCCCCGTGATTCTTTGAGTGCTCCTATGTGTGTGTCCACACCAGTGGGAGATGCTATTGTTGTAGATCGTGTTTATCATTCATGTGTGATCACCATTGGGAGCCTTGAGACTCGTGTAGATCTCATACTTCTCGATATCGTTGATTTTGATGTCATTCTGGGTATGGATTGGCTGTCACCTTATCATGCTATATTAGATTGTCACGCCAAGATGGTGAGCTTAGTCTTGCCGGGGTTGCCTTGAGTAGAGTAGAGAGGGACTCCTGGCCATTCTACCAGCAGGGTTATCTCTTATGTAAAGGCCCTGCATATGGTCGAGAAGGGGTGTCTAGCTTATTTGGCTTATGCCCGCGATTCTCGTGTGGAGTGTTCCTTCCATGGATTCAATGCTGGTTGTTCATGAGTTTCCAGAGGTGTTTCCTGCAGACCTACTGGGGATTCCACCCGACAGGGATATTGATTTCTGCATTGATTTGGCTCTAGGAACTCAGCCTATTCCATTCCTCCATACCGCATGGCCCCGCTAGAGTTGAAAGAATTGAAGGAACAATTGCAAGATCTGCTTGATAAGGGCTTCATTAGACCTAGTGTCTCGCCCTGGGGTGCACCTGTGTTGTTTGTGAAAAAGAAATATGGATCGATGAGGATGTGTATTGATTATCGGCAGTTGAACAAAGTCACCATCAAGAACAAGTATCCATTGCCGAGGATTAATGATTTATTTGATCAGCTTCAGGGTGCCAAGGTATTTTCGAAGATTAATTTGAGATCTGGTTACCATTAATTGAGGATTAGGGCATCCGATGTCCCTAAGACAACTTTTCGGACTCGGTATGGATATTATGAGTTTCTAGTGATGTCATTTGGGTTGACAAATGCCCCAGCAACATTCATGGATTTGATGAACCGGGTGTTCAAGCCCTACTTAGATTCCTTTGTGATTGTGTTTATTGATGATATCTTGATCTACTCCCAAAGTCGAGAGGAGCATGAGCAGCACCTTCATATCATTCTTCAGACTCTGAGAGACAGCCAATTATATGCTAAGTTCTAAAAATGCGAGTTTTGGTTGAGTTTAGTTGCTTTCTTGGGTCACATTGTATCAGCAGAGGGTATTCAGGTGGATCCTAAGAAGATTGAGGCAGTCTAGAACTAGCCTAGACCCACATCAGCTACAGAGATCCGTAGTTTCTTGGGTTTGGAAGGCGACTACCGTCGATTCGTGGATGGTTTTTCATCTATAGCAACCCCGTTGACCCAGAAGGGTGCCCCATTCAGGTGTTCAGATGAGTGTGAAGCGAGTTTTCAGAAGCTCAAGATAGCTTTGACTACGGCACCGGTATTGGTGTTACCCATAGGTTCATGATCATATACGGTATATTGTGATGCATCTCGTATTGGTCTGGGTGCGGTATTGATTTAGGGTGGCAAGGTTATTGTATATGCTTCGCGGCACCTAAAAGTTCACGAGAAGAATTACCATGTTCATGATCTAGAGCTGGCAACCATTGTTCACGCCCTGAAGATTTGGCGGCACTATCTTTACGACGTGACATGTGAGGTATTCACGGATCATCGGAGCTTGCAGTATTTGTTCAAGCAGAATGAGCTCAATTTGAGGCAGGGGAGGTGGTTAAAGCTATTGAAAGATTATGATATCACCCATCCCGGGAAGGCCAATGTGGTATCCGATGCTTTGAGTAGAAAGTCAACGAGTATGGGCAGCCTTGCATTCATTCCAGTCGGTGAGAGACCGCTTGCATTGGATGTTCAGGCCCTGGCCAACCAGTTCGTGAGGTTGGATGTTTCTGAGCCCAGCCGTATTCTAGCTTATACAGTTTCTCGGTCTTCTTTGTTTGAGCGTATCAGAGATCGGCAATATGATAACCCTCATTTGTTGGTCCTTATGGACACAGTGCGGCACAGTGGTGCCAAGCAGGTTGCTGTTGGAGATGATGGAGTTTTGCGGATGCAAGGTCATATTTGTATGCCTAATGTGGATGGACTTCGTGAGTTGATTCTGGAGGAGGCCCATAGTTCCCGGTATTTTATTCATCCGGGCTCCACCAAGATGTATCAGGACTTACCACAACATTATTGGTGGAGGAGGATGAAGAAGGATATAGTTGCATATGTAGCACGGTGTCTAAATTGTCAGTAGGTAAAGTACAAGTATCAAAGACCTGGTGGTTTGCTTCAGAAGATAGAGATTCATGAGTGTAAGTGGGAGCGTATCACTATGGATTTTGTTGTTAGACTCCCACAGACTCAGAGGAAGTTCGATGCAGTTTGGGTCATTGTGGACATGCTGACCAAATCAACGCATTTCATTCCTGTGGCAGTTACCTATTCCTTGGAGCGGTTGGCAGAGATTTACATCCGCGAGATCATCCGTCTTCACGGTGTGCCAGTGTCTATCATTTCTAATCAAGGCACGCAGTTCACCTCGCATTTTTGGAGGGCAGTACAACGTGAGTTGGGAACGCGGGTTGAGTTGAGCACAATGTTTCATCCTCAGATGAACGGACAGTTCGAGCGCACTATTCAGCTCTTGGAGGATATGCTCCGCGCATGTGTCATAAACTTCGAAGGATTGTGGGATCAGTTCTTACCCCTTGCAGAGTTTGCCTACAACAATAGCTACCAGTCGAGAATTCAGATGGCTCCCTATGAGGCATTATATGGTAGGCGGTGCCGGTCGCCAGTTGGGTGGTTTGAGCCGGGGGAGGCTCAGTTATTGGGAACAAACTTAGTACAGGATGCCTTGGATAAGGTTAAGATTATTCAATATTGACTTCGCACAGCTCAGTCCAGGCAGAAGAGTTATGCTGATCATATAGTTCGTGATGTTGCATTCTTGGTCGGGGAGAGAGTGTTACTTTGGGTATCACCCATGAAGGGTGTAATGAGGTTCGGAAAGAAGGGCAAGTTGAGCCCTAGGTATATCGGACCTTTTGAGATTCTAGAGAGAGTAGGAGAGGTGGCATATAGGCTTGCGTTGCCACCAGGGTTATCGTTAGTTCATCCGGTGTTCCATGTGTCCATGCTTCGAAAGTATCACGGCGATCCGTCCCATGTGTTAGATTTCATCTCTATCCAGTTGGACAAGGATTTGACTTACGAGGAGGAACCGGTGGCTATTCTAGCCCGGCAAATTTGCCAGTTGAGATCAAAGAGTTACCCTTCAGTTCGAGTGCAGTGGAGAGGTCAGCCTGTTTAGGGAGCTACTTGGGAGTCCGAGTCCGATATGCGGAGTAGATATCCCCACCTTTTCACCAGCTCAGGTACTTTTCTATGTCCGTTTGAGGACGAATAATTGTTTTAGAGGTGGAGAATGTGATGACCCAAAAGGTCATCTTATGTTTTAGAACTCGATTCTGCGCTCTTAAGCTTTAAAAATCTCATTTTTACCCTCCTCGATTTGCGTGCACAGTCCGGGTATTGGCCCGAAAGGCTTATATGTTAAAACTGATAAAAATAAGAATTTTTGCCTAAAAACTTTAATTGAGTTGACTTCGGTCAATATTTTTGATAAACAGACCCGGATCCGTGTTTTGACGGTCTCGGTGGGTCCGTATTAAAATATGGGGCTTGGACGTATGCTCGAAATCGAATTCGGAGGTCCCTAGCTCGAGCTACGAATTTTTGATGAAAATTAAAAGTATGAAAATCTAATGTCTTTAAGAATTGATTGATGTTTGGCATTTTTAGTACCGGGTCCGTATTTTGGTTTCGGTGCCCGGTAAAGGTTCACTATAATATTTAAGACTTGTCTGTAAAATTTGGTGAGAAACGGAGTTGGTTTGACGTGATTCAGACATCCAGTTGAGAAAATAGAAATTTTAAAGCTTTCTTGAAAATTTCATTCGATTTGGTATTCAATTCATAGTTCTAGGTGTTATTTTGGCGATTCGATCGCGCGATCAAGTTCGTATGATATTTTTAGACTTGTGAGCATATTTGGTTTGGAGCCCCGAAGGCTCGGGTGAGTTTCGGATAGGCTATGGAGTGAAAATTTGACTTTGGTGAAATTGCTGGTGTAACTTATTTTGTTGCAGGCCTCTGATCTCGCATTTGCGAGATCAGGCATCACAATTGCGACAATCGAAAGTTCCGCATTTGCGAGCTTCTCATCGCAAATGCGAAGAGAAGCTGGGCCACGCAGTTATCGCAATTTCGAAATAACCTTCGCATTTGCGAAGTTGGTCTGGGGAAGGTAGTCTTCACATTTGCGACGTTTTTGTTGCATTTGCGGTCATCCAGAGTTCACATTTGCGAACCTTGCTTCGCATTTGCGAAGGCAATAGAAGTGTGAAGGGTTTCGCATTTGCGAGCTTCGCAATTGCGAAGCTCAGGTCGCAAATGCGACATCTGCAGTTGATCAAAATGAATTTTGGACGGGATTTTTGATTAATTTCCCAATTTTTCAAAACCTAAAACACAAGAGGCGATTTTCCAATGACTATTTCTTTCCCAAATCATAGGTGAGTGATTCTAAACTAGTTTATTTCAATATTTCACTACATTTTACAAGATTTCAATCACAAATCTAGAGTTTTCATGGTAGAATTAGGGATTTCAGAAATTTGGGAATTTAGACCTCAATTTGAGGTCGGATTCCAAAATAAATTATATATCCGGGCTCGGGGGTGAATAGGTAAATGAATTTTGGTCCGAACCTCGAGTTTTGACCAAGCGGGCCCGAGGTCGATTTTGACCTTTTGGAGGAAAAATTGGGAAATCAAAATTTATGTAATGTAATTGATTCCTTTAGTAATATTTTATATTATTGAGTTTTCTTTAATAGATACAAGTGGTTTGGAGGTGGATTCTAGAGGAAAACCTGTGATTGAGTATTAAGTGGCATTCGGAGCGAGGTAAGTATTGTGTCTAACTTTGACTTGAGGGAATTAGGAACCTCAGACTTTTTGTTATGTGAAATTCATGTGAGCGGCGTATATGTGAGGTGACGAGTACTTATGCGCCGCCAATTTTCCTGTTTTCCCTGTTTCTCCCGTTTTTCTAATATTGTCTCTTTCCTATGCCTAATTGCTACGTGTTTATACTAGTGTTGTTAAATTGATCGTTCTTATCATGTTTACGGATTTTCTTGTGATAATTGAGTATTTATTTCAAAGTTGAGATTGATATTGTGGAACCAAATGTTGAAGTAAGTCTTGTACTTGTTATTCTATCTCCCTGTTATTATTTATGCATTGCATTATGGTAAGGGAGAGTGTTAATGCACGAAGGATGATGCAGTGTCATATTGTGAGTGTAAAAGCACGAAGGGTTATGGTAAGGGGGAGTGTTAAAGCACAAAGGGTGATGTCGTACCATATTGTGAGTATTAATGCACGAAGGGTGATGTCGTGCCATATTGTGAGTGTAAAAGCACGAAGGGTGATGTCGTGCCACATTGTGAGTGTTAATGCACGAAGGGTGATGCCGTGATATTTTTCCTTTACTGTATTTGTGTTCCTGTTGATTCATAGTACATTGGTTGTTTCAGTTATCATTCTGCTATAGTTCTTTATCTCGTATTTTCCCCAGCATGTTTCCCCCTCCCGATATTTCTTGTCTAGCTCTTCATTATTGTTATTTGTATATACATTGTTAAACTGTACAGGTTGATTTGTAGGTGCCTTGCCTTAGCCTCGTCACTACTTCGTCGAGGTTAGGCTCGACACTTACCAGTACATGAGGTTGGTTGTACTTATACTGCACTCTTCACTTTCCGTGCAAATTTTAGTACGGGCTCAGGTTGATCGAGATTTTTTGCTGTTGGACCCTCTATCCGGAAACTCAAGGTAGATCTGTCGGCGTTCACAGGCCTTGAAGTCCCCGTCTATCTTTTCAGTTTTATTGTTTTCCTCATTCAAATAGTTATATTTCTCTTAGACTATTATTTGTAGTAAATTCTAGAATGCTCGTAGATTGTGACTTCAGATCTGGGTGGTAGTAATTAAATGCAGTTTTTATATTATTCCGCTCTCACTATATTTCATCTTAGCTAATTGTGGTTATTTAATGAATGGAATAATAAATGGTTTAATGATTCTCTAATGTTGGCTTGCCTAGCAAGTGAAATGTTAGGCGCCATCACAGTCCCCGACAGTTGCCCTGGACTTGGTATTCTTCTTGGGCTTTCGGGTCCGGGTGGCCGCCCTCTTCTTTCTCTACCCCTCGAGGTCCGGGTAACCTGTATACTTTCTCGTTTTCTTCTTCTAATCCTTTGCGGAATCCCCGGGCTGTCCCGAGACGGAGGGCTCGGCAGGCAAGGACGGGTCCTCATCCTCATCAATCGGCCTAAGTTTAGTGGTCTTAGGCTGACTGCAAGAAAAAAATGAAAAGTTAGCACTATGTAAGTAAAAAGCGTGATATTAACAGTTTTAGGAAAGAACCTCACCATGAGAAAGGGCCTCCCATCTTCCCTTCGAAAGCTTGCGCCATGCGCGCTCAGAGTAAGGCATCTACTTATAAATCCCCTCGATCCACTCGTTAAATCGAGGGGATTGCATATGGAACTCGAGCAACGACTGCATGACCACAAACACAAGCGATGAGAAAAAGAAATATAAGGGAAGAAACACCCAAGAAAGACAATACTTAGGGGATGCGTTCCACTCCTCGGGGAACGACATAAACTCGGGGGGAATCAGGTCTTCGGTTTTCATCTGAATGAACCGTCCCTGCCAGCCTCGGTCTCGGTCCTCGTCAATGCTCGAGAAAGGAGCCTTACTTGCTTGGTGGACGAGCTTGATCAGTCCCCCTCGGAAGATTCAGGGACTGTACAAACGTAGTAGGTAGTCGAGGATGAACCGATGAGACTCAGTGTTATTTATGAAGTGACACAAGTGGATCACAATCCTCCAGAAGGATGGGTGGATTTGCCCAAGGCATACCTCGTATCTCTTTTATAAAGCAAGAACTACAGGGTCTACAGGGACGAGCGTGAAGGGGTAAGTGTAAACACTCAGATACCCCTTCACGTGAGTAGTTATATCATCATTGAGCCCGGGGACAACCACATTTTTACCCTCCCACTTACAGTCTGCTAAGACTACATGTAGGGTTTCTTCGGTGACATAGCATATCTATCTCGATGCTCCCTCACCCCGGTCTTGTTGGCTAGAGGCCTTCACGACTTGAAGTCATCCCCGATAGAGCAACCCCCCGGGTATGAAACTTTTCATGGGGAGCTCCGGAGCTGTCACGACCCAAAATCCACTATAGGCCGTGATGGCGCCTAACACCACCGTCAGGCAAGCCAACCGTGATTTATCAATTTAATTACTCGTTTTATTACTTTCGAAATAATAGATTTTAATAAGAGAGAGATGTACACTTCTAACCCCATGGGAACGTACAACATTTGTAGTTTATAAAAGAAATGAATGGCGATAATAATATACGAAACCGTGAGCATCAACTAGTATAGCCCTAAAACTCGGTGTCATAAATGTATGAGCATTTTCTAAAGAGTACAATAATAATACAATATCTGTCTAGAATGTAGATAAGACACGATAAAATAAATAGTACGATGGAGACTCGGTGGACTGCGATGCGTAGCCTGGAATGCAGCTCACGTAAGGTCCCCTCAATAGGTGCGCCTACGCGCCAAGATGATCACCAAATGAACTTGTCAGATCCTGCACATTTAGTGCAGAAGTGCAGCATGAGTACGTAAATCAACGCGTACCTAGTAAGTATCTAGCCTAAATCCGGAGAAGTAGTAACGAGGGGTCGACATCGACACTTACTAGAGGTCCAATAAGACAATATAATAAATCATAAGCAGATATGAAGCGCACAACAATAATGGGGTAAATTTGTAAGTTACGTAATCTTCCAAATATTTCTTTTAACGTATGAATTTCTCAATCTTGTATTCTATAAGGAATACGTCAAGTGCCAATATCAAATGAATAAGGAATACCATATAAAATGTCGGGCATCAGTGGAAAGATAATCCCGTGAGTGTTCGAGCTACCAGCTATATAACGCACGATTATGCCGAGATCTTTCGGACCGATCTAGAATAATGTGTACACTGCTGAGGGTCGAGTGACATGAACCATAGATGCATCTATTATACTGCCGAGGCATTGGCCCATTCTACAAGAAAGGAAGGAAATCACCGAATCACGAGGCACGTGCTTACAATATAGTACATGGGTACAATAATAAATATACTCCTTTACATTTATCAAATATCTTAGCGACAACTCAAGGTGATAAAGCTCGGCCTAATATGTTTATATGTTTCTAAATCAATTTCAGTTAAAATTTTAATTAATTAAACTATCAAAATAAGTCCAAACAATTTAAACATTATATGATAAAGTCTTAAGTCTACCCGGACATAATTATGCTTTAACTACGTAAGGACTCTCGTCACCTCGTGTGTACCCAGTACTCACAACTAGTTGCACATACTAATAAATATCACCTAGGGGTAGTTTCCCCCTCACAAGATTAGACATGAGACTTATCTCGCTCCGAAGTTCCATAACCGGCTCCAACGCCTCTCTAACTCTTCAGTTTAAGGCCAAACGATCCGACACTAGTCAAACAAATATGCAAACCAATAATAATATACTCCAATACTCGTAATAAATCATTTTAAACAAATTTCCAACTCCCCCCGAAAAGTCGATAAAGTCAACCATCGGGCCCGCATGCCCGGATTCCCAAACTTTTTGAAGATAAACGTTACTCATAACAATACGAACTAAAATATATGATTTATTCCCAATTCCATATCCAATTTCGTGGTCAAAATCCAAAAATACCAAATTCTAGGTTTTCTACCAAACTCCCAACAATTTCTACTAATTTTCATGTTCAAATCCATATATAAACCATGTATTCAACTCACAATATGTGGGAATTACTTACCTTGACATAGATGGTGAAAATCTCCAGTTGAAGTTCTCCAAAAATCGCCCAAGCCAAGAGAGAATGAGAGAAAATTCACCAAATCCTGTATAAAAATCAAGCTGCCCAGCGCTTCCTCGCACCTGCGGAACAGTGGCCACTTCTGCGGCTCCGCACCTGCGGAAGACCCATCGTAGATGCTGCTCTAGCTCAAACCAACAGCCCTCACTTCTGCGCCCCAAGTAGCGCACCTGCGCTTCCGCTTCTGCGGGCCTCAAGCGCTTCTGTGCTCGCGCACCTGCGCTTCCAAGCCCACTTCTGCGGCCCAGACCTTCTTGGCCAACCTCCGCTTCTACACTCCAAAGGTCGCATCTGTGATCACGCAGGTGCGGGAATTCCTTCGCACCTGCAGCCTCTACTCAGTTCACTTCCAGCCGCTTCTGCGATGAAGCTTCCGCAGAAGCAGTTCCATTAGCAACCAGAATTCTCTAGCTTTTCCTTAAGTCCAAAATCTGATCCGTTAACCATTCGGAATCCACCAGAGGCCCCCGGGACCTTGACCAAACATACCAATGCATCCCAATATACATTATGAACTTAGTTGAGGTCTCAAATCATGCCAAACAACATCAAAACTATGAATCATCGATCAAAATCCTTCTTTAAGCTTTCAAACTTCGGCGAACGCGTACGAACCGTACCAAAACATTTTGGAATGAAGCCAAACTTTGCGTACAAGTCATAAATCACAATACAAACCTATTCCAAGGCTCGGAATCCCAAACTAACATCAATAACACCAAATCCCACTTCAAAGAAAACATAGGAAATCCTTAAACCTTCAAAATGCCAACCTTTCATAATAAGCACCGAAATGCTCTTGGGCGATCCGATACTCAACTCGAACATACGCCCAAGTCCGAAATCATCATACAAACATATTGGAACGTTCAAATCCCAATTTCGAGGTCGTTTACTCAAAAGTCAAACCTTAGTCAATTCTTTCAAATTAAAGCTTCCGAAATAAAATATTTCTTTCCAAATCAACTCCGAACTCCCTGAAGTTCAATTCCGACCACCCGTACAAGTCATAAAATATGAAGTGAAGCTACTAAAGGTCTCAAACCGCCGAACAATGCGCTAGAGCTCAAAACGATCGGTCGGTCGGGAGTAGCCACATCGACATATGCAGCCGGGTGGAAGATGAATAAGTAGCCTACTGAGGCACTAACTTGGAAGTTTTAGCCATCGTGATCTGGGAAATATGAAGATTTGAAGGGAAGTATGAAGATTCGAAGGAAAATGTAATTACCCGACTTATTATTTTAAGAATTAATGCCCTGTTTAGTGACTTAAGGTCTAGAGAAGCTTCATAATATGTATTATGACCCGCGGGTGTGGTCGAGTTTGATTATCGGAAGATTCGAAATTTAATTAAAAGAACAATTCTCATTTTTGAAGCTTAAATGAAAAGAGTTGACCGGAGATTTGACTTATGTGTAAACGACCTCGGATTCAAATTCTGATGATTCCAATAGCTCCGTATGGTGATTTTGGACTTAGGAGCGTGTCCGGAAAATTATTTAGAAGTCTGTAGTGGATTTTGGCTTGAAATGGCGAACATTTTGATTTTTCGAGAAGTTTGACCAGGGAGTTGACTTTTGATATCGGGGTCGGAATCTAGTTCTGAAAATTTGTATAGGTCCATTATGTCATTTATGACTAGTGAGCAAAATTTGAGGTCAATCGGACGTGATTTGATATGTTTCGGCACAAAATATAGAAGTTGGAAGATTCGAAAACTCATAATTCGATTCGAGGCACGATTCATAATTCCGACAATGTTTGACATGATTTGAATCCTCCACTAAGTTTGTATTGTGTTTTGGGACGTGTTGGTATATTTGGTTGAGGTCCCGAGGGGCTTGGGTGTATTTTTGGGTCATTGGTTGAGATATTAGTAAAGTTAAGAAATTTTGGAGTTTGACCATGGTCAATATCGGGTCAAGTCGACATCTTTTCAGTGTTTTGAGTGCGCGAGCAGGTCCGTAGCGTGCTTTATGATTGAAATTCATATATGGTTTGTGTCCGGGAGGTTCCAAATGAGTTTCGGGGTGAGTTTTGAGCGAGATAGGACATTTCGGCACTCTAATGTTGTACCAGAACTTTTAAAAAAGTGCGGACCGCACAATTTTGAGTGCGGCTGCACTTCAGAGGGAAAGCGCGAACCGTAGAGGACAAGTGCGGACCGCACAATTTTGTGTGCGGCCGCACCCCAGAGGAAAAGTGCGGACCGCACAATTTTGTGTGCGGCCGCACATCAGAGGTTCTGCAGGTTCGATGGTCCAACTTCGGAGGCTTATATCTTTTAATCTACAATGAATATAGAGATGATTCAAAAACAAAAGTTGTATCTCTTTGAATCTAGTTTCCAGAATGGTTTAGAACGAATCATTTGAACATTTGTATAGAAAGTTATGGGCATTTTACTGAAGCCTGGTAGTGTAGAGTGATGAAGTGCGGCCGCACAATTTGGAGTGTGACCGCAACACCTGGAATGTGCGGTCAGCACAATGAGGGGTCAGATTGCATATTATAAAACCGAGGGTTTGGGTATTATTTTACATTTGGACCTAGGGAGCTCAGTTTGTGGCGATCTTTCGTGGGATTTTCAAGAAATTCATCGAGGTAAGTGATTCTAATTCAGATTTAGTTAACATACATGAATATATCATTGCTTTCATCATTTAATCAGTATTTTGAGATGGAAAATTTGGGAAAATTTGTAGAAATTTCATAAAAATAATTTTTTGGGATTTGAATACCGATTCAGAGTCAGATTTTGGATAAAATTGGTATGATTGAACTTGTATCGGAATGGGTGTTAGGATTTCGTAAAATTTATGTCGGGTTCCGAGGGCGGGCCCCCGCGTTGACTTTTTGGAATAAATTTTTAAGTCGACGTATTATTATCTGGAATTGTTTTCGATAAATTTTAATGAAGTTATACAATTAATTTGGATAGATTTGAGCTGTCCGGAGGTCAATTCAAGCAAGAGGGCGATTTTGGAATATCGACATAAATTCAAAAAGGTAATTGTCTTGCTTAACCTCGAGTGGGGGAATTATCCCTTAGGCATCGAGTCTTATGTGCCATTTGTGAAATGTGAAAAACCGTGTACGCGAGGTGACGAGTACGTACTCGAGCTTATATGTGCAAAATTTATTGAGTTAAAGTCTTGGGCATATTGTGTAGTAAATTGGATAATTGTTAGCATTTATTTAATCATCTATTTGCCATACCTCAATTCGCATTTATTGAATTTGTTTTTATATGATGATTTGATGTGAATGTTATTTATATATTTATGTGAATTCCGTGAGATTGATGGTTTGATATTTCTTGGAATTTAATTTCATTATGAATTTTTCCACTGCAAATAATAAATTAAATAAGCTTAAGAAGAGGTGGATATATAATTATTGAGAATTTGGATTAATGAAAGCGTTGCCCTATGCTGTGTAATTTCTATCAATGTTGATTGTTTTTGAGGTCTTATACACATTGTGTGGAGCCTTCGGCTATTTATTGTAAAATTAATTGATTTGTTATATCTTTGGAATTGGTTGTGGCCATTGGGCAAATTGTGCTATAAATTAATTTTTGTTATGTTGCTATGATAATATTTTGTGTAAATTGTTGAGTTATTATTTTGAGGATATAAGGGTGGCATTCCACTGTTGATATTATGTGGGTATAAGGGTGGCATTTCACTGTTGTTATGTGTGTTGGGATATTGTCTAGGTGGAGCGATAAGAGTGGCTATATGAGCGATAAGGGTGGCTATTGATATTGTCAGGGCGGCGGGATAAGGGTGGCTTTAGGAGAGATAAGGGTGGCTATTGATATTGTCATGGCGGAGGGATAAAGGAGGCTATTATAGGAGTGATAAGGGTGGCTATAGGTGTCACGACCCAATTTTCCCTCTGTTTGGGTATCGTGATGGCACCTAGTCTTAAGGACTAGGTAAGCCTAACCATAATTAAAAACAACAACATTAATTAAATAGAATCTCTTAAAATTCCCAAAATCGGTAGTACAAGTCATAAGCTCTACAGAGTATTTAATAGAAAACTTCTAAATACAACTGTCCAGAAATAAGAATAAACAGTGCAAAACGAAAAGTTGAAGGTGACTCTGAAGCCTGCGAATGCAGCAGCAGGTTTACCTTGAGTCTCCACAGCAACAATTCACACAGCTAGCTAACGAACAAGTACCTGGTTCTGCACAAAAATGTACAGAAGAGTAGCATGAGCACACCACAGCGGTGCCCAGTAAGTATCAAGACTAACCTCGGTGGAGTAGTGGCGAGGAACAGTCAAGACACCCACTGGTCTAATAAACTGAACAAATATAAGTACATGAACAACAGAAGTATGATGTCACATAAAGACTATGCAATATGGCTTACAGTAAAGTGATAGCAATAAGGAAGGAAACAATAAGTATCAGCGGAATATCATGAAAATGACACAGAAAGGTGAATGGAACATAATCTAAATCCGAAATCACAAATACAGCAAGGACAAGTAATAACTCAGCAACTACAAATGCTTTTACATCAGGTTTTTGTCAATAACTCCACGGGGTACCGAACCTCGGACAAATCACAACTCACGGGTCTCAATACCTGAATTCTAACACTTGGCATCCTGTGCCCTCATAACATCTCATAACCGCACTGACGACTCACGTGCCAATAGAGTCATTCTCACATAGAAGGCAAGTAAACAATGGTGAGCATCTATGCTCAACAATATCAAGAACACCTCTTATCCGATAAGAATGCTTAACTACGTGTATGCTTGTGCAAGTGTCCTACCATAGTCCATATCAACAAATAAGCATAAGAAAAAAGAACGGACAACATGTATAATATTTTCTCACAGCTTTCACAAGATAAAGCTCACACAGGTATGTATACCACTTCACAAATATCAACAACAAGAATGCCCCCAGGCCACAAATCATCACAAATCAATCCCTGACACAGCCCATCTTGTCTCGCCACGTATGCAATAGTAACATAAATGCTTGCCTTGTCTCGCCACACGTGCATAATAATATTCTCATCTTGTCTCGCCACATGCGCAATCCACATATATATATATCCCGCCTTGTCACACCACATGTGCAAATATCAATAGTAACAACAGCACGCTGCATGTGCATATATCAATGGTAACAATAGCACGACAGAAACCTCGTGCAACCCCATAATAACAACCGCACGGCAGAAACCTCATGCATCACAATAATAACAACCGCACAGTAGAAACCTCGTGCATCACCACTACAAGTACAACAACAACAATGACAATAATACAAAGTACGACAAGTAAATCAACTCAAGAACTTTAATTCACAAAGAAACGATAGAACCAATTCACAAGGAATAACCACAATAAAGAATGCTAGGCGTAAAAAGAACATCTCAACAAAGGGAAAACTAATGTGTAACAACGATCCCACAATATACACTTCAACAACATAGAAGCTAACACGAATCAAATAATGCCAAATAAAACAAGTCGACTAAGATATAGGATATCTAAACTTCTTTTAAGGTTAAGGAAATTACGAAGGATATTCAACAATTCAATTAAGGATAAGCAGCGAAAAAATAATCATAACCTCAATTAAGACTGAACAATTATAGGATGAAATAATATAAATTTCAAATAAAGATAAGCAGTTATGAAAAGATAGCATGGCAATAAAAGAGATAACAGTTTCAATTAAGGCACATATGAATCAAGTAACAATAATAGTGGATCATGAAGCAATTGATTCTAATTAAGCAGGTAGATTTGAATCTAGTACTTAAGATATATAATCATAACAAGAACAACTGCATATTCAATGAATACAAGGACCTAAGAACCCTAAAAGGACAACTTTCCACAAATAAGTCCGTGCACGCACCCGTCACCTCGTGTACACAGACTACAATCAACATAGAAGACTCAAATCCTAAGGGGAAGTCCCCACACAAGGTTAGGCAAGATACTTACCTCGAACCAAGCTCAATCAGTCCGTAAGAATGCCCTTTCCTCGATTATCAAACTCCGAATGGCCCAAATCTAGCCAAACGCAAATTGCACATCATGAATACAACCATAATAGACTCATCTAATTAGTGAAATCAATATTTTAACAAAAATTCTGAAACCGCCCTAAAAAGTCGACCCGGACTCACATCTCGAAATCGGGTAAAAGTCACAAAATACGAACACCCATTCACTCAAATCGTCAAAATACTAAAATCATCAAATTTCGATACCATTTTGTCCCTCAAATCGTGATTTTTCATTTTGAAAATTTTCTTCAAAAACCACCATTTTCCTCAACTCAAAACACAAATTAAATAATAAAAATAAAGATAGAATCGTGGAAATAAATAAATTCTAGTTGTAGAACACTTACCCAATCAATTTGCTTGAAAAATCCATAAGGAAGCTCCCAAAACCGAAGTCTAAAACTCAAAATATGAAAAAACAATGGCAAAACCCTCGACTTAATGTTTCTGCCAGGATTTCCACATCTGCGGACTAGGAGACGCACCTGCGCACTCGCATTTGCGAGAAAGAGTCCACATCTACGAACTCAGCTGGCCAGGCATGGAACCGCATCTGCGGATTTACAGCAGCACCAGCGGCACCGCAGAAGCGAAAGGGGGGAACGCAGAAGCGAGCTTCTTCGCAGATGCGATCAAGGGACCGTAGAAGCGGCCTTCGCACCTGCATGCAAGCTTCCACAGAAGCGAGCAAGCTCCCAGGCCTCAAGGATCGCAGAAGTGACCAGGCTCACACAGAAGCAGATCCGCACCTGCGCTCCAAGCGTCGTAGGTGCGAAAACACCCAGAACCAGACCTGTTCAAAACCATGAAAAACATCTGAAACTCGTCTGAAACACACCCGAGGCCCCCGGGACCTCGTCCAAGCATACCAACAAGTTCCATACCCTAATACGGACTCGCTTGAGGTCTCAAATCACATCAAACAATGACGAAACTACGAATTGCACCATGAATCAAACTTATAAATTTTCAAATCTTTCAACTTCTAAAACCCGTGCTGAAACCTATCAAATCAATCTGGAATGACGTCAAATTTACAGGCAAGTCCTAAATAACATAACGGAGTTGTTCCAACTCTCGAAATCGCATTCCGACCCCGATATCAAAAAGCCCACTTCCGGTCCAAATTTTCAAAAATTTGACTTTCGCCATTTCAAGCCTAAATCAGCTACGGACCTTGGATTTACAGTCCGGACACGCTCCTAAGTCCAAAATCACCCATCGGAGCTAATGGAACCGACAGAACTCTATTCCGGAGTCGTTTTCACATAGTTCTGACTACGGTCAAAATCCTAAGACTTAAGCTTCCGTTTTAGGGACTAAGTGTCCCAAATCACTCTGAAACATCCGGTAACCGAATTCAACCACGCACGCAAGTCAACACACATAATATGAAGCTGCTCAGGGCCTTATGCCACCGGACGGGACTTAAATTCTCAAAACGATCGGCCGGGTCGTTGGCTATAGGAGAGATAAGGGTAGCGATTGTCAGGGATGATATGTGATGATGTGGAGTGGTTGCATTGGTGATTTTATGTGATGTTGTGATTTTCCTTGTGTTTATTTTTATACCTTGTGCAATTTGTCTTGTTGTTGGTAAATTGATAATAGTCTGATTTATGTTGAAATTGGGAGCATGTGGCTATTGCCAGGCGGATTATGAAAAGAAATGTGGGAACGAGGTGCCATGAGTAAATAATGATGATATTGGCACATGAATTGTCCCTGTAGTTGAGATATTACATGGGCACGAAGTGCCGGGGAAAATATGATGGTTTTTATTATTGGCACGTGAACTGTCTATGTAGATGTGATATGAAAAATGGGCACGAGGTGCCGGGGAAATATGATAATTTAATTATGGGCACGAAGTGCCGTGAAAATATGAAAAGAGCTGAAACCCGTATTTTTATGATTATGAAATGAGGTGTCACATGGTGATTTTTAATTGAAAGAATTATATTCAAAATATTTATTTGGAAGAATTTTTATTCAAAAAGTAGTATTTGAAGGAATTGTATTTGAAAGATATTTATTTGAGGAAATTATATTTGAAAAAGATTTATTGAAAGAATTATATTTGAAAGATATTTATTTGAAGAAATTGTATTTGAAAGAGTTTTATTCAGAAGAATTATATGTGAAAGATATTTAATTGAAGGACTTGATTTAATTGGGTGTACTTATATTTATTAATTGTTGAACGATATAACTGGTTGATTTGTGTTTCCCTTATTGTTATTTGTTTACTATTATTTTCTATATCATATTGCACATGTTATTAGACTAGTGAGTGTCTTGATTGTACCTCGTCTCTACTCCACTGAGGTTAGTCTTGATACTTACTGGGTACCGACCGTGGTGTACTCATTTTACATTTTTGTACATTTTTGTGCAGAGCCATGTATTGGAAATATCAGACTCGGACAGAGTTAGAGTGGGATCTCAAGGATTCAAGGTAGAGCTGCTTGGTCGTCGCAGTTCCTTGGAGTCTTTTCATTTTATTGTACTGTTATTTATTATTCAAATAGTATTGGGTATTCGATCCTTGAGATCATTTCATGTATTCAGTTAGAGTTCGTGACTCAGTACTACCTGTCTTGGGAGGTTGTTATATTCATATTTGTTCTTCTGTTGGTTTTGATTACCTATTTAATTCATATTCAAAAAAGAAAATGGCGTCGAAATGTAATGAAAATCGGCTTACCTAGTCTTAGAAACTAGGTGCCATTACGACGCCTGTGGTGGGATTTTGGATCGTGACAGTAAAGTATAAAGGTTTGAAGAAAAAAGTATGAAGGTTTGAAGGAGGGATGAAGATATGAAGATCTGGACCAGAAATCTAAGAACAAATATGAAGATTTGAAGATCAGAGATGAAGATAGGAAGATTGAAAAAGTTGAAAACCGCTAGAAAATTTGAAGGTAAAAGCTAGGATCGGAAAGTGAATGAAGTATAAAAGGTCGAAGCTTTTATAGGGGAAAATGAAATCAATACGCGATGTTTCACATTCGAAGACAACCAGCCGATGACCAACACATGTTCGAAGTCAGAATGATATGACTGATGGGACGTTTCGGCTTATCTGTCACCTCGGTTGCAACGTATGAAGGAAGGAATCGGGGTTCATCTATCATTTCGGCAAAACCTACTCTCTGAAAAATGAGGGGACTATCTATATACGGGTAAAATTGGGACTAACGCACACCCCGATTTCCCGGTGGATCAAACGAAGTAAGAGTATGAATATATGAGATCGAAATCGAAGCTGGGAACTCTTTGTATTAAGGCCCGAACGGAGTGCTCACCATCGGACTTGATAAGATGATGCACCCCGGACTCGGGACGAGTTCTGAGACTTCGGGGAGCGCAATGAACAGTTGTAGGCGACAGATAGAGGGCCATGATATTCGGAACCAACCGGATATCACAGTGTGGATCTCGCTCGATGAGGAGTAAAAATATTTCCTTAGTCTTTTAAATATTAAGTCTTCTAAATATCCTTTTTAGCTTTTCTTACTCTATAATGGAGTAATCTCTTTTCGTTGGGATAGCTGATGAAGCTTGACATATTTTATAGTACTATCTCAATTGTTATATATTCTTGTCTTGAAACTCTTTATTTATATTTCATACTGTGCTGGAATGATGGTTTTTAATTACTCTATTAACACATCTACATATTTTATCTCTAAGTTGTTCTTATATTGTAATTCTCACAGAGCAAAATTAATATATAATAACTAATGAATAAAATAGTAGAGTGAGAGTAATTTTTTAGTAAACTATAATTTCAAGTCATAAACTTGCTTGCCTCAGTTTTAATTCTCACGGAGGAATTGTTGTAGGCAAGATTATTGATCCTTAGTAAAAATATTCTCATAAAGTTTTTACTTTCTTTTAGCACAATTCAAGCAAGAAATATTTTGGTTTAAACGTCACTAGTCTTAAGTTGATTAATTAACATAATCCTCACGGAGTATTATTAATTGGTTATTTATTAGTGAGCAAAATATAATTGTATTAGAAATAAGAAATTATTTTTTATAGAAATAAATGTAGAAATTGAGATTTTATTATAGTAATATTATTAAATGAATTCAATGATTCCCAACTCATTTTTAATTAGTAATCTTCCTAAAGTTATTTGTTTTGTTTAAGTAATTAACAAGTTTTAAACCTCACTCACTTTTCATCAATCTGATTTTCTCAAATAGTAGTTAAAATATTATAAGTCTGTAACATAGATTATCCAGTCTCCGTGGGATGATATCTTAAACTATACTAGAATTTGTCAGAGTACGAGTAGGAAATTTCAATACACATTGGCCTCGTCATGGATTATCGGATGTTGAGGTACAGAACTTAAAGTGAAAATTTTGATTTGGTTATCATCACAAACAAGAAAAAGAAAAAGAAATGAACGTACATAACATAATAATTTAAGTATTGAGCATTGATATGTTCAATATTATTTATACCTTATAATCAAACTTAAACAATAATTGTAGTTCATCTTATTAAGTAGCACGCATTAGTGAATATCAAAAATAAATTGTAAATAACCTAATATAATATATTGAATTGGACTAAAAAAAAATCGGTGCATAAATTCTTTTGTGTTCATGCAGTTCCAGAGAAGATTGTAAAAGAAATTCATTATGTTGTCGATGTAAAACTTAATTCCTATATAAAAAGAATAAAATAAAAGTTGAAGAGTAAAGTAGATATACTAATTAATGAGTGAAGAAAATTATCATAATTTATGAATTTATTGGTATAAAATAATCTCAATCAAATTACAAAAAATCTACATTGTAACACATTAGTGGTCATGGGAACAGTTTTAAAGATATAAAGGTTTAACATGCGACATCAAATAACAGGCTTAAGAGTAGAAAGGGAAAAAATCTACCCAATTCTGCTGCGCATGTACCAACTGATATTAATTTTTCATGGTGATAAATTGAGATAAAACTACATAAATTATAAACTATGGCTGAGTGATAGAACTTATTTAAATGAAATTATCATGCATTTACTATTTTATACATTTCCTGAAAAATAAATGTTCGTAAATAGTGTGATTCGAAAGGTAGCTGGCACATTTCCTAGTTTAAAAATTAATTTTCAACAATTTATTTTAAAAAAATGACAACCTGCAAACTTTTTTATTTATTGGTTAATCCCTATAACTATGCAATGATAGTAAATTATATTTATACAAGCAGATCACTTAGAAGCATGAATTAATAACCTAGTAAAAATGGAAAATTTCCTACTTTAAGGGTTAAAATATGGTGAAAATGTAAAAAAAAAAAAAAAAAAAAAAAGGGTCTTCGCGTTATTTAGTTTAAAAAACACCAAAATATTTGTTTTGTAGTTCTTATGCTGAACATCGAAATTCATAATTCAATAAAACTTGTGACTTTTTGTATGATGATTTCATCACTTTTGTATAGTATCATTTGATGTGTTAGAAATAATCCTATGTTATGAAAATATTATATTGTGCATGTCCATTTATTACTCAGTTGTAGATAATCTTCCTGAAAAAGAATATTCATTTAGTCCTCTATTGAAATTTATATACAAGCAGTTGATGCAGGCAGATTGCAAGCAACTCAACTGTCACGGCCCAATTTCACCTATAGGTCTTGATGGCGCCCAACACTATAGCTAGGCAAGCCAACAAATAAATTAAACATATATCAATTATTTTCAGAATAATTCTTTTTAAGTAATTTTATTATTTTACTAGCAATATTCAAGAAATTAGAAAAGATACTGATTTAACTTAAATAATAAAATTCCAAATTCTACCAATGTGTATGCCAAGATGTGGTGTCACAAGTGTATGAGCATCTAGTAGATTATACAAAACCTCAAATACTGTCTGAAATAAAAATAGACAGAATGAAAATACAAGGAGAGACACTGATAGCTGCAGAATAGCTCAGAAAGGCAGCTCATCATTATGCCCTTGGATAATGTGGGTGTAAGACGATAGGTCCCCCACTAGTACTTGCCTCAGGTCCTGCACAAAAAGTGTAGCAAGTGTAGTATGAGTACGTAAACAACATGTACCTAGTAAGTATCAAGCCTAATCTCAAAGTGGTAGAGACGAGATGGCCGACTTTGACACTCACTATGAGTCAATAATAATAATTGAAATAAAACTATAATATCTAAATCAACATGATTCACAGAATATAACAATAATTTATTTAATCATCAGAAATAATTAAATTCCTTCAATTCCAATAAATTTTCAATTTATCAATTAGTCTCATTGACAGGAATAACAACAATTCCTTAACAAACAGGGATAATAATTCTTTAAATTTTAAAGATTTCCAATTTATCAATTAGCTTCACAAGCTGCAATAAACTATCAAAGTATCGTGTAATTATTATTATTAAGTACAATTTCTGTCGAGGTCGTACGGCTCGATCCAGAGCGTCGTGTACACTGCCGAGGGACGTGCGGCACGATCCATAGATGCATCTATCCTGCCGAGGCGTTCGGCCCGCTACACAAGAAAGGAGGACATTTTCTTATGTACCTCCGGAATGAGAGTATATTTATTATAAGATAAATTCAGGAGGAAGAACAATTTCTCTTAACAATTAATTAATTTAAACAGAAAATCAAGTATATGAGATTTTTATCCTTTAATATTTTTATCTAACAATTCACAATATATGTATATATCAAATAATATTAATTAAACAAAGAATACAATTTACACAAGTAATTTATGCTTTGAGTTCTAAACTACCCAAACTTTAGCATTAATAGTAGCTACGCACGGACTCTCGTCACCTCGTGCGTACGTAGCCCCCACAATTAGCAACAATTATTAAATTTTAATCACCTTTGAGGTAATTTTCCCCTCACAAGATTAGACAAAAGATTTACCTTTACTGTTTGTTGTGTGAATTGCCGGGGTAATTGGTTCGGGTCCATTGAGGTTTTGGAAGGAATTGGAACACTTAGTTTCAAGGTTTAAAGCTTAAGTTAAAATAGTGACCGTATGCGGACTTATGGGTAAACGACCTCGGATTCGAGTTTTGATGATTCCAATAGTTTCGTATGGTGATTTTGGACTTAGGAGCGTGTTCGAAAAATTATTTGGAAGTCCGTAGTGAAATTAGGCTTGAAATGCCAAAAGATGAATTTTTGGAAAGTTTGACCGGGGGGTTGACTTTATGATATCGAGGTCGGAATCCGTCCGAAAATTTGAATAGGTCTGTAATGTGAAATGTGACTTGTGTGCAAAATTTGAGGTCAATCGAACGTGATTTGATAGGTTTCGAAGTCATTTGTAGAATTTGGAAATTTGGAAATTTATAAGTCTTGAATCTGTGTGTAGTTCGTATTTTTGAGGTTGTTAGGTATAATTTGAGGCCTCGAGTTGGTCCGTATTATATTATGGAACTTGTTGGTATGTTCGGACGGGGACCCGAGGGCCTCGGGTGAGTTTCGGATGGTTAACAGATTGATTTTTGAATTTGGAAGATTGCTGGAACTAAAGCTTTCTGGTGTAATCACACCTGCGGAAAAGTAGTCGCAGGTGCGAGCTCGCAAGTGCGAGCAGGGGTGCGCTGAAGCGGGATGTGCAGGTACGGAAAATGCTTCGCAGGTGCGGAATCGCACCTGTGCGAGAAGGAGCGTAGATGCGGGCAGAGGGTTGTGAGGCATTGGTCGCAGGTGCGAGGGAAAATTCGGCACTTGCGTCTGCAAATGCGACGTTTTGCTCGCACAAGCTGATGCGCAGGTGCGCAAATCTTGTCCGCAGATGCGGAAATCGCTGGGGCAGAACCTTAAAATTCGAGGGTTCAACATTTTTCACCCATTTTCGGATTTTGGAGCTCGGGTTGGGCGATTTTGGAGAGGAAATTTTTCACACAACTTGGGGTAAGTGTTCTTAACTCCCTTGTGATTATATTCCATAAATTAATCTTCATTTTTGGTGTAAGATTATTGAATCTTCAAGAGAAATAGAAGGAAATTTCTATAATGTCACAAAATGAATTTTTCAAGTTTGAATACCGATTTGGAGTCGGATTTGAGTGAAATTAGTATGGTTAAACTTGTAATTGGATGAGTTATCGTATTTTGTGAGTTTCGTCGGATTTTGAGACGTGGGCCCCACAGGTAATTTTTGGAGCGTAATTTCGGATTTTGTGGAAAATATTGGCATTTTGACATGGAATTAATTCCTATAAATTGTGTGGACTGAATCAAATTAATTGTGGTAGATTCAAGCCGTTCTGGAGTTGATACGCGCAGAATGGAATTTCTGGAGCATTGCTTGCCTTGCTCGACTTTGAATTCGGCTTGTTTGAGGTAAGTAACTCTTCTAATCTTGGAGTTGAGGGTATGAACCCTGAATATATGTATTTTGTGAATTGATGGGAGGTGACGCACATGTTAGGTGATAGGCGTGTGGGGGTGCACTATAGAAATTGTGACGTAATTATTTCTGTGGAATTTTATAGTTAAATAATCTTGACATTTTCCATGCGGTTTTATGTGTTAAAGAAATTGAGCTGAAAAGCATATTACAAATCATGTTGAGGCTATGTGCCAGTATTATTGGGACCCACAGAGGTAATATTACTGTGAATTATTGTGTTAAATTGAAATTATACTCAGTCATATTCATTTCATTGCATGTCATATCTCAGTCTCTGTTGTTATGTGTTGATACATCATATCATCATTTTTGGGCTATTTCTTTTCATGACATGGTGAGCCCGAGAGACTGGAGAGATTGATGACTGAGTGAGGCCGAGGGCCTGATTTGCGAGGATATTTATGGGATCGGGCTGCACGCCGCAGCATGTTACATATTTATGGGATCGGGCTGCACGCCGCAGCATGTTGCATATTTATGGGATCGGGCACGCCGCAGCATGTGTTATATAGGCCGAGGGCCTGAGTGATTATGCCATGATTTGGCTTGATATAGCACTTGGGCTGAAGGAGCCCCTCCGGAGTCTGTACAGACTCCCAGTGAGCGCAGGTACCTACTGAGTGCGAGTGCCAAGTGCTGAGGTATGCCCGAGTGGCAAGAGTGATTGTGAGGTATGCCCAAGTGGCAAGAGTGATTGTGAGGTATGCCCGAGTGGCACGAGTGACTGTGAGGTTTGCCCGAGGGGCTGTATATGAGTGATGTTCTGCCCGAGGGGTTGTTTATGATTTTATCACTGAGTTGCATCGCATTGGCATGCACACATGACATACAGGCATAGAGAGGTATTTCCTCATGCTGTACTGCATCACATCATTCATGGTTTTTCACATATTTTAACAGATGAGCATAATGATGCATTTGTTTTACACGGGTTATCCGGAAGGAAAATGAAACATCTTATTTATTATTGAAAAGATTTTTGGGAGAAATATATTGATTTCAAACTACTCATATTTTTGGCAACTCCGGCAAACGATTTAGGTTTTCACTAATGTATTTGAAAGGAAGAACTATTATTTTTGAAATCATGATTTGGCTGAGCATTTTATCTCTGAGTTACTTCTGGTATTATTTACTTTATTTTGTTGTGGACTATTGGTTGTGGAACCGACCTTGGTAGACGCTCGTCATTACTTTCAACCTACGGCTAGGTTTGTTACTTACTCAGTACATGGGGTCGGTTGTACTGATACTACACTTCTGCACATTGCATGCAGATGTTGGCTGTTGTTGTTGCTGTGCTCGATAGTTGCGGGACTTGAAGATGTACCTGCATTCCTGTTATAACTGCCTCTTATTCAGGGAGCCTTAGATTTATAAAAGCTCTGTTTATGTATTATTCAAACAGACTATGTATTTATTTCATTTTCGCTTTGTATACTCTATTCTTAGAAGCTCATGATTTGTACTACCAGTTCTTGGGGGATGTATAAGATTAAGATGTTTATTCACTTAAATTACTTTAATAATTGTTATTGGTATTGGATAAATTGAAAGTTGGCTTACCTAGCGGGTTGGGTTAGGTGCCATCACGACTAGTTGGATTTTGGGTCGTGACAAGGTGGTATAAGAGCACTAGGTTCATAGGTTCTACAAATCATGAACAAGTATCTAGTAGTGTCTTGCGGATCGGTATGATGACGTCCATACTTATCTTCGAGAGGCTACAGGGCATTTAAGATATATACTTCCCATCTTTCTTTCCTTATCGTGCAGAATTGATTCAGCTTGAAATATAACTCTTTGAATTCCTTCCACGTATTCGTACGCGCACATGAGCGCTCGGTATCAGCTGTGCATCACCGGCTTGTGATTTTATGAACGAGGTTCAAGATGTGTATTCTGTGTTTTGGTGATGGGCCAGTCTGGAGGACTTGAGGCCAGGTTTAGACCGCATCTTAGGCTCGGTAGCTTCAGTTGTAACATGTACATTTGGACTCATATGTCTGATAATATCCCTATGAGTGGAAGTTGTGGCTCGATGAGCGGCGAAATGGCTTTGTGATGAGTATGATGTAAATGCGGGATGTGTTAGGACGATTTGAATATGACGAGAAGTGTTTCCTTGAAATGTAAAGGAAAGGCCATTGGGTGCTTGATTTTCGAATTGATGTGGCATACAGTCTCCAGTATGAATGTTTTGAAGGATCTTTACACCTATTGTGATTCCAGGCCTTCAGGAGGCTCTGGCCCATATATTGACAGTTTGTACTGGTCTTGCTCAGGAGGTTTCGGCTCAGGCCGCACCTGCCACTTCTCGGGCCGGGGGAGGTACTCATACCCCTGTTGCCCGTACTCTAGACCAGGTAGTACAGGGACTTCAGATACCGGGGGCACTACCAGCACAGCCGGCTATAGCCGCTCAGACCCTGGTAGTTCCTGTTATGGCAGACAATGAGCAGAGGAGACTTGAGAGATTTGAGAGGCTTCGACCTCCACCATTCAGCGGTACTGAGTCAGAGTATGCTCAGGGTTTTCTAGATAGGTGTCAATGGATGATTCGGACAGCGGGTATTCTGGAGACCAGTGGGGTCTCATTCACTATTTTTCAATTTTCTGGGGCTTCCTTTAGATGATGGGAGGCTTACGAGAGGCGTAGACCGATTGGTGCAGCACCCCTTACCTGGCAGCAGTTCTCCGGTCTATTCCTGGAGAAGTTCGTGCCTCAGTCCTGTAGAGAGGAGCTGCGCAGGCAGTTCGAGCATCTTCGTCAGGATGATATGTCCATGACGCAGTATGAGATGAGATTTTCAGAGTTGGCCCATCATGCTATCTGGTTGATTCCCACAGACAGAGAAAGGATCAGGAGGTCCATAGATGGCCTCACTTTTCAGCTACGATTACTCATGACTAGAGAGAGAGTGTCTGGTACTACTTTCGACGAGGTGGTCAACATTGCTCATCAAATTGAGATGGTTCGCAGTCAGGAGCGGGTTGAGAGGGAGGCTAAGAGGCTTCGTAGTTCAGGTGATTTCAGCGGTGTTCCTTCAAGGGGTCAAATTTACCACGTTAGGGGTCGTTCTTTCAGACACACTCAGGTGACTCGTCCAGCTCATCGTGGTGCATCAGCTAGCCACGGTTTTTACAGTGCTCACTTAGGCCAGTCTTCATTTGCATGAGCGCAGATGTGGACGGATGCGCGCAGAAATAGAAACTGGGCAGGCGAGTGGAGTCCGCAAATGCGACATTTTGCTCACACAAGCAGATGCGCAGGTGCGGAAATCGCTGGGGCAAAACCTTAAAATTTGAGGGTTCAATATATTTCACCCATTTTCGGATTTTGGAGCTCGGGTTGGGCGATTTTGGAGAGAAACCTTTCCACACAACTTGGGGTAAGTGTCCTTAACTCCCTTGTGATTATATTCCATGAATTAATCTTCATTTTTGGTGTAAGACTATTGAATCTTCAAGAGAAATAGAAGGAAATTTCTATAATGTCACAAAATGAATTTTTCAAGTTTGAATACCGATTTGGAGTCGGATTTGAGTTAAATTAGTATGGTTGAACTTGTAATTGGATGGGTTATCGTATTTTGTGGGTTTCGTCGGATTTTGAGATGTGGGCCCCACGGATAAATTTTGGGGTGTAATTTCGGATTTTGTGGAAAATATTAGCATTTTGACATGGAATTAATTCGTATAAATTGTCTGGACTGAATCAAACTAATTGTGGTAGATTCGAGTCGTTTGGGAGTTGATACGCGCAGAATAAAATTTCTGGAGCATTGCTTAGCTTGCTCGACTTTGGATTCAGCTTGTTCGAGGCAAGTAACTCTTCTAATCTTGGAGTTGAGGGTATGAACCCTGAATATATGTATTTTTCGAATTGTTAGGAGGTGACGCACATGCTAGGTGACTGGCGTGTGGGCGTGTACTATAGAAATTGTGACGTAATTGTTTCTGTGGAATTTTATAGTTAAATAATCTTGATATTTTCCATGCGGTTTTATGTGTTAAAGAAATTGAGCTGAAAAGCATATTAAAAATTATGTTGAGGCTATGTGCCAATATTATTGGGACTCATAAAGGTCATATTGCTGTGAATTATTGTGTTAAATTGAAATTCATACTCAGTAATATTCATTTCATTGCATATCATATCTCAGTCTCTGTTGTTATGTATTGATACATCATATCATCATTTTTGGGCTATTTCTTTTCATGACATGTTGAGCCCGAGATACTGGAGAGATTGATAACTGAGTGAGGCCGAGGGCCTGATTTGTGAGAATATTTATGAGATTGGGCTGCACGCCGCAGCATGTTGCATATTTATAGGATCGGGCTACACGTCGCAGCATGTTGCATATTTATGGGATCGGGCTGCACGCCGCAACATGTTTGATATAGGCCGAGGGCCTGAGTGATTATGCCATGATTTGGCTTGATATAGCACTTGGGCTAAAGGAGCCCCTCCGGAGTCTGTACACACCCCAGTGAGCGCAGGTACCTACTGAGTTCGAGTGCCGAGTGCTGAGGTATGCCCGAGTGGCAAGAGTGATTGTGAGGTATGCCCGAGTGGCAAGAGTGATTGTGAGGTATGCCCGAGTGGCACGAGTGACTGTGAGGTTTGCCCGAGGGGCTGTATATGAGTGATGTTCGGCCCGATGGGCTGTTTATGATTTTATCACTGAGTTGCATCGCATTGGCATGCACACATGACATACAGGCATAGAGAGGTATTTTCCCATGCTGTACTGCATCACATCATTCATGATTTTTCACATATTTTAACAGATGAGCATAATGATGCATTTGTTTTACACGGGTTATCCGAAAGGAAAATGAAACATCTTATTTATTATTGAAAAGATTTTTGGGAGAAATTTATTGCTTTCAAACTATTCATATTTTTGGCAACTCCGGCAAACGATTTGGGTTTTCACTAATGTATTTCAAAGGAAGAACTATTATTTTTGAAATCATGATTTGTCTGAGCATTTTATCTCTGAGTTACTTCTGGTATTATTTGTTTTATGTTGTTGTGGACTATTAGTTGTGGACCCGACCTTGGTAGAATCTCGTCACTATTTTCAACCTACGGCTAGGTTTGTTACTTACTCACTACATGGGGTCGGTTGTACTGATACTACACTTCTGCACATTGCGTACAGATGTTGGCTGCTGTTGTTGCTTTTCTCGATGGTTGCGGGACTTGAAGATGTACCTGCGTTCCTGTTGTAGCTGCCTCTTGTTCAGGGTAGAATTAGATTTATAAAAGCTCTGTTTATGTATTATTCAAACAGACTATGCATTTATTTCATTTCCGCTTTGTATACTCTATTCTTAGAAGCTCATGATTTGTACTACCAGTTCTTGGGGGGTGTATAAGATTAAGATGTTTATTCACTTAAATTACTCTAATAATTGTTATTGGAATTGGATAAATTGAAAGTTGGCTTACCTAGCGGGTTGGGTTAGGTACCATCATGACTAGTTGGATTTTGGGTCGTGACATGTGACGGCACCTAGTCTTTACGACTAGGTAAGCCTAATATTATAAAAAATATAAAGAAAACACAATATTTTAAAGATAAACAGCATATTATGAATAACCAAGAGTAGTACCACTCGGCATATACAAAATAATTTTCCAAGACCCGGAATATCACTAAGTCACAAGCTGCTATAATCTATGTAGCTCTATATAAAAGTCTGAAGATAATAAAGAAAGTCTCTAGGCGAGGGAGTAGAAGGGGACTCCGAGGATCTGCGGACACAAGCATAAGTACCTTGAAGTCTCCTAGAATCAGCAGCACGCACTAACCCCGAGGCTGATAGCTCGCACCTAGATCTGCACACGAAAACATGTGCAGGAAATGGCATGAGTATACCACAATGGTACCCAGTAAGTGCCAAGCCTAACCTCGGTCGAGTAGTAATGAGGTCAGGTCAAGGCCCTACCGGAGTAAATATAATAAATTATACAGTAAAAGATATAAGTAAAGTTTACTGTAACACAGTTAAAGAAATTCTCGAAAGTTTAATAGTTAAGGGAGCCCTCGGCTCAGAACAAGGTAAACACAATGGGGAATCTCCCGGGACACCGTCCCGTAGTTCCGAATGAATATGCAGTACAGGGGGATCTCCCAGAATACGTCTGTAGTCCCAAAGTAAATATGCAGTGCTGGGGGATCTCCTGGAATACGTCCATATTCCCAAAATAAATATGCAAGACAGGGGGATCTCCCAGAATACGTCCGTAGTCCCAATTTAAATATGCAAGACAGGGGAATCTCCCAGAATACGTCCGTAGTTCCAATTTAAATATACTACGCAAGATGAAATGACAAGTATGGCATCGAGTTATACAGTTTACACTGAACACATTTAAGGAAAGTAGGGACTTAACTAAGCATGGCACACAGAATGTCAAATAGACAGTTAAAACACGTAAGCATGATTCTCTAATCTAAGCTAAACAATTAAACGTATTAGTGCAATTTAATAAGGGGAAACAATTTATGATTTAGAAAGGAAAAACGGGATTTTTGCAATAATAGCCCGTGTACGTGCTCGTCACCTCACGTACACGGCGCCCACACATAAATTAATATCAAACATCCTAAGGGAAAAGTTTCCAACACAAGGTTAGGCAAGCTACTTGCCTCGAACCACTCAAATCAACTCGATATCACGTTCTTGCCATGAGTATCCGACTCTAAATGGCCCGAATCTATTCAAATTAATTGCATAATGTAAATATAACTACAAGTAACTAATTTAACTAATTAATTCGAAGCTAAAACGTGAAATTAGGAAAAACGCCCAAAAAGTCTCCCCGGACCCACGTCTCGGAATCAGGTAAAAATTACAAATTATGAACACCCATTCTCTCACGAGTTCACTTGAATAAAAATCATTTAAATCCGACGTCAAATTCCCATTCAAATCTCAGATTTTCAATTGGGGAACCTTTTCCCCTATTTCCAAACTTCTACCCTCAAAATCCTTAATTAGACGAGGAAAACAACAATAGATTAATGTATTATGATCAAAATAGAGTTAGAATTAGTTACCCAATAGTTCTTCTTCAAAATCCCTTGAGAAATCGTCTCCCACCGAACTCTAAATCGAATTTTGTGTTATGAAATTTCAAACCCTCGAAATCACCTTTTCTGCCCAGCGATCCTCGTACCTGCGGCCTTTTCTCGCACCTGCGGTCCAAACGGCGCATCTGCACATTTCATTTACCTCCTCTGCCTCCACACCTGGGATGAAAGGGCCGCACCTGCGCGTGCGCGCCTGCGGAAATCCCTTCCGCTTCTGCGGACCTTGCGCACATGCGATGACCCTAACGCATCTGCGGGCATCGCAGATGCGGAATTCACCTCGTACCTGCGACCCCTGTCACTCCTCCAACTTTTCGCTTCTGTGCTTGCCTCTCTGCACGTGCGATCCCGCACCTGCGGTCTCTCCACCACAGGTGCAAAAATACTAGATGCTTGAAGACTTCAGTAGCAAAACAAATCCAACTTTTAGATCCGTTAAGCACTCGAAACTCACCCGAGGCCCCCGGGACCTCAACCAAACATACCGACCAATCCTAAAATACCATACGAACTTAGTCAAGCCTTCAAACCACATCAAACAACACCAAAATCATGAATGAAGCACGGATTCAAGCCTAAGAATTTAGAATTTTCCAAATTCTACAAACGACGCTGAACCACATCAAATCTAGTCCGAATGACCTCAAGTTTTACACACAGGTCACAAATGACACTACGAACCTATAGCCACTTTCGGAATTCCATTCCGAGCTCGATATCAAAATTTCCACTATCGGCCGGAATCGCCGAAAAACTAACTTTCGCCAATTCAAGCCTTAATCTACTATAGACCTCCAAAACACATTCCGGACACGCTCCTAACCCCAAAATCACTCAACGGAGCTAACGGAGTCGACAAAATTCCATTCTGGATCCGTCTTCACATAGTTCCGACTATGGTCCAAACTCTAAGGCTGAACTCATAACTAGGGACTAAGTGTCCCAAAACTCTTCGAATTCCATAACCAATCACTCCGGCAAGTCCCAATAGCGGAAACAAACGTGGGGAAAATAGTTATTAGGGGATCGGGGCTCTAACTCTCAAAACGACCGGTCGGGTCGCTACATCCCCCCCTCTTAAAACAATCGTTCGTCCTCGAACGAGTATAAAGACATACCTGAAACTGTGAAAAGATGAGGGTACTGGCTGCGCATATCCTGCCCGGTCTCCCAAGTCGCCTCCTCAACCGGCTGACCCCTCCACTGGACCTTTACTGAAGCAATATTCTTTGACCTGAGATTTCTAACCTGCCTGTCCAAAATGGCTATTGGCTCCTCAATATAAGATAGATCCTTGTCCAACTGGACTGAGCTGAAATCCAATACATGAGTCAGATCACCGTGATACTTCTGGAGCATATACACGTGGAATACCGGGTGAACTCCTGCTAGGCTGGGAGGCAAGGCAAGTTCACAAGCAACCTCCCCAACTCGCCGCAATATCTCAAAAGGAACAATGAACCTTGGGCTCGGCTTGCCCTTCTTCCTGAACCTCATGATGCCCTTCATAGGCCATACCTGAAGCAAGACCCGCTCACCAACCATAAATGCCAAATCACGAACCTTACGGTCCGCATAACTCTTCTGCCTGGACTGGGCTATGCGAAGTCTCTCCTGAATCACCTTCACCTTATCCAGGGCATCCTGGACCAAATCTGTACCCAACAATCGGGCCTCACCTGACTCAAACCATCCCACTGGGGACCGGCACCGCCTACCATACAAAGCCTCATATGGTGCCATCTGAATGCTGGACTGGTAACTGTTGTTGTAAGCAAACTCTACAAGTGGAATGTATTGGTCCCATGACCCTCCGAACTCCATCACACATGCACGGAGCATATCCTCAAGAATCTAAATCATGCTCTCGGACTGCTCGTCTGTCTGAGGGTGAAAGGTTGTGCTCAGCTCCACCCTAGTACCCAACTTCTGTTGTACGGCTCTCCAAAACTGTGATGTGAACTGTGTACCTCTGTCTGAAATGATGGATACTAGAATACCATGAAGGCAGATGATCTCTCTAATATAAATCTCAGCCAACCTCTTAGAAGAATAAGTGGTCAACACTGAAATAAAATGAGCTGAATTGGTCAGCCGATCCACGATCACCCAAATAGCATCGATCTTTCTTAAAGTCCGTGGAAGTCCAACTACAAAGTCCATGGTGATTCGCTCCCACTTCCTCTCTGGAATCTCTAACCTTTGAAGTAATCCATCCGGCCTCCGGTGCTCATATTTGACCTGCTGACAGTTGAGACACTTGGCCACAAACCCAACTATATCCTTCTTCATCCACCTCCACCAGTAGTGCTATCTCAAATCCAGGTACATCTTTGCGTCACCGGGATGAATGGAGTACCGCGAGCTATGGGCCTCCTCGAGAACCAACTCCCGAAGCCCATCTACATTGGGCACACAGATCCGACCCTACATCTTCATCACGCCATCATCACCTATAGTCACATCTCTGGCATCACCTCGCCGGACCCTGTCCAGAAGAACCAGAAGGTGGGGGTCATCATACTGACGCTCTCTGATGCGGTCATAAAGAGAAGACCGAGCAACCACACAAGATAATACCCGGCTAGGCTCTGAAATATCCAATCTCACAAATTGACTGGCTAGGGCCTGAACATCCAAGGCTAAGGGCCTCTCAGCTGCCGGAAGATATGCCAAACTCCCCAAACTCTCCGCCCGGCGACTCAAGGCGTCGGCCACTACATTGGCCTTCCCCGGGTGGTACAATATAGTGATATCATAGTCTTTAAGTAGCTCCAACCACCTCCGCTGACGCAAATTAAGGTCCTTCTGCCTGAACAAGTGCTGCAAACTCTGGTGATCAGTGTAAATCTCACAGGGAACACCGTATAAATAATGATGCCAGATCTTCAGGGCGTGAACAATAGCTACTAACTCGAGATCATGAACCGGATAATTATTCTCATACACCTTCAACTGTCTAGACGCGTAGGCAATCACCCTACCGTCCTGCATCAATACCGCTCCAAGGCCAATCCTCGAGGCATCACAATAGACAGTGTAGGACCCCGAACCTATAGGCAATACTAATACTGGGGTTGTAGTCAAAGCTATCTTGAGCTTCTGAAAGCTCTCCTCACACTCCTCGGTCCACCTGAACGGAGCACCCTTCTGGGTCAGCCTGGTCATAGGTGCTGCAATGGATGAAAATCCCCCCACAAAGCGACGGTAATACCCCGCCAAACCAAGGAAACTGCGGATCTCCGTAGCTGATGACGGTCTAGGCCAACTCTGCACTGCCTCCACCTTCTTCGGATCTACCTTGATCCCATCATAAGACACTATGTGGCCCAAGAATGCCACTGAATCAAGCCAGAATTCACACTTAGGAAATTTTGCATACAACCTCTTCTCCCTCAAAGTCTGAAGCACAGTCCTCAGGTGTTGCTCATGATCTTCCCGAGACAGGGAATATATCAGGATATCATCAATAAACACAATGATAAAGGAACCAAGATAAGGCCGGAACACACTGTGCATCAAATACATTACGGCTGCTAGGGCATTGGTCAACCCAAATGACATGACAAGAAACTCATAGTGACCATATCTAGTCCTGAAGGCAGTCTCCGGGATGTCCGGCTCCCGAATCTTCAACTGATGATAGCCAGAATGCAAGTCAATTTTGGAAAACACCCTGGCACCCTGTAACTGATCAAATAAATCATCGATGCGAGGCAAAGGATACCTGTTCTTCACTGTAACCTTGTTCAACTGCCGATAATCAATACACATACGCATAGAACCATCCTTCTTCTTCACAAATAAGACCGGAGCACCCCAAGGTGATACACTGGGCCTAATGAAACCCTTATCAAGCAACTCCTGCAACTGCTCCTTCAACTCCTTCAACTCAGGAGGAGCCATACGGTAAGGAGGAATAGATATGGGTTGAGTGCCCGACAACAAATCAATGCCAAAATCAATATCTCTATCGGGTGGCATACCCAGAAGATCAGCTTGAAACACATCAGGGAAGTCCCTCACTACTGGGACTGACTCAACTGTAGGCGTATCAATATTGACATCTCTCACATAGGCCAAATACGCATCACACCCCTTCTCAACCATTCGCTGAGCCTTAAGAAATGAAATGAACCTGCGGGGAGTATACTCTAAGGTACTTCTCCACTCTAATCTCATCAAGCCTGGCATAGCCAGCATCACGATCTTAGCGTGACAATCAAGAATAGCATAATGGGGCGACAACTAGTCCATGCCCAAGATAACATCAAAATCTACCATACTGAGTAATAACAAATTGGCTCTGGTCTCAAACCACTAAGAGTAATCAAACACGACCGATATACGCGGTCCACAATGAGAGAATCTCCCACATGAGTAGATACATAAAAAGGGAAACTCAAAGAATCACGAGATATCCCCAAATATGGAGCAAGATAAGAAGACACATATGAATACGTAGAGCTTGGGTCAAATAATACTTATGCATCCCTATGACACACAGGGACGATACCTGTGATGACTGAATCTGAAGAGATGGCCTCTGAACGGGCTGGAAGGGCATAGTACCTGGCCTGGCCTCCCCCCTAGGGCGACCTCTACCTCCCCGACCTCGCCTCGAGCTTCCTGAGAAGGTGGAGTAGCAACTGGAGCTGGAAGAATGGCCGGAGGACCTGGTGGAGCACGTGGAGGCTGATAAGTCTGTGAAGGTGCAGCCCTCCTGGCTCCGGAGCAATCTCTAACCATGTGATGAGTGTCACCATACTCAAAACAACCCCTCGGAGGACGCGGTGGCCGAGACTAACTCGGACATGGCCTGCTGGACTGGCCGGTAATAGCACTTCGAGTAGGAGGCATACTGGATACTGGCAGTGCATAATAGGGCTCTTGAGGTCTAAGAGGAGCTGGAACACCGCTGGCTGCTGGAAGAGCTGAATGAACATGGCAACTCACAAAACCCTACCATAGCGTGCTGCCCGTGCACGAGCTCCTGAGTAATGACCAGTCTATCGAGACCTCTTGGCCTCTCTCTCCTCTCTGTCCCGGGCGAACATGCCCACTCTCCTGGCAATGCTCACTGCCTGCTGATACTGGTCCATCTCCAACTCCCTGGCCATACTGGTCTGAATACTGGGGTGGAGTCCCTCAATGAAGCGACGAACCCTCTCTTTGACTGTAGCAACTAGAGCCGGTGCATGGCGAGCTAACTCACTGAAACGGACTGCATATTCTGACATAGTCATAGCACCCTGACGCAGCTGCTCAAACTCTATGCGCCAAGCATCCTTGAGGCTCTGAGGAACATACTCACGCAAGAACATCTCTGAAAACCGAGTCTAAGTGAGTGAGGCTGCCTCATCCGGACTACTCAGCTCATAGGCACGCCACCACTGATATGCCGCTCCCCTCAACTAGAAAGCGGTGAAATAAACCCCACTCGTCTCCACAATTCCCATAGTGCGGAGAAAACGATGACATTCCTCAAGGAAACCCAGAGCATCATCTGAAGCTAGTCCGCTGAAAGTAGGTGGATAGTACTTCTTGTACCTCTCAAGTCTGAGCTTCTCTGCCTCAGAAGCAGCTACCCTAGTCTCATGCTGAACCGGAGCCACTGGGGGCATAGAAATATACTCTAGGGCCTGATCAACCTAGACCCTCTGCTCAGGAGTGCGGGCTGCGGGAGTCTGTGCACCTCCCCCAACCTGAGATGTAGCGGGAGTTATCGGAAGTAGTCCAGCCTGAGCTAGAGTGCTGAACATGCTCATGAACTGAGCAAAAGTCTCCTGGAGGGCTGGAGTAGCAATAGGGATCTCCTGTGCTGGCCCTCCAGCTAGAGCTGCTGGGGGCTCCTTTGACGCAGCTCTCGCAGGTGCTCGGGATGCACCGCGTGGTCATCCTCTACCCCGACCCCGGCCTCTGGCGGCTCTGGCAGGGGGCTCGGGTGCCTGATCGTCGATCCTCCCAGTACGGGTCCTCACCATCTGTGAGAAAGAATATAATAGAATTTTAGAATTTTTTATGTCAATAACTCGCACGACAAGGAAATCAAAGAAATATGATTGTTCTTAACAGTTACATAGCCTCCCGAAGATAAGTATGGACGTCTTCGCACCGATCCGTGAGACTCTAATAAACCGGCTTATGACTCTCGACTCCTATGAACCTAGTGCTCTGATACAAACTTTTCACGATCCAAATTAACCCTCTGTAAGGTGTCGTGATGGCACCTAGTCTTAACGACTAAGTAAGCCTAATATTACGAAAAATGTAAAAAAAACACAATATTTTAAGGATAAACAGCATATTGTTAATAACCAAGAGTAGTACCACTCGGCATATACAAAATAATTTCCCAAGACTCGTAATATCACTAAGTCACAAGTTGCTATAATCTATGTCACAAAAGTCTAAAGATAATAAAGAAAGTCTCTAGGCGAGGGAGTAGAAGGGGACTCCGAGGATCTACGGACGCAAGCAGAAGTACCTTGAAGTCTCCTAGAATTAGTAGCACGCACTAACCCCGAGGCTGATAGCTCGCACCTAGATCTGCACACGAAAACATGTGCAGGAAAGGGCATGATTACACCACAATGGTACCCAGTAAGTGCGAAGCCTAACCTCGGTCGAGTAGTGACGAGGTCAGGTCAAGGCCCTACCGGAGTAAATATAATAAATTAAACAGTAAATGATATAAGTAAAGTTTACGGTAACACAGTTAAAGAAATTCTCGAAAATTTAACAGTAAAGGGAGCCCTCGGCTCAGAACAAGGTAAACACAATAGGGAATCTCCCGGGATACCGTCCCGTAGTTACGAATGAATATGCATTACAGGGGGATCCCCCGGAATACGTCTGTAGTCCCAATTTAAATATGCAGTGCTGGGGGATCTCCCGGAATACGTTCGTAGTCCCAAAATAAATATGCAAGACATGGGGATCTCCCGTAATACGTTCGTAGTCCCAATTTAAATATACAAGATAGGGGGATCTCCCAGAATACGTCTGTAGTCCCAATTTAAATATGCAACACAAGATAAAATGACAGGTATGACATCAAGTTATACAGTTTACACTGAACACAGATAAGGAAAGTAAGGACTTAACTAAGCATGGCGCACAGAATGTCAAATAGGCAGTTAAAACACGTAAGCATGCTTCTCTAATCTAAGCTAAACAATTAAACGTATTAGTGCAATTTAATAAGGGAAAACAGTTTATGATTTAGAAAGGAAAAAAGGGATTTTTGCAATAATAGCCTGTGTACGTACTCGTCACCTCACGTACATGGCGCCCACACATCAATTAATATCAAACATCCTAAGGGAAAAGTCCCCAACACAAGGTTAGGCAAGCCACTTGCCTCGAACCGCTCAAATCAACTCGATATCACGTTCTTTCCACGAGTATCCGACTCCAAATGGCCCGAATCTATTCAAATTAATTGCATAATATAAATATAACTACAAGTAACTAAATTAACTAATTAATTCAAAGCTAAAACCTGAAATTAGGAAAACGCCCAAAAAGTCTCCCTACAAATTATGAACACCCATTCATTCACAAGTTCACTCGAACAAAAATCATCTAATTCTGACGTCAAATTCCCATTCAAATCTCAGATTTTCAATTGGGGAACCTTTCCCCCATTTCCAAACTTCTACCCTCAAATTCCTTAATTATACGAGGAAAACAACAATAGATTAATGTATTATGATCAAAATAGAGTTAGAATTAGTTACCCAATAGTTCTCCTTCAGAATCCCTCGAGAAATCGTCTCCCACCGAGCTCTATATCGAATTTTGTGTTATGAAATTTCAAACCCTCGAAATCCCCTTTTCTGCCCAGCGATCCTCGCACCTGCGGTCCAAACAGTGCATCTGTGCATTTCATTTTACCTCCTTTGCCTCCGCACCTGCGATGAAATGGTCGCACCTGCGCGTGCGCGCTTGTGGAAATCCCTTCCGGTTCTGCAGACCTTGCGCACATATGATGACCCTAACGCATCTACGGGCATCGCAGATGCGGAATTCACCTTGCACCTGCGACCCCTGGCACTCCTCCACCTTTCTTCTTCTACGCTTGCCTCTCCACATGTGCGATCCCGCACCTGCGGTCTCTCCACCGCAAGTGCAAAAATACCAGATGCCTGAAGACTTCAGCGGCAACACAAATCCAACTTTTTGATCCGTTAAGCACTCGAAACTCACCCGAGGCCCCCGAGACCTCAACCAAACATACCAACCAATCCTAAAACACCATACGAACTTATTCGAGCCTTCAAACCACATCAAACAACACCAAAATCATGAATTAAGCACGGATTCAAGCCTAAGAATTTAGAATTTTCCAAATTCTACAAACGACGCCGAACCACATCAAATCTAGTCCAAATGACCTCAAGTTTTACACACAGGTCACAAATGACACTACGAACTTATAGCCACTTTCGGAATTCCATTCCGAGCCCGATATCAAAATTTCCACTATCGGCTGGAATCGCCGAAAAACTAACTTTCGCCAATTCAAGCCTAAATCTACTACAGACCTCCAAAACATATTTCGGACATGCTCCTAACCCCAAAATCACTCAACGGAGCTTACGGAGTCAACAGAATTTCATTCCGGATCCGTCTTCATATAGTTCCGACTACGGTCTAAATTCTAAGGCTAAACTCACAACTAGGTACTAAGTGTCCCAAAACTCTTCGAATTCCATAACCAATCACTCCAGCAAGTCCCAATAGCGGAAACAAACATGGGGAAAATAGTTATTATGGGATCGGGGCTCTAACTCTCAAAACGACCGGCCGGGTCATTACAGTCCTAAACTATCTGGACTTTAGCATTAATAGTAGCTACGCACGGACTCTCGTCACCTCGTGCGTATGTAGCCCCCACAATTAGCAATAATTATTACTTTAATTACCTATGGGATAATTTTTCCCTCACAAGATTAGACAAGAGACTTACCTTGTCTAGAAGTCCACTTTCCGATCAAAATGTCACGTAAAAACCTCAATTTGATGCCGAAAAATCCGAAACTATCCAAAAGTTATATAAAATAATTAATACATGTTCATTAAATTTGAAATCCATCTATTAAATAAATTACCCTATCCAAAATGATAAAATTCCTAAAATTCACCCCAAGCCCACGTGCCCGGATTCCGGAAATTTTAGGATGAAAACGTTACCCAAAATCTCTAGAACTCAAATATATAATTTCTATCCAATTCCATAACCATGTTCGTGTTTAAAAACTCATTTTTATAAAAATCTAGGTTTTTCATCTAAACTTTTGATTTTAAAGATTTACTAGTTATAATCTACCCATAATCTGTGTATTTAACTCAAGGTGTGTAGAATTAACTTACCTCCAAGTTTCTAGTTGAAATCCCCTCTCAAAAGCTCTGAAATTGCCCAACAATTGAAGAAAAACGGACTAAAAATGGACTGAGCTTCGTCTGTTTTAAGATTCTGCCCAATAGTGATTTCCGCACATGCGGAGGCTTAGCCGCACCTGCGGTTCTGCATCTGCAGAAAAGAGCCTCGCAGGTGCGAGATTCCCCTCTCAGACTGGCTCTGCACCTGCGCCCAAAGGACCGCACCTGCGCGTCCGCTTCTGCGCCCAATCCTTCGCACCTGCAGAAATTGTCCGCTTCTGCAAGCTATTGCCGCACCTGTGAGTGTCGCACCTGCGGCTGGCCAAGCACAGGTGCGATTCTGACAATAGCCGGGAGCTTCAGTTTTGGCTCCCAATTTCCAACTTGGTCTGAGCCTCATCCGATTGACACTCGGGGCCCTCAGGACCCCGCCCGAACATACCAACAAGTTTGAAATCATGAAATGGACTCGCACGAACCCTCGGAACATGTAAAACAACATGAAAACTAAGAATCACATCTCAAACCAAACTGATTCAACTTAGAAAATTCAAATTCTTCAAACTTACTCCGAATGCGATGAAATATACTTATATTACTTGGAATGACACCAAATTTTGCGTGCAAGTCTTAAATCACTATACGGAGCTATTCCCAAACTCGAAATTCAAAATGGACCTCGATTACTCCAAAACTTATTCCAAACCAAATTTAAAGAACTTTAAACCTTTAAATAGTTGATTTTTACTATTAAGCGCCAAAATGCTCCCGGGTTATCCAAAATCCGATTCGAACATACGCCCAAGTCCGAAATCATTATACGAACCTATTGGAACTGTCAAATCCCGATTCTGGGGTCGTTTTCTCAAAATATTTACCGAAGTCAAACTTGGCCTTTTAAAGTCAACTTAAGAAAATAAGTATTCCGATTTCAACCCAAACACTTCCAAATCCCGAACCAATCATTCCCGCAAGTCATAAATCATTAAAAGCACATTCAGGGAGTTTTATTTTAGGGAATAGGGTTCTAAAAGTTAAAATGGCCGGATAGGTTATTACATCAACGAAATGACTTGCAGCAGCTTCTTATTAAACACGCAGGTTGCAAGCAACTCGTGCATACAACTTATAAGCAGCTCAAGAAAAGCCTCGCAATTACTTCCTGAATAGCCTCATGGCTGCTTCCTTTCTTCTACAAATAGAAGAGTTTTTAAGTCCATTATGTACATCAGTTTGAAGTTGAATAATATATTATGATGACCCGATAGGTCATTTATATTTTTACCCTTTATTTATATATTTTGAGACCTTGAATAGCTCTGTTTATCCTTCCTCAATTTGCGTGTGCAATCCGTATTTTTTCGGAAAGGTTTTATGAGAAAAATTGATGAAAATGTGAAATCGTGCCTTAAAACTTATTTGAGTTGACTATGGTCAACGTTTTGTATAAACGAACTCGGATCAGTATTTTGACGATCCCAGTGGGTCCGTATCGTGATTTGAGACTTCGGCGTATGCCCGAAATCGAATTCGATAGTCCCTAACTTGATTTAAATAAATTTGTTGAAAACTAGTAATTTAAAGGTTCAAAGGGTTTCTACATTTTGACCGTAGGTTGACTTTGTTGCTACAGGGTTCGAATTTTGGTTCCGAAACTTGGTGTATGTTCATTTCAGTATTTATGACTTGTCTATAAAATTTGGTACAAAACAGAATTGGTTTAACGTGATTCGGACATCCGGTTGTAAAATTGCATATTCTTAAGTTTCATTGAAAATTTCAATCATTTTTGGTGTCTGATTCGTAGTTTTATTTACTATTTTGGTGTTTTGATCGCGATCGAGTTCGTATGATATTTTTGGACTTGTGTGCAAGTTTAGTTTAGAGCCCCAAGGGCTCAGGTAAGTTTTGGGCGCGTTTCAGAGAGTTCATAGGAGTTTAGATTTTTGCTAGTGCTCAGATCTCGCATTTGCGAAGAGCACAGTGGTTTGAAGAGTTCGCATTCCCTATCGCATTTGCGATAATGGCCTGACATGGGTGTTGGTCGCAATTGCGATCACTGAGTCCATTTTGTGGAGGGTCCATGTTCGCAAATGCAAACAAATCATCGCATTTGCGATGACAGCAGGGGTATGGGATTCCTCGCATTTGCGATGGATTTTTCGCATTTGCGACATCTGTGCCTGGACAAAAAGACGAGAATGCTGGATTTAGCTCATTTTTCAAAAACATTCAACCCTAAACACCCTAGAGGCAATTTTTCAAAGAGATTTTCTTCCTAAATTCATTTGTAAGTGACTTTAATCTATTTCTTTTCAATTACCCATTATATTTCATAAGTTTTCAATATCAAATCTAGGATTTTCATGGTAGAAATTAGAGATTTGGGTAGAATTAGGAATTTTTGTAAATTTAGGATTTACTCGAATTGAGGTCGGATTTTGAAACTAATTACATAACCGTGCTCGGGGGCGAATGGGTAATTGGGTTTTGGTCCGAACCTCGAGTTTTGACCAAGCGGGCCTGGGGTTGACTGTTGTTGACTTTTTGGGAAAAGAGTAAAGATCTTAACTTTATGTATTGTAATTGAGTTCCCTAGTATTATTTGATGTTATTGAGTCGATTTCGGTTAGATTTGATTGGTTTGGAGGCGGATTTTAGAGGAAAGGCCCCGGTTGAGGTTTGATTTGATTGCGGAGTGAGGTAAGTGTCGGGGTTAACCTTGACTTGAGGGATTAAGACTTGTTTGACTATTTGCTACATGATTAACGTGTGGATACAACGTATATGTGAGGTGACGAGCCCTTATGCATTATTGTTGGGATAAAGCATGCGGGTGGAACTTGTTTCCTTGTGATTTGTTACCTTTTTAATTATGATATCCATGCTTAGGTTAGATTATTACTTATTTGATCATTCCTTCCTTAATTATTGCTTAGTTAGTAATTGTTGAGTATTGTGGAAGTTGAATTTTGGTATCTTGGCATCATATTTGACGTAAAGTACATTCTCTGCGATATTTATCTCCCGAATTTATATTGTCTTTACTACATGGTAAAGGAAGAGTGTTAAAGCACGAAGGGTGATGTCGTGCCATTGTATTTATCTCATTTATTGATTAATACACAGTGAGGAGGAGAATTAAAGCACGAAAGGTGATGCCGTGCTATTTATATCATTTATTCATTGTTACATAGTGAGATCGAGAGTAAAAGCACGAAGGGTGATGCCGTGCCATTCGTCCCAATTATTCATTGTTACATGGTGAGATTGAGACTAAAAGCATGAAGGGTGATGCGTGTCATTTCATTATACTTATGTCATCATTTCATAGTAAGGATGAGAGTAAAAGCACGAAGGGTGGTGTCGTGCTATCCTTATACCATTTGTTTATTTGTCTTCATTGGTTGACGATTTATTTGATTATCATGTGATTTGTCGTAGTTATCGTATCTTTTCCCCTTTTTGCATGTCCCCTCCCAATTGTACATTGTTAATCTCTGAATTTTGTTGTTGTTATATATATATATATATATATATATATATATGTGTGTGTGTGTGTGTGTGTGTGGTGTGTGTATGTATGTGTGTGTGTGTGTGTGTATATGTATGTGTGTGTGTGTGTGTGTGTGTGTTTGTACATATTTAATTACGTGGGTGTCCTGTCATAGCCTCATCACTACCTCGTCGAGGTTAGGCTCGACACTTACAGAGTACATTGGGTCGGTTGTACTCATACTACACTTCTGCACTTCTTGTACAGATTTTGGTATTGGTCCCAGCGGTGTGTGAGGTACGTCAGCTCGGATCATTGCATACGGAGACTTGAGATAGATCTGCTGGCGTCCGCAGACCTTGGAGTCCCCTTCCTCTTCCCTCTTTTACTGTTCATTTTTTTTGAAATAGTTGTATTTATTTCAGACTCTATTTGTAGAACTTCTACTTACTCGTGTACTCGTGACTCCAGATCTTTAGGAGTAAATATTATTACATGACTTATGCTGGTGTTGTATTGATTGAATTCCTATCTCTCATTATTTATCATCATTTTATTTAAACTGTTAAAATTTGGCTATTTAACTATCTTACCTCGGCTTGCCTAGCAAGTGGATGTTAGGCGCCATCACGACCTCGAGGTTGGGATTCCGGGTCGTGACAAGTTGGTATCAGAGCACTAGGTTTCCTATGTATCACGAGTCATGAGCAAGTTTAGTATAGTCGGGAGGATCGGTACGGAGACGTCTATACTTATCTTCCAGAGGCTATGGAGTTAGGAACAATTTCACTTCTTTCTTTCTCTATCATGCGATTTTATTCTATCATTGATGATTGAACCATTCTATTCTTCTTATCTCGCAGATGGAAAGAACACACACCGCATCTATAGCCGGGAAGGAGCCGGAACCCCCTGTGGTAGCTACTACCAGGGGTTGAGGTTGAGGCCCAGCCAGAGGCCGAGGTAGAGGCAGAGGCAAAGCTCAGCCTAAAACTCGAGCAGCAGCTCCCGTAGTAGAGCCTCATATTGATCGCGAGGAGGAGGTTCCAGCTCAGACGGTCATGTAGGAGCAGCTCAGGTCCCAGAGGGGTTCATAGCCACTCTAGAGCTTCAGGACGCCCTAGTTCATTTAGTTGGCCTTATGGAGAGTGTGGCCCAGACTGGTACATTCCCGGTGGTACCAGCCATCTCTCGGGATGGGGGAGGAGTACATACTCCCCCTACTCACACTTCGGAGCAGGCGGCTCCCCAGTATCAGACTCCAGCAGCCCTGCCAGTTGGGGTGGTTCAGCCGGTTGTTGCGGCACAGGCAGGTGACGGGCCCGCTATGTCTTCTGAGTCTTTGTTGAGATTGGACAAGTTTACCAAGCTCTTTCCGATTTATTTTAGTGGTGCACCTTCAGAGGACCCACAGGATTATCTAGACCTCTATTACGAGGTGCTACGGAACATGGTATAATTGAGACCAATGGGGTCGATTTCGCAGTGCTTCAGATGACTAGTTCTGCCAAGAGGTGGTAGAGAGATTATATATTGACTCGACCAGCTAGGCCGCTTGCACTTACCTGGGATCAGTTCTCACAGCTATTTCTAGAGAAGTTCATTCTTGTCACTCTGAGGGAGGAGTACCGCAGGCAGTTTAACCATCTTCAGCAGGGCAATATGACTGTTACCCAGTATGAGACTCGATTTGTGGACCTAGCTCGCTATGTCATTATCTTGATTCCTACTGAGAGGGAGAAAGTGAGGAGATTTATTGATGGGCTCACTTACACTATCAGGCTACAGATGGCCAATGAGACCGAAAGTGATATTTCTTTCCAGACGGCCGTAGATATTGCTAGACGGATCGAGATGGTTCCTACTCAGGAGACGGGGTCGGTGTCTAATAAAAGGCCTCTTCATTCCGATAGTTTCAATGGTGCCTCATCTGGAGACAGGGGTACTTTTGGTAGAGACCACCCACCCAGGCCATTTTAGTCAGTGCTTCAGGCATCCCATGATGCTTCGGGCAGTCGGGGTCCTTATGTGTCTCATCCTGAGCAGCTAGCCTACAGTGCACCACCAGCTCCTGTTAGTGCACCTCTGATCCAGAGTTATCAGAGTGGTTACCCAGGTCGACAGGGCCAGTTCCAGGGTCAGCAGTCACAGCAGTCAAGGACTTGTTATAGTTGTGGGCATCCGAGGCACATTGCTAGACTTTGCCCCAGGTCACAGGGCAGCATACAGCAGCAGAGTTCTCGTGCCATGATTCCGGCACTGGTTGCTCCACCGCCCGCTCAGCCAGCTAGAGGCAAGGGTCAGGCAGCCATAGGTGGAGGTCAGGCCGTTAGAGGTGGAGGTCAGGCCGTTAGAGGTAGAGGCCAGCTAGCTAGAGATCATCCCAAAGACGTAGTTCAGAGTGGTAGGGGGCCATCCCCGATGTTATGCTTTTCCAGCTAGGCGTGAGGCCGAGTCATCTGACGGCGCGATCGAGTTTGTATGATATTTTTGGAATTTTGTTCATGTTTGGTTTAGAGCCCCAAGGGCTCGGGTGAATTTCGGACGCATTTCGAAGAGTTCATAGGAGATCAGATTTTTGCTGGTGCTCAGATCTCACATTTGCGAGAAATTAGTCACATTTGCAAGCTTCATGCTCGCATTTGCGAAGAGAACGGTGGCCTGAAGAGTTCACATTTGTGAACTCCCTATCGTATTTGCGATGATGGCCTGGGTGTTGGTCGCAATTGCGATCACTTAGTCGCTTTTGTAGAGGGTCCATGTTCGCAAATGCGAACAAATCGTCGTATTTGTGATGACAGCAGAGATGTGGGATTCCTCGCATTTGTGATGGATTCTTCGCATTTGCGGGATTCGCATTTGCGTAAATGCGAACCCCAGGTCTCATTTGCGACATCTGCGCCTAGACAAAAAGCTGAGAATACAGGATTTAGCTCATTTTTCACAAACTCTCAACCCTAAACACCCTAAAGGCGATTGTTCCAAGAGATTTTCTTCCTAAATTTATTGGTAAGTGACTTTAATCTATTTCTTTTCAATTACCCATTACATTTCATAAGTTTTTAACATTTAATCTAGGATTTTATGGTAGAAATTAGGGATTTGGGTAGAATTAGGGATTTTTGTAAATTTGGGATTTAGACCTCGAATTAAGGCCGGATTTCAAAACTAATTACATAATCGAGCTCGGGGGCGAATGGGTAATTGGATTTTGGTTCGAACCTCGAGTTTTGACCAAGTGTGCCCTAGGTTGACTTTTGTTACTTTTGGAAAACGTGTAAAGATCTTAACTTTATGTATTGTAATTGAGTTCCCTAGTATTGTTTGATGTTATTGAGTCAATTTTGGTTAGATTCGATTGGTTTGGAGGAGGATTTTAGAGGAAAGGCCCCGGTTGAGCTTTGATTTGATTGCGGAGTGAGGTAAGTGTCGTGGTTAACCTTGACTTGAGGGATTAGGACTTGTTTGCCTATTTGCTACATGATTAACGTGTGGGTACAATGTATATGTGAGGTGACGAGCACTTATGCATTGTTGTTGGGATAAAGCATGCAGGTGGAACTTATTTCCTTGTGATTTTTTGCCTTTTTAATTATGATATCCATGTTTAGGTTTGATTATTACTTATTTGATCATTCCTTCCGTAATTATTGCTTAGTTAGTAATTGTTGAGTATTTTGGAAGTTGAAGTTTGGTATCTTGGCGTCATATTTGACGGAAAGTACATTCTCTGCGTTATTTATTTCTCGAATTTATATTTTCTTTACTACATGGTAAGGAAGAGTGTTAAAGCACGTAGGGTGATGACGTGCCATTGCATTTATCTCATTTATTGATTAATACATAGTGCGAAAGAGAACTAAAGCATGAAGGGTGATATCTTACCATTTATATCATTTATTCATTGTTACAAGGTGAGATCGAGAGTAAAAGCACAAAGGGTGATGCCTTGCCATTTTATTTTACTTATGTCATCACTTCATGGTAAGGATGAGAGTAAAAGTACGAAGGGTGATCTCGTGCCATCCATATACCATTTGTTTATCTGTATTCATCGGTTGACGATTTATTTGGCTATCATGTGATGTCATACCTATCGTAGTTATCATATCTTTTCCCCCTTTCGCATATACCCTCCCAATTGTACATTGTTAATTTCTGTTTTTGTGTGTGTGTGTGTGTGTGTGTGTGTGTGTGTGTGTGTGTGTGTGTATGTATATATATATATATATATATATATATATATATATATATATATATATATATACGTGGGTGTCTTGTCATAGCCTCATCACTACCTCGTCGAGGTTAGCCACGACACTTACGGAGTACATTGGGTCGGTTGTACTCATACTACACTTCTGCACTTCTTGTGCAGATTTTGGTATTGGTCCCAGCGGTGCGTGAGGTACGTCAGCTCAAATGATTGCATACGGAGACTTGAGGTAGATCTGTTGGCGTCCGTAGACCTTGGAGTCCCCTTCCTCTTCCCTCTTTTACTGTTCATTTCTTTTGAAACAGATTTATTTATTTCAGACTCTATTTGTAGAACTTCTAGTTGCTCATGTACTCGTGACTCCAGATCTTTGGGAGTAGATATTATTACATGACTTATGTTGGTGTTGTATTAGATTGAATTCCTATCTCTCATTATTTATCATCATATTATTTAAACTGTTAAAATTTGGCTATTTAACTATCTCACGTCGGCTTGCCTAGCAAGTGGATGTTGGCGTCATCACGACCTCGAGGTTGGGGTTCCAGGTCATGACATATATCAGTTTCTCTCTATTCTTATATTTGGTTTATTTATTTTACAATTTTTAGTTTATAACATGTTATCAGCATGAGACTCTACCATCTCGAGCAAATACTTTGAAAGTATCAAAGGTACGAACTTTCTTTTTTTAAATAATGTCAAACCTTTCTAAACGTGAATTTGTAGCCCTGGATATATTTGGCAAAAGCTACATGTCTTGAGTTCTTGATGCTGAAATTCATCTTGATGCGATGGGACTGGCAGACACCATCAAGGATAAAAATCAAGCATCAAACCAAGATCGTGCTAAATCAATGATATTCCTACGCCATCACCATGATGAAGGTTTGAAAATGGAATATCTTACTGTTAAAGATCCAATTATACTGTGGAATAATTTGAAAGATAGATATGACCACCTGAAAATGATCGTTCTTCCACATGCACGATATGATTGGACTCATTTAAGGCTATAAGATTTTAAATCTATCAGTGAGTATAATTCTGCTATGTTCAGAATTATTTTCCAATTAAAATTATGTGATGATAATATTACTGATCATGATATGCTGGAGAAAACTTTCACCATTTTTCATGCCTCGAATATGCTCCTGCAATAACAATATAGAGAGATGGGATTAAAAAAATATTATAAACTTATCTCACATCTTCTTGTGGCCGAGCAACATAATGGGCTATTAATAAAAACCCATGAAAGCCGACCTACTGGTTCTTATCCATTCCCTGAAGTGAATGAGACGAACTTCCACCAAGCTAAGTGTGGAAGAAGTCGTGACCCCAGCCGTGGTCATGGCCGTGGTCAAGGAAGAAACTCTAATCATGGAAATTATAATGTACCAAAGAACCCTCCTCACCACCAGCAGTGGAAATGGAAGGAACAAAAACATGAAGTGGTGCAAGCAACAAATGCAGAAAATGCATGATATAGATGTAGAGGAAAAGAGCATTGATCACGTACTTGTCGTACGCCAAAGCACCTGGTTAAGCTTTATCAAGCTTCTCTAAAGAAGACAGAGAAAAATGCTGATGCAAATTTTATTTCTGAAGATAATATTGACTTCATGCATTTGGATGTAGCTGATTACTTTGCACTCCCAGAAGGAGAAACAAGTCATTTGATCAGTGATGAATCAGTAGAAATTTATATTAGATAGTATGGTTATGTAATTATTGTACATAAATAAAAGTTATGCTTTGATAATGATGTTTACTATAATATTTATTTTGTTTATGTTATTTTGAAAAATATGGATAATCCTCAAATTATGTTTGGATCAAAGACCAATTATGAATATATTTGTGTAATTGATCGTGGAACAACTCATGTCATATTCAAAGATCAGAAATACTTTTCTTATTTGCAAAGAGAAAAAGTAAATATTTCTACAATTACTGGTAATATAAGTTTGATTGAAGGCTCTGAAAGAGCCACTATATTTATCTCAAAGGGAACAAAATTTATTATAGACAATTCATTGTTCTCTTCCAAGTCCAAAAGAAAATTGTTGAGTTTTATATATATCCGCCAGAATAGGTATCATGTTGAAATGATAGATGAAATGAATGTAGAATATCTTTATATTGCAAAGAATGTTTCTGGCTAGAAGTGCATTGTAGAAAAGTTACCAACTTTATCTTCTGGCTTATACTATTTAAAGATTAGTACAGTCGAAGCACACTTTATCATAAATCAGAAGTTTGCTGATTCAAATACTTTTGTGCTTTGGCATGGTCGCTTGGGTCATCCTGGATCAATAACGAAGAGACGAATTATTAAAAATTCTAGTAGGTATCCGTTAAAGAACTTGAAAATTCTTACTGTAACGACTCGACCGGTCGTTTTACTTTTTAGGACCCAGTTCCCCTAAATAAGACTCCCCGTACGTGCTTCTACTATTTTATGGCTTGCGGGGATGGTTAGTTTGGGATTTGGAAGGGTTCGAGTTGAAATCGGAACACTTGGTTCTTTAATATTGGCTAAAGAGGCTAAATTTGACTTCGGTCAAAGTTTTGAGTAAACGACCCCATCATCAGGATTTGAAGGTTCCAATAGGTTCGTATGATGATTTTGGACTTGGGTGTATGTTCGGATCGGGTTTTGGATGACCCAGGAGCATTTCGGCACCTAATAGTGAAAGTTGGTTCTTTGAAGGTTTTTGAAGTTCTTTAAATTTGGTTTGAAGTAGGTTTTGATGTTATCGGGGTCCAAATGGAATTCTGAGAATGGTAATAGTTCTGTAACGTCATTTAAGACTTGCACGCAAAATTTGGTGTCATTCCGAGTAGTTTAAGTACGTTTCGGTGCGTTGGGAGTAAATTGAAGAACTTGAAGTTCATATTTTGATTCAATTGGTTTGGGGTGTGATTCTTAGTTTTGATGTTGTTTTGTACGTTCCAAGAGTTTGAGCGAGTCCATTTTATGATTCCAAACTTCTTGGTATATTTGGACGGGGCCTCGGGTGCCCCGGATGCTGTTCGGACGATGCGCGGATTGAGTTTTAAACTAAAGAGGGCTACTGGTTGCACCAGTTTTGGTGTAACCGCACCTGCGAGCCTTGGGCCGTAGGTGCGAGCCCGCAGATGCTTGGTTCGTGCCGCAAAAGTGGCTGGGAGAATTTGGCCATGAACCTGCAGATGCGTGCGAGTTTGCGCACCTGCAAATGCCCAGGTGCAATGGGGGAAATTGCAGAAGCGGCTATGTCCGCAGGCGCATGTCAATGGCCGCAGGAGCGGTCGCGCAGGAGCGGCTCTAGCTACGCATATGCGAATGTTGGCCGACTGGGGGAGGATCGCACTTGCGAGTTTTCCTCCGCAGAAGCGGCACCGCAGGTGCGATATTCACTGGGCAGTGGGGTTGTCTTAAATACCAGACTTAGGAATTTTGCCCACTTCTTATACTTCTTGGGGGCGATTTTGGAGTTAGTTAAAGAGGGGATTTTCATCAACTAATTGAGGTAAGTAATTCCTATCAAATGTGAGTTAAAAGCATAGCTTATGGGTAGATTATAACATGTAAATTAGTGAAAATCTTGGGGTTTAGGTGAAAACCTAGGTTTTGATAAAGAGGAGATTTAACCACAAAATTTGTTATGGAATCTAGTGAAAATCATATATTTGAGTTCATAGTGTTATGGGTAACAACTTTCTCCGAAAGTTTCCGGACTCCGGGCACGTAGGCCCGGGGTGAATTTTAGGAATTTTTCAAATAGGCTTAGGAAATCACTTTGATAGTTAAGATATGAACTTTTGAACAGGTATTGATCATTTTATATAATATTTGACTAGTTTCGAGTCGTTTGGCACCAAATTAAGGGTTTGAGCACAATCTTGGACCGGAAAGTAGGCTTTAAGACGAGGTAAGTCTCTTTTCTAACCTTGTAAAAGGGAATTATCCCCATAGGGGAATTGAGTAACATGTGTTTCTATTTGTGGGGGCTACGTATGCACGAGGTGATGAGAGTCTGTACGTAGCTACTAATTTATGCTATTGTCCGGGTAGTTTAGGACCCATATCATGCTATACTTGAGATGTTTGCACCCTTAAATGTTAATTTAACTGGTTAAGTTAGATTGGAAACTTATAAAGGAATTTTTAAAAGGTTAAATTTCACTTACTTGAAGTTGTGAATGGAACACTTGACTGTTATTGGGAATTTATGTTTCTTTAAAGTATTTTTCTTTGTGGAGCATGACGAACGCCTCGGTAGCAGATAGATGCATCTATGGTCCGAGCCATTCGACCCTCGGCAGTGCACATTTTAAATATTTATGTTGGATCGGGCCGTACAACCTTGGTATAATTTGCGCACGATACATCTTTGGAATCATTTATAATTGATATTGCTTTATTGGCTTGAGATATAAATTGTTAAACAGTGAAAAATAAATTCGGGACTTAGTACTTGTGAAAGGATTATTTATTATTTACTGTTATTGGGTTTTCAGTATTATTCACGAAATCCATGCTCATTTCTAAATTTTGGCATATTATTTCAGCAAATAGTAAGTGTCAAAGTTGACCCCTCATCGCTACTTCTTCGAGGTTAGACTGGATACTTACTGGATACATGTTGTTTATGTACTCACGCTACACTTCTGTACTTGATGTGCAGGACCTGAGGTAGGTACTTTTGGATATTAGTCTGGCGTGCACGCTTGATTACTACTGCGAGACTTTACGGTGAGCTATCTTCCGAGCCCATTCTGCAGCAGCCGAAGTCTTCTTTTTGCCTTATTTCTCTGTCTATTTTGTTTCAGACAGCTGTATAGTACTCTTTTGTATATTCTACTAGTAGCTCATACACTTATGACATTAGGTCTTGGCACACACTAGTAGACTTGTGGTTTTGGCTTTATTTCTACGGTTATGACTGCATTTAGCTGCTTCTGTTTTAATTATTCTAAATCTATTATTTATTAAATCTTTTAAATTAAGGAAAGTTATTTACTTGAAAAACTTATTAAAATAGGAAATCACTAGATTGCTTAAGGTTAGCTTGCCTAGTAACGGTGTTGGGCATCATCTCGACCTAAAATAGAATTGGGTCGTGACAACATGGTATCAGAGCACTAGGTTCACGTAGGTCTCACAAGTTACGGGCAGGCCTAATAGAGTCTTGCAGATCGGTACGGAGATATCTGTACTTATCTTCGAGAGGCTGTAGGGTGTTAGGAAACCACTCTTTATTCATCGTCTATCGTGCAGTTGATGATGTACTAAGTTTCTTTCTCTTATTCTCTCACAAATGGTGAGAACGTGCACGGAAGACGTTCCTGACCCGGGAGAGGCTGCTCTCCCTGTTTCTAGAGGTCGAGGTAGAGGCGGGGGAAGAGCACCTGCCCGAGGTAGGGGACGAGGACGTCCCAGAGTTGCCCCAGTTGTACCATCAGCGGATCCAGTAGAGGATCCTATTGTTGAGGAGCAGTGCGAGGTGCCCGCAACAAAGCCAGCCCCGGTCGATTTCATATCAGTATCGGGCTTTCAGGAGGTTATGGGGCGTATGCTACGGTTCATGGATACTATGATCGAGGCTGGTTTATTTCCAGCTGACCCAGCCACATCTCAGGCGGGAGGGGGAGCACAGACCCCTACTACTCAGGCTCCAGGTCATGCGGCTGACGTATATCAGACCCCGGGTGCACTATCCATAGGTGACGCCCAGCCAGTTGCAGCAGCGGCACCTGAGCCTAGACCAGCTGCGGCCGGCAAGCCGCAAAAGCTATTGGACAGATGGACTAGGCTACACCCTCCTGTCTTTGGAGGTGAGCAACATGAGGATCCCCAGGACTTCATTGATCGGTGCAGGGACAAACTGCAAAACATGAGGATATTTGGAGTCTCATGGGGTGGATTTCACTACTTTCCAGCTAGAGGGTAGGGCCCGTAGGTGGTGGCCGTCTTATCTTCTTGGCAGACCAGTAGGTTCTCCTCCCATGACTTGGGACTAATTTACACGTCTATTCTTGGACAGGTATATCCCACCCTTTCAGAGGGAAGAGTTGCGGTTCCAGTTTGAGCAGCTCCAGTAGGGTCAGATGTCAGTGACCGATTATGAGGCGAGATTCTCTGAATTGTCTCACCATGCACTTATGATACTTCCTACTAAGGCGGAGCGAGTGCGGAGGTTTGTTGTGGGGTTGCACTCAGGTATTCAGGCTACTATGGCCCGTTAGGTTGAGATGGGGAATTCCTATCAACTAGTAGTGGAGATTGCTCGGAGGATTGAGGGTTACTGTCAGAGGGGTAGAGAGAAGATGCAACGTGACAAGAGGGTCCATTATTCCGGAGAGTTTAGAGGTGCCTCGGCCGGGGCAGAGGTCAGTCCATAAGGGGTCATCCCAGTAGGCTCACATATCCAGCACCGCCGCCTCCTCAGGGTGCTCCAGTGTGACCCTATTTTAGTGCCATGCCGGAGAGTTCTTACCGCCCACCAGTTATTCAGGGTTCTTCCAGCACCTATTTTAGTGCCATTCCAGAGAGTCTTTACCGCCCACCAACCATTCAGGGTTCTTCCAGTGGGTATTCAGGCAATCAGGGTCAGACTTCAGGACAACATATCACCGCATCGAGAGGTTGTTTTGAGTGTGGGGATCCCGGTCATGTGCGGAGGTTCTGCCCCAGGGTTTGGGACAAGGCAGTACAGTAGGGTCATCAGCCCATGATTACAGCACCAGTCGTCCGGCCGCCCAGAGGCAGAGGGCAGGCGGGCAGGGGTTGTCCTAGAGGTGGAGGCCAGGCAGCTACTGTTCAGACAGGCGGAGGCCATCCAGTCGGCACTCCAGCTAGGTTCTATGCTTTTCTGTCCAGATCAGATGCAGTGGCCTCAGATGTCGTGATCACAGGTACTATTTCTATCTGCGGTAGCACATACACTTGTGACACCAGGTCTTGGCACACACTAGTAGACTTATAGTTTTGGCTTTATTTCTACGGTTATGACTGCATTTAGCTGCTTCTGTTTTAATTATTCTAAATCTATTATTTATTAAATCTTTTAAATTAAGGGAAGTTATTTACTTGAAAAATTTATTAAAATGGGAAATCACTAGATTGCTTAAGGTTGGCTTGCCTAGCAACGGTGTTGGGCGCCATCTCGACCTAAAATAGAATTGGGTCGTGACACTTACAAATGATGAATTTTCTTGTGATGTTTGTTATCAAGGCAAAATGATCACTAGACCATTACCAATGAAGGTTGGCATTGAATCCCCTTCCTTTTTAGAGCATATACATGGGGATATATGTGGACTTATTCACCTACCAAATGTGTTGTTTAGATATTTTATGGTCCAAATAGATATATCTTCAAGGTAGTCTCATGTATACCTATTATCATCTCGCAACCTGGCGTTTGCAAAGCTATTAGCCTAAATAATTTGATTAAGTGCATGATTCTCAGATTATCCTATAAAGGTTATTCGCCTTGATAATGCTAGAGAATTCACATCTCAAACTTTTGATGATTATTGTTTATCAGTTAGAATAAAAGTTGAACATCTTGTAGCTCATGTTCATACTCAAATTGTCCTTGCAGAGTCATTTATTAAACACTTGCAATTGATAGCAAGGCCACTACTTATGAAAACAAAATTGTTCACTACTATTTGGGGCCATGCTATCTTGCATGCAACATCACTTGTTCGTCTCAGACCGACACATTATACTTAATATTTTCTGTCATAATTAATTTTTTAAAAGGATAACTAAGTCACATATCCCTGCAGAGAATGTGCCTATCCGAATTGATGTCCCAGTAGGACCATCTACTATCATGATAGCTAGTGAACCTAAAGCACGCCTGAAGCGTGGTAGGCTTGAAAGGCTTGAAATACATCTAATGGATGTAGTTACAGCTTATTGTACGGTTCACTTGATAATGAAATTTACATGAAAATTCCTGAACGATTTAAAATGACTGAAGCATATTTAAAATCTCGAGAAATGTATTCAATCATATTATAAAGATCTTTGTAAAGCAATCTTGGCGTATGTGGTATAATCGCCTCAGTGAATATTTGCTGAAAGAAGGTTACATAAATTATGTTATTTGTCCATGAATTTTTATAAAGAAAATGGCATCAGAATTTGTTATGTTGTTTATGTTGATGACATAAATCTTGTTGGAACTCCAGAAGAGCTCCAAAAGACAATTGAATATCTTAAGAAAGAATTTGAGATGAAAGATCTTGGAAAGACAAAACTTTGTCTTAATCTGCAAATTGAACATTTAGCATACGGGATCTTTATCCATTAATCTGCCTATACATATTGGGTCCTAAAACGCTTTTACATGGACAAAGCGCACCCATTTAGTACTGTAACACCCCAAATTTTTACTAATATTTGCATTCTAGATTGAGCATCTTTATAATGAGATATTTTACTTCGCACTTCCTAAACATGAAATTGACAATATATGAAAATTCCTTACTTTAGGTTGTGTTACTATTAACAAAGAAGTTCCATGGTGTTGCTATGTGTAACACTTGATATTATTTTGATGAATTATTATTAAATACATTATATAATTAAAGTTTTGGGCTGCTACCCTTTTATATTTATCTAAAGATATTTAGTAGGTTGGGCGGCCACATTTTTCATATTTATCCAAAGTTTAGATACTACTTTGGTTGACTTGCTTTTCCATAACCTCCTCTCATATTTCATTCTTTCAAGACAAAGAAAACTCTTACCTTCTCTCCTTCTTATCACCTGAAAAACTTCATGAAAACCATCATAAATCTCCAGTTAACCAACCAGCAAAACTTGTTCTTGGTGAAGCTCAAGCTGCTCCTCTCTTTTGTGGTAAGTTACTAAATCCGTTTTTATACTAGACAGCTATTAGTATTTTCTTCATATCTTTTTGTATAGAGCTCCGTTTTAAGTGATCTAAGAATTTCTGGAAATCTATTTTATGACAAGAGTGGGTTGCTCTAGTGGTAAGCACCCTCCACTTCCAACCAAGAGGTTGTGATTTCGAGTCACCCCAAGATCAAGGTGGGGAGTTCTTGGAGGGAGGGAGCCGAGGGTCTATCGAAAACAGCCTCTCTACCCCAGGGTAGAGGTAAGGTCTACGTACAAACTACCCTCCCCAGACCCCACTAGTAAGATTATACTGGGCGGTTGTTATTGTTAGATCTATAACTCTTATTCAGGAACCAAAATCTAAGTTTGCATATATTTACCCGAAAAGGGATCATAAAGTACAGGGCATGTGCTGCCAAGATTTTCAATTTTAAAAATACTCCATGTACTATTGTTAGTAATGTTAGCATAACTTTTTGTACGAAACTGATATTGGGGTGATTCAAGATGTTCTGAAATGCTAAGACATATATCTACAACTGCAATGAAGATCATACAGTCTAGTTTGTCATTTTTCATCTTCAAAACTGAGTCACAACACAAGATAGTGATACTATCCAGAATTCCTGTTTCAAATATTTTGGGTAATTTTCACCAATATCATGTTTAGTTTGACATGTTAAATCACTGAACTTATATAGATATTTGATTATGTATTTAAGGTATATATATACCCTTGTAAAATCTAAGGGAAAGTGTTTGAGGAAGTGGACGAATTTGGTTTGTCTATGGCGTAGACGATTCGAACGTCCTCAAGTTGTGGTTGAACTGTTTTGTGGTAAAACACCAAGGTTTGTGTATAAACTTTGTACTTTTTTTACTTGCTGGAGTTTTTGAATAACCTGATATTTTATTTTTTTCTTGTCTTCAATTTATATTGTTGTATTTGTGTTATATCAAGTATTGTAAGATATTCGCTAAATCGCCCACTCGTACGGATTGCTTAATCGTTTTGCATTCTTGTTGGGACTTTGTCCTTCTTGTGGCAGTGACTTTGTCACTCATCTTGGCATGCCTCTTGATTCGGATCTTTTGCTATCTTGACTTTGGATTTGTAGTTCGTCTTAAATTATGGAACTTGTCCGTGTTAAGTACGAACTAGAAAGCCATTTTTAATATGATTCTTGACTCTCTTGACTATTAGGTTTTGACCCTACTTGATTTAGGGTTTCGATCCATCTTGATATCTGATCATGCTTAGTGTGATAGCATGACGTACATATTGGGCGAAAAATGGATATTTGGCAAACTCTCTTGGATTGATAGTATACGTTTTCTCGACTCTTGAACATTGTTATTGATATTTAGAAACACTTCAAGGTTTGATATTTGATAATTTTGATATATTTATTCACTTGTTTTAAATTATGTTAAATATGAGCTACCTATAACTGAAAAGGGGAATTGGAGAATTTAATGGCTCCAAGCCCAAAGTTTATACGCCACTAAACTTTATGCTTAGCGATAGTTGTTTTCTATCGTAGGTAATGTACGGGATGAAATTTGAAGACTACCTTATGAAGTAGTCTTTTTGGGAGCACTTATGGAGATCACATTTGCATATGCACCATGGTTTTGTATAATTTTGGGATATGTACATGATATATATGTCACACTTATGTATGTTATTTGGAGTCTTGTTGGATCTTAAGACCAAAATCTTGTAACTTAAATTTGGTAACTTATTTAACTCAAGTCTTGTAATATACTGAATTTATATTTTGTCTTGTAAATATGTACAAAGGAGAAAACAAGTTTTCCTTTTTATACCTGATAGTTTGAAATTTATATATAATACAAACTTGCAGTGATGTTGAATGAAAGTATAATTTTGTTAGGAAGTTGCGTTAACGTGTTGATTATTCAAAAAGGGTTATATCATCTTATGTTGATATTTTGACATTGTATTTTATTTTAAAAAAAATTATGAAGAGTATTTTCAAAAATAAAAATATTGCACTTTGGACCTCATCGCATGGGCCTATTTCTGCTACTAAATTATTCTGAATATTTTTTTAATTAATATCGTTTTAATGTTGTAAGTAGTAAATTAGATTTGTTTCGTAAGTAGCATCCTCTCAAAAGGGTTGCTATAAGTACACCAATAGTTGTTTGATCACTTGAAGTGAATAAGGATCTGTTCTGACCTCCAGAAGATGATGAGGAACTCCTTGGTCCTGAAATATCCTATCTTAGTTGGTGTACTTATGTATCTTGCTAATGTTATAAGGCCTAACATAGCATTTTTTGTTAATTTACTAGTAAGATATAGTTCTTCTCCTACACGGAGACATTGGGACGGGATTAAGCATATATTCTGATATTTAAAGAGAACTCTTGATATGTGTTTATTTTATGCTAACAAAGGTAGTGCAGATCTTGTTGGTTATGCAAATGCAGATTATTTATCTGATCCCTATAAAGCTCGGTCTCAAATCGGGTACGTGTTTACATGTAGAGGTATTTGTCATATCATGGTGCTCCACAAAGTAATCTATTATTATTGCTTCTTCAAATCATGTCAGGATAATAGCTATTCATGAAGACAGTAGGGAATGCATATGGTTGAGATCAGTCATTCATTTAATTCGAGAAAAATATGGTTTGGAATGTGATAAAAACCCACAATTTTATACGAAGACAACATGCATAGCCCAATTGAAGGGAAGATTTATAAAAGGAGATAGAACGAAGCATATTTCACCAAAATTATTATACATACATGATCTTCAGAAAAATGGTGACATTGATGTGCAACAAATCCGTTCAAGTGACAATCCGACAGATTTATTTACTAAATCTTTGCCAACTTCAACTTTTGAGAAGATGGTATACAAGATTGAAATGCAGAGACTTAAATATTTGAAGCAAGTTTTTTATCAGGGGGAGTAAAATACGCGTTGTACTCTCTTTCCTTCACTAAGATTTTTTCCCACTGAATTTTTCCTAGTAAGTTTTTAACGAGTCACATTATCTTTTAATAAACATCAAATGAGCAGTGTTATGAAAATATTATATTATGGATGTCCATTTATTACCGCGTTGTAGATAATCTTTCTGAAGAAGATTATCCATTTAGTACTCTATTAAAATTTATTTACAAGCAGCTGATGCAAGCAGGTTGCAAGCAACTCAACGAAATAACTTACAACAACTTCTTATTAAATAGGTAGGTTGCGAGCAGCTCATGCACCCATCTTACAAAGCATCTCAAGAAAAGCCTCTCAACTGCTTCCTGAAAAGCCTTGCAGCTACTTCCTGAAAAGCCTCGCATTTGCTTTCTTTCTTCTATAAATAGAATAGTTTTTAGTTCATTATATACATCACTTTAAAGTTGAATAATATATCAGTTTTTCTCTATACTTTGATTTATTTACTTTACAGTCGTTATTTTATAACATCCTAAACATTTTACAATGAAATATCGTTGATTGAATTGAAGAAGAAAAAAGCTACTAAAGTGTATATTCTTTTATTTCAAAAACTTATAGTATCAAATACTACGAAGTTCTAATTGTCAAAGAAAAGACCGTCTTAACTTAAATATGTGAAATAAAATAAAATGTGAAATTAAATACTAGACTCAATCAAATTAATTGATCAACAATATTACAATTAATAGATGCTAGTCATTCACTAGAATCATCTAGAATAACAAAAAATTCAAATTTCCTTTTATATTTATTTTTTAGCAAACCGTAAAATCCATATTAATTTTAAATTTAAAAATAAAAATGCAAAGAATGAACTAATAAAGTACTCAGTATGTATCATCAATATATTACCTTAAACATTAAATTCAAAAAGAAAAATTGCTTATTTTTATACCCGAACGTACTCTAACAATTTTTGCTACATAAAATTTCTTGAATTTTCTTCGTCTTAGCAATCATAAAAACTTTTCTTTTTTAAAATCTGAAGCAAAAAAGAATACGTATCGTTTTCCAGAATTCGAAATAAGTACCTAAAGTCCGGTTAATTTGCCATTTTCCCAAACCCTATGAGTATTTTTTTTAAATATATAAATATATATATATATATATATATATATATATATATATATATATATATATATATATATATATATATATATACATATATACTGTTCAACTGCCCCACATTCTTTTCATCTTCCAATTTTCTCTTGTGAAAAATCAAAAAATGTCTTCCGCTGGAATCACCGTCGCTGGCGACGGCGCATCGCTGTACTTCTGCCACAAATGCAGCAACACCGTCACCATCACCCCTTCTCCGACCGGCGATCTCCTCTGTCCTACTTGCAACTCTGACTTCGTTGAAGAATACGAAGAACCGGATCCCGACCCGGATCCATATCCGAACTTCCCCGACCCGGGTTACTCCTTGTTCAGCACTTTATTTAATCCTTCTCGCTCTACCACCGCTTCTCTTGACTCCCAAAACCCTAGAATTTACTCCTCAGCCCAAAACCCTAGGGACGAGATCCTCGGGTCGGGTGGTTTCGACCCGATTGGCTATCTTATGACCCATTTATCATCTCAGAGGGCAAGTGGTATCAACTTCGAATTCGTGATTGAAGGGGGTAATGGGGGTAGCGGGTTAGGGTTACCGGCGAACATAGGGGACTATTTTATTGGGCCACATTTTGAAGAATTGATCCAACAATTAGCGGAAAATGACCCGAACCGCTATGGAACCCCACCCGCATCGAAATCAGCTGTTGAGGGGCTGCCCAGTATTAAAGTTAATGAGGAATTGCTTAAATCCGAGCTGGCACAGTGTGCTGTGTGTAAGGATGATTTTGAGCTAGGGTTAGATGTGAAACAGCTGCCATGTAAGCATGTTTATCATGAGGGTTGTATTCTCCCGTGGCTTGAGTTGCATAATTCGTGCCCTGTTTGTCGATACGAGTTGCCAACGGATGATCCTGATTATGAGAATAGGGGAAGGGATAATGCTGGTGGTGGGGAGTCGAGTGGTGGGGGCGGCAGTGGTGGTTCGGGTTCTGGAGGAAGTGGTGGGGCAATAGGAGGGAGAAGGTTTACTACTATAGCGTTGCAATGGCCTTGGGGGAACTTTGAAGGATCAGAGTCTCGTGGTGGACAGCAGAACAGGGAGTCGAATTAGGTAGAGATATATACCAAACTGTAAATCTTTTTTGAATCTTTTTGATTGTTCAGTTCGTTCGATTCAAATACTGTGTAGTTTAAATGGATTAATGTGGTCAGCCAGTATTCATATTGCTTATCCCAACTTGTTTGATACTCAGGCGTAGTAGTTGCTGTTGTTGTTTAAAGTACTGTTTAAAACAGAAATTCATAGACTTGACTCTAGGAGTTGATATACCCTAAGTGCTAGAAATGTTTAAGGAACTCTCGAGTATGGAAGTGGCTAAACTGTTGTTCTTCACTTTACCAGGTAGTTGGGACATATCTAACTGTGTTCATGAGGCATTTGAGTCAATCAGCTATACCTAATTCCAGAACAGTTGGGTTCGGTTATATGGATCAGTTACATCCATTGGGGCTATTTAGGTCCATTTTTATGTTCCTATGTTCAGTGTATAGCCTGGTCACAAAAATAGACTAAGGAGGGGGTTGCGTTAGGTTTGCATCTAAAATAATTAAATTACGTGGATCCACGAGGCATTTGCTATAAAAATTTCCATTAACCTTGAAGAGTGATTTGTATTTAAGCTTCTTTTGGAAATGTGTTTAGTCAACAGTTCTGTTTCTTCAGATTCATATTTTTTATTACTCCTATATATATTCCTATATGCTTTGTATAAACCAATTAACAATGTTGGCAACATATGTAGATATGTCAAGCAAGCTTGGCTAGTAGAGGTTACTGAGACAAGCTCTCTATATGTGGGATTTTAAACTGCATGTTTGGTTGTGGAATGTCTTAATTTAGCCTCTTATACTTTGCTATCTGTAGATCTACAAATGTATTTACAGCATAATAGACAATTAGACGTTCTTTTTCTAAGAAGTTATTTGTATTTGTCTTTATATGATAATGTACAAATAAATAGCCATTGAAATGCCCATTATGCCACTTCTTGAAACAAGGGATAGTGACCAAATCTTTATGAAAACCTTTACAGCAAAAAGTTGAGAAGAGTGACGTTATCTCCTGAATTTTATACCGTACGAAGAAGACTGAGTATCCCATGTATTTCCTGCGTTATTAATGGGTAGAGTTATTACATGTCCTCCTTAAGCCTTTGTTGAGCTCTTCAATGTGAGATTATACATCTTGTTGGTCTTCTTCATTTTGTACATCTGCTGGTATTTGGTGCGTGATATGTTTTAATGATATTTCACCATTGAACTCTAAAGTTTTGAATTTGCTCAAGTTGTCAAATAGGCAGGTTGAACCAACTTTTGCACGTTAAAGTGAATCGAATGAATAAATGGGCTTAATCATAACCCGCCCAAAATATGCCTGGATCAAAATAGACGGGACCAATTTAGGCTAAACAACTGGTTAAAACCCAACCTATACAGCTTAAAATCATTTTTTCATTTGTTTATCTGTTCTTTTTTAGTTTGATTAATTATCAACTCAAATTAATTTAAAAGCTCTTTCTTTTATTTATCTTGGCTATATTTGACCAATCAAACTCAATTTTATTTTAACATATGCTTTAATTACTGTACAGGTTAAAGTTTACTTGGCTTCCTTGCTTGCCAGCGTGTATCATGCATGACAAAGTTGGAGGAGTTTTTGGGTAGATAACAAGAAACTGCTAAAGCCCTACAAAGCTAAAGGGTTTGATTTCATCTTTTAACATAGATACATGTTTTACAGAATTTTAGATAGTAATACAAGGTTTTTGTCAACAATTTGTTTCAGAGATGTCCAAAGTTCTCTTTTGTGCTCCATCACGTGAATATTGTGGATTGCGTTGTTCTTTGTTTTGATTGATCTCTGTGCTGCTAGTTGATGAATTTCTTTGCTACATATATTTTATTCATCATAGGCCTATGATGCTAGTTGGAGGAGTAGGTTCGTTATGTTTTTGTGGATTTGACATTCAAATGCATAGGGCCTAATATCATTAATGCTGTGCGCCTGAATTGAATGTTGTCAAATTATTAATCTTCATTGTGAGCTGCTGCTTGTGCATTAAAATAAATCCCTTCTGACTACCATGACCCTGTTAATTACTTCAGTGCTGGTAAGTTACTTTTGACTATTTCTGCAACTCCACCCCTAAAGCGTGGCTAGAAGCACAGACATAAAGAGAAAAAGTAAGAGCACTTCTTTATCTATCTTGCTCAAGCATTGCAATTGGGGGTCGCATCGGAAGTGTTCTGCACTGTAATTTGCTATCTGAATTTTCAGAAACCACTATTGTTTAGTGGCTATTAACTTCCTATAGCTACCATATACATAATTATTTCCTATAGCTACTATTCAGTTGTTACGGTAGTGTATTCACATGTATTCGCGCTGCTGTATTCATGAATACAACAGCAAAAAGCACCTAAAATCAGGTCAGTCCAACTGTACGCGCATGTACCATGTATTCATGAATACAACAGTATAAAGCGCCTAAAATCAGGGCAGTCTAGCTATACGCGCATGTATTCACATGTATTCGCGCTGCTGTATTCATGAATACAACAGTAAAAAGTGCCTAAAATCAGGGCAGTCCAGCTGTGCGCGCATGTATTCGCGCCATGTATTCATGAATACAACAACAAAAAGCGCCTAAAATCAGGGCAGTCCAGTTGTGTGCGCATGTATTCATATGTATTCGCGCTGTTGTATTCATGAATACAGCTGTACGCGCATGTATTCACATGTATTCATGAATACAGTAACGACAATCCCTTAAAAATAGATATGTCCAGCTATCTAAGAGAGGAAAAACATAAATAGCGTATTTTATGTCTCAATGGTAGTATATACCATAAATACTTATTTTGCTATAAAATATAAAAGATAGCTATAGAAAATAATATTTTAAAATAATTTTGGTTTATAATAAATAGGGTGTATACCTTTGCCATAAGGGGTAAAATTTTCCATAATGAACATCTCTTAGTGGTAATAATGTCTGCGCTAGTGTCTGCTATTAGCTAGCAGACTTTTCTCTTGAAAATTCTGCTCTTGATTTAACTTGTTCTGTAACTTTGGTCTTCATAAAAACTTGAAGTCAAGTCTTGGGTTGTGCCTATATCTAAGGGCTTACGAACGAGTGAAGTGCTTACGGTTATGGTAGCAGCAGGTTTTTTGGGTCTTGCTTGCTTTCTCTTGCGCGTAGCGGTGCAAAATGGTTCGAAGAAAATAGTTAACCACCCATATTATCCACTAAAAAATGGGTTGGATAATGAACTTTTTAAAAACGAGTCAAATATAGATAAGAACCATATTATCCATTTAGAAAATGAATAACCTATGGGTCTAACTTTTACATTTGTAAAGCCTCAAATTGAGGGTTTCTCAAGTTAGGGAGACTAAGAATTCTCCCAAAAGTAATCATATGCAAGAAGTCATGGATAATATGGTTATCCATATTATCCGTCGGTTAGTCCGTTTTTTATCCGTATTAAATATGGGTCGGGTCGGATAATTTATCCGTTTTTTCATTATCCGTTTTCGACCCGACCCATATCCTACCCGACCCTCCTACTCGCGCGTGTTAGTGATCCTTTCTTTTTTTGCTATGCCTATCCATCCATTTAATTGACATCCAATCGGGTGAGTGATATCAATTCTTCTTACTAATCGATTTGTTGCAGCTAGTATAACAAAAAAAAATGCACGAGGATTTAGAATATTAAAATAAATTGATCTTCTGTACTTCCTTCACAAAGAAGGAAAAGCCAAACAGTTTGGCCTAACAAGAATGAGCAACGATGAAATGAGAAGATGAGGTGATTCGGTCACCCCCATTTTGAATTGAAAGAGAGGTTGAGGTCCAGTTGTAGCTTTCCTGTCCCCTTTTCGTAAGCCTAATTTGGTAACAGAAATTAATATAGTAATACCTTATTATAATTGCTAAAAATGCACTGAAAAATGTGGACATTCTGATGTACTATATAATTTAAATCTTTATACACAATTAACAGGGGAGTTGGGAAGATCAACTGCTAGCAACGATTGGCAGGCTAAAAAGCTTGTTGCCCACTTTCTAGCGTTTTGGCAAAATAAAGGCCCATATAAATGGGCCCTTATAAAATAATAGAAAAAAATTCGCTTTTAAAATAATAGTCGAAATAATATCTTTTATATATTTTTTGTATATATATACATTCTCTATATTATTTACTAAAATTATACAATCTTCCACTATCAAACATAAATAGTTTCTGGCATTTGATTAAAAGTGAAAAGGCCCTAAAATAATCGTTTATAGAAAGATGAACCCCAAATTCTAACGGGCATTTGACAAAATAGTCCGAGAAATGCGAGGCGAAACCGTAATTTTTCGGGCCCATTTATTGGGCCCTACAAATCATTGTGTTGTATTAGGAATTAATAAAATAAGATCACAGATCATTATCTCAATATTAAACTATGGATTAGAAAAGGAATGTCTCATCATTTCCTTTTAAAAAATTGGATATTATCAACTCCCAAAAAGCACATCAATATCCATACCAAAGATCTTGCATCGTCGTGTAGTGAATATTAAACCATTATCATTATTGTAGTGCTTGGGCTAAAGCTAATAAATCTTTTTTCTCTTTTTTTAATTTAACTATTTAATATTTAAAATTTCTAACCCGATTAATTCGAACTTGCACAAAGTAGGCCCACTAGGAAAATAAAGTGCTCTTTCTAAAACCGTTTTTCATAATCATAGATCAAACTCAGACATATCTAGTTAGGGTAAAAAAAGTTTTAATTTTAACCATTCATTTTACAGAGCTAACCCATATCCGCAGAACTAAGGAGTCTTCAATCCTTACTCTTTATCCCATTTTTGCACAGGTTAACGGGGCCTTACTTATTTAAGGAAGCCTCGAAAAGCACTATTGAGAGGAAGATCCTTGCCCCTCTTCACTCATTCATTCCATTGGGGGACAGGTGAGCGAACGATTACTCCAAACGTCACACATCCGCCGCCTACTTCCCGTTTAGGTGGCACCAACCAGATGTTAAGATAAGGAATTCACGTTTCTCAATGGTAAAAGTAAATCTTATAATATGATGACTATCAAGGAAGTTGATCAATTTTTTGGCAAAATGTGCAGTAACCTAATGTGGAATATATGCACCCGTGTGCTTAATTTAAACTTTATAATTGCATGGTAATCATTGAGTAATGTCTTTTAAGCTGTACAGACACCGCATTACGCGGAGATTAAGCCGCCCTTATAATGATTAAATTAAACAAGACAAATCATAAAGTCTAGAATAAGTTTATTATTAGACAATACTTAATCATGTTTATCAAGAAACAATCATAGCTTTTGTTACGCTGTTAACAATTAAAATGATTGCTGCAAAAGTGATACAGAGTATTATTCTTTGTTTTAATCAATAATGTCAGTATATAAGTTGTTATTCCTTCTAATACGTTGTTTTCTAAACTTTGTTTCTTTATGTCAGTCAATTAAATGATTGAAGTGCCGCCTAATTCTCTACTTCCTATTTTTTGTCCAAAAGAAAATACTTAGATACTTCTACACTCTAGAGCTTCTACACTCTAGAGCTTCTAAGTATAGTGGATAAGCGTAAACTTTAATTCATAGTAGCATCTTGAATATGATAATCTTACATATAATCGATATAGAAAACATATCTGAAACGGAAGCCATCATTACAAAGTGGAAGCGTTAATTGGAATTGGTTTCTCGCCCCTTGCCCTATCTTTTGTTACTGTCGACTTTAGTAATGGAAGAGAGAATAGAAAATACGGTAACCCTATTGGGTGGGGAGAAGACCAATTTATAGAGATTCTCATTTAATCTGGTACGTCCATCAAGTAACTGATCGGACGGATGAGATTTGCTCTTTAATTAAATATTAATTATGGGCCTTAAACCTATTGGGCCACCCATACGTAGAAAAATCTTACATTCTCTCACTTAGCCCAATAATCACATAAGATTAATATTTAATCACATAACATTAGTTGCGCATAAACAAATCTCTTCTATAATGTCCATCATAAATACCATTACGATAAATTACTAAATGTGAGCTATGGTGGTTATACATATTTTGTTTACATACTCCCTTCCATATACTACAACATTAGCAACTCATCGTACCAGGTCCATAAACTATAAAATATTATGATCCACAATAATGTCTCGTTGAGACTTATCTAGTAATATCTCAAAATAATAATGTGTACACCATTATGAGAAACATGAAATCATTAATGTATATCAGAAACACATAAATGAGCTCAGAGTGTCAAAACATCATAAACACATCAATCATAAATACAGCCAAGTCCCATTTTATGTACATATTCTTTAAATATCTTTGGTTGTAAACCTTTCGTTAACGGATCTGCAATCATGAGATCAGTTCTAATATGCTCAAGTGACACTCTTTGTTTCTGAACTTCCTCCTCGACGTTAAAGTACTTTAATTTCATATGTTTGGCACCTTTGGAGTACTTATCGTTCTTGAAGAAGAATACTGCTGCCGAATTATCACAGTAAATTTTCAGCGACTTGGTAATGGAGTCGACAACCCCAAGTCCTGAAATAAAGTTTCGCAGCCATAATGCATGAATTGTGGCTTCAAAACATGTCACAAATTATGCTTCCATCATGGATGTAATAATGACAGACTATTTGGCACTCTTCCACGATATTGCTCCTTCAATTAATTGGAACAAATAACCAAACGTGGACTTCCTAGTGTCAATACATCCAATGAAATCTGAATCCGAGTATCCAACAACTTCCAAATGCTTGGATCTCCTATACACGAGCATGTAATCCTTCGTTCCTTTTAGGTACCTCAAGACTTTCTTTGCAGTTTTTCAGTGATCAATTCCTGGGTTACTCTGATATCTTCCCAGGATTCCGCCCGTAAAACTAATATCCGATCTTATGCAAGTCTGAGCATACATCAGACTACCAACAATAGAAGAGTAAGGAATTGATTTCATTTCTTTTCGTTCTACATCATTCGTAGGGCATTGCATGAGACTAAATTTATCCCCTTTTTGAATTGGAACAATTCCCGCTGAACAGTTGTTCATGTTAAATCTCTCTAAATTTCTTTCGATATAGTCTTTCTGAGACAATCCGAATAATCCTTATGATCTATCACGAAATATTTTTATTCCTATCACATAGGATGCTTCACCCATATCTTTCATTTCAAAATTCTTAAAGAGAAAATCTTTAGTCTCACGCAATATGCCTAAATCATTAGCAGTAAGTAGAATATCATCAACATACAGAACTAAAAATATAAACTTGCTCCCACTGATCATTTGGTATATACACCGATCAACAGTATTTTTCACAAATCCAAAAGATGTTATGGTATCATTAAACTTTATATACCATTGTCGTGAGACTTGTTTAAGTCCATATATTGACTTCTTCAGTTTACACACCATTTGACATTTTCCTTTAGTTTCGAAACCCTCTAGTTGGTCCATATATACTTCCTCCTCGAGATCTCCATTAAGAAAGGTAGTTTTCACATCCATTTGGTGTAACTCTAAATCATAATGAGCCACCAAAGCCATAATAATTCTTAACGAGTCTTTCTTTGAGACTAGTGAAAAGATCTCTTTATAATCAATACCTCCTTTTTTAGTACAACCCTTGGCAACAAGTCTAGCTTTAAATCGTTCAATATTGCCATTTGAATCGCGTTTGGTCTTAAAGACCCATCTATACCCGATTTTTTTAGAACTTTCTGGCAATTAAACGAGATCCCAGGCTTTATTGTATTCCATGGATTTTAACTCCTCCTTCATGGCATCAATCCATTTGTCAAGCTCACTACTTTCAATAGCTTGTGAAAATGAAATTGGATCCTTATTAAGACCAATGTCAAAATCTGACTCTTGCAAATAAATCACGTAATCATCCGAAATTACCGATTTTCTAACTCTTTGAGATTTCTTAATGGCATTTCTTGTGGTTCATTTGTGTAAGATATTTGTGAGTTAGTTTCTTTATGAAGTATTTCATCCAAATGTTGCTCGGTATTGTCAAAGTGTTCTTCAACAATTGGAACAATATTTGGTATTTGTGTGGAAGTAGGCACATTCGTGGGTAATGCAACATTGACCCTCACCTCTTTTATTTCCACACTTTATTTTTAACACTCCCACTAACTTCAAAATTCTCAATGAATCTTGCATTATCGGTTTCAACAATTCTCGAACTATGGTTTGGATAGTAAAATGCATACCCTTTAGAATTCTGTGGGTAGCCAATAAAGTAACCATTTACCGTTCGAGAATCTAATTTCTTTTCTTGCTGATTATAAACTCTAGCTTCCGCTGGAAAACCCCAAATATGCAGGTGTCTTAAACTAAGTTTCCTTCCTATCCACAGTTCAAAATGAGTCTTTGGAACTGCCTTACTAGGAACCCTGTTTAATAAATACACAACGATTTTAAGAGCATACATCCACAATGATTTGGGTAATGAGGAATTAATCATTATGCTCCTAACCATATCCATAAGTGTTCGGTTACACCTTTCTGCAATACCATTTTGTTGAGGTATTCTTGGCATAATATATTGTGCACATATGTCACGTTCCTCGAGAAACTTTGCAAATGGACCTGGACATTGTCCTGATTCATTATATTTTTCATAATATTCACCACCTCTATCTAACCTAATAATTTTTGCATTTGTATCTAATTGCCTTTCAACCTCATTAACAAACACTTTGAGAGCATCTATTACTTGAGATTTTTCTTTCAGCAAATAGAGGTATCTATAACGTGAAAAATCATCGATAAAGGTGATAAAATACTTTTCTCCACCAAAAGATGGAACATCAAATGGTCTACAAATATCGGTGTGTATAATTTCAAGAAGCTGGGTGCTTCTTGTGGCACCTTTCTTACTATGCTTGGTTTGCTTTCCCTTAATGCAATCCAAACATATAGTAAGATCAGTAAAATTTAGATTCGAAAGAATCTCATTCTTTACTAATCTTCCTAACCTTTCTTTGGATATATGACCCAGATGTCTATGCCACAAGTAAGCAAAACTTTCATCTAGTGAACTACATTTAATTCCAACATTATGTTGAACAAAAAGAAGGGATTCAGAAAAACCAATATCGAGTTTCAATTATATAAACCATCACTAAGAATACCATAACCATAAAAAATAGCATTCTTATATAAATTGAAACATCTATTTCCAAACTTTAAATTAAATCCAGAAACATCAAGTCTTGAAAGAGAAATTAAATTCCTAGAAACTGAAGGTACATAAAGAGTATGTAATAGATCAAGGTGACGTCCAGTCTCTATGATCAAATGATAAGTCCCTATGCCTTCAATTGGAGCCTTCATACGATTTCCCATGAACAAGAAATCCTTATTTGGATTTGTAGCTTGGATCGTAAGGAATCCCTGCAACGTAGTAGATACATGAGCAGTTGCACAAGAATCAAGCCACCAAGTATTATTAGGAACTTCTACTAAATTTGATTTGAAACATATAAAAGCACTAATTGTACCTTTCTTTTCGAACCAAGCTTTACGTTTCAGACAATCTTTCTGATAGTGTCCTTCCTTGTCATAGAAACGACATGTATATGCCCCGTGTTCCTTCTTAGCATCCTGTGAAGCTTTAGCAGGTGCTTTCTTCTTCTTGAACTTGTTGGCCTTCACTTTAAGTCCTTTACCAGCTCCTTGACCCATGAGGTTAATTGAATGACTCCTTTGTTTCTTAAGTCTTGACTCCTCCTGAGTAAGCATACTGGACAATTCACTAACATTCCACTTATCCTTAATAGTGTTATAGTTAATTTGAAAAGGTCCATACTCAGGAGGCAAAGAGTTCAGAATAAACTGAACCAAAAAGAAGTCATCCACTTTCATCCCCAAGGTCTGAAGTCATGTTGCGATGTTAGTCATCTCGATGATATGATTTTGTATAATGCGCGACCCATCAAACTTCATGGTTGTGAGTTCAGCCATTAGTGTACCAGCGAGAGACTTATTTGCAGAACGAAAACATTCTTACACAAAATTCAGGTATTCATTGGCACTTTCTGTCTGTGGAATAGTACTCTTAATGTTGTTGGCAATAGTCATCCGCATAAATATAAGGCTCAGCCTGTTAGAGCGTTCCCATGCTTTATGGAAAGACTTCTCATCCGTACTGCTCGTATTAGTAATGGCAGCGGGCTTATCATTCAACAGAGCCAAGTCAAGATCTATTACACCTAAGTGGAACTTGACTTGTTCATGCCATTCAGAGAAGTTCAATCCGTTGAATACAGTAACAGACGAAGCATGAGAATGAAGAGGAATAACTACAAAATAGATAATACATGCTCACAAATCAATATGGATTCAGTTAAACAATTAAAGCATATCGTAATTCTTTTTTGGGTAAATACTACGACACATTATCATAATTTAAATGCCATTTAGTCTTCAATAGATAATTAAATATTTTTAACCAAACATATATGACATCTTTGTACAGATAATATGTATTTGACTAAAGAATATAAATTTACCTCATCATATTCACTATTCATAGAATAATTGATCTACCTTTGGATAAATCCGTAAGTTCTAGCAATAGTGAAAATTAATATATCCACTAATTTACAATTATAGGCGTTTCATTAATTTTATGGATAAACTATAATTTTATGTATGCACACTTTTCGTGAACATACTAATTTGGCCACATTGGTGACTAAAAAGCTATATAAACATAAATGCACACATAAAATACACATCAGAAAATTTTATGCATGTAAATATTTTAAACATTCTAGTTTGATCACTTTGGTGACTAACAAACTATATAACTTTTACGCACATACATTAATTGTTTCACAGTATAAGAACCAAATCACAATCAATATGTGGGGTTTACATATTGTTACTACAACATATGCAAAATCTGTAAATTAGTGGTCCTACATATTTAGGAATTAGACTGCATCATCTTCTTGAGTCCAAAGACCTTAGGCGGCTCACATACAAAAGTAATTAGCCTAATCTTCATATTTGGCTTGTTCTGGCTCAAGTAGATAATATAGTTATTTATTTATTTTAAAAACTAAACCATAAAATTAGTAACCCTAAGAGAGCATCAAACAGATATAGCAAAAAATATTAGACAGTGAAGGCTGTCGACATTAACTTTCTAAGAACGCCATCTCTATGGCTTTATCACCAAAATCCCTTAATTCCTAAACGTTGCTTTGTTTCAATTGCACATGATTCCATTATAAAATTATTTTAATGTAGATGCTTTAAACACAATAACATAATATTGTCTCCTACTTTGGCAGAATCCAAAACGGAATTTACGAGACAAATCTAAGCCTCCAAAACGTAATATTAGATTACTACTGTAATCATATTCAACTAAAGATGTTATCACGTCGAAGCTTAAGTCATCTAGGCTTTCATACACAAAGATTATCGGTTCAAATTCCATGCTCTGATACCACATATAAGCGTAAACTTTAATTCATACCAGGATCTTAAACACAATAATCTTACATATAATCGGTATAGAAAATATACCTGAAGCAGAAGCGAAGCCATCATCACGAAGCGAAAGCGTTAATTGGAATTGGTTTCTCGCCTCTTGCCCTAACTTTCGTTACCGCCGACTTTAGTAATGGAAGAAAGAATAGAAAATACGGTAACCCTAATGGGCGGGGAGATGACCAATTTATAGAGGTTCTCATTTAATCTGATACGTCCATCAAGTAACCGATCGGACGGATGAGATTTTCTCATTAATTAAATTAATTACGAGCCTTAAATCTATTGGGCCACCCATACGTAGGAAAATCTTACATAGTGAACAAAATTATTTTAGAGCCCGTAATAAGAAAATAATTGTGTGGTGTTATCCTTATATTACATCCGTTCATGTGTCTGGAAAACTTAGCATTGATTCGTTAGTAACTTCGTGAGAAGGAAGAAATGTCGAAAATATGGCACAACAACAATAACAGACTCAGTGTAATCTCACAAGTGAGGTTTGAGGATGGTAGTGTGTATGTAAATCTTACCCCTACCTTCAAGAAGGCAGAGAGATCGTCTTCGAAAGACTTGTTTGACCCAAAAATTTAGATCTGAGCTCAACCAATTAGATTTAAGTAAAATAAAGTTAATCTTAGCTAATAATAATATCCAAAAGACAAGATTATCGATTTTATGGTAGATGATATGTATATTTGGTCGGATGACAATAAATGTGAGCAATAATAACGGTATTCAACGATCCAAAAGGGTGAAAGATAACATTAACTAATAATAAATAACATTTAAGTAAATAAAAATGTGTGAGTCACTCGAAAGGGGGTGGGATCTGTGGATGTTCTTTCTGACAATGATGAATAATTGATGAGCCTTGGAACACTCAGGTTATTCTTGGATCAAGTGGAAAAGTTAGACAAAAATCTTAGTAAAAAGTTTGTTTTCGTATGCTTGTAATAATGCCAGATTCTCTCTATAAAGTCAATGTGTTTTTTTACCAATGGATATCTCATGTCCCCTATCATTATGTCTCTTTCTATTTATAGGGATTAGGGAGCATATTCCTAAAAACTCTAATAGTACAGGTACAGAGAATATCCACTAGAATATTCTCTTTTGTGTCATATCCTAAAACTAGTCGTTATAATTCTGTCTAAGATGCTCGACCTCGACCTTGATCTGCGACGACTTCTCGACCTTGATCCTTGCTGACTCTTCGGCCGCACCCTTCATCGCTTCAGGAACCACTTCGACCTTGGGCGGGTTTGTATTGAAGTCGTGTTGATGACACATGGCAGTCTGTGAATGCTTCCTTAATGTTAACATGATTTGATCATATTAGAGATATTTTTTTTATCCATACAAGACCCTCGGCTTATAAAAGATACCAAAAATATAATCCAACATACATATCCTTCGAAGTCTCAAATGCACTTTTTGATCGGCAGCAAGGTGGGCAAGGCTCATTTGGTTAGCTGAGGTGAATTAATTCGACATGAGTTCTGCATAATTAGAGGATGAAAAGAGGATGGAAAGATGTAAGATCGACCAAAGGTAGTTTTATATAGCTCTTGTGCTTTTCTTGTGATATTATTCTTTCATCGCAACAAGTATTTTGCTTTAGCTATCTAGTTATTTTAGCTGTTGTTATTTTTCTTTACGCGTGAAAAGTGAAAATAATTTTTAGGTTTTTATTTTAAAAAATCATTATTAATGTAATAGTTGTTTTGGCGAATTAAGTATTACTAATATTGTAAAACTACATAACTTATGTTGAATAGTAATACAACATTTATAACGTACATTCCAGTACGGTAATTATTTACTGACCAATGTTTGTGTTATCATAAACAAAATTATATTACACGTATAATGTAAGAATATATATATTTTTCTTTATTTAACATAAATAAAAGTTGTTTACTATTTGAGTTATTTTTATCATTTTAATTGTTTCGACAATGTATTTTTAGCATCCGTATTTTTATTCTAAATCATGTCTACCATCACCTATAGGTGTCAAGGGGCCGGGCGGTAAGGGGTAAAGGAAAAGGGAATCGGCCGGTTTCGTTACCGTGCCGGTTCCGGTTATTTTTTATCGGGTTTACCGGTTTCGGACTTCCCCGATGCAAAATTTAACCGGAACGGTTCCGGGTCTAATGGGTCGGACCAGGCTTAATTATTTTTTTTCTCCGTATTTTGTATAACAATCGTAATTTATATTAAGATAAAGTAAAAATGTAAAACATTAAAAACTAACGTATAAAAAGAATGTTTGAATAAATTTCAAAGGCTTTAAAAACCTTATATTTGAAAAATTCATTACGAATTTAAGATAATACAATGAACATGAAAAAAATATAATTTATAGTATAAATCTTATACTGGACACTGGAGTGTTAATAACTTGATATATAAGGATCAAACTTCAAATGCTTTCATAGTTTCATTTCAAATTTTCATTGCATAATAATACTTCAAATCAATCTAACAAACTAAAATATTAAGCTTAAATAAGTCTAATAATTTTAAAATAACAGAAATTGTCTTCATATACCTCCTTAAACAGCCTGTGCCCTCCCACTTTCGACGAAAATTTAATACTCGGGCACAGTTCTTGCACTTTAATTTGTGAACTTTTTCATTTTCTTCTACCACCTCAAAGTGTTCCCAAACATATGAGCTCACTCTAGAAGCACGAGACATGATTTAACTTGAATTGAGAATTTGAGTTTGAGAATTGAGAGATGATTGAAGAAATGAAGAAGAATGGGGGTCTATTTATAGTTTTTCAAAAGGCTAAATTAGTAAATAATAAAAGTATTATTTTTGAAAAAAAATGTCCAAAAAAGGCTATTCTTGCAAATTAGCCGTTGGCAACAGTCAAAATGGCAGCTGACCGTTGCCAAACGGTCAACTTTATAAAATTAAAACAAAAAATCAAAATATAGCCATTGAACTGGTATGGTCCGGTCCGATCCGGTTAACCGGTTCCCATGTAATTTGACCATAACGGGTCGTACCGATACCAAAAAACTATCTGGCACAGTCCAATCGCCGTCCCAACCCAGCCCTTCCCGACCTTTTTATTACCGGACCGATCCGATTCGGTCTAAAACCGGCCTGGGCCGGGCCGGAACTGGCCAGCTCGGGCCGTTTGACAGCCATACCATCACCCCTTGACTTATGTAACCCAAAATCAGCCTTTACTTTTTCCTCTTTTTCTCTTATCGTTATTGATTAATGACATAAATAAAATTATGACGTCATTAACCTGTAAAATCTAGTGGTGAGCGCGTGCTGTACGTATTTTTTCCGTGTTTTATTTGTAACCGACTAACCGCATAAGCTTTTGTGCCCGTGTGAGCTGAAAGTGGCAAATTATGTAATTTTGGTGTTTGTTAGTGTCTGATTTCGTAACTTTATATTACATGAGTCACCTCTGAGTACTGCACACTGGCAACTGAGTGCATTAAAACGATTTGAGCTAATCCTACTCTTCATGCTTTCCTCAGCGCGTGTATTCACGATTTTCCTAATGCTCCCGTGTGGTAATTTGAGGCTGTTACATTTCCAGTAGTTAATCTTAGTTACAGGTAAGAATTGAATGAGATAAATAAGATCCTTCCATTTTTATTTAAATATCATGTGTTCAAGTTTTTAGAACGGAAAAGGTTCAAATATGTTCTTATACTATACGAAATTGAGTATATTTGCCCTCGTTAATATTTTAGCTCAAATATATCCTTACTGTCACATAGTTGATCCATATATGTCCTTAGAGTTACACAGTTGGCGCATATATGCTCTTTTCGAAACGGAATCCACCCAAACTAATTAACTCTTTCGTTAATTGTATTAAAGTGTATTACAAACACTATTTCCTTTTTATTAGATTTTTTTTTCTTTATCTTTCTCTTTTATTTTTTCTTTTTTATTTTCTTCTCTCTTTTTTTCCTTTTTCTTTCTCCCTTATCCGATTTCCTCCATTACTGATGTCTTCTTCATTTTCATCACCAATTTCACTTGACAAAATTCATAAATTTTAATTACTAAGAAAATTCTCCCATAAGAATATTTTTATAGATCATATATTTTTCAATTTTTCAATTTTTACTGAACATATATTTAGTTCTAAAAAATTTAACAAAGTAAGATTGAAATAATATTTATGTGACAAAAAATCCGAAAATCCAACAAAACCGAACAATCCAAACCGATATAATTGGTTTGATTTGATTTTGATAAAAATCGAATCAACCCGTTACATGTACACCCCTAATTTACATAGTTAATAAAAAAATAAAAAATGTTCAGCTAAAAAAAGACTAACAACTCAAATTTATAACACTACAACTTGAACTCTAGGCTTTTAATCATTAAATTATCTTTCTGGAAATAATTTAAATATTTTGGTCTTTTGAGTATTGTTAAAGGTTGAGATTTTTTTATATTATTTTAAAATTTAAACCATAATTTTTGGAATAATTTAATTTCATTTATTTAGAGGGCCAGTGAAATTGGAACTTGATTACCTTATGGGAGAATTTTCTTAGTAATTGGAATTCATGAGTTTTGTCAAGTGAAATTGGTGACGAAAATGGAGAAGAGATCAGTAATGGAGGAAACGGATAAGGGAGAAAGAAAAAGAAAAAAAAAAGAGTAGAAAAGAAAAAAGAAGAAAGAAAAGAGAAGGTTAAAGGAAAAAAAGTACTAATACAAAGGAAATAGTGTTTGTAATACACTTTAATACAATTAACGAAAGAGCTAATTAGTTTGAATGTATTCCGTTTCGAAAAGGGCATATATGGGCCAACTGTGTAACTCTAAGGGCATATATGGACCAACTATGTGACGGTAAAAGCATATTTGAGCTAAAGTATTAACGAATGACAAATATGCTCAATTTCGTATAGTATAAGGGCATATTTGGACCTTTGCCCCTGATAGAATAGAAAAATCTTCAGAGAAAGCATCTTTTCGTTTAATGTGACTTATGCATCTCAAATCTCGAATAGTCGGGACTTTAATACATATAACATGCACGAATGAAAACCACAAAAAAGAAGTCCTCAATTGATTTAGTAGGCGTTTGGACATAAGAATTGTAAAATTCCGAAAAAAATGAAAAAAAAAAAAGTAAAAATGGTATTTAAAAATTAGAGTTGTGTTTGGACATGAATATAATTTTGGGTTGTTTTTGAATTTTTATGAGTGATCTGAGAGAAAATTTTGAAAAATAGCTTTTTGGAGTTTTTAAAATTTTCAAAAAATTTCAAAATTTATTTTCAAATGAAAATTAAAAATTTTATGGCCAAACACTGATTTCGAAAAAAACAAAAAAAAAAAATCATGGCCAAACGGGCTCTTAAAACACTGAAGCGGAACACGCGTTTGTCATCTATGTTCCAAATAATCACACAATTGAAATATTTATTTATTATTTAAAAGAATGAAACAACTAAAATGGAGGCTTATAATTAGGAGGCCTCTAAAAATGTTTGCTTCTTTTACCAGTTTAAGAAAACGATCGAATGATTTTGTAATTCAATGTCGCTGAAATGGGGAACAGACAATAGAATTGGAGTAACGTTTAACTTTCAAGACTTTAACCTTCTTTACTCTTTCAGGCAAGTTCCTTTATTTTATTTAAACATCGATATTTGTAACACATCAATATATTATAGGTGTGTTTTGCATGCATGTTATAATATAACCATATTTAATTAGTACGGTACTTGATCTAAAATATTAGTAGTTATTTTGATAGAATGTATTTGTTTTAAAATAATTGATGCTTTTAAAAAAGAATTATTATGATTTCCCTATAAATCTACCTTACTATTATAATTATTTGAGTGTTAGATATGTTTGGAAAATGATATAAAGGGTAGTTTAAACAAATAGTCTAATAATTAAGACTATGAAATTGAAATGTGTTTGTAACTTGTAAGAAGTGTGAAATAACGTGGACCAGATGTAGTATATATTTCGAATTAATGTGTTGTTTATCAAAGAAAAAATAATTGATAGTATTTGGATTAAACACATATGTAAATTGAAATTTGGACTATAAAACATATATGTTAGTATTTACTTGTTATTCTAATTAATGTGAGTTATCATGATTTTCATTCAACAAACTTTTAAACGATATTGCATGAACGAATTTGTATTTATTAATTTCCACCATATTATAAAACCTCGATTATTATTTTTTTATTCTAAGTTGATAATAATAATTGCTTTAGTTTTTTTTTTTATTGGTTGTCAATTAACGTAGTCAAAATAAACGGGCACATAGATGTAGGATAAAAACAGAACAGAATCATTTGAATATGGTAATGTTGACAATGTAACTACAAAGAGATATCTTCATCTATGTGTTATCAACCAATCATAGATTCAATGGGGTTGGAAAATTTTAGCACTTCATCTGAATGGAACTCGTGCCTCCGAAATCACTAATCACATGTTAAAACTATTGAAGATGTGAGTAAAAGTGTTTTTTATCCTTAGCATTTTAGATTTTTAGATCAGATAGTCATACAATTTAACATAGTATTCCGCTAAATAGAAGTCTTATGTACACAAAATGTATGTGAGTGATGTTAGGTGTGTCCTGATTTTCTTATCATATTTGGTTTTCCTATCTCTTGAAGGAAATGGTAACATGTTTACCATAATTGAGTCTTTTTTTCCTAAAAGAAAAATAATTCTTTCATATTTGGCTAGTCCATTTTCTTGGAGGAAAAAGTTTGGACTTTTATAAATTGAGGATCCTTCTTTCTCATTTAGCAGCATCTATAACGAAACCATAAGGGATTTGAGAGCCTTGTTTAAGGGGAGAATGTCATGACCCAAAATCCAACTAGATGTGATGGCACCTAACCCAACCTGCTAGGTAAGCCAATTAACAATAAACACAATCCAGATGAGATTACTAGAAAATAAATGATGAAATATATGAATTTTTATACAATAACCCAAGGACTGTTAGTATAAGTCACGAGCCACTAAGACTTACATTTACAAAGCTGGTAGGAAGTAACACAATATCTGTTTGATTATACATAAACAAAACTCAAATCTAAGACTGCCAAGAACAAGTGGTAGCCATGTCCGAACAACGGGTATATCTTCAATGCCAACTCCCGCCATGTACCGCAACATCAGCTCCAAAATCTGAACGCAAGATGCAGAAGTGTAGTATGAGTACAACCGACCCTATGTACTCAATAAATATCATAACTAACCTCAGCGAGATAATAAGAGCAAGAATTATAAATGATACTCACCAGTCACCTGTACAAGTTCTTTAATACAACAGGTATAGAACAGATATATGATCAAATCAAGAAAATACAAGTAAAACCACTTTGGTGCTCACAATTCTTTATTTTAAAGTATTCTACTCAATCAACAATCCAGCATATAAGGAAGATATGCAAGTAAATCAGGTAAACAGTTAAGGAAATTCCAAGTAAAGATGAAATGCAATAACCAAATATCAGTTCATTGGGCGTGCAATCCGATCCAAATAACAATAAGCCAATAAGGCCCGTTGGGGCGTACAACCCGATCCAAATAACAATAACCAACTCTCCCAGAGCTCACATCAACCAGAAACCTATTGGTTTCTCACAACTAGTGTGTACACCGTCAAGAGACAAACATGAGAGTATGACCCTAGGGGGATGGATCTATATCCACAAGCAAGCACAACCAATTCAATGTGCTACCAGCCCGGTGTGGTCACTGGCTCAATATCATAATCCTCCCGGCATAGTCACAGACTCAATATAATAGATCCGCCCGGCGTGATCACAGGCATAACAATACAATCCGCCCGACATGCTTACATGAATAACAATACAAACTGCCTGATGTGGTTACAAGCATAATAATATAATCTATCCAGCGTGGTCACAAACATAACAATACAATCCCTCTTGCGTGGTCACATGCATAATAATATAATTCGCTCGTCATGGTCAAAGGCATCTAGTCCAAATCATATCACATAGAAGCAAATATACAAGAATACGTGTATATGATCAATGAATATCACATTTTATGTTCCTGGACTGTCATAAGTGTCAAGCTAAAGTGTATGCATGTGCAAAGCATACTATCATATCTCAAATCGACAATTTCATCACGAGAATAGAAAATATCAGGTTCAACCAGGAAATCAGCCTCTATGCAATCTCAAAACATGTGATCAAATAGCTCATAACAGTCAATTCAAGGTATATCATAGCCTAAGAACTACCCGAGCATGGATAAATACCTTCGGTGCTCGCACATGGGCTCAAACCCCACACATATGCGCACTCATAGTACGTAGCTATCATAAATAACTCCGAAAACTAGTGCCTCAATCAAGTTTAGATAAGATACTTACTCAAGCAAGTCAAATCAAATACCGAGCAAGCTAAATAATGCTCTATAAGCGCCATCCCACACAAATCGATCTCCGAACGACTCGAAACTAACCAAAAGTAACTCAAAAATATCAAATAATGCCAAAGAAACAAACTCAAACGATAAATGTCGAATCTTTGATCAATTACTTAAAGTTAACCAAAAATTCAAATTCGGGCCTGTACCTTGGAACCTGACAAGACTCCCATCCGACAACTCATTCGAATACGAGTCCAACCATACTAATTTCACTCAAATCCGACTCTGAATCGATGTTCAAATCTGCTGCTCCACACATGCGCCCATAGTTCCGCAGGTGCAATCACACCAGGTATCAAAAATCTCAACAATGCCAACATGATCCGAAGTGGTTCTAAATCAATCTGAAACACATCCGGGCCCCTCGGAACCCCGTCTGAACATACCAACAAGTTCCAAAACATAACACAGATCCACTCGGGGCCTCAAATCACACCCAACAATATCAAAATCATGAATAGCTCTTCAAATCAAACTTAATAAATTTTTGAACTTTCAACTTCTAAAACTTGTGTTGAATCATATCAAATCAACTTGGATTGACCTCAAATTTTGCGCACAAGTCCCAAATGAAATAACAAACCTATTCCAACTCCCGAAACCACAACCTGAATCCGATAATACCAAAGTCAATCCGAATCCGAATTCGAATCCGAGCATATGCCCAAGTTTAAAAAATTACCATCCGGATCTAACAGAACCATTAAAACTCCGATACGGGGTCAAATACATAAAATTCAAACTTTGTCAGCTCTTCCAACTTAAAGCTTCTACAATGAAGATCATTTTTCCAAATAAATTTTGAATCACCCAAAAATCAAAATCAACGATACACCCAAGTCGTAATACTCCATACGAAGCTACTCACGACCTCAAACCTCTGATCCAAATATAAATGCTCAAAATGACCAATCGGGTCATTACAGAGAACTTTTCGGGACAAATGTTAGTGTGTCGCTTGTGTTTGCCTCTTTATGAGGTTGTTCTCTTGATATTTTATACTCTCTTTTATATAGTGGATTGTTCATCTCTATCTGTGGACGTAGGTTAATTGACTGAACCACGTTAAATATTTGTGTCTCTTTTGGTATATTTCTCTTTTGTTGTCTGATTTATCTCATTCAAGATTTCCTTTACTAACTTCTGCATGACACCTGATTATTTCGATCCTAACAAATGATACCGTATTGAAATTAGTGATACCTCATACTTTCATGATTCTTTTAAATATGTTTGACCGATGAAATAAATCAGAAGCGAGTTCAAAATATATTAAGTAACAAACGTGTGCTCCTTTAGAATAATTTAATTAATTATTTAACTGAGATAATAACATACTTTCTTATAGTCCGTTTCAAAAAGAATAACATATTTTATAATTGAAAATAACTTAGCTTTAAACCCCGATTTAGCTAAACAAATGTCATAATGGGTTTAAAGTTTAAATCCATAAGTTTCTTCTTATAACAAACGAATGTTGTAGCATGTTTTAAAATTATAAGTTTCAAAAGTCGTTATTTCTTTTTTATATTTCACGTTGAATCAAATTACATTACATAAATCAAAATAAAAGAGTATATAAAATCAAGGTGTAAAGCTACTATAATCTTGGAATACCAAAAAATACTAGAGGGAGGATGTGCATAAAAGTGCATGTGTTGCAACTAAGGCTGTCCAACGGGACGGGACGGGACGATATTTAGCCGGGAAGGTAGCTGGATGGGCCTAAACGTGTAACGACCCGGCCGGTCATTTTGGGTATTACAATCCTGTTCCCCCATTTACTACTCTATTTGTGCTTTATAGTTATATTATGACTTACCGGATTAGTTGGTTTGGGTCCGGAAGAATTTCACAGTGAAATGAGACACTTAGTCTTATAATGAAAAGTTTAAGTTGAAAAAGTCGATCAGATATTGATTTATGTATAAGCGACCTCAGATTTGAATTTTGATATTTCCAGTAGCTCCGTATGGTAATTTTGGACTTCGGAGCGTGTCCGGAAAATTATTTGGAGGTCCGTAGTGTAATTAGGCTTGAAATGGCAAAAGTTGAATTTTTGAAAGTTTGACCGGGGATTTGACTTTTTGATATCGGGGTCGGAATCCGATTCTGGAAATGGAAATAACTTTGTTATGTCATTTATAACTTGTGTGTAAAATTTAAAGTCATTCCGGGTTGATTTGCTATGTTTCGACACGAGTTATTGAAGTTGAAAAGTTCAAAGTTCATAAATTTCGATTTGAGGTATGATTTGTCGTTTTGATATTGTTATGTGTGTTTTGAGGCCTCGAGTAGGTACGTATTGTGTTATGTAACTTGTTGGTATGTTCGGACGGGGTCCCGGGGGGCTCGATTGAATTTCGGACATAGTTCGGATCATTTCAAATGGCTTTGCATTGCTGGTTTTTCTTTGTTACCTGTTGCTTCTGGCGTTCTTCGCGATCGCGAAGGTTTAGCCGCGATCGCAAAAGGTGTTTGGTAAGTGAAGCTATTTGTTCTTTGCGTTCGCGCTTCTGAGGTCGTATTCGCACTTGGTTGAAGATTTTTGTCTTCGCGTCCATTTCTATGCGTTCACGTAGTGTTGAGGTTTGGCAGCTGGGAGTTGGAGAATTCTTCAACGCGATCGCAAAGTCGCATTCGCGAAGCTTTGCATCAGTGGTCATCGCGTTCGCGTGGGGTGTATCACGAACGCGTAGTGCTTTTGGTGGCAGTGTATTTTTGTTCTTCGCGAACACGATGGACTTCCCGCGTTCACGTAGAGGAAATGGAGCAAAAGTGGAGGTTACACGTTTGTGCTTCGAGATCGCGTGGACGAGTCCGCGACCGCGTAGGTATGTGAAGTTAGGCATCGCAATTGTGTGGTCATGTCCGCGATCGCGTAAGGTTAAATCTGGTCAGGGGCAAACTGTACTTCGCAATCGCGTAGAGCAAATGATTGGGCAGAGAGTTTAAGTTCTGAAAATGGAACTTCATCCCATTTTCCATTTTTACCAATTTGGAGCTCGGGAAGAGGCAATTTTTGGGAGATTTTCAAGAAAAACAACAGGGTAAGTGTTCTTAACTCAATATTGGTCAAATTACCCGAATCCATGGTTGTTTTTAACATTTAATTGGTGAATTAAGTTGAAAAATTGTGAAAACCCTCTTGGTTTAATTTGAAGATTTGAGGGTCAAGTTGATGTCGGATTTGAGTAAAATTTGTATGGTTGAACTTGTAATTGGATGAGTTATCAGATTTTGTGAGTTTCGTCGGATTCCAAGACGTGAGCCCCACTAGCTATTTTTGGAGTGTAATTTCGGATTTGTGGAAAAATATTAGTATTTTGATATAAAATTAATTCCTGTAAATTGTGTGGACTGAAACAAATTTATTGTGGCTAGATTCGAACCGTTCAGGAGTTGATACGCACAGAATGGGATTTCTGGAGCATTGTTTATCTTGCTCGTCATTGGATTCATTTTGTTCGAGGTAAGTAACTCTTCTAATCTTGGAGTTGAGGGTATGAACCCTGAATATACGTATTATGTGAATTGTTTGAAGGTGACGCACATGCTAAGTGACAGGCGTGTGGGCGTGCACTATAGAAATTGTGACGTAATTGTTTCTGTGGAATTCTGTAGTCAAATAATCTTGGCATTTTCTATGCAGTTTTATGTGTTAAGGAAATTGAGCTGAGAATCATATTAAAAATCATCCTGAGGCTATGTGCCAGTATTATTGAGACCCACAGAGGTCATATTGCTGTGAATTATTTATTTAAATTGAAATTTCATATTCAGTCATATTCATTTCATTGCATATTATATCTCAGTCTCTATTGTTATCTATTGATGCATCATATCATCATTTTGGACTAGTTTCATGACATTGTGACCCCGAGATACTGGAGAGATTGATGACTGAGTGAGGCCGAGGGCCTGATTGTAAGGATAATTATGGGATCGGGCTGCATACCGCAACAGGCCATATTGGCTTTATATATTATTATTATTATTATTATTATTATTATTATTATTATTATTATTATTATTATTATTATTATTATTATTATTATTATTATTATTATTATTATTATTATTATGTGGATCGGGGCTGCCCGCCTGCAGCAGGCCTTATAGGCTTTATTATAGCACGTGAGTTATCCGTACGGATACAGATATTGATATTATAGCACGTGAGTTGTCCTTGCAGCACGTGAATTATCCGTGCAGATTATAGCGCTTGGGCTGAAGGAGCCCCTCCAGAGTCTGTACACACCCCTAGTGAGCGCAGGTACCTACTGAGTGCGAATGCCTAGTGCCGAGCGATTGAGAGGACTAAGTGACTATGAGGACTGAGTGACTGCGATGACTGAGTGGCCGTGAGAACTGAATGACTGGAAGGACTGAGTGATTGGGAGGACTGAGTGAAATGATACTCTGAGAGTATGCATATGGTCTTTATCACTGATTTGCATCGCATTGACATGCACACATGACATACATACATAGAGATGTATTTTCCTCATGTTGTACGGTATCACGTTATTCATGACTTCTTACACCTACTGGCCTATGGGCATAATGATGCAGTTTTCACTGGCTATCTGGAAAGAAAATGAAACATCTTATTTATTGTGGAAAGGAATTTTGGAAAAATTACTGTTTTCAACTTACTCATATTTTTGACAACTTCGGTAAACGATTTGGGTTTTCTTCATTGATGTACTTGAAAGGCAGAATTTTTTTCAGAAATCATGATTCAGCTGAGCATTTTATATCTAGGTTACTCCTTTTATTACTTGCTTTGTATTATTACGAATTGTTACTGCTTATGGGAGTTGGACTCTGACCTTGGTACAAGCTCGTCACTACTTTCAACCTAAGGTTAGATTTGTTACTTATTGAGTACATGTGGTCGGTTGTACTCATACTACACTTCTCCACCTTGCGTGCAGATATTGGATGTTGATGTTACTGTGATCGACATGAGCTGGATTTGAAGATGCACACGCGTTCTGGTTGTAGCTGCCTCTTGTTTATGGTAGCCTTATATTTATAAAAATATGTTTATGTACATTTCGAACAAATGATGTATTTATTTCATACCGGCTTTGAAATTTCAAATTTTAAAAGCTCATAATTTGTACTACCAGTCCTTGGGGAGTGAATTAGAGTCAGTTAAATATTAATTGAATCGGATGATTATTGTTGGGCTTACCTAGAGGGTGAGGTTAGGTGTCATCACGGCTAGTTGGATTTTGGGTCGTGACAAGGTGGTACCGGAGCTCTAGGTTCATAGGTTCTACGAGTCATGAGCAAGTGTCTAGTAGAGTCTTGCGGATCGGTATGATGACGTCTATACTTATCTTCGAGAGGCTACAGGGCATTTAGGATAATTTTTCATCTTTCTTTCCTTATCGTGAAGGATTGATTCGGCTTGAAAAATAACTTTTTGAATTCCTTCCACGCATTCGTGTGCATATGTGAGCGCTCGGTATCAGTTGGGTATCGCCGGATTTTGATTTCAGGGATGATGTGCGAGATGTGTATGCTGTGTTTTGGTGATAGACTAGTTTAGATACTTGAGGCCAGGTTTGGACCGTAGCTTAGGCTCGGTAGCTTCAGTTGTGACTTGTACATTTGAACTCATATGTCTAGTAGTATCCCTATGAGTGGAAATAATTGTGGCTCGATGAGCGATCGAATGGCTATATGATGAGCATGATGCGATTGCGGGATATGTTAAGATGGATTGAATGTGACAAGAAGTGTTTCCTTGGAATGTAAAGAGGGCCATTGGGTGCTTGATTTTCGTTTGATGTAACGTACAGTCTCGAATTGTGAGTATGTTGAAGGATCTATCATCCAGTTTAATTGTGGAGAGAATTAGATTTTTCATGTCTTGTTAATGAGTTTGGACTCATGAAGATTAAGTGATTGCGTAGTAATTGTGGATGCGAAAGGGTATAACAAGATGTCAATTTGAGGCTAAGCAGGTGGGTTATCCACTGCGGAGTAATCTACATATGTGTATTCCTTGTGATGTGAGTAGAGAGTTTCTCTTCTGCCGGCGGGGCGTATGTGTTGAGATTTGAATTTGAATCTGGTTGAGAAAGTTGACTTGACTGTCAAGAGAATGAATGCGAGATTAGCGGATGATTGACGTATTTTATGGTTGGTGTTGCATGGGCCTGAGAAGAATTTTCGTTGAACTGACTACGATATTAAGGCAGTAATAGAGTATTGGTATTGCGAGTTATCGAGCGTTTTAATCTATGTCTTTGATTCAAGTGGGGGAGCCTGCTATTGGCAATTCAATTTCATGGTTATATATAAAGGTTTAGTTTTGGGTTGAAGCATACTTGTGGGCTAGTTATGACTTGCAGAGGTTGAGATCGAGGATGACTCGAATAAAGAAATTCCTGGATACGGGTTATATTGCACTTATGAATATATGCAAAATCATGGAATGAGTGACTTGTTATTTGTGAAGGATGTAGTGCGCACAGAGTATGAATTTAATTGGTGGTGTTAAGGCAGGGGTACTTCTTTTAGTGTTGTTATGCTAATGAGGCATGTGTCTTTCGGCCGGTTTGGGCGGTGCAATTGATATTTGAGCAGAGTGAATGACTCTCGAGAAAGTTCTAATGGATTCAAGATTAATATATAACAATTGAGAGTTTTTGGCGAATTTGATTATGGCTAAAATATGGGATTTAAGTTGGATGGTATCGAGACTTGTGGCATTTTTATATATCATTATGGATTTTATATTTCGGTATCAGGAAGGTGAATGAAACGGCCTTAGACTCAAATAAGGTATTTTTAGAGTGGGTGTTTCGGTTGTGGTATTTATAGGGGTAACTATGATGTGGTGAGACTTTACAGATGGTTTGGTGGCAATATTCTTGGGTTTTGGTGACCTCCGTGGTTTGGTCGAGTTAGAGGAATTTAGTTCTAATAGCTTGGTTATGTGCATATGGATTTCAAAGTGTTCTCGATGGTTTCTACCATGGTTTGAATCGAATATTTTCTACTGGTGTGGAAAACGTGTTGTGTATTGTAATTTCCTCCTGGAAGGAAGCAAGAGGAAGGTTTCTAACTAACCAGGTATGTAATTTGCTGGTGACTCAGAGTTGATAATAGGATTCTTGTGCTTGTCACATGATGGCATAATAGATGTGGTGTGTTGCGTGAGATTAGGACATGTACAAGGTGACAGTTCAGTCTTGAAGAGAAGGTAACGAATGTTGGACAACATGGTCAGTTTGAGATATTTCGATGAATGTTGTAACTGCTTGATAATTCCTGAGAAGGGTGCGCATTTCAGAAGGCAGGTTGTGTTTTGACTTATGGATGTTCATCGGTATTGCAATACTCATCTGGTTGATAGACTGCTGATATTCAAATTATTGCTATGTGGCACGGAAGAATTATGAAAGTATTCCTTATGGGATTATCGTGAATGGAAGATGTGTTAGTCATTCTAGTGCTGGAGTTGGGATCAGTTACGGTGATTCATGTGTTCGATCAATTTGGAGACTGGGAGTTCTCAGAAGTACATTGTTTCGGGTTGCATCCTATTTGAGGTGAGTATTTTATTTTAACTCAGTGGAGGCACTAGTTGCGTTAATTATTTGTGATAGATACGCGCTATAAGTGTGCATATATGTTGAGGTTTGAGCCAATGTGCGGGCATTGGGGCAGGTATTTATACTCGAAAGAATGCTTGGCCTATGATATGCCTAGAGTTGACTGTTAAGCGTAAAGTTATAACGTTTCTCGTGTTCTTACCTTTGTTGAGAACTATCTGGGCTACACTTGAGGTTACAAAGAGGCTAATTCCCTGAATAAATGGGGTATTTACTATTTCTGCGTTAAATTACCGATTTGAAGTGTGATAGCAGACTTTGCACATGCTTACACTATGGAGTGTTATTTATATCAGTCCAGGAGCATGAAAATCTTACTTCATTATCATATACAAGTGTACTTTTTTAATTGCTCCTGTATGATATGCTGTGACTGGAGGCCTGTGACCATGCCGGTCGATTCATATTATGGGCACGTGAATTGTCCGTGTCGTGTGTGAGAATTTTATTTCTATGATAATTTATCTAATTCATTAATTTCCTTCCTCTATAATTGTGCACATGCGCCTACGGTTATCCTCTTTACGAAATTTGAGGAGTTGGTTGTAACATTGCGGTTGTGGTGGTGCATGTTGAACTTGCAATATGGTTCTCTTCCTTGAGACATCTCCTATATTTGGGTACACGGATTGTGCAGTTGTGGCTTGAGTTATATTTATGTGGCGTGTCTGTGGGATAGTTGTGTTTAATAATATAAGGTCATTGGACCTAGAATGGTTACTACAGTATATTCGGAAGGATAATACTGAAAGTAGGCTTAACAAGTGATTATAGTTTTGATTGGGGCGAGAGAGCTCCATGACGTGTTGATCTGAGAAGGGGTTACGAGATTCTGCGTATTTCTTTTATTATCAACAGTGTACGAAGGTGTTGGGATGAGGTTTTGTTCGATATGAGGTTTAATGCTAGTACTTGGTTGGTTTGGAGTAGTTACTGTGATCAGGAATGGTGCTACGAATGGGCGAGTTGTATAATATGGTGGGTGATTATATCCGTGATTATAGTTATAGCTCGATGCAGCTTGTTCAGACTCATAAAGTGTGTAAATGTAAGATTCGTGTCTTGAAAAGAAATTCTGATGGTTGGGAATTTAATTCCAAGGTTTTTGGGCTAAGGTTAAATTAAGAATTTTTAGTTGTATTGTGTTTCCAGGCCTATGTGAAATAGGGTGATGTGGGATCACCCCCGGGTATGTGCGTGGTAAGATGGAATAATGATTTGATGGCTTGGGAACAACTCTTGGCACATTCGAGGATGACCGTATGGTTAAGTCGGGGAGAATGTAATGACCCGGCCGGTCCTTTTAGGTATTACAGCCTCGTTCTCCCATTTACTGCTCTATTTATATTTTGTAGCTGTCTTATGACTTACCGGGTTAGTTGGTTCGGGTCCGTAAGGATTTCGAAGTGAAATGAGACACTTAGTCTCATAATGGAAAGCTTAAGTTGAAAAAGTCGACTGGATGTTAATTTATATATAAACGACCTCAGATTTGAATTCTGATGTTTCCAGTAGCTCAGTATGGTGATTTTGGACTTAGGAGCGTGTCCGAAAAATATTTAGGACTAGTTTCATGACATTGTGACCCCGAGAGACTGGAGAGATTGATGACTGAGTGAGGCCGAGGGCCTGATTGTAAGGATAATTATGGGATCGAGTTGCACACACAGCAGGCCATATATATATATTATTATTATTATTATTATTATTATTATTATTATTATTATTATTATTATTATTATTATTATTATTATGTGGATCGGGATTGCCCGCCTGCAGCAGGCCTTATAGGCTTTATTATAGCACGTGAGTTGTCCGTATGGATACAGATATTAATACTATAGCAGGTGAGTTGTCCGTGTAGATTATAGCGCTTGGGTTGAAGGAGCCCCTCCGAAGTCTGTACACACCCCCAGTGAGCGCAGGTACCTACTGAGTGCGAGTGTTGAGTGTCGAGTGCTGAGCGATTGGGAGGACTGAGTGACTGTGAGGACTGAGTGACCGTGAGAATTGAGTGACTGGGAGGATTGAGTGAAATGATACTCTGAGAGTATGCATATGGTATTTATCACTGATTTGCATCGCATTGACATGCACACATGACATACATGCATATAGATGTATTTTTCTCATGTTGTACGGTATCACATTATTCATGACTTCTTACACCTACTGGCCTATGGGTATAATGATGTATTTTCACTGGATATCTGGAAAGAAAATAAAACATCTTATTTATTGTGAAAAGAATTTTTGGAAAAATTACTGTTTTCAACTTACGCATATTTTTGGCAACTTCGGTAAATGATTTGGGTTTTTTTCACTGATGTACTTGAAAGGCAGAGTTTTTTTTTCAGAAATCATGATTCAGCTGAGCATTTTATATCTGGGTTACTCCTTTTATTACTTGCTTTGTGTTGTTACAAATTGTTGTTGCTTATAGGAGTTGGACTCTGACCTTGGTACAAGCTCGTTACTACTTTCAACCTAAGGTTAGGTTTGTTACTTATTGAGTACATGTGGTCGGTTGTACTCATATTACACTTCTGCACCTTGCGTGCAGATATTGGATGCTGATGTTGCTGTGATCAACGGGAGCTGGATTTGAAGACGTACCTGCGTTCTGGTTGTAGCTGCCTCTTGTTCATGGTAGCCTTAGATTTATAAAAATCTGTTTATGTACATTTCGAATAGATGGTGTATTTATTTTATACCAGCTTTGAAATTTCTAATTTTAGAAGCTCATGATTTGTTCTACCAGTCCTTGGGGAGTGAATTAGAGTTAGTTAAATATTAATTGAATCAGATTATTGTTATTGGGCTTACCTAACGGGTGTGGTTAGGTGCCATCACGGCTAGTTAAATTTTGGGTCGTGACAAAATGGGACAGGATAAACGGAACGAAATGATAGGCCCATCCCATCCCGCTAACAAACGGGGTAGGACGGGATGGGACGGGACGGTTTCGCGGGCCTTAAGTCGGTCGTTCTTTTTAAAAAAAAAATTATTTATGCATTAAGTTTGGCAACGACTAATTTTTTAACAATGACTAAGTTTTTAAAGTTTGCAACAACTAGTTTTTTGACTTATTTAATAAACTTAAACGTAATAAGTTATAAAGAAATTAGGAAACTAAGTAAAGAATTATAAAATATTAAAACAAAAGACTTGTAATGAAATATTTTAGTAATTATAATAGAGTTGTAATTTATTTAATATAATTTCAAGCCATTAAGTAACTAAGTAAGAGTGTAAGCCAATTCATAAAAAATTTCAAGGCTTAGAGCCTTTTCTTTTATTAATAGAACTTTCAAATTTCACATACAAATATAATTCTTTTGAAAAGCACCTAATATACGCAGTCACCTTCTAGGAAGGGTTCTGTTTGAACTAGGCCTCTTAGTAGACAATTACAAATTATCGTACTAATATTTGTAAGCTCCTATATAGTTTCGTTGTAACTTATCTATAATTTTTCTCGGACATTGTTCTGGAATTGGCAATGTTGATTGATGTTCCATGGGTTCCATGTCGTCATCGCTCCCGGTGCTAAGTATCTCATTGTATTCTTCTTCTTCTTCCCTAGTGGTTAATTTTTCAAAACCAAGATTTTCTCTTTCTAAATTAATCCAATTTCTGAATAAAACGAAAATCTCTAGGCTGTCCTTCACTAATGAATGTCTATGATCTCCGATTTGAAATCTTGCCGCGCTAAAATCACTCTCTGATGCTACTGATAGGTTGAATTTGTTTTATACTTACCAAATACAATAGAAATTTCACAAATATATCATAATATTTAAAAAAAACACGCGGGATAGACGGGACAGGCGGGACGAGACGGAAATGGGATAAACGGGACGAAATGGGCATCCCGTCCCATCCCGTGTACCGTTTAACATGGGCCCATCCCGTTTATATTTAAGTGGGACGAGATATGGGACGGGAGGGGCCGTCCCGTTGGACAGCCTTAGTTGCAACTCTTTTTTTTCTTTTCTAATAGACTTTAGGGGATGTTTAGCCATGAATTTTATTCACTTTTTTTCAGAATAATTTTTTACTTTATTTCAAAATCAAAATTTCGTTATAAATTTCCAAGTTCAAAGCTTATTTACTTTTGGTAAAACATTAAAAACTCTGTTGGAACACATGCATCATTTTATTGTCCACTTTGGTAATAAAGAGAAGTTGTGCAAATTACAATGCGAGACTACTCTAAGTCATTTAAAACTCAAGCCTGAACAGACCAATTATTGATCAAGTGAGAGGGAGGAAAAAGTTGTGGGACCCACCAATGACCTAACCATAAAGTAAATGAGGAAAATGAGGGGACCAATTTTAACTTGAAATTAAAATGGAAAAAATAATAGTATAGAAAAATTAACCTAAATAATCATGAACATAACCGCTTAGAATAAAAATAGAAAACGGATATATAATATAAGTACGACTCATATATGATATATGTATAATTATTTATAATTGATGTATAATTTATGTATATTAATTATAAAAAATAAGTAAGAAATCTAATCGATTATTTGAAAATATATTTATATAAATAAGCTTCAAAATATTTCCCTCTCTAGAGACTTTTGGTCCACAGTACGGATTAGAATGGACCCACTCTGACAACCTTTAAAGCTTAAATTCTCCCTATTTTCTTTCTTGATATGACATAGGTTTGAGTTGTTATATGGTCCAATTACTCTATCCCTCCGTTTCAATTTATATAAACTCATTTGACTGGACATAAAGTTTAAAAAAAATAAATTTTTAAATTTATAATATAAAATAAAATATATATATTTTGTATAGCTATAAATCATTACATAAAGATAAATTATTTACAAATAAAGAAAGAAGTTATTCTTTTTTAGCACGAATTAAAAAAATATATTCACATAAATTAAAACGGAGGGAGTATAATACTAAAACCTTTTTATAATTAAAGTTATTTATTTTTGCATGTTTCTTTTGCAATTGGGTGATTCCGTGATTGACATATAATCTATGTTATATTAATGGGTTTAAAAAACAAAAATTTAATGCAAATGGTACTTGTGATATTAATAATTTTAACTTTATATTTAATATTTTCATTTCTTACTTAAGATGACAGATCTATTTTATCAATTTTTAAATATCTAAATTTCAAAATATTAAATTAATGTAACGTAATTTAACTTCAAAAATTAATAAATTTAACTTTCAATAAACGAAAAGTATCACAGGGACAAAAGAAGTAATAAAACTAAAAGACACAAAATGAGACAGAGGGCACGGAACACTAAACAGAGAAGAGATTGAACCGTGCATCAATTTATATTGTAAAATTTCCCTCAATCTCACCTTGGAGCAAAAGTAACGTGTCTTCGCGTTACTTACAGGTCATGAGTTTGAATTGTAAAAGTAGTCGATAATGCTTCCATTAAGACTGTCTATATTTTATACACCGAGTTATTTTTTCTTCGGTCTCACATAGGACTGACATTTGACAATTAGACTTATTGGTTATCGACTTATAAATATATCAATTCACTAGACACATAATAAAATATTGAATGAATTAATATCAGATTAACGATTATTGTACGGTTTATCGGTTGAATCAAATAGACAATAAAAATTACATAAATAAGTAAGGCATTAAACGATAGATAGATGATCCAATCACAATCACACTTTAGTACGCTATTGAAGCTCTCATTATTAATGGTAGTTTCTTCTTCTTTAATTCTTTTACAATAAACAAGCTAAAATATAAATTGGGGATCCTTAACCAGTAATAGAAGTTCAGTCAACATGAATTTTGGATATAGTTTTGCTTCAGCTATCAAGTTAAATGATTTATTTGAGCATAAAGATATCAAACTATCCAAATTTACAGTACTACCATAAAAACAAGTTATGATGACGTTAAAGTTCAAGTTGCTAAGAATTTGCTTTATAATGAGTAAAAATATAAATATAATAATTCTTAATCAGTTAACGGATTATTCGATAAGAAAATTAAGTAATCTATTCTGAATTAATAAATTATTAATTATAAAATTTCAATGTATTCATCAACTATTAATCTAATAATCCAATACTATTAAATTATTAAGTTATTTTTACGATTCGGTTAACTGTTACGGTTCAATATTTACTACCTTAATTTTTACTCTTCACAATACTGCTACCAAACAAGAGTGAGCGCGTGAACTAAAGGGCGGGTGTACTAGATGAGCAGTAGCAATGAGCTGTGAATTTTGTGTAAGATAAGTACTAGTCCCCACCACCCATGTGCCCCTCTCCTGTCTCCACCAGTTCCTGCTTCTCAATCATTTGAGCCCTCCTCTCTCCTCTCTTCTCCCCATATTTTCAGCTTCCATTTCCTCTATTGTTGAACTCTTATCAACCATTTCTTCAACTTATTTCTCAAGTAATCCTTTTCTATTCCTTAGTTGAGGTGCAATTTTTGCTCAATTCAGCTCTATTTATCCTCCTAAGCACACATTACTCAGAATTTGGTTATCAAGTAATTTATCAAATTTGTTACTTCTTCATTGTTGGGATACAATTTGAGTATTGTTGAGCCTTTATTTTTACTTCTATGTCGACGTCAGCAGAAGGAAACGGAGCTATAATTGATCCTCATCAAAGGCAGCAACAGCAAAATCCTTCTGGGGGCGGAGGTACAAACGGCGCTTTAACAGTGAAAAAGCCGCCAGTAAAAGACCGTCATAGCAAAGTTGACGGTAGAGGAAGGCGTATAAGGATGCCAATTGTATGTGCAGCTAGGGTTTTTCAGCTCACACGTGAACTAGGTCACAAGTCTGATGGCCAAACTATTGAATGGTTGCTTCGTCAAGCTGAGCCGTCAATTATAGCTGCAACTGGTACTGGTACAATACCAGCTAGTTTCTCTACTGTATCGGTTTCAGTTCGAAGCTCATCGTCATCGATATTAACTTCATCCATTTCGGCTCCGCTTGATCATAAGCAGCCGCCATCATCACAGCCGTTGATTTCTCCTGCTCCGTTTATACTCGGGAAACGCCTCCGGCCTGATGATGAGAGCATTGAAAACGGGAATAAGGAGGATGTGGGACCTGCTGCTACGGTTGTGGGTCCCACGTCCGGGTTCTGGGCTGTTCCAGCTCGGCCAGATTTTGGCCAAGTTTGGAGTTTTGCTGCGGCGCCACCAGAAATGATGGCGCCAACATCAGCAGCGTTAAGTTTGCAGAGTTCAAGATTCTTTCAGCAGCAGATGGGAGAGGCTTCAGCAGCTAGAGTGGGGAATTATTTACCCATGACTCAAGGACACCTCAATTTGCTAGCTTCTTTATCAGGTCCGCTGCAGCCTTCTTCTGGTAGAAGAGACGCCGACGGACGCTGAAGATATGGATATTATTATTATTGTTGTTGTTGTTGTTGTTGTTAATATATCGTATAAATATGTGTTAATGTTCTAGTTTGTTCATGTTGTGTTAGATGAGAAATTGTTGTTGAATTTTGGGAGTTAGGTTCTAGTGAGTGATGAATTATCGCTAGGATTAGGTTGTTTGCTTCGTCGAATTTGTTAGCATTTAAATTCTCCAAATTTTGGGTGTTGTAGCTGTGGGAAGATAACAAGGGACACAAGTATCAGGGGATTTGCTTGTGATGAATTTGGTGGGGATTTCCACTTTTGTTGTTGTAGACCTCATAATAAGCTACTTGATCAAGTGGTTACTAGAGATAATAGGGACAAGTGTGGACTATGAAAACCTGTAGTTCCACATGAATGTTTTGTAAGGAAACCGTGGAGGTTTCCATTTAATTCAGTTATGTAATTTGTTGAAACTATCAGTTGTGAGCTAAACTTTCCTACTCAAATTTGAGTGCTATGGACTTCCATTACTGAACTTACTTTGTGTTATGTTGAATGAAATGTTTTTTACTCAATGATTGAGTTGATACCATACTGGATAAAATGAAATATTCATTTCTTGCTCTGCCCAATTCCCCCTGCCCCCACCTCCCTTTCCGAATCATTTTAAAAGCATTGCTTGATTCACTTGCGACTGATCGATCAACTGATACATAGGACACTGAGAAGTGAAATCAATAGACTGATGAATATAACTTGAACAGGATCTTGATTGATCATGTGAAATGTTGTTGAATCGAATATATAGAAATGGAGGAAATAAAATATTTTTACACTCTGAGCTTTCTTAAATTGATTATGGACCAGATAAATTTTGCTGCAGCTTGATGTCTATTCCATAAATAAATGTGCGATGAGTGCCACATGATTTTATGTTAATGATCTTCATGCTATAAATTCCTCCCTAGTACTCAGAAGATAGTGTAGTTATTAAAAATGTTACAGTGTCCTATACATTTAAGAATGACATGATGCCCTATTTTATCATGTGCTGCTTCAACTTGGAGGAGGAAAGGATCTATACTGCAGCATCTGATATTTTTTACAGCAACTGGGAGGATTCTGCTCTGCAGCATCTGAGATTAACACCTTTCAGCTTTAATTTTGCATCCGATTAGGTAAGATGTGGTTAAATTCTTTGTGCGTGTGAATTTATTTTTGAATCTTTTAAGTTTAGAAGCATATAGATAAGTTATCTGACCTCCAAAAGCGAGAGAACAAAATGATTTTGTAACATCTGGTTTGTCTTATTTCAAGTTGACAAAGAGCTAGGCATGCCTGCTAGCTATCCTGGTAGGAAAACAAGAAGGTTTATGTAAGTCTGTGGAGATTTCAGCGCCTCCTTATGTTCTGATTAGTCTTATTTCGAGTTGACACAGAGCTACCTGCTAACTATCCTGGTAGGAAATCGAGGAGGTTTATGTACATCGTGGAGATTTGCAGCTCTTTTATTGTAGATTGTTTCTCTAATATAGGGTGGTTCAGGGTAGTATATCATGCTTTGTTACCTGAAGGCTCTTTTTAACAACTACTTGTCCCTAAGGTTAGTAAGATTCTTCTTTACATACTGAGATACAATTTCTAGAATGTGTTTGATTTTACTGTTTCTTTTCAAACTCTGCTAACTCTTTGAGTTGCTGAAGTTTTTAAACTATCATCCGGAGTAGCAAATGGTGCAAGACTGCATATCTGGTAGAAGCTCATAATATAAGGAATTGCTGAATCTAGAATCTTTAAGCTTTGATTGATATTCTTTTTACTTCCTACTTTACAACACAATTCATATACGCTGGGAGATCCATGGGATATTCAAAGCCAAAGGCTACTGAACCCTGTCATAACACCAGACAGATGCTTAGGAAAGGTAATGTTATTGTTCTCCACATGCCTATGATCACATTATTCGTCTTCTCTTGTGTTAGTCTTGCTGTATCTGTCTTTGTTATATTCCTAAGAAAGTATATGTTGCAATCGCGGGAGCAGGAATTTTAACTAAGCAGGGTCAAAATGTAAAGAAGTAAATCCATGAAGAATTGTGTGTTTTATGTCTTGTAGGAGTGATTGCGAGCTATGTAGTGTGTATATGATGGTAGGCTATAATCTCATGTTTTAGTCGATTATTACATTTCAATTTACTGCACTTTAGTTGAGTTTAAGCTTTAATCGCTAGTGTTTTGCACTAATTGTGTGTTTTATGTTTTGTAGGAGTGATTGCGAGCTATGTAGTGTGTATATGATGGTAGGCTATAATCTCATGTTTTAGTCGATTATTACATTCCAATTTACTACACTTTAGTTGAGTTTAAGCTTTAATCGCTAGTGTTTTGCACTAATTGTGTGTTTTATGCCTTGTAGGAGTGATTGCGAGCTATGTAGATGTTATGGAATGAATTCAAGTGATTTGGAGCTTTGAAGTCTGAGTAAATATGTAGTGTGTATATGATGGTAGGTTATAATCTCATGTTTTAGTCGATTATTACATTCCAATTTACCGCACTTTAGTTGAGTTTAAGCTTTAATCGCTAGTATTTTGCACTAATTGTGTGTTTTATGTCTTGTAGGAGTAATTGCGAGCTATGTAGTGTGTATATGATGGTAAGCTATAATCTCATGTTTTAGTCGATTATTACATTCCAATTTACTACACTTTAGTTGAGTTTAAGCTTTAATCGCTAGTGTTTTGCACTAATTGTGTGTTTTATGCCTTGTATGAGTGATTGCGAGCTATGTAGATGTTATGGAATTAATTCAAGTGATTTGGAGCTTTGAAGTCTGAGTAAATATGTAGTGTGTATATGATGGTAGGTTATAATCTCATGTTTTAGTCGATTATTACATTCCAATTTATCGCACTTTAGTTGAGTTTAAGCTTTAATCGCTAGTGTTTTGCACTAATTGTGTGTTTTATGTCTTGTAGGAGTGATTGCGAGCTATGTAGTGTGTATATGATGGTAGGCTATAATCTCATGTTTTAGTCGATTATTACATTCCAATTTACTACACTTTAGTTGAGTTTAAGCTTTAATCGCTAGTGTTTTGCACTAATTGTGTGTTTTATGCTTTGTAGGAGTGATTGCGAGCTATGTAGATGTTATGGAATGAATTCAAGTGATTTGGAGCTTTGAAGTCTGAGTAAATATGTAGTGTGTATATGATGGTAGGTTATAATCTCATGTTTTAATCGATTATTACATTCCAATTTACTGCACTTTAGTTGAGTTTAAGCTTTAATCGCTAGTATTTTGCACTAATTGTGTGTTTTATGTCTTGTAGGAGTGATTGCGAGCTATGTAGTGTGTATATGATGGTAGGCTATAATCTCATGTTTTAGTCGATTATTACATTCCAATTTACTACACTTTAGTTGAGTTTAAGCTTTAATCGCTAGTGTTTTGCACTAATTGTGTGTTTTATGCTTTGTAGGAGTGATTGCGAGCTATGTAGATGTTATGGAATGAATTCAAGTGATTTGGAGCTTTGAAGTCTGAGTAAATATGTAGTGTGTATATGATGGTAGGTTATAATCTCATGTTTTAGTCGATTATTACATTCCAATTTACCGCACTTTAGTTGAGTTTAAGCTTTAATCGCTAGTATTTTGCACTAATTGTGTGTTTTATGTCTTGTAGGAGTAATTGCGAGCTATGTAGTGTATATATGATGGTAAGCTATAATCTCATGTTTTAGTCGATTATTACATTCCAATTTACTACACTTTAGTTGAGTTTAAGCTTTAATCGCTAGTGTTTTGCACTAATTGTGTGTTTTATGCCTTGTAGGAGTGATTGCGAGCTATGTAGATGTTATGGAATGAATTCAAGTGATTTGGAGCTTTGAAGTCTGAGTAAATATGTAGTGTGTATATGATGGTAGGTTATAATCTCATGTTTTAGTCGATTATTACATTCCAATTTACTGCACTTTAGTTGAGTTTTATGCCTTGTAGGAGTGATTGCGAGCTATGTAGATGTTATGGAATTAATTCAAGTGATTTGGAGTTTTGAAGTCTGAGTAACTATGTAGTGTGTATATGATGGTAGGCTATAATCTCATGTTTTAGTCGATTATTACATTCCAATTTATCGCACTTTAGTTGAGTTTAAGTTTTAATCGCTAGTGTTTTGCACTAATTGTGTGTTTTATGTCTTGTAGGAGTGATTGCGAGCTATGTAGTGTGTATATGATGGTAGAAGCCCAAGGAATTAAGCCGGGATCGTGTTCGGGGATCAACGGATGATATTGGAACGAAACGAAGAATCGAGCATGCATATTGCGCAGTGTGTAGTAATATGCACATATGTAGTGTGTAGTGTGTATATGATGGTAGGCTATAATCTCATGTTTTAGTCGATTATTACATTCCAATTTACTACACTTTAGTTGAGTTTAAGCTTTAATCGTTAGTGTTTTGAACTAATTGTGTGTTTATGCCTTGTAGGAGTGATTGCGAGCTATGTAGATGTTATGGAATAAATTCAAGTGATTTGTAGCTTTGAAGTCTGAGTAAAAGTTCAAGAAATTAAGCTGGGATCGTGTTCGGGGATCAACGGATGATATTGGAACGAAACGAAGAATCGAGCAGTCATATTGCGAAGTGTCTAGTAATATGCACATAACCTTTCGCTTGAAACTCCATTTGGGACCCACGATATATTGTTGGAAATCTAATTTAAAGGGCTACAACTTTCACGTTTTACGTTTTTTCAAATTCCCAATATAACAGGGTGAAAAGTGCGCGTCCGCGCACTGATCGCGTATATGTGGCAGAACTGTGTGAAAAGTGCGCGGACACACTTCTAAGTGCGCGGTCGCGCACAACCTGTCCGGGAAAAGTGTCATTTTTCGCGTAGGAGAAGGTGTATGTGTTTGGTCACGACCCTACTTGGTATATATACATGGAAAAACGGTATTTTGATGACTTTTGACACATCTAAGACCTAAGGAGGCTAAAGAGAAGTTGGAGAAGCAAGAGCACAAAGATTTCATCATTCAATCCTTACTCAAGACAAGAGTTTGGATTGTTTTATGTGTTTCTTTGACTTAAACATTTTATTGATGAATTACTCCATATCCATGGAGTAGTTCTCTTTGTGTTTTATGAATTTGGTGTATTGATACTTGTTTGTGAATAATTAACTCTAGTTTTATGTATTGAATCATTTTGGATGTTTTAACCGTTGCATCTATATTCACTAGTTCATGTAATCAAGAGAGGCATAACTTGTGATTTTTTTACATTCTATCTTGTTAGTTGAATTCAATTGATTCTTCTTCGTAATCGAAAGAGGCTAGTTGAATTGTTGATTAAACTTAGTTAGGAGGATAATCGAGAGAGGCTCTCCTAAAGACCAATCCACTACGGATTCGTGCATATCTTCACGTGCTTAAAATTAGTTCATCTTGTGAGTTTGAAACTTAATCGAGAGAGGAGTTTCTACTAAACAATTGAATTCTAGAGACTCACTTGAACATTATAAGTGAATTAACTAGAGTTAGATCTCAAACACTTGTCTTGCATCTATCCTATCAACTCTATCTTCTCCCAATTAATAACCTTCTTTGCTCATTACTTGCGTAGATTGTCATTAGCCAATAATTTAGTGTAACGATCCGGCCAGTCATTCTGAGAGTTTTAGCCCCGTTTTCCCCATTTCTGCTTCTTTATAAGTTGTTCAGCGGTGTTGAGTTGTATCGAGTTGGTAGGTTTGAGTCCGGAGTAGTTTTGGAGTGAAATGAGACACTTAGTCCTTAGTTAGAAAGCTAAGTTAGAAAAGTCAACGGGAAGTTGGAGTAGGTTCGTAGTGTCATTTGTGACGTGTGTGAAAAATTTGAGGTCATTTGGACGTGGTTTGATAAGTTTCAGCGTCGTTGGCGAATTTTGGAAGTTTAGAAGTTCTTAGACTTGAATTCGAGGTTGATTTGTTGTTGTTTTGGGTGTTCAGGAGGTTCGACTAAGTTCAGGTAGTGATATATGACTTGTTGGAATTATTGGTTGAGGTTCCAAGGGTCTCGGGTGAGTTTCGGATAGGTTGGGTTGTGTTGCGCTTGTTTTTCTTATGTTTCGATGCCGTTTCTTCAAGCATAAATTATATCATATTGAACAAACGAGTTCCGATTTCTTTTTTGATTGAAGAATTAGATCTGTATTGTAATTACGGACCCGTATCAAAAAGAATCGTCGAATTTGGACATCGTATGAGGATTTTATGGTCATTTTACTAAGAATTAGGTTGCTAGATTTTTTCAGATTAATTACGAAATTGCCACTGACGGCCTATTTAAAAATCTGCACTATTTGTAAATATTGAAACCAATATATCTCCTTCATTAAAAGGTCAAATTTAGTGATTCAAAAGACTAACTGGACTAGAATTTCACAAGAAATCTATTGGGGGCATAAAAAGCGAGTTTCAGGATCGTTTGGCATGAGAAACAAGGCAGAATAGCTGGCAGAAAAATATATAAAACAAGACTTTGTTCATTCGGTCATATTTTGAGTTGGGGAGCTCGGATTGGGGCGATTTTGGAGGCGATTTTTACCATAGGGATTGGGGTAAGTGTTCTATACTCGGTTTTGGTTATATTGCATGAATCCATCTTCGTTTTTGGGATTTGATTGATGATTTCAAAGTGAAATTGAGGGAGCTAGGACTTGAGTTTTGGAGAGTTTTAGGTAGGGATTTGAGGACCAAACGGAGTCCGATTTTGATAAATTTTATATGGTTAGACTCGGGAGAGGACGAGAGTTTTGATTCTGCCATTATTGACTGGTTCTGAGACATGGGCCCGGGGGCCGGGTTTTGGCCGGTTTTGGATTTTTGGCATATTTTGTAGTTTTTATTGTGGAATTCGATTCGTTAGCCTATGTTGATGGTATTAATCTGATTATGGCTAGATTTGGAGCTTTTGGAGACCGAGTCCAGAGACGCGGGCATCCCGGAGTAAGATTTTACGCCGTTAAGGTAAGTAACAGTTTTAACTCTGGCCTTGAGGGTATAAACCCGGAGAATTTGATATCATATGATTGTTTGGAGATGATTTCCACGCTAGGTGACGGGTGTGTGGGGGTATACCTAGAGGGATTGAGACTTGGTCCGTCCCGTGAGGCTGTGAGGCCTAATAACCATTATCTGTGTTTATGCATTTACTTGTTGGTGAACTTGTCTGTCTTCACGTTAGAGATCATGTTTAGGCTTCATTCGTGCTCACGTTATTTGTACTCAGTCATAGAAATTATTGTACATGTTTACCTCAGTCTCTATTATTTTGCTGATATGTTGTGATACTTGATGTGGGCCGTGTCCCCTTATTTGTGGTGCATTGTGAGGCTGAAGAGGTACATGACTAAGTGAGGCCGAAGGCCTGGTTGTGAGGATATTAATACCATAGCCCGTGATTTGTCCGCGTAGCACTTGAGCTGACCGTGCGGGTCCATGTATTGATACCATAGCGCATGAGTTGACCGTGCGGATCCAGGGATTGATATTATGGCATGTGAGTTATCCGTGAAATATGTGAGTTGTCTGTGCTTAGCGCTTGGGCTTTGGGAGACCCTCTAGAGTCTGTACACACCCCCAGTGAGCGCAGGTACCTATTGAGTGTTGAGTGTTGAGTGCGAGTGCCGAGAGTCGAGTGCTGAGTGATGGAGTGACATTGCTGTGAGGATTCATTGCTTTTGTTGTTGCTGTATTTTACCCATTAATTACTTTGTAGCATTTATTGAGTTGATGGAATTTACCTACTTATTTCTGTTTATTTTAAATTGTGATAAAGAAATAATTGAAATGTTCTACTTATCTCGTCACTACTTCTCAGTTCCTTAGTTATTTATGTTACTACTGAGTCGGTTGTACTCATACTACACCCTGCACTTTATGTGCAGATCCAGGTGAGTTAGAGCGCGACGATCGTTGAGTTCAGGCCAACTATCGTTGGAGACTGCAAGATAGCTGCTAGCGTCCGCAGGACCTTATTACTCCTTTTATCATTTCTTCTTTTAGACTGTATTGTCAGTTAGACAGTTTTATTTCTTAGTTCATAGATTTAGACGCTCATGACTTAGTGACACCCCGATGTTTGGGGCTCGTTTCCGTATTTTCTATAATTATATTTAGAGTTGATTTAGTTTATGAAAAATTCAAATGTTGGAAATGTTTTATTAAATTCTTATAATCGATTTAGTAGTAATATTTTGGGAAATAGGTTTGCCTTGTAACACGATAGGCGCCATCACGACCATGGTTAGATTTTGGGTTGTGACAAGTTGGTATCAAAGCCTAGGTTACATAAGTCTCACGAGTCATGAGCGGGTTTAGTAGAGTCTTGCGGATCGGTACGGAGACGTCTGTACTTATCTTCGAGAGACTGCAGAACCTTTAGGAAAACTTCACCTTCTTGAATTCTTATCGTGCTGTATTGATTGAGCTTGAAGTGTAACCCTTTGAATTCCTTCCACGTATTCGCATGCGCACATGAGCGCTCAGTATCGGTTGTGCATCGACGGATTGTGATTCCCTGGATGAGGTGCGAGGGGAAATTTCTGTGTGTTGATGTTTGGCCAGTCTGGAGGACTTGAGGCCGGGTTTTGACTGTAGCTTGAGCACTGAGGTATTGATTGTGTGAGCGCGTTCTTGTGGACTTATATGTCAAATAGTGTCCCTATTAGTGGAAATGATGGCTTTTGGAACAACTCTTGACACGTTCGAGCACGAACGTTTGTTTAAGAGGGGGAGGATGTAACGACCCGGCCAGTCGTTCCGAGAGTTTTAACCCCGTTTTTCCCATTTCTCCTTCTTTATAAGTTGTTCAGCGGTGTTGAGTTGTATCGAGTTGGTAGGTTTGGGTCCAGAGTAGTTTTGGAGTGAAATGAGACACTTAATCCCTTAGTTAGAAAGCTAAGTTAGAAAAGTCAACCGGAAGTTGAAATAGGTTCGTAATGTCATTTGTGACATGTGTGCAAAATTTGAGGTCATTTAGACGTGGTTTGATAAGTTTCGGCGTCGTTGGCAAATTTTGGAAGTTTAGAAGTTCTTATTCTTGAATTCGAGGTTGATTTGGTGTTTTGGGTGTTCTAGAGGTTCGACTAAGTTCAGGTAGTGATATATGACTTGTTGGAATTATTGGTTGAGGTACCGAGAGCCACAGGTGAGTTTCAGATAGGTTTGGGTTGTGTTGCGCTCATTTTTTTTTTTTTATGTTTCGACGTCGTTTCTTCAAGCATAAATGATATCATATTGAACAAATGAGCTCTGATTTCTTTTTTGATTAAAGTATTAGATCCGTATCGTAATTATGGACTCGTATAAAAAAGAATCGTCGAATTTGGACATCGTATGAGAATTTTGTGGATATTTTACTAAGAATTAGGTTGCTAAATTTTTCAGATTAATTACGAAGTTGCCACTGACGGCATATTTAAAAATCCGCACTATTTGCAAATATTGAAACCAACATATCTCCTTCATTATAAGGTCAAATTGAGTGATTCAAAAGACTAAATTGACTAGAATTTCACAAGGAATCCATTGGAGGCATAAAAAGTGAGTGTCGGGATCGTTTGGCATGAGAAACGAGGCAGAATAGCTGGCAGAAAAATATATAAAATAATAGTTTGTTCATTCGGTCATATTTTGAGTTGGGGAGCTCGGATTGGGGCGATTTTGGAGGCGCTTTTCACCATAGGGATTAGGGTAAGTATTCTCTACTCGGTTTAGGTTATATTTCATGAATCCATCTTCGTTTTGGGATTTGATTGATGATTTCAAAGTGAAATTGAGGGAGATAGGGCTTGAGTTTTAGAGAGTTTTAGGTAGGGATTTGAGGGACCAAACGGAGTCTGATTTTGATAAATTTTATATGGTTAGACTCGGGAGAGGACGAAAGTTTTGATTCTTCCATTGTTGACTGGTTCCGAGACGTGGGCCCACGGCCCAGGTTTTGGCCGATTTCAGAATTTTGGCATATTTTGTAGTTTTTATTGTGGAATTCGATTCGTTAGCCTATGTTGATGGTATTAATATGATTATGGTTAGATTTGGAGCTTTTGGAGACCGAATCCAGAGATGAGGGCATCCCGGAGTAGGATTTTACGCTGTTAAGGTAAGTAACAGTTTTAACTCCGGCCTTGAGGGTTTAAACCCGAAGAATTTGATATCATATGATTGTTTGGAGGTGATTCCCACGCTAGGTGACGGGCGTGTGTGTGTATACCTCGAGAAATTGAGACTTTGTCCGTCCCGTGAGGCTGTGAGGCCTAATAACCATTATCTGTGTTTATGCATTTACTTGTTGGTGAACTTGTCTGCCTTCACGTTAGAGATCATGTTTAGGCTTCATTCATGCTCACATTATTTATACTCATTCATAGAAATTATTTTCATGTTTACCTCAGTCTCTATTATTTTGCTGATATATTGTGATACTTGATGTGGGTTGTGTCCCCTTATTTGTGGTGCATTGTGAGGCTGGAGAGGTACATGACTGAGTGAGGTCAAGGGCCTGGTTGTGAGGATATTAATACCATAGCGCGTGAGCTATCCGCGTAGCTCGTGAGCTGACCGTGCGGGTCCAGGTATTGATACCATAGCGCGTAGGTTGTCCGCGTAGCATGTGAATTGACCGTGCGGATCCAGGGATTGATATTATGGCACGTGCGTTGCCCGTGCAATGCGTGAGTTATCCGTGGTTAGCATTTGGGTTTTGGGAGCCCCTCCGGAGTCTGTACACACCCCTAGTGAGCGCATGTACCTATTGAGTGTTGAATGTTGAGTGTTGAGTACGAGTGTCGAGAGTCGAGTGCTGAGTGATAGAGTGACATTGTTGTGAGGATTCATTACTTTTGTTGTTGCTGCATTTTGCCTGTTAATTTCTTTGTAGCATTTATTGAGTTGATGGAATTTACCTGTTTATTCCTGTTTATTTTAAATTGTGATAAAGAAATAATTGAATTGTTCTACTTAGCTCGTCATTACTACTCAGTTCCTTAGTTATTTATGTTACTACTGAGTCGGTTGTACTCATACTACACCCTGCACTTTATGTGCAGATCCAGGTGAGTTAGAGCGCAGCGATCGTTGAGTTCAGGCCGGCTATCGTTGGAGATTGCAAGGTAGCTGCTAGTGTCTGCCAAACCTTGTTACTCCTTTTATTATTTCTTCTTTTGGATTGTATTGACAGTTAGACAGTTTTATTTCTTAGTTCATAGATTTAGACGCTCATGACTTAGTGACACCCCGATGTTTGGGGCTCGTTTCCGTATTTTCTATAATTATATTTATAGTTGATTTAGTTTATGAAAAATTCAAATGTTGGAAATATTTTATTAAATTCTTATAATCGATTTAGTAGTAATATTTTGGGAAATAGGTTTGCCTTGTAACACGATAGGTACCATCACGATCATGGTTAGATTTTGGGTCGTGACATTTAGATTCTTAGTTAATTTTAGTATTAATTACAAAACTCTCAATTGTTGATCATCTTAGATAGCAATCTAGCTACAAACTATGATAATACTGTTTAAATCCAATCCCTGTGGATATGATAATTTTCTGTACTATTTTCGGTGTTTTTAGCTGGTCAGTATACGTACTTTTTTTAAACTTGATGAAGGGGTGTCTTGAAACCCCTTGAATACATGTTGTTCAGCCACTGCAAGGGAGCAGTCATGCCATTTCCGCATTATAAGACAGGGTTTGGCTTTGGGCTGTACTTACTCTATGACCTGCTTGTTTCCTGATCTCCTTAGAATTTGGAACAAGTTTAAGATGTTACTCTTGCTAATATAGTGTTTTGTTATGATTCACATATGGAATTTCAATTTTAGTTGTCAAATCAACTATTAGTTGGTAGTCTAGTTTACCAGAATTAGATTTTTCCTCACTGCAGGAAGATAAGAATGTATCTGCAATCAGTATCATATAAGCCTTGATCACATAATTATGTGTGTTTGGTCTCATATGAAGTTGCTTGCTTCAGTACAGAGGCGGATCTAAGATTTAAACTTTATATGTTTAACTTTTAAGATTTTTAATATTGAACCTATTATATTTTTAAAGGTATGAGTTCATATCTACTATTTTTACAATTTTATCAAATTTTTAAATTTTTACTTCACGTCGAAAGTTATGAGTTTGATTAAATCTGTCATTACCACACTACATCTGCCTCCGGCTTCAAAGAGAGTTTTTCATTTCATGAGACGGCATAAAACATGGTCAAGACCTTGTGAGACTTTGTTATTTGGGAAACAATGGAGCTTTTTCTTTCTCAACTCTCCGTGGAAAGGCTGCCTTTTCGTCTCCTATCTTTGGCTCAATGTACAAAAGAAGTCGAATTGCTGATTTGTTCATTGGTCTGCATCTGTCCATGCTACGCACCTAATACCAGATCTACTCATTCCAATACACTGTATTATTTTAAAAAACTTGATGTTGTACTTGAATATTCATTCACGTGTTTTTCATTTTTTTCTCCACTACAATATTTTGTTGGTTTCTTATCACATGATTTTTCTTAGTTGACTTTAGAGGCAGAGCCAAGACTTGAACCTAATAGGTTTGAGATTCTATTTTTTTTAAGTTATTGAGTTCTAAATTAATAATTTATACATATTCAATGAGTTTTAAGATAAATAAAAAGTATAGTATGGATCAAAACTACTGATTTCGATCAAACCCGCGTCCGAAACTCTAGCTCCGCCCTGGCTGACTGTATTTCTTAGATTAACTTGACCTCTTAAGTTCATCATAGTATGTTATTGAATAGTTCGACATATGTAAGACTCCCACTTCCCCCGGATCTTTGGAATGTTGGAATTGATGAGATGTGTGCAATTTGGAGATTCAGGTCATCTTAGCAGTTCACTAGGTAAATGTGATGATAACATAAGCACTTTCAGGTTTTTCTTTGTCATAGTTTGTTGGTAAAAATATAATTACAGTTGAAAAATAAGATGGAGAAAACTAAATCAATATTTTTCAGGTTGATGCGCGAATATTTCGGTCTCTTTAACGAGATTCAAATTCATTGCGGTAGCATCTTCACCGGTCCAACAGTAATACTCTTGAATTGTTTCCCCCATGATACAATAACTCGATCGCGTTGTGTGACTCGAACAAACTCTGGACAAATTATTGAGTCCCAAGCTCCATCAAAATGAACACCTTCCTTCCTGCAACAGAAATAATATTCTCTTTTGTCGAGAATAAGTCGGAGACTTAGATTTTCTCCTTCTCTTAACTCTCTTTTTCATTACACCAAGTTTACTTTTTTCATACACACTACCAAATTTTTCCATACCAAATACAAGGAAGAAATATCACTATTTATAAGTGTAGAAACTCTTCCATAAAATAAATAATAAGGTAGTGGGATAATAAAGTTATAGAACACGATTGGTGGTTACAAAATTTAGCCTTTAGTGGGTAATTAGCGGTAGATCATGGCATTAGTGATTTCATGAGTTAGTGTTACACCAATGTAATGATCACTGTCTTGCCAATTTATAACCACTATCTCACAAGAAATAACGCACTTTAATATTATAATTTTAATATTAAAATGCACTAACACCAACATTCTCCCACTCATTTTAATATTAAAATAAGAGAGTTTACCAGTTGAAGGGAGACTATTATGCATAATGAATGTGTGCTCTGCATTGAACCTCCACTTAGTAAAACAACAATCTACTCCAGAGTCAGTAGTGGTCTCAGACTTGAACTATGACTACTTTAGGAAAATAAAGTATCACTGCTTACACATAATAATTAAGGTGTTGACAAGAGCTTTATTAGCCAGCACATTACGACTTTGTGCTATCTCAGTTTTCATGAGTGTTTTTGAGAATAAGCCCAATTCTCATAGGAAGCGGCCTACTTCCACACTCATATAGGTGAAATCCGTCAAGGGTGCTCCTGTTACACTAACACCCCACTCTTACGAGCTATAGAATTTCATTAAGAGTTAATAAAAACTCAACCTCGCAAAACGTTACTGGATAAATGCACTCATACCATATGGACAGAAATAATAATAAATTTAATAGTACATTTCATAACAAGTCACCATATGATTCGTTCTTGCCATTGAACATGGTTATAGGATCTCTAGTCTCTAGGTTAGGTTTCCTCGTAAGTGACTTATGAGTTTATGAGCTTCAATCTCATCCCCCTCGATGCACTCCAGACCATTTCTCTTGCCAAGACCTTGGTTAGTGGATCTGCAAAATTATTACTTAATCAACATCAATATTACTACTTTTCAAATATCACACAATATTGTGTTTTCTTCTTATAGGTCTGGATTTACCGTTGCAATAACGGTTTTATACTTTACCAATAGCAGTGGCGCTATCACAGTAAATTAAAATAGGAGGAATTGATTTTTCAAATTAAAAAATTTGAAATAATAAATCTCTCAACCAATTCGCTTCCTCACTAGCTGAAGTTAAAGCAATTAGCTCACCCTCCATAGTAAAGTTAACAATTATTGTTTGTTTTTTTTAATTTTCAATAAATAGCACCATCTCTCAAAGATAAAGTGTTTCAATCTGGATCAGAAAATCCTTCGAGTGCAACATGATATTTTTTTATAAAACAAGCCATAGATTTTTGTACCAAGTAAATACTCATAACTCTTGTTATGGCATGTCAATGTTTATTACCTGGCTTGCTTGTAAACCTGCTAAACACTCCTACTGCGTATGCAATATCAGGACGAGTGCAATTAGTCACATATATCAAGCTTCCAATTAAGCTTAGCATATTCCTTTTGATTTATCACATCATTGTCATTTTGTACAGGAAATAAGTGAACGCTTGAATCAAAAGGAGTTACAACATGTTTGCAATCAATAAAATTATATTTTTTAAAAAAAATCTTAACATAATGTGACTGGTCAAGGAAATATTCATCACATGTTCTAGTAATATTTAGGGAGAATTACACAAAAATATAGTCAACCCATATACATTGCAGCAGAATAACCCAGTTACAACTTTGCAAATCTGTAGCCCATTAACAATAGGCCAAAGTTCGAAAAATAAGCATTTTTTTAATCTTCAAGCACAAAAATTTGGTGATTTTTATTCTTCTTCCCTAAGCTTGTATATATTTCTATTCCAACTACAAAAAATTCAAATTCATGTATAATGCAACTTGAAAACCTTAAATTTTCTTCTTTTCCAAGTTCCAAATAGCATAAATAAAAAATAAAAATTAAAAAACTTATTGCACGTTCATGATTTGGCAAATAAATTAACAAGAAAAGTCGATTTATACATAGACTGAACATATAAAATTTTAATTTTAGATTTAACTGCACAAGTGCATTACATGTATAATGATGTATAACTTTGTATAAACTTATATATACAATCTCTAATAATGTATATAAAAAAAAAGATAAAGAAGAAAAAAAAAGTGCCAAACATCCATGGGGGATTTGCAGTCGTACCCTATATATGTGTTACCTTTTAACCTGTACCCTATGTTTTAAAATTATTGATTTGGTAGTCATCTCACAAAAAATCCGTAATAATATGACAATTACACCCCTCACAAAAGATATAAAACGATCTCCTCCTCTCCTCTCAGCAACTTTATAAAAAAATCAGAAATTTGTCCAGATTCATCTTCAGAGTCACACTTGCATGAAGTTGTTTCACCTTGAAGCTAAAACTTCATGCTAATGTAGCATGAAATTGTTTCATGTTGAAGCTAAAATTTCATGCTAATGCATGCTGAAGTTATTTATCATACAGTCTATAGTTTTATCATGAATTTTATCCAAAACTTCAGTCTAAACATGCTGAAGTTATTTAGTTCATTTGCTAAAATTTCAGACTAAACATGCTGAAGTTATTTAGTTCATTTGCTAAAATTTCAGACTAAACATGCTTAAGTTATTTAGTTCATTTGCTAAAACTTCAAGCTAAACATGCTTAAGTTATTTAGTTTATTTACTAAAACTTCAGACTAAACATGCTTAAATTTTTTAGTTCATTTGCTAAAACTTCAGATTAAATATGCTTAAGTTTTTATCTTGTAGTATGTAATTTTTTAATGAGTTTTTGCTAATACATGCTGAAGTTATTTAGTTCATTTGCTAAAATTTCAGACAAAACATGCTGAAGTTATTTAGTTCATTTGCTAAAATTTCAGACTAAACATGCTGAAATTTTTTAGTTCATTTGCTAAAATTTCAGACTAAACATGCTTAAGTTTTTGTCTTGCAGTATGTAATTTGCTAAAGAGTTTTTGTTAATTCATGCTGAAGTTTTTTTAGTTCATTTGCTAAAATTTCATACCAAAACATGCTGAAGTTTTGTAACGCAGTCTACAGTTTTGTCCTGAGTTTTATCCGAAACTTCAGTCAAAACAAGTTAAAGTTTTGTAGTTTATTTGCTAAAACTTCAGCCTAAACATGCTTAAATTTTTGTCCTGCAGTTTGTCAATAGTCTTTTATTAAAAAGGGTAAAATCATCTTTTTAAAATATTTTTAACAAAAAAATAAGTACGGATGCAAACGGAAAAATAAAACGGGTATAAGTTAAAAAGGGGCGACCAAATAGGGCGCCCATGCAATTTTTACAACATCCATGGATGCCTATTATACACGTACAATGTATATACACACTTATACATTAAAAATATAGATAATTTATACAACATTGTACGCAGTTATACACACTTATACATATTTATACAATATTGTATAAGTGTGTATAAACACTACCTATACAAATTTACACTAGAAAACGCCTTCTGTCCATCACCACATTACAGTTTTCGGTGTTTGCTGATGTTGAATTTTTCCGGCGAGGTTTTGACATTCAAATCTAGGCTTCACCAATAGCAAATGATGAAACAAAAACTAAGAGAAATAAGAAAATATGAGACGAGGTCGCCAGAGATGCTCTTTTAGGCAAGATCTGATAGTTTTTGGACTGATATGCCAATTTTATTGTAGTTCCTTAACCTCCTTTTGTCAATTAACTCAAAAATCGAAATCTAATTGACATAGAATGCAAGGATTAAATATTCACTGTGCACATATGTTTAGAGCACAAAAATTACTAAAATAATACAGTACTTGTTTTTGTTTCTTCACTTGAGTGCTCAAAAGCAATTATCACGAGTGTGTACAAAAAAAATCTGTAATTTTTAGGGAGAACGAAGAGAGAGGCGAGTGAAGAGAGATTGAGTATGCTGGGAAAGAAGAAAGAAGAAAAGAAAAAATCCCTAGAAGTATGTCTTTAATAATGGGCTAAAGAGTGCAAAGTTTCTTTTAAATTATATACAACCTGGGCCAAATCGGGTAAAGACTTCAAACCTAGGCCATTTTTAGTTGGGCTGCTGGGCCAAGTGATTAGATCCATAATTCTTTCTAATTTTTATTCCAAGAATGAAATTTGCCTCACCCAAATCTTTCATATCAAAATGGCTAATAAGCATGCTTTTAGTTTCTCCAATAACATTCATGTTAAAGCAAAATATTAATAAATCATCAATATAGATGCAAATAATAATATGTGAATTATTCCAAGACTTATGATAGATGCACTTATCACACTTTTTGATTTAATCAACTTTCACTCATGCATGAATATTCAGATTTTTCATGCAAGTATTTTTTATTTCTTTTACCCCAATTATTTCTAGAATTATAAAAATTTATTTTTCATGAAAAAACATATTACATATTCATGAAAAATATAAGTTAAAAAGTTTATACCTTTCCCCCGCCCGAGTTAAGCGAATAGAAATATACTTTACCCTACCATCTCTTAAAGAGTGAACTTCTACCTTGATATCTGCTATTTTTTTAAGTGCATAAAAAAATAGAATCTCCTTAAAATTGTTGGTGAAAATACAATTACAGTTGAAAAATAAGATGAAGAAAAGTAAATAAATATTCTTCAGGTTGAGGCGCGGATATCTCTTTCTCTTTAAGGAGATTCAAGTACACTGCGGTAGCATCTTCACCGATCTAGCAGTAATACTCTTGACTTGTCTCCCCCAGGATACGACAATCTGATCACGTCGTATGACTCGAACAAACTCTGGACAAGTTGTTGAGTCCAAAGCTCCAACAAAATGAACACCTTCCTGCAACATAAATAATATTCTCTTTTGTCGAGAATAAGTTGGAGATTTAGATTTTCTCCTTCTCTTAATTCTCTTTTTCACTACACCAAGTTTACTTTTTTCACTAGTGAATATATCCGTACTTTGCGCGGTTAAAAAAAAGAATACTGAATACATAAAAATTATTGTTTTGCAAGTTTAGTTGAGGTATAAGAGATTAATTTTGTTTTATATGATTATAAAATAAATTTTATATCATATTATAAATCTTTCATTAGAGTTTTCTTCTCATGGTTGTTCTTTTTATGTACATATCATTAGAATTTAGAACCTTCAATGTTATGTCCTATACTTATAATTATTGTGCTGCCAAGAAAGAGAATAGTGAATACACAAAATTAATTTTTGCAAGTTTAGTTGAGACAGAAGAGATTAAAAAGGTAATGTATATAAGTATAAAATTAATTTTATATCACAAACATAAATCTTTTCCTAGAGTCACCTGTCACTCCTCTTCTTTCTCGCGAAAATCGGGTTTCGACGTGGACAACTCTTTTAAAAGGAAGGGTTATTAAAAGAGAGAGTCGCCACCTAACAGATTAAGGTGCGTTAGGGCACCTATCGCAAATAACTCGGGTTTACTAGTTTGCGTCACCAAAAATCGGGTAAGGGCTCAAATTATCTCGAGGAGAAGGTGTTAGGCACTCCTCGAGGTCCACAACGGTGGGTCCCGGCCGAACTTAACTCGTGTGAATTAGTCTAAGAGAGAAGAGAAACATAAAGAAAGAGTTATTTTAATAGGAGTGGGGGGGGGGGGGGAGGGGTCCTAAGTATTTTAGCCTAAAGGATCACCCCGTGTAACATAAATAATACTTTGTAACTCTCCCAAGACGGAGGTGTTACTCATATTATCCAGCGGTCACAGACTATCATATCCTGCTACCCGATTACTATCTTTAAGTTATTTACATAAAGCGATCTAATCAATTCTAAATCGTACCTATGCGTGCACTACCCGTCCCTTGCCTATGGCCCAGGAGGCGTTTGGACCTCTATTTTTGGATGGTTCTAGTCTTAACTTAGATTACTCAAAAATGATAAAAACTAGGCGACATACAAAATAAATTGGACTTTTATGTAAAAGCAAATAAGGTCTCAGGTTAGCCTCCACACTTAGGCAGCAAATGCACGCAAACAAATTAGGCGTTTTGACAGTTTCAACAATTGAAGTCGTTAGGCCCTATATACATGATTTCTATATGATTCTGGATTTTAATCATGCGAGCAGTTATGCAAAGTAATTTTTAAGTGACTGCACAGTTGTCTACTGGTTATAAGTATAAGCGGTTGAAACCTATAAACATGCTATCTAGGTGATTTATATAGTATTTGACAGTAGTAAACACGAGAGATATTCAGAATTACTCAGTTGTTCCTATAGGCATGCTTTCTGCTGGCGTTCAACGAGGCAGTGTTTTTAAGCCTACTTTTAGTACTTAACACAGATAGTGATTATCCTATAGACATGATTCCTACCCTTGATGATTGAAACTGATTTTAGTTCTTATATACTAAATGGGCAAGTATGACAATAACATATCAATCAATTAAGAACCCTAAGGGCATGACTTCTAAAAATGCAGATTTATAAATGACCCTATGATCATGATGCCTAATGAATATGTTGCAATGAAAATTGAGATTTGGTTATTTTATTCCCTATAGGCATGATATCTAAAAAGCAGAATAGGCAGGTTATCCATAGAGCTTATTTGAGCAAAATAAATACCTATAGGCAGGTTATCTAATATACAATAGCAGAATGAGCAAAGTAAATACCTATAGGCAGGTTATCTAACACACAATAGCAGAATGAGCAAAGTAAACACCTATAAGCAGGATTTCTACCAATTCTCATGCAAATCTTAAAATAGACCCAGTTTTCCAATTTACTAATACTCCAATTGTTATTATAAAAATTATTACATACTAGAATTGAATAAATGAATTACAAAGTATAAAACTATAGGAAGCCTGCAGCAGGCCCAAATACACTTGGACATGCCAGGACTTCTGATGTGTGGCTATAATTCCATAGTTTTGTATATTATATGCTTTGCATTTTACATGATTTAATGATAAATTACACTTTATTGGTGCATAATGGAGTCTATTTTATGTGTAGGTGAATTGAAGATAAAAGTAGAGCAAAAGGGATACTTAAACGTTGAAAGTGTGCTCGAGAACAGTGAAAGGGAGAGACCAGGCTTTAGCCTGGTAAGGCCAGCCTAAGGCCAGGCTGGACCAGGCTTTAGCCTGGCGAGGCCAGCCTAACGCCAGGTCCAATCCGAGTTTTTGAAGACTTAATTTGTTTCGGGTTTTGACTAGGACCCGGCCCACACGTTTAGGGTTTATTTTACACATATAAATAGACCTAAAACACCACTTGGAAGGTGGTGGTTTCAGCAGCCAAAGAGTTCTATGAGCAGCCAAAATGTTTTTGGGAAGCTAGAGGCAAGAAGAGCTTGTGGAATCACTCCTTGGAGTTAGAATCATCATTTTTATATCTTTTCATCTTTACTTTCTATTTTAATTATGCAAAATATTTGGGATATTATTATTATGAGTATGAGTAGCTAAATTTCTAATCTAGGGTTTTGATGGAACCTATTGAAAGATGATTTTCTTGTTATGTTAATATAGATTTGCCGTAGTATTTTCTCTATTTGTTCAACTATATTATTCTTGTGGTTGATTGAAGGGCTCTCAATTAGCTGTGCCTATTTGGTATGTATTACACGGGAGAGAGTGCATATTTAGGTAGTTGTTGAACAACATCACTCCTAAACGTATATGAGGGATCAATACAGAGGTTTAAAGGTGGGATTAGGGATAACAAAACCTTTGTGCAATTTGAGTGAGCTGTGCTTAATGCTAGCTAGCGTAATTCAGGAGAATATGTCTAGTAAATTATGGTAATTACTCGGGAGAGAGTTACGACAGTTAGAGTGCTCATGGTCGATAAAGAAAACTTAGGCAAATTTATAGGAAACGTAGCGAGAAGGATTCCGACAATTGGGGAAATCATAACTCTAGACCTCCTTAGTCTTGTATAGAATTTCATCCATGTTAGTTGATAATTTTACCGGTTTATAATATTTGCTAGTTAATTAGATAAAAATAAATATTATAATCTTTATAATTAGAAAATTACTTGAACTTGTGTTTCTCAGCGATATTGAACAGCTGTAGTTAAGCCTTAGTTCTCTGTGGGATTCGACTCCGGACTTGTAAACCGAATTATATTTGCAACGACCGCTTAGTCCTTTTTATAAGGCATAGTTGGGCGTGATCAAATTTTAGCGCCGTTACCGGGGAACTAACGGTTTAGTTATAGGTGTTTATATTGCAAAGAAATACATTACTAGGTTGATAAAGAAATACTTATAGTTGTAGGTGTACATATTGCTAGGTTGCAAGTTTGAACTTTTATTTTCGCTTTCTTGTATTTGATTTTATTTTTTTGTTTTACTTGTTAATTTTAGAAACATGGCATCTTGGAATTATGACAGTTTTGATGTTGGTAATTCTACTTTTGATCCTCCTTATGTACATTGTGGAGGAAACCACTCATGGAAAAATTATTAAAATATTCCTGAGAGCGAGTTATGTGCACCAACTCAATCTTATGTGTGGAATGTGTGTGATATGTGTGGTGGTCAAGATGGTCACTTTCATGGTTGTGTTTATATGTCTTATACTCCCCCAACCCCTTACTTTAATGGTTCTACATTTTCATGTGAAGTGAATAAGAATAAAGAATCTTGGGAAGATGACCTGAAAAAGATCGAAGATATGTTAAAGGTCCTCATGGAACAATATGATGAGAAATTACTGCAGATACAAAGGCAAGATGCAACTATTCACAATTTGGAAGCTCAAGCTAATAAACTAAGTGAACCTTATAAAGTGCAACAAGCTCGCATTATGAATAATAGCCAAGAAGAGCATGAATGGGCTGCAGAAATTGCCATTATAATGGAGGAGTTGAGAGTAGAATTTGACCAAACCAACCAACTAGAATTTGATGATGCCAATATTGTAGAAGAGATATTAGAGTCAAGCAAGGACATTGAAGATACAAATTTAGTTGGCTCTAGTGTGATTGGTATTGAGGAGGTTGAAAACTTTGAAGTTCACATATTTGAGCACGTTGGACCTCATTCCAAACACTTCTCTACAGTATGTTCAGATGGTGAAATGGAAACTGATCTGTATGAGCCAATGCAGGAGTCAAAGGAAGAGGTAGATGAGCCTTATATTTCTTGAAATTTTCAAGGCCATCTAGGCAAAGTAATACTCCTCGGTCGAGAGCCAAAAAGTGTAGAAGACTTTATCTAATTTTTGGCTTACAAGAATTTGTACCACCCCAAGAGCATAATCATAAGCTTGAAGCAAAACTTGGGGTTCAATTCATAAGCTCGAGGTGGAGGCAAAAAGCGGTTCACGTCGTGCCGCGACGTTAAATCAAGCGCTCGTTGGGAGGCAACCCAGCTTTATTGCTCTCTTTTATTTTGTTATTATTATTATTATTATTATTTTATTTTTTTTATGTTTTTTTAATTGTATTATGTTTGTAGTGTCAATTTTTGATTTTCTAGGAGCATGGAAAGCAAAGCTATTGGAAGGATGCAACAACAAACTAGATGGTTGGAACTAAGTGTGAGGTACCCGCACGAAGGACCAAGCCTGGGAGAAGTCTGAGTACCCCATGAGTTGCTAGTGCTTCGGCCTTTGGCCTACCAGGGAGTTTCTTTTACCCTCTTATTAGTTATGGTGTGCATTGGGGACAATGCACAATTTTAAGTGTGGGGTGAGGAGATTGTCTAGGTGACTTTCTATGCTATTTTAATTGTGTTAGTTTAATTGAATATTTTTTTTAGAGAACAAAAATAGAAAAGATTGGACTTTTTCCGAGGATGGATCTATTAGACAATTTTCTTGAGGGATTTAAGTCAAAAGGAAAAAGACAAAAAGATTTTCTTTTGTTAGGTAGTGTAGCAATTCCCCCTTAGTTTTTTTTTTGTACCGCGGCTCTTTTTCAAGGGTTTTGTTTGAACCGGGTGTAGTTAGTTTTATTTGTTTTTAGGAATAGGAACCATTGTGCCATGAATTGAATTGAAGCAATATCTCTTAGCTTTGTTATGCCTTGAGAATAGTTAGTACTATGGTTATGACGCTTAGGCTCGGGTTTTAACTCTCGCATAAATACCTTAAATCGTAGATTCCTAATTTGCTTAACTGCTTTGACTGGAATGTCGTGATGAAACCAATCTAGCATATGAATGTTATTTCTGAGAGCGAGAGAATTCTTCCTATATAGAGTTCCTACGGTCTTAAAATTCATTGTGTGTGGAACTAATCTCTTTGATTGGGTGAGGGCACATGATTCATAAAGAAAAGGTAATGTTGTTGACATCCATGTTAGAGTAAGTAAATGAATTGTGAATAAGGCATGGTATTTGTAAGTCGAATCTTGAGGCGAGGATGTCACACTTGTGTGCTTAAACTATTTAAAAAATTCTTGGTGTAATGAGTTAGGATAATTGCATAAAAAGGCCGTATCTATAAGTGTAGTTTGATTGCTCGAGGACGAGCAATGTTTAAGTGTGGGGTATTAATGTGTGGCTATAATTCCATAGTTTCGTACATTATGTGCCTTGCATTTTACATGATTTAATGATAAATTACACTTTATTTGTGCATAATGGAGACTATTTTATGTGTAGGTGAATTGGAGATGAAAGTAGAGCAAAAGGGATACTTAAACGTTGAAAGTGTGCTCGAGAACAGTGAAAGGGAGAGACCAGGCTTTAGCCTGGTAAGGCCAGCCTAAGGCCAGGCTGGACTAGGCTTTAGCCTGACGAGGCCAGCCTAAGGCCAGGCTGGACCAGGCTTTAGCCTGGCGAGGCCAGCCTAAGGCCAGGCTGGACCAGGCTTTAGCCTGGCGAGGCCAGCCTAAGGCCAGGCTGGACCAGGCTTTAGCCTGGCGAGGCCAGCCTAAGGCCAGGCTGGACCAGGTTTTAGCCTGGCGAGGCCAGCCTAACGCCAGGTCCAATCCGAGTTTTTGAAGACTTAATTTATTCCGGGTTTTGACTAGGACCCGACCCACACGTTTAGGGTTTATTCTACACATATAAATAGACCTAAAACACCACTTGGAAGGTGGTGGTTTCAGTAGCCAAGGAGTTCTATGAGCAGCCAAAACGTTTTTGGGAAGCTAGAGGCAAGAAGAGCTTGTGGAATCACTCCTTGGAGTTAGAATCATCATTTTTACATCTTTTCATATTTACTCTCTATTTTAATTATGCAAAATATTTGGGATATTGTTATTATGAGTATGAGTAGCTAAATTTCTAATCTAGGGTTTTGATGGAACCTATTGAAGGATGATTTTCTTGTTATGTTAATATAGATTTACCATAGTATTTTCTCTATTTGTTCAACTATATTATTCTTGTGGTTGATTGAAGGGCTCTCAATTAGCTGTGCCTATTTAGTATGTATTACTCGGGAGAGAGTGCATATTTAGGTAGTTGTTGAACAACATCACTCCTAAACGTATATGAGGGATCAATACAGAGGTTTAAAGGTGGGATTAGGGATAACGAAACCTTGGTCCAATCTGAGTGAGCTGTGCTTAATGCTAGCTAGCATAATTCGAGAGAATATGTCTAGTAAATTGTGGTAATTACTCGGGAGAGAGTTACGACAGTTAGAGTGCTCATGGTCGATAGAGAAGACTTAGGCAAATTTATAAAAAACGTAGCGGAAAGGATTCCGACAATTGGGAAAATCATAACTCTAGACCTCCTTAGTCTTATATAGAATTTCATCCATGTTAGTTGATAATTTTACCGGTTTATAATATTTGCTAGTTAATTAGATAAAAATAAATATTATAATCTTTATAATTAGAAAATTACTTGAACTTGTATTTCTTAGCGATATTGAATAGCAGTAGTTAAGCCTTAGTTCTCTGTGGGATTCGACTCCAGACTTGTAAATCGGATTATATTTGCAACGACCGCTTAGTCCTTTTTATAAGGCATAGTTGGGCGTGATCACCTTTAACTCACAATAGTTCCAAAAGCCTATGTTTATAGAGACACAGTAACCAGCGGTGAATGATTCACCCATATTTTTAGGATAAGCATACAAAACCCAAATCTCTAGTATGTTAGAGTTCCCAAGGGCTTCAAGAATCCAGGGCAGTGCTCACACTAGAGAAGAATGATCAGAATGATTCAAAGAAGACTAGGGACCAAATCCTAGTGTGTCAGAGTTCATGAGGGTCTCATATGAACCCTGAGCAGTGCTCACACTAGGGAGGCCAAGGGACAGAACCTAAATTGTTTTGGCTTTCAGCCGGCTAAGAATAAGAATTCAGAAGGACCAGATAGTAAAGGTATTTCATTGAAGGCCAGAATCCATATTGAGCATACACACACAAATAACAGGCATGCTTGAACCTAGGAAGACTTAGTCAAATTTCAGAAAATAAACTCAATCACATGCTAACAAGACAAATCATAAGACAGATTTATAATGATAAAGGGGGATCCAGATTAAGTTAAGTGCAGAAATTAGTGTCATAAGAAGAAATCAATTAGCAAAAGATCAGGACATGTTAGGAACTAATTAGGGCAGTTACTAGGGGTGTCAAAATATAATAAAGACAAAGTCAAACGGGCCACATTATGATGCACTCAGAAACAGACTTATTATCCTATTAAAGAAGACATCTATACCTAGTTAACTATTCTATAGTAGGAGATATGAGAACATGTTCAAAGAGAAAGATAATAACAAACTTAAACTTCAAGAGATTGCTATTAGTGATATATAAGTTAAGCAGAATCGAACTAACAAAACTCAAAGTAGATTTAAGCATGTCTCAAACTACAAATGTAACAACATTTAGGATATCATAGTCTAATTGAAGTAGCACATTAAACAAATAATCAAAATGAAATGGCAGAGATATGATAACTCACCAGTTAAGATGAAGCAAGGAAGAAGGAAATCCAACAGTATTGTGAGTATCACCAAACAAAGCAAGAACTTAGCAATTTATGGCCTTGGCTTTCAGCCGGCCAAGAATAAAAAATACAGAACAAGTTTATTCAAGAATGAAGAATGTACAGCCTTAGTTTTATAGCTTTTTTCAATGATTTTCGAATTGTTTCAAAGGGGAGTGGGGAGGGTTTTTTAAGTGTAGGAACTGAACACATAAATACGGAAATATAATTAATTCAAACAATCAGTAAAGAAGAAATTTTTTGAAACCCTAGTTTTTAGGTAAACTCCACAAAATCGACAGAAAATAAAGGTAAAGAATCACATATTGTATAAAATGAACATAGACATGAATATTATTCACAAAACACAGAACCGAATCAGATTTGGTTCAAATAAAAAGGATCTAAAACCCTAATTTAGGGCAAGTAAAAATAATCGGCAGAAATAGACAGATTCATACATAATAAGGTGAATGTAGACGAGATAGTACTTAATATTAAAGTTTGAACCTATTTCGGTTAGAATCAAAGAGAATTTGTAAACCATAACCTTAGGGTTAAGTACGGATCAACGAGATAAAAGAGAATCATTACAAAATAACGTGCTTGGACTCAAGGTTATCCAGATTCAAGAGACAAACATAGATTTGGACAGAATCAAGGCGGGGTACTTGCCATGTTTAGAAAAGTACTAAGTAATACTGTAAAGAATCAACCAATAAAGGAAATATGTCAAAATGGTAAGTAAATGGAAAGAAAATCCCATTAGGAACGAGATTAGGGGATGATTTGGAGAGGTGGCGGGCTAGGGTTCATGAGAGATGAGAGACAAGAGGGTTCCAGGGCGGCAGGGGTGGTGTAGAATGATTAGGGTTAGGGGTTTAGGTATAATTAAAGGGGAAGGTGTAATGTGGGCTGTTGATCTCATATATCAACGGTCACGATTAGTCGGGGGTTCTGGGTCGGGTTAGTGAAACAGGTCACGACCGGGTATGGGGTTGGGTTAATTGGTTTGGGCTCAAGGGTCATTGGGCTGGGATTGGGTGGTTAGGTCCGAAATTAAAAGGAATTTAGGGCTAGATTTTAAATACCCAATGTTTAATAAATAAATAATTTATAAAAGTAATTAATAAATATAAAAATTATCATTTATGCATGAAAATGATTAAAAATAATTATTTAACATTATAAAAATATAAAAGTTATTTTTTGCATAAATAAAGTAATTATAAGTACATATGAGCTATTATTGCAAAATGTATAATTTAGCCTAAAAATGCAAATATAATTATAACAAAATAGAAATAAAATATTTAAAACCTAATATGGGTGTAAATGAAAAGTGTAGATGATAAAATCATTATAAAAATAAGTTACAAGGTATTTAATTGATATTTATATAATAAAATGTAGGAATAAATTGATTTAAAGCCTTTAAAATACCATAGAAAATTATAAAAAATACTTGTATATGCTCGTAGATCAAATGATGGTGCATATGCACTATTTTGAATATATATATTTGAAAAATATGAGAAAAAAATTGGGTATCAACATCTCCTTCTCATGGTTGTTTTTTATTATGTACAAACCTTCAATTTTATGGAATACACTTGTAACTATTATTATCCTCATTATAGCAATAATCATTCTTTTATTTTAACAAAAATATTTGTCGCATGTAATTCTTTTTCAACACTTGATACTTGTAGTCATGACTCAAAACCCTCATTGATTGACATGAAGGGTTTGGATTGAAAGCGCATAATGAAGTGTTTCTTAATATAAGGAAAGGAAATTATGTAAATAATTAAGAAATTAAATAATAATTTGCATTGTCATTTACCTAAATATTGGAAGATATGTTGTGTTATATTGAAAAAATTATTATCATAACTTACATGATTCAATTTTAAAGATCAGCTGTAAATAAATAAAAGAGGGGGAAAAATAAGCCTAGACCCCTCATCTCTGTCTCTTTCCCTAAGCGAATCAACCTGAAACAAAAAAATAAAGTAGATCAAAATCTCAAAGAGTACAACCTCATAAGCATAAAGTAAAGGGCAATATGTTGTATTATATTAACAAAATAATTGTCACGACTATAAATAAATAAAATAAATATAAGAAGATACAATATGCTTAAGAAAAAAAATACTTATGAGTGTTACCCCACTTTGCATATTGGGATTATGTCACCTGATCGTAGGCAACACAAGCACACCATCAAAATTAGTGGAGATTTTACAATAGTAGCCGATAAAAATTAAAGTACAAATGAATTTCCTCTATTGTTATCCATTATTCTAGGAACAATAGCCATATTTAGATCTTTTTTAAGTTTCTGTGCCGTGAAGCATATGTATTTTGTAGCTGAAGAATAACATGAGCAACAACTGAACTAAACATCAAGAAAAGAATATCCAAATATTATACTAAAGAAAACTCATAGTGAATAAAAATGGCCAAATACGTATTCATAATTTTACAACAATAACAACGCAATATAATCCCACAAGTGTAAATAAGTTGCTCAAATTGTGCCACCAGTGAATCCAGTGGAGGATCCTGTTATTGAGGAGTAGGGTGAGGTGCCTGCGGCGGAGCCAGCCCAGTGGATTTCATGTTCGTACCAGGATTCCAGGAGGTCATGGGCCGGATGTTGCGGTTCATGGATTCTATGACACATGCTAGTTTATTTCCAGCAGACCCGGCCACAACTCAGGCGGGAGGGGGAACACAAACCCCTACCGCTTAGGCTTCAGGGCATGCAGCTGCCGTATATCAGACCCTGAGCGCACTACGCGTGGGCAGAGCTCAGCCAGTTGCAACAGCTATACCTGCAGTCGGCGAGTAGCAGAAGCTATTGGATAGATGGACCAGGCTACATCCTCCTATCTTTGGAGGTGAGTGACATGAGGACCCCTAAGACTTTATTGATTGCAGGGATAGACTGCACTACATGAGGATATTGGAGTCCCACGGGGTGGACTTTACCACCTTTCAGCTGGAGGGCAGGGCCCGTAGATGGTGGCAGTCCTATCTTCTTGGCAGACCAGCAGGATCTCCTCCCTTGGTTCTTCTCCCTTGACTTGGGACCAGTTCACACGCCTCTTTCTGGATAGATATATTCCACCCTCTTAGAGGGAAGAGCTACGATTTCAGTTCGAGCAGCTTCAGTAGGGTCAGATGTCGGTGACCGACTATGAGGCGAGATTCTCTGAGTTGTCCCACCATGCACTTATGATACTCCCCTCCGATGCAGAGAGAGTGCGGAGGTTTGTTGTTGGCTTGCACTCTGGTATCCAGTACACTATGGCCTGAGAAGTTGAGATGAGGATTTCTTACAAGCTAGTTGTGGAGATAGCTCTGGGGATCGAGGGTGTAAGTCAGTGGGGCCGAGAGCAGACGCCAAGGGACAAGCAGTTTCAATATTCTAGAGGGTTCAATGGTGCTCCGTCTGGGGGCAGAGGTTATTTTGTGAGGGGTCAGTCCAGTAGGCCCACATATCCAGCACCTTCGCCTCCTTGGGGTGCTCCAGTTCGACCATATTTCAGCGCCATTCCAAAAAGCTCCTACCGTCCACCGGCCATTCAGGGTTCCTCCAGTGGGAGTTCAGGTCCCCAAAGTCATACTCAGGGTTCATCATTTTCTGCACCGAGAGGTTGTTTCGAGTACGGAGATCTTGGTCCTGTGAGGAGATTCTGATCCAAGTTTCGGGGTATGGCAGTACAGCAGGGCCACCAGTCTATGATTAAAGCACCAACTGCCACACCAGTCATCCGGCCGCCCAGAGGCGGAGGGCGGGTGGGTAGGAGCCGTCCTAGAGGTGGAGGCCATTCAGGTGGCTCTCCAGCTAGGTTCTATCCCTTTCCATCCATACCTGATGCAATAGCCTCAGATACCGTGATCACATGTATTATTTCTGTCTGCGGTAGGGATGCTTCAGTACTATTTGATCCAGGGTCTACGTATTCATATGTTTTATCTCTGTATGCTCATTTTCTGTGTGTTCCTCATGAGTCCCTGGGTACTCTTGTATATGTGTCCATGCCAGTGGGTGATTCTGTTGTTGTGGATCGGATCTACCGGTCCTATATTGTGACTTTCTGTGGTTATGACACTAGAGTGGATCTTCTGTTGCTTGATATGATCGACTTTGAGGTCATCCTAGGCATGGAATGATTATCTCCATACCACGTTGTCCTTGATTTCCTTGCCAAGACTGTTACCTTGGCGATGCCAGAGTTGCCTAGATTGGAGTGGAAGGGTTTGTCTGTCAGTGCATCTAGTCGGGTTATCTCTTTTCTGAAGGCTCGACACATATTCAAAAAGGGCTGTTTGGCTTATCTAGCTTATGTTCTGGATACGGTTGCAGAGACTCCGACGATTGATTCAGTGCCCATGGTTCGGAAGTTCTCTAATATGTTTTCTTCTAATCTACCAGGCATGCCACCAGATCGTGATATCGATTTCTATATTGATTTGGTTCCAGGTACCCAGCCTATCTTTATTCCACCGAACCACATGGCTCCGAAGGAGTTGAAAAAACAACTTGAAGAGTTGCTAGCAAAGGGGTTCGTCAGACCGAGTATGTCATCTTGGGGTGTACCGGTGTTGTTCGTGAAGAAGAAAGATGGGACTATGCAGATGTGCATTGATTACCACCAGTTGAACAAAGTTTCCATTAAGAACAAGTACCCGTTGTCGCGTATTGATGATTTGTTTGACTAGTTGTAGGGTGCCAGGGTGTTCTTTTAGATTGACTTAAGATCGGGGTATCATCAGTTAAAGATTCGTGATTCAGATGTTTCGAAGACGGCTTTACAGATTAGATATGGCCATTATGAGTTTCTAGTGATGTCCTTCGGCTTGACTAATGCGCCGGTGGCGTTTATGGGTTTGATGAACCGGGTGTTCAAGCCATATATTGACTCCTTTTTCATTGTCTTCATTGATGACATATTGATCTACTTACGTAGCATAGAGGAGCACGAGCAACATTTGAGAGTGGTGCTTCAGACCTTGCGGGAACAGAAACTACATGCTAAGCTCTCCAAATGCGATTCCTGATTAGATTATGTGGCATTCTTGGGGCATGTTGTATCATGCGAGGGTATTAAGGTAGATCCTAGGAAGATCGAGGCAGTTCAAAGTTGGCCTCGTCCTACCATAACGACCGAGATCAGGAGCTTCTTGGGGTTAGCAGGTTATTATCGTCGGTTTGTGACCCAGAAGGGTGCTTCATTCTGATGGTCCGGTGATTGCGAGGCGGGCTTTCAGAAGCTCAAGACCGCATTGAGTACAACACCGATGTTAGTGTTGCCTTTTGGTTTAGGGATGTATACTGTGTATTGCGATGCTTTATACGTTGTCTTAGGTTGTGTATTGATGCAGGAGGGGCGAGTTATTGCATATGCTTCATGCTAGCTGAAACCCCATGAGAAGAATTACCCCACACACGATTTGGAGTTGGCCGCGATAGTTCATGCTCTCAAAATCTGGAGGCATTATCTTTATGGGGTGTCATGTGAGGTTTACACTGATCATCACAGCTTGCATCATTTTTTCAAGCTTAGGGATCTCAACTTGAGGCAGCACAAGTGGCTTGAGTTACTAAAGGATTATGATATTACCATCCTTTATTATCCGGACAAGGAAAATATGGTTGCGGATGCCTTAAGCAGAAAGGCTGAGAGTATGGGTAGTTTGGCATTCATTTCAGCAGAGGAGAGGCCATTGGCTTGGGACATTCAGTCTTTGGCTAACAGACTTGTGAGGTTGGATATTTCAGAGCCCAACCGAGTTCTTGCACGCGTCGTCGCTCAGTATTCATTATATGAGCAAATCAAGGCTCATTAGTTCGACGATTCGCAGTTGTTGGTTCTTAAGGAGATGGTACTACAAGGTGGTGCCAAGGAGGTTACTGTCGTTGAGGATTGTGTTCTATGACTTCAGGGCCGTCTATGTGTTCCTAATGTTGATGGATTGAGGAAGAAGATTCTAGAGAAGGCACACAGTTCTCGGTATTCTATTCATCCAAGTGCTACGAAGTTGTATCGTGACCTGAGGTAGCATTATTGGTGGCGGCTGATGAAGAAAGACGTAGTAGAGTATGTAGCGAGGTGCCTAAATTGCCAGCAGGTTAAGTATGAGCACTGGAGGCCAGGTGGCCTACTCCAGCAGATGGTTATACCTGAGGCTAAGTGGCCATTGGCTTGGGTCATTCAGTCCTTGGCTAATAGACTTGTGAGGTTGGATATTTCAGAGCCCAAACAAGTTCTTTCATGCGTCGTCGCTCAATCTTCATTATTCGAGCAGATTAAGGCTCATTTGTTCGACGATCCGTACTTGTTGGTTCATAGAGATATGGTACTACATGGTGGTGCCAAGGAGGTTGTTATCGGTGTTGATGGTATTTTGTGGCTCCAGGGTCGCCTATGTGTTCCTAATGTTGATGGCTTGAGGGAGAAGATTATAGAGGAGGCACACAGTTCTCGGTATTCTATTCATCCAGGGGCTACGAAGATGTATCATGACCTGAGGCAGCATTATTGGTAGCGGCAAATGAAAAAGGACATAGTTGAGTATATAGCGAGGTGCTTATATTGCGAGCAGGTTAAGTATGAGCATCAGAGGCCAGGTGGCCTACTCTAGCAGATGGTTATACCTGAGTGAAAATGGGAGCGCATCACTATAGACTTCGTAGTTGGGCTGCCGCGGACTTTGAGGAAGTTCGATCCGGTTTATAGGCCCATTTGATGTGTTGAGGTGAGTTAGGGAGGTTGCTTATGAGCTTGCTTTGCCTCCTAGTCTATCGGGAGTTGATCCGGTTTTCCACGTGTCTATGCTCCGGAAGTATCATGCCAACATGTTGCATTTGTTAGACTACAACACGGTTCAGCTGGATGAGAGCCTGGGTTTTGAGGAGGAGCCAGTTTCCATTGTTGTCAGGCAGGTTCTCCAGTTGAGGTCCAAGAATATTTTTGCGGTAAAGGTTAAGTGGATGGGTCAACCAGTCGAGGAGGCGACTTGGGAGACCGAGGAGGACATGCGGAGCAGATATCCACACCTATTCAGCACTCCAGGTATGACCCTAGACTCGTTCGAGGATGAACCTCATGATTCCCTTCATCAGCGAGACTTTCAAGAGAACCTTTTTGCCCACCATAAATGATAAGTCACACACCTTTCGATCCAAGTAACTCTTTTGTCTGGACTGTGCTATGCGAAGTCACTCATGAATCAACTTCACTTTCTCCAAGGTATCCTTCGCTAAATTAGTACCATATAACCTAGCCTCGCCGGGCTCAAACCATCCGACGGGTGAACGAGATCGCCGACCATACAAAGCCTCAAATGGAGCCATCTCAATGCTGTACTGATAATTGTTGTTATAAGCAAACTCGGCCAAAGGCAAGAATCGATCCCACTTCCCTCCGAAGTCAATCACACATGCTCTGAGCATATCCTCCAAGATCTGAATCGTCCGCTCCGACTACCCGTCGGTTTGCGGATGAAAGGCTGTGTTGAGATCTACCTGAGTCCTCAACTCACTCTGTACTGCTCTCCAGAAATACGAAGTAAACTGAGGGCATCTATCTGATATGATAGAAATAGGCACACCATGCAACCGAACAATCTCCTGAATGTAAATCTGGGCCAATCTCTCTGAAGAATACGTAGTCACAACCGGAATGAAGTGTGCTGACTTGGTCAACCTATCGACAATGAACTAAACCGCATCGAACCTCCTCAAAGTCTGTGGCATCCCAACTACGAAGTCCATAGTGATGCGCTCCTATTTCCACTCAAGTATAACCATATGCTGGAGTAGGCCACCTAGCCTCTGATGCTCATACTTAACCTGCTAGCAATTTAGGCACCTCGCTACATACTCAACTATGTCCTTCTTCGTAGCCCCTGGATGAATAGATTACCAAGAACTATGTGCCTCCTCTAGAATCTTCTCCTTCAAGCCATCAACATTAGGAACACATAGGCGACCCTGGAGCCGCAGAATACCATCATCACCGATAACAACCTCCGTGGTTCCCTTGTAATACCGTCTCTCTGAGAACCAACAAGTGTGGATCGTCGAATTGACGAGCCTTAATCTGCTGGAATAATGAAGACAGAGCGACGACGCATGCAAGAACTCAGGTGGGATTTGAAATATCCATCCTCAAAAGTCTGTTAGCCAAGGACTGAATGTCCCAAGCCAATGGCCTCTCATATGCTGAAATGAATGCTAAACTACCCATACTCTCAACCTTTCTGCTCAAGGCATCCGCAACCACATTTGCCTTTCCCGGATGATAAAAGGATGGTAATATCATAGTCCTTTAGTAACTCAAGCCACCTGCACTGCCTCAAATTGATATCCCTTTGCTTGAACAAATGCTGCAAGCTGCGATGATCGGTGTAAGCCTCACAGGATACCCCATAAAGATAATGCCTCCATATCTTGAGAGCATGAACTATCGCGGCCAACTCCAAATCGTGCATGGGGTAATTCTTCTCGTGGTGAATCTTCAGCTGACGCGAAGCATATGCAATAACTCGCCCCTCTTGCATCAATACACATCCCAAGCCAACGCGTGAAGCGTCGCAATACACAATATACATCCCTGAACAGGAAGGCAACACTAGAACTGGTGTTGTAGTCAAATCTGTCTTGAGCTTTTGAAAGCTCACCTCACAATCATCGGACCACCGGAACGGAGCACCCTTCTAGGTCAATCTAGTCAAAGGTGCTACAATAGATGAGAAGCGCTCCACAAACTGTCTATAATAACCTGCTAACCCCAAGAAGCTCCTGATCTCGGTCGATGTGATAGGACGAGGCTAACTCTGAACTGCCTCAATCTTCCTAGGATCTACCTTAATACCCTCGCATGATACAACATGCCCCAAGAATTCCACAGAATCTAACCAGCACTCACACTTGGGGAACTTAGCATATAGCTTATGTTCCCGCAAGGTCTGAAGCACCACTTTCAAATGCTGCTCGTGCTCTTCCATGCTACGTGACTAGATCAATATGTCATCAATGAAGACAATGACAAACGAGTCAATATATGGCTTGAACACCCAGTTCATCAAATTCATAAATGTCGTCGGGGCGTTAGTCAAGCCGAAGGACATTACTAGAAACTCATAATGGCCATACCTAGTCCAGAAAGCCATCTTCGGAACATCCGAATCATGAATCTTTAACTGATGATACCCCGATCTCAAGTCGATCTTAGAGAACACCCTGGAACCTTGCAACTAGTCAAACAAATCATCTATATGCGACAACGGGTACTTGTTCTTAATGGTAACTTTGTTCAACTGGCGGTAATCAATGCACATCTGCATAGTCGCATCTTTCTTCTCCACGAACAATACCGGTCCACCCCAAGGCGACACACTCAGTTTGACGAACCCCTTTGCTAGCACTCAAGCTTTTCCTTCAACTCTTTTAACTCTTTCGGCGCCATGCAGTATAGTGGAATAGAGATAGGCTGGGTACCTGGAGCCAAATCAATACATAAATCGATATCACGATCTGGTGGCATGCCTGGTAGATCAGAAGGAAACACATCGGAGAACTCCCGGACCATAGGCACTAAATCAATCGTCGTAGTCTCTGTAGTAGTATCCCGAACATAAGCTAGATAAGCCAAACAACCCCTCTCGACCATGCGTCGAGCCTTCTGAAAAGAGATAACCCAACTAGATGCACTGACAGATGAACCCTTCTACTCCAAGCTAGGAAACTCCGACATCTCTAAGGTAACAGTCTTGGCATGGCAATCAAGGATGGCATGATATGGAGACAGTCAATACATGCCAAGGGTGACCTCAAAGTTGGTCATATCGAGCAACAAAAGATCCTCTCTAGTCTCATAACCACAGAAAGTCATGATACATGACCGGTAGATCCGATCCACAATAACAGAATTGCCCAACTGGTGTGGACATATATATAGGATTACCCAAGGACTCGCGAGGAACACCTAGAAAATGAGCAAACAGAGATGAAACATATGAATATGAAGACCCTGAATCAAATAGTACCAAAACATCCCTACCACAGATAGAAATAATACCTGTGATCACTACATCTGAGGCTACTACATCTAGTATGACTGGAAAAGCATGGAACCTAGATGGAGTGCCACATTACTAGCCTCCACCTCTAGGATGGCCCCTACCCACCTGCCCTCCGTCTCTGGGTGACCGGAAAGCTGGTGCGGTAATCATAGGCTGATGACCATGCTGTATTGCCTTGCCCCGAAGTCTCGAACAAAACCTGTTCATGTGGCTAAGATCCCCGCACTCGAAACAACCCCTCGGAACGTTGGACTGCTGATATGAATTCTGACCCTGATGGCCTGAATACCCACTGGAGGAACCCTGAATAGCTGGCGGGTGGTAGGAGCTCTCTGGAATGGCACTGAAATAGGGCCGCACTGGAGCACCCCGAGAAGGCGACGGTGCTGGATATGTGGGCCTGCTAGATTGACCCCTCACAAACTGACCTCTGCCCCCAGACAGAGTACCATTAAACCCTCCAGAACATCAAAACCGCTTGTCCCTCGGCGTCTGCTCCCGGATCCACTAACGAACACCCTCAATCCTCCGAGCTATCTCCACAACCAGCTCGTAAGAAGTCCCCATCTCAACCTCTCGGGCCATAGTGGCTTGGATACCAGAGTGCAAACCCGCAACAAACATCTGCACTCTCTCTGCATCGGTGGGGAATATCATATGTGCATGGCGAGACAACTCAGAGAATCTCGCCTCAAAGTCGGTCACCGACATCTGACCCTACTAGAGCTGCTCGAACTGAAATCGCAACTCTTCCCTCTAAGAGGGTGGAATATATCTATCCATAAAGAGACGTGTGAACTGGTCCCAAGTCAATGTGGCAGCGGGGGACCTGCTGGCCTGCCAAGAATATAGGATTACCTCCATCTATGAGCCCTGCCCTGCAGCTGAAAGGTGGTAAAGTCCGCCCCGTAGGACTCCAATATCCTCATGTTGTGCAGTCTGTCACTGCAATTATCAATAAAGTCCTGGGGGTCCTCATGTCGCTCACCTCTGAAGATAGGAGGATGCAGCCTGGTCTATCTATCCAATAGCTTCTGCGGCTCGCCAGTCGCAGCTGGTCTGGGCTCAGGTATAGCTATTGCAACTGGCTGAGCTCCTCCCATGGGTAGTGCGCCCAGGAGCCTGAGCCTGAGCGACAGTTGCATGCCCTGGAGCTTGAGTGGTAGGGGTCTGTGCTCCCTCCCCCGCCTGAGATATGGCTGGGTCTGCTGGAAATAAACCAGCCTGAGTCATAGAATTCATGAACCTCAACATACGACCTATGACCTCCTGTAATCTTGGTGCGGACATGAAATCCACTGGGGCCGGCTTCGCTTCAGACACCTCGCCATGCTCCTCAATAACAGGATCCTCCACTACGGGCTGAAGCCCTTCCTCGTCCTCTACCTCGGCCTCTAGAAACATGGGAAGCATCTCCTCCATGGTCGGGTAGATCTGCCATGCGCGTTCTTACCATCTATGAGAGAATAAGAGAAATATACTTAGCACAACATCAACTGCACGATAGGAGATGAAGAAAAAGTGGTTTCCTAATACCATATAACCTCCCGCCGATAAGTGCGGGCGTCTCCTCACCGATCCGCAAGACTCTATTAGGCATGCTCATGAATTGTCAGACCTACATGAACCTAGTGCTCTAATACCATATTGTCACGACCCAATTCCTCCTATAAGTCGTGATGGCGCCCAACGTCGTCGCTAGGCAAGCCAACGGTAATCTATCCATGTATTTATTCTTTTTTATAATTTCAAAGTATCTGATTTTTATTTATTAAGTAAATTAAAAGAGGAAAATTTAATAAAGTAAAACGTAAACTAATAAAAGATCAAATATGATGAAATAAATACTCAAAATCCATAAAGTGTCTACTAGCATGTGCCCAAGACCCGGTGTCACATGTGTATGAGCTACTAGTAGAATATACAAAACACCTATGCTACTGTCTGAAATAGGATAAACAGAAAGGTAATACAAAAGAGAGACTGTGGGTGCTGCAGAACGGACTCAGAGAGCAGCTCACCACTATGCCTCAGGATAACAGGGGTGGGCGCCTAAATGGACACCAAATGCATCTACCTCATATCCTGCACGATTAGTGTAGAAGTGTAGCGTGAGTACATAAACAACATGTACCCAGTAAGTATCCAATCTAACCTCGAAGAAGTAGTGACGATGGATCGATATCGACACTTACTACGGGCCAATAATAAAATACAGAAATTCTAAATAGGCATGGAGTACAAGAATAATAATAATAACAACACAATAACCAACAATGAATAAATGGTTCTTTAACTAATAGTAAATTTAAAAGTCTTCATTTGACACATGCTAACTCCAACAATTTCAGGCTATTAAATAAATTATAAACTCTCAAGCCATAAATAATATCAAGTGAAATCGGGATCTGAGTATTATCACGCACGATTTATGCCGAGATCATACAACCCGATCCAAAATAATGTGTGCACTGCCGAGGGTCGAACGACACGAATCATAGATGCATCTATTATACTGCCGAGGCTAACGACCTGCTCCTATGAGAGTAGAGAGGTTTACCTCTCTCGTGGAAGTACTTGCGATGCGAGAGGACATGAGTTTCTTAGAGTTATTATGTATTTCCTCAATTCTTCCCAAAAATAAGAAATCTAAATTGAAAATTTGCAACTTTAAAATCCTTAGTCTCAGCTCTATTCAAGACAATTAATATGCATAATAAACATAATAGTACAATTAAAGCATGATATATATCTAAGACTACCCGGACATATCACAGAATATAGCTACGCACGGACTCTCGTCACCTCGTGCGTACATAGCACCCCACACAAGTAATACACAACAAAGGTACACCTAAGGGGATGAGTTCTCTCTTACAAGGTTAGGCAAGAGACTTACCTCATTCTCAAGCTCACTTCCGGTCCACAAATCCGCTCTAAGCCTCAACTTGGTGCCAATCAATCCGAAACTAGCCAAAGGTTATATAAATTAATCCATACACACTCACAAGTTCATAATTTAGCCATTTGAGAAATTATCCAACCCAAATCGAAAGATATCTAAAATTCACCCCGGGCCCACGTGCCCGGATTACGGAAACTTTCAAGGATGAATGTTACCCATAACCCCACGAACTCAAATATATAATTTTTACCCAATTCCATAATTATTTTCGTGGTTAAATTCTATTTTTATCAAAACCTAGTTTTTTCAACTAAACCCACAATTTCTACAATTTATGTGTTAAGAATCTACCCAAAATGAACGTATTACACTCATCTTGTATAGAAATTACTTACCCCAAAGTGCTAGGTAAAAACCCCTCTTCAAAGAGTTCTAAAATTGTCCAAGAAGTGAAAGAAATGAACCAAAATAGCCTAAGTCCAGACATTAAAAGCCCTCACTGCCTCCAGCGATTCCGCTTCCGCGAACCTTGAGTCGCACCTGCGGAAAATCCATCGTAGATGCAGTCCTTGCCCAGGCAGCCTCTCTTCGCTTCTGCGGACGAAGTCCGCTCCGCTCCTGCGCGCACGCGCATGCGGACTAAGTCCGCTTCTGCGCCCCTAGGCCACCTTGGCCATTTCCGCATCAGTGGCCCACGCTTCGCATCTGCAACCTTGCAGGTGTGGAATATTCCTTGCACCTATGCTCCCAGGCCATCTCCGCAGGCCTCGCACCTGCGATGAACCCACCGCATCTGCGTGAACGCACCTACGGCCATTCTCTCAACAGGTGCTAAGACACTAGATTCAGCAGCAACAACACTCCCCAATTTCAAAGTTCCAATCTGTTCTCGACCTGAATTTCACCCGAGGCCCTCGGAACCCCGTCCGAACATACCAATAAGTTTGTAAACATAACACGGACCTGCTCGAACTATCTAAACACGAAACACAACATCAGAACTAAGAATCACACCCACAACCAAATCGAATCAACTTATGAACTTTAAGTTCTTCGTACTTACTCTGAACGTGCCGAATCATACTTAAACTACTCGGAATGATGCCAAAATTTGCGTGCAATTCACCAATCACCATACAGAACAATTCCCAGGCTCGGAATCCTTATCAGACCTCGATAACACCAAATTCTAATTCAAACCAAATTTAAAAAACTTGAAAACCTTAAATGCGCCAACTTTTAATATTAAGCGTCGACACGTTCCCAGATCATCCGAAAGCCGATCCGAACACACGCCCAAGTCCAAAATCATCACACGAACCTATTGAGATCGTAAAATTTCGGTTCCGAGGTTGTTTACTCAAAATGTTGACTCAAGTCAAACTAAACCAATTTAAGCTAATATTAAGGAACTAAGTATTTCGATTTCAACCCGAACCCTTCCAAACCCGAACTACCATCCCTGCAACTCATAAAATAGTAAAAGCATATACAGGAAGTCTTAATTAGAGGAACAGAGATCAAGAAAGCAAAATAACTGGTCGGGTCATTACACGTTAGGAGTGATGTTGTTTAACTACTACCTAAATATATACCCTTTTCGAAGCAATGCATAATAAATATGTACAATCAATTGAGAGATCTTCAATCAACTGAAATAAGCATGTAGTTAAATAAGTAAAGAAATTTAAAGGCTCAATGATATAAAATATATCAAGAACTCATTCTCCAAAAGGTTCCAAAATAACGGTTCATGCGAGTATGTAAAAATACAATACTAGATTCGTAACAATAGAAAAATAGGAAGAAAGAGGAAAAAACATGAAGTTGAATCCTTCTCCTTGCTCCAAGCGTGTTCTTGCATCCCCTAAAGTCTTCTCTCCCTTCAAAAAGTGGCTAACTATCATATTTATCTGAAGTAGGGTTGAGTTGGGTGAGTTTGTCTTCTCCTAATTTGGATTAGAGAAGTCGATTTCTTCTGCTTCAGTCCCGATTTGGCGAATCGAACCTCACTTTGTTGTCCCGAATGTCTTTCTGTAGCTTTTCTTTCGCTAATTTTTCTTCTATTTGATCATTTTTCATGTAAGTTCGTTCCTACACATAAAAAACAGGCAATGAACTTATTTTCACTTGCAAGGTGGTATGAACTTCCACAGCTCACACAAGAAATAATACACAAACACACTCAAAACATATCCTTTTTACCCTTTATCATGGTGCTAGATAACCTTAATAAACATTCAATGTTACGGTGTGGTTATCCTATTGGAATGTTGTGACTTGTGAAAAAGAGAGTAAAACTTTCTTCCTATTACACAGTCAATGTATATAAGCTTAGATTTTTATATAGTTGCTAAACTTTTATTGATTAGAATAATTATTTATATAAGTTAAATATATCTTTTCTTTAATAAAAAATGGTGTTCATAAGAATTTTTTTAAAAGAAAGCCTGTCTAATAGCCAGTGTAGAATAAAAAACGGTGTTCACAAGAAAACAAAATTTAAAGAAATAGGCAGCTTAATTAGGTTATGGCCGAAGCTAAAAGACTGTCTAATAATCAGTGTAGAAAATATCATAATCCTTGTGCTAAGAGGATACAATATAAATTCTTATTTTTGTACTTTTTGAAGTATTTCCGAAGGTTGTAACAACACAGCTTTTTTCAACACTTCTATTACTTCAACATTAAAAGAAAATTACAATTGAACTCAAAATTATTATAGGAATTAGAGATACTAACCGAAAATATAAGGGATAGAAAAGCAGAGGAGATGAGAACCCTAGACTCATAATTGGGGATAAGAGGGTTCACAAGCAAGTACAAATATAGCTATTCTCAAAGATGTTATTTAGTGATTAGCCAATACTTATTTTATCTGAAATTTTAAACTAAGAATTCTATCTTCAGGACAGCTCAGGATATTTTTATCCTGAAAACTGATATTAAGGATGCACTGGCTAATTCCTAAATAGCAGTGCTTTAAAGTGACTACCTGGTAGGGGTGTTCATAAACACCCGAAAAACAAAACCAAATCGATCAAAAAATCGATACATTTTTTGTTTTGGTTTTGAATTTTAAAACCGATCAAGTTTGGTTTGGTTTTGGTTTTAATTAAAAAATCAAAAAAACTCGAACCAAATCGACTATAAAAGTAGCTATTTAAAATTTATTATTACACCTATATATATTTATATTTTTACACAAAGTTTTTAAAATCTTATGGTACATGTTAATCATTTGCACTTTTAGTCTAGATCTTTGCCTTTGCATTCTAGTTTGATAAGTTATTTTCTTTTGCAAAGTACAAGAATCTATTTCATGTTAAAATAATTTATTTTTAATTGAGTCCTTAAATTATTCATCACTATTTGATTTAATCATCATCAATATAACTTGGTAAATGATACATTTCTCAAAGAACAATTTGTTTAATAGTGTTACTATGAAAATATAGTCGTCGGAATATGTGTTTGGTAGTGTATGTTTCATATTTAAGGAAAAATCGATAAATAATCGAAAAAAACGAAAAACCGATATAAATTGAATTGATAAAAAATCAGCTTAATTGATTTGGTTTTAATATTTAAAAAATTGACTTACTTGATTTGGTTTATTTTTAGGGAAAAAACGATCCAAATCGAACAATGAACACCCCTACTACTTGGTATCATTTCTACCATTTTTCTCAACAATACTCGTATAACCCCAAATCAAAGACCATTGTCCCTTATAATAGAATCATTCTTGCACCTACTACTCGATCTGGATCTCAAATTATCATGGCCATATTACTTGTTCTTGGCCCAATAACTCTTGTCAGCCTAATAATTATTTGTGTGAGATTGGGCTTGTGTTGATTCATAACAAAGGGATTTTTACCTTGCTTTACTATATAGAAACTTATTTACCTATTTTTTTAATTTTTTTTTTTTTTTGCAGTTGTTAATAAGTATCTAGGTTTTTTTTTACAAATTGTATACATTGCTCCTTAAAAGGCTCCCACCTCATTATTAGTGTCTTCAATTACATCCTTTCCTTTTTTTCCCTCTCCTCTTCTCTCTCCCCTTTTACATCAAAATCCCTTAATCTACACCCAGAATCTCCATCTTCTCTCTTTCACCATTGCCGACTGCTTTATATTATTAAAAACATATTCAGAATTTGTATGATAATTGTATGATGACTGTATCATAATTGTATTTGAATTGTATCGGATATATCAATGCCTAAAACATAATTGTATCATATTTGTATCACAATTGTATCTAACTTGTATCTGGTATATTAATACCGAAAATAATACATGGTATAATACTAATAAATTAATATACAATTATCATACCTGTGATACAAATTGTGAAATTCGTCACGAACTCACAACTGCTCGTAACAATATACAATGAATATACAATTATCATACATTTGTAATACAATTCGTGCAACAATTATGATATATATACAATTATAATACAACCGCGATACATTTTTAAAATATTGTGATACAGTTACGATCTTCATCTTTCAATCACCGCTCTATACTAAAAATTTAATATAATCGTATTATAATTGTACTAGTATTGCATCGAGTATTGTTTAGGGTATTAATGTATCATATACAAGTCATATACAATAAAGATTTTAGAAAGAAAGAAAACAAGATTCAAAGCATAGCCACAACTTGATTCTAGAGCAATATTCCGAATTTTGTTTGCATTGTATTAATAAAAATTAGAGATTTTGGGTGATTAGTAAGAAAGCGAGAAATTGGGATTGAAAATCTTTGGAAAAGGAAAAGAATTGGAAATTTGGTTGTGTGTGTGGGTGGGGGGTGGGGGGTTGTATAAAAATAAAAGAGAGATTTTGGGTGATTATTAGTAAAGAGAGAACAAAAGAAACATAATCTTAAATGTCGGGGGAGTTATTGGAAATGAGGGGTAGGTGTCGTGTAACTGACATGCTAAAATTAAAGGATCTTGAATTTTTTTTCTTTTTAATAGTTTTGTATGTAACTTGTAAATATAGATATACAAAGTAATTAATAAGGAACCTAACACTCTGTTTGGATCATTGTAACCTATCGTTTTATAATGTTTCGTATTGTACTGTATTGTATTGTATCGTTTTATGAATACAATGCTTGAATAGATTGTATTATTTGTTGTTGTTAAATAACATTTTGCTGTTTGGTTTGACTGTATCGTACTGTACCGTATTGTAACTGATAAGTTTACAAAAATACCCTCAATTATTTTAAATATTTAATTTATCAAGAATTATGCATAAAAATAATTTAAGAAAACTCCTTTCTACTAATTCATCACCAATTATGTCTTATATATAAATTAAGCAATTAAATTTATGCAAATTCTATCAAAATTAGTGGAACAGGTTAATAATATTAAAAATAATAATAAGGACACTATATTCATAATTAGATCTTAATAATAATAAAATAAAAAATAAAATGTTAACCTCCATAATTTAGATCGTAGGTAATATTTTCTAACAACATAACATATAATCCATAACTTAAAGGATATAATATTTTCTAAATCACTTTTTTTGGGTACTTTTGGGACTATATTTTTTGTTAACTAATTATTTGGGAATCCAATGTTAAGCATTTTTGTTTGTAAATCTCAATAGTTTATAACTTTTCTTGCAGTAGTGTTTAACAACATTGTACCCTATGAAAGAGTAATTAAACTATTTAGTTATATATATTTGGGTATATATTACTTGGTGAATCACATTAGCAAATCATACTGATCATCAAATACTTATGTTATATTAATAAGAATCTCCAAAATAATCATACATAATTTCAGCGTAATATGAGATTAACTACTTAAACAACTAGATTTAATTGCAATACAATAGGAGAATTAAATAGATAGTAACCGACAAAAAAGAAAAGAAAAGAGAAGAAGTACATATAACTTGAAAACAAGAGAAAAAACCTGAAGAATTTTTTTAACTATTTTTAGAATAATAAAAAAACAAACGAAGGAGTTGGCAGAACAAAGATAAATAATAATACTTTGCACACTTGAAAACAATCAATATTATACAGCTAGTTGGAGATAAAATAATTAGAATTGAAATAAAAAATCAAAGTAGAAGAAAGAATAAAACAAAAGGAAGGCAAAACTTATACATGACGTTGGGGTTGGAAGTGGCAGAAGGAAAAAAAAAAAAAAGACAAAAATTTAGGTTATAGGTTGGAGTTAAAATAAAAGAAGGTAAAAAATAATATAGAATTACAAAGTTAGTTAGGGCATAATTGGAAAGAAAAGTAGGAAACAATCTCACCACATTAAATCGATTGTTTAAAAAAATGGAACTTTTTATTATTCCAAAATGAATTTAATAATACAATACAACTAATTTTAACTAAACAATCAAAACAAATATTATTTTGGGATAACAATAAATATGATATAATGGGTAACAGACATTCAAACAAGCTGTAAATAATAAGGAATCTAAATAGATATATAAACGTGATAAATAAAATTTTAATATAATATAATATAGTTAGGTAGAAATACAACACACACTTGTCAAAACAACAAGTCCACGTCTTTCACGAAACTGCCACTGCCTCACATTTAGAGCCTGTTTGGATGGTAAGCACTTTTAAGCAACTTTTAACTTGCGGAAGTGTTTGACAATTAAGAAAATAACTTAAAAAAAATAAAATTTGCTTTAAAAAAGTCAAAATCAATAATTTGAAAAATTTAACTTTTTCAAAATTGGCTTAAAAGCCATATTGCTTTGACCAAGGATATTATATTCTTATCCCTTATAATTTTTTTTAATCTTAAAATTACCTCTTAGTAGAAATATTGTTCTTTTAGCTTTTTTTTTTTCATAATATTTAATTTTTTTGGTCGTTGAATACTTACTTTTTTTAAATTGGTGTAACTATATTCTAAAATCAAATCATTCATCATCTTATTTATAATGTTAATAACTTTAAGGATATTTTAGTCATTTTAACAAGAAAAAGTACTTACCAGTACTTGTTTACCAAACACTTCATCAACTTATTTTCAGTTTCGATACTTTTATCCAAACACGTAACTACTTATTTATAAAACAAGTTACGATACTTATAAAGTGTTTTTAAGTAGTTAAAAATCACTTTTTTTAAGCCAATACAAACGGCGGGTCTTATTAATAACACCTCTATCATACAATTTGTGTTCGCAGATTCCAGAATCCAGATTCAATACAACATTTTCTCAAGTCGGTTGACAAAGGGAAGAGGGTTTCTTTTTCCGATCAGAAAAAATGGCACTGAATCCTCAACTATTTCCAAACGGAATGCCCGTCCCTTTCCTCAATGAATTGTTTGTCCTTTCTAGAGATGGTGTTGAGTTTGAGATCGATAAAATCCCTGGGTAATCGACCTAACTGTTATTTCTCTCTTTTAAATTAGTTATCTCTGGAAGAATCGGGTCGAAATTGAGTAAATTGGATATTCTGGGATTAGGAATGAAAGAAAATAGTTTGGGTTTTGAGGCTTAATTATAGATTCTATCTTTCTATTGTTTCTTTGGATCTGTATATAGTGCATCATTAATTTTTACCATTTTCATTTCGTAATTATTTGAACTTCCATCTCCTTAATGGGTTTCTTTCTGTTGAACATGATTGTTTTTTTGTGATTCTGATTTCTGTTTTAGATATTACTAATAAATGTTAGCACCTGAGGGTGTGTAGTCTAGTGGTCAATCAAATTGGTGAGAAGTGAGAACCATGAGGGGCAAAAAAACATTAGGTGATTTTTTCCCAAAACCTTGGTGTATAGATTTACCTGTTACCTGGTATCTGTTGCTGGTGGAAGGGGTTTAATAGGGAGTTTTTTTGGTTATATAAGCCGTTGAATTCCATTGACTTAATAGAAGATTCTAGTTTAGTGGCAAAGGGAATTCAAAAATTGCCTTAGATTCTCTCCAAAATCTGAGGTGGAATTTATACCTGGATGTTTATGAGAACTTTTAGATTATACCCTTTGGATATCGCCTTTTCTTATCTTCTTAGATTTAGGTTCTCCAATATGTTACAATTGCAGTAGTTGGTGCTCCTAATGCATTAGGAGGTTTGCCTGCATTTCTGTACCATGGACACAAAGAGGGTGTTCAAAAAGCCGCCGCAGTAGTAGTAGCTGCAACAATAAGAACTGCACTTCTCAACTTTTGCATGCTAAACTACTACTACTACCATTTATTTCTACCTATAAAAAACTATCCACCATTTGTTTCTATTTAATATGGTTATTGGGACGAACTTGCTTGGGCTGCAATATGAACTGCCCAACATTTGAGTACGTATGGCTGTATGATTTTGGGCTTGCTAAGATATATTCACATGGATACTTTAAAACAATTAAATGTCTTAACACAGGCTTGGACATTTGATCAGTTGATAGGTTAGTGCATAAGGAAATTATTTATACCATGGTAATTAGAAATTGCACAAGGAGCTTATTTATCATTTGTGTGATATATGGTAGAGAAATAAGATAGTTATTGGATTTGGCTGTTGAGTTTGCATGGGATTCCTGCATTTGGTTTATTTTGTGTTTAGTTCTACCTTTCTTTGAACACATAATTCTTGCATTGCCCTCTCTCTTTCATTCTCCTTTTCTTTAGTTTCTTTTAATTCATCGCTTTGTGTTGACGAGACTGTTTGCTAACAGTGCAGGAAAAATAAAAACAAGAGGAACGATTTACTTGTCGAATATTCGGATGGTCTTTGTTGCAAAGACGCCTGTGGATTTCATTGCTTTTGACATGCCCTTGGTATGTTACACTTATATGTCCTACGTGCTAGCAGGGTCAAATGTTGGATTCCGGTTCCTCGTCTGAGAAGATCTTTTTCTCGTGGATCAGAGAAGGAAGACACACAAACTTTCTTTTGCTGCTCTTACTAGAATATCAAGAAGTTATTATCTAAACCAAAGTAAAGGAGAAATATTTGTTTAATCAAAGTAAAGGGATAACGTGTTCATCTCTGACTCCATTGATAGTTTCCCTAAAATTAAAAAGGTGTGACCTTGTATAGCATTCCGTGAAAATCATATGCTACCGGAACAAGAAATGCATAATGTGCAATTTAGGATATGGTGGTTTCAAGGTAAAAAAGAAAGACAATATTCTTAAGAGACCAAGTTGCTTTACCTGCGTGTGTGCCACTTGCATTGCTGCAGGTGGCAGAGCATTAAACATTTGAATTTTGCATTTGCCGTATCCCCGACATGTATACTATACCTAGAAGTCTGTTATCTGGTTGCTGCTAGCTTCATATAGCATACTATTTCTTGTGTTTATAACCTTAGATTCGGCTGTCTGGTGTTGGTCATTCTTGCTGCTTTGCCTTTTTTTGTTGTTGGGATAAGGTTGCTTCTGTGGTTTCTGGTACTTTTGTTCTGTTGCTTCATGGCCCAAAATTTTCCTAGTGATATGCTTTGCTGAATTCTGTTTTTTTTTTTTTTTTTCTTTTGCAAGCTAGTTAATCTTTTTACTCTTTGTTCTGAAAAATTCCTAGATTATACAAGCTAGTTAATCTTTTTACTCTTTGTTCTGAAAAATTCCTAGATTATACAAGCTACTTCTGCTTGACCAACTTTAACTTCATTCTGCAGCTCTTTATTCATGATGAAAAATTTAATCAACCAGTATTCCACTGCAACAACATTTCCGGACATGTTGATCCGGTAAGTTGAATAGATAAATTCAGATATGTTTGGATTATGTACTTTAGATGATTGATTCTGGTCAATTTCAGGTTGTTCCAGATAATGAAAACAGGGCTTTGTACTCCACACATTCATTCAAGATTTTGTTCAAGGAAGGTGGTTGTGGGACTTTCGTGCCATTATTTTTCAATTTAATCGCCTCCGTTAGACGATCGCAGCAACAGTCCAGTGCAGAGCCACGGGTGGATCCTCTCCAAGCTGCACAAACTCCAGTTGATGAGATGATGAGACATGCGTATGTCACATTGCTTGTACCTTTTACTATAAAAATTGTTAAAGATCCTTTTTCTCAATATGCTAGCTGGTGTGCTGAATACTTATTGTGTTTGTCAATTTTGCAGTTATGTTGACCCCAATGATCCAACCAAAATCTACTTGCAGCAGCCTAATTCAGAGTCTCAACTCAGGCGTCGATCATACCAATCACAGCCTGCTTAAACTCGATATACCTTACCTGAATTTCGCGTTTTCTGAGATACTTCTCTTTGGTTGATTGCTTCAATTCTATATATAAAGGAGGAGACAATGAGCTTGCATGTGTATAATTATGTACGGCTCGTATATGTTTCTTTCAGGTGTGCATGGATTATAATCTATTATATGGGTGATACACTAGACTAATGACTTCCTACAAATATCTGTAATAATTTTGAAGCTCATGTTCATTACACGGGTATATATACAGGGGCGGATGTAGAGTGTTGATGAATTGAACCCTAGCTTTCGACGCGGAGTAAAAATTCATTAAAATTACAAAAATAATAAATATGAACCCATAATTTTAAAAATATGATGGATTCAATGCTAAAACATTAAAAGTAGAACCCATAGAGTTTAAATCCTGGATTCGCCTCTCTCTCTATATATATAGCATAAACAGTCTCTTTGCAGAAATGCAAGGATATAACATACAATATATATATATATATATATATATATATATATATGTATCATGCATTTCACTTTTTCATAGTTGGGGGTGGATCTTCCTTCCCGGCAGCATGTTAGGGCTTATTGTGCTCAAATCAATGCTTATTGTGTTCAAATCAATCTATACTCTGAATTTTTTTATATGTTTATCTTAAGAATTTGAAATCCATAAGTTGATTAAAAATATAGTGCCATGGAAGCAAATGATTAGATAGTTATGTGTAAATAATCAGTCTCAGTCACTATGCGCCTTTCCGACTGATTTGCGTTATCTCCTCATCGGTAAGTGTTGTGCGAAAATCAACACTACCATCTTGTTCGAAAAAGTCAGGAGACAAAACCCCAGTCAATCACTCGGCAGATAGTCACGCGCCGCCAGAACTAGGGTTCCGGCGTGCTACAGTAACTTTCCGATGCGTGTGAGTCAGTCCGACCATTTTTTGACAAAACTTCTTTAGGACAACTTACTTGTCCAGTGATTCCTAGCCTACCCATATAAATTACATCAAATTCTGACAACTTTAATTTTTTTCAGCGTGAACAATAATTTTCGGAAAAGTTTTTGTTTTCTGGTGGTGTTTTAGAACCTATTTCTAGTGTGAAATTCGGCGACTTTTCAACCAACTTCTATTTATGAGCAACCACTTGATTTTGTTGCTCAGAGGGAGTCAAATGACCTTGTATGTCGCTTGCGCCGGTCACTTTATGATCTAAAGCAGTCTCCTCGAGCCTGGTTTAGTAAGTTCGACACAGTTATTCAGGAGTTTGGCATGACTCGTAGTGAAGTCGAATGATCATCTTATAGATATTTTCACCAAGTCCCTCCGTAACAAATGCTACAAGCTCAAAGTATATTGATAAGAACTAAAGATCTGTTACAATTACTAGTAGCCGAACCACCACTCAAATTGCAGGCTAATAATAGGTAGGAATACTAAAATTAAGAATATACGAGAAGATACACATATAGAAGAAGAGAGATGAGAAGTTTCGACTCACAAAGGGAAAGAGAGGAACCGACTTTTCTTCAATAATTCGCTTAACGTCCAACTCAAATCCACTACCCCTTTTAACATAACCGTCTTTAGCCTACAATCTACTACTCAACTTGGATCCCAAATTAACCTGGGCCTATTGTTTGCTCTCGGCCCAATAGCTAGTGTCAACCTAATAGCTACTTGTATGACATTGGGCTAAGGCTGATTCATAATAATACCTCCATCCGCAATAAGAACCTTGTCCTCAAGGTTCAAGTCAAGAACAATGATACTCGCTGCCTCCCAATCAATTATCTCAATACCAAGGCATGGTTTATGACTTGAGGAAAGTATGTGATCTAGTGCACCTGTTATGTACCAATCACCTTGGTCATTGCAGTTCTTAGTAGACAATAACAAATTTATTAACTCGAATGCCATCAGAATCTGCCCTGCATGGCGACCTGGCCTTGCTTGACATATTTTGGAAGCAATTAGCAATAAGGTAAATGAGCGGATCAATGCAAACATTCCAGTAGCGAACCTCTACAAAAGCCTGAACTGGATTAAAGAGAAGCTGCTTTTTTGTGGCACTCGAAACTCTTCCTTCGAGCATACAATAATTTCCCAGACATGCGGAGTAGATATTCACACCTTTTTACCAATCCAGGTACTTTTCTATATCCGTTCGAGGACGAATAGTAGTTTTAGAGGTGGGGAATGTGATGACCCGATAGGTCATCTAGAGTTTTAAATCTTGATTCTGTGTTACGAAACCTCAAATATCTCCTTTTAGCCTTTCTCAATTTGCGTACGCAATCCGTATAATTTTTCGGAAGGTTTTTATGTGAAAAATCGATAAAATGTGAAATTGTGCCTTAAAGATCCATTTGAGTTGACTTCAGTCAACGTTTTGAGCAAACGGGCACAAATCCATAATTTGATGGTCCCAGTGGGTCTTTATCATGATTTTGAACTTGGGCGTATGCCCGGAATCAAATTCGGAGGTCCCAAACTCGAGTTATCGCATTTTGTCGAAAATGTGAAGTTTAAAGGTTTAAAGAATTTAAAGTTTGACCAAAATTTGACTTTATTACTACCGGGTCCAGATTTTAGTTCCGGAACTTGGTATATGTTCATTACTATATTTATGACTTGTCTGCAAAATTTGGTAAAAAACGGAGTTGGTTTGACGTAATTCAGATGTCCAGTTGTTAAAATAGAAATTCTTAAGTTTCATTGAAAATTTCTTTTAATTTGGTATCCGATTCGTAGTTCTAAGTGTTACTTTAGCGATTTGAACGCGCGAGTGAATTTGTATGAGATTTTTGGACTTTTGTGCATGTTTAGTTTGGAGCCCCGAGGGCTCGGGTGAGTTTCAGATAGGCTACGGAATGAATTTGGACTTATAATCATAGTTGGTGCAAGTGTGTGTTCTGGTGTTGTGTAGATCTCGCATTTGCGAGGCCTGGCTCGCAAATGTGAGCGACTGGGGGATGGTTTTTGCATTTACGAGATCTGGGGTAACATTTGCGATCTCCTCAGGTTCGCATTTGCGAAGGCGGTAAAGACGGAGGACCTTCGCAATTGCGAAGGATTTCTCGCATTTGCGGGGTTCGCAATTGTCGCGATTGCGACATTTGCGTATGGTCAAAAGCTGAGTTAGACGAGATTTTTGTTCATTCTTTCAAATTTTCAACCCAAGAAACCTTAGAGACGATTTTTCCAAGAGCTCTTCTCTCCCAATTCGTTGGTAAGTGATTCTAACCTACTTTCTTTGAATTACCCATTACATTTCCTAACATTTCAACCAAAAATCTAGGATTTTCATGGTAGAGATTGGGGATTTGGGTAGAATTAGGAATTTTTATAAAATTAGAAGTTAGACCTCAAATTGAGGTCAGATTTTGAAATAAATTACATAACCGGGCTCGGGGGTGAATGGGTAATCGGGGTTTGGTCCAAATTTTGGTTTTGCACCAAGCGGGCCCGTGAGTTGACTTTTGTTGATATTTTCAATAATGACCTAAATTAAACCTCTTTCATTCGTGGGTAGTTCCTAAGGCTTATTTTGAATCGTTTGGTTGATAATTTGCTAGATTAGGTTGGTTTAAAGGCTTGTTCGAAAGGCAAAGTCGTGGTTGAGCTTTGAGTCAATTTTGGAGCGAGGTAAGTATCGTGGTTAACCTTGAATTGAAGAATTAGGACTTGTGTGCCTATTTGCTACATGTTTAAAATGTCGGGTACAACGTATATGTGAGGTGACGAGTACTTATGCATTGTTGTTGGGTTAAAGCATGCGGGTGAGGCTTGTTTATTGTAATTTTACTTCCTCCTTTGATTATGATATCCATGCTTAGACTAGTTTATTACTTAATTGATCGTCTTTCCGCATTTATGAATTATTTGTGATAATTAAGCATTATTGAAAGTTGAGGTTCGGTATTGTGGAACCGTTGTTGATGTAAGGTTTATTCTTTCTTATTTTTTCTCCCAAATGTTATATATAGTTTGCTACATGGTAAAGGAGAGTGTTAAAGCACGAAGGGTGATGCCGTGCCGATTATTGTTTCATTTATTGATTTATACATAGTAAGGAAGAGAGTTAAAACAGAAGGGTGATGTCATGCCGTATTTATCGTTTCATGATAAAATTGAGAGTAAAAGCACAAAGGGTGATGCCGTGTTGCATTTATTATTTTATAGAGAGATTGAGAGTAAAAACACGAAGGGTGATGACGTACCATTGTTATTGTTTCATGGTGAGGTTGAGAGTAAAATCATGATGGGTGATGTTGTGCAGTCTTTATTCATTATGTTTCTCTGTTTTCATTGGTTGAAGGTTTATTGACGGTTTCATGTTGTCATTTCCTGTTGTCGTTACCGTATCTTGTACCCCTTTTTCATGTCTCTTCCCAATCGTACATGTTTAATCTTTATTTGTTGTTATGTTGCACGTATATTTTCGTCTATACAAGTTTAATTACATGGGTGTCCTGTCATAGCATCGTCACTACCTCGTCGAGGTTAGGCTCGACACTTATGGAATACATTAGGTCGGTTGTACTCATACTACACTCTGCACTTCTTGTGCAGATTTTGGTACTGGTCCCAGCTGTCTGTGAGGCGCATCAGCTTAGATTAGCTTATTTGGAGACTCGAGGTAGATTTGCTAGCGTCCGCAGACCTTGAAGTCCCCTTCCTCTTTCCTTATTTACTATTCATCTCATTCGAGACAGTTATATTTATTTCAGACTCTATTTGTATATCCTCTAGAAACTCGTATACTTATGACTCCAGATCCGGGTTGTACTAGATATTGGATTATTATGCTATTTCGTACTTTATTTTGGCTCCATTTCTGTTTAATTGGTTAAATTGTTCGAAGTGTTTAAAATTGGCAAAGAATTACTCTAACGTTAGCTTGCCTAGCAAGTGAAATGTTAGGCGTTATCACGGTCACGAAGGTGGGAATTCCGGATCGTGACAATGATAAGCACCGATTATCAGTCAATGTAATACATGCATAACCAAGCATCCTCAGATAACCTATCAAAATGGTAATAGTATCAGCAATGCCCCATTCTGTCCATTCTTCTTTAGCATAAATTCTTGATTGAAGGGAAAGATCAATTGTGCTAGCTTGTACTACTCGAAAGGGGTCCCAAATGAAATTCGCCGTGGTCGCAGTAGAGTCATTTTTTCTCTATCAAAGCAATATTCACATGATAGGCACAATGTAGGAAATAGCCTCAGATAATTGGCAGCCAAGAAATCCATCAAGGAAATTGCTAGGAGCGAAAGTTATTTTGAAATCACTTGAAATATAATACATGCAACACACTTTAACATGCTCAGACTCATCGATGCGATAATTATCCATGAAGTACTGATAAATAATTTTAGAGGCTCGCTCTCCATTTAATCCCATTACACCTGCTATCAACCAATTACAACCCTGATCGTTTATATTTACAATAAAGCTTTTCAACATTACCAAATTGAGTTTGGTTATAACATGCCATGCAACCACACAATTTTCACTCCCACCAGAAAATATATAACCAACTCCTTGCACTGCTTGATGCTTTACCTTATATCCACTCCTCAAGTTTAATGTTTTCCACTCCTGTAACATGGCAGTAAGTACATTTGTTACAGGCTGTAACTTCAAGTACTGTTGTGTGGTGTCATAATTTTCTGTAGTAAAGTATTTCACTAGTCTAAAAAGCAGTTGATGGATCATCGCACAAAAGGAAGTATTAACCCCACCAGGATCAAAGATAACATACGAAAAGGTAGACCTTGCTAGACCAAACATAGCAAACAAGAGTCTAGCGGCTTTATTGACCCAAATATTTGGTGACTGCTTTGAGTAACTTTCAGCAATTTCTTGGAGCACTCTTTGTAGTTTCTCCTCCCTTGTATGCACTCTTGATTCATGCAAGAATCCAGAAAGATTGCGCTCCTGTCTAGTTTCACCCCTACAGTCTAAATGGGCGGTGAAATCATGGTGGAACCACAATATATTTTTAAAATCTATCTTCAGAGTTGATTCACAGTGAAAGCCTAAGAGGAGAAAACTTCATCTTGTCTATCTTCCAAATTGTCCATGTTAGAGATAACGACTTTTATCTTTGAAAAATCCTCATTTGGAATTAAAACTTCAGATTCAACGGATAAAAACACACGTGAATCAACCTGAAAATCTTGCCGTGTGTCAAACCAATTGTCCATACAACTACAAAATAAGATAGTCCCTATTATTTATTCAGACACATAGTAGAGATATGTGCAAGCCCTCACATGAAAACAATAAGAAGAATCAAGCATATGACCATCATCCAAATTGACACTAACAAGCAAAGCGAGTATTTGACAAATAGGAAAGTTACCACCTACGACCAAGCTAGTAAAAGAATCCAGAAGCATAGTGAAAAATTGACTGAGTTGTTCAGTTGTATCTCGCTTAGGACTTTTAGCAAAAAAAAGGTTCACATGGCTTGTGGTATTATCCTCTAAAGCAGATTCAATCTCAGGGAACAAGACATATGCATTTAGTTGTTCAACACTTTCAACACTGGATGGAAGCAAGGATGAGTCATCAAAAGGAATTGGAAACGAAACATTGTCTGCAAATTGGTACCACAAAACAGTGCTAGTTCCTTATGAAATTTGGTCAGACATTTCGTCTTCATTGTTTGCTGAAGTTGTAGTGACACTATCAATATAGTCTATGGGATCAATTTTGATAGAGTCTGAACCAACCTGAATTTCAAGATCTGGAACTGATGATACCGATTCAACAAAATCACGCTCGTCTGCTCTTTTGGACATTTTATCGAACATGTTGGCCGCCTCTGAGATTCCACGTTTGAAAGTAGATTCCAAGTCATATAAGTTTTCGACATGGCTCAGAGCTGCAATCGAAGACACATAGTTCCTTGGTGGAATCAATGTAGCATAACTGATAAGTTATATGGCATTGTGTTTTGATGATTTAACAAACTTCGTATGAGAACCAGATAGGGAACCTGATGCAAAACCTCAAAATGCTCGGGACAACAAGTTACATGTCTGGAACAAGCTTCAATGATATCAGTCAAAGGAACTGCAGAGAGAACAAATGGCTATCAATTCCTCTTGTCACAGTACAAGTCAACTCCTTACAGTTGTTAAAGCTACTGCACTGTGACACTGCATACGCAACAGTGCAACAGTCACTTTTTGGAGCATGCTGTGTACCAGATACTTGCTTACACCATCCCAATAACCCCACTTATATATTACCAACATGAGGCAAGGAAAAACACACGTTTGGAAACTCTAAATCATTAATTCTCTCTCAAGTGTATAGCCGCTTTCATTCACTCCAAGGCTTGACGAACAAAGTAGCAACAGAACAACGGATCATATCCCAGCAGTGAGTCCATCGTGGATCCTTAGTATTATTGTATCTTTATTAATGTTATTCACTTATAATTCCTACTCAGCTTAGTTAGAAGCATCTTTTTGTAAACCATAAATCTTATATTTGTGTTTGACTAGAGTTAGTCAAAGTGGTGAACTTTGTAATAGAGTTATTACAAAGAAGCTTGCAATAGAGTTATTGCAAGTAGGTGAGAGATTAAGAGTTTAATTCCTAGGTTACAATAGATCGTAATCTAAAGTTACTCGGTTAGTGAATTTAAAATCCTACGAGTGTAGGTCATGATTTTTAATCCTGTGAGCTGGGCGTTTTTCACGTAAAATATTGTTGTGTTATTTACTTACTGATATGTGTGTGTATGTATGTGTATGTTCCGTGGGAACTTATAGAGAACCAGGTTCTCTATACAGTTTGGCGGACTCTTAGTTCATATAAATAACTCATGTAGTCAACACATGCTTGTGAAGTTTCTGCTGTACTTACTAAATTTGTGAAGGTCTGTGTCCGAAAATGCATCTTCAGTTTCTCCTTAAAATGATTCCGATAAAAAAATTACTCATTTCGAAACAACCAATCAAACCAAGTAAGAGCTTCGCCATCAAGGTAGTAGTAGGGAAGAGGTAACCAGTCCTTCTCGGAGAAGCCAAGGTATGTGAAGTATTGCTCCGCCCGATAAACCCAGCCCTCTAGGTTGTCGCCAATGAATTTATCTAGTACCACGATGTCCATTGGAATCTGAATCGATGAAAGCACAAATGTAACAGATGCTACAATCTCAAAGTATATTTATAAGAACTAAAGATCTATTACAATTACTAGTAGCCTAACCAACACTCAAATTGCAGGCTAATAATGAAAATACTGAAATTAAGAATATATGAGAAGATACATGGATAGAAGAAGAGAGATGAGAAGATTAGACTTAGAAAGGGGAAGAGAGGAACATACGTTTCTTCAACAATTCGCATAACGTCCAATTCAGATCCACTACCCTTTTTAACATAACCGTCCTTAGCCTACAATCTACTACTCAACTTGGATCCTAAATAAACCTAAGCCTATTGTTTGTTCTCGGCCCAATAGCTTGTGTCAGCCCAATAGCTACTTGTGTGACATTGGGCTGAGGCTGATTTATACCACCCTCACTGATCCTCCTATTAGTTACATATGTAATAAGCTCGGTACATATGATTTGTATGCATTGGTTTGAGGGGGGTGTTAGATAGTTATCAACAATGTAATAATGACTTTTTGTAGCATGCTGTGTACCGAATACTTGCTTACACCATCCCAATGACCTCATTTATATATTACCAACATGAGGCAAGGGAAAACACACACTTGCAAACCCTAAATTATTAATTCTCTCTCAAGTGTGTAGCCACTTTCATTCACTTCAAGGCTTGAAGAACAAAGTAGCAACAGAACAAAGGACCAGATCCCAGCACTGAGTCCGTTGTGTGTCCTTAGTATTGTTGTATCTTTGTTAATGTTATTCACTTATAATTCCTACTCAGTTTAGTTAGAAGTATCTTGTAGGATATCTTTGTAAACCATAAACTTTGTGTTTGACTAGAGTTAGTCAAAGTGGTGAACTTTGTAATAGAGTTATTATAAAGAGTCTTGCAATAGAGTTATTGCAAGTAGGTAAGGAATTAAGAGTTTAATTCCTAGGTTAAAATAGGTTGTAATCTAAAGTTGGTCGGTTAGTGAAGTTAAAATCCTACGAGTGTAGGTCATGATTTTTAATCCCGTGAGCTAGGCGTTTTTCACGTAAAATATTATTGTGTTATTTACTTACTGATATGTGTGTGTATGTATGTGTATGTTCTGTAGGAACTGATAGCGAACCAGGTTCTCTATATAGTTTGGTGGAATCTTAGTTTAAATCAGTTAGTATCAGAGCATGCTCTTTCTATAAGGCTAACACCTAGAAAGGATACACATGGCTATTCTACCAAATTTTGAAGAAGGTCAATCAAACTACAGACCACCGGATTCAATGGACAATACTACGGTTGGTAGAAGACAAGAATGCATAATTTTATCATGGATGAAGATTCAGAGCTTTGGGATGTCATTTGTGATGGACCCTTTGTCCCTATGAAGACTATTGGCGAGACAACAGTGACATTCCCAAAGATAAGGAAGGTGACAATGATGCCGACTGCAAAGCTATAGAGAAAAACTTTCGAGCAAAGAAGATCCTCGTATGTGGTATTGGACCGGACGAGTACAATAGAATATCAGCTTGTCAATCTGCAAAGGAGATATTGGAGGCTCTCCAAACCGCACATGAAGGAACAACTCAACTCAAGTAGTCAAAGATCGACATGCTCACTACTGAGTATGAACTCTTCAAGATGAAGGATGATGAGTCCATTCAGGACATGCATACTCACTTCACTTCCATCATCAATGAGCTACATTCTCTAGGAGATAGTATTCCAAGGAACAAACTGTTCAGGAAAATATTCAGTGTGTTACCTGGTTCTTGGGAGAGTAAAGTCAGTGCTATCACAGAGGCAAAAGATCTGCAAAAGCTAATGATTGACGAACTCAATTGAAATCTGAAGACCTACGAAATGAAGAAGAAGGACCTTGAAAGAAGAGAACCCAAAAAGGAGAAGAACCTGGTTCTTAAGGAAAATAACAGTGACTCAAGTGATGATGATACTGACATGGAGGAATTCCGAAAAAGGGCAGCTCTAGCATACCAAAAGGTTATGATTGTTGTCACAAATGAGGGAAGCTAGGACATTTTATCAAATATTGTCCTCTCCACAAGCAAGACCAGTACAAGCACAACACAGACAAGACGGACTCTATCTTTGCCCTGATGGAAAAATCTGATGAGGATGAAGATGAGGTAAACTTTCTAGACGTTCAAAGAAATTTGAAGTCTTACTCTCAAAAGAAGCTTGTATCTTTAACAAATGTCCTAATTGATGCTTACCATAAACTTATCGATGATAAAAATACTTTAACTGTGAAATTAGGAGAGGTAGAGCATGAGAGAGATGATTAACTACTCGTAGTTATTAATTTAAAAGAAACCATTAAGGATTTAAAGAATGAAAAGGATATTCTAACTGAGAAAATTGAAACGTAGAGCATGAGAGAGATGACTTGTTGGTAGTAGTTGTGGATCTAAAGAAAAAAACAGAGGAATTAAAATGGGAAAATATATTTGTGAAAGCTTCAATAGAAAACATCATGAATTCTTCAAAAGGTAAGGAAGTGGCGAGTGAGGCACACCTTAAACTTGAAATGAACTCAAAATGGTAAAATTGAGCCTTTGTGCTGAACTTGAAAGAAATAGACAATCTCAGAAAGATCTAAGCAAGGTTAAAAATGACCTAGATAAATCTCTAAAGTAGACCTGGTCTTCTGATACTATCACTTCTATGTATAAAAATAATGGGGGAACAGGCAAGAAATTGGGTTCCAAAAGGAAAAAGCTCCTTAAAACCTATATAGTAAGTATGTTATTGTCCCTGATAACTAGCTTTGAACTCATTGCGGTTAAACTGGTCATTTCAAAGATTCTTGTAAAGCTACATTTCAACCCCAACAGAAAAACAATTTTTTTTGTTGAAAAAGTACTGCTAGGGAACTTGGTCCCTACAATAAAAAATGGGTGATGCCTGCTTGGACAAGAAGAAGTTTAATTTGCCCTTTTCCTCACTACAAGGGATCCAAACTTGTTTGGATTCTTAAGTCTAATCTCTGATTTCCTTGTGCATGGAGCAGTGAAAGAAAGCATCCAAAGATAGTATATGGATAGCGGCTGCTCTAAACATATGACTAGAAGTAATGATGGTGTCCTTTCACTCAAAGCCCTACAAGGTGGGAGTATGTCCTTTGGCAATGGCAAAAAGGGATACATTCCGAGAATTAAAAAAATTGGGAAACACTCACTCACTCAATTGAGAATGTGTACTATGTGAATGGCCTGAAATATAGCCTGTTGAGTGTCTCTCAAATATGCGACAAAGGAAACAAAGTGGAGTTCTTATCAAAGTCTTGCACAGTCACCAATCTTGTGACTCGTGAAGTGGTTCTGGTGGCGAAAAGATTCAAAAACATCTATGTTGCTAACTTTGAGTCTCTAAATAGTGGAGATCTTACATGTTCGAGTGTTGTTGATGATGATGTTGAACTGTGGCATAGAAGATTAAGACATGCAAGTTTCTCCTTGTTGAACAAACTAGTCAAGAAGGATTTGGTTTGTGGGCTGCTAAAATCAAAGTTTAAGGATCACAAAGTATGTGATGCATGTGTGAAAGAAAAACAAGTTAGGTCCTCCTTCAAGCCAAAGAAGGAAGTAAGCACTTCAAGACCACTATATCTTCTCCATATGGATATGTGTGGACCTACGAGGATGCCCGGTAGAGGAGGAAAGAAGTACATCTTTGTCATTATAGATGACTACTCCAGATTCACATGGACCTCGTTCCTCGAAACCAAGGATGAAACTTTTCCAGTTTTTGCTACTGAAGCAGATTCAAGTGAAGATGCACCATATGTTGTAAGCATAAGATCTGATCATGGTACTGAGTTTGACAATGCAAAATTTGACGAATTCTGTGTTGAAAATGGTATTAGTCATAATTTTTCAGCTCCCAGAACACCTCCAACAAAATGGTGGTGGAGAGGAAAAATAAGACTCTTGAAGACATGGCAAGGATGATACTAATTCATAATGGTGTACCAAAGATCTTTTAGGATGAGGCAATGAACACTACCTACTATTTGATAAATATGTGTATGATTAGGTCCCTTCTAAATAAGACCCCATATAAATTGCTAAACAGGAGAAAACCCAAGCTGACTTACCTGAGAACATTTGGTTGTAAATGTTTTATTCTCAATAATGGTAAGGAAGCGCTAAAAAAATTTGATGCCAAAGTGATTAAGGGATCTTTCTTGGATATTCTTCACAAAACAAAGCATACAATCTACAATAAAAGGACTAAATATATTCAAGAAAGCGTACATGTAATCTTTGATGAATCACACCACTTAAGTAGGAAAGATTCACATGATAAGAATGATCAAGACGAAGAGCATTCAAAGGTTACTGGATAAGTAATTGATATGGCAAACGGGAAGGTAGATCTGATGAGTCAGTTCAAGGAGTCTAATGAAGAAGATGCACCAGAACCTCCAGCTGATTCAGAGGAAATTGGTTCCTCCATTACGACAACCAAAGCAGAAAAAAGTGTTGCTGATATGGTGCAAAGAACTCCTGATATTGAGTAGAGAAGTGGCACTCACTCTTCCATGGATGCTAATGATGGATCCCACTCTGAGGAACCTGGTTCTTCTTACTATGACACTCAAGTGTCTAACTGAAAGCACAAAAGTTCATATCCTCTCAAGAATATGATCACCCCTCTTGATTCAGGAATTCAAACTAGATCAAAGACAAGAAGCATGTTTGCCTTCTCAGCCTTCCTATCTCAAATTGAGCCCAAAAATATCAAAAAAGCATTGAAAGATGCTGACTGGATTGCTTCTATGCAAGATGAACCCTATCAATTCGAGAGGAACAACATGTGGCACCTGGTTCCTCGACCTTTAGATAGAACTGTTATTGGAACTAGTTGGGTGTTAAGAAACAAGCTTGATGAGTTTGAAAATACAACAAGAAATAAGTCCAGGTTGGTGGTTCAAGGTTATAATCAAGAAGAATGAATTGACTATGATGAGACTTTTGCTCCAGTTGCACGGATGGAAGCCATCAGAATTCTCATTGCTTTTGCATCTCATATAGAATTCAAATTGTTCTAAATAGATGTCAAGAGTGCATTTCTGAATGGACATTTGAAGAAGAAATCTTTGTCAAACAACCACCTAGTTTTGAATGTCATGAGCATCCTGAACATGTATTCAAGCTCGATAAGGCCCTATATGGTTTAAAGAAGGCCTCTTATGCATGGTATGAAAGGTTGTCCAGGTTCCTTCTGAAAAATGGCTTTACAAGAGGGAAAATTGACAACACTCTTTTTTTGAAGAAAAGAGGGAGGAACCTGCTAATTTTGCAAGTCATTGTTGACGATATCATCTTTGGCGCAACAAATAATTCCTTATGTGAAGAGTATGCCGAGCTTATGGGAAGTGAGTTTGAGATGAGTATGATGGGGGAACTGAACTTCTTTCTAGGTCTGCAACTTAATAAAACCTCTAAGGGAATGATGATAAGTCAGTAGAAATACATTAAAGAGCTTCTGAAGAGGTTTGAGATAGAAAGATCAAAGATTATTGATACTCTTATTTCCATAGCCACTCGTCTAGACATGGATGAACTTGGTTCCCCTATGAATGAAACCATGTATCGGGACATCATTGGTTCACTCTTATATCTCACAGCCAACAGACCTAGCATTGTGTTTTGTGTAGGATTATGTGCTAGATTCCAATCATGTTCAAAAGAATATCATCTCAAAGATGCTAAGAGAATTTTGAGGTATCTCAAAGAAACACAGGACCTGGTTCTATGTTATCCCTCAGGAGACAATTTTGACTTAATTAGGCATGTTGATATTGATTATGCTGGTTATTTGGTGGATAGAAAGAGTACATCTAGGATGACATGTTTTCTGGGGTCATGCTTAATTTTATGGGGTACAAAGAAATAAAATTGTATATCCCTCTCTACTGTAGAAGCTGAATATGTAGCAACTGCTTCTTGTTGTACCCAAATATTGTGGATCAAGCAATAACTGGAATATTTTGGTGTATTCTCTGAATGTGTTTATGTGATAACACAAGTGCTCTCAACATGGCAAAGAACCTGGTGCAACATAAGAGGACAAAGCACATTGATGTGCGACATCATTTTCTGAGGGACAATGTTGAAAAGGGTCTCATCTGTATGAAGTTTTACAAAACAGAGAACCAGGTAATCAAATTGAAAAGAATCTACTGGAGTTGGGATTAATCAAATTGAACTGAGAATATGGTCCCTCAACGACTGGCTATAAAGGAAGGTCAAGGTAAATTGTTAAAAACACTACAAAAATGGTGAGTTTGCGGAGGTTTAATTGCGGCGGTTATTGTAACCTCCGCAATTTATATCAAATTGGCGGGGTTTATGCACCCCCACAAATATATTATATTTGCGGAGGTTAATAACCTCTGTCACCCTTAAAAAAAGCACCTACTGACCCCATTGTTCCCCTTTTTTTTTTTTTTAATCCTTTCCCTCTTTTTTTCCCAAACCCCTCCTTCACTTTCACAAAAGAGAAGCTTTTCAGCTTCCATTTTCTTTCACTTGAAAAATTTAAAAACCCTCACTTGAAGATTAAAAACAATGAAAGAGATGCGAAATTTTGTATGGTAATTTTTTTCTTCGTGATGAAAGAGATGCGAAATTTTGCTTTCTTCCTGGTTATATTTTGAACGATGCGGGTTCAGATCTATGGTAATTCCTCTTTCCCATTCTTTGATTTTGTTTTTCTGTCCTTCTTTCTTCTTACATGTGTGTTTTAGGTTTATTTTCTCTTTTAATTTGTGTTTTCCCATTACTGATTTTTTCTCTAATTTGTGGCTTTTCTGTTTTTCGATTCTCTACTGAAGGTAACAAAATTTTTGATAGAATCGGTGTATTTTGAAGAGGGATATAACACTCGTTTTTGAATTCGAGATGTAAGTCCTCTTTCTCCTTCTGCATTATGTATTTTAGGTTGTAAATTTTAGCTTTTTTGGGTTTGTAGGTTAATTTCTGTGATTTTGAGTCTACTTAATTGAAATATTTCCTCTTGCATGTGTATTTTAGAACTCCTGTGGACCTTCAGAGAAGACGCAATTGTCACTAGCTGATATTCCTCTTTTTGCTCTGCATGGTGTTTGAATCAATCTCAAGGTACAAACAGATTTTTAGTTTTCTTCGTAATGTTAAATATTAATTTTTTTTCTTTCTAGGTTTGTAATATAAAATGTGCGGACAATAGATTTAGGTTGCCTGAACATCAATTCTGCTTTCTTTCAAAAGGATAATGAATCAATAACATATTTTCTGTTTTATTTGTCAAGTGATGAGGAATATAGTAGTAATATCTATGAAGTTTTGAATGGAGATTGTGTTATCAAGATTGAAAATAACATAGAAGCCCTTCACTTAAGGGCAACATATATAGTAAATTCAGCACCAGATTCAGATATGTCTCAGTCAGTATAGCATAGAAATTGGTCAAAATGTGTCCATTTCAGCATGTCTTCTGGTGGAAAGTGTATTTGCAATTTGTTTGTCCAAGTCTACTTTAGTTTCATTTAGAGGAGTTTGATAAATGATATTTAATTCCAATTTAGAAAAGTTAATTTGATTGTGTTGTATGATGCTGCAATTGTTGATTGTTATATTATCAACCGTTCTACCAGTAAATAAAAAATATTCAACATCGAAGTAGGGAATATTATGAGAAATTATCCAGTATTCTCATATTCAATGAATCTGGACATGTTGTAAATCTTGACATGAAATGAATATGATTCCAGAAGAGCTGGAATCAAGATTGGACAGAGTAGTTGAGTGATCCAGCTCACATGTGATCTCAAGCTTTACATAGATAATGAAGTGATTGCTTGCTTTTATTATCTTCTTTGGGAATTTTTGTATTATCTTTGTGCTAAACACTGTTTTGATTTCAACACTAAAGTAAACTAGATAATATTCTTGTCATTCTTATTATTGCCTTTTAGTGAATTGCTAGTTGGGTTTTTCTTCATATACCTCTGTTCTTCCTCCCCCCTTTTCCCTTTGGTTCCCTCCTTCTGTTTTTGCAGGACTACTGGATCAGAGCATGCGGCGGACATCAAAATTGGTTAGAGGCAGCGGAAAATTGACTAAGGTTACTACGGCAGCGCGACCTTGACACTTACAATGATTCACCCAGGTTTTGTACTAATTGGGAGTTGGTACCTCAGGCTTTTTGTTTAATATATTTGTCTCCCTTGCTAGTATCCAATTAGTTTATGTTAGTTTAATCCTAATTCTTGATTGCCTATAATTATTTTAGTGCATCTGCCTGGATATTTTTCTTTGTGTAACTATTTAGGGATTTCTAGACCGTAATTTGATTTCTTTGTAGTTGTTCTGTTGGCCTTCTTTTAGATATTTATTGTTATCATTAGTTTAATTTTTGCTTGTCTATTATCTATACATATTTCTAGTGGTTAAAGTTGTAAGTGTTAGACCTACCTCCTTTAGTTGAATCTTTTGTCTGTTTTAGCGACATTTCTAGCGTAATGTTCCGTAGATTATAGTGGTTGGGATGAGTGATAGTGGAATAAGGTTATGTCTTTGGGTGGGATGGGGGGAGGGGAAAGCTGGCAAGGGAGTCTCTAGGCTAGGAGTGGGATACTAGAACATAGGAACTTTAACGGGAAAGTCAATAGAGTTAGCAAAAATCCTCCAGAAGAGGAAGATTAACATAGTTTGTGTCTAGAAGACTAGATGGGTGGGGTAGAACGCTCGAGATGCTGTTGGATTTAAATTGTGGGTCTCATGACACGAGAGGGGTAAGAATGGGGTATTAAGCTGGTTATGGCTATTAAGGGAGCTAGTGGTAGAAGTTAGGAGGGTGAACGACAGACTGATGGCTATTAAGTTGGTTATGGGAGAGTCTACTTTAAATGTGATTAATGCTTACGCGCCTCAAGTGGGCTTTGACGAGGAGATTAAGAGGTGCTTCTGGGAAGAATTTGACGGGTTGATACGTGGCATTCCACTCCCCGAGAAGTTATTCATAGGAGATGACTTCAATGGTCACATTGGGGGGACAGGGAGACATCTGGGGGTATGACGGTGTACATGGCGGCTTTGGCTTTGGAGTTAGGAGTAGAGGAGGTACTTCATTGTTGGACTGTGCTAAAGCCTTTGATTTGGTGATTACCAACTCGTGTTTTCTGAAAAGGGAGGAGCACTTGGATATATTCCGGAGTTCGTTGGCCAAGACTCAAATTGATAAGAGTCTTCCGGAAGTGCGATAGGAGTCTATGCATGGATTGCAAGGTTATACCAAGCAAGAATCTCACGACTCAGCATAGATTATTGGTGATGGACTAAGAGATTGGAGTATATGCATGGATTATAAGGTTATACCAAGCAAGAATCTCATAACTCAGCATAAATTATTGGTGATGGACTTAGAAATTGTGAGGAAGAGGAGGAAGAGGGTCGTGTATCGTCAACCCGACAGCGGTGAGCTTGGAGGAGCAGTGGGGATGCGAGCTATATATGGACCACGATAGCGGAGTGTATTAAAGTAATTGCAAGAGAAGTGTTAGGGGTCCCGAAGGGTTTCTCTAGCGGCCACGAAGATGACTGTTGGCAGAGTGAGGAGGTACAAGAGAAAGTGGAAGCCAAGCAAGCGGCATACTTGACGCTTATAGAGAGCATGGACGAAGAGGCAAAGAGGATGAACATGGAGGGGTATAGGAGGGCTAAGAAAGAGGCAAATTTATTGATTACTGCGGCTAAGACTGCGATGTTTGGGCGTTTGTATGAAGAGATTGGGGACAAAGGCGGGGACAAGAAGCTATACAGGCTAGCCAAGGTGAGAGAGATAAAGGCTCGTGATCTGGATCAAGTTAAATGTATGAAAGATGAGTAAGGTAGAGTTTTGATGGAAGAGGCTCAGATTAGACAAAGATGGTAGATATATTTCCATAAACTCCTGAACAAAGAGGGTGATAGGGACATTGTGCTGGGCGACTTGGAGCACTCCGAGATGCGCCAGGATTTCGAGTATTATTGGCGCATAATAGTAGAATAGGTCGAGGGGCTATGTGTAAGATGTGCAGGGGTAGAGCTACTGGGCTAGATGAAATACCTGTGGAATTTTGGAAGAATGCAGGTAGGGCAGATTTGGAGTGGCTCACTAATCTGTTCAACGTCATTTTTAGGACGAAGAAGATGCCCGATGAATGGAGGTGGAGTATAATGATTCCTCTGTATAAAAACAAGGGTGATATCCAAAGCTACAATAATTATAGGGGGTTTAAGTCCTAAGCCATACTATGAAAGTTTGGGAGAGGATAGTTGAAGTGAGGGTGGGGACTAGTGTGTCCATTTCTGAGAACTAGTTTGGTTTCATGCCGGGGCGTTCGACTATGGAAGCCATTCACATTGTGAGGAGATTGGTGGAGTGGTATAGGAAGATGACGAAGGACTTGCACATGATGTTCATTGACCTAGAGAAAGCATATGACAAAGTTCCGAGAGAGGTACTCTGGCGATGCTTGGAGGCTAAAGGGGTTCCAGTAGCCTACATTAGGGTGATTAAGGACTTGTATGATGAAGCCAAGACTCGAGTTAGGTTAGCGGGAGGAGACTCGGAACACTTTTCAGTTATGATGGGGTTGCACCAAGATCAACTCTTAGTCCATTCGTATTTTCCTTGGCGATGGACGCATTGACGAGACATATTCAAGGTGAGGTGCCATGGTGTATGTTATTTGCTGATGACATAGTTTTAATTGACAAGATGCGGGTGGTGTTAACGAGAGGCTGGAGATTTGGAGGCAGACCGTAGAGTCTAAGGGTTTCAAGTTGAGCAGGACCAAGACGGAATAAATTGAGTACAAGTTCAGCAACAGTACCCAGGAAGGGGATATGGCAGTAAGGCTTGATACGCAAGTCATCCCCATGAGAGGTAGTTTCAAGTATCTTGGATCTATAATACAAGGTAACAGGGATATTGATGAATATGTCACGCATCATATCGGAGCAGGATGGATGAAGTGAAGGCTCACTTCCGGTGTCTTATGTGATAAGAATGTGCCATTGAGACTTAAAGGTAAGTTCTACAAGGTTGTAGTTAGACCGACTATGTTATATGGAGCAGAGTGTTGGCCGGTTAAGAGCTCTCATACCTAGAAGCTAAAAGTAGCTGAGATGAAGATGTTGAGGTAGATGTGTGGGCATACCCGGTTGGATAAGATTAGGAATAAAGTTATTTGGGAAAAGGTGAGAGTGGCCCCTGTGGAGGATAAGATGCGGGAGGTGAGGTTGCGATGGTTCGGGCATGTTAAGAGGAGAAGTATAGAAGCCCCAGTCAGAAGGTGCGAGTGGTTAGCCTCGGTAGGCAGCAGGAGGAGTAGAGGTAGGCCTAAGAAGTCTTGGGGAGAGGTTATTAGGCGGGACATGGCGCAACTGGAGCTGACTAAGGACATGGCCCTAGACAAGAGGGTGTGGAGGTCGAAGATTAGGGTAGAAGGTTCGTAGGTAGTTGAGCGTTTCTCTTAGTCTTACTCATGTGTAACGACCAAGCCGATCGTTTCTAGAGTTGTAGCCCTGTTCCCCTAATTACTGCTTATTTTGTGATTTATAGTTGTTATGTGACTTGACGGGGTAGTCGGTTCGGGTCCGGAGAAATTTCGTAATGAATTGAGACACTTAGTCTCAAAGTTGGAAGCTTAAGTTGAAAAGATTGACCGGATATTGACTTATGAGTAAATGACTACGGAATAGAGTTTTGGTGGTTATGTTAGCTCCATTGGATGATTTTGGACTTAGGAGCATGTCCAGATAGTGATTTGGAGGTACTAGTTGAATTAGGCCTGAAATGGCAAAAATTGGAAACTTGGATATTAGACCGAGAGTGGACTTTGTGGTTACCTGGCTTGGATTAGATTTTCGGGGGTTGGAGTAGATCTGTGGTGTCATTTGTGATTTGTGTGCAAACGTTGGGGTCAGTCAGACGTGATTCGATAGGTCTCGGCGTCGTTTGTAGAAGTTGGAATTTCCTTAGTTTTAATAGGCTTAAATTGGGGTGTGAGTCATGTTTTTGATGTTGTTTGAGGTAATTTGAGGGCTCGACTAAGTTCGTATCGTGTTTTAGGACTTGTTGGTGCATTTGATTGAGGTCCCGGGGGGCCTTGGGTTAATTTCAAATGGTTAACGGATCGAAAATGGGACTTAGTGCATTGCTGAAGCTCGGAGTTTTCTGGTGTGATCATACCTATGAGGGGTTGGCTGCAGGTGCGGCTGGAGCAGTGCTGGAGCGATATTTGGTATGGCCTCGGGTGTATCGCAGGTGCGGAAACAATTCCGCAAGTGCGGACTCACACCTGCACGTGGAGGATCATAGAAGCGGTAGAGAGCCTGGGGAGGCTGGTCCGCAGAAGCGGACAATTTGCGCAGATGCGGATGGTTGACGGCAAAAGCGGTGCCGCAGAAGTGACTAAATGAACCGCAGAAACGAAAAGGCTGGGCAGAACATTTAAATTCAAGGGTTCGCGATATTTCTTCATTTTGAACATTTCAAGCTCGGGATTAGGCGATTATTTAGGGGATTTTTGAGGGGTTTCTTGAAGTAATTCACTTGTGATCATTTTTAATCAATAATATTATTTCCCCATTGAAATTCCCACCTAGTTTATGTGTATTTAAGATGGAATTTGGGAATTTGACGCTAGGGATTTGGAGAGTTTGATTTGGGGTTTTGGGTGGTGATTTGGTGTCGGATTTTGGTAAATTTGGTATGGTTGGACTCATCGTTAAATGGGCTTTCGGGTTTTGTGACTTTTATCGGATTTCGAGATGTGGGTCTGGGGGCCGGCTTTTGAGTCGACTTTTAACTTTTGATTAAGAACTTAGTATTTTTCTTATGGAATTAATTCCTTTAGTCCGTGTTGATTGTATCGAACTGTTTGTGGCTAGATTCGAGGCATTTGGAGGCCGGTTCGTAAGGCAAGGGTGTGTTGGAGTAGGGATTTGCATGGCTTGAGGTAAGTAACAGTTCTAAATATGGTCCTGAGGGTATGAAACCCTATATTATGTGTCATGTGATTGGTTTAGAGGTGACGCGCATGCTAGGTGACGAGCGCGTGGGCGTGCACCATAGGAATGATGACTTGGTCAATTCCATGGAACTGTGTAGTTGAATAATCTGTTGTTATCCATATTTTCTCCATGTGTTATAGAAATTAAACTGAAAATCATGTAAGAAATCATGTTTAGGCTATGTGTTGGTACTGTAGGGACCCACAAAGGCCGTATTACACATTAAATTATTTGCTAATTGCTGCTTGTACTCAATCATAGTTTTACTTGCATATTATATCTTAGTCTCTATTACTCTTTATTGATGCATTATATCATTCTTGTTTGGGTTGATTATCATGATTACTGAGAGCCCGAGAGACTGGAAAGGTTGATGACTGAGTGAGGCTGAGGGCCTGATTGTGAGGAAATTTATGGGATCGGGTTGCACGCCGCAACATATTTTATTGATTTATGCCATGATTGGCTTGTTATAGCGCTTGGGCTAAAGTATCCCCTCCAGAGTCTGTACATACCCCAGTGAGCGCACGTATCTACTGAGTGCGAGTGCTGAGCGATTGAGAGGAATAAGTAACTGTGAGGATGGAGAGCATAGGAGGACTGAGTGACTGTTGCTCTGAGATTTTGCACTTGATTTCATTATTGTGGTACTTCAGCTGGCATATATTATTGTCATGTAATTTCTGAGAGATATTATATCCCGCTTTAATTGAACTTGACATGAATTAACTATTTTGGCCTTAATTATTGAATTTGAAAGCATGCCTATCTTTCTATGTTGTAATTTCTGTAATTGAGCTATATTTGTGAAGCTCGTCACTACTTTCAGTTTATTATTTAGTCTTGTTACTTACTGAGTTGGTTGTACTCTTTCTACACCATGCACCTTATGTGCAGATCCAGGTATTTTCGGACACGGTGGGTGTTGATTTCTTTGCGCAGCTTGATCATTGGAGTTTCATGGTAGATGCCCGGCGTTCGCAGACCTTGTCTCTCCTTCCCTATCTTTCCACTTTATGTAGTTAGTTTTAGTCATTCATAGACATTATTTTTTAGACTTGTGTTGTATAGACGCTAATGTACTCAGTGACACCCCGATATTGAGAATTTTCGTATTGGGTTTTGACTTTCTATCCAGTTTTTGAGAGTTTTGATGATTTAAACATGTGTTATTCTTATTTTTCATTTAAAAGTGTTGGAAGTATTTTGAAGTGTCGGCTTGCCAAGTACCACGTTAGGCGCCATCACGATAGCAAAAGTTTTGAGTCGTGACAAGTTGGTATCAGAGCCTAGGTTACATAGGTCTCACGAGTCATGAGCAGGTTTAGTAGAGTCTTGCGGATCGGTACGAAGACATCTGTACTTATCTTCGAGACGTTGTCGAACCCATAGGAAAATTCACATTCTTTCATTCTTGTCATGCGGATTTGTTGATTTCGATCACTAAATTTTTGTTGTTCTATTCTCTCGTAGATGGTGAGGACGCGCGCTACCCAACAGGACGGTCAACCACCAGTACTACCAGCTAGGGCCACAAGAGACCGAGGTCGTGGTAGGGGTAGCGGTGCAGCTCGTACAAAAGCTAGAAAAGCACCTGCAGATCCACCAGTTTCTCCAGCTCAGGAGCAGGTTCCAGATGTGGTTGAGCCAGTGGATCCAGCTCAGGCACCATCTGTGCCCATTGTGATTCCAGGCGTTTAAGAGGCTTTGGCCCTAATATTGACTGTTTGCACTAGCCTTGCTCAAGTGGTTTCGGCTCAGGATGCACCAGCCACTTCTCAGGCCGAGGGAGGTAGTCATACCCCCGTCTCCCATACTCTAGAGAAGGTGATGCAGGGACTCCAGACACCGGGGGTACTACCAGCCCATCATGTTGTAGCGGCTCAAGCCCAGGTGGGTCCCGTTATGGCTGACGATGAGCAGAGGAGGCTAGAGAGTTTTGGGAGGCTTCAACCTCCATCATTTAGCGGGGCGGAGTCAGAGGATGCCCAGGGCTTCTTGAATAAGTACCAGTGGATTCTTCGCACGACGGGTATTTTTGTGACCAGTGGGGTCTCGTTCATAACTTTTCAGTTTACTGGGGCTGCTTCAGATGGTGGGAGGCTTATGAGAGGCGCAGGCCGATCGGTGCAACACCACTTTCATGGCAGGAGTTCTCTGTTCTCTTCTTGGAGAAGTTCGTGCCGTAGTCTCGCAGGGCGGAGCTACGCAGATAGTTTGAGAAACTACGTCAGAAGGGCATGTCTGTGACCCAGTACGAGATAAGGTTTTCAGAGTTGGCTCATCACGCAGTTTGGTTGGTTCCCACTGATAGGGAAAGGATTTGGAGGTTCATTGATGGCCTCACATATCAGGTGCGGTTGCTTATGACTCGGGAGAGGGTATCTGGTGCAACTTTTGATGAGGTGGTTGATATTGCTTAGTAGATAGAGATGGTCCGTAGTCAGGAGCGTGAGGAGAGGGAGGCCAAGAGGCCTCGAGGTTCAGGTGGCTTCGGTGGTGCTCCTTCTGGAGGGCAGTCCTACCACAACCAGGGTTATCTCTATAGGCCCGTGCAGATGGCTCGCCCAGTTCACCGTGGTACATCATCCAGTCATGGTGCATACATTGCTCGTCAGGGTAAGTCATCTCTCAGTGCCCTTCCAGTTCAAAGTTCATTCCGTGCTTCATCGGTTCAGGGTTCATCTATGCCAGGTTCTTCTAGCAGTTATCCCGGTATTCGGGGCCCCCTTCAGTCCCCACCACCAGCCCTGGGGAGTTGCTTTGAGTGTGGGGAATTTGGGTATATGTGGAGGTAGTGTCCTCGTCGCCCGAGAGGTCTAGTGCAGTAGAGGAGTCAGGCTGCGACTTCTGCACCAGTTACTTCAATACTTGCCCAGCCAGCTTGGGGTGGGGCCCAGGTAGATAGAGGTCGCCCTAGAGGGGGAGGCCGATCAGGTGGCGGTCAGGCCCGATTCTATGCTATTCCTGCCATACTAGATATTGTTGTTTCAGATGTAATGATCACAGGTATTATCTCAGTATGCCACAAGGATGCCTTTGTATTATTTGACCCTTTTTCCACTTATTCGTATGTATCATCGTATTTTTCTCATTATCTGGATATGCCCTGTGAGTCCTTAGTTTCATTTGTTCATGTATCTACGTCGTTAGGTGATACTATTGTTGTGGACCGTGTATATCGATCATGTGTAGTGACTATTGGGGGATTGGATACTAGAGTTGATCTTTTATTGCTTAGTATGGTTGATTTCAATGTGAACTTGGGGATGGATTGGTTGTCTCCATGTCATGTTGTTCTAGATTGTCACGCTAAGACCGTGACGTTGGTGATGCCGGGGTTGCCAAGGATTGAGTGTAGAGGTTCTCTAGACTATGTTCCCATCAGAGTGATTTCATATTTGAAGGCCCTTCGGATGGTTGGGAAGGGTTGTTTATCATATTTGGCCTTTGTGAGGGATGTTGGTGTTGATACTGCTACTATTGATTTTGTTTCGGTGGTGCGAGATTTTCAGGATATGTTTCTTGTAGACCTGTCGAGCATGCTGCCTGACAAGGATATTGACTTCTGTATTGACTTGGTGTCGGGCACTCAGCCTATTTCTATTCCACCGTATCGTATGGCACCAGCTGAGTTTAAACAATTAAAGGAGTCGTTTTAGGAACTTCTTGATAAGGGGTTTATTAGACCAAGTGTGTCGCCTTGGGGTACACCGGTCCTATTCGTGAAGGAGAAGAAGGATGGTACTATGCGGATGTGCATCGATTATAGGCAGTTGAACAAAGTTACGATCAAGAACAAGTATCCTTTGTCGCGCATTAATGATCTATTTGACTAGCTTCAGGGAGTGGTGGTGTTCTCTAAGATTTACTTGAGGTCTGGGTATCACCAGTTGAAGATTCGGGACTCGGATATTCTAAAGACAGCATTCAAGACCCGTTATGGTCATTATGAGTTCTTTGTGATGTCTTTTAGGCTAACCAATACCCCAGCAGCATTCTCTGATGAACAATGTATTTCAGCCTTATATCGACTCGTTTGTCATAGTATTCATTGGTGATATCCTGGTGTACACTCGTAGCCAGGAGGAGAATACCCAGCATTTGAGGATTGTGTTGCAGCAGTTGAAGGAGGAAAAGCTTCATGCCAAGTTCTCTAAGTGTGAGTTTTGGCTTAGTTCCGTGGCATTCTTGGGGCACGTGGTATCCAGTGAGGGTATTCAGTTGGATCCAAAGAAGATAGAGATGGTTCAGAGTTGGCCCAGACCGTCCTCAGCTATGGAGATTCGGAGCTTTCTCTGCTTGGCCGGTTAATATCGTCGCTCCATGGAGGGTTTCTCATCTATTGCATCATGTTTGACCGAATTGACCCAAAAGGGTGCTACTTTCAAGTGGTCGGATGAGTATGAGGAGAGCTTTCAGAAGCTCAAGACTGCCTTGACCACAACTCCAGTTCTAGTTTTTCCTTCAGCTTCAGGCTTTTATACAGTGTATTGTGATGCTTATCGGATTGGTATTGGGTGTGTCTTGATGCAGAAGGGTAGAGTAATTGCTTATGCTTCGCGCATGTTGAAGCCCCATGAGAAGAACTACCTTGTTCATGATTTGGAGATGGCTGTAATCGTTCATGCATTGAAGATTTGGAGGCATTATCTCTACAGTGTGTCTTGTGAGGTATTTACGGATCACTGGAGTCTCCAGCACTTGTTCAAACAAAAGAATCTAAATTGAGGCAGCGGAGATGGTTGGAGCGCCTAAAGGATTATGATATCACCATTTTGTATCATCCCGGGAAGGCCAATGTGATGGTTGATGCCTTGAGTAGAAAGGCGGTGAGTATGGGTAGCCTTGCATTTATTCCTGTTTGTGAGAGACCTCTTGCAGTTTATGTTCAGGCCTTGGCCAACCAATTCGTGAGATTAGATGTTTTGGAGCCCAGACGAGTTCTAGCTTGTGTGGTTTCTCGGTCTTCCCTATATGATTGCATCAAAGAGCGTCGGTATTATGATCTTCATTTTCTTCTCCTTAAGGACACGGTTCATCACGGTGATTCCAGAGACATTACTATTGGGGATGATGAGGTGTTGAGATGCAGGGTCGAATTTGTGTGCCTAATATGGATGGGCTACGTGAGTTGATTCTTGAGGAGACCCACAGTTCGCGGTATTTCATTCATCTGAGTGCCGCGAAAATGTACCAGGACTTGAGGCAGCACTATTGGTGGAGAAGAATTAAGAAGGATATAGCGGGGTTTGTAGCTCGATGCCTTAACTATCAGCAGGTAAAGTATGAGCATCAGAGACCGGGTGGATTGCTTCAGAGTGGAAATGGGAGTGGATCACCATGGATTTTGTAGTTGGGCTCCCACAAACTTTGAGGAAGTTCGATGCTATTTGGGTGATTGTGGATTGGCTGACCAAGTCCGCGCACTTCATTCCAGTTGGGACTAATTATTCTTTAGAGCGGTTGGTTGAGACTTACATCCACAAGATTGTTCGCCTTCACGGTGTGCTAGTGTCCATCATTTCATATCGGGGCACGCAGTTTACATCATAGTTTTGGAGAACTTTGCATTGAGAGTTTGGCACCCAGGTTGGGTTGAGTACAACATTTTAACATTAGACAGATGGATAGTCCGAGCGCACTATTTAGATATTGGAGGACATGCTATGCGCTTGTGTCATTGATTTCGGGGGTTCTTGCGATCATTTTCTATCGCTCGCGGAGTTTTCCTACAACAACCACTACCAGTCGAGCATTGAAATGGCTCCGTATGAGGCTTTGTATGGGAGATGGTGTCGATCTCCAGTGGGTTGATCTGAGCCTGGGGAGGCTAGGTTATTCGGTACTGACTTGGTTCAGGATGCTTGGGACAAGGTTAATTGATTCAGGATCGGCTTCGCATGGCGCAGTCCAGACATAAGAGTTACACTGATAGGAATGTTCGTTAAGTTGCTTTCATGGTTGGGGAGAATATATTGATCAAGGTTTCACCCATGAAGGGTGTTATAAGGTTCGGTAAGAGGGGCAAGTTGAGCCCTCGGTATATTGGACCATTTGAGGTACTTCAGAGGATTGGAGAGGTGGCTTACAAGCTTGCCTTGCCACCAAGTTTGTCGAGTGCACATCTAGTATGTCTGCGATCCGTCTCATGTTTTGGATTTCAGCACGGTTCAGTTGGATGGTGATTTGACTTATGATATGGAGCCGGTGGCCATTTTGGATCGGTATGTTCGAAAGTTGAGGTCAAAGAACATAACTTCAGTGAAGGTGTAGTGGAGAGGTCAACCAGTTGAGGAGGCTACTTGGGAGACCAAGCGAGAGATGCGGAGCAAATATCCACACCTATTTGAGATTCCAGGTACATTTCTAAGCCCGTTCGAGGATGAACGTTTATTTAATAGGGGGAGGATGTAATAACCCGGCCGTTCGTTTCGAGAGTTGTAGCCCCGTTCCCCCATTTATTGCTCATTTTATGCTTTATAGCTGTTATATTTGTCGGGATAGTCGGTTTGAGTCCGGAGAGATTTTGGAATGAATTGACACACTAAGTATCAAAGTTGGAAGCTTAAGTTGAAAAGGTTGACCGGATGTTGACTTATGAGTAAATGACTCCGGAATAGAGTTTTGGCAGTTTCTTAGCTCCGTTGGGTGATATTGCACTTAGGAACATGTCCGGATAGTGATTTGGATGTCCGTAGTTGAATTAGGCTTGAAATGGCGAAAATTGAAAACTTAAAAGTTTGACCGAGAGTGAAATTTGTGGTTACCAGGCTTGGATTGGAGTTCCGGGGATTGGAATAGGTCCGTGGTGTTATTTGTAATTTGTGTGCAAAACTTTGGGGTCAATCGGACGTGATTCGATAGGTCTCGGCGTCATTTGTAGAAGTTGGAATTTACTTAGTTTCAATAGGCTTGAATTGGGGTGTGATTCGTATTTTTGATGTTGTTTGAGGTGCTTTGAGGGCTCGACTAAGTTCGTATCGTATTTTAGGACTTGTTGGTGTGTTTGATTGAGGTCCTGGTGGGCCTCAGGTTGATTTCAGATGGTAATGTATCGAAAAAGGGACTTAGTGCACTACTGAAGCTGGGAGATTTCCGGTGTGATCGCACCTGCGAGGGGTTGGCCGCAGATGCGGCTGGAGTGGCGCATAAGCGAGATTTGGTATGGACTCAGGTGTATTGCAGGTGCGGAAAGAATTCCGCAGGTGCAGTTGGTCAGCATTAGTGACTTCCGCAGATGCGTATGGTTGACCGTAAAAGTGTTACCACAGAAGCGGCTAAATGAACCGCATAAGCGAAAAGGCTTGGCAGAACATTTAAATTCAAGGGTTCACGATTTTTCTTCATTTTGAACATTTCAAGCTCGGGATTAGGCAATTTTTTAGAGGATTTTCAAGGGGTTTCTTGAGGTAAGTCATTTGTGTTCATTTTTAATCAATAATCTTGTTTCCCTATTGAAATTCACACCTAGTTTGTGTGTATTTAAGGTGAAATTTAGGAATTTGAGGCTAGGGATTTGGAGAGTTTGATTTGGGGGTTTGGGTGGAGATTTGGTGTCAGATTTTGGTAAATTTGGTATGGTTGGACTCGTGGTTGAATTGGATTTTGATTTTTGTGACTTTTATCGGATTTCGAGACGTGGGCCCAGGGACCAGCTTTTGAGTCGACTTTTGACTTTTGATTAAGAACTTAGTGTTTTTCTAATGGAATTAATTCCTTTAGCCCGTGTTGATTGTATCGAATTGTTTGTAGCTAGATTCGAGGAATTTGGAGGCCGGTCGCGAGGCAAGGGTGTGTTGGAGTAGGTATTTGCACGGCTTGAGGTCAGTAACAATTCTAAATATGGTCTTGAGGGTATGAAACCCCATATTATGTGTCATGTGATTGGTTTTGAGGTGACGCACATGCTAGGTGACGAGCGCATGGGCATGCACCATAGGAATGGTGACTTGGTCAATTCCATGGAACTGTGTAGTTGAATAATCTGTTGTTATTTGTATTTTCTCCATTTGTTATAGAAATTGAACTGCAAATCATGTTAGAAATCATGTTTAGGCTATGTATTGATACTGTAGGGACACACAGAGGTTGTATTACATGTTAAATTATTTGTTAATTTCTGTTTGTACTCAGTCACAGCTTTACTTGCATATTATATCTCAGTCTCTATTGTTCTTTATTGATGCATTATATCATTGCTATTTGGGTTGATTATCATGATTACTGAAAACCCGAGAGACTGGAGAGGTTGATGACTGAGTGAGGTCGAGGGCCTGATTGTGAGGATATTTATGGGATCGGTCTGCACGCCGCAGGATGTTTAATTAATGTATGCCATGATTGGCTTGTTATAGAGCTTAGACTGAAGGAGCCCCTACGGAGTCTGTACACACCCCCAGTTAGCGCAGGTACCTACTGAGTGCGAGTGCCGAGTGACGAGCGATTGAGAGTAATGAGAGACTGTGAGGAATGAGTGACTGTGAGGTTGGAGTGCATAGGAGGACTGAGTGACTGCTGCTCTGAGATTTTGCACTTGATTTCATTACTGGGTACTTCAGCTGGCATATATCATTGTTATGTAATTTCTGAAAGATATTATATCCCGTTTTAATTGAACTTGATATGAATTAACTGTTTTGGCCTTAATTGTCGAATTTGAAAGCATGCCTATCTTTCTATGTTGTAATTTCTGTAATTGAGTTATATCTGTGAAGTTCGTCACTACTTTCAGTCTATTATTTTGTCTTGTTACTTACTGAGTTGATTGTACTCTTGCTACACCCTGCACCTTATGTTCAGATCCAGGTATTTTCGGACACGGTGGGTGTTGATTGCTTTGCGCAGCTTGATCGTTGGAGTTTCATGGTAGATGCCCGGCGTTCGCAGACCTTGTCTCTCCTTCCCTATCTTTTCACTTTATGTTTTTAGTTTTAGTGTTTCATAGACATTATTTCTAGACTTGTGTTGTATAGACGCTCATGTACTCAGTGACACACAAATGTTGGGAATTTTCGTGTTGGATTTTGACTTTCTATCCAGTTTTTGAGAGTTTTGATGATTTAAACCTGTGTTATTTTTATTTTTCATTTAAAACTGTTGGAATTATTTTGAAATGTTGGCTTACCTAGTACCACATTAGGCGCCATCACGACAGACTAAGTTTTGGATCGTGACATCAGGTCGCTAGCTTTAGTGTTAGTATGATATCTTTTATTCATAGATGGATATTACTACCTAGAGTTTGACTGCATTCTTGGATTCGATTTTATTTCTTGCTGTTATTCCTACTTGTTGCAATTACCTTTTTCTTTTTCAGACGTTCTCTAGCTGAGGGTCTATCAGAAACATCCTCTCTACCCTTCCAGAGGTAGGGGTAAGACTGCGTACATCTTATCCTCCCCAGACCCCACTTGTGGGAAACTACTGGGTTTGTTGTTGTTGTTGTTGTTGTTGTTGTATACTCGAGAGCCATAATTCTATTAACTAAACTATAAAATATCAGTAAAATTCCATCCTAAATAATTATCATAACTTTAACTTCACTTTTTATTATCTTACAAAAGTTTATAATGTTATCGCGTTGATAGGTTACTAAATCATCCTTTTTCATGGAAATATTGTAGGTTATAGTAAATACTCTTGCTCGGAGAAGTCCTTATCGGTGGCACACTAATCTGATTGTAGATCAGTTTCACTTCTGAAAGGTTATATATAGTCCCTTCCAATGAATAAATCTTGGATTGGAATGCCCATAAATACAACAAAATATTTATTTTGTTTAAATCAATTTCTAAATTTTTCATTTAAGAATGCAGCTATAGGAGATAAAATAGTCCTAAATGTGGTTTTGGAAAGTGGCAGACTAGAGAGATAATGTACGATCATTTGATTAGCAAGACATTCCCTCAAAATTATGTCACTTGGATTCTTCATGGGAAACAAAAGTGTAGGAGAACTCTAGAATCACAGAGGTTATCCCAGATGCATTGCCTCTTGAAAATCCTATGAAATTGTTGATAAATGAAGCATTCTCGGGTTTAAGGCATGAGGGCAATGATGCAGGTCCGCCAAAAGTAGTTGGAGAAGAAGAAATGTTAAATGATATGCCTTCTTCAAACAACAAAGACATTTTTGAGTTGCTTAGAGATGAAAGTGAAGAAATATATGAAGGGTCCAAGTACTCGAAGCTAGAATTTTTGTTAAAGTTGTATCACATAAAGTGTTTATCTGGGCTAAGTGACAAGGGAATGACTATGATATTAGATTTACTGAAGGATGCATTTGAATTTGCAAGGATACCTAATTCTTTTTATGAGGCCAAGAATACCATCAAAAAGTTTTGGCTTGATTATATCGAGATAAATGCTTGCCCAAACGATTGCATGTTATACTGGGGAGATGATGCTAATGATGAAACACGCAAGAATTTTCATACTTATAGATGGAAGCCAACTAAGAAGAGCAACAATAATCACATGTATACTATAGGAAAGAAGAAAAAGAAGCAAAAGATGCCTGCAAATATTTTACGTTACTTTTCACTAAAACCAATATTGCAGAGATTATTCATGTGCTCTAAAATTGCAGAGCATATGAGATGGCGTGTGAAGGATAGTAACAGAAATGGAATCATGAGCATCCCAGAGATGGTGAGGCATGGAACAGATTTGATACTACTTTTTCTGAATTTGCTTCTGATCCTAGAAATGTTCGATTAGGCCCAGCTAGTGATGGTTTCAATCCTTTTGGGATGATGAGTACTAATTATAGTATTTGGCTAGTGATTTTGGTTCCATATAATCTTCCACCTTGGTTGTGTATGAAGCAACCAAATTTTACCATCTCAATGATCATTCCAGGTGCACGTACGGCGGGGAATGATATAGATGTATACCTACAATCACTTATTAAGGAGTTAAATGAGTTGTGGTGTGAATGTGTGAAAACTTTTGATTCACCAAAGAATGGATACACATGGATGATCCAAATATATCTGAAGTTTTTAAACTTTACCTAATGGTATAATTTCAAAGGGAAAATACCTACTATCAGACTCCTTAATATTGTTGGCAGTATTATAGTCATTGTATACATTCTGCCTATGTTACGCCACAACTAATAATTTGTTACTTCAAAGAATAGAGAACCCTATTGATTTTTTGTTTTTATCTTTTAAGATTCACAAGGAGCTAGAAAGATACTTAAAGTGAAGAAAAGGAATGTGTTAAATTTATCTAATTGAGAACGTATTGTGGTTGATTTTGACGACACAGATTCACCCATTAGTGAAGGACAAGGCGTTCTTGCAGGCTTTTGTGGAATTTTAGCAACCGACTGTTCTATTTTTCCAATTCACTTTGAAAAATTTCCGGATTTACCTGTGACAATCTTCAACCGTTGTCATAATTGATTTATAAAGCCATATAATATCTCTGTTTTATGTCATTAGAATGTATATTTACATGTAATAATTATCTAACCATTGGTTTATTCTTGAAGCCATAATTTTGTTTTAGGACAGTTGAGTCAAATGCAAGATGATATGTTTATAATTCTATGTGTAAGAAATGGGTGCAAAAAGGCTAAAGTTGTTAGATAAAGTCTATGATCCACTTAAGAACAGAGCTGAGATAGTGTTCCACTGGAAATTCTACCGGATCAATGGATTTCTTATGTTGATTATCATTTGTGCCTTTGTTCTTTTGTTAAAGAGATATTATGGTTTTACAAGTAAACAATAGGCAAGTATGTGTAATTCGTGGTATCTTTTTGCAAGGAAACTTGTAAAGAAATGCTGAAATTCGGAAGAAACAAATTGTTTCACATATCGGTGGCTCCAAACCTACCTCCAGAAGAAGGACTGAAATGGTATTAATTTATTTTGGATACTTTAATTAAACTAGTAACTATTCCTAGTTAGTTAAGTTAATGCGACTTTGACTTTTTCATTTATAGATGGTTGAGACTGGACAAAAGCGTGGACGAGGACAGCTTTATCCGCTACACAAAGAAATAAAGATGGATCATATGTTAATGAGGTGGCAAAAAGGATATGTGTAAGACAACTTTTTATGGGGCTTATTACTCTTCTTTGTTGATATATAACTCATCTATAAGTTATTTATTCTCTTATTTAGACATTCCTTTCGCAAAACTTTGATATCAGTTAAGGAACACCTTCCCCAATTGTGATGACCCAAAATGTCATCTTTAAATTTAATAATTAATTCTGTGTTCTAAGACCTCGAAAAGTACTATTTATTATTACTCGACTTGCGTGTGCAGTCCGTAAAAATTTTCCGGAAAGTTTTCAGGTGAAAAATGAATTAAAATGTGAATTAGAGCTTTAAAACTCAACTGAGTTGACTTTGGTCAATATTTTGAGCAAACAGACTCGGATTATGACTTGTGCAAAATTTGAAGTCATTCTGTATTGATTTGATGTGTTTCGACATAAGATATAGAATTTGAAAGTTCAAAGTTCATTGATTTTGATTTGAGGTGCGATTTGTCGTTTTGGTGTTGTTTGATGTAGTTTGAAGCCTCGACTAAGTTCGTATGGTATTTTGGGACATGTTGCAATAATTGATTAAGGTCCCGAGGGTCTCGGGTAGATTTTTGAAGGTAAACGGAATGGATTTCGGACAAAGAGTGCTGGAAATATCTGTTGCAGAAATTGCGTGCGTGGAGCCAACTTTGGAAGCTTATATCTCGCAATTCATAAGGAATCAGAAAATATGCAAAACATGAAAATTGTAGTCGTTTGATTATAGCTTCCATAAAGTTAAACTATGAATTATTTGGACATTTGTACAGAAAGTTATGATGGATTGAACGAAGGCTGGTAGAGCAGTTTCGCCAGAAATTTCGCCAGAAATTCTGATGTATGTAGCCGATTTTGGGAGCTTATATCTCACAATACATAAGGAATCAGAATAATTGCAAAACATAAAAGTTGTAGTCGGTGGATTCTAGTTTCCAGAAAGTTAAACCATTTATCATTTGGACATTTGTACATAAAATTATGATTAATTGAAGTAAGACTGGTAGAGCTGTTTCTGGTGGATCTTTAGTGACGAAAAATGGACTTTTAGTGACAGATTGGCAGAAACTTAAGGAGCAAAAATGGTCATTTCATTCATTTCGTTTTGGATTTTTGGAGCACGGTTCTTGGGCGATTTTCACGGAAAAATATTGGGGTAAGTGTTCCTTATCCTATATTGATTATATTTCATGATTTCATACTCATTTACATCATGAATCCGTGAATTTATGGAAGAAAAATCAAGATTTTTGCAAAATCTTCCAAAAACGAAAATTTAAGATTTGGAGGTTGAGTTGTTATCGGATTTTGGTAAAATTGGTATGGGTGGACTCGTAATTGAATGGGTTGTCGGATTATATAAGTTTCGCCGGATTCCGAGATGTGGGCCCCATGGGCAAATTTTGAGCTAATTTCGGATTTTAATGAAAATGTAATATTTTCTTATGAAATTGATTACTATAATTTTTGTTGACTGTATCGAATTAATTATGACTAGATACGAGTTGATCGGAGTCGGAAAATCGAGGAAAAAGCATAATACTTAGTTAAATTGGAGCAAGTCGAGGTAAGTGACTTGTCTAACCTTGTGTGGGAGAAATTTTCCCTAGGATTGATATTGATGTGATTATTGAAATGTGTTGAAAGTCGTGTGCACGAGGTGACGAGTGTGTACACGGGCTAAATTACGAAAGATTATATTTTAAAATTGTGTAGATCACTGTTGCGCATTTATTAAAGTATTTTATCTTATTATATTCTTCATCATTGATCTGAGATATATACTTCAAATTTGTTTGATCTTTTCTTACTAATTATTTTACCTGTTTAGTTGAAACTTGATTTCTTTTATTCTGTGCATTATTTGAAGATTGATTTTCTTTAAATTAAATATTATTAATATGAAGTATTTGACATTTTTAAACTTGATATTGAAGCAACGTAGTAAAGATTTTGAAATATTATTTTCCTAAATTGTTTACTCCTGAATATTTTTATACTCATTGTGAGGGAGCCGTGAGCTCTTTATTGTAGAAAACTATTATTGATGATTTATTTTGGCATGAGCCGTGAGCTCTTTATTGTGGAAAAATATTATTGTTGAATTATTTTGGCAAGTTAAATTATTTGAGCACTTGAGGTACAAATTGTGATATATTGTGATATTGATACGCATGCGGTGGTATAAGGTCTGGGTGTTGAAACGCATGCGGTGAGATAAGGGTGGCTTGATACGCGTGGCTAGTAGGGGAACTACTAGAAGTCATGCGGTGTGATAAGGGTGGCTAAAACGCGGGATGCTATTTCGGGAAAAAATATTTTCTTTAAATAAATTGTGAAGGCTCCCGCGGTGATATAAGGAAATGAGATATTGTGAATTTATTTATGATTTGGGACTACGAGGCGGTACCTCGGGAGTGCCCTTGTTGATATTGATTTATGGCCATAGTTGCTTTCGATTAATTGTTGTGATTTTTATTAAGTTGAAGGAAATTCTGTTTTAATTCCACGAGATATTATTTGTAATTATTTGATGTCATTAAATGTGACATACTATTTGATTCATTTTCAATGTCATTTTATTTTACTACATTGATAAACATTTTACCATGCCATTATTATATTCCAGTAGGGCCTCACCTGATCTCGTCACTACTCTACCGAGGTTAGGCTTGGCACTTACTGGGTACCGCTGTGGTGTACTCATACTACGCTTCTGCACATCTTTTTGTGCAGATCCAGGTACATTTTACCAGCCTAGACGTCATTGAGTTACCTGCGCACGGAGACTTCGAGGTATATCTGCCAGCGTCCGCAGACTCCGGAGTCTCCTTCCATCATTTTATGTTGCTTCCTTATATTTTATTTAGACCTTGACATATAGAGACATTGAGAATAAATTCTTAGAAGCTTGTGACTTATTTCTACCGGGTTTTGGGAGTTGAAATTGTTTGAATTGTAGTTTATTTATTTCAAATATTTATTATTATTCCGCATTGATAAGCTTACCTAGTCTTAGAGACTAGGTATCATCACGACATCCTACGGAGGGAATTTGGGGTCGTGACACCAATCTCATAAAAGAAAAAGTTTAGAGATTCTCTTGTCATTGACGAAAGAGGGTAATGGGTATACCATAGTTGAAATCAGCAGGATCTTCTTCTTTGGTATCAAAATCAAGCTAGTATATAGAACTTAGGATTATTCATGTAGAGGGAATAACAAGCTAGCACTACATAGACCTAATATCTCGTAGTAATATTGGTAAAATTTCCCATTATATAAAATCATCAGAACCCACAAGGTTAAATAGTTTTGTCCAGCGGCAGCTTTATTCAATATATGTTTCTTCTCTGAATTGATATTGCATGAGTTTGTCATGTTTATCCTTCTCTTTAGCTGATGAACTGATTCTAGAATGATGTTGAGGTGAAGTAAAAAAAGGAAAAATAGAAATTGGATTTTGCTTACCTTCTGGTATTTCATGTGCTTTGTGAGAAGTCAAACTGGCTAGCCAGATGAAAATTGAAGCTTCTTACAGCAAAGTAATGGGTAAGTAACCTTGCTAAATCCATTCATAATTAAAGTTTAACCTAATTGGTTATTTTCAATTACGTAAATCAATAGTTCAAACTGCACTCAAAGGTAGGACATTTCCCATTTTTATAGGAACTTTTGTACCAGAAATAATGGTATCTCTAATTATAGCCTCTCTGGGATGTAAAATATATCTCTTCTCACCATCCCCATAGTGTATGAGACAAATGTATGCATTTCGATTAGGGTCGTATTCTATGATTATGATTCTACCATATATGTCTTTTTCATTCCGTCAAAAATCGATTTTACGGTATAGACGCTTATGACCTCCCCCTCTATGCCTTGCGGTAATGATTCCTCTAGCATTACGACCTTTACCACAATAATGATGTCCACAGAACAAATTATTTCGTGGATTGGATAGATTAAGCCTTTAAGCATGCAGATGAGTGTTTGCTGTCAGCCCTAATCCTTCGGTTTGTGGATTGGAATAAGGAGTTCCATGTTCATACTGACGCATCACCCTATGCCATTGGATGTATGTTGGCGTAAGAAGGGACGCTTTATCACTCCATCTACTTTTAAAGTATATGACTTTCCGCTTGAAAATTATACAACCACCGAACCTTCTTTATCATGATTCAACCCATACCTCAGACCCAAGATTGAGCACCAGAGCTGCTCATAACAACGTACCAAAAAGAAGAATGCAAGAAGTTCATATTCTCCAAATTCTACTATAAACCAGGTAGTGAAGATGAAAAAAAGCATAAGCTACCTCGTTCGTGCTCCCGTCTTTCCCGCTGCCATCTTCGGTGGATGCACCCCTTCACTTAAAGGCAGATAGGGCACCGTCTAACCTTTTAGATTGAATGAAGTTACTAAGCTAGTCACTTTACCTCTCTTTCTTACCCGCCCTTATTAGTAGTATTTTGCATGTGCACAGCATAATAGTCTTAAACGGGGTAGATTAGTTCACATCTCATAATAAGGGAGGATTATATGTTGCTAATTGTTGTTGCCACAAATCCTTATTATGGTAAATTTTGTGTTACTAACTGCAGCCCTAAAGTTTCAGCACTTGTTTTATAACAGAAAAATATATTATTCTTCTCTTATTTTTCTTTTTTAACTTGTCAATTACTTATTGAAGTTAGGACACTGGCTTTTGGTGTGTAATGTATTTAGGAAAAAATTGAACTAGCATTGAGCCAAAGTACCGTGAATGAGTCTGAAATTTAACCAAATGATGTTGTTGGTAAGGCGTTGGGAAAAGAGCACTCTTGAAGGGTAAGGTGCTTGGGATTAGGAGTTGTTCCTGGCAGAGCTTTTAGACAAACAAGACCTCGTTGTAGTGATTTGAATGATTCAAGTTATAATAATGGTTCATGTCCTTCCCAATGCCAAGAGAAGTACAATCAAATATTGAATGCTCACAATCAAAGCCAAAAGAACTACAGAGAAATGATGAATGTTAACACTCAAATGATGAATGTATTTAAGGCATTTATGATAATGAAAGAAGGGAAGATACCTGAAGAATTTGCAGGGATATTTGTTTCTCCTCCTCGTTCAACGGTGAGAATAGTTCATAACTTTTTTATTTAATTTTGAAGTATGATTGATCAGTCCAAGTATGACTCTAAATTGGAAAAGTAGAAAATGTTTGTGCTGTGTGGTATTTGACTTAGCATTCAAATGGAATGGGGCAAAGAATTTGCTTGAAATTGTAAATTGTATCGTATTCAAGGATGTTTTCTTTGGATGATTCCAGAAGGTATATATTTCAGTTGAAAATGACTAGAGAATAGAATTTTGGTGTGTCAACTTGAAAAGACACATCTAAATAGAGTTCCAATAAAAGCACATGTTTACATGTGGAGATGCATTCTTTGTATGTTCCAATAGTCCCTATCATTGGTGGAATCTTTTACATATGTGATGTCTGGATTTGGTGAATCTTCAAAATTCCAAAATTCATCATTCACAAAATTATTCTTGCTTCTTAGATTCACAAACTTCGCAAGTCAATTTAATCTTTTCCATTTCCATATCAGAATAAAAGAAGTTTCTGGTTCCACCAAAGCAGTGTCTTTTATTTCTTTCATTTATTCATTCATTCATTTGTTTATATAATCATATTCCCTCTAGTTGTTCTGCTTTTCTTGACATCCACCCTCTCGAGGCTTGTCAATCATGCACTTTTACTATCAACTGAAAAGATATTTCAGTAGCCAATTCCTTTGAATTGATCGCTGAAAGTATGAGCCGAAGACATTTGGCTATTTGAGCTGCATGCTATCTGAAGTTATTTTCTTTATGAAACAAAAGTGTGGCAGCATAAAATTTAAGAATAATTATTTTTTCAACCTCCAGTTATAGTTTACTTATACTTTTGTGTTATGTGGTGTTTGACATACCTTACCATATTCAATGTGTCCTAACTTTGTGCTATGTGGTGTTTGACTAATAGATGACTTAGATAAGTTACTGATACTTGACTGAAGCTAAGTGATTATTAGTTAGGATATTGTTGAGGTACTTTTTATTAATTATATTTTATTTTGATTGTTTTGTAACCAAATGATGCGGCTAGCGGATTCATTTCACCCATGGATATAAGATCATCCGGTGGAAGTAATCCTAACGACAACCATTGAAGTTGCATACAAATGTAATAGATAATTAAATATCGTACTCGATTGAATGGTCATAGTAAATCTTTTGTCCATAATGGTTGAAGTGGATGTTCTATTTAAAGTTAGTTTTAAGACTAATTATAACATTGATGTTTTGTGTTTAATGGTTGAAGTAGTTGTGTTTAAAGTAAATTTTTGAGACTAATGATAATTTACTTTAATAAATTTTATGATTTATTAATATATTGATGTTACTTGATTCTAGTAAGTAATTTATATAATTTGTTGATGCTTCATTATATTAATATAATTGAAATCAGATCAGTTATGGAGTAACATTGCAAAAAAAATATATATTCAATGAATAGCAGAGGTTATAATTGCCGCTATTTAACCTATAATAATATTGTGTTATAAACTTGTGGGGGTTAAATAACAATATTGTGGGGGGTTTAGACCTTTGCTATTTTTTAATAAGTAAGTTCTTTAAAAGTCAAACTACTGAATTGCGGAAGTTATATCACCGTTAAATACCTGCCGCTATATGATAACGGCGGTAAGGTTAAAAAAAACCACAAATTGGTTGCGGAAAATATTATTGCGGGAGTTTTGGAAACCGCCGTAAAAGTATATTGCGAAGGTTTCTGACCACCGCAATACGTAAATAAAACCTCCGCAAATTTAGCGTTCTTTTGTAGTGAAAGTGTTTTCTATTAATTTCTAACTCAATTCTATACCGTTACAGGTAAATACGCATGACAATTACAGGACAAACAAGCAACTAATGACATTGCAATTTGGCAGAAGGATGAGGCTCATATTTATATAAATCAGACAGGGAACCTGGTTCCCTTGACTCAGGTTAGTAGTTCCTCTTACACTCATACGCATTTTAAACTACTAAAAGTGCCACGTCATTAAAATGTGTCATCCCTTTCCCCCATACCTTTTTAATCCCAAACTTCACACTCGTTACAAACCGACCTGTCTACCCAGTCTGTTGCACCCATTTGTAATTGGTTCCTCCTTCCCTCTAAATAACCCAAAAGACTTGTCTCTCTCATAACTATCGACATCAAAGCCATCAAACTTTCCTCTTCTCTCAGAAACCCTCTTTCTTGTGTCTTTGTTCTCAAAAATTACCATGTCTTCCCAAAAACCAGAGTCTCCTAAAACCACCATTATCACTCCCACTGTGTCCTCATCTCACAAAGCGCAGCAGCCCGAGTCTGAATCTCCACCTTCACCTAGTGAAAACCCCATCTCCGACCAAAAACTATCCACTGTCTCTTCTCTAACTCCATCGAGTTCTGGTTCCCACCGTAATCGAAAAAATCAAACACCCAAAATGTTTGTCGTGATAAACTCTCCCTCTGCTACGTTGGAAAAAATGGTAGAAGACGGAGAAGAGGGAACAAAGGTTTCGAGCCAGCAAGTTAAGGAGGTAACTGTAGCCCAGGAGGTTGTTGCCAGTCTTGGTGAAGCATCTGATGTATCTACCACTCCTTCTGCTCAACCGTTTGATCTGAATATTGCATCACCATCAGGTAACGCCTCTCTCGCTTCTACTGATTCTACATTGTTGGATGTAAGTAAGAAGGAAGCCATAGAGAACATGATGTTTATTTCTACTGAAGGGGGTTTGGTTGGGGAATATGTGTATGGAGATGTGAGTGCTGAGACTCATGGAGAAGAAAGGGGTAATGAGGATGGAAGAGGGGAACTGGTGCCTCAAGGAGAATTGGTACCAATTAGTACTACAGGGGAGCCAACAGAGGGACTTACTCCCTCTACCCAAGAAGAGCACTCTGCTCCTACTTGGGATGAAACTCCATGCTCCACTAAAAAACCCATGGACAGTACTGACCCTCTTCCTTTCCCTCATCTAGATGCACTTCCATTAAATTTTATGATTCCTAAGATGAAGCCCTTATCTGAAGAAGAAGAAAAAGAAGAAGATGATGATGATGATGAAAGTGGGGAGGATTATGATGATATGCCTGTATCATAGTTTACAGCTGCTAGAAGTGGTAGGGAAGTCCCCAAAGACCCTGTTCTTAAAAGATCCACTACTAGGCAGCAGAAAAAAGAAGCCATTGAGAGTGCTTTGAAAAGAAATAAGGATAAAAAGAAAAGAAGAAGACTGGTGAAAGGGGGAAAATTAGTGAATGAGGAGGATCTGCCTCCAGCAAATATTATGGATGTTCAGGACAAAAAGGTGAATGAGGAACCTACTTCCCTTGTTCGTAAATCCTCTAAGAAGTCTGTGACTGTAAAGTCCAAGAGAGGGTCGTATGTGAAAGGTGTTGAGATTGATAAAGAGAAAAGTGTTGAACAGAAAGAGTCTGGTGAGAAAAGTAAGTCTGGGAAGAAGGGGAAAAGTATGAAGAAATCTCAGAAGATAAAGGCAAGTGACAATGAGAAACATGGTTCCTCCAAGAAAGCCAGAGTGGAAGCGTCTGAAGTTGACAAAAGAGAAAGGTTAAAGAAGCAAACGGTGCTATGGGACAAAGTGTTTGATGCTGATATTCATGAAATGTTAGGAATGAGACAGCTGGTTGCAATTTGTGAGTTTCATAAGTGGACTCATTTGTTTACCATTCAGAGTCCCAAAGTCTATGAAAAGGAAGTTCGCAGCTTCTACGCTGATCTATTCACTGTGGAAGATGACAATATCTGCCAGAAGATTAATGGAGTAGATTTTGTGATGGATGAAGCTATACTGAGAAGTATCTTGGGGTGTTCCCACTGAGGGGCTCTCGTCTGTTGAAGGGACCTGTTCCTCCGACTTTAGGAAGATCATTCTAAAGCCTCAGGCTGTTTAGAGAGGGGAACGAGTGCACAAAAAGGCCCTGCTTCTAGAATATCAACTCATGTTTGAAATGGTGAACAAGGTCATGCTCCCTCATCCGGAAAGACGTTCTATTACTTTAATAGCGGATATGTTCCTCTTGGAAGCATTGGATGGATACACTACTATCAACATGCCTGGAATCATGATTGAACATATGAAAAATGTAGCAGACTTCAAGGTTGGGAACCATGGTTTGCCTTATGGGTTCCTTCTCACTAGTGTGTTTGAATATTTCAAAGTTGCCTTGGGAAGAGCAGTGGTGAGAACTCAAAAGCAAACATTCTCAATGACTACCTTGGAGGAGTGTGAGTGTGTCGACAAGAAGGGAGGAGTTGGCAATAATTCTACAATTTCTCAGTTGATCGATGCTCAGACTATTGATAACAAGGAAATAAGGAGGTTGAAGGCTAGGAATGCCATTCTTGAGGGACAGCTCAGTCAAGCCAAAGAGGAACGTGGTTCTAGCAGTGCACATGGTGCAGAGGTTGCCCGCTTGATGGCTGAAAATACAGACCTAAGAAAACAGGTTGAGAACCTGAAAGAGCAACTGATAAACGAGCAGCGGTCTACAAATGCTTGAGTGTATATTCTTCTCAAAGCCCTTTCCTCTTCATCCTTCACTCCCTCTTCCAGTGCCCCTTAAATAGTCCCCTTGTCAGTGTCTAGTTTATCCGTGTTTGTCCTGGTCCTACTGTCCTGTTTTAGCCTGTTGTTTTTATAACGGTGGTACTTTTAAGTTTGTTTATTGTGTGAATGTTGTGTAACAATGGTACTACTGCCTATGTTTTTCTTCTTTAATTAATCAAATGAGCATCTCAGTCTTTTGATATGCATCTTATACTCTTGTGCTATGTTCTTAGCTATGTTGTGTGAATACAAGTGGCATGAGTTAACTTTGTTGGACTTCTTTTTGCGTTTACTTGCATAAATTCTTTTTACGAAGCCAAAGGGGGGAAGAAAAATTGAAGGGGAGAAACGGGTTTTTAGGGGGAATATAACTAATCTGCAAGGGGAATCATATGGAGATCTGGTTCTCAGAGAGAACTTCAATTCTAAGTTTGTCATCATCAAAAAGGGGAAAATTGATATGTTATGTGCCTTTGTGTTTTAATGGTTTAACAAACTTCATATGAGAACAAGATAGGGAACCTGATACAAAGTCTCAAAGTGCTCGAGACAATAAGTCATATGTCTGGCACAAGTTCCAATGATATCAATCAAAGGAACTGCAGAGGGAACAGATGGCTATCAGTTCCTCTGGTCACAGTACAAGTGAACTCCTTACTATTGTTAAAGTTGTTGTACTGTGACATTGCATACGCAACAATGCAGCAGTCACTTTTTGGAGCATGCTGTGTACCGGATACTTGCTTACACTATCTCAATGACCCCACTTATATATTACCAACATGAGCCAAGGGAAAACACACACTTGCAAACCCTAAATCATTAATTCTCTCTCAAGTGTGTAGCCGCTTTCATTCACTCTAAGGCTTGAAGAACAAAGTAGCAACAGAACAACGGATCATATCCCAGCACTGAGTCCATCATGTGTCTTTAATATTACTGTATCTTTGTTAATGTTATTCACTTATAATTCCTACTCAGCTTAGTTAGAAGCATCTTGTAGGATATCTTTGTAAACCATAAATCTTGTGTTTGTGTTTGACTAGAGTTAGTCAAAGTGGTGAACTTTGTAATAGAGTTATTACAAAGAGGCTTGCAATAGAGTTATTGCAAGTAGGTGAGAGATTAAGAGTTTAATTCCTAGGTTATAATAGGTTGTAATCTAAAGTTGCTCGGTTAGTGAAGTTGAAATCCTACGAGTGTAGGTCGTGATTTTTAATCACGTGAGCTGGGAGTTTTTCACGTAAAATATTGTTGTGTTATTTACTTACCGATGTGTGTGTGTGTGTGTGTGTGTGTTCTATGGGAACTTATAGAGAACCATGTTCTCTATACAATTTGGTGGACTCTTAGTTCACATAAATAACTCGTGTAGTCAACACATGCTTGTGATGTTTCCGTTGTACTTACTAAATTTGTGAAGGTCCGTGTCCGAAAATACAGCTTCAGTTTCTCCTTAAAATGATTCTGATAAAAAAATTACTCGTTTCGAATCAGCCAATCAAACCAAGTAAGAGCTTTGCCATCAAGGTAGTACTAGGGAGGAGGTAACCAGTCCTTCTCAGAGAGGCCAAGGTATGTGAAGTACCGTTCCGCCCGATAAACCCAGCCCTCTGGGTTGCCGCCAATGAATTTATCTAGTATCACGATGTCCATTGGAATCTGAATCAATGAAAGCACCAATGTAACAAATGCTACAATCTCAAAGTATATTGATAAGAACTAAAGATCTATTACAACTATTAGTAGCCTAACCAACACTCAAATTGCAGGCTAATAATGAAAATAGTGAAATTAAGAATATAGGAGAAGATACATAGATAGAAGAAAAGAGATGAGAAGGTTAAACTCAGAAAGGGGAAGAGAGGAACCGACTTTTCTTCAACAATTCGCATAACGTCCAATTCAGATCCACTATCCTTTTTAACATAACCGTCCTTAGCCTACAATCTACTACTCAACTTGGATCCTAAATAAACCTAGGCCTATTGTTTGTTCTCGGCCCAATAGCTCGTGTCAGCCTAATAGCTACTTGTGTGACATTGGGCTGAGGCTGATTCATATCACCCTCACTGGTCCTCGTATTAGTTACATATGTAATAAGCTCGGTACATATGATTTGTATGCATTGGTTTGAGGGGGAGTGTTAGATAGTTATGTGTAAATAATCATAGTCTCATATGTAGTAGGAGTAGAATATGTCCTAATCCCATATGTAGTAGGAGTAGAATATGTATTATATGTAGGGCTCAATGTATCATTGTTAATAAAATAGATTTTTCTCCCGTACATTCTCACAGTTATCATTGCTAATACTTAGGTTTATGATGCACCATTTTTGATTTGGTTAGAGAGTTGCAAGTGTTGGAATAAGAATTCATCCTTAATCCAAAAGTCAAGTCATATGTGATTTACGGGTAGGAGATAAATTCCAAAGAAGAGTAGAATTCTCATATGCACTATACTACAGAGGGATATACTCCAAAATGAGTAAGAATAACAACCGAAAAGGAGTACAAATGGTACAGCATGTTTCTGAATAAAAGATATGTTACAAAACCTCTCAATGCGAATCACCATTTGTTTTTCTCGCCGAAAAGGAAAAACATTTCGATCTAGGATACAAATGAACGAAGCCTAGTAGTTAAATTTGCTTTAGAACTTTTTCAGCTGCAGCTACTGTCTTTTGAATATCCTCTGAAGTGTGTGCTAAGCTAGTAAATCCAGCCTCAAACTGTGATGGTGCAAAATATACACCTTCCTCCAGCATTCCCCTATAGAATCTGCCAAATTTTTCTGTATCACTCTTCTTTGCATCCGAAAAGTTATTGACAGGACCCTCCGCGAAAAAGAAGCCAAACATCCCCCTTATGTACCCGCCACACATTGCATGACCGGTCTTCTTTCCAGCATCCAAGATTCCCTGTGTAAGTTCACCGGTGATCTTGTCCAAGTATTCGTATGTACCCGGTCCCTGTAATCGCTTAAGCGTGTGAATTCCAGCAGTCATGGCCAATGGATTTCCACTTAGGGTCCCGGCTTGATACATCGGTCCTGCAGGTGCTACCATCTCCATAATATCCCGCCTTCCTCCGTATGCACCTACTGGCAAGCCACCGCCGATAATCTTCCCAAGTGTCGTCAAATCTGGAGTTATTCCAAAATACTCCTGAGCTCCGCCGTATGCCAACCTAAATCCAGTCATGACTTCGTCAAAAATAAGAAGTGCGTCATTTTCTTTGGTGATCTTGCGAATGGCAGCAAGAAAATCTAGATTAGGTTGAATGAAGCCAGCATTTCCAACTACAGGCTCAAGAATTATAGCAGCGACTTCGCCTTTGTGCTCCTCAAAGAGGCTCTCAACAGCAGAAATATCGTTGTAAGGTGCTGTCAGTGTATCAGAAGTAGCTGCTTTTGGAACTCCAGGGGAGTCGGGGAGTCCTAGGGTGGCAACACCACTGCCCGCTTTAACAAGAAATGGATCAGCATGACCATGGTAACAACCCTCGAATTTGATGATCTTAGGCCGGCCAGTGAAAGCACGAGCCAGCCGTAGTACTCCCATGCATGCCTCTGTACCAGAGTTGACGAACCGAACCATTTCTATGCTTGGAACAGCTGAAATAACCATCTCGGCCAGAGTGTTTTCAAGGAGACATGGAGCACCAAAACTCGTTCCTTTCTTCATTGTTTCAGCCAATGCTGCTAACACCTGCAGGAAAAGGTCATACCAGGATTGTTGCGTAAAAAACAACTGAAAAAGCAATACAAAATTTCACTCTCTTGTCTTCGTCCCTAGACCTTCCACAATCCACAACAACCAAGACCCTCCCCCCATACAGTGCTAAGACATTCACAAGACTCTCTTTCAACCAAGTTTCTCATTGTACAACGCAATAAGACAGAGGGGCATAGAAGATTTTGAGGTGTCTTGCACAATAGTTATTAAAGCTGAGCTCAAGAGAATCCAGTTGACATATCGGTCTTCTTCTTTCTCAGAAAGGAGGAGAAACAAATGGAGGAAGCATTTAGACAATTCCCACCTAGGTCTACCATGTTCTACTTGAGTCTTCACTTTATCATGAGAACTGTCTATGGCATGAACGTCTATGTTGCTCGGACTTCCAAAAATGTTGCCGCACCCGTGTCGGATCCTCCAAAAATGCACTACTTTTGGAGGATCCGACACGCACCCGTCAGCATTTTTGAAGAGTCCGAGCAACATAGATGAATGTCATATAGCGACTTCCATTTAATAAATGAACAAAAGAAAAAACTTAAACCATATGTTCTTGGTAATCGTAAAATTCATCTAAGGCCAAATAATTCCAGGACAAGGGTTCTATTAAAAAAACTTTTCTAACGTAATGGGAGCCAAAAAGAAAAAGAAAAAAGAAACAGCTTTAAGATTGTGTTTCTGAAACATGTTACCAAATACAAAGCCAAATAAATGCACAGTGAGTGAAATTTCTAGCTGAACATATAGTTAAAAGCAGAAAACTGAACCTCATCATCTGCATGACCGATTATAGCTGGACCCCATGATCCGACATAGTCAATGTACTCGTTACCATCTATGTCCCGCATACGAGAGCCCTTCACGGAGTCAATAATGATAGGTTGTCCGCCAACTGACTTGAAAGCACGAACTGGGGAATTTACACCTCCTGGCATCAACTCCTACCAACAGTGAAACACGAGATTAAAATCTATTGAAGTGTGTGACCATCTCATCTAAAAGCTTAAGCTGTCAGAGCACACTTTTATTTACTTAATTATCTCTTCAACACGCCCCCTCACGTGCAGGCTTCATTCATTTTTTTCATTGGCCAAGCACGTGGAAATTCATTTTAATGGTGACGGTGAGACTCGAACCAAGACCAGGACCTTTGCCTGCTCTGATAACATATTAAGTGTGTGTCCATCTCATCTAAAAGCTTAAGCTGTTAGAGAGAGCACACTTTTATTTGCTTAATTATCTCTTCAACAAAATCAATGGACTTGTAGGGACTTGAAATCAATAAAACTGAACTGGAATCTTGTCTGCTTCCATTCTTTTGAATATTATGCTGCTAGAAGTTGAAAAATGTAGAAAGTTGAGCACAACACAAAAAGAATAGCACAAATCAAGTGCATCTGTAGATTGACGGTTTACACCATATAACCGAACACTTATTTTAACTTGTATTTTCAGCACCTCCTTCTGATGCAAACAACCATAGACAACTAGTTGAAAGTGCAATTCCCTTTTCAAACAAAGGACAAGATGTTGTACAATTTGTTCTTTCTCATGAGCATTTTTATAACCATTCTCCCATCTAGAAAATGCTATAAGTGTTAGCATCTTTCCCTTATAGGTTCCAATCTCAGTAAGTTACATCAGAAGATACATTAAAAATATAAGAATATGTACAGGGAAAAGAAACCAACTAAAGCAAAGACACACATTTTGCTACATTATCAGATTACTCAGTATATCTGCTCTTTGTAGTCAAACACCTACAATTTTCAAGGAACTTAAACTGTGTAATAAATTGTGCCTTTTCAGCACAACTACACACCTAAAACATACTCAAGATTCTCATAGAGACACATACATATCGCAATTCAGTTACAATAACTTATATGGCAGGATAACCAGATTGTATATCAGCAGGGGCGGAGCTAAGTTGAGGAAAGGGGGTTCAATTGAATCCACTGGGCTGTAAAATTACATTGTGTAGATAGGGCAAAAACAATTTTTTTACTTATTACTATTATATTAAACTATTACATCCCCTTAACATAAGGAAAAATTCTAGTAAAGTAGCAAAGAAGGTTCAAAAATTATTATAGATCATAAGTTTAAATCCCATGTGTGACATTTTAGTATGTTTTTCTTTTTTAAATCCCCTTGTATAAATTCCTGGTATATCAAAGTTCAAAAGCCAGGATTTGACCCCAAATTGTTTGGGACTGAGGCGTAGTAGTTGTTTATTGGTAGTTTTGGTCCAAATCCTTTATTTGTCTTAAAACATCGATTGAATATGTACAAATTATTAATTTAGAACCCAATAACTTGCAGACTACAATCCTGAACCCATAAGCTTCAAATTCTAGTTCCGCCTCTGTTCAAAAGCATTAGTTCTGCATCAGTTCATTAGGTAGATGCCAATCTTGGCAAATGCACCAAATTTATCAAACCAAAATCTCCTTCTTCTTCCTCTAACCCTTAAAGCTAGCATTTTTACTAACAATATTAACATAAAAGATTGAATCTTGAAGCAACCCAATTTCAAAAATAAATAATAAACACCGAACAATAACCATAAAAAAAGAAGCCAAATTGTACCTTGGCTTTGCTAAAAGCTTCTTCAGACTTTTGAAGAGTGAAAGTTTTCTTCTTTTCATCAACTGATGCTGTCATTTTAATTGTTGAAGAAGATGGGGTGCATCGGCGGGGAGATGGAGAGAAAACCAATTTGGGTCTTTGACCTTGAGTCAATTTAGATGGCCATGAAATTCCTACACCATTTACAGCAGCCATTTTTACCAACTGTGTGTCTCTCTCTCTCTCTTTTGAGTTTTCTTGAGTTGGGGCAGCAATGGCTTTTTGTTCTGAATTCTTTGGTTTTTAAAATGGCTTTGTTGAAGATAAGGAAAAGTAGATAGAGAAATCTTAAAGAAAACGAAAGTGACAAAATTACTAATATGTCGTAAAATTGGGCTTGGCCCATGGTTCCAACATCTTCTTTCTGGAAAATTTACATAAATATCACCTTTTAAGAAATATTTTACCTCCCTTCCCCCCATAGCACAAATAGGAAGATTTCAGACAGCTATTTAACTTTTGTACCATTTAAATAATTTTTACAAGAATAGATTAACGAGGCATAATTTGCTCAAAGTTATGTTGGGCCGGAGCGTAACTTTGAACAAAATTAGGTCAAAATAGTACGGGCTAGCAATTTTTCGGATTGGTAATCGAAAAATAAAGTCATAAAAAAGTAGTCACTATTTTGTTGAAACACGAAAATTTCCAGCATAATATGCAGGATTATGGAGCTCCTGTGTATAAACTTCCAGCATATTATGTTGGAACTCCAGGACACGGAAAGTTTCAGCATAATATGCGAGATTATGGAACTCCTGCATATAAACTTCCAGCATATTACGATGGAACTCCAGCACATTATAAAATACCAACATATTATGCTGGAAGCTCATATCTAAAAAAAATTGGAACTCCAACATATTATGCTAGAAATTTTTGAATTTTTAATAGTATTTTTTTAAAATTTTAACATTATATGAAAAGTAGCTAAATATTGATTACTTTTGAAATTGTGACTATTTTTCAATTACCAGATGTAAATCTGACTATTGTTGAATTTTGCCTCAAACAAAAGGCTAAAGTAATGCCACTAAACTTCCAGCATATTACGATGGAACTCCAGCACATTATAAAATACCAACATATTATGCTGGAAGCTCATATCTAAAAAAATTGGAATTCCAACATATTATGCTAGAAATTTTTGAATTTTTAATAGTATTTTTTTTAAAATTTTAACATTATATGAAAAGTAGCTAAATATTGATTACTTTTGAAATTGTGATTATTTTTCAATTACCAGATGTAAATCTGACTATTGTTGAATTTTGCCTCAAACAAAAGGCTAAAGTAATGCCACCAAAGAAGCTCTGTCAAACTGGCTAAGGCAATTCGCATTGGATATATAAGTAGGCAATTAATTTTTTATTGAATTTAAATTCATAAGAAATTTGGATTTAATCTCAAATTAAATATATTTAGTCTAAATAAATATTATGGTCTAATATAATTGAATTAATTATTTAAGTTCAATACATATGGGTTAAATAAATAGGTTCAAATCTACTAGAGTAGCCCATTTAATTGGGCTATAAGCGATAAGCCCACTTCATTAGGCCCAAGATGGCATCTTCCTAGAGGCCCAGTGCCACGTGTCAAATGACGTGGCGCGCCAAGTCAAACAGAAGAGACAATAGGATCATGCCACGTGTCAAAATGACAAGGCATGCCAAGTCACATTAAAATGCCAATTAATTCACGCCACATGTGCAAGTGACACGTTCTGGTCAATCAAATGCGCCCATGTCAGACTTCAATTTGATTGGTCGGAAAGAGTTTGTTCTTATCATAACTCTTCCCTCCCACAACTATAAATAGGGGTCTTCATAACCCAGAAAAGATACCAGAAGTTATAACAAGAAGCAAGAAAGAGCTCGTGGATCAAACGCTGCAAATTCCTCCACAAGTTTCAAGCTTCAAGCAATCAAGTTCAAGTTCAAGCTCAAGAACGAAGAACAAATCAAGTTCAGGTTCAAGCTCAAGAACGAAGAACAAATCAAAATTCAAGGAGTACTAGTTCAAATCAAAGTTCGTGCTAGTTGAATTAAAGATCATCGTTCGTGGAAACAAATATAGATTCAAGATCAAGCTCAAGGGCCCTTGAATTTATTTACTATTGGAAAGAAGAATCAGAGGATTCATAGAGATTGTACACTCATATTATTTGAAATTAAATACTACGATTGTTGCAATATTTTTTGGTCTTGATTTAATTTTCTCGACACAATTTATTGTCTACAAATTCTGGCACGCCCAGTGGGATAATCTCTACCTCTAATCTCAACTTTTCAATCATCAAAGTTCAAGAACATTGAAATGGCTTCAAAGAAAAACAACTCCAGTTCAACTTCCACTAAGGCTGCTAATTCCAGGTTCTATGTTGATGTGGAAAGTATCATCGATATTACCTTTGGAAGCTTTGGACCAGTTACGAGGAGCAAAGCAAGCTCGTTAGGACAACAAGCACCCCAAGTGTCGTCCGCATCAACCCCTGTTTTCGGATCTTCATTCTCAAAAGGAGCAAGATCTTCCACAAACATACCCGAAAGAGGAAGCGATGCTGCTGAAAAGATCAAGAAAACTCTTGTTCTGGTTGACCTCTCCGGATCCAAGAACTCGGCTGTGAAGGAAGATAATGATGCTTCAAGTGATGGATTCTCCCCACTTACACCGCGTAGCTTGAGCCATTCGAGAATCAATCTGTGTGACAATTTGTAATGACCCGGCCGGTCGTTTCGAGAGTTATAACCCTGTTTTCCCTATTCCTACTTCTTTTTGTGTTATTCAGCTATATTATGTTATATCAGGTTAGTAGGTTCGTGTCCGAAAGGAACTCGGAGTGAAATGAGACACTTAGTCTCATAATTGAAAAATTGAGTTAGAAAAGTGGATCGGATATGGACCTATGTGTAAACGACCTCAGATTTGAATTTTAATAATTCCAATAGCTCCGTATGGTGATTTTGTGCTTAAGAGTATGTCCGAAATATTATTTGAAAGTCCGTAGAGGAATTAGGCTCGAAATGCCGAAAGTTTTAATTTTGAGAAGTTTGACCGGGGGTTGACTTTTTGATATCTGGGTCGGAATCCAATTTTGAAAATTGGAATACCTCTGTTATGTCATTTAGGACTTGTGTGCAAAATTTGAGGTCAATCAGACGTGATTTGATAGGTTTCCAGAGTTGTTTGTAGAAATTAGAAATTTCAAAGTTCATTAGGCTTGAATTGGGGTGTAATTTATGGTTTTAGCGTTGTTTGAGGCGATTTGAGAATTCGACTAAGTTCGTATAATATCTTAGGACTTGTTAGTATATTTGGTTGAGATCCCGATAGCCTCGGGTGAGTTTCGGATGGTTAACGGATCAAAAATTGAACTAGAATAGCTGCTGCAACTTCCTTCTGTTGTAAATTGCTTCTACCAGAAATCGAGCTCAGATGTGAGCCCAGATCGAGCTCAGGGTCGAGGGCCACGATCGAAGACATGATCGAAGGCCTAGGATCGAGAATCAGGATCGAGGGCCAGGATCGAGAACCTCGATCGAAGGCCAAGATTGAGGCAGAATCGAGGATGTTTAGGCAGAATTATAAAAACAGGGACTTCGTCCCATTTGCCATTTTTGACAAATTGGAGCTTGAGGAGAGGAGATTTTTGATATATTTTCAAGGAAAACTTGAGTAAGTCCCTTGTGATCATTTCTACTCCATAATATTGAATTATCATCGAATAATCTGACTAGATTATATGATTTTGAGGTGTAAATCGGAGATTGGAACTTAGAAATTTAGAAATAAGATTTGTATATTTGAGGGTCGAGTTGAGGTCGGATTTTGGTAAAATTGATATGGGTAGACTCGTGGTTGAATGAGCTTTTGAATTTTATAATTTTTGTCGGGTTCCGAGACGTGGGCTCCACGGGCGATTTTTGAGCTAATTTTCAGATCTTTATGGAATAGTCATTATTATCTTGTGGAATTAATTCCAATGAATTTTATTGACTGAAACGAATTATTTGTGACTAGATTCGAGGCATTCGGAGGCCGATTTACGAGGCAAAGGCATAGCAGAGTAAAAAGTTTCACGTTTTGAGGTAAGTAATGATTGTAAATCTAGTCCTGAGGGTATGAAATCCCGGATTTCGTATCATTCTACTATTTTGAAGTGACGCACATGCTAGGTGATAGGCGTGTGGCCGTGCACTGTTGGGGATTTATGACTTGGTCCGTCCCGTAGCAACTGTAAAGTTGCATACTTTGTTGAAACCATTGATACTTATATGTTTTAGAAAGATTTTCTGTAAATTGGGCTGAATACTATGTTTGGGCCTTGCGCTAATGCTGTTTGGACCCTTAAGTTTGTTTCTTACCATCCTCTCACTGTTTTTGATTAAAAATCTATACTCAGTCATGTTTATACTTGTTTACCACATAACTCAGTTTTATGACTCTATTTTGATGCATATAAATATTTTGGGCCGAATGCCCTATTTTACTGAAATGCCCGAGTGGCCTGATTTGTGAGAATGAGTGTGGATCGAGGCTGCCCGCCTGCAACATACTTTATGACTGAGTGAGGCCGAGGGCCTGATTTGTGAGGATGAGTGTGGATCGGGGCTGCCCGCTTGCAGCATACTTTATTATTATCGCACGTGAGTTGTCCGTGCAGATTATAGTGCTTGGGCTGAAGGAGTCCCTCCGGAGTCTGTACACACCCCAGTGAGCGCAGGTACCTACTGAGTGAGAGTGCCGAGTGTTGAGTAACTGGGAGGCAAGAGTGATTATGAGGTATGCCCGAGTGGCAAGAGTGATTGTGAGGTATGCCCGAGTGGCACGAGTGACTGTGAGGTTTGCCCGAGGGGCTGTTTATGATTTCATCATTTTTGCTCACCTTTGCATTGAGTCTTTGTTTGAAAAACTGTTGGAAAAATGTATTTAAATGATTTTTTACTAGAACTATGTTTAAACGAGATGTTTGATTCAAATCCTGATTTTTTAAAGAGCATGTGGTATTTTACTGAAATTTCCTGATACGAACGTTATATGCTTTATTGCTCGTCACTACTGCTCAGTCTTTATTTATTGTTGTTACTTACTGAATTGGCGTACTCACGTTACTCCCTGCACCTTGTGTGCAGATCCAGGTGTAGCTGAACACGGTAGTGGTTATTGAGTGTTCCGGTTGCAGATTTTCTTGGAGATAGCAAGGTAGTTATTTGGTGTTTGCAGCCCCTGCTCTTCTCCCTCTTATCTTCCTCTAGTTGTATTTAGCTATTTTCTTGGCTGAGTTAGCCTTGATATTGTTGGACAGATTGTAGTATATGCTCATGACTAGTGACACCCCGATGTCGGGCTTTTCTTTTCCGTACTTCTGTTTTTCTTTGATTTGAACTCTTTAAATGAAGGTTTATGTTAAATAACCTTGAAATTATCTTTAAAATAAAAATATCGGTTTGTTTTGGAAATGAGTCAGCTTGCTTAGTTCCATGATAGGCGCCATCACGACAGAGGTTAGTTTTGGGTCGTGACACAATCCATGCTACTCCCCATCATCTACAACAATCATGCAAGCCATGGTGACAAATACTTCATCTGTGGAAGAGCAGTTGGCGAACTTGACGGAAGCGATCGCTGGCTTGACCAAGTGTATGCAAAATCAAGATGCTAGAATTGACAAGCTAACAGACAGGGTGGGAATCTTGATGGAAGAAGAATTCACCCATACACCTGGCAAGCTCCCAGAAGTTCTAGAGATTGATTCTCCCCCGATACGAATAGCATCCGCTAAGGCTATCCCTGTCTCATCTGAAAGGATAATTCTCATCGATCAACTGAAGGAGTTCATTGAAGGAACTATTAAGAATAAATATGAAGTTGCTGCCAAGTCCTCCCTTACATACACAAAGCCTTACATACAAGGATCAATATGTTGAAGATGCATGTTGGCTATCAACCGCCAAAGTTTCAACAGTTTGATGGTAAAGGCAATCCAAAGTAACATGTGGCGCACTTCGTTGAGATATGCAACAACGTTGGGACTTATGGATATTACCTTGTCAAACAGTTTGTCTGCTCGCTAAAAGAAAATTCTTTTGATTGGTATACGGACCTCGAGGCGGGATCTATTGATAGCTAGGATCAACTAGAGTAAGAGTTTCTCAATCGCTTTTATAGCACAAGGCGCACTGTGAGCATGGTGGAACTCACAAATACTCGTCAGCGGAAGGGTGAACCAGTTATCGACTTTATCAATTGTTGGAGGAACGCAAGCCTCAACTGTAAAGATAGGCTTAGTGAAGCTTTTGGCATAGAGATGTGCATCCAAGGCATACATTGGGGATTGCGCTACATTTTGCAAGGTATCAAGCCTAGCACATTTGAAGAACTTGCAACTCGTGCCCATGACATGGAATTGAGCATGGCCTCCGCTGGAAATGAAAGGCTACCCATCTATGAATATCACAAAGGGAATGACAAGCAAGAAGTCAGAAAATAGAGTAAGTTTGTACTAAGATCTGAAAACAAAGAAGCTATAAATGTCAACACATCACCTGTGAAGTTCACGACGAAGGTGAGCAAGAAGCAGAGTATGAAATCCACTTCGTTTCAAGATAAGCCAAGTGGAAAGTTGACTCTAAAAGAAATGCAAGAGAAAGAGTACCCATTTCTGGATTCTGATGTGCCAGCCATTTTCGAAGAACTCCTCGAGTTAAATCTCATTGAGCTTCCGGAGATGAAGCGGACAAATAAAGCTGGGAAAACTAATGACCCAAATTACTGCAAATATCATCGACTTGTGAGCCACCCTCTGGAGAAATGCTTTGACTTCAAGGACAAAGTTATGGACTTGGCTCGTGAAAAGAAAATCGTGCTTGAGGATGAGAAGGCAAGCGCAAACCAAGTCTCTATCATATTTGGCTCATTCAGTCCAGACAAATTATGTAGTTTTAAAGAAAGTAAAGATGAAGAATTACTGGAGAACAACAAAGTTGAAGACGATCAACCTGAGGATGAAGTAGGTTGGATGTTGGTGACTTGTCATAGGCACCACAGAAGAAGCCCACGAAAAGAATCAATAGAACAGCCAACAAGGAAAATGATGGTAAAAATACCAAGGAGATGGAATCCAGTTAAGCACTTAAAGAAAGCAAAAATGGAGGTGCACCAGCCTCAAAATCCACGACATCCAGTGACGTTGGAGGAGTTTTTACCAAGTTGGTTCCGTACGAAGATTTCCCATGGGGGTATTGATGCCTCCTGTTTCCATGCTGATGAAGGGGAAGAAAAGAGTGATGACCTACCATTGTCACCATCTTCAGAAAAGCTCATCGAGTCCACTCCTCAAGAAGTTAATGCTTGTAAGTAAATAGTCATGTTCACAAATGACGATCTTCTGCTAGGTGACACTCTTCACAACCGCCCATTATACCTGGTTAGCTATATATGTGATGAAAGGGTAAATCAAATTTTGGTTGATGGAGGATCCTCAGTGAACATTTTGCCAATTTGCACTATGAAAGAACTTGGTATCCCCATGAACGAACTCTCAGAAAGTTGTGTGATGATCCAAGGATTCAACCAAGGGGGGAAAAGAGCCATAGGTGCGATCAGGTTGGAAATCACCATTGAAGATAAGTAATCAAGTGCATGGCTACATGTGATCGATGCAAAGACTTCATACAACGCCTTGCTCGGAAGGCCTTGGATACATGAGAATAAAGTGGTTCCATCTACCTACAATCAATGTTTGAAGTACTACGAGGGTGAAGTCGAGAAGAAGATAGTTGCTGATGATGAGCCATTCACCGAGGCTGAGTCACACTTCACCGATGCAAAGTTTTACTTGAAGAACTGCATTGTGAAGGAGCTAAAAGCTAATGATGGCATGAAAAGCAAGAATGACGAGCCCACAACTAAAAGAGCTGAGGTGATTGCTGGTAGAGCTAAAGCTATTACTGAGGAGGTACAACCCAATGCGAATAAATCTCATAGAGGGGATATTGCGTCTTATGGCAAGAAAGTAAGTCTTGCACTCCAATATGTCCCTAAAAGAAATAAAGATGAAGGCGAATCATCTAATCTCCAAACTAACATGCTAAAGGAGTTAACTCTTCCGGTAAAACGAATTGAGGCAGTAAAGTTTTCCTCAAAGCCACTTGCAGGGTTTGTAGCCAAAAATCATTTGCAGAATATGGCACTCCCTACAAAGCGAACAGATGAAGGTTTTGATCCTAATGCTTACAGGCTATTTGCAAAAACTGGATACAATCCCAATGAGCCGTCAAAGTTAGGAAAGCTCCCATAAGAAGTTGCGACGAGGCAACTACGTGAAGGTTTGGGATACAAGCAACCGTCATCAGTGCGCATCTCCATAAGAAGGGTGAGCAACAATTATATCACTGTAGAAAATGAATCTGCCGCTTCTAACAAGCCTTATGTCTTTGATCGACTTGGAAAATCAACTGTGAGAACTTCTGTATTTGAGAGATTGGGTCCACTAAAGAAGGGGAATAAGTTCCAGAGAAATTATCTAAATACAAAAACAACCGCTTTGCCCAAAATTCAGAAGATCTCTAAAGATTTCCAAAGTTTTGGTTCCTTCTAGAATGCAGCGACAAACAAAAGTCATGGTTTCGTGTGATGAGGTACTGAAGGTGAAGCCATACACTGTGGTCTATACTAAAGAACATGATGAAGACGAAAAAAGTGTGGGTTCTTCGTATCATGTTACTGCACAAGGCGAGCATGGTGTTTTATCTCTAATGGAGGATGATGAGAAATTGGACGATATCACAGTGTTATCACATATCCTTCAACGATGGGGACCCTCAAGAAGATGAAGATGAGAAAGATGCTCCACCTGAACTTGAAGAAGGAGTGAAGACTACAGTTGATGCCTTAAAAGAAGTTAACATTGGCACCGATGAAGAACCAAGACCCACCTACCTAAGTGCTTTACTAGAAGTGGATGAAGAAAGTACTTATATTGAGTTACTCAAGGAGTTTAGGGATGTCTTTGCTTGGAGCTACAAAGAGATGCCTGGCTTGGACCCGAAAGCAGCAGTCCATCACATTGCCATCAAGAATGGTGCTCACCCTGTTAAACAAGCCCAAAGGCGCTTTAGGCCGGACTTGGTTCCCTTGATTGAAATCAAAGTTAACAAACTCATCGAAGCTGGCTTTATTCGTGAAGTTAAATACCCAACATGGGTTTCAAGTATTATCTCTGTAAGGAAGAAGAATAGATTCGAGTGTGCGTCGAATTCAGGGATCTCAACAATGCGTGTCCAAAAGATGAATTACCGCTTCCTATTCCAGAGCTGATGATCGATGCTACTATTGGTATGAGGCAATGTTGTTTATGGATGGTTTGTCAGGCTATAACCAAATTTGCATGGCACCAAAAGATGAATAGCTTACTGCATTCCGCACCCCCAAGGGTATTTATTGCTACAGGGTAATGTCTTTTGGCTTGAAGAACACTGGTGCTACTTATCAAAGGGCTATGTAGAATATTTTTGATGACCTTCTACACAAAAATGTCGAATGCTTTGTGGACGACTTGGTGGTAAAATCAAGAAAGAGAGGCGACCACTTGAAAGACTTGAGAATGGTGTTTGAGTTGCTCCGAAGGTACCAACTTAGGATGAATCCATTGAAATGTGCCTTTGGAGTTACTTCTGGAAAGTTCCTTGGTTTCATTGTCCGACATCGAGGGATTGAAATTGATCAAGCCAAAGTAGATGCAATCTTGAAAATGCCTGAGCCTCGGAATATTCACGAATTGAAAAGTCTGCAAGAAAAGTTAGCGTACCTTAGGAGATTCATCTCAAACCTAACTGGGAGGTGCCAACCATTCAGTCGCCTTATGAAGAAAGGTGTCCCTTTCAAATGGGACCAAGCGTGTAGCAATGCCTTTGAGAGCATTAAATCATACTTGATGAAGCCTCCGGTTTTAGCAGCCCCTATACTTGGAAAGCCGTTGATACTATATATTTCAGCACAAGAAAGGTATGTTAGAGCGATGTTAGCTAAAGAAAATAGTGAAGGGAAAGAAAACTCTCTTTACTACTTGAGCAGGATGATGACACCAAACGAGCTAAATTATTCGCCAATTAAAAAGTTGTGTTTGGCGCTAGTCTTCTTAATTCAAAAGTTAAAGCACTACTTTCAATCTCATGTTGTTCTTCTTGTTTCTAAAGCAAATCCTATCAAGTTCGTGATGTCAAAACTTGTTCTTAGTGATCGACTAGCGAGATGGTATCTCCAATTTCAACAATTCGAGATTTTGTACATCCCTTAAAAGGCTGTAAAAGGACATGAATTGGCAGACTTCTTGGCAGATCAACCTATACCTGATGATTGGGAGCTAACTGACAAACTACCTGATGAGGACGCAATGGTCGTTGAAGTTCAATCTCCATGGAAGATGTACTTTGATGGTGCTGAGCATCGTGGATGAACCGGTGCTGGTGTAGTATTTATCACTTCTCAAGGTGATGTTCAGCCCTACTCTTTTATGTTGACGCAACTCTACTCTAACAACTTTGCTAAGTATCAAGCACTAATACTTGGGCTTGGAATGGCTGTCGAAATGAAGCGGTTGCAATTGCAAGTCTTTGGTGACTCTCAGTTGGTGATCAACCGGCTTTTAGGTAGTTACGAGGTTAAGAAACCTGAACTACGCCCATATCATGATTATGCTAAAATATTAATGGGATGGGTCGGTGACGTGACTATTCAACATGTGCCAAGGAAAGAAAATAAGAAGGCTAATGCTTTAGCTACCCTAGCTTCGTCGTTAACCCTGCCTGATCAAGCGCAAGTTATTGTCTGCCAAAAATGGGTAGTACCGCCGTCAAATGGGGTTGAAGGTGAAGGAAATGAACTCAATCATCTTGTCGTTGTTTCTGAAGCTAAGAAAGAAGAATGGCGATAACCCATTATTGACTACTTAAGCTATGGGATACCTCCAGAAAATCCGAGGAGAAGGACTGAAATCCGTCGTCGTTCACCTTGCTTCCTTTACTACAAAGATACTCTATACAGAAGGTCATTCGAGGGAGTACTCTTTCTAAGAAGCACTCCAAGCTTTGCAAGAGGCACATTCTGGGGTATATGGGTCATATCAATCTGGACCAAAGCTCCACTTCCATATAAAAAGGATGGGATATTATTAGCCAACGATGGTAAAAGATTGCTTGGACTACGCTCGAAAATGTAAGGCTTGTTAATTCCATGCAAATTTTATTCATCAACCTCCTGAAGTGTTGCACCCGACTGTGGCATCTTGGCCGTTTGACGCTTGGGGATTGGATGTTGTTGGACCACTGCCAAAATCCTCTGGTGGGTACCTATACATCTTGGCTACAACTGACTACTTCTCAAAATGGGTTGAAGTTGTTGCTCTTAAGGAGGTAAAGAAGGAAAATGTTGCAAGTTTCATCCGAGTAAACATAATCTATCACTTTGGCATTCCTCATTACATAATAACGGATAATGGAAATCCATTCGATAATAGGTTGATGAACAAGATTTGTGATATCTTTAGCTTCAAGCAATGTAACTCTTCGATGTACAATGTTGCCGCTAATGGTCTAGCTGAGGCATTCAACAAAACTCTATGCAACTTGTTAAATAAACTCGTCTCCAAATCCAAACGAGATTGGAATGACCATATGGAAGAAGCTCTATGGGCATATAGGACGACTCACCACACGCCAACACAAGTGACTCCTTATTCACTCATTTATGGAGTCGAAGTCGTCTTGCCACTCGAGCGTCAAATACCTTCATTATGACTGGCTATTCAAGAAGGGATCACTGATGAAGAAAATGCTCGACTTCGATTAGTAGAGTTGGAGGCTCTTGATGAGAAGAGGTTGGAAGCTCAACAGAGTCTTGAATGTTATCAAGCTCGATTGTCTCGCACCTTCAATAAAAGAGTTCGCCCAAGATCCTTTCAAGTAGGAGATCAAGTCTTTGCCGTACGAAGACCCATAATTACTTCCCATAAAACTGTAGGGAAGTTCACTTCAAAATGGGATGGGCCATATGTCGTACAAGAATCTTACTCAAATGGCGCTTACAAGCTAGTTGATACAGATGGCATGAGAATCAGCCTTATCAATGGCAAGTTTTTGAAGAAGTATTATCCTTGAAGTTGCAACGCTCCTTGACGCATGAGCTTAAACTGCATGTTCCTACGCTCCTGGACCGCATGAGTCTAAACTGTGTACGTCCCACCACAAAAAAAGGGTCCGCTAGGTTGAAAACCTCGAAAAGAGGCAGCCTAGGCAAAAGATAGGACATAAAATAAAGAGTCCACTAGGTTAAAAACCTCAAAAGAGGCAGCCTAGAAAAAAGTTAGGACATAAAAAAAAATTTGCTAGGTCAAAAACCTCGAAAGGGGCGGCCTAGGCAAAAGTTAGGACATAGAAAAATAAAATAAAAAAAATAAGAAATAAAACCACACATTCTGAACTACGGTATGACTTGATCCTCTTTACCGAGGTACGTAGGCTTCTTAGAGTTTCATTCTGAGTTCAATCACATAAGTTCAAAAGATATATATTGCCCTAGTCGTTGTCTAAATAAAGTATGATGGAAGTAATTCATTCAAACAACACTTGAAAATCAGGCTGAAATTTCATTCTTCTTTTGAACTTTGGATCTCATATGACTTAGAGGGGGGCAAGCCTTCATGATAAACTAATTGCTTCAATAGGGCGATTATAGTCTTTTAGGAGGCTACTAAGTATTTGCACTGAAGTTAAAGGATTTATTATGTCTTCATGTTCACCAAATCTTTAAGTCCTCCGGTCTTCAAGTTTGCTGCTCTTCAAGTTGAAATGTTTAAACCCTCCAAGTCTCCAAGTTGAAGTCTTCAAGTTCGTCGGTCTTCAAGTTGAAGTCTCCAAGTTGAAATCTTCAAGTCCGTCGGTCTTCAAGTTGAAGTCTTCATGTTCGCCACTCTTCAAGTTGAAGTATGCAAAATCCGCCAAATCTTCAAAGTTTTCAAATATTCAAGTCAATGTCGTCAAATCCACGAAGTCTTCGAGTTGAAGCTTTATAATTTTCCAATCTTAAGGTGGACATATGAGTCCCTTTTGCACCTTAAGTTGGCCTCTTCGTGGGTTTGTCCTTAAAAGGAAACTATAACTTTCTAATCTTAAAGTGGACATATAAGTCCCTTTGCACCTTAAGTTTGCCTCTTCGTGGGTTTGTCATTAAAAGGAAACTATATTTTCCAATCTTAAGGTCGACATGTAAGTCTCTTGAGAGTAATCTCTCCGCTAGTCGGGGCACATTGAGAGTAATCTCTCCTACAGTTGAGGCACATTGAGAGTAACCTCTCCGATAGTTGGAGCACATTGAGAGTAATCTCTCCGATGGTCGGGTAATTTTGAGAGTAATCTCTCCGATAATCGAGCCACATTGAGAGTAATCTCTCCGATAGTCGAGGAACATTGCGAGTAATCTCTCTGATAGTCGGTGCACATTGAGAGTAATCTCTCCGATAGTCGGGTCATTTTGAGAGTAATCTCTCTGTTAGTCTAACCACATTGAGAGTAATCTCTCCGATAGTCAAGCTACATTGAGAGTAATCTCTCCGGTAGTCGAGCTACATTGAGAGTAATCTCTCCGATAGTCGGGTCACCTTGAGAGTAATCTCTCCGATAATTGGGCCATGAGAGTAATCTCTCCGATATTTGGGCAAGAATGAGCACCCATCCCTTCACACCCTAAGATCACCATCTTCATGCAAGAGCTCGTCCTACTATTCTTGACCTACAAAAAAAAAGAGACAAAAAAAATACGATGAAAAAAAGTTCTTACCTCACGGGTGCTGGCAAGTTGAACCCAAAAGTTCATGCAAAGACTGCTTCTTAATATTGAAACTAAAGAGCATGGTGCTAGATATAACAGTGAATGGCGGCTATCCATAATAGTTTATCACGATGTGGGACGCGGTTACTACTCCTAATGGAAATAGATTATCATTATCCGGCGAGAAATTAGCTAAACCTACTTGGAGATGTGACGTAGACATGGCAAACTTCATTAGGGGCGATGGTTGATTCTAATATAAACTCCAAAAGAAGCAGGAAAGCAAATTTCATGGAAGTGCAACCACTTTCACTCGTACTTATCCTTTTAGAGTTATTGGTCATTGAAGAATCTGAAGTAATTGAGATGACACCAAATAAGTGGTAGGAAATGTATTTGGACCAAGAAATGCATGTGATGCTACGTGTTTATCCCCGTGAAGATGCTTAGTATGAAATTTTCCAACTCCTAAAACTGTGTAGCGTCATAAATGTTGTTTTAAACATTTCAAGCGAACAACCAAATGATTAAAGGGATCTGTTATTCCACAAGTACTTGGAATATAAAGGCTACAGTATGATGGAAAATAAATGATGTCGTACCAATACTTCAATCCTTGTCTAGGTTCTAACATAGTTATCCACACGACAAGTTTTGAAGTAGGGGCATTTGTAGGTAATTAAATTTTTATTGAATTTCAATTCATAAGAAATTTGAATTTAATCTCAAATTGAATATATTTAGTCCAAATAAATATTATGGTCTAATATAATTGAATTAATTATATAAGTTTAATACATATGGGTTAAATAAATAGGTCCAAATCTACCGGAGTAGCCCATTTGATTGGGCTACAAGCGATGGGCCCACTTCATTAGGCCCAAGATGACACCTTCCTAGAGGCCCAGTGCCACGTGTCAAATAACGTGGCACGCCAAGTCAAATAGAAGAGCCAATAGGATCATGCCACGTGTCAAAATAACAAGGCATGCCAAGTCACATTAAAATGCCAATTAATTCGCGCCACATGTGCAAGTGACATATTCTGGTCAATCAAATGTGCCCATGTCAGACTTCAATTTGATTGGTCGGAAAGAGTTTGTTCTTATCATAACTCTTCCCTCCCACAACTATAAATAGGAGTCTTCATAACCCAGAAAAGACACCAGAAGTTATAACAAGAAGCAAGAAAGAGCTCGTGGATCAAACACTGCAAATTCCTCCACAAGTTTCAAGCTTCAAGCAATCAAGTTCAAGTTCAAGCTGAAGAACGAAGAACAAATCAAGTTCAAGTTCAAGCTCAAGAACGAAGAACAAATCAAGATTCAAGGAGTACGAGTTCAAATCAAAGTTCATGCTAGTTGAATTCAAGATCATCATTCGTGGAAACAAATATAGATTCAAGATCAAGCTCAAGGGCCCTTAAATTTATTTACTATTGGAAAGAAGAATCAGAGGATTCATAGAGATTGTACACTCATATTATTTGAAATCAAATACTACGATTGTTGTAATATTTTTCGGTCTTGATTTAATTTTCTCGACGCAATTTATTGTCTACAATATATATCCTAAAATTTTGAGCTCCGGAACTTATTGGTAATAATTCTACGAAAAAGGATAAAAAATACAACTAACGTATTGAAAATAATTGACAAATACGCTTTGTTAAACTTTTTGGGTCATAAATACTCTCCCTCAAATTTTCAAGTTGATGGTGATGGAAAAAGAGCAGCTTATATATAAAAATAATTGCAATTTTAAATCTCAAAAGGCAAGAAAAATAAAATTCAAATAAAATTTATATAGGAAATTTTATTTAAAAAGTTGCTATTATTAAATTTTAGCTCTACACCACCAATTTTATTAAGTCACGATTATGCTCATAATATTTTCTACAAACTGAAAACCATCAAACGGACTATCCATGTAAATCTTTGTCTTTATTTGTTGAAGTGTTGCGAACTGAAAACCATCAAACGGACTATCCATGTAAATCTTTGTCTTTATTTGTTGAAGTGTTGCAAAACACGTTGCCCCGGATCACATTAGATATATCCAGGTTCCTTAAAACTGGTAGCGGTATGTTTTGAATACCTCGATTCATATGAACGGTTCTTGTGGTGATGTATTGTGTGCCTTGAAGGTGTTTGACGAACAACTTGTTTGGATCGTTGTTACCCAGTATCGTATTGTATTGTTGATTGTATTGTATTGTTAAATTTATTATTCCGGAACAATAAAAAATTCCATTTTTTGAAATAACCGATTTGATGTGATGAGATCGTTTCCTATTTTTCTTTCTAATTATGCCATAACTTATTACTTTATAATTCTATTTTACCCTTTACCTTTTTTTTTATTTTAAATAATAGCAAAGTCTCTCTCTCATATAATTTTATAATAGAATTCTACGTGAAGTCTAATAACCTATATAAATTCTCAAAGACAGCATCCCAAATATAAGCTATATATGTGAAGTCTAATAACGTGAAAATCTCGTTGCTTCTGCCGCTTCCAAACTCTTCAGGTATAGGTTTTCCCTAACTTTTATTTTATTCTTTCTTCTACTTTGATTTGTAATTTCAATTCTAATTACTTTATCTCCAATTAGCTTTATGATATTGGTTGTTAGAAAATATTACTTATGATATAAATTCTAAATGGAGTCTACTTAACATTTTTTTTTATTTATTATTATGATCTAATTACGAACATAGTGTACTTATTATTATTTTTAATATTATTAACTTGTTCCACTAATTTCGATAGGATTTACATGGATTTAATTGCTTAACTTATATATAAGATATAATTGGTGATAAATTAGTAGAAAGTGGTTTTCTTAAATAAGTTTTATGTGTAATTCTTGATAAATTAAATATTTAAAACAATTGAGGATATTTTAGTAAACTTATCAGTTACTGTACAGTACGATACAGTCAAACCAAACAGCAAAATGTTATTTAACACCAATAAATAATACAGTCTATCCAAATATTGTATTCATAAAACAATATGATACAATACAATACAGTACAATACGATACATTATAAAACGATGTGAGGAACTTAGTGTCCTGGAATTCTATGTTGGGTGGATATGAGAAATGTGGGTATGTGATTTTGATGAGAAAGGTGTTTGATTTAATGCACAAAGATGTGTGTCCACGGACGTGAGAGTTGCCCACGAAGAAAAAGTTTGCTTTATCATTTCTTTAATGTTCTCCAGAGCGAGTCTTGTTGTGTCTGCCCAATATAGCCTACAATTCTAGACGTTGTGTTGACACCACTAATTCATTTATGCCCTTTTTGGCTGGCTGGATAATGTCATGGTCAGGCGGAAAGGCTTGTTAATAAATTTGAAACAATAAATTAGACTTCGAATTAATGATTGATCATTTTGCATGCATTGCAACTCTGACTTACTCAAAGCCAAGAAAATTCGATAATCATTGTGAAATGACCGTCTCGCCGACTACTTGCCCTTTTTCCTACACTATTGATATCTCTAGTCTCTAGTGCCATACATCTCTCGTTTACGAGAGATACTCGTAACTCGCAGCTTGAGTAATTGAATCTCCTTGCTAACGTTGTAAAATTTGGTCTCTTTCCTACAAATACAAGCGTAAGTCTTAAGACGACTACCATATCCATCATCCAAGTTGTATGTCTCCTATATAGCGACAACGTCATTAGCAACAACGTTGATTTCAAATATCCAATGTTGTACTCTTTGATCTTCAACTTGCTTCAACTGCAAATGATACAAAGTCATTAACCATCTTCAAGAGTCGTGGTTTTCCTCTAATTAGAGCTGGAAAAAAAGGGATGTGCAGAAAATACTGGAATACAAATTTGAAAACCGAAGAAAGAGATATAGACACAGAAGCAGAACATATAAAATTAATAACAAAAATCAAATAGAAGTAACAGAAGCCTTGATTTTGACTTTGGTTGCAGAATAGTACTTGTTTATTTTGTGGCTTGAATTATTTTCTTGTATTTTTAGGAAATCCATAATCCCTATTAGTTTGGAAAAACCCATTGTTCTAATAGATTTGGGAAAGTAAAACCTATTGTCCTTGTCAAATTGGGAAACATTTCTCTTATAGGTTTGAGACTATTTGGAATCTATATATAGGGGTTGTAGTTGGAGATTCTATAAATTGTACTGGACTTTTCTTCTCATTCATAGTGGAAAACTCTCTCTGCTTCTTCCCCGAGGATTAGGCTTAACCGAACCTCGTTAAATCCTTGTGTTGATTTTTTTTTTTTCTATTTGCTTTGTGTGTGATTGTGTGCTAGTTAACTCACGATCTTCCGCAACAATTGATATCAGAGCAAGGTTCGGGTTTCTAAATATAATCTAGGGTAAAGATGTCTTCATCATCTTCAACAAAGTACTAAGTAGAAAATTTTGACAAGGGTTCTAGTTTCAGTGTATGGAAGATTATGATGAAATCGTCCTTGCTGTTACAAGGGTTATGGAAGGCAATTGATGAAGATTTTCCTGAATATATGAAAGATATAGAGAAGGCAGGCCTAAAGGAGAGGGCTTTGAGTGCGATCTTCATGAGCATTACAGATAGCGTTCTTTGGGAAATTGCTGAAGAAACTTCTGTAGCAACAACATGGAAGAAGCTGGAAGATCTGTATTCTAAGAACTTGCTGACAAATCGCCTCTACCTTAAAAAGAGGTTATACAATATCTGTATGAACGAAGGTACACCTGTTAAAACTCACCTTGATGAGTTTAATTCAATTATAATGGACCTGAAGAATGTGGATATCAAAATTGAGAGTGAGGATCAGGCCTTGATTGTGTTATGTTCTTTACCACCGTCTTATGATACTTTTGCTGATAAGCTGCTATATGAAAATGACAATATTTCACTGAAAGATGTTGGTAATGCACTAAAATCTAAAGAGTTAAAAAGAGCTTTCCAGACAGCAGAACTGAGGGTGAGGGTCTTGTGAGTAGAGGAAGAACACAACAAAAGAAATTTAACAGGAAAAAGTCAACTGCCAGATCGAAGTCTAGAGCAAGGAAGTAGAACTGTTATGAGTGCGGGGAGCAAGGTCACTACAAGAGAGATTGTCCAAGTTGAAAGATTAAAGAGGGAAGCAGAAAATAGATAATTCGGCAAATGTTGTTGACACTGGTAATAATTCTGACAATAGTAATTATGTAGGGGAAGTCTGTGCCGTAAGTTCTAGTCGTGGGAAGAATTCCCTGGTTCTTGATTCTGGTGTTACTTTCCACATATGTCCACACAAGAATTTGTTTGCAACTTACAAGCATATCAATGAGACTATATACATGGGAGATGATAATCCATTACCAGTAGAGGGGATTAGTAAAGTCAAATTGAGAATGTTAGATGGTATAAGTTTCACTCTGAGAATAGAATACTTATAGTGTGTAAAGGCTCTATGATACTCATGGAGGGTAAACTGCATTCTAAATTATATCATCTCCAAACAGTGTATTTAAAGGGGAAGCTGTTGTAACTTATGAGAAAAGTGATCTAAATCAGTCTCAGTTGTGGCACTTACGACTTGGGTATATGAGTGAAATGGGATTGTCTTTTTTGAGCAAGCAGAATTTGTTGGATGGTTACAAAAATCAAGTTCGAATTTTTATGAGCATTGTGTGTTTGGTAAACAGACAAGGGTAAAATTCAGTAAGAAGGCAGAGCACAAGACCAGAGACAAGTTAGAGTATATACATTTATACTTGTGAGGTCCAAACAGAGTACCCTCCAAAGTGGTGCCAGGTATTTTATGACTTTGATTGATGATTAGTCAAGGATGGTGTGGGTGTATTCTCTGAAAACAAAAGATGAGGCATTTCCTACATTTGTTAAATGGAAAACGATGGTTGAAAGGCAGACAAAAAGAAAAGTTAAGCGTCTTTGAACTGACAATGGGTTAGAATTTTGCAATTCTGAGTTCAATAACAATAATTTCTGCAACAGAGAGGGCATAGCGAGACACCGCACTTGTAACAGAACACCACAACAAAATAGTGTTGCAGGACGTATGAATAAAATGCTTTATGATAGGGCATGAAGCATGCTTTCACACTCATGTGTTAGCAAGGATTTTTGGGCTGAAGTAATCAATACAACGTGTTATTTGGTCAACAGATCTCCATCCACATCTATTGAGTTCAAAACTCCTTTTGAGGTATGGTCCAGTTCGCCTGCTGATTATTCAAATTTAAAGATATTTGGTTGTCCTGCTTATGCTCATGTGAGGGATGGAAAACTTGAGCCGAGGGCAAAGAAGTGCATATTTCTAGGGTATGCAACTGGAGTGAAAGGTTAAAAGTTGTTTGTTTAAGAGGTGGAGAATGTAACGACCCGACTTGTCGTTTTAAGAATTAACGCCCTGTTCAGTGACTTAAGATCTCGAGAAGCTTCATAATATGTATTATGATCCGCGGGTGTGGTCGAGTTTGATTTACTGAAGATTCAGAATTAAATTAAAAGAACAATCCTTATTTAGAAGTTTAAATGAAAAGAGTTGACTGGAGAGTTGCCTTTTGAGTAAACAACTCCGAAATAGAATTTTGATGATATCAATAGCTCCGTATGGTGATTTTGGACTTAGAAGCGTGTCCGGAAAATTATTTGGAGGTCCGTAGTGGAAGTAAGCTTGAAATGGCAAAAAATTAAATTTTGGGAAGTTTGACCGAGGGGTTGACTTTCTGATATCGAGGTCGAAATCTTATTCTGGAAATTTGAATAGCTTTGTTATGTCATTTATGACTTGTGTGCAAAATTTAAAGTCATTCCGGATTAATTTGATATGTTTCGGCACAAGATATAGAATTTGAAAGTTCAAAGTTCATAGATTTTGATTTGAGGTGCGATTCATCGTTTTGATGTTGTTTGATATAATTTGAGGCCTCAAGTAGGTCCGTGTTATGTAATAAAACTTGTTGGTATGTTCGGACGGGGTCCCGAGGGTCTCGGGTGAGTTTCGGATGCTTAACGGATCGAATTTGGATTTGGAGGAGGAGCTGAAGCAACTGGGTTACTGGTGTGATCGCACCTGCGCGAAAAAGGGCTGCAAGTGCGAGCTCGCGGATGCGAGGAATGATTCGCAGAAGCGAAAATGCATGGGCTGTACAGGCACCGTGGGTGCGAAAAAATCATCGCGGGTGCGAAAAAAATAATCGTGGGTGCGAAGACCGCGGGTGCGAAGAAATCATTGCGGGTGCGCAGACCGCAGGCGCGAAGAAATTATAGCGGGTGCGAAGACCGCAGGTGTAAAGAAATTACCGCGGGTGGGAAGACCGCATGTGCGAAAAAATCACCGCGGGTACGAAAATCCTGGACGGAATGTTAAAAACAGAGGGGTTCCGAGTTTTGCCATTTTTGGGCCTTCAAGCACGGTTTTTGGGGCGATTTTGAGAGAGAATTCAAGGGAAACTTGAGGTAAGTCACTTGTGATCATTTCTACTTCATAATATTGAATTATCATCGACTAATCCGACTAAATTACATATTTTTGAGATGTAAATCGGGGGTTTGAATTTAGGGATTTGAAAATAAGATTTGAAGATTTGGAGGTCGAGTTGAGGTCGGATTTTGGTAAAATTAGTATGGTTGGACTCGTGGTTGAATGGGCTTTCGGATTTTGTAACTTTTGTCGGGTTTCGAGATATGGACCCCACGGACAATTTTTGAGCTAATTTCGGATTTTCTTTGTTGGAAAATTAGTATTTTCTTATGGAATTAATTTCAATAAATTTTATTGACCGAATCGAATTATTTGTGGTTAGATTCGAGGTGTTTGGAGGTCAAATTCAAGTAAGAAGGCGATTATGAAATATTGGCATAACTTCAAAAAGGTAAGTATCTTGCCTAACCTCGAGTCGGGGAATTATCCTTAGCCATTAAGTCTCATGTGGAAATTATGTAATTGAAAACCATGTACGCGAGGTGACGAGTACGTACTTGGTTTATATGTGCAAATTATATCGGTTGAAATTCGTAGACGCCCTTAAGTATTAAGTTGGGAAATTGTTGTAACTTATTAAATCCCTTATTTGTCATGCCTCATTCTTTGTTTGCCGAGGTTGTTTTTATAGGATAAATTGGTATGATTGTCACTTGACTTTTATGTGAACTCTGTGTTTGTTTGAGTTGCCATTTTTTTTTATGGAAAACACTTTCATTATTGATTTTACCTATAAATAATTAAAATAAAAAATTTAGTTAATAAGATGAATTACTTTTCAGTTCACGTTATGGAAAATTTGGTATTGAATTATAAAGGCCGTGAATTATATATCTTGTGCCGAAATACATCAAATCAATTCGGAATGACTTCAAATTTTTCACACAAGTCATAAATGACATAACGAAGCTATTCCAATTTCCAGAATCAGATTCCGACCTCGATATCAAAAAGTCAACCCCCCGGTCAAACTTCTCAAAAATTCAACTTTTGGCATTTCAAGCCTAATTCCAGTACGGACCTCCAAATAATTTGCCGAACACGCTCCTAAGTCCAAAATCACCATACGGAGCTATTGGAATCATCAGAATTAAATTCCAAGGCCGTTTACACATAAGTTGACATCCAATCACTATTTTAACTTAAGATTTAAACCTTGGAACTAAGTGTTCCAATTCATTTCAAAACCTCACCGGACCCGAACCAATTGCCCCGGCAAGTCACACAATAACTGTAAAGCCCAAATTGAGAAGTAAATGGGGAAACTGGGTTGTAATACTCAAAACGACCGGCCGAGTTGTTACATTCTCCCCCACTTAAACATATGTTCGTCCTCGAACGTGCCAAGAGTTGTTTCCAAGCCATCAAACCACTGTTCCATCTTACCACACACGTACCCGAAGGTGAACCCGCGTGACCCTATTCCATATAGGCTTGACAACACAATCCAACTGAATTTATTAATTTAACTCTAACCCATAAACCTTGGAATTTAATTTCCAACCTTTAGAATTTCTTTCAAGACACAAGTCTTACATTTATACACCGTATAAATTCGAACAAGTTGCATCGAGCTATAACTATAACCACGGATATAATCAACCAACATATTACACAACTCGCATGCTCGTAGCACCATTCCTGATTGCAGTGACTCTCCAAAACCAACCGCATACTAGTATTAAACCCATATTGAACCAAAACTCATCCCAAAGACTTCATACACTGTTGATAATAAAGAAACACGCGAAATTTCATGACCACTTACCAGATCAACAAGTCACGGAGCCCTATCGCCCCAACCAGAACCATAATCCCTTTCTGAGCTGACTTTCAATATTATACTCCCGAATATACCGAAATCAAACCTGATAGTACCCATTCTAGGTCCAATGACCTTATATTACTAAACACAATTGTTCCATAGACATGCCTTACCAATATAAATCAGAGCCACAACTCGTGCCATCCGTGCACCAATACGCAACAATTCAAATATACCTAGTCATGGAAAAAATGACTCAAATGAGAGAACTGTCCCTCCAGATTAACAAGTACCTCCACAACGAAACGCTGAAAATTCATCACACACCGTAGAACCATCACTCGATTTTAACACGAGGTTCATATTATATACTCCGAGCCACCATGCTCCGAATCAATTACCACGGAGAGGCAAATGACAAAAAAAATGCCATACAAAAACCTGAAAGAACATAACCATTACGCAATCGATCATGCAATACCCAAATACTCATCACGCTCAACTTCCACTATAGAGCTCAAATAGAACCGCACCATTTGTGCACATAACCAATGAATCACAACTCCTCGTAGAATAAAGGAGTAACTCACATATCATTTGAGAACATGAATAAGTTCAACATCAACCAAATGACACATCCCTCAATAATAGCAGTATGGAGCCAACTATTCTGGCTCGGTGTAGAATACACATCTTAATTGGGCCTACCTATGGACCCCCAAATTAACTCGGGTTACCCACAAATAGATAAAAATTCTTCCGAAAATCCATAATGACTGAATCATAACACATTCTATCACCTGGCTAGCTCCGGCCACAACTTCACAGTCCACAACCATGAAACAATCCGCTCCTGGGAACTCCTAATCTCCGAATCCATAGAACACGCGAATCACCATATTTGATTCCATCTCCACCGCCCGAATGCCTAACACTTCTCTCATACACGATCATCCCACGAGAAATACTTTAAAAGTTCTTCCGGGCAAATTGACAAAATTTGAATATCAGCAGTCTATCAACCATGTGAGTACCGCAATACTAATTTATACATCCGTAAGTAAAAATACAATGCGCCTTCTGAAGTCCTCCCCTTTCTCATACAACACCAAGTAGTAATAGTATTCATCTAGTTATTTGAAACCGTCCATGTTGTCCAACATTCGTTACCTTCTCTTCAAGACTGTACTGCCACCTTGTACATGAAAATCTAGCTTTCGTACAACACATAACATCTATATTGCCATCATGTGAAAAGCACAAGAATCTTATTATCAACTTTGAGTCACCAATAATTTACATACCATTTTAGTTAGAAGCCTTTCTCTTGCTTCTTTCCAGGAGAAAATCACAATACACAACACGTTCTCCACACTGGTAGAAACCATCAAGAATACTTTGGAATCCATTTGCACATAATCAAGCCCTTAAAACTAAATTTCTCTAACTCGACCAAGCCACACAGGTCACCAAGTCCATGTGTATTGCCACAAAGCACCTATAGAAAACCCCCACACCATATGCACCTAAAGAACCGATCTTATCCATTACCATACTGATCCAACCTACTACCTAGTTGTCCTATTTTTCTCCGAGTCCCTTCCGAATATATCTTCAGATTGATACTTCTTCTTGCTAAAATACCACTATATTTAATCACAGCTCACCCTACAAACCTTATCATAGAACCACAACGCCCTACAGCCCATAAGCAACTGTATTTTTCTTAAGCACCTTCAAAAATACCACAACTATAACACTCATTCTGAGAATACCTTATGTGAATTTAAAATTGTTCTTCTTACCTTCCTTATACAAAAATGTAGAATCCTTAGTCATATAGAATTTTCGCAAGTCTAGGCACCATCAAACGCAAATCTCGAATTTTATCCATACACAAGTCCGAAAATATTCTCAATTACTACATATAATTCTCAAACCCACTGGAATCTTTTTCTCGGGAGTCACCCACTTTTCTCAAATCTAATTGCACCGCCCAAATGGGCCAGAAGACACGTGCCCCATTAGCACTACAACACTCAAAGAAGTAACTCTATTTTAACACCGCATATCAAATTCATACTCCGTGCACACTACATCATTCACCAATAACAACTCACTCATCCTGTGAATTTCCTTTACTTATACGTGCAATATAATTCTTAACCAGAAATTTCCTTATTCGAGTCATCCTCGATCTCAACTTCTGCAAGTCATAGCTAACCCATAAGTATGCCTCAGACCAAAATTAAAATTTAATATATAACCATGAAATTAAGCCATCTGCAGTAGGCTCCCCCACTTGGCTCAAAGCCATAAATTTAATCACTCCATAACTCACAATATTCATACTCTACTACTGCCCTAATACTTCTGTCAGTTTAACGAAAAATTCTTCTCAAGCTCATATAATGCCAACCATAAAAATACCCCGAATCATCCGCTAAGCTCGCAATCCTTCTCTTGACACTCAAGTCAACTTTCTCAGCCAGATTCAAATTCAACTCTCCACACATACGCCCCACTGGCAGAAAAGAAACCCTCCACTCATATTACAAGGAATACACTTACGTAGATTACTCTCCAGGAGATAACCCACCTCCCTAGTCTCAAATTGGCACATTGTTATATCTTTTCGCAGCCACAATTTCTACACAATCACTAAATCTTTTTGAGTCCAAACTCGTTAACCAGACCTGAGAGTTTAATTTGTCCCATAATTTTAAACACGTGAAAGATCTTTCAAAACATTCACACTCGAGACTGTACGTCGCATCAAATCGAAAATCAAGCACCCAATGGCCTTTTCCTTTACTTTTCAAGGAAAACACTTCTCGTTATGTTCAAATTGTCTTAACACATCCCGAATTTATATCATACTCATCACAAAGCCATTCCGCCGCTCATCGAGCCACAAATTCCACTCATAGGGATATTACCGGACATATGAGTCCAAATGTACAGGTTACAACTGAAGCTACCGAGCCTAAGCTACGGTCTAAACCTGGCCTCAAGTCCTCCAGACTCACCAAAACACAAAATACTCACCTCGAACCTCGTTTATAGAATCACAAGCCGGCGATGCACAACTGATACTGAGCGCTCATGTGCGCATACGAATACGTGGAAGAAATTCAAAGAGTTATGTCTCAAGCTGAATCAATCTCGCACGATAAGGAAAGAAAGATGGGAAGTATATATCCTAAATGCCCTGTAGCCTATCGAAGATAAGTATGGACGTCATTATACCGATCCACAAGACTCTACTAGACACTTGCTCATGATTTGTAGAACCTATGAACCTAGTACTCTGATACCACCTTGTCACAACCCAAAATCCAACTGGTCGTGATGGCACCTAACCCAACCCGCTAGGTAAGCCAACTTTCAATTATCCAATTCCAATAACAATTATTAAAGTAATTTAAGTGAATAAACATCTTAATCTTATACATATCCCAAGAACTGGTAGTACAAATCATGAGCTTCTAAGAATAGAGTATACAAAGTGGAAATGAAATAAATACATAGTCTGTTTGAATAATACATAAATAGAGCTTTTATAAATCTAAGGCTACCTTGAACAAAAGGCAGCTACAACAGGAACGCAGGTACATCTTCAAGTCCCGCAACCATCGAGCACAGCAACAACAACAACCAACATCTGCACGCAATGTGCAGAAGTGTTGTATCAGTACAACCGACCCCATGTACTGAGTAAGTAACAAACGTAGCTGTAGGTTGAAAGTAGTGACGAGCTTCCACCAAGGTCGGATCCAAAACTAATAGTCCACAACAGTCCATAACAACAATAAGCAAATAATACCAGAAGTAACTCAGAGATAAAATGCTCAGCCAAATCATGATTTCAATATAATAGTTCTTCCTTTCAAATCCATCAGTGAAAACTCAAACCTTTTGCCGGAGTTGCCAAAAATGTGAATAGTTTGAAAACATTAAATTCCTCCCAAAATCTTGTCAAAAATAAATAGATGTTTCATTTTCCTTTCGGATAACCCATGTAAAAACAAATGCATCACTATGCCCATATGTCAAAAATGTGTAAAAATCATGAATGATGTAATGCAGTACAGCATGAAGAAAAATACATCTCTATGCCTGTATGTCATGTGTGCATGCCAATGCGATGCAACTCAATGATAAAAATCATAAACAGCTCTCGGGCAGAACATCACTCATATACAGCCCTCGGGCAAACATCACAGTCACTCATGCCACTCGGGCATAAATCACAATCACTCTTGCCACTCGGGCATAAATCACAATCACTTATGCCTCCCAGTCACTCAGCACTCGGCACTCGGCCCTCGACACTCGCACTCAGTAGGTACCTGCGCTCACTGGGAGGTGTATACAGACTCCGGAGGGGCTCCTTCAGCCCAATCGCTATAATCTGCACGGACAATTCACGTGCTGCACGGACAACTCACGTGCCATAATAATAAAGTAGGCTGCAGGCGGGTAGCCCCTATCCACACTCATCCTCACAAATCAGGCCCTCGGCCTCACTCAGTCATAAACCTCTCAAGCCACTCGGGCATTTCAATAAAACAGGGCATTCGGCCCAGAAAACTGAGTTATGCGGTAAACAAGTATAAACATGACTGAGTATAGATTTTTAATCGAAAACAATGAGAGGATGGTAAGAAACAGCCCCTAAAGGTCCAAACAGCATTGGTGCAAGGCCCAAACATGGCATTCAACCCAATTTACAGAAATTCTTTCTAAAACATATGAGTATCATATGGTTTCAACAAAGTATGCAACTTTACAGTTGCTACGGGACGGACCAAGTCATAAATCCCCAACAGTGCACGCCCACACGCCCGTCACCTAGCATGTGCATCACTAAAAATAGTAGAATGATACAAAATCCGGGGTTTCATACCCTCAGGACTAGATTTATAATCGTTACTTACCTCGAACAAGCCAAATTCAATGTCGAGCAAGATAAGCAATGCTCCAGAAATTCCATTCTGCACGTATCAACTTCCAAACGGCTCGAATCTAGTCACAATTAATTTGATTCAGCTCACAAAAATTATAGGAATTAATTCCATATCAAAATATTAATATTTTTCAAAAATCCAAATTTTAGCTCAAAAATCACCCGTGGGGCCCACATCTCGGAATCTGATAAAACTCACAAAATTTGAACCCCCATTCAACCACGAGTCCAACCATACCAAAATTACTCAAATCCGACCACAACTCGGCCTTAAAATCCTCAATTAAAGTCTATAAATTTTTCTAATATTTTCAACCCAAAATACTAATTTGTTGAAAAAAATAATAATAGATTTATGTAATTTAACCAAAACCAAGTTAGAATCACTTACCCCAATCTATATGGTAAAAATCGCTTCAATCCAAGCTCCATAGCTCCAAATATGTTAAAATGGCCGAAACCTCAAAATATATCATATGTCCAGTCATTTACTCTTCGCGATCGCGAAGAACAAAAATTTCCTGCCCAAAATTTGCCTTCCGCGATCGCGAAGAATAAATGCCCAGCTCTTCCAGACACCCTCTAGTATAATGGCCATAACATTTTGTACAAAATTCCAAATTATAATTTCTTTAGCTTTATGAAAACTAGACACCAAGGGCTATAATTTTCATATGTTTCTCATCTCCCAATTTCTTACAGGTTTCTAGATATAAGCTTCCAAAGTTAGCCCTGTGCAACGGAGATTTCCAAACTCTTTCCGGACAGCTTATAGTGTATCTACCACAACCTTTTGTACACAACTCTAAATGACAAATGGTTTACAGTTCTGAAAACGAAAACGAGACATCAAGGGCTATAACTTTATTTTTGGATTAGCTCCAAATTCCTTATAGATTGCGAGATATAAGCTTCCAAAATTGGGTCAGTGCAGCAGGATTTTTCTCTACGCGATCGCGTAAAGGTTTCCGCGATCGCGATTCACAGTGCCCAAATAACAAAATTGCTCTTCGCGACCGCGACCATTTGTCGGCTATCGCGATGCATACCTCTGTCCAAAAACCAGTAACTAAAAATAGCCTAGAAATGGTCCGAAACCACTCCGAAACTCACTCGAGCCCCTCGGGACCTCAACCAAATATACCAACAAGTCCTAAAATATCATACGAACTTAGTCGAAGCCTCGAATCACATCAAACAACGCTAAAACCACGAATCATGCCCCAATTCAAGACTAATGAATTTTTAACTTTCAAATTCTATATCTTGTGCCAAAATACATCAAATCAATCCGGAATGACTTCAAATTTTGCACACAAATCATAAATGACATAACGAAGCTATTCCAATTTCCTCAATCAGATTCCGACCTCGATATTAAAAAGTCAACCCCCCGGCTAAACTTCCCAAAAATTTAACTTTCGGCATTTCAAGCCTAATTCCACTACGGACCTCCAAATAATTTTCCGGACACGCTCCTAAGTTCAAAATCACCACACAGAGCTATTGGAATTATCAGAATTAAATTCCGAGGCCGTTTACATATAAGTCGACATCCGGTCACTATTTTAACTTAAGCTTTAAGTATTGGAACTAATTGTTCCAATTCATTCCAAAACCTCATCGGACCCGAACTAATTGCCCCAGCAAGTCACACAACAACTGTAAAGCCCAAATTGTGAAATAAATGGGGAAACGAGGTTGTAATACTCAAAGCGACCGTCCGGGTCGTTACAATTTGGCACCTAATTTGTTTGGAATTTATGCTCAGTTATTTTTTAACTCTTTGAGGAGCAGGAGACATATTATGGAATCTCTACTCGTTGGATTGTGCAACTACAGTGAGAAATGATTTAGACAGCCTTCAGTAAGCTATTTGGGAGCAAAAGTCAAAATTGCAGACTGCCAAATTGAAAATATGGGGAAATCTCAATTAATATCTAAGATTTTATTTTAATTTAATGGCTGAGATCCTAGTAGTCTACGAAGCTTTGAGCTGGTTGAAGATTCACTATCACAGAGCTTCGATTGTTGTTGATATTGATTATCTTATGGCCAAGTAAGCTTTGGAAAAATCTGAAAACGACAATTCTTACTTTGATATTATCGTACTAGATTGTAAAGCGCTCATGTGTGACTTTACATCTATTTTGTTATCTTTTGTTAAACGGTCATCGAATCAGTGTGCCCACATGTAAGCCAGGATTGAAGGTTTTATGTCTGAGGCTAATGGTGGCAAAATGGTTAAAAGAAAATAGTTATACACCCATATTATCCATTAAAAAATAAGTTGGATAATAAACTTTTTAAAAACGGATTAAATATGGATAAGAACCAAATTATCCATTTAGAAAATTGATAACCAATGGATAACTAATGAGTTTAACTTTTTGTATGGGTCAAAATCTGACTTTAGAATATTTGAGCCAAGATGGTACTAAGGGAAGAGTTTCCAAGTCGTCGTTTGTCGAAATGTCCCAAAGAGCAGCGAAGTTTGAGATCGAAGAGTCAACGAGAGCCGTAGTCGAGGTGTCAACAAGGGTCGAGACTGAGGTCGAGGTCGAGTAACGTTGATATTAAAGAGAATATTCTAGTGGATATTCTCTGTACTTGTACTATTAGAATTTCTTAGGAATATGTCTCATATAAATAGAAAAAGAGATAATAATAAGGGACATGTGACATTCATTTGATAAAAAACATACTTTAACTTGAGAAAGAGAATCAGATCTCATTTGCTACGATACAAATATCACCTTTTCTAAGATTCTTGTTTATGCTTTTCATCCTACGAAAAAATCCACAGATCCAGGAGATTATCTGTTATTCATCTCTATCAGAAACAACATCCTCTCTTAGGTGACCCATTCTCTTATTTACATAAAATGTCATTTATTGCTACTCATTGTTATTAAATGCAACATTATTATTTCTGATTTGTGGAATGTTTGCTACACATCATTGCTACTGACCGGCTACACTTGCATGTTATTTATTGCTTCTTTAAGAATCTCATCTAAGGATATTATTGTTAGCTAAGATTAACCCTTACTCTCATAAATTTAATTATTTGAACCAAGATCTATATTTTTAGTCAAACAATTTGGCGCCGTCTGTGAGAATTTCTTAGTTAAATTTTTAGTTTTCTCTAGATCTATAACTAACACAGGTCACTAACATCGAAAAACCCAAGATCTCCTTTCTTTGTATATACAACCTTACCTGGAAATTAACTAAGGAGAAAGGACGGCAATAACAAGTGACTTCCCAACCAACCCTCATGAATGTCATCAATGAAAGCTGTGAAACGACAGGTGCGGATACGATGCCCCGTGCGTCCCCTAGGCGAGAGGGATCATTGCCTCCACACTGCAGCATAACGAAACCCATGGTAAAGGGGCCTCCACATCTATAAAGAAAGGGGCGCCCCCAGCTATGAAAAAACTCCTCGAGGCATGGCTAACAGACACGCTAAGCGTCCTCAACAAACCCGCTCCAGGCACGACTTCAGAAACTGTAAGGACTTGTGCGATACAACAAACAGATGAGCAGTGCACCCGACCCCTCCTTCCAATGATAGATATAACTCACAATGTCATTGATAGTGCATGTGACCACACCCTCACTGCCATTCTAAAAAGGATGGAAGAAATGGAGAATGTAAACAAGGCATTCCGAGACCAGATGAAAAAACACCAAGAACGGATTGACAAGTTACCGGGCGCTCCTAAGATACTACCGAAAAGGGACGCCGACCGGTTTGTAGAACAACCGTACAGTGATGATGCAACCTCGCATTCCATACTGAAGACCTTCAAAATGCCACCGTACCTCAGGATATACGACGACACGATCGAACCTAAAGATCATGTGACCCACAACGTCACCGTCGTGAAAGGTAACGATCTCACCAAGGAATATGTGTTCTCCATTTTGCTGAAGAAGTTCGGCGAGACCCTCACAGGGGGAGCATTAACGTGGTATTCGCAGCTACCAACACGCTCCATAGAAACTTTTGAAAAAATGGCTGATAAGTTCGTAACCGCCCATGCCGGAGCCAAGAAGGCCGAGGCAAGAGTAAACGACTTATTTGCTATTAAACAGTCCCTAGGAGAGGGACTAAGGGACTTTATCGTCCGGATCAATAGAGTAAGGATGACTCTACCAAATGTATCCGAAGGGATGGCAGTCGCAACTTTTTCAGAACGGGTTGAATCGAGAGGGTTCAAGAGCAACTAGAAAACTGTTGAGTCGATCGATGAAGTATCCCCCAACCACTTAGGACAAAATCCACAATGCTTATTGTGTCGAGGTCCGAGCAGATGAGGACGACCTCAACGGGCCAACTCACCGACTAACCTCGGTACAAGATGAATCTAGAAAAGATCGAAGAGACAATGCTAGAAGAGATTGTCCAATTCCGCGACCTAACAAGGAATGACATCAACCATATATCAGGATAGCTGTTGTGCCCTCCCCCCGCTACGAAGAAGGCCCGTCCAAACCAAGGACGGGAACTCATCGGAACGAAAGAGGTATGCCTCCCTTATTATCTACTCATAATTTTTGTGTGTCACCTACAGAGATAGTATACGCTCTGGAGAAGCTCAGACCGCAAGTAAGTGGCTGCCGAAGATGAGGTTGGACCCAAACACCAGAAAGTCCAACGCCCTCTGTGAGTTCCACCAGGAATGAGGGCACAAAACTAAAGATTGCATCGCCCTCAGATAAGAAGTCATAAACATGTTGCGACAAGGGCACCTCAAAGAGATGCTAAGCGACATGGGAAGAACTAATTTTGCCTGAGGATGCGAACACCAAGGACCGCCAAAGCCACCCTCACCAGCTTGTACTATCAACATGATTATCGGCGGCGGCGATGGCGCCTCTATCAACAATGTAAAGTTCATCACTACCCACAAACCCAAGCGATCTATCACCAGCGAACGATTTGACAAACTCGAAGAAAGTATCATCTTCGATAAGTTGGATGCCGATAGTTTGACTTTTCCTCATAATGACGCTCTCATTATTAATTTACGTATTTTGGATACCGATGTTAAACGCATTATCCATCCCTGAGTACTTACCTAAATGAAACTCGAAGATAAGATAGTGTTGTGCTGTATCACGCTAACTGTTTTTAATAATGCAGTTGAATGGACATCCGGACAAATTACACTCCCCGTTTTGGCCAGTGACGTAACTCTGGAGACAACGTTCCATATCATAGACCGTGCCACTACGTACAACGCCATAGTGGGACAACCATGGATACACCCCATGAAAGACGTCCCCTCCAGCTTATACCAAGTAATCAAATTCCCAACTCTATGGGGGATATTCAGTATACGCGGAGAGCAACGCACTTCCCGGGTATGCTGCCACATTGCCTTAGACAGCACGACCTCCCAACAAAGAAAGGATAAAGGAAAAGAGGTATAACAATCAACAGGGTCTAGGTTAGAGTACGACGAGACCAGAGACAACATCAAATATCCCGACACGGTCGAAGCTGCAGGATTGACCATAAAAGACCTCGACCCGGTCCAATTGGACCTCAACGACCACAACAAGAAGGCCTATATTGGCTGCAAACTTTAGGAACCAGGTAAATTCAGTCAATTCTTAATAGCTAATGCATATTTGTTTTCTTTTAGCCATGAAGATATGCTGGGCATCCCAAAGAAAATCGCCACGCACAAATTGAATATTGACCCATTTCACCCCTAGTGAGACAGGTCAGACATAAATTCAACTCCACAATCAATAACGCAATACGCGAGAAGGTGGAAAAACTATTAGAGAACTGCTTCATCAGGGTGTCTAAGTACCCCAAGTGAATCGCCAACGTAGTAATGGTCAAAAAGAAAAATGGGAAATGGTGGATGTGCGTGGACTTCACAGATCTGAAAAAGCATGATCAAAGGATTCGTTCCCGTTACCTCATATCGACCAACTCATCAACGCAATGGCCGGGCACGAATTATTAAGTTTTTTGGACGCTTACTCAGGTTATAACCAGATCCTTATGGCGGAAGAAGATCAGGAAAAGACACTATCATCACCCACCAAGGAATGTATTGCTATAGGGTCATGCCATTTGGGCTAAAGAAACAAAGGCTACTTATCAAAGATTGGTAACGAGGATGTTCAAAGACCAGCTCGGCAAAACCATAGAGGTATACATAGACGACATACAGGTCAAATCCAAAAGGGCAGATGATCACATCGATCATTTGAAAGAAACTTTAAGCATACTCAGACGATACGGAATGAAGTTGAATCTGGAGAAATGCGCATTTGGTGTAGCCTCGAGAAAATTCTTGGGTTTCCTGGTGTCGCAGCGAGGGATCGAGGTCAACTCAGACCAGATCAAATCCATTGAGGGTATACCAGAACTCTTGATCACCAAAAAATAAGTCCAAAGGTTGACCGGTCATATCGCCACCTTATCAAGGTTCATCTCACGGTCGTCGATAGATGCTATAAATTCTTTGGCGTACTCAAGAAAGAAAACGACCTTGAATGGACTTTTGAGTGCATCCAGGCTCTACGGGAACTAAAGGCATACCTGTCATCACCGCCCTTGCTTTGAAAACCCGAGCCTGGAAAGCAGCTCATCGTATATCTAGCAGTATCCGAGGTAGCAGTAAGCACAGTCTTGACCCGCAAAAATAAAGGTACGTAATCTCCCATCTATTAAATTAGCAAAACACTCGTTGATGCCGAGACGAGGTACCTACACCTCGAAAAATTGGCTCTAGCCTTGGTCGTAGCTTTACGAAAGCTCAGACCATATTTTCAATGTCACCCCATCACAGTCGTCACAACTTTCTCCCCGAGGAGCATTTTGCATAAACCCGAGCTATCGGGAAGGCTGGCCAAATGGGCCATCAAGCTAAGTGAGCACGGTATCACATACCAGCCACGAAATAAAGTCGCAAGTGCTCTGACTTCAGTGCAAAAATAATGCATGAAGTCGAAAGGAAAGCCGTCCAAACTTCCCTCCAAACACAAGACCTCTGGGTCCTATATACCGATGGCGCATCCAATGCGTCAGGGTCCGGACTGGGACTCGTACTCAAGGTCCCAATAGGCAAAATGATTCGCTAGTCCATAAGGTGCCCGGATATGACTAACAATGAGGCTGAGTATGAGGTCGTATTTGTAGGTTTAAGGCTAGCACTCAAATATAGAGCGAAATGGTTGAAATTACGCTGTGATTCCCAACTCGTAGTCAACCAAGTCACAGGGACTTTCCAAATAAAGGAACAAAGATTGAAAAAAATACCAGATCAAAATCTGCAAGCTACTGCCTGAGTTCGACGAATGTCAGCTCGATCAAATTCCACGAGCATAAAATGTCAGGGCAGATGACCTCACCAAATTATCCTCATCTACCAAAAGCATCGTGACCGGAGATAAAAGCGTAATCCACCTCCTCAACTCATCACTAGACCAAGTTGAGGTAAGAAACATAAATTTAACTTGGGACTGGCACAATCGTATTGTCGCATACTTGCAGGATGACACACTCCCTGGCGACAAAAAAGAGGCCAAGAAACTAAGAATGCAAGCGGCTAGGTACAATATCCTACGCAGCGATCTGTACAAAAGGACCTACGGCGGCCCCCTAGCGAAGTGCTTGGGCCCGAACCAAACTCAGTGCGTCCTCAAAGAAGTCCACTGCGGGGCTCATTTCCGCAACCGAGCACTGGTCAGATGCCTCATACGGGAAGGATACTACTAGCCCACCATGAAAATAGATGTCACAGACTTCATGAGTAAATGCAAATAATGCCAAAAGTACGCCCCAATGATTCACCAGCAGGCGAACATCTCCACTCGGTCACCTCCCCTTGGCCGTTTATCAAATAGGGAATGGACATCATGGGTCCCCTCCCAGCAGGGCGAGGTAATGTACGATTCCTTTTGATTTTAACTGACTATTTCTCTAAGTGGGTAGAAGCATGAGCATTTTCCCAAATACGAGAACATGAGGTAATCACCTTTATATGGAGAAACATCATATTCCGGTGCCTTCCCAAAGAAATCAACTTTGACAACGGACCCCAGTTCACAGGAAAGAAAATCGCCGAATAATTTTGAGAAATGGCATATCAAGATGATACTCTCCACTCCATATCATCAAGCGGGTAACGTGCAAACAGAGTCCACCAATAAGTCAATACTATACATAATGAAGAAGAAGCTCGAAGACGTCAATGGACTGTAGCCAGAAATAGTACCAGAAGTATTATGGGCCTATCGAACAACTTCGAAAACGAGTACAAGAGAAACACCCTACTCTTTGGTCTACGGGACCGAGGAATTATTACCAGTCAAGGTCGGAGAACCTAGCCTAAGGTACTCTTATTAGAGTGGCACAAGTAACGATGAGAGCATAAGGCAGGAAGTTGACGAACGAAGAGATATGGCCTACATAAGAATGGCCGCCCAAAAATAACAAGCAGAATGCTATTACAACAAGAAAGCAAAGGTCAGGCTGCTCAAAGTGGGGGACTACGTACTGAAAGCTAAAACTCAAGCGAGCAAAGACCAGGGAAGGCAAACTGGGAACAAATTGGGATGGTCCATATAAAATCATAGCCGAAGCAAACAAGGGTTCATTCTAATTAGAGACAATGGAAGGAAAGCTACTACCAAACAATTGGAATATCATCCACCTCAAGTACTTCGACTTCTGAGGGAAAAAGTGTCTCCCAAGTCGTACTCGTTTTTCCCTCACTTGAGTTTTGTCCTATTTGGGTTTTCTCGAGGAGGTTTTTAATGAGGCGATGAAGGAAACACTTCAATTCGAAGTACGTGAAGGTAGGTCCGTGGTTAATATTTCATTGCTCGACCTCTCAATACTCTCCAGATCAACTAATGAAGGGACTAGATAGACTGGGACTGGAACACCAACTAACACCCAAAAATCTATAAATTTCTCCAAGTATGTAACCAAAGCAACAATATCAAAGCAATAAACTTTACGCTTATCAGAACACCTTTTTTGCATTAAGGTTACGTTCGACCTTTCTCGAACAAACACCTACCGGTCCTTGACTGCAATTTAATGAATGGTTATGTTCGACCCCGCTCGAACAAATGCCTATCGGCCCTCGGCCGTTATCTAATGAAAGGTTACGTTCGATCACGCTCGAACAAATACCTACTAGCCCTCGGTCGCGATTTAATGAAAGGTTACATTTGACCCCACTCGAACAAACACCTACCGGCCCTCGACTACGATTTAATAAAAGGTTATGTTTGACCCCGCTCGAACAAATGCCTACCGGCCCTCGGCCGCGATCTAATGAAAGGTTACGTTCGACCCTGCTCGAACAAACACCTATCGACCCTCGGCCGCGATTTAATGAAAGGTTATGTTGGACCCCGCTCGAACAAACACCCATCGGTCCTTGGCTCTGATTTAACGAAAGGTTATGTTCGACCCCGCTCGAACAAACACCTATCGTCCCTCGGCCGGATTTAATGAAAAGTTACGTTCGACCCTGCTCGAACAAACGCCTACCGTCCCTTGGCTGCGATCTAACAAAAGGTTATATTCGACCTCGCTCGAACAAATACCTATCAGCCCTTGGCCACATCCCATCAAAGAAACAAAAATATACACAAGTACAGAAAATAAACCGCAGGAAGAGAAGAAGATGCAAGGAACAACTATGATATTTCATATACCAAAAACTATTTACAATAGGCTCGTGAAGACGCCGACAAAAAATATATACAAAAAATCAAAAGAGAAAACTATTGGCCACCACCATCACGGCCTTCAACATCCCTGCCGACTTGACCCTCAACAGCGTCGCCACCCTAACCATCAACACCCTCGCCATCACCACCTTCGTCCTCAGGATATGCAGCGCCATACCAGGCATTTTCTTCAAGTCAGTCTGCGCCCTCGTCCCTCTCATCCTCATCGGCCTCAGGCATAGCGGGATCATACCCGCAAGCAACTCGAGCTTCACAAGTCTTAACATGAGCATCTTCGAGGGCAGCCTCAGAAACGGATCCTGCATGCAAATATCGAAATACATCTAACTGGGCCTCGGCATGAATCCACTCCTCATACAACTCCCGAGGAACATTAGGAAAATCTGAAGTACGAGAAGAGGACGGCTGTGCTAGTAATCGGGCCTAAAGTCTCTCTCTCCAACTTTCCAATCCTCTCATCGAGCCACTCTTCTTTAAGCTCTTCCATTTCTAAGTCATTTTCTCACTCATAACGGAGAGTCCGGATCACTACCTCAAGAGACTCTGCCTTCCTCAAAGCCTACGACCGAGCGGACTCCGCCTTCTTTAGATCCTCTGTCTTCTTGGAGACCCTGCCACTTAGAGCCTCTGCCCTGAATTGACATTCCTCAAGCTGGGCATGCAACAAAACAACTTGAGCTGGATATTGTTGCACTGGGATTCGACCCCCTTGCTGAGCTCAAGCTCTTCCTCTTTGCTCCTCAACATCCCCTCCGGGACGCTGCACGTCCCCACCATCCGCACCAGTTTCTCGTCCATGGCCTTCAAATCCTCCCTCAATCGATGCACATCGCCACCACCACAAAGCTGACGGTACTTCTCAAGGACTCTGAAGTACTTGTCTTTAAACTTCACATAGATATCTTTTCGCCTCTTCTCTCTACGAGCAATCTCAATTTCTAGGACGATCGTCTACAAAACGAACAAAAGAAGTTAGACTGAAAGAACAAAACCAAAGGAAAACAACTAACAACTAATGTACTTACCCGAAGGGCAAGGTCGGCAATGTTATTCGATAGGTCACTGTCATTCATATCCTTGAGGGTCGTACCCTCGACTTCAGAATTAAGAGGGGTAATAGAAGGGATAATCTGCTTGGTATTCACGAGAAGATTATGGTCCATCGGGATCGTAATAGTATTCGAACCCCCTTCCAACCTCACTTCAAGCTGAGTAAGCCCCTCATCAATCATCCTCACCTCATCTACATCCATGTTGGAATAAGATCCGACATCCTCCTCAGCAATAACATTACCTCGATGATCAGTCGAAGGAGGTACATCCACCGCAACACCAGAAGATGAGGCCTCTTTGCGGCTTGAAAGAACAAGGCTATCACAGTCCATCATGCCTTCGACTGCAACCCCCTCAGGTCGTACTTCCTTATCCTACAAACAAATAGTCTCGCGACTAGCCTCTGGGCTCTCCCTGATATGCACTGTGGTCATCTCCGAAAGGACAAAGCCGCAGTCTCCTACATCGGTGGCTGCCGACCTCTCTCCCACGATGTCCACGGCCCTCCTTTTACGAGGCATCAGATCCGCATCGCTAGGCAAAGGCTCTTCATCCTTATCGATAAGACAGTATAAGGAAGGAGGCAAGTTTTTCGCGGTCGAAGTCTCCACGGCCGAAGAAGGGATAGATTCGAACACAACCACTAGAGGACCGGGGCACGAACAGAGGCAGCCACTGTAAAAGAAGGGGCGGGAGCAGAAGATGTAGTAGCTTTCCTCTTTCGGAACGAGGGTGCAGGAGCTTTCGACCTCTTCGAAGATCCCTGGCCGAAGCTAGGAAAAATACAGGGAAAGGAAAAGGTCAGCAAAGGTAAACAAAAAGAAAAAGAACTAAGACACCGGTGATAAAAAGAACTTACCAGTCGAAGGGAGAGCAAGCCCAAATCTCTTAAAGAAATCCGATCACTCACGGATCCCCGAGATGTGAGGGATGAGCCGACCGACCCAGTCAGAAATATCTTCGACCAAAAGAGGAAGCGAGATTTTAGCTACACTAGAAAAGGACAAGAGGTCAAAGACCATGACCAAGCACGAGAGAAATAATAGATACCTACAAACAAGGAAATTAGGTACTTACGGGTATAATTCTAAGCCTCGGGAAAACCATCGACATTGGCCACCATGTCCTCGGTTCTGACGAAGAAGAAGTTTAACCAAAATTGGTGGTTGGCTTTGTCATCCATCTTCACCACCAAGAAATTGCCTCCTCGGTGGTGAAGATTCAACATCGTCCCCCTATAAAAGATAGGGGCGAACAAGTGTATTAAATGCCGAAGTGTGAGTTTGACCTCGGCCAACTCGACAAATTTAGTAAGCACCCATATGAGTTTATAAACGTATGGCGCGGGCTGAGCCGGGAAAATACCGTAATAATGATAAAATTCCTCTGCTAGCGGAAGGAGATGGAGAGTATAGCCGACTTGGAAGGGTAGGCGTAGAAAGCGCAGTACCCAAGACGATGGACCTGCACCGTATCCCACCCAGCCGAGATTAATTCGATGTGATTGGGATGGCCGAACTTAGCCTTAAGCTCTCCTAATTCCTTCACCGTCATCACTGACCGAAAGGCTCCAGGGTCAGCATCATGGAATTTGGAGAAATCAGATCTAGTATCAGGGTTGCAAGGAATTATCTCCTTCACTAATGGAAAGCTTCCATCTTCGACAACGACGGGAACATTCTCCTCGTGAAGGGGAAACACCATCGCCAAAGGGATCGCATCACTTCCCTCACTAGACTCAGAAGGCATATTAGACATGTTTTGATAACAGAAAGAGTAGAACCAAATGATGAAGGACTAGGAACAATGCAAATCACTGGAACAAAGAGGAGAGGTTTAAAGCAAGGAAAGAGTAATAGAGTAATATAGGGTTTCAAAATAACAGAAAACTTAAAACTCCAAAATCGCACCCAAATACCTCTATTTTTAAGGTTTTTGGCACCAGGACCGAAAACTGTTCATCATTACTAGGCATCAAAACCGAAGCGGCAGGTTCAATCAGAAGTCACAGGCGAAACGAAGTAACGCATCGAGAATATGCGTCATAATGACGCATGATGTCATGGCGTCATCCTAACTCATGGACAACATAACTCCAACGACTTGCCCGCATTGGGCCACGTTGCCAGTTCGTCATAACCACCACGACCTGTATAACTCACTCGATTATTTCGACCACAAATAACAAGATCCACTCATCGAACCCACCTGAAGCCAGCTTCAATAAGCGAAGGAACTAACTTAATGGGTCAAAATCTGACTTTAGAATATTTGAGCCAAGATAGTACTAAGGGAAGAGTTCCCAAGTCGTCGTTTGATAAAATTTCCCAAGGAGCAGCGAAGTCTGAGGTCGAAGAGTCAACAAGAGTTTTAGTTGAGGTGTCAACAAGGGTCGGGACCGAGGTCGAGTACCGTTGACAGAGTTGTAACGACTAGTTTTCAAGATAGGGTATTAAAGAGAATATTATAGTGGATATTCTCTTTACTTATACTATTAGGATTTCTTAGGAATATGTCCCATATAAATAGAAAATGAGACAATGATAAAGGACATGTGACATTCATTTGTTAAAAAATATACTTTGATTTGACTAAGAGAATGGGATCTCATTTGCTACAATACAAATATCACCTTTTCTAAGATTCTTGTTTATGCTTTTCATCCTATGAGAATAATCCACAGGTCCAAGAGATTGTGTGTCGTTCATCTCTGTCAGAAACAACATCCTTTCTTGGGTGACCCAATCATCTTATTTACATAAATGCCATTTATTGCTACTCATTATTATTAAATTCAATATTATTATTTATGATTTGTGGAATGTTTACTACACATCATTGCTACTGACCGGCTGCACTTGTATGTTATTTATTGCTTCTTTAAGAATCTCATCTAAGGATGTTATTGTTAGCTAATATTAACCCTTATTCTCATAAATCTAATTATCTGAACCAAAATCTATATTTTTTGTCTAACACTTTTAAATTTGTAAAGCCTCAAATTGGGGGTTCCTCAAATTTAGGAGACTAAGAATTCTCCGAAAAGTGATCATATTTAAGAAACTATAGATAATATGGATATCCATATTATCCACCGATTAATCCATTTTATCCGTATTAAATATGGGTCGGGTCAAATAATTTATCTATTTTGCATTACCCGCTTTTCGACCCACCTATATCCAACTCGCTCCGTCCCGCCCCGCCCGTTTGCCACCCCTATTTGATGCTATGGAATAGATTACGCATCCCCATCTTTGATTTTCCGATTTGAATAATACTTGAGTTGAATGCATTTTTCAAAAAAAAAAAAATCTAATGTTTGGCGGCTAACTCTTAGTACTCCCTCTTTCTCAATTTATGTGTTATACTTTCTTTTTTAATATGTCATAGAAAGAATGTCATACTTCCTTATTTAAAAATAATTTAATTTTAAATTTCTTATTTTACACTTAGAAATGATTAATAAATACAAATATCTATGGCTTATTTTAGACTATAAGTTTCAAAAGTTTTTCTTTCTCTCCTAAACTCCTTGTCGAGTCAAACACCGCCACATAAATTAGGATGAAGAAAGTAATAATTATTACTCCCTCTTTTTCAGTTTATGTATCTTACTTTCGTTTTTAGTCTGTTTTTAAAAAAAATTTCTTTCCATATTTAGTGATTCTTCAACTCTAACATTTCACATGGTACATTTAATATCACAAGATTCAAGGGTATTTTGGTACATTACATACATCTTTAGTTTAAAATCACACGATCTATAAATTTTCCTTACATTTTTAAAACTTCGTACGTAGTCAAATTGATTACACATAAATTGATATGGAGAGTAATTTATATATTGGCAACTAGCTTTTACTAATACTTATAGTTTCTCCAACAATTGGATAGGTTGCTATAAACTTTATTTCATATGGTATTCACAAAAGTAAATCTCTATATAACTGGACGTGAGGATCAAAGTACTGAATCGTCAAACTTATAGTGGAAAAATTTATCCTGTAACTTTAACAAATATAAGAACTCTCATTACTATAGCTAGAAAAGGTCAACCACAACATAAGTGTTGAACTCATTAACAACAACATTACAACAGTAAAACAACGGCAATTACAAAACGAAGATGAATGCAAAGAGATAGAAAGGACAACACCTAAAGATCAACGATAAATTTCGTTGTCACACCCCCTTGTAGGAAACAAATTAAACCTATGCTACGTTCTATTACCAGAATGGATACCGTTCATACCTTATTGAACAATCAACTAAGAACATTTGAGCTCCAAAACGATCACCACAAGTAGTCGTTAAGTAAGATTTTGCATGACGTACACAAAGCGAACAATCTGAATATTTTTTTTAATTCAACAGACCTATTTTATTTCATTCCAACAGGGAGTGCAAAAGACAGAGGCGTTGGCATCCTAAACACTCTGTTCTACAGAGGTGGGATGCGATAACCAGTACATATGTAGACCTTCAGATATATTAACAAAAGAGGGTGATAAATCTTCCCCATACTACAGAAAGGTAAATCAAGGTACATCAAAATTATATTGTCTAAGCAGATGTCGATCCAATATAAAGTCGTTCTTCTTTTGCTTCATCCTGAATGAAGGGAACTGGAGCTTATCCATATTAACCTCCCCTCTGGCCTCTCTCGGGAGGTGTTGAAAGATTGCATACCAGGTTATGGCACCACAATTCAGACTACAGTTGGATAAATTATCCGTAACTTTGTTACCTTCCATGTAGTAGTGCGTCACCTTTGTCTCCTCAAATAACTCTATTTTGCTTCTTATGTCTTGCACCTTATTTTGTAAACTTCAGGGTATACTAGTTGTGTTTGTTAACCACTGGATCAACATCAGAGAATCATTTTCTATTTCAAGTTTCTTTACATTTTGATCAATGCACCATTCAATTCCAGCTTTTAATGCAAGAGTTTCTGCAGTGTTGTTAGTCACTATACCCAGGGGCATTGCATAAGCAATAATCATCTCCCCTTTTTCATGCCGGACAATGCCACCACCACCACTAGGACCAAATTACCTTTAGAGCAGCCACCAGAGTTCGGTTTCATCCAACCATTAGAAAGAGGATTACATTTTATAGCAATGGAGTTGGACACAGGTCCAACCTTGTCAACAAGCTCAAAGAAATGATTCCATCTCATAAGGGGGGGGGAGGAATTCTAGGGAATTACTTATGAGCGATTATGTTGATCTGTTGAGAGATGCTCAAGATGATCCTGTTTGAAGACATTCTCCCCCTATTCATATCTACTAGTACACCTTGCTTTCCAAAATTTCCAAACAATAATACCTGGAAGGATCTGGAGAATCACTTTATGAAGAGGATTTTGATATTTTTTCAACCACCATGTGATAACCATATGTCAGATGTTCCTCTGCTCCCTCATAATTCCTAACATTTGATTAAAGAACTTCCAGACATCTAGTGCTATTCTGTCGTGAATAAATAAATGCTCCTCATCCTCTTGACTTGAATTGATACAGTAAGAACACTTCGAGGGAAGTTGAACTCCAAATCTACCCATATTGGCATCTATAGATATTTTATGCTTGAGTAATCTCCATGGAAAAAAGGACACTTTAAAGGGGTATTCTTGTGCCACATCATCTTGTTTATCAAAGAAGTACCATTCTTTTCTCTTAGAGTGTTCCATGTCGATTTATAATTGAATCTCCAATCTATTGAAATAGTCCATGTTGGCTGCTCGTTTAGAGTGGAATAGCCAATATTAACTCCCATGATTTGATGAAATAGACCTTCGCACCTGCGGAATATTCTCCGCTTCTCCGCACACGCAGGTGCGACTTACTTCCGCTCTTGCGCTTCCCCCTCGCTTCTACGCTAAACCTCAACGCATCTGTGACCACACAGGTGCAGTCAAACCTTCGTACCTGCGACCATTGCACTACCTTCTCTTGGCCACATCTGTACTTCCCAGCTCATACCTGCGATCAAAGCTCATCAGGTGCGATTCTACCAGAAGACTCCCTTTCTTCAACAACCCTTTAACTCCAAACCTTGACCCATTGAACTCAAATTTTGCACACAAGAGCCCGGTAACTACAAAGTCAATTATCGTTCAAACTTCTAAATTTTTAACTTTCGTCATTTCAAGCCTAATTCCACTACGGACCTCCAAATCATAATCCGGACACACTCCTAAGTCCAAAATCACCCAACGGAGCTAATAGAACCATCAATACTCAATTCCGAAGCCATTTACACATAAGTCAACATCTGATCAACCATTTCAACTAAAGTTTCCAACCTTGAGACTAAGTATCTCAACTCATTCCGAAATCTCTCTAGATCCGAACCAACTACCCCGACAAGTAACATAATAACTATTAAGTAGGGAATGGGCAGTAAATGGGGAATAGGGCTACAATTCTCAAAAGCACCGGCCGGATCGTTACATCCTCCCCTCTTAAACAAACGTTCGTCCTCGAACGGGTCTAGAAATGTACCTGGAGTCTCAAATAGGTGTGGATATCTAATCCGCATTTTTTGCTTGGTCTCTTAAGTAGCCTTCTCAACTGGCTGACCTCTCCACTGCACCTTCACTGAATCTATGTCCTTTGACCTCAACTTTCAAACCCGCCGACCCAAAATGGCCACCGGCTCCACATCATAAATCAAATCATCATCCAATTGAACCGTGCTGAAATCCAAAACATGAGACAGATTGCCACCGTACTTCTGAAGCATAGATACATGAAATACCGGATGAACACTTGATAGATTAGGTGGCAAGGCAAGCTTGTAAGCCACCTTTCCAATCCTATGAAGCACCTCAAATGGCCCAATATACCGAGGGCTCAACTTGCCTTTCTTCCCGAACCTCATAACACCCTTCATAGGTGAAACCTTGAGCAGTACCTTCTCCCAACCATGTAAGAAACATCACGAAACTTTCGATCGGCGTAACTCTTCTGTCTAGACTGCGTCGTGCGAAGCCAATCCTAAATCAATTTAACCTTGTCCAAAGCATCCTGAACCAAGTTAGTACCCAATAGCCTAGCCTCACCCGGCTCAAACCAACCCACTGGAGATCGACACCGCGTCCCATACAAAGCCTCATATGGAGCCATCTGAATGCTCGATTGGTAGTTGTTATTGTAGGCAAACTCTAGGAGCGACAGAAAATGATCCCAAGATCCCCCGAAATCTATGACATAAGCGCGTAACATATCCTCCAATATCTGAATAATGCGCTCGGACTGTCCGTCCGTCTGAGGGTGAAATGATGTACTCAACTCCACCTGGGTGCCTAACTCTCGTTGTACTGCTCTCCAAAACTGCAATGTAAACTGTGTCCCCCGATCTGCATTGATGGACACCGGCACACCGTGAAGATGAATAATCTCGCGGATGTAGATCTTAGCCAACTGCTCCAAAAAATAAGTAGTCCCAACTGGAATAAAGTGCACAGACTTGGTCAACCGATCTACAATCACCCAAATAGCATCAAACTTCCTCAAAGTCCGTGGGAGCCCAACTACAAAATCCATGGTGATACGCTCTCATTTCCACATCGGAATCTCAAGCCTCTGAAGCAATCCGCCCGGTCTCTGATGCTCATACTTCACATGCTGACAATTTAGGCACCGAGCTACAAACCCCACTCCTCCACCAATAGTGCTACCTCAAGTTCTGATACATCTTCTCGGCTCCGAGGTGAATGGAATACCGTGAACTGTGGGCCTCCTCAAGAATCAACTCACGTAACCCATCTACATTAGGCAAAAAAATCTGACCTTGCATCCTCAATCCCCAATCATCCCCAACAGTATATCCTTGACATCACCGTACTGAACCGTGTCCTAAAGGACAAGCAAATGGGGATCATCATACTGGCACTCTCTGATGCGATCAAATAAGAAAGACCGAGAAACCACACAAGCTAGAACCCGTCTGGGCTCCAAAACATCTAATCCCACAAAATGGTTGACCAAGGCCTGAACATCAATTACAAGTGGTCTCTTACCAATAGGAATGAATGCAAGGCTAGCCATACTCATCGTCTTCCTACTCAAGGCATCGGCCACCATATTGGCCTTCCCGGGATGATACATAATAGTAATATCATAGTCCTTTAGCAGCTCCAACCATCTCCGCTGCCTCAAGTTTAGATCCTTTTGTTTGAACAAGTGCTGGAGACTTCGATGATCCGTAAATACCTCACAAGACACACCGTACAGATAATTTCTCCAAATCTTCAATGCATGAACAATGGCAGCTAACTCTAAATTATGAACATGGTAGTTCTTCTTATGGGGCTTCAGCTGACGCGAAGCATAAGCAGTCACTCTACCCTCCTTCATCAAGACACACCCAATACTTATCCGAGAAGCATCACAATACACCGTATAAGATCCAGAAGCTGAAGGCGAAACTAGAACTATAGTTTTGGTCAAGGCAGTCTTGAGCTTCTGAAAGCTCTCCTCACACTCATCCGACCACCTGAATGGGGCACCCTTCCGAGTCAATTTGGTCAAAGGCGCTGCAATAGGCGAGAAACCCACCACGAAGTGACAATACTAATCAGCCAAAACGAGAAAGCTCCAAATATCTGTAGCTGAGGACGGTCTGGGCCAACTCTGAACCGCCTCTATCTTCTTCGCATCCATCTTAATCCCCTCATTGGACATGATGTGCCCCAAGAGCGCCACCGAACTAAGCCAAAACTCACACTTGGAGAACTTGGCATAACTTCCTCAGCCGCTGTAACACAATCCTCAAATGTTAGGCATACTTCTCTTGGTTACGAGAGTACACCAAGATATCATGAATGAATACTATGACAAATGAGTCGAGATAAGGCTAAAATACATTGTTCATAAGATGTATGAATGCTGCTGGGGCGTTGGTCAACCCAAAAGACATCACAAGGAACTCATAATGACCATAACGGGTTTTGAAGGCAGTCTTTAGAATATCCGAGTCTAGAATCTTCAACTGGGGATACCTAGACCTCTAAATCAATCTTAGAGAATACCCTCGCTCTCTGAAGCTGGTCAAATAGATCTTTGATATGCGACAAAGAATACTTGTTCTTGATTGTAACTTTGTTCAACTTCCTATAGTCGATGCACATCCGCATAGTACCATCCTTATTCTTCACAAACAGAACTGGTGCACCCGAAAGTGACATACTAGGCCTAATAAACCCATTATCAAGAAGTTTCTAAAGCTGCTCTTTCAATTTCTTCAACTCAGCTGGTGCCATACGATACGGAGGAATAGAAATGGGCTGAGTGCCCAGCACCATGTCAATACCAAAGTCAATATCCCTGTTAGGAGGCATGCCCAACAAGTCTACAGGAAACACATCTGGAAAGTCTCTCACTCGCAGAACAGAATCAATAGTAGGAGTATCAGCACCAACATCCCTTACAAAGGCCAAATAAGACAGGCACCCCTTCTCAACCATCCGTTGGGCCTTCAAATATGAAATCACTCTGCTGGGAACATAATCTAGAGAACCTATCCACTCTATCCTTGGCAACCCCTACATCGCCAACGTCACGGTCTTAGCGTGACAATCCAAAATAGAATAACATTGAGAGACCCAATCCATACCCAAGATCACGTCGAAATCAACCATACTAAACAATAAGAGATCAACTTTAGTCTCAAATCCCCCAATAGTAACTACACATGACCGATATACACGGTCCAAAATAATGGTATCGCCCATTGGCGTAGATACATGAATAAATAAAACTAAGGACTCACGTGGCATGTCCAGATAAGGAGCAAAATACGATGATACATACGAATAAGTGAAACCAGGGTCAAATAATACAAAAGCATCCCTGTGGCATACTGAGACAATACCTGTGATCACTGCATCTGAAGCAACAACATATGACCTGGAAGGAATAGCATAGAATCGGGCCTGATCGCCACCTGATCGGCCTCCCCCTCTAGGGAGACCTCTAGCTACCTGGGCCCCACCCCAAGCTAGCTGAGCGGGTGGTGAAGTAACTATTGCGGAAGTTGCAACTTGACTCCTCTGCTGCACTGGATCTCCCGGGCGATGAGGACACTGTCTCCATATATGCCCAAACTCCCCGCACTCGAAGCAACTCACCGGTAGTGGTGGTGGGGACTGAATTGGGCCCCGAGTACCAGAGTAACTGCTAGAAGGACCTGGCATAGATGAACCCTGAACCTATAGATCATGGGATAAATTCTGAGCTGGGAGATGACTGACTCGGGCGGGCACTGTATGAACCATAACTAGATGATGCACCACGGGAACTAGACGAGCCATCTGAGCGGGCCTATAAGGTCGACCCCTGCTGTGGTGGAACTGACCCCCAGAAGTAACACCGCTGAAACCACCCGAACCATGAGGCCTCTCGGCCTCCCTCTCCTCACGCTTATGACTACGGACCATCTCTAACCACCCGCTCAATATCAACCACCTCGTCAAACCGAGCACTAGATACGTTCTCCCAAGTCATGACAAAATGCAACTGATAGTGGAGGCCATCAATGAACGTCCTAATCCTCTCCCTCTAAATGGGAACTAACCAAAATGCGTGGCGAGCTAGCTCTCTAAAAATTTCATCTCATATTGGGTCACAGATAGGCCATCCTGACGTAGCTTCTCGAACAACCTGCGCAGCTCCTCCCTATGGGTCTATGGCACAAACTTCTCAAAGAGGAGGACGGAGAACTCATTCCATGAAGGTGGAGCAGCACCGACTGTCATGATCCTCTCATAGGCCTCCCACCATCTGAAGGTAGCCCTAGTAAATTGAAAAGTAGTAAATGAGACTCCACTGGTCTTCAGAATACCCGCCGTACGAAGAATCCGTTGGCACCTATCAAAGAAGTTCTGGGCACCCTCTGACTCAGCCCCGCTGAATGATGGAGGTTGGAGTATCCCAAGTCTCTCAAGTCTCTTATGCTCATCATCACTTATAACGGGACCCACCTGGGCCAGAGCAGCTGCGACCGAATAGGCTGGTAGTACCCTCGGTGTCTGAAGTCCCTGCATCATCTGCTCTAGAGTACGGGCGGCGGGAGTCTAAGTACCTCTCCTGGCCTGAGAAGTGGTTAGCGCGATCTGAACAGAAACTGCCTGAGCAAGGCTAGTGCACACAGTCAATATCTGAGCCAGAGCCTCCTGAAGGCCTGGAATCACAATGGGCACAACTGGTGCCTGAGCTGGCCCTACTGGCTCAACCATATCTGGAACCGGCTCCTGAGCTGGAGCAACTGGTGGATCTGCAGGTGTTGCTCTAGCTGTTGTACGAGCTGCACCTCTTCCCCTATCGCGGCCCCTACCGTGACCTCAGCCTCTCGTGGCCCTAGCTGATGGTACTGGTGGTTGTCCGTCCAGTCCGGTAGCATGTGTCCTCACCATCTGTGAGATAATAGAATTACAGATATTTAGTTCCCAGAATCAACAAATCCTCACGACAAGAATACAAAAATGTGAAGTTTCCTAAGGGTTCTGCAGCCTCTCGAAGATAAGTACAGACGTCTCCGTACCGATCCGCTAGGCTCTACTAAACCTGCTCATAACTCGTGAGACCTATGTAACCTAGACTTTGATATCCAACTTTTTACGACTCAAAACTTAGCCCATCGTGATATAACCTAACATGGTACTAGGCAAGCCGATACCTCAAAGCATTTCCAACACTTTTAAATGAAAAATGAAATAAAACAGGTTTAAATAATTAAAGCTCTCATAAACTGGATAGCAGATCAAAACTCAATATGAAAATTCCCAAAACGACGATGTCACTGAGTACATGAACGTCTATACAACACAAGTATGAAATATTGTCTATGAAAAATTGAAACTAAATACATAAAGCTGAAAGATAGTGACAGAGAGTTAAGGTTTGCGAATGTCGGGCAGCTACCTCGAAATCTCTAAATGACTAAGCTGCTCAGATAATCAGCACCCACCGTGTTCGGAAACACCTGGATCTGCACACGAAGTGCAGGGTGTAGCGTGAGTACAACAAACTCAGTAAGTAACAAGACTAACTATTGGAATGAAAGTAGTGATGAGCTTCATGGTCCAGTTCAATTACAGAATTATAGTGCAGGAAAGTAGGCATGCTTTAAAGTTCGACAGTTAAAGCCAAAATAGTTAAATCATGTCAGGTTCAACTGAAACAAGATATGGCACATCTTAGTAACTACATGACAGTTACATATGCCAACTGATGTACAAACAGTAATGAAATCATGTGCATACTCTCATAGTATCAGTCACTCAGTCCTCTCATTCACTTCAATCTCACAGTCACTCATTCCTCACAATCACTCCATCCTCACAGCCACTCATTCCTCCCAGTCGCTTAGCACTCGTACTCAGTAGGTACCTGCGTTCACTGTGGATGTGCAGATTTCGGAGGGGTGATTCCAGCCCAAGCGCTATAATAAGCCAACCATGGCATGAATCAATTAGACATGCTGCGGCGCGCAACCCACTCCCATAAATACTCTCACAATCAGGCCCTCGGCCTCACTCAGCCACCAATCTCTCCGGTCTCTCGTGCTTTCAAGAATCATGATAATCAACCCAAACAATGAGGATATAATATATCAATCAAGGACAACATATATTGAGATATAATATGCAAGTAAAAGTTGTGACTGAGTACAAAATGGCAATTTAGCAAATAATTCAGCATGTAACACGACTTCTGTTGGTCTCAACAATACCAATACGTAGCCTAAGCATGATTTCTAACATCGATGGCAGCTCAAATTCTCTAAGACATAGTGAAAATACGAGTAACAACAAGATTATTCAACTATACAGTTCCATGGAATTGATCAAGTCAAAATTCCTACGGTGCACGCTCACATGCCCGTCACCTAGCATGTGCGTCACCTCAACACCAATCACATCACACGTACTTTGGGGTTTCATACCCTCAGAACAAAGTTTAAAAGTGTTACTTACCTCAAGTCGTGCAATTTCCTACTCCAATAAGCCCTTTCCTCGCGAATCGGCCTCCGAATGCCTCTAATCTAGCCACAAATAATTCGATACAATCAATATGAGCTAAAGGAATCAATTAAACAAGAAAATACTAAGTTCTTAGTCAAAAGTCAAATAGACAACTCAAAAGCCGGACCCCAGGCCTATGTCTCAGAATTCAATAAAAGTCACAAAATACGAAAGCCTATTCAACTACGAGTTTCACCATACCAAATTTACAAAAATCTGATACCAAATCGTCACTCAAATCCCCAAATTAAACTCTCTAAATCCCTAGCTTCAAACTCCTAAATTCCACCACAAAAATACACAAACTAGGTGAAAAATTCAATGGGTAAATATAATTATTGAATAAAGATAACCACAAGTGACTTACCTCAAGAATCCCTTCAAAATCCCTCTAAACAATCGTCCTAATCCTAGTTTGCAAAGTCAAGAAATGATAAAACCCTCGAAACCTAACGTTTATATTCTGCCCAAGCTTTCTCGCACCTGCGGCTATGCAGAAGCGACAACTCTCCCGCTTCTACAATAATTCACTGGGGACAGACCTTCGCACATGCGGAACATTCTCCGCTTCTGCGCACATGTAGGTGCAACTTACTTCCGCTCATGCGCTTCCCCCTCGCTTCTGCGTTCAACCTCACCGCATCTGCGACCATGCAGGTGTGGTCAAACCTTCGTATCTGCGACCACTACATTCCTTTCTCCTGGCCGCATCTGCACTTCCCAGCTCGCACATGCGATCAAAGCTCCGCAGGTGCGATTGCACCAGAAGACTCCCAGCTTCAGCAACTATTTAACTCCAAACCTTGACCCGCTAACCACCCAAACTCCACCCGAGGCCCCCAGGACCTCGACCAATTATACCAACAAGTCCTAAAATACATTAGGAACTTAGTCAAGCCTTCAAATCATATCAAACAATGCTAAAACCACGAATCACGCATCGATTCAAGCCTAATGAACTTTTGAACTTCTAACTTCTACGTTCGATGCCGAAATCTATCAAATCACGTTCGATTGACCTACAATTTTGCACACAAGTCACAAATGACACAACGGACCTATTCCGACTCCCGAAATTGCAATTCGAGCCCGATAGCCACAGAACCAACTCTCGGTCGAACTTCTAAATTTTTAACTTTTGTCATTTCAAGCCTAATTCCATTACATTCCTCCAAATAAGGCTGGCAAGTGGGCCGGTCCAGGTCCGGTACCGGACCGGGATCGCGGGCCAAACGGGCCAGGACCTTTAGGCCCTATTTTAGTGGGCCTGGGCCGGTCTCGTGGGCCAGTCCTATGCTTTGGGCGCACCAGGCCCGGAACCATTTGGCCCGCCAGGGACCGGTCCCTTAGCGGGCCAAACGATCCCAAGGTCTATATTTTAATTTTTTTTTTAAATATAGCCGTTGGCCTGTCAAAAATAGTCGTTGGCTATTAATAAAATAGCCATTTAACCCCTTCCCCCCCCCAAACTTTGTTTTAACCCCAAACTTTTTATAATCATATTTTTTCCCTATTTTCAACTATAAATACCCCCTAATTGTTTCATTTTTCTTACAAAATCATCAATCTATCACAATCTCTCTAATTTTCTTCTATAATTGCTACTATTACTTACTTTATTGTCAGGACCCAAAATTCCACTACATGCGTCGTGATGGCAGCTAGTCTCTAAGACTAGGTAAGTCGATTTAAATTACACTTTGAAGTCATTTTGTTTTTTTGAATTGAATAAGTAACTAAAACTAACAACTGAATAAATATGAGTATACAACCTCCCAAGACTGATAGTACTTAGTCACGAACTCTAACTGAATACATGGAATGATCACGAGGACCGAATATACAATACTGTTTGATCACAAATTAACAGTACAATGAAATAAAAAGACTCCAAGGGACTGCGACGACCAAGCAGCTCTACCTTGAATCCTTACGATCCCGCTTTAACTTTGCTCAAGTCCGATATCTCCAATACCTGAATCTGTACAAAAATATACAGAAGTGTAGTATGAGTACTTGTCACGACCCAAAATCCCACCACAGGCGTCGTGATGGCACCTAGTCTCTAAGACTAGGTAAGCCGATTTCAATTAAATTTTGAAGCCATTTTTTTAAGTAATCAAAACTAACAGCGGAAATAGTTACGATATAAAACCTCCCAAGACTGGTAGTACTGAATCACGAACTCTAACTGAATACATGGAATGATCACGAGGACCGAATATTCAATATTGTTTGATTATAAATTAACAGTACAATGAAATGAAAAGACTCCAAGGGACTGCGACGACCAAGCAGCTCTACCTTGAATCCTTACGATCCCTCTTTAACTCTGCTCAAGTCCGATATCTCCAATACCTGGCTCTGCACAAAAATGTGTAGAAGTGTAGTATGAGTACACCACGGTCGGTAGCCAGTAAGTATCAAGACTAACCTCAATGGAGTAGAGACGAGGTACAGTCAAGACACTCACTAGTCTAATAACCTGTGCAATATAATATACAAAATAATAGAAAATAAATAATAATAAGGTCAGGATAAAACAACTAGTTATATGTACAACAGACAACAAGTACCATTAATATCACTCAATAATTAATAAACACAATTACACCCAATTAAATCAAGTCCTTCAAAGAAATGTCTTTCACATATAATTCTTCCAGATAACTCTCTTTTAAATATAATTTTCTCAAATAATTATTTTTCAAATATAATTCTTTCAATAAATCTTTTCAAATATAATTTACTCAAATTAATATCTTTCAAATACAATTCTTTCATATAATACTTTCGAAGTAAAAATCCTTCCAAATAAATATTTTGAATATAATTCTTTCAATTAAAAATTTACCATGTGATACCTCATTTCATAATCATAAAAATTCGGGTCTCAGCCCATTTTCATATTTTTTTTAAACACGGGTCTCAGCCCATTTTTATATTTTCGCGACACCTCGTGCCCTCATTTCATGTCACAACTGCACGGACAATTCACATGCCAATTATTATTATCATTTCATCACAGCGCCTCGTGCCCACATTTCATATCACAACTGCACGGACAATTTACGTGCCAAATATCCTCATTATTTACTCACGGCACCTCGTGCCCACATTTTATTTTATAATCCGCCTGGCAATAGCCACATGCCCTCAATTTCAACATAAAACAGATTGTTATCAATTTACTATCAACAAGACCAACTGCACAAGGAATAAAAATAAACACAAGAAAAATCACAACATCACATGAAAATTAACAACACCACAACCACACATCATCACATATCGTCCCTGACAATAGCCACCCTTATCGCTCCTATTGCCACCCTTATTACTCCTATAGCCACCCTTATCGCTCCACCTAGACAATATCAATAGCCACCCTTATCGCTCCTATTGCCACCCTTATCGCTCCTATATCCACCCTTATCGCTTCGCCCAGACAATATTCCAACAAATACAATAACAGTGAAATGTCACCCTTATACCCACATAATATCAACGGTAAAATGTCACCCTTATCTCCCCAAAACAATAACTCACACAACACAACAATTTTCACGGGAAATTAACACGGCAACATAATAAAATCAATTCATATCATAATTTGCCCAATGGCCACAACCAAATTCCAAAGATATAACAAAATCAATTAATTTCACAATAAATAGCCCAAGGCTCCACACAATATATATAACGCCCAAAAACAATCAATAGAGATAGAAATTACTCAGCATAAAGCAAAGCCTTCATTAATGCAAATTTAGATAATTATATTAATACTTATTCTTAAGCTCGCTTAAATTAATTATTTGCATAAGAAAATTCATATTGGAATTAATTTCCAAAAAATATTAAACCAACAATACTCACAAAATTTCATAAATATTTCAAGTAACAATCACATCAAATTATCATATAAAAACAAATTCAACAATAAGGATTTAGGCATGGCAAACAAATGATTTAATAATTTTTCACAATTTCCCAATTTACAACACAATAATGCCTAAGACTTTAATTCAATGAATTTTTGCACGTATAAGCCCGAGTACGTACGCGTCACCTCGCGTGCACGGATTTTCACATTTTACAAATGGCACATAAGACTCAATGCCTAAGGGGTAATTTCCCCACTCGAGGTTAAGCAAGACACTTACCTTTTTGAAGTTAGGCCGACATTCCAAAATAGCCTTCTTGCTTGAATTGACCTCCGGACAGCTCAAATCTATCCAAATTAATTGTATAACTCCACTAAAATTTGTCGGAAACAATTCCGGATACTAATACGTCGACTTAAAAATTTATTCCAAAAAGTCAATAAAAGTCAACGCGGGACCCTCCCCTCGGAACCCGACAATATTTTGATGAAATCCGAACACCCATTCCGATACGAGTTCAACCATACCAATTTTATTGAATTCCAATAACAACTCGACCTCCAAATCTTAAATTTTTGTTTTTGGAAGATTTTACAAAAATCTTAATTTCTTCCATTAAAATCCGAATTAAACGATGAATATAATCATAGATTCATGAAATATAAACACTTTAGGATATAGACCACTTACCCTAATCCATATGGTGAAAATTGCCTCAAAAATCGCTTCAATCCGAGCTCCATAGCTCCAAATATGTCAAAAATGGCTGAAACCTCGAAATATAGCTACTGCCCAGGTATTTACTCTTCGCGATCGCGAAGCACAAAAAATTTCAGCCCCAAAATTGCTCTTCGCGATCGCAGAAAACCATTCGCGATCGCGAAGAACAAACTCCCCCAACTCTTCCAGATAGCCTCTAGTATAATGGTCATAACTTTTTGTAGAAAACTCCAAATTGCAAATGGTTTAACTTTCTGAAAACTAGATACCAAGAAATATAACTTTCATTTTTTGTTCATCTCCCAATTCCTTATAGATTTCTAGATAAAAGCTTCCAAATTCAGCCCTGTGCAACAGAGATTTTCAAACTCTTCCTAGATAGCCTATAGTATATCCACCATAACGTTTTGTACACAACTCCAAATGATAAATGGTTCACTTTTCTGAAAACTAGACATCAAAGGGATACAACTTTAAGGTTTGGATCATCTCCAAATTTCTTATAGATTGCGAGATATAAGTTTCCAAAGTTGGGTTAGTGCAACAGAGATTTGTTCTACGCGATCGCGAAAGAGCTTCCGTGATCGCGATTTACAAGTCCCCAAACTGTTGTTTGCTCTTCGCGAACGCGGCCAAAAGTTTGCGATCGCGATGCACACCTCTGTAGGCAGAAACCAGCAATTAAAAATGACCTAGAAATGGTCCGAAACCACCCCGAAACTCACCCGAACCCATCGGGACCTCAACCAAATATACCAACAAGTCCTAAAACATCATACGAACTTAGTCGAAGCCTCGAATCACATCAAACAATGCTAAAACCACGAATCACACCTCAATTCAAGCCTAATGAATTTTGAACTTTCAAATTCTATATCTCGTGCCGAAATATATCAAATCAATCCGGAATGACTTCAAATTTTGCACACAAGTCATAAATGACATAACGAAGCTATTCCAATTTCCAGAATCGAATTCCGACCTCGATATCAAAAAGTCACCCCCCGGTCAAACTTCCCAAAAATTCAACTTTCAGCATTTCAAGCCTAATTCCACTACGGACCTCTAAATAATTTTTCGGACACGTTCCTAAGTCCAAAATCACCATACGGAGCTATTGATATCATCAAAATTCCATTCCGGAGTTGTCTTCACACAGTTCTGACTACGGTAAAAATCCTATGACTTAAGCTTCCGTTTTGGGGACCAAGTGTCCCAAATCACTCCAAATCATCTGGTAACTAAATTCAATCATGCACGCAAGTCAATACACATAATAAGAAGCTGCCCAGGGCTTTATGTCACCAGACAGGGCTTAAATTCTTAAAATGATAAGTCGGGTCGTTACAGTACACCACGGTCGGTGCCCAGTAAGTATCAAGACTAATCTCAGTGGAGTAGAGACGAGGTATAGTCAAGACACTCACTAGTCTAATAACCTGTGCAATACAATATACAGAATAATAGGAAACAATAACAATAAGGGGTGGATAAAACAACCAGTGATATGCACAACAGACAACAAGAATATCATTAATATCACTCAACAATTAATATCACTCAACAATTAAATCAAGCTCTTCAAATAAATGTCTTTCACATATAATTCCTACAGATAACTCTCCTTTAGATATAAGTTTCTCAAATAATTACTTTTCAAATATAATTCTTTCAATAAATCTTTTCAAATATAATTTTCTCAAATAAATATCTTTCAAATACAATTCTTTCATATAATTCTTTTTGAATAAAAATCCTTCCAAATAAATATTTTGAATATAATTATTTCAATTAAAAAGTCACCATGTGACACCTCATTTCATAATCATAAAAATAATACGGGTCACAACCCATTTTCATATATTTCATAAACACGGGTCTCAACCCATTTTCATATTTCTACGGCATCTCGTCCCCATAATTAAATCATCATATTTCACCGGCACCTCGTGCCCTCATTTCATATCATAACTGCACGAAAAATTCACGTGCCAATTATCTTTATCATTTCATTATAGCACCTCGTGCCCACATTTCATATCACAACTGCACGGATAATTCACGTGCCAAATATCCTCATTATTTACTCATGGCACCTCGTGCCCACATTTTATTTTATAATCCGCATGGCAATGGCCACTTGCTCTCAATTTCAACATAATCAGATTGTTATCAATTTACCAACAACAAGACAAATTGCATAAGGTATAAAAATAAACACAAGAAAATCACAACATCACATGAAAATTATCAACACCACAACCCCACATTATTACATATCGTCCCGGACAATAGCCACCCTTATCACTCCTATTGCCGCCCTTATCGCTCCTATAGCCACCCTTATCGCTCCGCCCAAACAATATCAATAGCCATCCTTATCGTTTCTATTGCCACCGTAATCACTCCTATAGCCACCCTTATCGCTCCGCCCAGAAAATATTCCAACAAACACAATAACAATGAAATGCCACCTTTATCTCCCCAAAATAATAACTCACACAACACAACAATTTCTCGAAATAATAACTCACACAATACAATAATTCACATGAGAAATGATCACGGCAACATGACAAAAATTAATTCATATCTCAATTTGCCCAATGGCCACAACCAAATTTCAAATATATAACAAAATCAATAAATTTCACAACAAATAGCCCAAGGCTCCATACAATGTATATAACATCCAAAAATAATTAATAGAGATATAAATTACTCAACATAAAGCAAAGCCTTCATTAACTCCAAAATTTTCAATAATTATATAATCACCTCTTCTTAAGCTTATTTAATTAATTAATTGCAGAGGAAAGAATCCAATTGTCATATAACAACAGAATCAACAACATGGATTTAGGTACGATAAATAGATGATTAAATATATGCCAATAATTATCTAATTTACTACACAATATGTTCAAGACTTTAACTCAATAAAATTTGTACATATAAACCAAGTACGTACTCGTCACCTTGCATACATGATTTTTAATTACACAAATTACACATAAGACTCAATGCCTAAGGGAAAATTCACTCACTCGAGGTTAAGCAAGACACTTACCTTTTTGAAGTTATGCCAATATTCTAAAATCGTTTTCTTGCTTGAATTGACCTCCGAACCGCTCAAATCTAACCAAATTAATTGTATAATTTCATTAAAATTCATGGAAAATAATTCCGGATAATAATGCGTCGACTTAAAATTTATTCCAAAAAGTCAACAAAAGTCAACGCGGGGCCCACCCCTCGAAACCCAACATAATTTTTATGAAATCCGAACACTATTCCGATACGAGTTCAACCATACCAATTTTATCAAATTCTGATAACAACTCGACCTCCAAATCTTAAATTTTTGTTTTTGAAGATTTTACAAAAATCTTGATTTATTTCATTTAAATCCGAATTAAATGATGAATATAATCATGAATTCATGAAATATAAACACTTTAGGATATAGAATACTTACCCCAACCAAGCTTGTGAAAAATCCTCCAGAATCACCCAAATTCGAGATCCAAAAATCCAAAAACGAAAATGGCAAAATGACCAATTTTTGGTCCTTAACATTCTGCCCAGATTCGCACCTGCGGTTACTGTTCACGCACATGCGGTTACTGTTCACGCACTTTGCTGTACTGTTCACGCACCCGCGGTATTGTTCACGCATCTGCGAATCACTGTTCACGCTTCTGCGAATCACTGTTCATGTTGCTGCCCAGAAAATTCCAGCAGCTTATCTTCATGTCCGAATTGATTTGTTAACCTTCTGAAATCAACCCGAGGCCCTCGAAACCTCAACCAAATATACCAACACGTCCCAAAATACAATACAAACTTAGTCGAGGCTTCAAACCATGTCAAACAATGCCGAAATTAAGAATCGCGTATCGAATCAAATTATAGGTTTTCAAATCTTTCAACTTCTATATTTTGCGCCGAAACATATCAAATCAATCCGGAATGACTTCAAATTTTGCACATAAGTCATAATTGACTTAATGGAGCTATTCCCATTTCCGGAATTGAAATCCGGTCTCGTTATCAAAAATTCACCCTTCGGTCGGACTTTTCCAAAATCTTATAATTTTCAACTTTCGCCAAAATGTGTCGAATTGTCCTACGGACTTCCAAATCCAAATCCGAACATACGCCTAAGTCTGAAATCATCATACAAAGCTATTGCTATCCTCAAAATTCTATTCCGGGGTCGTTTGTTCAAAAGTCAACTCTCCGGTGAAACTTTTCAAAACTTCAACTTTCGGCATTTCAAGCTTAATTCTACTACGGGCCTCCAAATAATTTTTCGGACAAGCTCCTAAGTTCAAAATCACCATACGGAGCTATTGACATCATCAAAATTCTATTCCGTAGTCGTTTGCTCAAAAGTCAACTCTCCGGTCAACTCTTTCCATTTAAGCTTCAAATTAAGGATTGTTTTTTTAATTTAATTCCGAATCTTCAGTAAATCAAACTCGACCACACCCGCGCGGTCATAATACATATTGCGAAGTTGCTCGAGACCTTAAGTCATTGAACGGAGCATAAATTCTTAAAACGACAAGTCGGGTCGTTACATTCTCCACCTCTTAAACAAACGTTCGTCCTCGAACGTTCTAAGAATTATTTTGAGGTTACCAAATGGATGATTTTACTTTTACACATATACTCACGGTTGATTCCACGCTACCGCATTTGAGATAAGCCTGACAACATCATCTTTTTTGAGTTTATTTCTTTTATCCATATTTGTAAACTTTTAGATCAATTCCTTACACTCCAAAGATTTCAAAAGGTCTGATTTTTCACAACAACGCATGGTATTAGTCTCAGCTGGCTATAGCAACTCGTGCCTACGTACACATCAATTTTCTTGATAGTGTTGAAGTACTTCAAAATTTTTCTAGGGTGTTACATTCTTCCCCGCTTAGGATCATTCACCTTCAAACACATAACATAATTTATATCTTCTTTTGCACATCTCAATCCCCCAAATTTTTACTAACTCCCAAATTTTTTAGAATTTTCGGCAGAGTCTCCCCTGTAATTGGGCCTATCCACCTGCTAGAGTAACACCAAAACAACTCCTAACAACACATCTACAACCCAACAAAACACCACAATGTATATAACAATAATACTAATCTCAGCATTACAAGTACTGCATTATCGTAATGATCAAGACATGAAGTACATCATATGTATGCTCATCACCACATCCCTGGTCTTAAAAGCTGTTCATAATTTATTCTAGCATAATCAATTAATCTCATATTAACCACCATCGCATTTTGAATTTTCTCAACACTGACAATAGAATATGAGGCATGAATACCTCATGATTACTTACTCAGATTAATAAGTCACATTTAACGCCACCTGGGCACTCATCTCATAGGTTAAAACTCAATGGTTACAGCACGAAAATGGCTGAATATGAACAGAAAAATATATATGATTTATCAAATAAGCCTAATAGGCATGACTCCCTATTAATATTATTGTACAAATTAATTCCACCAAGGTAGAATATTAAACTCATAAATATTTCACCACAAGGACCTCGTCCTTACATAACTTCCACCACGACTTGTAGCCCGGTTTAAATATTTTACATCATATATAAAATACGAGGATCTCATCCTCAACTTCAAATCACAAGTATTTTGCACATTGTAACAACTAAAATTTCAATTTCCTTTCTTTCTTCTTTTCAATATATTTCATAAACAGACAACACATAATGAACCCTCATACCGGTAGGGCGTATAATTCATAAAGATTAGAATCAATTATTCCTAAATACATTAAACCCATTGTAATTAATAATAAAAATTACTTTGTACTTATAGCCCTCAATGGTGTACAAAAATAAATGATAGACACGGGCGCACACCTTCAAATCTCCCAACAGGGATAAACATATAAGTGGGTCACAAATTTACGAAGCTCACCCATAAGCGGAGCATAATAGAAAGACTCACCTCAATATTCAGAACCGAATCAAATTAAGGAAAATATCCTTTTATAATAAAAATCAGGATCGTACCTGTAACAACACCATCTGGTGTATTGGCCTCAACCAAATCATAGTGATTAAATTAACGGGTCGGGCCTCCACCTCTTAGGCGCCCACTACCCGCCTGTCCTCCACCTCTAGCTGATTGTGCACGTGGAGTATCGACTGGAATAAAGCTTGTAGCTAGTGTGTTCTGATGAAATCCACCCCTCCCAAGTGTGGGAGAATCTCTCATGATATACCTAGTATCACCACACTAATAACAACCCATCTGAGGTCGCAACTGCTCGTACTGAGTCTGTGCCGGATAACTGGAATAACCACTGTAAGAATCTTGTGTCGGTGGTGCACTGTAAATTGGAGCACCTCGAGTAATCTAATGTGAGGACTGAGCTGACCGACTGCTCGAGCCTCCGCTATAATGGGTTCTAGCTGAAGAGTAAAACCCACTGAACCCTCCAGATCTTCGAAACCTTTTGGCCTCCTTAGACTTCCTTTCCTCACCTAAATCACCCTCAATCTTACTTGCAATCTCCACTACTTGTTGAAATGGAGTATCAGTTTGCAATTCTCAAGACATGCATATTTTAATATCATAATCGAGCCCCTCAATGAATCTGCAGACCCGCTCTCTGATTGTAGGAACCAAGATCGGTTCAAGACGGGCTAACTCACTGAACTTGATAGCATATTCTGACACTATCATAGTGCCCAGACGCAACCATTCAAACTCTGTGTGCCACACATCTCTAAGAGTCTGGGGAACAAACTCTTTCAAGAACATTTCCGAAAATTGAGCCCAAGTTAGTGGTGTTGCATCGGATGGTCTACCTTCTTCATAGATTTGCCACCACCGATACGATGCGCCTGACAATTTAAATGTAGTAAAGGCAACTTCGCTCACCTCCACAATACCCATGGTGCGGAGAATACATTGACAATTTTCTAGAAATTCTCGGGCATCCTCTGTAGCTGTGCCACTAAAAGTAGGTGGGCTATACCTCTTAAACCTTTCAAGTCTCTTTTGTTCTTCTTCTCATGCCTCAGGCCTGACCTCTGGCCGAACCGGAATAACAGGTTGTACCGGTATTGCACTCGGAACCTGACCAACGTGAACCTGCTGCTCTGGAGTTATGGTTGGAGTCTGAGCTACTCCCCCAATCTGTGAAATATTTGGTGCAACAGAGATCAATCCCGCCTGAGTTAATATACCAAACATACTCAGGAACTGTGCTAAGGTCTCTTTAAGTCCGGGGGTAACGACATGTGCTTCTGGTACCTGTCCCCTAACCGGAGCTACTAGTGGCTCCTTAACTGTTGTTCTGACAGGTGCTCTAGTCGCAGCACGTGCCCTTCCTCGACCTCTACCTCGGCCCCGGCCTTTTGTAGCCCTAACAGTATGTGCGAATGCATGTTCAGCTGACCCGGTAGCACGTGTCCTCACCATCTGTGAGAGAATAGAGATAAAAAGGCTCAAATTCCAAATTCAACAAATTCCGCACGACAGGAATAAAAGAAATGGAAATTTCTTAACCGTTCTGTAGCCTCTCGAAGATAAGTACAGACGTCTCCGTACCGATCCGCAAGACTCTACTAGACTCGTTCGTGACTCGTAGAACCTATGAACCTAGAGCTCTGATACCAACTTGTCACAACCCAAAATCCCACCACATGCGTCGTGATGGCACCTAGTCTCTAAGACTAGGTAAGCCGATTTAAATTACATTTTGAAGCCATTTTGTTTTGAATTGAATAAGTAAATAAAACTAATAGCAGAATAAATATGAATATACAACCTCCCAAGACTGATAGTACTGAGTCACGAACTCTAACTGAATACATGGAATGATCACGAGGACCGAATATACAATATTGTTTGATTACAAATTAACAGTACAATGAAATGAAAAGACTCCAAGGGACTGCGATGACCAAGCAGCTCTACCTTGAATTCTTACGATCCCGCTTTAACTCTGCTCAAGTCCGATATCTCCAATACCTGACTCTGCACAAAAATGTGCAGAAGTGTAGTATGAGTACACCACGGTCGGTACCCAGTAGGTATCAAGACTAACCTCAGTGGAGTAGAGACGAGGTACAATCAAGACACTCACTAGTCTAATAACTTGTGCAATATAATATACAGAATAATAGGAAACAATAACAATAAGGGATGGATAAAACAACCAGTGATATGCACAACAGACAACAAGAATATCTTTAATATCACTCAACAATTAATAAATACAATTACACCCAATTAAATCAAGCTCTTCAAATAAATGTCTTCCACATATAATTCCTCCAGATAACTCTCCTTCAGATATAATTTTCTCAAATAATTACTTTTCAAATATAATTCTTTCAATAAATCTTTTTAAATATAATTTTCTCAAATAAATATCTTTCAAATACAATTCTTTCATATAATTCTTTTTGAATAAAAATCTTTCCAAATAAATATTTTGAATATAATTATTTCAATTAAAAAGTTACCATGTGACACCTCATTTCATAATCATAAAAAAAATACGGGTCTCAGCCCATTTTCATATATTTCATAAACACGGGTCTCATCCCATTTTCATATTTCCACGGCACCTTATGCCCATAATTAAATTATCATATTTTTCGGGCACCTCATGTCCTCATTTCATATCATAACTGCACGGACAATTCACGTGCCAATTATTATTATCATTTCGTCATAGCACCTCATGCCCACATTGCATATTATAACTTCACGGATAATTCACGTGCCAAATATCCTCATTATTTACTCATGGCACCTCGTGCCCACATTTCATTTTATAATCCGCCTAGCAATGGCCACTTGCTCTCAATTTCAACATAAATTAGATTGTTATCAATTTACCAACAACAAGACAAATTGCACAAGGTATAAAAATAAACACAAGAAAATCACACCATCACATAAAAATTATCAACACCACAATCCCACATCATCACATATCGTCCCTGACAATAGCCACCCTTATCACTCTTATTGCCGCCCTTATCGCTCCTATAGCCACCCTTATCGCTCCGTCCAGACAATATCCATAGCCACCCTTATCGCTCCTATTGCCACCCTAATCACTCCTATAGCCACCCTTATCGCTCCGCCCAAATAATATTCCAACAAACACAACAAGAGTGAAATGCCACCCTTATACCCACATAATATCAACGGTGAAATGCCACCCTTATTTTCCCAAAATAATAACTCACACAACACAATAATTTCTCGAAATAATAACTCACACAATACAACAATTTACATGGGAAATGATCACGACAATATGACAAAAATCAATTCATATCTCAATTTGCCCAATGGCCACAACCAAATTCTAAAGATATAACAAAATTAATTAATTTCACAACAAATAGCCCAAGACTCCACTCAATATATATAACACCCAAAAATAATTAATAGAGATATAAATTACTCAACATAAAGCAAAGCCTTCATTAACTTCAAAATTTTTAATAATTATATAATCACCTCTTCTTAAGCTTATTTAATTAATTAATTGCATAGGCAAGAATCTAAAATGGAATTAAATTCCAATAATTATCAAATAAGCAAATTCACAGAATTTCATAAATAATCAAATAACAATCACATCAAATTGTCATATAACAACAGATTCAACAATAAGGATTTAGGTATGACAAATAGATGATTAAATATATGCCAACAATTATCTAATTTACTACACAATATGTTCAAGACTTTAACTCAATAAAATTTGCACATATAAACCAAGTACGTATTCGTCACCTTGCGTACATGGTTTTCAATTACACAAATTACACATAAGACTCAATGCCTAAGGGGAAATTCCTCCACTAGAGGTTAGGCAAGACACTTATCTTTTTGAAGTTATGCCGATATTCCAAAATCATCTTCTTGCTTGAATTGACCTCCGGACTACTCAAATCGAACCAAATTAATTGTATAACTTTATTAAAATTCATCGAAAATAATTCCGGATAATAATGCGTCGACTTAAAACTTTATTCCAAAAAGTCAACAAAAGTCAACGCGGGGCCCTCCCCTCGGAACCCAATATAATTTTCATGAAATCCGAACACCCATTCCGATACGAGTTCAACCATACTAATTTTATCAAATTTCGATAAAAACTCGACCTCCAAATCTTAAATTTTCGTTTTTGGAAGATTTTACAAAATTCTTGATTTCTTCCATTTAAATCCGAATTTAATGATGAATATAATCATGGATTCATGAAATATAAACACTTTAGAATATAGAACACTTACCCCAACCAAGCTTGTGAAAAATCCTCCAGAATCGCCCAAATCTGAGCACCAAAAATCCAAAAACGAAAATGGCAAAATGACTAATTTTTTGGCCTTAACATTCTGCCCAGATTCGCACCTGCGGTTACCGTTCACGCACCTGCAGTTATTGTTCACGCACCTTCGGTACTGTTTAAGTACCCGCGGTACTGTTCATGCATCTGCGAATCACTGTTCACACTTCTGCGAATCACTGTTCATGTTGCTGCCCAGAAAATTCCAGCAGCTTATCTTCATGTCCGAATTGATCCGTTAACCTTCCGAAATCAACCCGAGGCCCTCGAAACCTCAACCAAATATACCAACACGTGCCAAAATACAATACGAACTTAGTCGAGGCTTCAAATCATGTCAAACAATGCCGAAATTACGAATCGCACATCGAATCGAATTATAAGTTTTCAAATCTTCCAACTTCTATATTTTGCGCCGATACATATCAAATCAATCTAGAATAACTTCAAATTTTGCACACAAGTCATAATTGACTTAATGGAGCTATTCCCTATTCCGGAATCGAAATCCGACCTCGTTATCAAAAATTCATCCTTCGGTCGGACTTTTCCAAAATTTTATATTTTTCAACTTTCGCCAAAATGTGTCGAATTGTCCTACGGACTTCCAAATCCAAATCCGAACATACGCCTAAGTCCGAAATCATCATACGAAGCTATTGCCATCCTCAAAATTCTATTCCGGGGTTGTTTTCTCAAAAGTCAACTCTCCGGTCAAACTTTTCAAAAATTCAACTTTCGGCATTTCAAGCTTAATTCTACTACGGACCTCCAAATAATTTTCCGGACATGCTCCTAAATCCAAAATTACCATACGGAGCTATTGACATCATCAAAATTTCATTCCAGAGTCGCTTGCTCAAAAGTCAACTCTCCGGTCAACTCTTTCCATTTAAGCTTCAAATTAAGGATTTTTCTTTTAATTTAATTCTGAATCTTCAGTAAATCAAACTCGACCACACCCGCGGGTCATAATACATATTGCGAAACTGCTCGAGACCTTAAATCACTGAACAAAGCGTATATTCTTAAAACGACAAGTCGGGTCGTGTCACATGGTGACTTTTATTTGAAAGAATTATATTAGAAAGATATTTATTTGAAAGAATTATATTAGAAAGATATTTACTTGAAAGAAGTATATTTGAAAGATATTTACTTGAAAGAATTATATATGAAAGATATTTATGTCACGACCCAAATTATCCCTCCGTAAGGTGTCGTGATGGCACCTAGTCTTTACGACTAGGAAAGCCTGATATTGCGAAAAATATAAAGAAACACAACATTTTAAAGATAAACAACATATTATAAATAGCCAAGAGTAGTACCACTCGGCATATACAAAATAATTTTCCAAGACGCGGAATATCACTAAGTCACAAGCTGCTATAATCTATGTAGCTCTATACAAAAGTCTGAAGATAATAAAGAAAGTCTCTAGGCGAGGGAGTAGAAGGGGACTCCGAAGATCTGCGGACGCAAGAAGTAGTACCTTGAAGTCTCCTAAAATCAGCAGCACGTACTAACCCCGAGGCTGATAGCTCGTACCTGGATCTGAACACGAAAAAATGTGCAGGGAAGGGCATGAATACACCACAAAGGTACCCAGTAAGTGCCAAGCCTAACCTCGGTCGAGTAGTGACGAGGTCAGGTCAAGGCCCTACCAGAGTAAATATAATAAATTAAACGGTAAAAGATATAAGTAAAATTTATGGTGACACAGTCAAAGAGATTTTCGAAAATTTCACAGTTAAGGGAGCCCTCAGCTCAGAACAAAGTAAACACAATGGGGAATCTCCTGGGATACCGTCCCATAGTTCCGAATGAATATGCAGTACATAGGGATCTCCCGGAATACGTCCGTAGTCCCAAAGTAAATATGCAGTGCTAGGGGATCTCCTGGAATACGTCCGTAGTCCCAAAGTAAATATGCAGTGCTGGGGGATCTCCCGGAATTTGTCCGTTGTCCCAAAGTAAATATGCAGTGCTGGGGGATCTTCCGGAATACGTCTGTAGTCCCAAAATAAATATACAAGACAGGGGGATCTCCCGAAATACGTCTATAGTCCCAATTTAAATATGCAACTCAAGATGAAATGGAAGGCATGGCATCGAGTTATACAATTTATACTGAACACAGACAAGGAAAATAGGAATTTAACTAAGCATGACGCACAGAATGTCAAATAGGCAATTAAAATACGTAAGCATGCTTTTCTAGTCTAAACTAAACAATTAAGCATATTAGTGCAATTTAATAAGAGAAGCAATTTATGATTTAAAAAAAAGGATAAACAGTATTTTTGCAATAACAACCTGTGTACGTACTCGTCACCTCACGTACATGGCGCCCACACACCAAATAATATCAAGACATCCTAAGGGGAAAGTCTCCAACACAAGGTTAGACATGCCACTTACCTCGAACCGCTCAAATCACCTCGATAACACGTTCTTGCCACGAATATCCGACTCCAAATGGCCCGAATCTATTCAAATAAATTGCATAATATAAATATAACTACAAGTAACTAATTTAGCTAATTAGTTCGAAGCTAAAGCGTGAAAATAGGAAAAACGCCCAAAAACGTCACCCCGGGCCCACGTCTCGGAATCGGATAAAAGTCACAAAATACAAACACCCATTCACTCACGAGTTTACTCGTACCAAAATTACTCAAATCCGATACCAAAATCTTGATCAAACCCCCAAAATTCGGCCTAAGAAGTTTTCTCAAATTTTCACCCCAAATCCGAAATTTAACGATGAATTCAAGCATAGATTAGTGGAATATAACCATATAGGAGTTAAGAATCGTTACCCAATCGATATCTCTAAAAATCCCTCAATCCCTCGTCCAAAATCCGAGTTCCCAACTTAAGTTTTTGATAAAAATGGCATAACCTCCGTTTTTGTAACTTTAATACTGCCCAGACGCGTCCTTCTTCGCGAACGCGGCCACACCCTCGCGTTCGCGAAGTACAATTTACTTAGGCCCAAAATCCTCCATCCCGAACGCGTTGCACATGTCGCGAACGCGAAGACAACTCAACTTGAACCTTCACGAACGCGAGATCTCTATCGCGATCGCGAAGCACGAAATCTCGCCTGCCTCCAGTTCTTCTTCGCGAACACGAGGACCATGTCGCGAACGCGTAACTTCGAGGTTCCACACCTTCGTGAATGCGAGAGCGACATCGCGGATGCGAAGAGTAATTCAGCTGGCCTTCCTAGATACCTTACGCGAACGCGAGGACTCCCTCGCGAACGCGATGAAGAAAATGCCTGCAACAGAACACCAGAAATCTGCTATCTTCCAAAGTCCAAAAGTGATCCGTTAAGCATCCGAAACTCACCCGAGGCCCGCGGGACCTCAACCAAACATACCAACAAGTCCTAAAACACCATACGAACTTAGTCGAGCTCTCAAATCACATCAAAAAATGCTAAAATCATGAATCACCTTCCAATTCAAACTTAAAGAACTTAAAACTTCAAAATTCTATAACTGATACCGAAACCTATCAAACCACGTCCGATTGACCCCAAATTTTGCACGCAAGTCATATTCGATATTACGGACCTATTCCAATTTCTGGAATTGGATTCCGACCCTAATATCAAAATTTTCACTACCAGCCCAAAACTCCAAAAATTCGACTTTCGCCATTTCAAGCCTAAATGAGCTACGGACCTCCAAAACACAATCCGGACACGCTTCACCTAACGAAGCTAACGGTACCGACGGAATTCCATTCCGGAGTTGTCTTCACATAGTTCCGACTACGGTCCAAATCCTAAGGCTTAAGCTCTCATTTAAGGATTAAGTGTCCCAAAACACTCCGAAACTCAAAATCAATCATCCCGACAAGTCACAATAGCAGAAATAGATTTGGGGAAAGCAGTTAATAGGGGTTCGAGGCTATTCCTCTCAAAACGACCGGCCAGTCTAACAATATATATATATATATATATATATATATATATATATATATATATATATATATATATATTGAATATTAAAATTTAGGATGTTAAATAAAATTTAGGTCACAATTCTATAGTAAAATTTACAAAGCATTGCCTTAGATATTTTTTTTTAACATCCTTTTGTCTCTAATATCTATTTAATATTTTTATTTAAAAACAATCCTTTGGGCCCACTTAGCCCATTTATCCCGCGGGCCGGGACCGTTTAGCCCGGGACCAAACGGTCCCGGTCCCGGGCTGGTCCCTACAAAAAGACTATTTAGCCCGGGACCATTTGGCCCGTTTAATTTGGGACCGGACCGAGACCGGAACTGTTTGGACCGACCCACATGGCCCGTTTAGGCCCGGTACCGGCCCACTTGCCACCCTTACCTCCAAATCACAATCCGGACACACTCCTAAGTCCAAAATTACCCAACGGAGCTAACAGAACCATCAAAACTCCATTTCGGAGCTATTTACACATAAGTCAATATCCGGTCAACCATTTCACTCTAAACTTCAAACTTTGAGATTAAGTGTCTCAACTCATTCCGAAACCTCTCCGGACCCGAACCAACTACCCCGGCAAGTCACATAACAATAATTAAGCAGGGAATGAGAAGTAAATGGAAAACAAGGCTACAACTCTCAAAACGACCGGTCATGTCGTTATAGAGATGATCTTAGGAAGCAGCCTGGACAATATATCATTCATCACCTTCAAGACCATCTTTTGAGTGACATTACTAAGAGTAATAGGTCTGAAATTCGAGAATGCTTGAGGAGAGTCTATTTTAGGTATGAGAAGCAGACAAGTACTGATAAAGAATCTAGGCATTTGATCCCCATGAAACACTGCTCTAACCAGTTTTACCATATCATCTCCAATAATACTCCAAGTTTGCTGGAAGAATAAACTGTTAAAACTATCAAGTCCAACAACATTATTTAAATTGATATAAAAAATGGCATTTCTAACCTCTTCATGAGTTGGCTCCACTAGAAGCATAATATTATCTTCTTCACTAATCAATCTAGGGATGCAACTCATAATACTCAAATCAATAATTAGATTGCCACCTGTAAATAGGTCTTGATAAAAATTAATAGCAGCAGAAGCAATTTCATCTCTCCCCTCTAACCATCGACCATCCACATTGATTCTATGAATGTTTAGCAACTTCTTTTTCCTCTAACAACAGTATGAAAATATTTAGTGTTTTCATCACCCTCTAGTTGCCATTTGAGATTAGCCTTTTGTTTCTTGAAAGCCTCAATCAATTTATGATGAACCACCAATTCAGTTTTAGCTTTGTTGAGGTTCATTCTGTCATCATGGTGTAAAGAAAATTAGTAAGCCTTCTCACATTGGTGAATATTATTTTCTAGATGTTGTGTCTTGACAAAAATATCACCAATTTTGTTTTTAGACCAATCGCTTAAAGCTTTGCTTGTTTTCTTCAGTTTCTGTTAAATCACCCAAAAGATATTGCCTCACATCTCTGTTTCCCATTTTTGATGAACAGTATCAATAAAGTCATCTTGATCCACCCAGAAATTCAAAAACTTGAAGTACTTGATGTAGTTATCTACATCATTCTCTGCAGTCATCAATAATGGGCAGTGATCAAAACTGATTCTTATTAGATGTTGAATAGCAATTTTGGAAAAGCATGCATCCCATTCATCATTTGCAACCAACCTATCTAATCTTTTCTAAATAATGTCTATCTCTTTTCTTTCATTACACTAGGTGAAAGTTTGCCTAGTATAGCCCATATACACTAAATCACAATCCTACAAACATTCAAAAAAAGGAAGACTTGGATAATTTGTGAGGGTTGTCACCTAGTTTTTTATCAATACTCAGAATATTGTTAAAATCTTCTATAACAACCCAGGGATTAGAGATGGTTGAGGCAAAACTCTCATATATTCCCATAGATCTCCCCTTCCCACTGCTTTGGATTTTGCATATACAACTGAGATAAATATTGTCACGTCCTGAAATTCCCACCTTCGGGACCGTGATGGCGCCTAATATTTCACTTGCTAGGCAAGCCAAAGTTAGAATAATATTAGCCATTTTAAAATAATTTTAAATTAATTAATAACAAAGAAATAAATACGGAAATAAAGTCTGAAATAAAGTGAATAATTCATAATAATAGCGATGTCTAAATACCATCCCGGAACTGGTGTCACAAGTGCACGGGCTACTAGAATAATACAAATAAAGGTCTCAATGAAAATGAAGTTGTCTGAAAGAAATACACAGCTACGATAAAGTGGAAGGGGACTTCAGAATTGCGAACGCCATGCAGTTATACCTCAAGTCTCCTGCGAATAGCTGAATCCGAGCAAATCTACTGTACGTTGTTGGGACCAACTCCGGTATCTGCACAAGAAGTGTAGAGTGTAGTATGAGTACAACCGATCCCATGTACCCAGTAAGTGCCGAGCCTAACCTCGATGAAGTAGTGGACGAGGCTAAGACAAGTCACTTACACTAAGCTATACGCAATAATAATAATAATAATAATAATAATAATAATAATAATAATAATAATAATAATAATAATAATAACAACAACAACAACAACAACAATAATAGAAATAAAATAGGTAACTCAATTCAACAGTTGAAGCCAACTCGACAGATCAATTATTATTTTAATCAGTTTCCGTTGCGGCGTGCAACCCGTTCCCACAATATATTCATATTCAATTCCGTTGCTGCGTGCAACCCGATCCCACAATATATTTATTTAATTTAATCCCATTGCGGTGTGCAACTCGATCCTCAATATATATTTTCAATCAATTCCATAGCGGTGTGCAACCCGCTCCTCCAATATATTCATTTCAATCAATTCTGTTGCGGCGTGCAACCCCCTCCTCCAATATATTCACTTTCATTTCTGTTGTGGTGTGCAACCCGCTCTTCAAATAATATAATTTGCCAATTCTTATAAAGAAATTACTCCAATAAATGTAACAATTAATATGATATTATAAGACAACAAGCATACAATAATTATGATTTATTTAGAAATAAGTGATGGCAAGTAGCAATTAATTGTAGAAATTAAGGAGAAAATAGGCAATTTAATAATTAGTATGCTAAATGTCAAGTAGCAATTAAGTAACATAAATCAAATAAGCATGTAGCAATTATAGCATGGATTCAAGGCATAATATTGAGCAAGGAATATGAGAGAAACAATTAATATAATAATTAATTTATAATTTAAAACAATTTATGATTTTCAAATAATTAGGCAAACAATTAATTTGACGACGTATAGACACTCGTCACCTCGCCTATACGTCGTTCACATGAATTTCACATAACAAATAATTCAAGGGTTCTATTCTCTCAAGGTAAGGTTAACCACGACACGTACCTCGC